>NW_024063196.1:0-2400000 GCF_006381635.1 Hibiscus syriacus
GGTAGCTTTCTCCCGGCGGAGGATGCAAATCTCGAGATTTCTTATCGAGAAAAGGATTTTTTATTTTCAATAAATAAATCATAATTTATTTATTATTCTATTTTCATAATTTTATTGTATTAATGGTGTTATGTTACTATTAACGATACATAAATTAAGCATATTGTATTTTCTACTCATGACGATATTATTAGTGGTAATTCAAGATAGGATATACTTTATAGATAAGAAATAGAGAGATAGCTTTCCCGTTGGAGGATTGCAAATCTTGAGATTTCTTACCAAGTGAAGTATTTCTATTATTTTAATAGTACAATATTCAATAAATAGATCATATATTTTTTACTTCATATTCAAATTGTAATTTCCACCATTTACGACGATGTGTAAGCTACACAGTACCAATCTTGGGCGTTGTGGTGTGTTACCCTTCCCCACACGTAACCGACTCCCGAACCTGTTTTAATGAATCTTTGGTAACGTAGACCAAATTTTTGCCTTATAAAATTTTTTTCTTAAAATTGTTTTTAAAAGACGTTTTTAGGTATTCGACCTACCTAACCCAAAGGTCGATGGCGACTCTTTTAAATTTTATTCAAATCCGTTCAAAATATTCAATTTTCAAATAAAAGTCGTAATCGTTTTAAAATAATATTAATTGTTTAAAAAAAATGGTTATGACAGCTTGGCGACTCTGCTGGGGACTAGAGAGTCAGGCTGTCGGTCGCTTATATATGGTCGTTATGGTGGAAATTATAAGTTCGAATCTTTAGTAAAACTATGATATACGTATTGAATTTTTATGATTTTTATATACTAACATTTTAATTGTTTTCATTTTTTCAGATTTTTTAGTTCTCGTGAGTGTTTTTTTCTGTTTTTTGAGTCAAAGGTTTGTTTGTTTCTCCTCACACACATCACTCTCATTAGCATAACATGAGCTCTAGACATGAGTTTCGATCCAAATTAGTTAGGGTAATTGCTTTACTCTCGTAAGAATTTATTCTTCGTATGAGTTTTAGCAAAGAACCCATGGGATACATACTTATACCTTCGTAGGAATTTATTCCTCGTATGGGTATAAGGCAGTGAATCCCCTCGAATTGAACTCGGTCCGTTTGAAACCTGTAATGGGTGAGGATTGAGGGTTTGGTAGCCCAAGGGGCACTGACATCAAGGACAATTCGAGTTCCTTTGTTTCCTGTTAGAGCTGAAACCATGCATATAGTGAACCATAGAACGGTCACACTAGGTAGAGTCATACTGAACCTCTGTCCGTCAAATAGGTACCCAAAATAGGCGTACACAATGGAGAAACCCTCTAACCTTTTTATTTTATTTATTTATTTTTGAGTATGTAGAATAGATTTATTCTGTTAAAGCATGTGAAATAGAATTTAGGTGCAGTTAGAATTTAATTAATTTAGGAGGGTAGAGAGCATGTTTGGGAGGACCCTTTTTGAGGAATATTATTCAGGTAGATAATGCATAAATAGAATAGATTATTTCCTGTTTTACTTATATTTTTATGTTAAATTTATACAATTGTTTTGACTAACTGTTTTGTTTGTTTTGTTTATTTTTCTCATACTGCATAGACATATCATTAGAAAAGGCGATTGATCTGTGAGTAGCGATAAAGTGGAAAGACTTTCACGATGGAAAGGAGTTTCCTAAAACAGAAGTGAATCCAGCAGATGTAAGGAACTGGTCCGAGCCAAGCAGAAAGAGCAGGGAGATAGTCTATCAGGGAACTACGTGTCGGATCTGTCTGATTATACACCAGCTTCTTTAAAACAGAATGAGCTTCAGGGATTGAAAACCATTTGGGAAAGTTGGAATCTTATTGAGAGGCAAGCTTTTCAGCAGACTTATGGGGATATATTTCATCTGATATACGTGAAGGTAGACCCGGTTCTCATACGAAGCATAATACAGTTTTGGAATCCGGCCTATAGTTGTTTCACATTCAACCGAGAGGACATGACTCCAACCCTCGAGGAATACCAATTTCTGTTGAATTTGACAAGCGTTAAAGTGGACAAAGTTTACTCCCGGTCGATAAAAGGGCCTTCTTTAAGTCAAAGCTTGCAAAGATTCGGGCACAAGCGACAAATGGGTAATGATCGCTTGCAACGCAAGGGAGAAAGTGAGGGAGTGCCGTGGTCTCACTTACAAAAGATAGCTGAAGCACATGTAGATGAAAACGTGCGTAGAGATGTATTTGCTTTGGGTATATATGGTTTGGTAATCTTTCCAAAATGTTTGGGATGATCGAGCTAGCAGTAGTCGATTTGGTTGAGAAGTTAGGAAGAGGTGAATCCATCCATGCAATTCTTGCTGAAACTTTCGATCTTTGAATATATGTAGAAGGTTGGGGGGAGGTCGTTTTATGGGCTGTGCTCAATTGCTTACTGTGGATCAGAAGCCATTTCTGGAAGGAAGAAAAAGTCAACTATAACCGTTTTTTTGAAAGATTATTCTCCTGTTGCTGAGTACCTCACGAAGGAATGGCCTGAAGTATCTCAGAAAGATCAATGGATTGATTTCTTCGGAATCTACAGAGTCAGAACATAGCATGGCGAACCCCGTGGCTGATGCATACACAAATCTTGTTCAAGTGTGGAGATTTGGACTGGATTATATTACTGGGACTGTGGGGAGGAGTGGGATACGCTCCTTTGTTGATATTGAGACAGTACGGTGCCCGACAGTTTGTTCCCGTGACTCATGGGTTGACTGGTGCTGAATTTGATTATAAAAGGCAATTATAGAAAGAAAATCAAAGATGTGGCTGATTCCTGGAGGATGACTTTTAGGACTAAAGTAATTGGAGCGGATGTTATCTTGACGCCTGATTATGAAGCCTGGAGAATTAGGAGGGTAAATGATAAAATACCTTTAACATCTGGAGAGGGATCAGGTCGATAGAAGAACAAATCAGAAATATCCCTTCGAATGGAAATCCAAAGAATTGAGTTTGAAATGGAAAAGGCTAAAGATTCCAAGAAAATAGAAGAGATGGAGAGAGAAAACTTCATGTTGACTATCGAGGCTGAATTTCATGCCAGACAGTTTATAATGATGAGAGAACGGAAAGAGGAGGTGGAAGCCGATTTAGAAGACTTAAAAAAAGATTATCAAAGGGTGCAGCAAGTGAAAAGAAACTTGGATCCAGAGAATTAGCGGCTGCAAGACGGCGAATCAAAAGTCTGGAAATTGAGAACAAGTGTCAGATCAAGAAGATAGAAGCTGGAAAAGCAAAGTATGCGAGCTAGAGGCCGATAAAAAGGAATTGATCAAGCAGTATAAAGCTGAGGCTCGTAGAGCTCAAAAACTCCAAGAAGAAAAAGAATCAGCTGAAAGAATTAGAAGAAGAAAAGAATCAAGTCCAAGGGTTAAAAACTGAGATGAACAGTATAATTGAGGACTTTGAGACAAAGATCGAAGAATTTTAGAGCTCGAAGAAGAAAGAAAGCAAAAGAAAGAAGAGATGTGGTCTGAGAGACGGGGGTGGAATCGATTCCTCGATAGAAAGCAGGCAGAGATTGGATCGTGGATGCAGAGATTCTCGACAAAAATCAGCAAGTAGATGAGCTCACGGGAGAAATGGGAATTACAGATGAGATTCGAACATGAGATGAACCAATCTCGAGCTATGAATGATGAGCTCAAAAGTCATGTATCGAGCCTCGAGCAATCCCTTCTGCAAGTGCAAGTTCCTCCCGCTTCAGTGGACCTAAGAGTTGCTCTCGAAGAAAACAAATCCTTCCAGAAGGAAATCAGAGAATTGAAAGGTGAACTCCAGAAATGCCGAATTCATATTACCAGTCTAGAAAAAGAAATCAAACGCATCAATAAGGGATGGGAAATACATACGAGCTATCGATCCTTGTAGAAGAGCGCGAGCGCATGATGGGGGAAGCTATTGCTCAAATGGGTGAAGTGGCTCGGTACATGAACGAATTAGCCAATAGAGCGGAGATCATCCAACTGCGCACAAATCCGGTTTCTGAATATACAAGGGAGATCATCGCCATTATGAACGAAATTGTAGAGCTGAGTCTGAGGGCTAGCCTTATATGTAATAACTCCTTTGTAATGAGTGAAACTTTTTATCCAATGAAAGTATTTCCGAATGGTTACTCTTGGGTCAACGCCTTTTATTTGCATTTCATACTTGCATCATTCATTATGCATAAGAATATTCATCATTTATAATGCATCACCAATAAAATGTATCATTTATAGCACATTACCAATAATATGCATTCGAATTTAAAAGAACAATAAAATTAATTTCCGAAGGGTTATGTGAAGACGATTCTGGCAAGTAAGAACTCCAATCCTTATCACACGCGAATAGAGCCATGGAGGCCAAGCTTGATCAATTAAAGAAAGAAATGCAAGAAGATTACTAAGAATACAACAAGAATGGCAGGCAAAGATGGATCAGTCACAAAAGTCAATTATAGATCAAATCCTGCAAAGCAGGCTAATATGATGAATGAGATGAGACCAAGATGTCTGGGTTACGTACTGAAAAGTTAAAGAACCAAGCGCTGCCCTGTTGAAGTTTTCTAGGCAGGAGTCTACCCGAGACTAGTTATCTCACCTGAAAAGCTAGTGGAACATCCTGCAGGGTCTTCAGCTGTAAAGGTTCAAATGGCCACGACTAACCTCAAAACAGTCCTTATGAGTATATTGATGTAGATCCTGAGGAAATGGAGAAACCTAAAACGGAAGTACCGGAGCATTTAAAGGACTGGTGCAAAGGGTTTTTAAAGAAATGGGAAAGCAGGGTTCTCAAGACGGAATGAATGCAGAGGAATTGAGTCTTGTGCCAGACCTAGTATTACCACCAAAGTTCAAAATGCCGGAATTTGAAAAGTATGATGGAAAAACTTGTCCTGTTGCTCACTTGACCATGTTTTGTCGAAGAATGACAGGATTCGTGAAGGATGATGGGCTATTAATTCACTGTTTTCAGGCCAGCTTGACGGGGTCAGCTGTCAGATGGTATAACCAATTAACCCGAGCTAAAATAGGGTCTTGGAAGGATTTGGCCAATGCGTTTAAAGAACAATATCAACACGTTACCGATATGATGCCTGATCGTGTTACTCTCCAAAATATGGAGATGAAGCATAATGAGACCTTCCGACAATACGCTCAGCGCTGGAGGGATATTGCTGCTCAAGTGCACCCACCACTTATTGAGAGGGAGTTTATAACCATGTTTATAGATACGTTAAAATCTCCTTATATGATCATATGTTAGGAGTGGCAACTAAGAGCTTCTCTGATATCGTGATGTGCGGAGAGATGATCGAGAGAGCATTAAAGAAGGGGCAGATTGTCAGTAGCCAAACTCCTGCAAAGAACCCTATGTGAAAAGGAAAGAAGGAGAGGTGAATAATGTAAATTTCTCTGTGAGTAAGCCGAAGATGGGAAACTCTTCTTCATCTCAAGGAGAGCTAAGCATAACAATGAAAGGATGACATTCACTCCCATACCAATGACTTACAGTGAGCTCTTCCATGGATTAGTCCAAGCTCACGTAGTGTCACCAAAATTCATTGATCCAATTAAACCACCTTATCCAAAATGGTTCAACGAAAATGAGATGCGAATATCATGCAAATCTCAGAGGACATAACATTGAAAAGTGTCTCACTTTTAAAAGAGTGGTGGAAGATCTGATCAAGAGAAAGGTGGTGTCCTTTAATGATTCTGAAGCACCATGTGTTGCTGCAAACCCGCTTCCAATCATCAGAATCAGGGAGTAAACGTATTGAGGAAAATCAGAGAGTTAAAAGGGAATTGAAGAAATAAAAACACCACTGAAGTGGGTATATGCTCAAATAAAGGAGAGGGTTGTTGAGCCCTAGAAATGATGCTCAATGGAAAAAACAGAGAACTTTTGTGAATACCATGGTGAAAATGGTCATCAGATTCAGGACTGTCAAGAATTCAGGCAATAGTCCAAGAATTAATGAACAAGCAGGAGTTGCAGTTCTATGAAGAAAGAATGAGTGAGAATGAAAGATATCTGCGCTTCTGAAGAAAATTCAAGGGAAGCCGAAAAGAATTTAAAAAGCCTGTCCTGGTCATATCGAAGCCAAATTACGAGGCCAGCAGTGGAAGTATACATCTAGGTGGTGATCAAAACCCCTGCGCCTTTTGCCTATAGTAACAGAGTGTTCCCTGGGACTATACATGCCAAATTAATACTCCTGAGAGTAAGAAGGAAGAGGTTGCTGAAGTTGGATTTTTCACCAGGAGTGGAAGATGCTATGCTCCTGGAAAGGCTGATAAGCAAGAGATGGTTATTAAAGATCCTGAGGATAAATTGAATGAGCCTGTTAAGATTGAGGAGGCTCAGGAATTTTTAAAGTTTCTGAAACACAGCGAGTATAATATTGTGGAACAGCTTCATAAGACCCCAGCGCGGATTTCAATGTTATCTCTACTGTTGCATTCGGAAGTACATCGAAATACTCTGATCAAAGTGCTGAATGAAACTTTGTAGGAGGATACCAGTGGAACGGTGGACAGGATGGTAAATCATATTAATGCAGATAATTTTTATTTATTTTTATGATGACGAAATACCTGAAGAAGGAAAAGGCAGGGGCAAGGCTTTACACATTACGGCTCATTGCAAGGAGTTATCGTCTCAGGTGTATTAATTGACAACGGGCCTTGAATGTTATGCCATTCGCCACTCTAAATAGACTTCCTGTGGATGTATCACAAATAGGGTTTGTAGCAATGCTGTAAGGGCATTTGATGGGACGGAACGCAAGATAATGGGGAAGATGATTATCCCTCTCAGAATTGGCCCTACAACATTTGAAGTAGATTTTGTTGTCATGGATATTCATCCGAGTTATAGTTGCTTGCTAGGGAGACCCTGGATTCACATGGCTGGGGCAGTTCCTTCCTCCCTTCACCAAAAGCTCCGATTCATTGTTGATGGGACTCTGGTGACCATCAAAGCGGAAGAAGATATCATTGCCTCTATCACTACAGATGCACCATATGTAGGGGTAGATGAAAATGCACTAGAGTCCTCATTCCAGTCCTTGGAATTTGTTAATGCTACTTTTATTTCTGAAGGCAAAAGAATTCCCATTCCTCATCTTTCAAAAATACAAAGATGCAATTAAGGAGACCTTAGCTAGAGGAGAAAAGGTAGGGAAAGGCTTGGGAAAGAAATTGCAAGGAATCACGGAAGGATCGGCTCCAGTTCCTAAAAGAAATTATTTTGGTCTCGGATACAAACCAACGTACCATGATAAAGTCAAGGATGCACAAAAGCTTAAAGAAAGAAGGAAGGCAAGAGTAAAGGGAGAAGACCTTGTTTGGGGACTCATGGTCATTCCACCACTCTCCAAATCTTTTGTGTCTGGAGGATTTATGATTGACACGCTGAAACATCAGGGGATATTGAAGATACAGAAATTGTTGAAGATTATTGGGTAGCCTGAGCATCAACGTTATCACAGAAGAGTCTACTGGAGAGTGTTCCTTGGCATCAATCCGTCCGTGTCCTCCTGGCTATGTTTTGAACAATTACACTGTTGAAGAACTCCCTGTGTTCTATAAGCACTTTTCAAAGTAATGCATAATAACAAATCTGTCTCCTTTTGACCCAAATATAATAGGGCTTTTGTAAAAGGACAAATTGTTATTTGTCATTGCTTTAATGAAACAGTGTTCTCTTTCATTCTAATCTTAGCAAGTATTTTATTCACTCTTGAGTATTCTTTATTCTTTATTGATAATTTTCTCTTGATAAATATTAGATAAAATTTTTGTCCACAGCCAAATACTCCTTTTGATTCGCAGGTCTTCAGATATCAACTGTTCGAGTAATGTTTTGAACCACAAATTGATTTTGAAAATGACATGTGTCTCGAAGAATCTGAGGGTTATAAAGAAGAGGAATGTGAGTTAAACTCTGAGCTTGTTAGAATGATGGAGCAAGAAGACAGACAAATATTGCCCTACAAAGAGACAACTGAAACAATAAATTTGGGAACAGAAGAGGATATAAAGGAAGTTAAAATTGGCACTTCACTCTCACCAAAATAAAAGATGGTCTTATAAGCCTTCTTCGGGAATATAGGGATGTGTTTGCTTGGTCTTATCAAGATATGCCGGGGTTGGAAACTGACATTGTGATGCACAAGCTACCAATAAACCGGAATGCAAGCCTGTTCAGCAAAAACTTCGAAAATGAGACCAGATATGCTATTAAAAATCAAGGAAGAAGTGAAGAAACAATTCGATGCTGGATTTTTACAAGTGGCCAAGTACCCTGAATGGGTAGCAAACATAGTGCCAGTTCCAAAGAAAGATGGCAAAGTTCGGATGTGTGTTGACTACCGAGATCTCAATCGAGCGAGCCCCAAAGATAATTTTCCACTCCCACATATCGATACTTTGGTTGACAATACGGCTGGTCATGCTCTTTTCCTCTTCATGGATGGTTTCTCAGGTTACAATCAAATTAAGATGGACCCAGAAGACATGGAAAAGACAACTTTTGTGACAATGTGGGGTACGTTTTGCTACAAGGTGATGCCCTTTGGACTTAAGAACGCCGGGGCAACATATCAAAGAGCCATGGTTACGTTGTTCCACGATATGATGCACAGGGATATAGAAGTGTATGATGATGATTGCCAAATCACAAACTGGAGAAGAACATGTAAAAGTCTTAAGGAAACTATTTTTAAGATTAAGAAATACCACTCAAGCTTAACCCAACCAAGTGCACATTTGGAGCTACTTCAGGGAAGTTATTGGATTTGTAGTCAGGAATGGGATAGAAAGATCCTGATAAAGTCAAAGCAATTCTGGAATTACCTCCCCCTAGAACGCAAAAGGAAGTACGAGGTTTTCTGGGAAGGTTAAATTATATTGCCAGATTCATCTCTCAGTTGACCGAGAAATGTGATCCAATATTCCGATTACTGAGAAAGCAAAACCCAGGAGAATGGGATGATAGTTGCCAAGAATGCTTCGATAGAATTAAGAGTTACTTAATTACGCTCCTGTCTTGATGCCACCAATCCCAAACAAACCATTGATTTTATTTGACTGTCTTTGAGAAGTCAATGGGATGTGTGTTGGCCCAACATGACGAAACTGGAAGAAGAGAGCGAGCTATTTACTATCTCAGTAAGAAATTTACTGACTGTGAGACTCGATATTCCTCTATCGAAAAGCTGTTGTGCTTTAGTATGGACTACTAAGAGGCTGAGACAATATTTGTTGTATCATACTACCTGGTTGATATCAAGACTGGATCCGTTAAAGTACCTGATGGAATCAACGGCTCTAACTGGAGGATGGCGAGATGGCAAATGTTGTTGTCCGAATTTGATATAGTCTACATGAACCAGAAATCAGTTAAAGGAAGTGCTATTGCAGATTTCCTGGCAAGCAGAGCATTAGACTATGAGCCAGTAAAATTTGATTTTCCGAACGAGGACTTGATGAGTATATTTGTTACTGAAGAGGATACTCCGAAAAATGAAACATGGAAAATGAACTTCGATGGCGCTTCTAATGCTGTGGGACATGGAATTGGGGCAATACTAGTTTCACCTGAGGATCATTATCCTTGTACTAGTAGGCTCGCCTTTGAAGCACTAACAATATGGCAGAGTATGAAGCATGTATCTTGGGTATTCAAGCTGCAATTGAGCGCAAAGTTAAAAGCCTAAAGTATTCGGCGATTCTGCTCTAGTTATTTATCAGCTTCGGGCGGGAATGGATGACTCGAGATTCCAAGTTGATAGAATACAAGAACTTAGTGATGGAGTTGATCAAGAGTTTGAAGAAATTTCTTTTGCATATCTTCCTCGTGAAGAAAATCAAATGGCAGATGCCTTGGCTACGTTGGCAGCTATGTTTAAGGCCGATGATCAATCTCGAATGATGCCTATTCGGATGAGTATAAGAGAAATGCCAGCTCATTGTTGCAACATAGAGGAAGAAGAGGATGATAATCTCCCATGGTATTATGATATTCTCCAGTATGTGAGGTATCGGGCATACCCAGCGGAGGCAACTGAGAATGATAACGGACCTTAAGAAGATTAGCAATGTGGTATGTCCTTGATGGAGATATATTGTATAAAAGGGCAAGGATCAGGTGCTTTTGAGATGTGTGGATAGAGATCGAGGCCAAGAAAATACTTGAGGAAGTCCATGAAGGAGTTTGTGGAACACATGCTAATGGATTCACAATGGTTAGAAAAATCATGAGGTTTGGGTATTATTGGCCACTATGGAAGGAGATTGTATCAGATTTGCTCGAAGATGTCATAAATGCCAGATTCATGATAACCAAATACATGTTCCTCCTTCACCACTCCATGTAATGAACGCACCTTGGCCGTTTCAATGTGGCATCGATGTCATTGGGGCAATTTCACCGAAGGCCTCAAATGGACATCGTTTTATCTTAGTGGCTATAGACTACTTCACCAAATGGGTTGAAGCTGCCTCTTATGCTAATGTCACAAAAGGAGCAGTGTGCAGATTTCTAAAAAGAGAAATCATTTGTAGATATGGAACACCTGAAAGGATCATCACAGATAATGCATTGAATTTGAACAACGATTTAATGAAGGAAGTTTGCACAAAGTTAAAGATCAAACATCACAATTCGGCTCCTTATCGCCCAAAATGAATGGGGCAGTAGGCAGCGAATAAAAACATCAAGAAGATCATCACAAAAGCAACTGAAACATATAGGGACTGGCATGAAAATTACCTTTTGCGTTGCGGCTTATCGCACGTCCGTTCGTACATCTACTGGGCAACACCATTCTCTTGGTATATGGGATGGAAGCAGTTTTACCTGTTGAGGTGGAAATACCTTCTTTGAGAGTGTTGATGGAGTTGAAACTGGACGAGGCTGATTGGGTACAAAGTAGGTTTGTCAATTAAATTTGATTGAGGAGAAAAGGTTGAGAGCTATATGCCATGGCCAAATGTACCAGAAAAGGATGATACGAGCATATGACAAGAAAGTCAGACCTCGAGAATTTCGTGAAGGGATTTGGTACTAAAAAGATCCTACCTATGCAAAAAGACTTTCGAGGGAAGTGGATGCCGAACTGGGAAGGTCCCTATGTTGTAAAAAAGGCATTCTCAGGAGGAGCTTTGGTGTTAACAGAAATGGATGGAGAAGATTTGCCTAATCCCGTGAATTCAGATTCGGTCAAGCGATATTACACTTAAAAAAAAAATGATGGAAAATAAAAAAAAAAATGAAAAAAGAAGAAAAATAAATAAATGAGGGTTCAAAATGAAAACCCAAAATGGGCATCTTGAAACCAAAGGAGGATTCGAGTTGAAAATCCGTAATGGACGGCTCGAATAATCAGAAATTGAAATGGTGGATTCCCTCGGAAGCCTAACGGTTTAGGGAAAGACTCTCATGCTCACACATCTTTTGTACGATCTGAATCTTCGAAACACATGTCAACTTTCGAAAAGATTTGGGGTGAAGAAATAGAAGGACTCAACATTTGATATTCACTATATTTGTCCATTGTTTTTCTTTGTATATACTTGCTTTCTTGTCCCAAAAGATTGTACTTTCTCATTATCTATCTTCAGTGAAATTTTTGAATTTGATTCAATGTCCTCGCATATTCACCAAATTACTAATCAATAACAACATCAGTTACTATGCTTTACTCTGAAAAGTGTCAGATTATGGGGATTTGAAACAGGTGTTCATCAGAGAACACATGCAAAGGCACGCTCCCATCAATCATTAACAAATCATTGAGGAAAAGAGGGTTTAAATCAAAGAAATCAGTTTTCAACATAATCATTTTTTCCCAAGCAAAGAAGTCCCAATTTAAAGGCATGTAACAAGGAGAGTCCATTCTGAATGAATTTCTCTGAAAAATCAATCAATGACCAAAGAATCAAAGATGCAAGATAAACTCTCTCGGGGTAGATCAGAAGGACCAAGTCAAAGAATTTAATGAGAGGTCAAGAAAGTAACCAGGCATGGATAAATGCGTAAATATCGCATGTTTCGATTAAAGAGTATGAGAGTCTCAATGCCAGGAACGAACTGAGCATAACCCTTTAAACATGCATTTAGATCATTCTTAGCATATTGATAACATGAAATCATGGCATATAACCATTTTTACAGGATCTTCAAGACTTATTGAAGCAATGAATCAATCAACATCAACTGACCAGACTTCCTCATCACGTAGGAGCCGTGTCAACCATAGATAACCAGCCGTCCATCACGTAGGAACCGTGTTATCACCTTTATGGCCAGATCTCTTCATCACGTAGGCCGTGTCAACCATAGATAACCAGCCGTCCTCATCACGTAGGAACCGTGTTATCACCTTTAGATGGCCAGATCTCTTCATCACGTATGAGCCGTGTCAATAGATAACCAGCCGTCCATCACGTAGGAACCGTGTTATCACCTTTAGTGGCCAGAGTTTCATCAGTATGAACCGTGTCATCCCCAGACCAGATCTCTTCATCACGTAAGAGCCGTGTCAACATTAGGATAACCAGCCGTCCTCATCACGTAGGAACAGTTATCACCCTTCCTAAAGATGACCAGATTTCCTCATCACGTAGGAGCTGTGTCACCCTTAGACGACCAGACCTCTTCATTGCGTACGAGCAGTGTCGTCCCCACCAACAAAATTATTTTTTTAAACAAAAAGGAGGAGGACCAGACAAAAACGTGTTTTTCTCTTGTCGTCTTTGCCCTATTCTTGTTAACACAAGAAGGTGCAAAGAGGGGCAGCTGTAGACACCCGTTTTTTGTCCGGGTTTTTTTTTCCGTTATTTTATTATATTATTATTATTATTATATCGTTATTTTTTTTATTATTAATTAATTACATGTATTTTTGCAGGCCAAATTAAGGCCTATTACAATTGGCCCAGAGACCAAAGCCCAATTAACCCGGACCCAACCTGGTAGATTAGGGTTTCAAACCCTAAGACATATTAGGGTTTCAAACCCTAATCCCCTTCCAGCCGCCGTGTGACCCTTCTCTGCCTCAGCGCCGCCACCATCACTGTTCCGGTCTGACCCCAACTGTTGCACTATTGTCATCTACAGCAAAACCAGTCAAGAAAATATATCACATACAGTTCAAATCTCACAAAATCTAAACTCCAAATTAAAATACCAATAAATCCCTAATATTCGGGATTTCTATCCTACCAATCAGAAAAAGCCAGGCTCTACCTAGATATCATCATCATCTCACCAAAATCAGGAAGCAAAGATAAAAGAACAGAGAAAAAAAAAACGGGAGACAGAGAATTTCGAAACAAAAAAAAAACAGAAGAAAAAAAGAAAAAAAAAGTTTTACCTCCTCCTCGAACCACCACCGTGAACCTCGTTGTGACCTTCTCCGATCCCAGCTAGCCCCGTATCTGAAGGTAAAACCTTCTCCTCTTCTAGGTTGGTTAGGGTTGGGGTGTGGGTTTTGTGGTTTGAGTCGCTTAGGTTTTTAGGTGAGAGAGAGATGAGTTTACTCCCCATGGCCACCGATCCACGGTGGCCGGGGAGTTTTGGGTTCTCTGTTTGCTGGAGAAAGGGGTTGAGAAGGAGAAGTGTTGAGAGCCTTTTCGGCTCTCTGTTATGAGAAGGAGAGAGGGAGATCGGCTGAGGAAATGAGGGGGAGAGTATATGATTTTAGGGTTTCCGAATAACCCTTAAAAGGGTTATATTTCAGACGTCGAACGGCGTCGTTTTGAAGCATGAGTGAGGCTGAGTGATGGGATTAAGGGCTAATAGCCCATTTGGTCCTCTATCTCTGTAATCTTGCACGCGTGTCCTTAGCATTCATGGCTAAACAACAGTTTAGGTCCCCCCAAGCTTCTGTAAGGGTGTAATCTGGTCACTAAGGAAGTCC
This sequence comes from Hibiscus syriacus, assembly GCF_006381635.1. NCBI lineage: Eukaryota > Viridiplantae > Streptophyta > Magnoliopsida > Malvales > Malvaceae > Hibiscus > Hibiscus syriacus. The sequence goes on from NW_024063196.1 coordinate 13,947, forward strand.
ATGCAATCTTATTTCGAGCCTATAGTTTTATTTGTTTTGTTTACATCACTAGTATATATTATGTAGGTTTTATGATCTTCGAATTTGGACATGTAATTTATGTTTTTCTTCATTTTGGTCACTGGACTGGTTATTGTTAATATTTCAGAAAGTTTAGACATTATACCCTTTATTTATGAAACTTTTATTTTGATCACTATTATCATATTTTGGGTTAAATTTCGATTAATGTCTATTTATTTTACGTTCATTATATTTTAGTCCTTATCTGTTTATTATTACATTTTTATTAAAGTTCGAATTTGGCCCTCAGATTTATGCATCTTCTGTTTTAGTCACTGTTTTGGCATTTGGTTTAAATATTTCTTTTATCCTTCATGTCTTTGTGTATTTTCAGTTTAGTTATTTAACTCTTGTTTCTTCGATTGTAGCCCTTTAAATTTTTGTATTTGTATTTTGGTCCCTGAAATTATCATATGTGCTTATTTGGTTTGTATTTTGGTTTGTAATGTTAACTTAGTTTTATTTTAGTTATTTATGTATGAATGTATTTTTACATACTCTATGGTTATTTGTATTATGTAAGTAATGTTTAATTCAATTTAATGTAAATGTTTATATTTCCAATTGCATTTTATTTTCATTATATTTGATTTTATTTTCAAGAAAACATATTTATAGAACGGGCGTGGAAAGTATCACTTGATCGAAGTGGTACAATCCGATACGACGTTCAAACAGAATAATAAAATGCAAATTCTTCCTTTTACAAGCTTATAGAAATTATTTTCATTGTTTTTATTTTTTGATTAATTTATTTGATGGTCATATTGTTTAATATTTAAATTTTAATCTTTATTATTATTTCTTCATTGAATCTTAATATGAGTGATGTATTTTTTGGAAAGTATAATATGATGTATTTTATGTCAATTTTCGTCATTATCTTTTAATTTAAAGAGAAAATATTCTTTACAAGTAAGAAATAGACGAGGTAGCTTTCCCGGCGGAGGATTGCAAATCTCGAGATTTCTTATCGAGAAAAGGATTTTTATTTTCAATAAATAAATCATAATTTATTTATTATTCTATTTTCATAATTTTTATTGTATTAATGGTTGTTATGTTACTATTAACGATACATAATTAAGCATATTGTATTTTCTACTCATGACGATATTATTTAGTGGTAATTCAAAGTAGGATATACTTTATAGATAAGAAATAGATGAGATAGCTTTCCCGTTGGAGGATTGCAAATCTTGAGATTTCTTACCAAGTGAAGTATTTCTATTATTTAATAGTAACAAATATTCAATAAATAGATCATATTTTTTACTTCATATTCAAATTGTAATTTCCACCATTTACGACGATGTGTAAGCTACACAGTACCAATCTTGGGCGTTGTGGGGTGTTTACCCTTCCCCACACGTAACCGACTCCCGAACCTGTTTTAAATGAATCTTTGGTAACGTAGACCAAATTTTTGCCTTATAAAATTATTTTTCTTAAAATTGTTTTTAAAAGACGTTTTTAGGTATTCGACCTACCTAACCCAAAGGTCGATGGCGACTCTTTTAAATTTTATTCAAATCCGTTCAAAATATTCAATTTTTCAAAATAAAGTCATAATCGTTTTAAAAATAATATTAAATTGTTTTAAAAAAAATGGTTATGACACTTACCTCAGGTTAATAAAAAAAATATTATAAAAATGATATTAGGATCGATTGCTAAGTGTTTAGGTGCTTGGTTACATTTTCTAAAAAGTTTAATTTTTTTTATATAAAAGTTAGATAATTTTAATATTTTTATTAATTAATTTTTTAAAATTTAAAATTTTATACTTTTAATTTTTAATATATAATTTCATAAAAATATTTACCTGAATATAAAATTATTATCTACATGTATATTCACGATGTTTCTGAAACCGATGTTTTCCCACAATTTACATTTGAACATAACCTCAAATTCGTCCGACATGATTTTTATATAATAGATTAAAAACATTCTTTTGATTCAAAGTGCAGAAATTAAAAATAATTTTCCTTGTCTTTTTATATATTGTTTACTATTTTAATTTCTTGGTGGTTTTCCTAGTAATATTATAGAATAAACTAATAATAATAATCTCTCATAATGGGAATTTGATATTCATTTTAGAAAATACTGAGCCAATGATCAAAGATATGGATCCAAAGATGTTTGAGAACAATTGTATTTTTAAAAATTTTAAATTTTTTTATGTTAATAATTTATTTTTATATTTCTTTAATTTTTATATATAATATCTTTTGATTTTTTAATATAATTTATTATAAATTTGCATATCTTACATAAAATCGCATGGTATTTTTACCTACAACATCTGAATTAAATGTCTATTCATGTCATCATGTGAGTTTCTTCATTTGTAGAAAGAATGTGATATTTTATCTTAACTTTATGTAGGTTTGATCTAGCAAATTCATGCAGTTCTTGTATATTATTGTACAACGGCTTACTTTATAGGTGCAATAGTTGTGCTTTTTATTAATTATCAATTTATATTATTTCCATTGGATTAAAAAAATTTAATTTTACAAGCAAATTTAATTCAGTATCATTTGCGTTTAATTAGTATTTTCTTAATAAACTAAGGTGATTGTGAATAATATTTGTTTTAAATACTCTCAACCATTTGACAATAAACGCTCAATCATCCTACTACAGTCACTGGTGGTCGAACCCGTGGCTTCTAGGAACAACAATAATTCCTTTAATCATAGAGGAAGTATATATATATGATAAACTACATATTTAGTACTAAACTACTACTTTTGTTTCATGTTTTTCTATCCAAACTTTATTTTTTTCAAAATCATACCATGTAGTTTAGATTTCAATTTGGTACTCTACCATTAAAATTTTTAACAGAATTGCTAATGTAGTATATATTTTTTCCAATGGTGATGTGGCATTACCTTACGATGATGTGTCAATATCAATGTTAAATTTTCAATGGCAGTGTACCAAAATGAAACTTAAAGTAAATATTAGGCATAGTTTTGAAAAAAAAATTTAAATATCAAAATAGAAGGAAAATAATACTTTAACTACTAAACATATAATTTTTTACGCTGAGATATATATATATATATATATAGGTACAAATTGGGGGTGTTCAAATGGTTAATTCAGTCACCAACCGAACCAAATTAACATTAACCGAATTAACCGAACATTTTTTAATCGTTATCCGAATTGAACTTTTTTTGTGAAAATATTAATCGAACCGAACAAAGTTAAATTATTTCAGTTGGTTAACCAAATTAACTGATTTTTTATAGTATTTTTTATAGTTTTAAAATTAGATTAATTTAATTATAATAGAAATATTTTTTATTTGAGTTAAAATAATTGAGTTTTAATTCTTTATGGGTTTAGCTTAAAATCTGGATTTAGTATATAATATAGTATTTAATAATTTTGGTTAATTCTATTAATTCGATTTCGAACCGAATTAACCGTTAACTGAATTCTAAAAAAATTATTAACCGTTCTCCGACTAAATTAATTTGATGACCGACCGAATTAACCGAACTAATTCGATTCAATTGATTAATTCGGTTAAATCGAACATTGAACACCCGTAGTAAGAACATTTTCAAAACTCTTGTTTGTATTAGGAATATATTTATCAATAAACCATTAAAGACGGATGGAAATTCAATAAAATTCAATTCTAGGCTGATAAATATTATCTTCCTAACCTAAACTTCAGATTGAACCCTAAAAAGTAAGATAGAACAGGAAAATATAGTTAAAAAACGAGCCTTGATTTCCCATTTACTTGGTCAAATTTTCTCACAACTAATCTTTAGGATGAACCGAGGAGGTAATGGGATAAAGTCGCAATCTTAAAAATTATAATTTTTTTTATATTTAAAATTATACATATACATTATAATTCACACCCTGTCAAAATTTATAACTTTACATTCCCTAAAAAAATTAATATAATTTTGTAAGTTTACAGCATATAATTTTTTGTTCATTCTTAACTGTCTTCCTAACCTAAACTCCCAAATTGAACCCTAAAAAAAGTTTCATTAAATGCAATTTTAATTAAATAATTAAAAAGGCGTAAACACTCAAGTTAACCCTACTTCCTATCGTCAAAGTCTTTTATTATTTCGTATAATATAATTATGGATTTAGTGTCTATATTTTTTAAATTTTAACAATAATTTAACTTTAAAAATAAAATTTATTTGTAAAATTTTATTATTAAGTTTTGTTTCATATGTTAATTTTATATTTAATTTTTAGTCAGTAGTTGATCATTTTAAGTTCTTAAAATCTACTCATTATCCATATAAATTTTTTGGATCCAAATTTAAAAATTATTAAAATATGATAACTAAAAATATATTAAATTAGAGTATATGAGCTAAATCCACAATTTATACTTAGTATAGGGACTAATGACTGAGCTTGACCATTTTTCTTTCTTCTTCCCCTCTCACAAGTTTTGCACACTAAATACAAAGGCAAAAACCGACCTTTCAACTAAATCAAGATCTTCTTCTTTCTCTAAACCTCTCATATAATAACGGTCCACAGAAGCCCAAGGTTTTAAGCAACCACAGATTAACCCCAAATGAGGAATTAACTCCTTAGTAGCTGATATGTTATTTTCATGGATTCTCATCACGTTAAATCTCACTTAATTAGGTTAGATTTCAATTTTGATTAAAAGAATCGTTTATTTCATCGTGCTTTTTGGGTTTCTTTTTTTTTTATAGGTGGAAAGTATACTTTGAATCAAAATCTTTCGATGTTAAAATCAGAGTTCCCTACTATGGACTTGCACTACTCTGTTTTCTTTTGCTTCAACGTGAAAAAAGGACAAGAACAGATTGATGGTTTATATCGATGTGTATACAAAAAGAAGTTTATGGTGAATGCCCATTTTTAATACGTTGAAGATGAGTTCTTTTAATGTATTTCTCTTTCAAATGATGTTCACTCTTTGTGGATTTTTCTCGGTCTTCATCTCTGCTCTGTTTGAATTCTTAAGCGAAGTTTTCTCCAGGTAAACCTGATTTTCACTGTGTTTTAAATAATGAAAATCATTTTTTGTTTTATTATTTGTTCTTTAATGATTTCAGGACTCAGAGATATACTAAGCTTTCTCAATTAACCAATCCAATTGAAGAGAAAACAGAGGAAGCTAAGCCTGATGCTATTGAATTGAAGGGTCAAGAAGAAGAAGAAGGAGAAGGAGAAATGTTTGAAGAAAAGCCCGAGTCACCAAAGTTTGTTTTCAAGTTTCAGTTTCAAACTCAGACATTTGAAGAATTGAGCAACAAGTTTAGAGATGATGAGAATGATTACGCTATTGGCCTGGAATCTGATCCTTCAATAAGCACAACAAACACGTATGAGTTCAATCCAGGGATTGATTTCAGCTTCGTAATGGAGAATCCAAAGGATTCCAGCTTTTGTGTCAATGATGGGTTGTTTCCGAAACAAGATCTCTCGGAACAAAACATGAAATCTGAAGCTGATATCGTTGAAGAAACGACAGAGAAGGAAGAACAAATAGAAGAAACTGTTGATTTTGATGATGAAGATTCCAAGCAGGAAGGTGAGATTGGGTCTGCAAACATGGAGGATTCAATTTCAAATGATTTAGAGAATTTGTGGGAACATCAGCATCTGATAGAACAGCTGAAAATGGAGCTGAAAAAGGTTAGAGCAACGGGTTTGCCTACGATAATGGAAGAATCAGAGTCTCCGAAAATAATGGATGATTTGAAGCCATGGAAGATTGATGAAAAGTTCCAACATGCTGATAGAATGAGTGAGCTTCACAAGTTTTACAAGAGTTACAGAGAAAGAATGAGGAGATTTGATATCTTGAATTACCAGAAGATGTATGCAATAGGTCAGTTTTCTCTCCTCTTTTCATTCAATTTTAGCATTTTCTGATTCGATGCTTATTTAGGGTTTACGTCCTAGTTCATATTGCTTTTTTTTTTTACTGAATTCTTTTACTGAGACCACTTAGATGAATTCTATTTTTTTAAGATATCCAAGACCATGAGTTTTGAATTGGTAAATCTCTATGAGGAATTTTTACTAAAGTCAGTTAAGAAAATTTTTAGTAAGGGCTGAGATTAAATTATAAATCTCTAAGAGGTAGTATAATTTTAAAATTCTAGAATCAAGATAACATTTTTATCAAACTGGGGGACCGAAGGATAATTGTACCACTTTAATTAAAAGTTTTACAACCCTAGGGTCTAAAAGAATAATTTCACCGAATCAGGGACAAGAAGTGCTGTCCCTAATAAATACTTATCTCTTAATTTTGTAATCCTTGATCTTATTAGAATCTTAAAACATTAATTTATGGTCGATGCCAACATCATTTTGATAATTTAAAATTATTCAGGAATGATAATTGTCCTCGACTCATCCCGAAACGAGATTAAAATAAACATTGAATAAAGTTTAAAATAAGATAGATTTAAAAACACGTGTAATGAAAAGTTGGGTCGAAGTGAATACAGAATATATAAAGAATAGGGTGAGATTGCAATTTGTGTTGGTTGAAAGTACCGTGTATGTCTTTGGTGCTGTCGAGCCAAACTAGTATGTTTGATGCTAGTTTCCACCATTTCATTAAAGAGCCGAGTTTATTATAGGAAAGCTATACCCAAGTCTCCATTTCTAACAAATTCACATTAATAAAACCAAATCTGCACCGGTTTTAATGCTCCACAAGAAAGGCTTCTTTAAAAGCTAGTCTTTTTGGTGTAAAGACACTTCAAAATTTAAAAGCCACATACAAGACAGCTTGGACAAAAAGGATGCGATCGGAGATCGTGTAGGACAAAAAGGTGACTTGAAGAGTTCCCGGACGATCCAATTGCAATTCAGTCCCCGCCATCATCAATCCCTTAAACGAGCCTCCTACAATCGAGATAACCACTCTACACCTACACAATGTCAATGTTTAGAATTGTGTCCTCCCCCATCGAGGGGCTAAACTCACGATATAATGCTTTCAAAATAAATAATTCACGATCTAATACACTCTCATATTATTTGTTGAAATAGGGTGAAATCCACATAAGCAAAATCACGCATAATGTCATCTCCAGAATATAATACCTGGATGTTGAGGATTTTCGACCGACTGTGCAATAAAATTATGAATATAGATCAATGTTAATAAAAGTATATTTCAAAAAAAAAAATAATACTAAATTAACAATAAACTCAACCCTATATCAGCTTATGTTGATTGTTGAGTAAAAAAGATGTGGAAGAAAAAGAATAAACAATTTAGATTATATTTCGACCCATAAATAAGCTAATTATTGGTCAAATGTTTGATATAAATAAATATTTTTTTTTTCAAAGTTATGAATGGCAAATCATTCGAGGGTTATGATTTACGTGTATGGTCTGTTTAATTTCTAATTTTTAAGGGTAAAGCACACAAATGATCCATTAAAAGTTATAAAATGATTATCTAATTATAAGGTGTTACTTTGTTGAGTCCCTCAACTATTAAAAGTTAAAAAATGGTCACTTGACTATTCATATGTTCCAAACTTGTCCTACTTTGTTAAAAAATTATCGGTCGTCTAGGGTAGACGTTAACATGCTAACTGGGATATGATAGTCGTTTGAGATTATGATATCATATTTTTTTCATAACCCAGTCAACAGGTTAACATTCAGCTCAGATTGTCGTCATTTTTTAACGGAAAAGGACGAGTTTGTAACATATGAATAGTCGAGTGACTATTTTGTAACTTTTAATAGTCGGTTGACTATTTTGTAAATTTTAATAGTTAAAGGAATCAATAAAGTAACATCTTATAATCGGGATCATTTTATAACTTTTAATAAATAGGGGATTCAACAAAGCAACATTTTATAGTGAGAGGACCATTTATGTACTTTAACCTTTGTTATTATTAAATTGTAATTGGAGTTTCATGTACAAGTAAGCTAATTTTCCGTCACAATTCATGTAGGCTTTCTCCAGTCGAAGGATCCACTTGAATCGATTTCACCCCACAAATCATCCTCTTCTCTTCTGCACCAAAACCTGAGGCTCCGAGGGCGAAAAAAGTCTGATTTTGACCCCACGGCCAAGTTCATCAATGAGCTCAACGGTGATCTAGAGATGGTCTACGTAGGACAGCTTTGCCTTTCCTGGGAAATACTTCATTGGCAATACGAGAAAGCCATTGAAATATGGGAAACCGATCGTTATGGCCTACGCACATTCAATGAAGTCGCTTCTGAGTTTCAACAGTTTCAAGTTTTGATGCAAAGATTCATCGAAAACGAATCCTTTGAAGGCCCCAGGGTGCAAAACTACGTAAAGAACCGATGCGTCCTACGCAATCTCCTTCAAGTTCCGGTTATTCGAGGTATGAACTCTCTCCGTCCTAGATATTCATCGTAACGGTAATTTAAATCCCTTTGAGCTGAGTTCTCTATTGCAGAGGATAGTATGAAGGATAAAAGGAAAGGTAGAAGAAAAGGAAGGGACGATTACGATGATGATAATGATGCCATTAGGAGTGACATGCTAGTCGAGATCATGGAAGAATCGATACGAATATTCTGGCGGTTCGTTCGATCCGATAAAGATGCAAATGTTGTGATCAAGAATTCCAGGAAAGGGACTCAAGTAGAACCTTTCGAACCAGCCGACGTTGAACTTCTAGCAGAGGTTCAAACCAGCCTGCAAAAGGTAATTAGTCCTGTAACTAAAAAGATGGAGGTGGTGCTTATTTTAGTTTGATCCATACATTTCGAGTTTGTGATTCGAATACCGTCGCGAGTAATCCTTCGTTTTCGTGTCGGAAGTGCAGAAGGATAGGAAGCTTAAAGACATTGTAAGGAGTGGGAATTGCATACTGAGGAAATTGAGGAAGAATCAAGAGGCGAACTCGGATAATGTTCTTCATTTCTTCTGTCAAGTGGATTTGAAATTAGTGGCAAGAGTTTTGAACATGTCAAAAGTGACAAAAGACCAACTCTTTTGGTGCCACAACAAATTGAGCAACATTAGTTTTGTTCATAGGAAGATTAATGTAGAACCATCTTTTTTGCTCTTCCCCTGTTGACATAAGTCATCCAACAATATATACTCCATACTTGTCTGATCCCTAAGTCTCCTCTAATTATTAATATCAATATTGTTTCAATCAAATTCTTCCACTCATCAATTTAGAATTGAATGTTAACTTAAATTTGAATATTTAAAACACACAGATCAAATTATGTATGTTATGCAACTATAGCGCGAATTTAATGTGTTAATAAAAATTATATCATATCAAATCACACATTCTATTTTCTACATATTATATCTAAATTGTTAATACAATTAGGGCAGTAAATGAGTCAGGTTGAAGTAGTGTTGGGCTCGACTCGAAAACTTACGCGTCTAAAATTGTCAAGCTCAACTCAAATTCGAAAAAAAATTGAAGCTCGACTCGAATCAAAAGCTCACGAGCTTAAAATTTTCAAGCTCGACTCAAAATCAAAAATTGAAACTTAACTCGAGCTCAAAAATTATAAACTCAAAATATTATCAAACTTAGTTCGATTGAACCTCAAACTTGAATTTAAACATGAACCTTAAGTACATGAAAGCCTTATATATTATATATTTTTTAACAGAACAACATATAAATATTAATATTACTAATAATTTAATTTAAAAAACCTAAAATTTTAGTATATTATTTTTTTGAGTTTCTCGCTAGCTTTTCGAGTCATGTATCAAATAGAGACGGATGCACTTGATTACCTAAGGGTCAAGTGCATACCCATTATTTTGGATAAATTATTAAATATAGTTTAATATATTGAGGGAAGGAGAAGAAAATAAGAAATTTTGTATACCCATTTTGTTGGAAAAAAGAATTTAAAAATTTTTGAACCCTTATTTTTAAATTTGTGGATACACCACTGATATCAAGTAATTTGCTTCGACTCGTTCAGAATTCGCGTCGAGTTCAAGCTCTAATCGAGCTCATTCGATTTGAGAGTTATATGAACTTTAACTGAGTAAATCTCGAGTACCTTGCGATATTTCACGTGATTAATTTCCTTATTAAACCCAAGCTTATATTTTAGCATAAACATATTACTAGATTGAGAATAGGACACAATTGAAAGGGTATTAAAAATTTGAGGACTCAATTAAAATATATTAAAATTTAACGACCAATTTAGAATATAAGTATAATTAACTAAAAAAATCGCTTATTTTATCTTTAAAAAGAAATTCGCACGTGCACTATAAATTCAACCGTAGATCAAAGAAGACCAAATTATAGCCGTAGGATCTAGGGCTTACATACAAAAGAATTCCTATTTATATATTCTCTTTCTCCAAATCTCAGCCGCTTAGGCCTTATCGTCTGTCTCTGGCATTTCTTTCTAAAACCAGAGGTGAGAAAATAAGACCCTAAGAGAAATGGTTCAAAGGCTCACTTATCGTACTCGCCATAGCTATGCTACCAAATCAAATCAACACCGTGTCGTTAAGACCCCCGGTAAGTCTTGAAGTTCCAAAAATGATGCCGCTTCGGCTGCTCTGTTGTCGTTTTTTTTCTTCAAGTTTTTGCATGAAATAATGATGGTTTTTTGTTTTTGAAGGTGGGAAATTGGTTTATCAGACTACTAAGAAGAGAGCAAGTGGGCCTAAGTGTCCTGTTACTGGAAAGCGAATTCAGGGTGTAAGTTCTTTCGCTTTTTTTTTTAATTTAAGTTGGATTTTTTAGTTCGAAATTTCATTTTTTATTGTTAGGTTAATCAAGTAAGTGTGAAATGTAGATACCTTTTTGTTTATTTGGTTGCTAAAAATGATGATACTGTTATGTTCATTTTTCATGTTTGCTCTTGGAACTTTCTGTTTCGAGTTAAACATTTATTAATGATACTGTTGAGCTTAGTTCTCTTTTTATACTTTTATGTTCTAAGCTTTATAGAATGTGAAATACTAGTCATAAATGGGATTTCTACTTTCTTTTGAGCTTAGTGTTGAAGTTATAGCTTACTATGTTTTAACGGTTTGAATTCCAGAAATACTGGTGTGTTCGTAAAAAATAGGAAATGGTGCTAAATGTTGATCATTGTAGTCATTTTTATTTGTTCATGGTGGAATGCTTTATTGCATATCAATTTGAAGCAGTTTACGAACTGTGGTGCTTGATTTTATTATACTTGTTGTATTTCTTGTAGAAATGTAAAGCCTTTTTTCAGTATAGGAAGTTTGGGTTTATTTTTTTTAACGCTATGCCATATTTATTTTACATTTTGAGTGGTTATTTAATGATTCTCCATGAATATGTGGTTGATTGAACTCAAGCAGCAAAGTTTTGAGCTTGTTCTCATGGCTTTCTTATACAACTTTTATGCAGATTCCTCACTTGAGGCCTGCTGAATACAAGCGATCGCGATTGCCTAGGAACCGAAGGACTGTGAATCGTGCCTATGGTGGTGTTTTGTCAGGCAGCGCTGTTAGAGAAAGGTACAACTATGTGCATTATTTACCAACTATTAAATGGTTATTGATTGTTTGTTTGAGGCAATTGATGATATTCTTATTTATATCTTCCTGTTTTTATTATCCAAGGATAATCCGGGCCTTCTTGGTTGAAGAACAAAAGATTGTGAAGAAGGTACTCAAAATCCAGAAGGCAAAGGAAAAGCAATCCTCAAAGAGCTAGAAATTTTATTGCTGATGAAAGCCGAATTGTGTTTGGTTTGTTGGATTTTGCCTGTTAGAAATTCTTTTTTGTTATCATGGTGATTGATGAAACTGTGGAATCGAGTTTTGATTTATTTCCTACTAGTTAGTTTCATACTGATCGGTTTGCTGCTTGTTCACTTGACGATGTATCGATTGTGAAGTTATCGTTTAATGATGGTGTTATTTTGTTGACGTGGTTTCTTTTATTAGGCACTAATCTTGCTTTTGTTTCATCCTTGAACCCTGATGTGTTAACCTCTGCTTTTGAATCTCTAAACCCCAAACCCTAAATAAGAATTGGTTAGAGTTTTAGGTGTTTCAAGTCAACTTTAGCAAAAAGAATCTTCAGTTGGGTTTGCATGCTATATTTGGTTTTATTGTTTAAGGATTTGGTCTCCGGTTCCTGGTTGACAGAAATGTAATATGGTTGTAACCGTAGCCTGCTCATGTGTGGCTAGCTTTCCCTTACAAAGCTGCAACAAGATAGTTTTCATGATCTCTAGTCACAGTTCTGGAACTTAGAAGTTATGTTTCGAGTTTCGACCATTGTAGACCGTTGCTCGGCTCGTGAAGGTTTGAATTGGTCTTTATGTTTGATGGTATGGAAACAACACATTTGTTTAAGCCCTACTCCATCCTAAATGTGAACCTTAAATCTATTTTTCAGATATAATATCTTTATACAAACAATACATATAACAAGGAATATGTCAAAACTGTACAACAATGCTGGAAATAGTTATGCTGTTGATTCAAGTGTAGCGTTATCAGTTGAACAAGTGGTGGACGTTTCACTAAGACATTGCGGTGAATCCAATGGATCCGTCACATTTGGAGGCAAACTAAAAGGAAAGCACATCGGTAAATGGTTATAATCCAGGATTGAATCTGAGTTCTTTGTCGTTCCTTGCTCGCTTTCCACTACACCTCCATTACCTTGCATATCTAGGGGCAAGCCGATCGAGAAGCCACTGTATTCCTGTTGTTTCCCTCTGAAATCAGTACTCATTGAGTCCTTGCTAACATTGGCAATTATCGGCGGACTCGACAGTAGGGAAGAGGCATCAATAATGCCCTCGGTGGATGATCCAGACATGTCAAGCTGAGAAAACATCAAGTTGTTATGAAGTTCTCCGTTGGAGACATGAAATGCAGATGGCCTGTAAACTGTCTGATGAAATGGTTTATACGTGGGAATATGTAGAGCCGAAAAACCAGCAGTGTAGCCTTGTTGCAGTTCACCGTTGTTGCCTAACGGCTTGGTGGTTCTGATTTCAGTCGTGCAAGAAATGTTTTCCGAACCGACCATGGTGAAGTATATCAGATGGTACAATCTCTGGCAATGAGGATATCCAAGGGTGGGAAAGAGCTCTTTGAGCCATGGCTAGGGGTGCACAAAAAATCCGAATATCCGATTTTGCGAAAAAAATATCCGAAACCGGATTTGGGAAAAACCGGTTTTTTTTAACCGGATCGGATTTTTTTAAACAGGTTATTTTAACCGGTTTGGAGAAAAAACCTAGACCGGTTTTTTTACCGGATAAAAAACCGGTTTGAAAAAAACCGGTTAAAAAACCGGTTTTTATCCGGAAAAAAAAACCGGTCTGGGTTTAAAAAACTAGCCGTTGGGGGGATTTTGTGTCCGTTTTTGACCGTTTTTTTCTTTAAAAACTACCATTTTACCACCCTAAACATGTATAAATAGGTTGGGGATGTATTTGGTTGATTACAAATTTCTCAAATCTTATTACACAACACTTAAACATCTCTCAAATCTTATTTTTGTAATTTTTTGTTCATCATGAGTAACACGACTGAATCTTCCGTCGGGGGAAACCTTGAAGTCGTGAGAGTGATCGAACACACTCGAAACAAAGACATTTGGGATCACTACGATTTATGTGAGATGTCAAATGGCTCGAGGAGGGCGCGTTGTAAACTTTGTCTAAAGTTTCTTGCATCGGAAGGAAACACAACGTTGAAGAACCATTTGACAAAATCATGCAAGACACTTCGCTCAAGATCGGATCCTAGTCAATCGAATCTTACACCGCAAGGTGGTGTTTTTGTTTACGACAACGAAAAATTACGAGAAGCGTTTACAAAGTTCGTGATTACAAAAGCATTGCTGTTCGACCACTTTGATGATGAAGATTTCACGACAACAATTCAACAACTAATGCAACCACGTTATACTCAAGTAAGTCGTACTACCCTTAGAAGAGATGCTATAAAAATGTGGCGTACGACGAGGGAAAAAATGATTTTAGGATTCCAATAACACCGTTATGGTGTGTCGCTTACATGTGACGTTTGGAGTTCCCCTCATAATACCGAAAATTCTTTTTTAGCCGTTACGTCACATTGGTTAGATCAAGATAATTGACAAATGATGAAAAGAACAATCGCGTTTGAATTATTCGGTGAGCCGCATACCGGTGCTAATTTATTTACACTTTTAAAAAGGGTAATTTGTCTTTATAAATTAGAAAATAAAGTTTTTTCTATATCCTTTGATAATGCATCGAATAATACAAACGCGGTTCCAGGATTGAAAATATTACTTTCACCGATTTTAGACGGTGCGTTTTTTCATACCCGTTGCGTTGCACACATAATTAATTTATCCGTGCAAGCCGGTTTGGAGGTTATTGAGCCGATTAGATTAGAATTTAAAACAATGATAAAATCGGTTCTTTGTAACAACAACAAAAGACTAAATGATTATAAACGATTTTGTAAGTCCGTTAATAAAAAAGCTTTGGGTCCTAATTTGGATTGTCCAACTCGTTGGAACTCAACTTGGATGATGATGCATACTGCCTTAAGGCAAAGGGAAACATTGCAAACATTTCACGATCGGCTTTTCGAGAGGGGTCATGTCCCAAACATTTATCCGGATTCGAGTTGGGAAACTATAGCCAAAATAACCGATTTGCTTGAAGTTTTTAAAAATGCAACAACTTTTTTATCCGGTGTTTATTACCCTACTAGCCCGTTGGTTCTTAATCAAATATTTTTGTTGGCTACCCGACTAAATGACTTTGAATTTGAAACCGAAGTTTTTCAAGAAATTGGCTTTGCAATGAAGGAAAAACTTTTAAAATATTTTAAGGAGATTCCCCCTATTTTTACTTGTGCCGCTGCTTTAAACCCAACGTTAAATGTTGGTGGGGTTGAAACACTAATTGAACAAATTGCGTTTGCTTTTAATCTAACCGATGATGAACCCAACTTTGTCCAAAACCAAATAAATTATTTTAACAAATGTTTTCGAGACATGTTTGCAATTTATTTAACTAAATACGGATCAAGTAGTGTAATACACGATCAAATGAGAATGAATGCGGAATCATCTAGTAGCGTCCAAGTAACATAAATTTGAATCTTTTTAACACTCTTGTAAATTCCCAATCCAAACGATCACGTACTACCACCCCAAGTAGCGAGTTGGGAAATTACATGTCATGCGTTTTTCTATCAAAAATGACATTTGAAGAGTTTGAAAGTTTGGATATTTTGGCTTGGTGGAAAGAAAAGGAAGCACAATTTCCGATTCTAGCTGCCATGGCCCGTGATTTACTAACCGTCCAAGCTTCTACGGTAGCTTCGGAATCCGCTTTTTCTGTTAGTGGCAGGGTTATATCACAACGGAGATCAAGACTAAGTCCCGAGTCGGTGGAAGTATGCATTTGTTTAAAGGATTATTTGGATGGAGCGGCTCGTAAGCAACATATCACCACCCTAGAAGATGCAATTGATGCCGATTTGGAAGCAAACTTACACATTGAAGAAGTCGAACTTGAAATATCCCCTCCAAACGAAGAAGGCGAAGATGATGAAGAAGAGATGTCAATGTAGTTTATTTTATAACTTTATTTCAATTATCGTAAACTTTGTTTCAATTAGCGAACTTGAAGTTTTTAAGTATTTGAATTTATCGAACTTGGAAGTTTTTAAGTATTTGAATTTATCAAACTTGGAAGTATTTAAGTATTTCAATTATGTTGAGTTAATTAAGTATTTCAATTAAGTATTTGAATTTATCGAACTTTAGGTTTGATGCTTTCTCTTTGATTCTCTCTTGATTCTAGTTGCTTGATGTTTCTTGTCTTTGATCAATGGCTTCTAAGCTTGCTTAAATACACCTTGAATCACTTCTGAACGTTAGTGATAATTAATGAAGATAATATAGCGGTTTAAGTGTGAAAACATTTAATAAAAATGCTTGGAGCGTGGGGGAATCGGTACCCTCTCATAGGGAATCGGTTTCCTCTCATAGGGAATCGGTTCCCTAAGTGTAAAATTCAAATATTTTGACCGTTGAATAGGGGGAATCGGTACCCCTATGGGGGAATCGGTTCCCTCCGAGCATTCTGGAAATCTCGGAGCCAAACCATTCAGTGAGGAATCGGTACCCCTTGGGGGGGAATCGGTTCCCTATGAGCAATCTGGAATATTAAAATCGGTTTTTTTATAACCGGTTTTTTTAAAAAAATCGGTTTTTTTAAAACCGAAACCGGTTACACCGGTTAGGATATCCGGCCCTCCAAACCGGTTAGAAACCGAACCGGTTATTTTATAAACCGGTTTTTTTTCTATGGGAAAAAACCGGATCGGATAAAAACCAATCCGGATCGAATTGAAATCCGACAAATGTGGGGGGATTTTGTGACCGTTTTTTGACCGTTTTTTCTTTAAATAATTACCATTTTACCACCCTAAACATGTATAAATAGGTTGGGGATGTATTTGGTTGATTACAAATTTCTCAAATCTTATTACACAACACTTAAACATCTCTCAAATCTTATTTTTGTAATTTTTTGTTCATCATGAGTAACACGGCTGAATCTTCCGTCGGGGGAAACCTTGAAGTCGTGAGAGTGATCGAACACACTCGAAACAAAGACACTTAGGATTACTACGATTTATGTGAGATGTCAAATGGCTCGAGGAGGGCGCGTTGTAAACTTTGTCTAAAGTTTCTTGCATCGGAAGGAAACACAACGTTGAAGAACCATTTGACAAAATCATGCAAGGCACTTCGCTCAAGATCGGATCCTAGTCAATCGAATCTTACACCGCAAGGTGGTGTTTTTGTTTACGACAACGAAAAATTACGAGAAGCGTTTACAAAGTTCGTGATTACAAAAGCATTGCCGTTCGACCACTTTGATGATGAAGATTTCACGACAACAATTCAACAACTAATGCAACCACGTTATACTCAAGTAAGTCGTACTACCCTTAGAAGAGATGCTATAAAAATGTGGCGTACGGCGAGGGAAAAATGATTTTAGGATTCCAAGAACACCGTTATGGTGTGTCGCTTACATGTGACGTTTGGAGTTCCCCTCATAATACCGGAAATTCTTTTTTAGCCGTTACGTCACATTGGTTAGATCAAGATAATTGGCAAATGATGAAAAGAACAATCGCGTTTGAATTATTCGGTGAGCCGCATACCGGTGCTAATTTATTTACACTTTTAAAAAGAGTAATTTGTCTTTATAAATTAGAAAATAAAGTTTTTTCTATATCCTTTGATAATGCATCGAATAATACAAACGCGGTTCCAAGATTGAAAATATTACTTTCACCGATTTTAGACGGTGCGTTTTTTCATACCCTTTGCGTTGCACACATAATTAATTTATCCATGCAAGCCGGTTTGGAGGTTATTGAGCCGATTAGATTAGAATTTAAAACAATGATAAAATCGGTTCTTTGTAACAACAACAAAAGACTAAATGATTATAAACGATTTTGTAAGTCCGTTAATAAAAAAGCTTTGGGTCCTAATTTGGATTGTCCAACTCGTTGGAACTCAACTTGGATGATGATGCATACTGCCTTAAGGCAAAGGGAAACATTGCAAACATTTCACGATCGGCTTTTCGAGAGGGGTCATGTCCCAAACATTTATCTGGATTCGAGTTGGGAAACTATAGCCAAAATAACCGATTTGCTTGAGGTTTTTAAAAATGCAACAACTTTTTTATCCGGTGTTTATTACCCTACTAGCCCGTTGGTTCTTAATCAAATATTTTATTGGCTACCCGACTAAATGACTTTGAATTTGAAACCGAAGTTTTTCAAGAAATTGGCTTTGCAATGAAGGAAAAACTTTTAAAATATTTTAAGGAGATTCCCCCCATTTTTACTTGTGCCGCCGCTTTAAACCCAACGTTAAATGTTGGTGGGGTTGAAACACTAATTGAACAAATTGTGTTTGCTTTTAATCTAACCGATGATGAACCCAACTTTGTCCAAAACCAAATAAATTATTTTAACAAATGTTTTCGAGACATGTTTGCAATTTATTTAACTAAATACGGATCAAGTAGTGTAATACACGATCAAATGAGAATGAATGTGGAATCATCTAGTAGACGTCCAAGTAACATAAATTTGAATCTTTTTAACACTCTTGTAAATTCCCAATCCAAACGATCACGTACTATCACCCCAAGTAGCGAGTTGGGAAATTACATGTCATGCGATTTTCTATCAAAAATGACATTTGAAGAGTTTGAAAGTTTGGATATTTTGGCTTGGTAGAAAGAAAAGGAAGCACAATTTCCGATTCTAGCCGCCATGGCCCGTGATTTACTAACCGTCCAAGCTTCTACGGTAGCTTCAGAATCCGCTTTTTCTGTTAGTGGCAGGGTTATATCGCAACGGAGATCAAGACTAAGTCCCGAGTCGGTGGAAGTATGCATTTGTTTAAAGGATTATTTGGATGGAGCGGCTCGTAAGCAACATATCACCACCCTAGAAGATGCAATTGATGCCGATTTGGAAGCAAACTTACACATTGAAGAAGTCGAACTTGGAATATCCCCTCCAAACGAAGAAGGCGAAGATGATGAAGAAGAGATGGCAATGTAGTTTATTTTATAACTTTATTTCAATTATCGTAAACTTGTTTCAATTATCGAACTTGAAGTTTTTAAGTATTTGAATTTATCGAACTTGGAAGTTTTTAAGTATTTGAATTTATCAAACTTGGAAGTATTTAAGTATTTCAATTATGTTGAGTTAATTAAGTATTTCAATTAAGTATTTGAATTTATCGAACTTGAGGTTTGATGCTTTCTCTTTGATTCTCTCTTGATTCTAGTTGCTTGATGTTTTTTTTCTTTGATCAATGGCTTCTAAGCTTGCTTAAATACACCTTGAATCACTTCTGAACGTTAGTGATAATTAATGAAGATAATATAGCGGTTTAAGTGTGAAAACATTTAATAAAAATGCTTGGAGCGTGGGGGAATCGGTACCCTCTCATAGGGATTCGGTTTCCTCTCATCGGGAATCGGTTCCCTAAGTGTAAAATTCAAATATTTCGACCGTTGAATAGGGGGAATCGGTACCCCCTATGGGGGAATCGGTTCCCTCCGAGCATTCTGGAAATCTCGGAGCCAAACCATTCAGTGAAGAATCGGTACCCCCTTGGGGGGAATCGGTTCCCTATGAGCAATTTGGAATATTAAAATCGGTTTTTTTATAACCGGTTTTTTAAAAAAACCAGTTTTTTTAAAACCGAAACCGGTTACACCGGTTAGGATATCCGGCCCTCCAAACCGGTTAGAAACCGAACCTGTTATTTTATAAACCGGTTTTTTTTCTATGGGAAAAAACCGGATCGGATAAAAACCGATCCGGATCGGATTGAAATCCGACAAATGTGCACATCTAGCCATGGCGCTGGTCTTTCTGAATATCCTACAAATGGCCCATGCATCCTGTTGGGAACAAGTCAAATAATTTTTTCAAATACTTCATAATCAAACGACATAGCAAAAAATATGATTCAAGGATCATTACATTTGCAGGAAAGGTTTTGTCCAAGAGCTTCTTCGGCGACGTTGAGTCCAATATCGACGGAAGCCGAAATTCGTGCATCATCCAATCGGTTTTCATCCCTTTGGCAGCTCTGCCTCTGTAGAACACAAGGGACTTCTTCAAGCCAATACATCTTGTGCCATCAGACGAGTATATAGGCCTATCTGTTCCGGTTGCCTTCCAAAACCCAGCTCCGGTGACTGTTAGGCCTTGAACTATTCCGGTATTTTCGGTCCCTCGGACAGTAGAAATACCACCCTTTCTCCCCTGATGCAGCCAGCTCTGCTCATACAAAAATAGGGCCAAAAGTAAGAAAATTTTCTAGGGAGCCAAACAGAAAAAGAAAAGAGACTTGGAAGGTCCCAGGGTTCATATTTATAAATGTCGACTTGTTTAATGAGCTCAATGGGCAATGGTTTCTGCTGAATCTTCTTCTTTAGGTAAAATCCAACGAGCTCTTCATCTGTTGGGTGGAATCGAAAACCAGGCAGCATCGCATCATCAACTTTATCAACATCATCCATGTTCATCATATAGAAAGAGAGTTTGTATGAAAACTTGGGGACTCAAATCAAAATTGTTTTCATGGAGCTTCAACTCTTGTTTTTATCATGAAAAACCAGGCAAAATGACAAATCACCCTTCCAATATCATCCTTTTTAATATGTTTACTTGAATTGATCTTTGATTGAATAGTTTTTTTTTGTTAATTTTACACATGGATGGACCAATTACCAGCACAATAAGTTCAGATTTCTATTCAAATCCTTTAAACCTTCTTTTTTTATAATTTTGATGCCAAATTTTAAAATAATTATTCTTTAACTCATCATTATTTATTTATGTTAATCAAATCTTTAATGTACTGATAAAAGATTATTTATTCACAATTAATATTAAATCTCGAATTAAATTTTGTATAATTATTTTCCCTTTTTTAATGGAATTAATTAATTTATTAATATTTCCCCTTGGATAAAGAAGAGGGGCAGATTCATGACTATGTAATTACTACATGATTAAATATTCAACAAGTAAATGTCACAATTGATGTGAAGTTTTGGGATTCCAAATTCCATTATAGTGTTGTTAAGAGCGGAAGCAAAAAGGAGGAGACAACACTAAATCAAAATTACTTTTTTACATCAATACTTATAATATTTTATTCTTAATAAAATAATTTCTTTAAATTATTTGTGACATTTTGCTAATTTCTTTAATGGTAAATATCACCAATGCTCACTAATGTTTGAGTAAGTTTTTGTTTTCCCATTGAAGTTTTAAAAGTAACAAATTAACCACTAACTTACCGATTTATAACAAAATAAATACTCCGCTGTTATCTCCGTCAAATTTATAACGTGACAGCTTTAATAAAAAATGTTAATATTTAGTTTTACCTTTAAACTACTGTTAAATCATCAAATAAGTCATTAAACAATGATTTTATATCAAATTTACCCTAAAACTTTTTAATTTAAAAATAGAAAAAAAAACTATATCCACCCATTAAACAATGATTTTATATCAAATTTACCCTAAAACTTTTTAATTTAAAAATACAAAAAAAAACTATATCCACCCTTATCAGACAAAAAATAAATAAAATATAGCTAACAAAAAGAATTATGGGCAAAAGTGAAGAAAGTTTATGATTGTTTATGACTATTATACCTGGAATCATAGTAGATATTACATACAAAATTGCTCCAAATACGATTACACAAAAAATAATACAAAAATAAATAATTGCCAAAGTAATGTTAAGAGTTTAAATGTTCAATAGTAATTGGTTCCCTTATGTATCTACAACAGGATCTCTTAGTTTGCTAAAATTAAAGAAACTCAAAAAACAAATCCACTGCAAATCAACATATTAGAATCAATTGTGATACTTAAGCATGGTAAAATTATAGTCCCAAGAATTAAAGAAATAAAAAAAATCTCGATTATAAATAAAGCGTGTGTTTTAAATCTGGGTATGAGCATATGCAAACTAGAGATATGAGAGTTAGTTAAATTCAAAGAATATTTTTCTATGTTACAGTGGTAGCTGTATTATTTTTCGGGTGGAGCAATGGTAGAGGGATAAATAGGTTGTTTCTATTCAACTAAAGTTTTTGAGCAAGATATTTAAAATTGAAATTAAGTTATGTAACACGAAATTAGTAAAATGATGGAAACTGGTGATAAATGGGTTATTTCGGTGTCAATTGAAGCTTTTGTTACAAGATTTCGATCACTTGCTACCTTGTAATCCCCTATACCCACCCTATACGTTACAACTATATCTAACGAATTTCAATAAATTTTCCTTTTACATTTTTCAACACTTTAAAAATCATTATCTAATCAAACTAGTAGAATAAACATAAAATATTGTGTGTAAATACGAAATATCGAATAACAATATCAAAGTAATTCATATATCAATTGTAAAGTAAAATACGTCATAAAACAAGAATTTCAAAATATAGGCATATGTCACCAAAATAAAGGTAGTTTGGAAGGTAAAAATATTACAACAAAATACACTTTATGAAATGTGTTGATCTTTCAAGCGTGAGGTCCTAAGTGTCTATCCAAAAGTATCTCGCAAAAAGGATCAGTCCGGAAGATTTATTGAGCACCGGTCTCGTTAGCTTTATAACAGTACACAAACCTAAGTCATATCAGAACATGATTACTACAAGAGTTATATTCTAAACGAAGTATTCATCAGGATTATAAAATCACATGAGTAATCACGGTATCACACGAACGATTGGATCGAAAAGAGTTGGGTCGAGCAAACGAACGATTGAAAGAATCACGAGTACCTTAAATAATCAACACATAAATCAGTTCCCAGTCGAACATTAAATGCACTTAACCAAATTACTTAAATTCTATATGCACGTTCGAGTTTAATGGTCAATTCAGAGGCTTTTAGATTAGAATTCGATGAAACGGACTTTAAATTCGGACTCAAGACGTCAAAAAATATAAAATAAGACTTTCCAAAAAAAAAAAGTCAAATTTTTTATCAAAATCAACGATCAACGCTGATCAAAATCAAAATTAACGGTTATGTCAACAGTCAACGGTTTTGGGGTCAACGATTCGATTCTATCGGTGCAAGTTGACCCGATTCAGACCTATTTAACTCACTCCGATCTAACCAAGCCGATTCCAGAAGAGTCTTGGCCGGAGAAAACTACCCCACGCTTAAGAACGACGCGTGGCGGGGTGTGCGACACGGAAACGAATGGGAGAAATGGTCTGATTACTCCAGATGCACTAACTCGTCAAAATTAACCCACATCAATTTAATTATACATCCAAAAGTAAAAAGAAATAAAGGAAAATGGAATCGGAAACTTATCCAAAAGTAAAAAGAAATAAACGAAAAAGGAATCGGAAACTTACCCAAAATCGATCGGAGAAAAAGCGATGGTGGAGTGATAAACCTGTCTGAATTTTATTCTGAAAAATCTAGGGAACTCAGTGGTAACAGACGTGTAATTCACGGAAGCCGAGATCTAATTTATTTCAAAAACTTTCTATTTTTCAACATTTAAATTTTTTGATTAATTAATGTCAAACAAATTAATTTCTAAGTTTATTTTTAAAAATTTAAAAGTGATCAACATTGTAGTTTACCCTAATTATTTTACAGAGAAAACAGGAGAAAAAAGGATCATTTCATTAAGCATTGACGATTTAACCACTCAATGTCCTAAATGAACCCTGCAGTTCTATATTTTACCCTGATCTTAAACCCTGGGTAGAGGGTTTTTGTTGGTCTCTCCGCTACTTCCCATCCATTCCCTCTCTCCCACTCTCTCTCTATATCCTATCCCGGTAAGCTCCGTTAAATCCCCCCCCCCCTTAATCCCCTTTTTATCACCAAATTTAACACCTTCTGCTTTATTCCAATTCCAAATTTTATTGCTTCAACCAAAAAAAATATTGTTGTGTTCTTACTCTTATGTGGGTATTAAATGGGAAGAGGGTTGGCAACGTCTCTCTTTAGAATCTATACATCTAAGAAAAACGTTTCAAGAGTTAAATTCATGTTGCCCAATCGATGTTTTCATTCTTTTAGAAAATTTGAAAACTGGGTTTCGGATAAACACCCTTTTCTTCCACCTTCCGATGTTCCCAGGAGAGAGTTTTCGATGGGTTTGGTCGGTTTAGCCGGTAAAATTAGAGACAATAGAGATGCTAATGTGAGACCCTTTTCCTCTTTTTTTTTTTGGAATTGGGGACGATGATGGTAAGTATATTTTGAATTCAGTGAAAAGTGTTGATTTCGATAGTGCGAATGTGCATAATGGTGTTGATGGTTTCAATGAGAATGGCGTCGAGTTAAGGCATGGAAATGATAAAGACGATAGGGATATTGTCGATTTTATGAAATTTAATGGTTTTGATGGCGAACATGGGAATTCAGATGAGGACGGCATTGATGATTCTAAGGAGAGTGATGTGTGCGATTCGAGAGCAGTTGAGTCTGAATGTGAATCTCATGAAATGAGTAGTGATAGAACTGTGAATGGTAAGCAAGTTTCCCTTCGTGATCCGGTGGAACTGTATCGAGAACTCCGTAATAACAAAAATGGTGTGAAACCGAATCGATCCGATTGGGAGACCATACAGGAAGTTTTCAAAATTTTCAGTAGATCAGGGTGGGCAGCGAATCAGTCACTTGCTATTTACATTGGCAGGTCATTCTTCCCTACCGCTGCTCATAAGTTCTGTACATTTTTCTTGAACAAATGTTCTGCTGATGTTACCGAACGCTTGGTATCACTTGGTCCATCTAATGCGGCTATTAAGTTTCTGTCATAACCATTAACCATTTTTTAGGTGACAATTATTTATTGCGGAAAACGGTTTCAACTTTAATTTTGGATAATTGGGTGATTTTGAATTAATTTGTATGAAATTGGATAGAGTCGCCATCGACCTTTGGGTTAGGTAGGTCGAATATCTAAAAACGTCTTTTTTAAAAAAAAATTAAGAAAAATCGTTTTTAAGACAAAAGCTGATATGCGTTTACCAAAGATTTGATTAAAACGGGTTCGGGAGTCAGTTACGTGTGGGGAAGGATTAGCACCCCCACAGCGCCCAAAACTGGTACTGTGTTGCTTACATGTTGTCGTAATGGTGTAAATTAAAAATCGAATATAAAGTTAAAATATGATCCATTTATTGAACATTGATTAATTTACTTTAAATTAATTAATTAGAGAAAATTTTTAACTCGAAAAGAAATGTCAAAATTAGCAGTCTTCCATTGGGAAAGCTAACTCGACTATCTCTTATCAGTAAAATAATATTCTCTCCACATTGATATTTAAAAAACGCGAATCGAATATAAAATGGAGAATTAACATTTGCGTAAAATAAATTGTTATTAAGAGAAACATGCATTGCGTTGTTTGGTTTAAAATACGAAATAAATTAATTAACAAAATAAAGTTGAGTTCAAGTTCACATTTTGTTAAAATATCGTATCGGATCGCATCACTTCAACCAAGTGAAGCTTTCCACGCTCATTCTACAAATCGGTATTCTTGAAAAACATTCGAATATAATGAAATATTAACAAGCATTAATATCGAATATAAGAAAAGATATTGTCTAATATTTAAATAAGATTAATGAATAGATAAATAAAAGTATAATAATGAAAGTAAAACAACACAAATGAAAATACATAAATAATTTGAACATAGGGACACACTCTTCAGATAAAAATAAAGCATATAAGATATACTTAATATATTATAAAGTAACATGTAAGACATAAATACAAAAGTATATAAGGTAACACATATATAAAAAAGGATTCATCGTGTGCAGTGCTCTATTGTTAACAAAAATAAAAAAATAAAAAAAGGTCGTTCTTTGTATCAAATTCAAGGGTTAAACCCCACAAATGTAATTAGGGTAAGTATCTTCTGAAATTGGGCTTCTACTTCATCGAATCTTCTATTTTCTTTCTAATTTCTGTAATTTTTGAAATCTTAGTTGAATAGAAAAGGAAACCACTCAGTCAACATTGACAAATATATCATTAATATATGGAGGTAAGAAACAAATCTAATATATATATAATTACGTTAATTACTATCAATATAAAAAGCAAATGTCAAAGGTAATATGTAAATACCAATATAAATACATTAGGTAGTAAATGGTAAGTACTAAATAAAAAGAAATATATAAAAAACGTAATATGCTCCCATCAAAAGGCAAGAATAAAATAATATAGTTGACTAAACCAAATAAAAAATTAAAAGGTAGAGAAAATATAAACAAGCCATAATAGCATGCAGGACTAAAATATAAAAAGGTAAAATGTAATACCTAAAACAGAAACTTTAAAATATATTCGACAATATGAACAAAATGGTTAAAATGAAACAATAAAACTTAAGATGATTAATCATGAATAAGTTAAAAATATAGTAGCCCACATGTAGATATAAACATAAACATATTTAATAAATGAAACATGACTAAAATATAAAATAAATAAATCAGGAGCTCAAAGTAAAAATTATTAGAAATTCATTGGTGGCTGAAACGAATTCATACAAAGCTACAAAGGACTTATAGTGTAATTCGACCATATGCCAAAACACGCTGAGCCCCCCAGCAAACTACACCGTTTTGTGATTAAAATATAAGCCCAATAAAAGGCTTTGTATCCACTTACCCTTTTCATTTGTTTCATTCTCTCATTTCGTGAAAGGGAGAGAAAATGAGAAAGTTCTTAGAGAACTCTCAAATATAGGCGGACAACCGCCTCATCAGTCGCCCCTGGTCGGTAGCGCCGTCGTATGCCGGTGTCGGAGATTATAGAAAAAAGGCACATTTGACACGTTTCTTTGCCCCAGTTATAGATCCGGGCTTCTTTTAACCAAAAGGAGTCCTGAGAAGCGTAGATCTAAGGAAATACTTCTCGATTTACTTGGCTCCGATGAACCCACAACTCAGGTATGCTCTCCTTTTCTATTTTTTTTCACTATGATTTCTAAAATAGGTTCGAATCTCTCTTTTTTTCCTTTTTTCTCATTCGTTCGAGAGCCCCTACATCGAATCTTTAATCCTTTGGTTACCTCTATTTTTTTATGATCGAGCCCCCCTTCTCCCTTCGAATCTGTCTTCGCTTTATGGTTGCATGTCATTGCTTGGTGGTGGATTAGGTTTAGGGTAGGTGAAAGATTAGGTTGAATCCCGTAATTTTCAGGATTAAGTGTCGGTTTAGTGGGATTTTCTTTTGACTTTGGTTTGTGGGATTTTCGGTGGACTGTTCGCAGATGATAACGACGATGGCGGCTTGGTGGCTCGGTGGTGATCTGGAGAAGCAGAAGAAACGATGTGCGGCGGCAGTTGGACCAGGGTTTAGAAACCATAAATAGCTCCTGATCTGGACCGTTGATTTGGGTCCAGATCCAACGGTTGGTTAAAGGGTTGGCTGGGAAACCCTAATCGGGTTCACACATTAGTTGGACCGGGTCGGATCTTGTGCCGGTTCGGATCTCATTTGAGTTGGGTCCTGGGCTGTTGTAATCTGCTTTGGGTTGCTGAGCTCTCTTATAGTAGATTGGGTTAATGCACTTGGGCTCAGAGATTTATCTTGTTGGGCTTTGAGTTTGCAATAATTTGGGTCTGTAAAATGTAATTAAAATAAATAATTAATAATAATAATAGAAATAATAATAATAATATAATTAATAATATTAATAAATAATATTTTTGACCCGGACAAAAATGGGTGTCTACAGCTGCCCCTCTTTGCACATTCTTGTGTTAACAAGAATAGGGTAAAGACGAAAAAGACAACCAGTTTTTGTCCGGTTCTCTCTTTTTGGTTCAAAATTTGATGTGTTTGTTAGTAGGGGACGACACTGCTCATACGCGATGAAGAGTTTGGGTCGTCTAAAAGTGACACGGTTCCTACGTGATTAGGAAATCTGGTCGGGGGATGACACGGCTCATACGTGATGAAGAGTTCTGGTCATCTTTAGGAAGGGTGATAACTCGGTTCCTACACGATGAGGACGGCTGGTTATCTAGGGGTGACACGATTTCACTCTGCTGGGAAAATCTGGTCGGGGGATAACACGGTTCCTACATGATGAAGAGTTCTAGCCATCTTTATGTATAAATGTTTCAAGGGAAACCGACTCAAAGGTGATTTTTTTTCAAAAGAAACAGACTCAAAGATAATGGCGTTTCAAAAGAAACGACTCAAAGATGGTTTTGTTTCAAGAAAAACAGACTCAATGATTTTATGTTTCCAAAGAAACTGCCTCAAGGGAGACAAAATTTGTTTAAATAGAAATGATCTCAAAGATAGGTGTTTTTCAAAAGAAATTGTCTCGAGGGACAAAATTTTGTTTCAAAAGAAAAAAACTCAGATTTTTTTCCATAGAAATTGTTTCAAGATACCAAAAAATTTGTTTTCAGAGAAACAAACTCAAAGATTTTTGTTCATATAGAAATGACTCAAAGATTTTTTACGAAAAATTTGTCTCAAGAGAGACAAAGCTTTGTTTCAAAAGAAAAACACTCAAAGAACTGTCTCAAGAGAGACAAAATCCATTTTAAGAGAAAAAGATTAAAAGATTGTCGATTTTGTTTCTAGGGAAACAATCCCAAATGTGTTTGTTCAAAGGAGAAATTGTATCATACGAGACAAATAGATTTTGAAAATCTCAAGTGAGATTAATTTTTTTTCAAGTAAAACAAATTTAAATTTGTATCTCAGAGAAAAATATCTCAAGCGAGACGAAATTTGTTTTGAGAGAAATTGTCTCCAGCGAGACAAAATTTGTTTTTAGAAAAATTGTCTCAAGCGAGACAAAGGTTGTTTTTGAGAAAGCGATCTCAAGTGAAATCAACTTTTTTTAATGTGAAGCAAATTCAAAATTTGTATCTCAAAGGGAAAATGTCTCAAGCGAGACAAAATTTATTTTCGACGGAAATTGTCTCAAATGATACAAAATTTTGTTTCAAAGGAAACAAACACAGAGATTTTTTTTAAAGAAATTGTCTCAAGAGAGACAAAAATTTGTTTCCAGAAAAACAACTCAAAGGATACTGATAATCTTCTTGTTCCTGCTGGTGGAGGAAATGTCTTAATTGTTGATTTTAGGAAGTCAAATCATTGTTTCTTCAAGTTATAGACATCCGGTAATTTTCGAGCTTTGATTTCCTGAGAGATCAAAAATGATACATTTTTGATTGACTATCTTGGATGTTATGATGGATGTCAAGATGAAATTTATTTGATCTTTTTATTGAATTTGTTCTCAAGTGAGGAGAAAAATGTATTTAATGCACATGATGAAAAATGTTTGATGAAAAATTTATGTATCATGTATGTATATATGTTTTCTCGATCTGGAAGGAGAATAGTTGCGAGAGCAGTTTTCACTCTATCATTGATTTAGCTTGTCTTTATTTCCACCAGAGTGTACTCTTGCAAACCTCGACCTGAGACAATTTGTTTTTTTGCCCCATCAAATTTTACCCCAAAAATTTGGCTTCTCTTGCCCCAGCTTCGAAACTTGAACTTCGAAAAGATATTCGTTGAATTCCAAGATATTTCCAGAGAACTGGTCTTGTTTAAAAATGCTTTTCTTCCTTTGAATTTTCAAAATTTTGAAAAATATCAAAAGAATTTTGAAAATGTTACCTCCTTCTAGGTTTCACAATTGAAGCAAATCATAAAACATGAGTTGATTGGATATCAAAAGAATTAACTGCTCTTTTAATCTTTGATAGCTACAAATCTTTGACAAATATCAAGGTTGAAAAGTTGGTTTCGTGGTTGGCTACCTAAATTCTAAGGTTTATTTCCTCGATTTGGTCATCTTGAAGGTCATAACATGCATCTCTTTCTTGGTTTGGCATTTTAATTGAAGGTGAACAAAATGACACAACTAGCATAATCAATAACTAGACCGTTCAGAATATTTTTTATTTCATTTCTTTGAAATCTTACATTTGTTCAAGCTTCATAGACTCACCTAGTCAAGGTAGTGCAGAAATATCGGTCTAAAAATGAGATTTTTGAGTGCTCGTGTGAGTTCGACTATAACAGGTGTTCCTCAACTCCCTTAGTCCATATTCACCGAATCTACTTTTTTAGTAAATTTTATTTAATTTTCCATTGTTTGGCTAGCCGAATCTTATCCATAAAGCCGGGGCGTTTAACCAATTGCTCTAGAGGGACAACTCAAGCTTTATTGTATATATATTTTATAATTGCCGTTATCAGGCTAGCTGAAGGATTCATGTCGTCACAAAGTCTTTGACTTGACAATCACAATGGAGCATACACCGAATTGCCGAGTACCCGATCAATGTCATGGTTTGAATAATATCTACTCATAAAGCTAGGGCTTTCGAGTTTCCTCTATTACCAATTGCTTTAGCGGAATAGCTCAGCTTTATTGTATATATATATATATATATATATATGGTAAACAAATTCTATTTCTTAAGCTCATTGAGGAGAACCTGTTATAATCCTGGTGTTTATTGGAAATCCGAAAATCTCATCGTTAGAGTTTAATTCCCAAGCAATTGACCTAAACTAGATTCACTCACTCGACCATTCCATCTGAGAAGATCATTATCATCATTGAACGTCGTCAACAGAAGTAGAAACCATTTAGATTTGCAATTTCATGTGCTAGATGCCCCATTTTGTTCGCTCCTAACACATACCTGAATACCAAAATAATGGACTCTTCATGAGAAGAGAAAACTAGCTCGGCCCCTATAAGAGAATGATATATATTTTGGTGTTTCTCTGGATTAGGATCAAGATGTCCTTGTTTTGTAGGATTCAATCTTGTCATTTGTCAAAGATTTACAACCTCAATTATTAAATTTTTATAATTAAAATGATATTCAAAGAATTTCAAGATTGAAATTTGCTCATTGTTCATTTCCTAAGAAGAAAACATTTTATTTAAAATGTTCGAACGTCAAGCGACTTACAAACATTTAAATAGAAGAAACACAAAAGAAAAACAATTTCAAACAAGATGACATGTATGAGAATGCAACAAAAACTCCTGATCAATGCCCCAAATCAGAATGCCCCCATTACACATTGAATGTTGGATGTCCAATTGGATTAGGGTTTTTACCCTCATTTAATCCCCATTTATTGATCATTTCTGTTGAATACATTTTGATATTTTGATATAACAAATTAAGATAAATGAATTTTAAGATTTTCCTAAAGATTTTCTAAGTATATTCGATATAATTATTCGAATATCAAAATATTACTCCAAATCTTTCCAAAGTCATTTTTAATCCTTACTCAAGTGTAAAATTAAGTTTTAATCTTAAAATAATTTCAAAATAATTTTACAAAGTATTTCGAACCATTTCAAAGCCAAAAATTCCAGTATGTCCAGAGGGAACCGATTCCCCCCAAGGGGGTACCGATTCCCCCTGAATGGTTTGGCTCCGATAAATTCCAGTATGCTCGGAGGGAACCGATTCCCCCCGATCAACGGTCAAAATATTTGAATTTTACACTTAGGGAACCGATTCCCTATGAGGGGGAACCGATTCCCCCCACGCTCCAAGCAGAAATATTAATTGTTTTCCCACTTAAACGGCTCCAACAACTTCATTAATGATCCCCAACATTCAGAAGTGATTCAAGGTGTATTTAAACAAGCTTAGAAGCCATTGATCAATAACAAGAAACATCAAGCAACTATAATCAAGAGAGAATCAAAGAGAAAGCATCAAACCTCAAGTTTGAGCATTTCAAGTCTATTTTTCATTCAATATTCATTTTGCTTTCAAGAACACTTATTGTGCTCAATTGTGTTTATTCTTGAGTGTTCTTTCTTTGTTCTAGAATTTTGCAAACATATTTGCCTTGTGAGGTTTTTCTTGTAAGTTTGCAAATTTGTAATCTTCTCTTTGAGAAAAGAGTGTTCTCAAGAATTGGGGTATATTCTTGAGGGAATTATAAGGTTATCTCATTGGCCTCAAAAGAAAGAACAAATTAGTGAATTTGTTGGAAAATCCTTAGAGTAGATAGCTAAGGTAGTGGACATAGACTTTGGTTGATAAAGTCGAACCACTGTAAATCGCTTTGCAATTACATTCAATCTTCTGTAAAAGCTTCCACTAAAATTTTTATTACCAATTCACCCCCCTCTTGGCCGATTCCATCGATCGATTAACTCAACAATTGGCATCAGAGCCTAACTCATTTGAAGGTTTAATCACCTCTTGAGTCGATTCGGGAAGAGTTACATCAATAATCAAAGTCATCAATGGCCTCTACTTCAAACTTCGACTCCGGTCTCGATTCGATGCCCGTCAACAAGCCTCATTTTTTCAATGGGGCTAACTATGCCTATTGGAAAAATAGGATGATGTAATTCATTCAAGCTAGTGACATGGGAGCATGGAATGTCGTAGAAGAAGGATACATCAAGCCTCTCACTCATCCAAGATTGTGGAGTGAATGAGAGACAAGAATGTTCTAGCTCAACTCCAAAGCCATCCATATCATATTTTGTGCTCTTGGACCAGATGAATACGGAAGAGTTTCATCTTATACAACCGCCAAAGAAATATGGGACAAACTTCAAGTCACTCATGAAAGTACCGATGAGGTAAAGAAATCTAAAATTAGTATTCTAACGCATATCTATGAAAATTTCAGGACGAAACCAAATGAAGATATCAAAGCTATGATAGATAGATTTTCAACGATTGTCAATGGTCTCAAATCATATGGAGAGATCATTTCAAATGAAAAGCTTGTGAGGAAGTTAGTCTACTCCCTTCCAAAATCGTGGCAATCAAAGAAGACGGCAATCATCGAGTCTAAGGACCTAACATCCTTAACTCTTGAAGAATTAATCGGTTCCCTTCTCACTCATGAAATGATGCTTGAAGATGAAGTGGACCTCGATAAGATTGACGAGACACCAAAGGAGAAGGAGAAGAAGAAAAACATTGGAGTTGCTCTCAAATCCACAAAATATAAGAGTGATTCGAATGACGATGATGATGACAAGGAAATGACATTATTTGCCAAACAATTCAGAAAGTTGATGATGCTCAACCGAGGAAGAAAATTCAAATGTCATGAAGGCTTTAAAACTGAATCGAAGGAGAAAGACCCGATCATTTGCTATGAATGCAAAAAGCCGGGGCATGTCAAATATGATTGCCCATAATTGAAGAAAAAGGGTCAATCCAAAAAGAAGCTCAAGGCTCATGTAACTACATGGAGCGATGAAGAAGGTTCCGATGAAGAGGAACAAGAAGTTGCAAACTTGTGCTTGATGGCTATCGGGGAAGATTCTAAGGTAACCTCTAACTCATTCGATTTGGATGAATTATCTTATGATGAGTTATTAGAGGATTATAATGGGTTGGCTTCGGATTATAAGACTCTATTTTCAAAATACAAAAATGATATTTCAAAATTGAAAAACGAAAATAGTCTTATATCCAAGACCAACAATGAGCTTGAAAGTAAGATCAAAGAATTGCAAATCAAAATTAATGATTTTGAAAAGAAAAATACTGATTTGCATAACTTACTTTCAAAAGTTCATGATGATCATCAAAAGAAGATTGATGATCTTAAAACTTCTTTTAATAAGGTTGAAACAAAAAGTTTTGAAAAAAGTGAGAATTCAAAATCCAACTTTGTTAAGAAAAGTTTTAGAAGCTACAATCATAGAAGTCCTAAACGAAGCTTGAATGGTAAAATTATTAGGAGTATATGGGTTCCTAAAGAATTCATTACTACTAAAGAGAAGGATGTCCTTCATAAATGGATACCAAAAGGGACAAGGATTTTAGAAACTAATGAATATGGACCCAAAAGAATTTGGGTACCAAAAATTAGAAATTAATCTATGTTTGTAGGAAAAGGAGCATTGCTACAAGGCACGAGAAATAAATCCAAATTCATGGTACCTTGATAGTGGATGCTCGAGACACACGACCGGGGACAAAAACCGGTTCATAGAGCTTAACGCCAAAAATGGAGGAGAAGTGACTTTTGTTGATAATTCAAAAGGTCACATTGAAGGTATAGGTACAATATGTAATACTTCTTCCATACAAATTAAAAATGTTTTATATGTGAATGGATTAAAGCATAATATTTTGAGTATTAGTCAATTTTGTGATAAAGGATTCAATGTCATGTTTGAAACTAATGGTTGTAAAGTTATTGACATTGCATCTAATCAGATTATGCTTATTGATAATAGAATAGGAAACATTTACATGGTGCATTTAGATTCTATTAATGTGACTAATTTATGCCTAGTTGCAAAAGATGAGCATGATAGTTGGTTATGACATAGGAGACTAGGACATGCTAGCATGAGTGTTTTGCAACGGTTAGTTCAAGGAGAATTGGTTCGAGGGTTGCCTAAACTAAAATTTGATAATAATAAAATATGTGATGCTTGTGCTAAAGGAAAACAAAAGCGAATTTCTTTTAAATCCATTAATGACGTTTCAACTAGTAGAGTATTACAATTGATCCATATAGATCTTTTTGGGCCAACTAGGACTACTAGCTTGGGTGGAAAATAATATGCATTTGTCTTGGTAGATGACTATTCTAAATATACTTGGGTTCTATTCTTAAGTACTAAAGATGAAGCATTAGAAAATTTCATCATATTTTCAAAAGTAATCCAAAACGAAAAAGGTTACTCTATCACTAGTATTAGAAGTGATCATGACACTGAAATTGAAAATCTTGGATTTAATGAGTTTTGTAATTCTAATGGTATTAGCCATAATTTTTCAGCACCTAGAACCCCTCAACAAAATGGATTTGTTGAGAGGAAAAATCAAACTTTAGAAGAAATGACTAGAACCATGCTTTATGAAAATAATTTGCCAAAATATTTTTGGGCGGAAGCCACAAATACAGCTTGTTATGTTGTAAATCGAGTAATGATTAGGCCAATTTTAAAGAAAACTCCATATGAAATTTTCAAAAATAAAAAGCCTAACATTAGCTATTTTCATCCTTTTGGATGTAAATGTTTTGTTTTAAACAACGGTAAAGAAAACCTTGACAAATTTGATGCTAAAAGTGATGAAGGAATTTTTCTGGGTTATTCCTTAAATTCTAAAGCTTATCGAATATTTAATAAAAGAACTTTAGGTGTAGAAGAGTCTATACATGTTGTTTTTGATGATAATCTCATTCCGAGGAAATATTCTTGTTTGAATGATGATGTAGGTATTATAAATACAAATGACGTTAGACATGACGTTGGAGAATCATCATCAAAGGAAGAAACGAAAGATGAGGAAACTCATGATCCTTTCGAGAATCCAACCATTGAAGAAAGGGAAATATCTTATCCATGAGAGTACAACTATGTCAAGGATGGTGAGATTATAGGTAATCAATCCAAAGGGATAACAACTCGATCTTCTCTTAGAAATATTTGTAATTATGTTGCATTTAGCTCATGCATAGAGCCTAAGAATATTAAAGAAGCATTAAATGATGAACATTGGATTATGGCTATGCAAGAAGAGTTAAATCAATTTGAGAGAAGTAAAGTATGGACATTAGTTGAAAGGCCTAGTAATAAATCTACTGTAGGTACTAGATGGGTATTTAGGAATAAGCTTGATGAGAGTGGTAATATAGTGAGAAACAAGGCTAGACTTGTTGCTCAAGGGTATACTCAAGAAGAGGGCATAGACTATGATGAAACATACGCTCACGTAGCTAGGATGGAAGCAATTAGAATTTTATTAGCATTTGCATGTTTTCATGAATTTAAATTATATCAAATGGATGTTAAAAGTGCATTTTTAAATGGTTTTATAAAAGAATAAGTGTATGTGGAACAACCTCCAGGTTTTGATGATTCAAAATTTCCAGATCATGTTCTTAAATTGACAAAAGCACTTTATGGTTTAAAACAAGCTCCTAGAGCTTAGTATGAAAGATTGTCAAACTTTTTAATTGAAAAAGGTTTTTCAAAATGGAAGGTTGACACTACATTGTTTTTAAAGCATAAAGGTAAAGATTTATTAGTAGTTCAAATTTATGTTGATGATATAATATTTGGTTCTACTAATGATGTTCTTTGCCAAGAATTTTCTAAGCTAATGCAAAGGAAATTCGAAATGAGCATGATAGGGGAACTCTCATTTTTCTTAAGACTCCAAATCAAGCAAAGAAAAGATGGCATCTTCATCAATCAAGCTAAGTACGTCAAAGATATGCTCAAGAAATTTGGACTGGAAAATGGCAAGCCTCATGACACTCCAATGAGCTCTTCAATAAAGCTTGACTTAGATGAAGGAGGTAAATGTGTAAATGTTAAATTATATAGGTCAATGATTGGATCTTTACTTTAATTAACTGCAAGTAGACCGTACATTATGTTTAGTGTTTGCTTATTTGCTAGATTTCAATCATACCCTAAGGAATCACATTTACTAGCTGTTAAGAGAATCTTTAGATACCTTAAGGACACTCCTAGTTTAGGACTTTGGTATCCTAGAGACTCTAGCTTTAGCTTGCATGCCTTTTGTGATCCGGATTATGGAGGATGCAAATTAGATAGGAAAAGCACCTCCGGTACTTGCCAATTCCTTGGAAATATGTTGATTTCTTGGTTTTCAAAGAAACAAAATTGTGTTGCATTGTCTACCACTGAAGCGAAATACATTTCAGCCGGTAGTTGTTGTGCACAAGTTTTATGGATGAAACAACAACTTTTTGATTATGGAATTGAAGTAGGTACTATTCCTATCAAGTGTGACAATACTAGTGCTATTTGTCTCACTAAAAATCCCATCCAACACTCTAGAACTAAGCACATTGAAATAACACATCACTTCATTAGAGACCATGTCACTAAGAAGATGTAGTTCTAGAATTTGTTGATACTTTGCATCAATTAGCGGATATCTTTACAAAGCCTTTAGACAAGGAAAGATTTTGGACACTTAGGAGAGAATTAGGTTTGACCAACCTATCTTCACTTAGTGTTTAAAATAATTTTAGCACTTTTAAGAATAAATGAAAAATGCATATAATAGTAATTTTTTTATTACATTCATTGCTTTTAGTTAGAGGGAGTTTATGATTTTTGGTAAAAATTAACTTTATGTTCAAATAATTTTTAATGATAAATTTGATTGATTGAACATGATTAATTTTCAATATATGAGTTGCCAATAACACTAGAAAAAATTTAGCATTTTGAGTATTTAAAAATCAGATTTTAGCATTTTAGTGCAGAGGGAATCGATACCCCCTTGAAGGGGAACCGATTCCCCCTTTAAAGGGGAACCGATTCCCCCCATAGGGGAATCGATACCCCCTGAGGGTTCTGGTTTTATCGGGTATAACCCTTATTTTTGCTCAAACCCTCTCTTATTCTTCCTTTGCATCCTATCACTCTCTCTATCTATCAAATCTTCACTTTGCCTCAAAAAAACATTTTTAATCAGAATTTTCTTCAAATATCATCTCCTAAACCTATTGGAATCATCAAAATCGTGCAAACTTCATCTAATCTCACTCAAATCTGAAATTCTTCAAGGTATTTTCTAAAACTTTTATTTCATCAAATTTTGATTTTAGAACTAGTTTTTAGTTAGTTCTAGGTTGAACTTTAGATCGGGAATTGATTGTTTAATGATTAGAAACTAGATTTTACAACTAATTTCATCAAAAACACAAGAATTTTTCAAAACTTTTTGAAACTTTCGAAATAAAAAAATTTATTTTTCAAATTATTGTGTTTTGATTGAATTACGTTGTTGTTATGAAAACTATACATATATTGATTTTCAAAACTTTATTTTTCTATAAGTTTTTCAAAAACTTAGCCCATTAGGATTGATTTAGAGAACCTTGAAATATTGAGGACTCAATTGAGTTTTGGGATTGATTATTTTGCATACATATGTTTTTAAAAATGCAGGTTATCTTTCCATTCCGATTATCTTAAACCATGTCTCATAAACGTTCTAGGGCCTCCTCTAGTTGTTCTAGCCAACCTCTAAACTCACCTCCAAATCCTCCACCTATCCCACAAATTCCTATTCCTAATCCCGATGATCCAAACATGACCATTCTCAATTCTTGTTTCAATGAACCCGGTCGTAAACAAAATCTCTACTATAAGTTTTCTCAATACTTTGAGTCCTACAAAATCTGGGAAGAATGTATCCCATCTCTTCAAGTCATGCTAGACATCAATTTTCGTCATCTTCCTACTCTTCATGAGTGGAAATTTGACAAACTCTTTGAGCTTGAACCCATTGTCTACCATCAACTTATTCGTATCTTCTACTCTAATGTTGTTTTCATTAAAAACCGAGAGCAAACCTTAACCATAGGGATTCGATCCTATCTTCTAGGACGATTCTTTCATCTTGACTCGGAATCCATTGACAAAGCATTAGGATTAGATAATGAAGGGTTAGACAATGAAAAACTTACGGTAGGATCTCAGTATAAGCGAAGGGATAATGCAAGTGTTCTAGACCTTCATGACCGTTTTCTTCACCTCATGATCTCTTGGTGGTTTCGACCATCCGGAGGCCCTTACTCTACTCTTCGAGCCTTAGATCTATTTTGGCTTCATTGTGTCCAAAATAATCACAAAATTAACCTTCCACAGATTATTTTTGCTGAACTTGTCGAAATCGTAAATCTTGTTCCCAATAAGAAATTGTTTTCTTCTTTAGTTTATGGTTGTATTCTTAGTAATCTGTTTAAGAAGGCTGGGCTTAGAGTTGGTCTTGATGCTTCATTTCCCCTTAAAAACCAAATCAATCTATTCTCTTTAACTAAATCGGGATGGAAGGTCAATGAAGAAACTGGTTTTTGGGTTCGTACCGGTGAGCAACCACATGAAGTTGACTACTCCGACAATGAACCAGAACAGCACAAGGAACAAGCACGAGCAGAGGAACAAGCACAGCCAGAGGATCAAATGCCTCCATACTTTCGATCCTTATGGAGACATTCGATTTCTGATATGCTTCCATGGATTCTCGCTTCACTTCCATAGAATCTCATTTATCCACAATGGGAGCTCAAAAATTGGAAATTCTCCGGGAGATGCGCACAAACAACGCTTCTATGAATGAACGCATTGATGCACTCTCACATGAGATGGCCGCTATGCGAGTTCATTTTCCTCCTCCCGATCCTCCTACGGATGCTTGATTCTGTGTTATGTTTTTAGTACTTTGAACTTAAAGCTTATTGTTTCAACATTTTGAATGTTTTTGGATTGTTTTTACTTTGGATGTTTGAACTTATATTTCTATATATTTGGTTTGGTTAAATTTATTCATTATTGCATCATTTACATCAATAGTTATATGACCAATTTGCCATGTCACATTGTTTATGAATATTGATTATGAAACTAATGGCTAACGTTTCTCTTGATTGTGATCTTAGCAGCTTAAGATATATATATAAATAATCAATTGGCTAAATGATTTCAGAACCTTGTTTAAAATCTTTTACGAGTCTTTTTGATTTAACAAAAAGGGAGAGAAATGTTAAAAGTGTTTTAAAGAGGAGTAGTGTTAGAGTAAGGGGGAGTAATTTCAAAACTTGATTTCAAAATCTTAAAATTACCACAATGTTTTGTTATATCAAAAAGGGGGAGATTGTTGAATACATTTTGATATTTCGATATAACAAATTAAGATAAATGAATTTTAAGATTTTCCTAAAGATTTTCTAAGTATATTCGATATAATTATTCGAATATCAAAATATTACTCCAAATCTTTCAAAAGTCATTTTTAATCCTTACTCAAGTGTAAAATTAAGTTTTAATCTTAAAATAATTTAAAAATAATTTTACAAAGTATTTCGAACCATTTCAAAGCAAAAAATTCCAGTATGTCCAGAGGGAACCGATTCCCCCCCCCAAGGGGGTACCGATTCCCCCTGATCAACGGTCGAAATATTTGAATTTTACACTTAGGGAACCGATTCCCTATGTGGGGGAACCGATTCCCCCCATGCTCCAAGCAAAAATATTAATTGTTTTCACACTTAAACGGCTACAATAACTTCATTAATGATCCCCAACGTTCAGAAGTGATTCAATGTGTATTTAAACAAGCTTAGAAGCCATTGATCAATAACAAGAAACATCAAGCAACTATAATCAAGAGAGAATCAAAGAGAAAGCATCAAACCTCAAGTTTGAGCATTTCAAGTCTATTTTTCATTCAATATTCATTTTACTTTCAAGAACACTTATTGTGCCCAATTGTATTTATTCTTGAGTGTTCTTTCTTTGTTCTAGAATTGTGCAAACATATTTGCCTTGTGAGGTTTTTCTTGTAAGTTTGCAAATTTGTAATCTTCTCTTTGAGAAAAGAGTGTCCTCAAGAATTGGGGTATATTCTTGTGGGAATTGTAAGGTTATCTCTTTGGCCGCAAAAGAAAGAACAAATTAGTGAATTTGTTGGAAAATCCTTAGTGTGGATAGCTAAGGTAGTGGACGTAGACTTTGGTTGATAAAGTCGAACCACTGTAAATCGCTGTGCAATTACTTTCAATCTTCTGCAAAAGCTTCCACCAAAATTTTTATTACCAATTCACCCCCTCTTGGCAGATTCTATCGATCGATTAACTCAACAATTTCTCCTGTTAGGACTCCCTTGTCAACGAGCTTTTCTATCTCCTTCATTAATGGTATGCACTTGTCAGTAGGATGACCCAACGCTCCCAGATGAAAATCACAAGCACTATTCGAGTCATATCCATAAGCAGAAGGGCTAGTCTTCAATCTCAAAGGCCTTGGGGTGAGATATTGACTTTTGATTAAAGGGGATAACATGTCAAAAATGGGCACTTGAAAAACTTTGAGGGTCCTGTTTTTCCAAGACATTTTAGGCCAGTCTCGAACTACTTCTCTTGTAATTTCATTCTCATTATTCCCCATTTTCTTCTCATTTTTTAGCATCGAATAAGTCTCGAGATTTGAATCCTTTAAATTTTCCACACATACCTTACTCTCCTGGATTTTGCTCTTTCCTTTCCTCAGGTATTCTTCTATATACACTTCAATTGTTTGACTAAAACCGACTAATTGTTAACATCCACCTCTATAACTCCATGAGCCAAAAAAATTTCGACTTGGTGTTTGAAGTGAACACAATTCCTGATGGAGTGTCATCGGGCTCCGGCATGATATTCACAAGAAACTTTCTCATTATACCAACTCGGATAAGGTGGTAACAGCGGCTTAGCCAGACGTGGAGTAATCAGTTGGGCCTCGAGCAGATTGGAATATATTTCGTTGTATGAAGATGATGGAAAACTGAGTGGAAATTCTTTTGATTTTATTTTCTTTTTGACACTATTATGATCACATTGAAGACTTAGTGAAGGTTCATTGAGATATTCATTTTTAAGGTTCAACTTTAGACAAATGTCTTGTGGGAAACATTGGTGTGCAGATTTCCCTTTATTGATAAATCTTAAGCCTCTGGGAAGTTTAGGTTTTCCATCTTCAAAGCATAACAATCCTTCCGCGATGAGGTTTTGAACCTTTAATCACATAGCCACACAACTTTCTATAGAGTGACTAAAATTTCCAAGATGATATTTGCATGAATTTTTAACACCTTGCCAATCTGGACGCCTATAAATATTAGACTTTGGAGGAATAGGTGTTAGAAGGCCACTTTCAAAGAGAAATGGTAACAATTCTGGATATGACCCTGGAATATGAATGAGAGGTATCATTTTCTTTATCTTCTTGTTCTTTTTAGCCTTCTTGACTGGCATTTGAACTTCATCTATGCCTCTCTTCTTTGAGTCAGTCTCAGCTTTCGTGTTAAAAGTTTCACCCTCAATTTTCACTTTTCCTAGCTTGATCTCTGTCACATTTTCTAAAATCACGCCCGATTGTTGGAAATGACTTGGATTACAATATTCCTCAGCATGTTCTTGATTATCTGCTGTCATCATATTGGTCGCACAAACAAGATTCAAAGTCTCATTGAAAGCCTTTATAACAGGATCTTCTAGCGTACCCTCATATACACAAATTTATGCTTCATCCTGAACATCTTCTTCGTAAAATCCCATTTTCTTGTTATTCATCAGCTTTTCCTTCCCTGATTGGAAATTAGGCCCAAAACGATTTTCCTTGGTAATGATAGTTTTGGCCGGATTCTGAACACATATTACAGCTGTGATTTGCGTAATATTTGTCAAGCCTTCTATACTGCTCAAAACCCCACTTGCCTTCAAGAAATCTGATATAGGTGTCTGAGATGTCTTCAAGGCTACATCTGCTCCATTCATTCTTAAACCCATGGGCCAGTCTCGGATTACATTCATGGAAGTCATTTTGCTTGAATTTCCTTTCCCATCCTCTTTCGTCTTATGTTCTTCATAGGAATTGCCTATATTAATCTCAGTTGAAGTAATGAATTCCGAGTTTTGGACCTTAACCCTTTTCTCTTGAATTACTTGCTCTAGAGGATCCTTAAGGTTGATAAGAATCTTAACTGAACAATTTGGGATTCCATTCTGGTTTATCCAAGGAATCTCATTATAAGCCCATTTCTTATTCGAAAGACACTGTGGATGGACATATCCTAGTGTAACCAATCCAGCTGTGAACATTTTTTAATATAATTTTTCAAGCGAAAAATGAAAGGGATATAACCGAAAACCCTGCACTTTTTGGTTCTTCTCATCTAATCCCCATGATGGGAGACTACTTAATGATGACTTTATAGATAAAACTTGATTGTCTTGACTGGATGATTTTAAAGGGTTAAAACCTCTAATCATGAGAGATCGATCATTCTTAGCCTTCTTTATCAGCATGCGGTCCTCTTCTATGCTCCTCTTCTTTGAGTAAACTTTATCCCTCATTAGATCTTTATTCATTGTTGGCCCAGTGGAACCTTCTACAACCAAATTTGATTTTTGGAGCTGGCCTGAAATATTCAGCTCCTTAGCATGTCCTTGATCACTTGCCATAGCACTAGCATTCATAGTCTCATTCAAAATATGATCCTCTAGTGACTTCTCTCCATGGATCACAACATTCATCATGTCCATTAATTTGGTCATTTGTTCTCTTGATTCATTCTGAAACTTTTTTGCTTGATCGATTATCTCCTGTTGGATCTTGACAAGTTGCTCTTGGAGTTTTTGATTCTATTAACATGTGTTGAAATCTCATTCATGACTCTTTTCATCTCATCAGGATTTGATATGTTTTGATCAGTAGAATTATCCTGAGGATATAACACAGTTTCTCAAGTTTTAGTGGCGGAGAAGCCTACTTGGTGACTTGGAAGCTTGTGAGGTGAAATGAGTATCGGTGAACTAGTCTGTGCCTTCACAAATTCAAATGGTTCATGGGTCAAGGAAATC
This sequence comes from Hibiscus syriacus, assembly GCF_006381635.1. Classification (NCBI taxonomy): domain Eukaryota; kingdom Viridiplantae; phylum Streptophyta; class Magnoliopsida; order Malvales; family Malvaceae; genus Hibiscus; species Hibiscus syriacus. Next base: position 57,029 of record NW_024063196.1, read on the forward strand.
TTCTCTTTGCCTCTTTCTTGGTTGAGCCCAACCAATTTTTCTATTATTTGGTATGCTAGGTCCTTTTGGTTTTGCAAGATACACTCCATGGTGGCTTTTTGTGCACGTTCCATTTTAGATTCCCACTCTACTTGCATCTTCTGAAGATTCTCTTCCAGTTCTTTCTTCAGTTGCTCAAATTTGGCTTTCATTCTTAGTACTATGTGAATGCAGTAACCATTAGAAGCACTTCTTCAAAATTCCCCGCAAGATATGATTAATGCATGTAAAAATGCTTATGTTATGCAAAATGAAATTATGCAAATGCAGATGCAAAAATGTTGATCCCAACGATGGATATCGTAGAATAATTTTCACCAGAAATAAAAGCTTTCACATTACAAGACAGTCCACTTTACAGACATGTCTTCACTTAGATGGTTGAGTCTGAAGTAGATCACTGTTTCATCTTGGATCTTCATCCTTGAAGATGCTCCTCAAGTATTTTGTAACCTAATTCCATTAATGCCCCAACGGTGCTGAAGTCAGTTTGCCACTCCTTGGCGATTAGCGATGAAATGATCGAAGATAAGAATCTACTATTGGATTACTCCTTGGATCAGTGGATCATCATATCAGTCTCGAATGTTGCACGATCTTTGAGCGAGTCTTATTCTTATATCTTCATATTTGGAACCGATGCCCCTTAATTCTCTGTAAACTTACCCCATCAATGCCTCGACGGTGTTGAAGCCAGTGCATCGTTCCTTGATGGCTAGTAATGAAATGATCATATATAAGAATCTACTGTTGTATTACTCCTCTGATCAGTAAATCATCACATCAATCTCGAATGTTGCACAATATTCGAGCAAGTTTCATTTTGTAATCTAAACTTCTTTTAGCTTTCGGTGCATGTCTGTGTACACGACTGTTTGATTGAAAACTTTTATATCTTCTTGTGAAAATCTTCTCTTGAATATCCTCTTGCAAATCAACACTTCTCGCATTATGTTATGATAATGCAATGCAAAGAAATATGAAAAATGATACAATCAAGAGAAATAAGTTAGTGTACATAAACAAAAGGAAAGAAATTAGTTAATGTACACAAACAAAAGGAAAGAAATCAATTAATACAGGTGAGACAATCAATACAGATAAGAATGATATTCAAAGATGAATAGAACACCTACACCGTCATGATATCTACCCGGACATGTTATTTACCCAAAATAAATTTCCAAGAAATTAATTATAACCACATGGTATCTAGTTCGCATGCTTTTTATTCAAGAGAATTTAAAGAAAAAATGAAATGTTCAGAAACACTCCTCCTTTGTGTATGCCTATTTTGGGTACCTACTACAGACAAAGATTTGGCATGACTCTACCTAGGGTGACCGTTCTATGGTTCACTATATGCATGGTTTAGGCTCTAACAGGAAAAAGGGACTCGAATTGTCCTTGTTGAGTTAATCGATCGACAGAATCAGCTAAGAGGGGGTGAATTGGCAATTAAAATTTTGGTGGAAGCTTTTGCAGAAAATTGAAAGTAATTGCACAGCGATTTAGAGTGATTCGACTTTCTCAATCAAAGTCTACGTCCACTACCTTAGCTATCCACACTAAGGATTTTCCAACAAATTCACTAATTTGTTCTTTCTTTTGAGGCCAAAGAGATAACCTTACAACTCCCTCAAGAATATACCCCAATTCTTGAGAACACTCTTTCTCAAAGAGAAGATTACAAATTTGCAAACTTAAAAGGAAATCCTTACATGGTAGATTGTTTACACAATTCTAGAACAAAGAAAAGAACACTAAAAAATGAATACAATTGAGTACAAGTAGTGTTCTTGAAAGAAAAATGAATATTGAATGAAAAATAGGCTTGAAATGCTCAAACTTGAGGTTTGATGTTTTCTCTTTGATTCTCTCTTGATTGTTGTTGATTGTTGTTTCTTGTTCTTGATCAATGGCTTCTAAGCTTGTTTAAATACACCTTCAAATGATTCTGAATGTTGGGGATGCTTAGTGGAGTCAATATAGTCGTTTAAGTGTGAAAACAATTAATAAATTCAGTTGGGAGCGTCAGTGCATCGATGCATACCCATGGTGCATCGGTGCAACAGTGTAAAATTCAAATATTTTGACCGTTGGACCCTTAGTGCATCGGTGCACTAAGAGTGCATCGATGTATCAAGTGCATTCGATGTTTCAAAATAGACAGAGTGCATCGATGCATGGCTGGTGCATCGATGCATCAAATGCATTCGATGTTTTCATAAAATCCTAAGTGCATCGATGCATGGTATGTGCATCGATGCATGAAATGCATTCGATGTTCAATTTAATTCATGGTGCATCGATGCATGGATTGGTGCATCGGTGCATCACTTTGAAAATTTGATTTTAGGCTTGATTTGGGTACAAAATACTTAGTGAAAATTGTTTTAAAAATATATGAAGTATAAAACACAATTTTGCACATTTAGTTAGGTTTGAATTTGATCTTGAAAAGACTTGGAGTAATTGATTTGATATTCGAATAATTGTGTCGAATATACTTATAAAATCATTTGTAAAATCTTAAAATTCATTTAAACTTAATTTTTTATATCGAAACACAAAAATGTTTTCAACAATCTCCCCCTTTTTGATATAACAAAACATTTTGTGTTATTTTAAGATTTTCTAAAAATTTGAAATCAATTTTGAAAAATTACTCCCCCTTACTATAACACTTCTCCCTTTTAACATTTTAACACTTAACACTTCTCCCTTTTAACATTTTAACACTTCTTCCCCTTTTTGTTAAATCAAAAAGACTTAAAATCGATTTATATATATAGCTTAAGCTTCTAAGATCACAATCAAAAAAGAGATTAGACATTAGTTTCATAAACAATATTCATAATTAAATGTGAAATGGCATAATTGGTCAAAATGAACTAATATGATGCAAAAATTAATAATCATTAAGCTCAAAATAATAAAGATAAAATCAAACCAAATATATATATAATAAGTTCAAAATCCATAAAACATCCAACTCCTAACAAATTCAAACATTTATCAATCCAAAACAAACAATCCAGAAACATAAAAAACAAATATCAATCCAAGTTTTAAAAACAAGAAAGCATGGAAAAGGTCTAATCCATAGGAGGGTCGGGAGGAGGAGAATAATGAGCTCAAATTCAAGAGTGAGCGTGTCCATACGTTCACGTATCTCCCGCTGAAACTCAGTAATCTGAGACTCCATGGAGGAAAACCTCAGATCAAATGACTCCAAGAAGGATCGAAAATATGGTGGCATTTGATCTTCTTGTCGTGCCGGTTCCGGGTGCAGGCTCATCGTCTGGAACGTGATCGTCAATATCTTGCATAAGTTGTTGAAACTCAGGATCATCGGCAGCAGCCGGTGCCGGAGGATGAGCACGAGAAGAGCTAGGAGCAGCTCGTGAAGAGCTAGGAGCAGCTCGTGAAGAGCTAGCTCCCGGGGTTTGCTTACCGGGTCGAAATACCCAAAGATTGGTTTCCTCATCTTGCTTCCAATCCGCTTTCTTCAAGGAAGTAAGATTGATTTGATTTTGGAGTGTGATAGGATTGTCGAGAGAGACGTCTAGACCAAGTTTGATAAAGAGGTTACTCATAAGACATCCATAAATCAATGTTTCGACATGTTTTGAAGGAACAATGTTTATGATGTCCACTAGTTGACTAAAAATAATATGGGGCAGATTTATTTTGATCTTATTTTTAATACAGTGCATCCAACATAAATCCCTAGCACGAAGAGTGGATTACCTACCTCCGGATGGTCTAAACCCAAAGAGATCATCAAATGAAGAAAACGATTGTGATGAGATCGTGGAGTACTAACACTAGAATATGGAATATAGGGATATTCCACATTTTCAGTCTCATTATATGACCCATCATCATCTAACCCAAAACGGAAAGCTATAGTCTCGGGGTCAATATTAATATATTGGCCTAAAAGATATGATCTAATGGCTATAGTCCCACATTGAGTTTCGTTTTGAATATATACCACATTGGAATAGAAATGCAGACTAACTATTGATAAACAATAGGTTTGAGCTGAAATATTTTATCAACTTCCAAGCTTTAAGAATCGGAAGGTATTCAAAGTCAATATCTATCATAGCTTGAAGAGAAGGAATACGCTCTTCCCGGATTCTATAAATTTGAAAAGAATTTCTGTACCTAGAGTACAATTCGTCTCTACGACGCTCAGCATGTTAAAATAAGATCCTAATAGAGATATAGGTGGAGGAGGAATGGGATTAGGAGGTTGGTTTGAACGAGAATGACTCGATGAAGTTCTAGGGCGTTTGGGAATAGACATAGTTTAGGAATCAGAAAAAGGAATATAACATGCATATTGAAACACATGTATGCAATTTAATCAATCCCAAAACTCAATTGAGTCCTCAATAATTCAAGGTTCTCTAAATCAAATCCTAATGGGTAAGGTTTCGAAAATAATTTTTGAAAAATCATAATATGTATATGAAAACAACATAATTAAATCAAAAACATCAAATTTAAAAATTAAATTCAGAATTTCGAAATACACATTTTTTTAAGTTAGAAAGTTTTTTACAAATTTGTAATTTTTTTGATGAAATTGGTTGTAAAATCTAGTTTGAAATCATCAAATGCTCAATGCCCGATATATGTTCATCCTAGAACTAATTAAAACTAGTCATAAGATTAGAATATGATAAAATAGAAGTTTTTAGAAAAATACCTTGAAAATTTCGGATTTGAGAGGAATGAGATGTTGTGTTGCACGATTTAATGATAGTAGCAGGATATAGAGATGAAATATGAAAGATTTTCGATCAAAACTGAAGGATTTGGAGCAATTTTGAGAGTAGAAGAGGGAGAGGAGGCATACGGCTAAAAGAGTTTAGTTTTAGGGTTTGAAAATAAATGAGAAAATAAGCCTTATAAACCCTAGAACCCGACAGATGCATCAATGCATGACTCTGTGCATCAATGCACATTCAAGGCATGCATCAGTTCACCTTCATGGTGTATCGATGCACATTTAAGGATGCATCGATGCACTGTTAGGTGTATCGATGCATGAAGCACAAAAATGTCAAAAATATGTTTTAAACACTCAAAATGCTAAATTAATTGGCTCTAGTGGTATTAGTAACTCATATATTGAAAATTAATCATGTTCAATCAATCAAATTAATCCTTTAAACTACTTTTGAACATAAAATTAATTTTCATCAATCAACATAAACTCCCCCTAACTAATAGCAAAGAATGCAATCAAAAATTATTATTATAAGCATTTTCATTTATACTTAAAAGTGCTAAAATTATTTTAAACACTAAGCGAAGATAGGTCAGTTAAACCTAATTCTCTCCTAAGTGTCCAAAAATCTTTCTTTTTCTAAAGGTTTTGTAAAGATATCCGCTAATTGGTGCAAAGTATCAACAAATTCTAGAACTACATCTTCCTTAGCGACATGGTCTCTAATGAAGTGATGTCTAATTTCAATATGCTTAGTTCTAGAGTGTTGGATGGGATTTTTAGTGAGACAAATAACACTAGTATTGTCACACTTGATAGGAATGGTACCTACTTCAATTCCATAATCAAAAAGGTGTTGTTTCATCCATAAAACTTGTGCACAACAACTACCGGCTGAAATGTATTCCGCTTCAGTGGTAGAAAATGCAACACAATTTTGTTTCTTTGAAAACCAAGAAATCAACATATTTCTAAGGAATTGGCAAGTACCGGAGGTGCTTTTCCTATATAATTTGCATCCTCCATAATCCGTATCAGATAAGGAATGCAAGCTAAAGCTAGAGTCTCTAGGATACCAAAGTTCTAAACTAGGAGTGTCCTTAAGGTATCTAAAGATACTCTTAACAGCTAGTAAATGTGATTCCTTAGGACATGATTGAAATCTAGCACATAAGCAAACACTAAACATAATGTTCGATCTAATTGCAGTTAGATAAAGCAAAGAACCAATCATTGACCTATATAATTTAACATCCCCATATTTACCTCCTTCATCTATGTCAAGCTTTGTCGATGAGCTCATTGGAGTGTTATGTGGCTTCCCATTTTCTAGTCCAAACTTCTTGAGCATATCTTTGATGTACTTAGCTTAATTGATGAAGATGTCATCTTTTCTTTGCTTGATTTAGAGTCCCAAGAAGAATGAGAGCTCCCCCATCATGCTCATCTCGAATTCACTTTGCATTAGCATTGAAAATTCTTGGCAAAGAACATCATTAGTATAACCAAATATTATATCATCAACATAAATTTGAACTACTAATAAATCTTTAACTTTATGCTTTAAAAACAATGTAGTGTCAACCTTCCATTTTGAAAAACCTTTTTCAATCAAAAAGTTTGACAATCTTTCATACCAAGCTCTAGGAGCTTGTTTTAAACCATAAAGTGTTTTTGTCAATTTAAGAACATGATTTAGAAATTTTAAATCTTCAAAACCTCGAGGTTATTCCAAATACACTTCTTCATTTATAAAACAATTTAAAAATGAACTTTTAACATCCATTTGATATAATTTAAAATTCATGAAACATGCAAATGCTAATAACATTCTAATTGCTTCCATCCTAGCTACGGGAGCGTATGTTTCATCATAATCTATGCCCTCTTCTTGAGTATAGCCTTGAGCAACAAGTCTAGCCTTGTTTCTCACTATATTACCACTTTCATCAAGCTCATTCCTAAACACCCATCTAGTACCTACAATAGATTTATTACTAGGCCTTTCAACTAATGTTCATTCTTTACTTCTCTCAAATTGATTTAACTCTTCTTGCATAGCCATAATCCAATGTTCATCTTTTAATGTTTTTTTAATATTCTTAGGCTCTATGCATGAGATAAATGCAACATAATTACAAATATTTATAAGAAAAGACTGAGTTGTTACCCCTTTTGATGGATCACCTATAATCTCACCATCCTTGACATAATTGTACTCTCTTGGGTAAGATACTTCCCTTTCGTCAATGGTTGGATTCTCGAGAGAATCTTGAGTTTCCTCATATTTCGTTTCTTCTTTTGATGATGGTTCTCCAACGTCATTTATGTTTATAATACCTACATCAACATTCAAACAAGAATCCTTCCTCGGAATGGGATTATCATCGAAAACAACATGTATAGACTCTTCTACAACTAAAGTTCTTTTATTAAATACTCGATAAGCTTTAGAATTTAAGGAATAACCCAGAAAAATTCCTTCATCACTTTTAGCATCAAATTTTCCAAGATTGTCTTTACCATTGTTTAAAACAAAACATTTACATCCAAAAGGATGAAAATAGCTAATGTTAGTCTTTTTATTTTTGAAAATTTCATATGGAGTTTTCTTTAAGATTGGCCTAATCATTACTCGATTTACAACATAACACGCGGTATTTGTGGCTTCCGCCCAAAAATATTTTGGCAAATTGTTTTCACAAAGCATGGTTCTAGCCATTTCTTCTAAAGTTTGATTTTCCTCTCAACAACTCCATTTTGTTGAGGGGTTCTAGGTGCTGAAAAATTATGGGCTAATACCATTAGAATTACAAAAATCAGTAAATCCAAGATTTTCAAATTCAGTTCCATGATCACTCCTAACACTAGTTATAGAGTAACCTTTTTCATTTTGGATTATTTTTGAAAATGTGATGAATTTTTCTAATGCTTCATCTTTAGTAATTTAGAATAAAACCCAAGTATATCTAGAATAGTCATCTACCAAGACAAATGCATATTGTTTTCCACCCAAGCTAGTAGTCCTAGTTGGCCCAAAAAGATCTATATGGATCAATTGTAATACTCTACTAGTTGATACATCATTAATGGATTTAAAAGAAATTCGCTTTAGTTTTCCTTTAGCACAAGCATCACAGATTTTATCATTATCAAATTTAAGCTTAGGCAACCCTCGAACTAAATTTCCTTGAATTAGCCATTGCAAAACACTCATACTAGCATGTCCTAGTCTCCTATGCCATAACCAACTATCATGCTCATCTTTTGCAACTAGGCATAAATTAGTCATATCAATAGAGTCTAAATGCACCATGTATATGTTTCTATTCTATGACCAACAAGCATAATTCGATTAGATGCAATGTCAATAACTTTACAACCATTAGTTTCAAACATGACATTGAATCCTTTATCACATAATTGACTAATACTTAAGAGATTATGCTTTAATCCATTCACATATAAAACAATTTTAATTTGTATGGAAGAGGTATTACCTATAATACCTATACCTTCGATGTGTCCTTTTGAATTATCACCAAAAATCACTTCTCATCCATTTTTGGCGTTAAGCTCTATGAACTGGTTTTTGTCTCCGGTCATGTGTCTTGAGCATCCACTATCAAGGTACCATGAGTTTGAATTTGTTTCTCGTGCCTTGTAGCAAAGCTCCTTTTCCTACAAACATATATTAATTTCTAATTTTTGGTACCCAAATTCTTTTGGGTCCATATTCATTAATTTCCAAAATCCTAGTCCCCTTAGGTATCCATTTGTGTAGGATATCTTTATCTTTAGTAGTAATGAGTCCTTTAGGAACCCATATACTTCTAACGATTTTCCATTAGAGGTTATTCGGAGACCTCTATGATTGTAGTTTTTAAAACATTTTCTAACAAAGTTGGATTTTGAATTTTCTCCATTTTCAAAATGTTTTGTTCCATCTTTATCAAAAGAAGTTTTAAGATCATCAATTTTCTTTTGATGATCATCATTGACCTTTGAAAGTAAATTTTGCAAAGTCAAATTTTTCTTTTCAAACTCTTCTAGTTTGATTTGTAAATCTTTGATTTTACTTTCAAGATCGTTATTGGTTTTGGATATGAGTTTATTTTCATTTTTCAATTTTGAAACATCATTTTTATATTTTATAAACAATTTATCAAAATCCGAAGCCAACCCATTATATTCCTCTAATAGCTCATCATAAGATAAATCATCAAATTCAGATGAGTTAGAGGTTACCTTAGATTCTTCCCCGAATGCCATCAAACACAAGTTTGCTACTTCTTGTTCCTCTTCATTGGAACCCTCTTCATCGCTCCATGTAGCCACATGAGCCTTGTGCTTATTTTTTGATTGACCATTTCTTTTCAATTGTGGACAATCATATTTGACATGCCCTGGCTTTTTGCATACATAGCAAATGATAGGTTCATTCTCTTTTGGTTCATTTTTGAGGCCTTCATTTCGTTTGAATTTTCTTCCTCGGTAAGGTCTCATCGTTTTTCTGAACCGTTTGGCAAACAATGCCATTTCTTCATCATCATCATCTTCATCCGAATCACTCTCATCTTTTGTGGATTTGAGAGCAACTCCAATGTTTTTCTTATTCTCCTTCTCCTTTAGTGTCTCGTCAATCTTATCGAAGTCCACCTCATCTTCAAGCATCATTTCATGAGTGAGGAGGGAACATATTATCTCTTCAAGAGTTAGGGACTTTAGGTTCTTAGCCTCAATGATTGAAGTCTTCTTGGATTGCCATGATTTTAGAAGTGAGTAAACTAACTTCCTCACAAGCTTTTCGTTTGGAATGATCTCTCCATATGATTTGAGACCATTGACAATCGTTGAGAATCTAACCGTCATAGCTTTGATATCTTCATTTGGTTTCATCCTGAAATTTTCATAGCTATGTGTTAGAAGACTAATTTTAGATTCTTTTACCTCGTTGGTGCCTTCATGAGTGACTTGTAGTTTATCCCATATTTCTTTGGCGGTTGTACAATATGAAACTCTTCCATATTCATCTGGTCCAAGAGCATAAAATATGATACGGATTACTTTGGAGTTGAGCTGGAACATTCTTGTCTCTCATTCACTCCACAATCTTAGATGAGTGAGAGGCTTGATATATCCGTCTTCTACAACATTCCATGCTCCCATGTCACTTGCTTGAATGAAATACATCATCATATTCTTCCAGTAGGCATAGTTAGCTCCATTGAAGAAATGAGGCTTGTTAACAGGCATTGAATCGAGACCGGAGTCGACATTTGAAGTAGAGGCCATTGATGACTTGACAATCGATGTAACTCTTCCCGAATCGACTCAAGAGGCGATTAAACATTCAAATGGGTGAGGCTCTGATACCAATTGTTGAGTTAATCGATCGACATAATCGACCAAGAGGGGGTGAATTGGCAATTAAAATTTTGGTGGAGCTGTGCAGAAAATTGAAGTAATTGCACAGCGATTTAGAGTGGTTCGACTTTCTCAATCAAAGTCTACGTCCACTACCTTAGCTATCCACACTAAGGATTTTCCAAAGAATTCACTAATTTTTTCTTTCTTTTGAGGCCAAAGAGATAACCTTACAACTCCCTCAAGAATATACCCCAATTCTTGAGAACACTCTTTCTCAAAGAGAAGATTACAAATTTGCAAACTTACAAGGAAATCCTCATAAGGTAGATTGTTTGCACAATTCTAGAACAAATAAAGGAACACTAAAAAATGAATACAATTGAGTACAAGTAGTGTTCTTGAAAGCACAATGAATATTGCATGAAAAATAGGCTTGAAATGCTCAAACTTGAGGTTTGATGCTTTCTCTTTGATTCTTGTTGATTGTTGTTTCTTGTTCTTGATCAATGGCTTCTAAGCTTGTTTAAATACACCTTTAAATGATTCTGAACGTTGGGGATGCTTAGTGGAGTCAATATAGTCGTTTAAGTGTGAAAACAATTAATAAATTCAGTTGGGAGCGTCAGTGCATCGATGCATACCCATAGTGCATCGGTGCATCAGTATAAAATTCAAATATTTTGACCGTTGGACACTTAATGCATCGGTGCATCGGTGCACTAAGAGTGCATCGATGCATCAAGTGTATTCGATGTTTCAAAATAGCCAGAGTGCATCGATGCATCAAATGCATTCGATGTTTTCATAAAATCCTCAGCGCATCAATGCATGGTATGTGCATCGATGCATGAAATGCATTCGATGTTTAATTTAATTCATGGTGCATTGATGCATGGATTGGTGCATCGGTGCATCACTTTGAAAATTTGATTTTAGGCTTGATTTTGATTCAAAATACTTTGTGAAAATTGTTTAAAAAATATATGAAGTATAGAACACAATTTTGCACATTTAGTAAGGTTTGAATTTGATCTTGAAAAGACTTGGAGTAATTGATTTGATATTCGAATAATTTTGTCGAATATACTTATAAAATCATTTGTAAAATCTTAAAATTCATTTAAACTTAATTTGTTATATCGAAACACAAAAATATTTTCAACAGTCGTTAATGTCGGTGCCCCCTTGGGCTGTCAGACCCTCGATCCTCACCCATTACAGGTTTCGAATGGAACGAGTTCAATTCGAGGGGATTCACTGGCTTATACTTATATGAGGAATAAATCCCTACGAAGGTATAAGGTATGTATCCCATGGGTTAATTGCTAAAACTCATACGAAGAATAAATTCTTACGAGAGTAAAGTAATCACCCTGATTAATTTAGATCGAAGCTCGTGTATAGAGCTCATGTTATGCAGATGCACGTGATGTGTGTGAGGAGGAGTGTACCTACATTTGACGCAAAAGATGAACAAATAAAAACTCTCAACAAAAACTTAGCTGAAAGCAAAAATTAAAATGTTAGTATGACAATAAAAAATGAAGCAATTAAAAATTTCAATAAAAGGATCATAGATTAACTAAAGACTCGAACTCATAAATTTGACCACAACGACAATGTGTAATCGACCTACAGCCTGACTCTCTAAAAAAAAGTCATCCCCAGTGGAGTTGCCAAGCTATCATAACCATTTTTAGGTGGGACAATTATTTATTGCGGAAAACGGTTTCGACTTTAATTTTGGATAATTGGGTGATTTTGAATTAATTTGTATGAAATTGGATAGAGTCGCCATCGACCTTTGGGTTAGGGTAGGTCATATATCTAAAAACGTCTTTTTTAAAAAAAAATTAAGAAAAATCGTTTTTAAAGACAAAAGCTGATATGCGTTTACCAAAGATTTGATTAAAACGGGTTCGGGAGTCAGTGTGGGGAAGGATTAGCACCCCCACAGCGCCCAAAACTGGTACTGTGTGCTTACATGTGTCGTAATGGTGTAAATTAAAAATCGAATATAAAGTTAAATATGATCCATGTTATTGAACATTGATTAATTTACTTTAAATTAATTAATTAGAGAAAATTTTAACTCGAAAAGAAATGTCAAAAAGCAGTCTTCCATTGGGAAAGCTAACTCGACTATCTCTTATCAGTAAAATAATATTCTCTCCACATTGATATTTAAAAAACGCGAATCGAATATAAAATGGAGAATTAACATTTGCGTAAATAAATTGTTATTAAGAGAAACATGCAGTGCGTTGTTTGGTTTAAAATACGAAATAAATTAATTAACAAAATAAAGTTGAGTTCAGTTCACATTTTGTTAAAATATCGTATCGGATCGCATCACTTCAACCAAGTGAAGCTTTCCACGCTCATTCTACAAATCGGTATTCTTGAAAAACATTCGAATATAATGAAATATTAACAAGCATTAATATCGAAATAAGAAAGATATTGTCTAATATTTAAATAAGATTAATGAATAGATAAATAAAAGTATAATAATGAAAGTAAACACACACAATGAAATACATAAATAATTTGAACATAGGGACACACTCTTCAGATAAAAATAAAGCATTAAAGATATATTAATATATTATAAAGTAACATGTAAGACATAATACAAAGTATATAAGGTAACACATATATAAAAAAGGATTCATCGTGTGCAGTGCTCTATTGTTAACAAAAATAAAAAAAAAAAAAAAGGTCGTCTTTGTATCAAATTCAAGGGTTAAACCCCACAAATGTAATTAGGGTAAGTATCTTCTGAAATTGGGCTTCTACTTCATCGAATCTTCTATTTTCTTTCTAATTTCTGTAATTTTTGAAATCTTAGTTGAATAGAAAAGGAAACCACTCGTCAACATTGACAAATATATCATTAATATATGGAGGTAAGAAACAAATCTAATATATATATAATTACGTTAATTACTATCAATATAAAAAGCAAATGTCAAAGGTAATATGTAAATACCAATATAAATACATTAGGTAGTAAATGGTAAGTACTAAATAAAAAGAAATATATAAAAAACGTAATATGCTCCCATCAAAAGGCAAGATAAAATAATATAGTTGACTACACCAAATAAAAATTAAAAGGTAGAGAAAATATAAACAAGCCATAATAGCATGCAGGACTAAAATATAAAAAGGTAAATGTAAACCTAAAACAGAAACTTTAAAATATATCGACAATATGAACAAAATGGTAAAATGAAACAATAAAACTTATGATGATTAATCATGAATGTAGATATAAACATAAACATGTTTAATAAAATGAAACATGATTAAAATATAAAATAAATAAATTAGGAGCTCAAAGTAAAAATTATTGGAAATTCATTGGTGGCTGAAACGAATTCATACAAAGCTGAAAAGGACTTATAGTGTAATTCGACCATATGCCAAAACACGCTGAGCCCCCAGCAAACTATACCGTTTTGTGATTAAAATATAAGCCCAACTTGTCACTTACCCTTTCATTTGTTTCATTCTCTCATTTCGTGAAAGGAGAGAAAATGAGAGAGTTCTTAGAGAACTCTCAAATATAGGCGGACAACCGCCTCATCGGCCGCCCCTAGTCGGCGGCGATGCCGTATGCCGGCGTCGGATATTATAGAAAAAAGGCACAGTTGACACGTTTCTTTGCCCCAGTTATAGATCCGGGCTTCTTTTAACCAAAAGGAGTCCCGAGAAGCGTAGATCTAAGGAAAAACTTCTCGATTTACTTTGCTCCGATGAACCCACAACTCAGGTATGTCTCTCCTTTTCTATTCTTTTCACTCTGATTTCTAAAATAGGTTTGAATCTCTCTTTTCCTTTTTTTCTCATTCGTTCGAGAGCCCCTACATCGAATCTTTCATCCTTTGGTTGCCTCTATTTTTTTTATGATCGAGCCCCCCTTCTCACTTCGAATCTGTCTTCGCTTTATTTTTGCATGTCATTGCTTGGTGGTGGATTAGGTTTAGGGTAGTGAAAGATTAGGTTGAATCCCGTAATTTTCGGGATTAAGTGTCGTTTAGTGGGATTTTCTTTTGACTTTTGTTTGTGGGATTTTCGGTTGATTGTTCGCAGATGATAACGACGATGGCGGCTTGGTGGCTCGGCGGTGATCTGGAGAAGCAGAAGAAACGTTGTGCGGCGGCAGTTGGACCAGGGTTTAGAACCCATAAATAGCTCCTGATCAGGACCGTTGATTTGGGTCCAGATCCAACGGTTGGTGAAAGGGTTGGCTGGGAAACCCTAATCGGGTTCACACATGGTTGGATCGGGTCGGATCTTGTGCCGGTTCGGATCTCCTTTGAGTTGGGTCCTGGGCTGTTGTAATCTGCTTTGGGTTGTTGAGCTCTCTTATAGTAGATTGGGTTAATTCACTTGGGCTCAGAGATTTATCTTGTTGGGCTTCGAGTTGTAATGATTTGGGTCTGTAAAATGTAATTAAAATAAATAATAATAATAGTAGTAAAATAATAATAATATTATTATTAAATAATATTTTGACACGGACAAAAACGGGTGTGAACAGTTTCTTTTACCTATATTTGTCGAGTTTTGTATTAAAGAGTTTTCCGACCAGATCAAGCAGTTTAGAAGTATGATTCAATCTGCAGATCTTATAGCGCCGCATACATGGTTTCCCTTGCTCGGGCATGAAGCGAAGATTATTTATCACCGTGGCCCAACGAATAGTGGCAAGACTTACAATGCTTTGCAGCGTTATATGGAAGCAAAGAAGGGAATTTATTGCAGTCCACTTAGGCTTTTAGCTATGGAAGTTTTCGACAAAGTGAATGCACAGGGAGTTTACTGTAGCCTCCTCACGGGGCAAGAAAAGAAATTTGTCCCCTTCTCGAATCACGTTGCCTGTACTGTGGAAATGATGTCAACCGAGGATTATGATGTAGCTGTGATTGATGAAATCCAGATGATGTCGGACCCATATAGATGTTATGCATGGACAAGCTCATTGCTCGGATTGATATCTGATGAGATACATTTGTGTGGGGATCCAACTGTTCTCAATATTGTTAGAAAAATCTGTTCAGAGACCGGAGATGAGTTGCATGAACATCATTATGACAGGTTCAAACCGTTAGTGGTTGAAGCCAAGACACTGTTGGGAGATCTTAAAAATGTTCGATCAGGTGACTGCGTTGTTGCCTTCTCTAGGAGAGAGATATTTGAGGTGAAAATGGCTATTGAGAAACACACAAGCCATCGCTGCTGTGTTATTTATGGTGCCTTGCCACCCAAGACTCGCAGGCAGCAAGCTAATTGTTTAATGGTCAAGATAATGAATTCAATGTGCTTGTCGCCAGTGATTCTGTGGGAATGGGATTGAATCTCAATATTCGGAGAGTTGTCTTCTACAGTCTTTCAAAGTACAATGGTTACAAGATTGTTGCAGTTCCGGCATCACAGGTTAAGCAAATTGCAGGAAGAGCTGGTCGTAGAGGAAGCCGTTATCCAGACGGACTCACAACAACCTTGCATTTAGAGGATCTGGATTATCTAATCAATTGTTTGGTGAAAATTGCCGTTTGGATGGCTCGTACTTTTTGTGCCGACATGATCATATTAAGAAGGTCGCGAATATGTTGGAAAAGGTCCAGGGATTATCGTTGGAAGACCGGTTCAACTTTTGTTTTGCTCCGGTCAATATTAGAGACCCGAAAGCAATGTACTATCTCTTTAGGTTTGCTTCAGCTTACAATAAGAATGTCCCGGTTAGCATTGCGATGGGATTGCCTAAAGGTTCCGCTAAAAACGACGCGGAACTTCTTGATCTCGAGACAAAACACCAAGTCTTATCTATGTATCTTTGGCTATCTCACCAGTTCAGGGAGGAAACCTTTCCTTATTAGAAGAAATAGCCGTCAGTGTTGCCGAATTATTGGGTAACTCTCTCGTCAATGCATGCTGGAAACCGGAATCTAGACTGAGGGAAACCTAAGCCCGAAGAAAAGAAAGAAGGATACGAGAGACCGAGGTCACTTGTCAAATTACATGAGAAGTAAGTTCCTTGCAATTAAACTAACCATATGGATTGTTCTAAAATAAGAAATTAGGGCATGTGAGTCGGTTTTAGCAGTGCTCTGTTTATTAGTTACTTAACGGCGTTGCATTCGGCTATATCTGAAGAATTTTTGTGCATGCATGTGAAGGATGGCTAGCCCTCCATCCTCACAATTTGGTGTTCTTCCTGCAGGAAAAGGGCAGATAAATTCATACCGACGGGCGATTCGTTAGAAGCAATGTTGAAGCATGACTACATGCGTACGTGCATGCTGCTAGCATTTTGTGTGTGTGCAGTTAATGTGCAGGTGGTTAGCAGTTAGTTAGGGCTGTTAGAGTAGTTAGAAGTTGTTAGAGGGTTGTTAAGGCAGTAAGCTCATGTATAAATCCACTACACATTCTTGGTTAATGATATACTTCTTGTATCTTTTGATAAGCTTCAAGACTCTTGTGTATAAACTTCAACATGGTATCAGATGCGGTTGATCCGGTGGTATAATAAGAGTGTTTTGGTTAATTGCATATCTGCTATATGGCGCTCCCTACTTCTCCGTCCTCTGGTGGTGTTCTGAGCAACTCAGATCATTGGGTAGTTGCTTCCAAAGGGTTTACTAACAAGCGGTTGAGCGTGGTGCTTGATGAACGAAACTTCCTACTGTGGAAACAACAGGTCTTGTTGACAGTTAGGAGTCATCGACTTGAGAACCTGCTTTTTGGTTTGTTGGTTGCTCTGCCTGGACGGTTGTGTTGGATGGTGGCGCGATGGTTGAAAATGAAGATTATGAGGTCTTTGTGGCCCAAAACAGTGCCTTGGCCTCATGGCTGCTGTCTACAATCAGCCCGTCCTTACTACCGCATTTAGTGGGGGCTGAAACAGCTGCTCAAGTATGGAAGACGATTAACAAGATTTTTGCATGCAAGTCTACAACAACAACAATGAACCTGCACTATCAACTTAAAGCAGTTCATCAAGGAGATTTGGGGATGCGAGGCTACATATTTCAAGTTAAAGAGATATGTGATGCCTTGGCATCATGTGGCAGTCCAATGTCCAAATTGGAGCACATTGCGACAATCTTGAACGGGTTATCAGCTGAGTACAGGCCGGTTGTCACTGTTTTATCAGCCAGTCGAGATTCTTTGACCTTAGAAGGGGTTGTAGGTGTACTCATTGATGCTAAAACTCAACAAAAGAACTTCAACAGGTTTGATAATATAAATGCTGTTGCGAATGTCTCACAAGTGAAGGCTTCCATGGATGACAAAGCCAATCGGTTTGCTCGACAAGATCAATCTACATCAGCAAGACACATTGCCTATAACAATCAGACTGGTCGTGCGAGAGGCCGTGTCAAGGTGCAGTGCCAATTGTGTGGCAAGAATGATCACCTTGTTAACCGGTATTGGTACAAGTTTGATAAAACATTCTCAGGTGTAGACGAGTCTGATGAAAGGAACGTGTTTAAGGATCGAGTGCCTAATGCTAATATCTGTCACTTTAACTCCAACAACTGTGTGTGTGGAAACAAGGTCAATATGAGTGTAGTTGGAGCAAGTGATCAAGAACGGTTTAAGCCTACTGCAAATGTGTCTGCTACGAGCTCGTCCCCATCTTCCTGGTTTGTGAATTCGGGAGCCACTCATCATATCATGCCTGATGCCACAGAGGTTATGGATGGCACAGGTTATACAGGAGCTAGTAAGCTGACTGTAGGCAACGGTAATGGTTTGTGCATTAATAAAATTGGTCGAGCATCTGTTTTTACTGCATCTCGTGCTTTAATGTTGAGTGACTTGTTGCATGTACCCTCAATAACTAAGAAACTGGTATCGGTCTCCAAGCGTACTAGGGACAATGGAGTTTTCCTGGAATTTCATGCTGATCACTGTGTAGTTCGAGATGAGAGGACTGGTGCTGTGTTGCTACGAGGTAGAGAAACGGATGGCCTGTATGAATTCGGTGGTGTCTTGTTTACTCGGGGTCGAGCCGCTGAAGCAAATGTAGTCATTAGTTCTAGCAATAACTATGTACTATGGCATGATCGATTGGGTCATCCATCATGTAAAGTTTTGGTGCAAGTTTGCAAGCAATGTAATATCAACTTGCCAAGCAGTTTTAATAAACAGTCTTCCTGTATGTGTTTCGTGTCAAATGGTCAAAAGCCACAAGCTGTCGTTTTATGCGTCTGAAACTCAATATGAACAACCGTTCCAGTTGGTGTTTACCGATCTGTGGGGTCCTGGACATATTGTATCAAACGGTTTTCGATATTATGTGTCGTTTATAGATGCCTTTTCAAGGCATACTTGGGTGTATATGCTGAAAAACAAAGGGCAAGCTGTCACTTATTTCAGAGGCTAGTTCGAACTCAATTTGGTAAGGAGGTGAAAGCAGTGCAGAGTGATTGGGGAGGTGAGTATCGGTCTCTATCAACTATGCTTGCACAGTGTGGAATTCATCATCGTGTGACATGTCCTCATACGTCCCAACAGAATGGGGTGGTTGGAAGGAAACATAGGCATTTGTTTGAGATGGCATTGACTTTACTAGCTCGAGCAGCTTTACCTTTGAAGTATTGGTCGTTTGCAGTAGTGACTGCAGCTCACTTGATTAATAGGTTGCCAAGTAAGGTACTTCACGGCTGTACACCATTTGAGAAACTGTTTGGAAAGCCTCCTACGTACGATCATCTAAGGGTGTTTGGCTGCAGGTGCTTTCCTCACCTACGGGTGTTTCAACCCTATAAACTTGCATTCAGCTGTGTGTGCTCCTGGGCTACAGTATGAATAGCAACAACGTGAGGTACTTAATATTAGTAACCTGCAGGTATTGGGGAAGTGAGTAACTGTCATTCCGGGAACGTATTGGGTACGTGATACGGCATTGAGTTATCGTACCCATGCTACATAGGTATTTATCATTCACACCATCTTCATTAAAGTAAACACAATGCTTCATATGATGTTGTAATATTGAATTCTAAACCCTTTCAAGGTCTTATTTCATGAGAGTCTTTATTGAAGAATGTTAGTTGTTATTTACAGTGTATGATCCTTCAATCTGTGATTTCCTATTTTCCTATAACCAGTAAAAGCACTGATGGATTGCATTTTGTTAACTTTGTACTTCCTACTCCCCCCCCCCCAAATTGATGTACTTAATAACACCAACATTTTTAACGGTGTTACAATAATGTAAAATGTATCAGAATTAGTTTCAAGCATCGATTTGAGAGGAAACAAGTAAAAGCGATTAGTTTGCTCATATTACCTATTTTGTTACTAGAAAGACCAAAATGCAACCCACTACCTAGTGCAGAGACTTTTCTTTTTACCTATAACAACCTCATATCTATCATGTCATATAAGCAACTTTTATGTCTTAATCAAGAATTTAAATTACAATTGTGATTGTGCTGTGTTTATCACAATTGTGGATATAATAAATATTATTGCAGTTATTATGAGTATCACGCTCATACAATATTATTGGAGAACATTGTTACTGTTATATAACGTTTATTATTCCAATACTAAATTGTTATTTAAATCTTTGGTAATAATGAAATATGAGTCCTCATAACGAACTAGCGAACAAACCTTTGAAAGACAAACCAGTAAACCAACCTGTGTCGAAAAATATCCATACAGTTAACCTTAAAATGGTCGATCACACCAAACAAGACATATCATATTCAGAGAGGCAATAAGGTTAGTATAACATAATCGGCGGGGTGGGGGGGATTTTTTTTATCTTCCCCAAAACGTTCTTAAGACCTTGTTCCATCACTACTAAACAAGAAGAAAGTTTGGATCAAAATTGTCCCAGATGTCGTCTCCGATCCTGGTGTTAACACAGTTGGTAGTTGCACTGAGCTTGTTCTCATGTAATCGAACTATTAACAAATACAGGTTAGAGATCAACGGATTCCGAAGAAATGGACTGATACCTTTTCCCAATTCAGCAACATCTGATACCAGTTGCATACCATCTTTGGCCTCCAGGTTCAAAATGAAGTTTGAGAGAACATAAATCCCGAGCAAATTTGCATACAAGGGTAAAAATGCATCCTTATGGTTACCTACACCACCGATCCAGTCAACTCCGAGTTTTCCGATATGGTCCTTGGCGAATGATTCCAACTGGTGGAAAAATCTCGTTCTCCAATCAAGTAGATAGTTCATGGCCTCTTCTTTATCGAGCAATTCACCAATCCACAATTTTGTGATTGGAAGCTTCTCCAAGTGGGAACAACATATTTGACTAATCAACAGCTTCTCTTCATGGTGGTTATCAATTTCCTTGTCGAAAACCTGTCTCACGAGATCACCTTTGGATATTACGTAGTTTCCAGCATCTAGCATCCACTGCAGAAGACAATCGAAGTATAACATCCAGTGGCCGAAGATGGAAGAAAGATGTTTGAAACTCAGTTCAATTACCATTTCCACCTGCGTAGGAGCCCCACAAGTGTCGGACATAGTTCCGGAACTTTTGGAGGAAAGACACTTCTGGATGTCAGAAGCAACACTTTGTCTAATTCCATCATCTTCATCCTCGAGCAGTTTGATACATGTGAACCACATCTCCAGTATCTGATGTGCATAGATATTTACAGCACCTTGCTGTTCTAAACATGAGACCGAACCTTTTGAAGAGATTTGCTGGCTGATCACAAAAGAAACAATTACCTCAGCTTGTTCCAATAAGCCAGATGCAAACACAGATTCTGCTGCTGCCCGGCGCATGTTCACCGGCTCAGATGAAGCACTATGCTGCTTAATTAGATTGACATAAAAGGTAATGCATTCATAGAAGCAAGCTGATCCTTCTATATCACCAGATTCATTATATTCAGCAGCTTTCAGCCCCTTATCGTTACGAATAAAACCACCAAATAACCTAATTAACTGCTTTGCGCATATTGCCAGACAGCAGACAAGTATTTCTTGTGTTTTAGCATGTCGGGTGTGCTTGTACAAAGTTATCAGCTTATCCCAAAACCAAAATACGGAATTGCAATCCATCGCACCAACGTATAGGGTTCCGTCACTATTTTCTTCACTTAATTCATGAAACTTCAGCAAGTTCCAAGTGAAAATAATCCTCAGAATTTGGTATGTGCATCGATGATTCTTCTCCTGTTCCAAAAGCTTTATCAGTATAGGCTGAAGGTTAGCTTTTGTCCAGCTCTGTATAATTCTGGTCTCACTGCTCGACAGATTGTTTAGCTCAATTTCAGGTCGAGATTTCAGGAACTTATGCAGCCACTTCAAAGTTATTCGTCGAACTTCATATGATGAATCTGAGAAAGAACGAATCAACCTTTCCAGGAATCCATAATTCTCTACTTCATGGATTTGAAATGACATTGAATTCGATGGAGATCTTTGTGGAATCTGGAAAACTACTTCGTCAACCTCATCAGATGGTTGAAATAAACAACTAAAATAAGATGAAGCCGCATGTTGACGAAGTTCAGCTATTGTTGGATCATAATATGGAAGCCCGTAAGAAGCTTCAACATCTAAGCATTCTGTAGATAATTCCAAAAGTAGGTTTCGGATGGCAAACAAATTTTCGCTCATATGACACGATCTTGCAACACTAAGCATGTAATCCAGCACTTGCAAGAAAGCGCAGTTGAGGATGGGGCAAGGGCATCTTTTGGGGGTGGCAACCCAACAACACTTTGCAAGAGCTTCCATCAAGTCACCAAGAATCTGATCTTTCCTTGAGAAATCAGCAAGATTTCTACAATTTATATTGACAAGAGAGCCTAATTGCAATAGAAGTCCATGAATCAAATTGAAGGAAACACCGTGAGCTCCGTCGGCAGGATATAATGAAATTGATGCTGCAGTTGTTGTCGTTTTGTTCTCAGAATGAGGCAACTCCAAAGCAATATTAAGGAGAACGGTTGACAATTTCTCATTAGATACAAGTCCTGTCAAAGCTCGTGATGCAAGAATACGAACTCGCAGATTGCTTTGGGTTGAGCACCTCATGATGAAAGGCATGAAGAGGAAAGGATCCAGATCATCCCCCGTCTCACTCGCAATTGTTGAAGGCTTGAGCCTGGATAAAAGAATAAGCATAGGGCACAAACTTGGATGCACAACCTTTGCCAGGTTAGATTCAGATTGTCCCGACAATGCATCACCAAGCAATTCAGTTGCAATTTTCAGTTCGTTGAACACGAATGGATGCAGCAAAGGATACCTTCAAGATTAGATTTAATCAATAGTTAGTGGAGAAAATTTTGTAGCTTTCATGAACAAATAGCATTGGACTTTAAGGGTAAAATACATTTGACCATCCAGTATACACAGTTCTAAACTTTATAGTAGCCTTACAGGGTTATCCATGTATGAAATTCACAAAACGAAAGACATTCATTAAAGAACTTTTACCTATGAAAAATTCAAGCCCAGTTAACGCACGTCGAGCAGATTCTCGTTTATGACATTAAGGAATCCAATCATCCGACGTACCAAGGAAGTGTATGCAAGACAAGCACTGTTTCGAACCTCCCAGTACGGTGAAGAGAAAGAGCGAATCGAAACAATCAAAGCCTCAGCCGCAAAACCAGAAGTGTCAGAAGCAAGGTTAGTGTCATTGAAAGCAGCTCTAAGGGCATTAAAGGCATGCACTGTTGGAACAACACCTTCATCTCTGATCTTCGAGGTTTTTTCAGTTGCAATCGTCTCAGTTACCAATGCTGAAATGGTCTCTTGGCCAGACTTCATTGAGGAACTCTGGCATGAGATATTTGTGGAATCGGTTTCAGGTTGACCCAACAAAGACCCCTTTGCTACATCTATAAGCCACCTAAGTGCTCGCAGGAGGAGCTTCTTTGGAGCACCTTCTGGTTCTGCGAGGAAAAGAGCAATGAATGCTGCAGGTATACCCGCACTTCTTCGTAGCAAATCATCAACAGTTTGTCCTTTTGCTACTGTTCTATCCATAAGCTGCTCCATCCACGATTCTGTCAGCTTACAAAGCCTGCAAAACAAAGGCTCCATTAAATGTATTCAACATATAATTTTTATCTTACAAATAAAGTTCCAGACTTCCAGTATTGGATTAGTAAATACCCAAACCCAATGCAGGTTTTTTCTAAGACAAGGCTTAAATAACCAAGTATAAAACTTTAGAACATTTGAATAAACATACTGCATTTCTCTCTACCCCTTCTTTTCTTTTCATTTTTCTTCAGGAAATAAAAAAATGAAATAACAAGATAGAGTACGCAGATGCATAAGTTTTCGTATAACCCTGACTCCAACATGGCAAAATTTAATCCTAGGGTAACAGCTAAAGACGACAGCAAAGAGGAAACTTACATTGGGTCATTTGAACAGAGAAGACGATTGCAAGGGTAAACCCTGCTCTTGTCTTATCAATTGCACCTGCTTATTGTCTTATCAATTGCACCATTATGTTTCATCTTCAAAGAACTTCCAAGAAATGGTTCCCGATTTTCTCTAATTGTTTTAGATCAAGCATTACTTCAGATATTGTTGTCACTGACGCATCAGAAGAATCATAGCCGGGGTGTCCAGATTCTAATGAACCAGAACAGCTGTAACTTGGCAAAGGTATTTTCCGAATAATGGTCCCCAAAAGAAGACTTAGCTGGAAACAGGAAAAGTTACTGTTAGTGCTACGATCCTTATTTATATAAGCCAAGAAATCTAGAAATCCAGGGTTCATGTAAATTATATGATAAGGACTTCCTTCATTTTGGGGTTGTGTAGTATTGGAACTATTTATTAGCATAAATAATGAATTTATCATTTTCAATAGCATAGTAACAAGCTTACTACCTCTTTCATGGCTAGCCAGCAACCAACCATAACAACCTGATCTGACGGTCGTGCATCCTGAATAGATTTTGGGCTTTTGTCTTCACGTTCGATTGAAGGTAATTGAGCATCATTTTCATCAGAACCGTCCAGTAAGAAAGCATCAACGTCAACTATATCATCAATATCCTCAGGCAAGTACCAAGCATCTGCAGAAACAACCCATAGGGCCATTGAAGTTATTCGCACAACCAGCTCTAAGAGCTTCTCCAGAGCCCGTCTCGTATCTGAAATACTACACAAGACTGCATCTGAATTCCAATCCAATTCCTCGAAAGTATACCGTAGAGTAAGTAACACACCATGAACAAAACTATTCTTGCATGCTTCAGCCAGATCCTTCTCCCCTTCCTCCACAGAAACATCCAACCAATGAACAAGTGATTTAACATATTCCATCACAGGATGAACGGATGTACATTTCTGATAATCCCCACTTAATGGTGAATACTGTGAGTGAGAACAAACAGCACAAACAGACGCTCTGACTCGCCACCCGAGGTCCACCACATACTTTCTAAATATGAGCCTTAAGGTTAGAGCACCTGCATCACTCTCTCTCACACGAGGACTGCAAACTAATTTCTCAGCCCATGCAATTACTTTCTGGACCATGTCACCACTTGAAATGCCAGGAAGCGGAGTGGGAAAACGTAGCAAAATGCGGAAAGAACTCTCTCGCAGTCTGTCCCAACTATCAATTATGGATCCAACTAACAGGAACGTCGAGTCAGGTGAAGTAATCCCTACATTGTAAGGATAAAGACAGCTCTCGGGAGAAACAGAAGCTGAGCTTTCTTGAGAAGAAGGCATTATAGGCCAAACATTTATCATTATCAGTATAAGCTCCATTGCCATTATTTTCTCTTATAAGGAGCAGAAGGATAACAAGAGAAGAAAAGAAAACAACTCAACCACCTCATAAAATTAAATAGCTCCTCAGCTCTTCTAACTACATTTTCCTCAGTTCCATTACATAGACACAACTCACCGTTTTCATTGTTCAAACGAGGCTTCCAGCCTCCTTGCTTAAATTGCCTCTCCAAGGCTGTACGCACACGAGAAAAGAACTTCCTAAACAAGCTTGTCCATTTCATCTGAAAACCAGTTGAAGAGGACCTCATATTCAATGGCACAGCTTTTTTCATTAGAGAGAGTTCCAAAGAGGAAGGAAGACTAGATGTCTTGGGACTCAAGAAAAGAAACTCAGCAGCATCCACACGAAGTGACTCATCAATGTGTGTCAATGCTAGAACAAGCCACCCAACAAGGATCTTAACTTTTATCCCCTTTATGCAGACAAGTGCAAAGGGATTACCTTCCATATCAGATGTCACATAGTCATCACAAAAATCTATATCCCCTTCAATCATAGCAAGTGAACGAGAAACCTTAAGCAAAGATACTAAAACAGCCACTTTCTGTTCTACACTTAGTTCCATATTTTTAAAACCAAGATCAGGATATAAGAGGTCATTTTCCACCTCAGTTTGCCCAATGGAGATACAGGCAAGTAGAGGAAAAATTCCATCAACATCCACTTCTAGTAAAGCCGGGAGAGCATATGTGTTCAAATTTGAACGAAGCTTTGAAATCCCAGATGCAAGACCATGCAAAAATGGGGGCAAACAATGCTCTCTATAAAGTGCATACCCTCTTTCAATACCATAACAATTCCAACACTCATCCCGTAATATTCAAGGAAACACTTCAAGAATGATGTGGCAGCACAGCATACATCATCATCACTGTATGCCTGCACTACTTCAAACAGCAAGTTAGGACCCATATCCAGAATAGTCTTTGCTCCAAACCTCTTGGTCAACAAAGCTAAAGGAACATATCTCCCCTTACAACGTGACCCCAAACGAAGAAGATCTAAAGCAATCTTTTGTAGGAATGACTTTATTTTCTCACTACCGTCTGCCCCACAAAGAGAGGATTGAATGTCTAAGAAAAGATCAAAAATAAGATGAACTTGCTTGACCGTCTGACTTAGAGGATCTTCCAAGTTATTCCATATTATTCTCAGCATTCGGGTTTCCATATCCTCCGGCAATGGGTTGTACTCTTCAGATGCAATCATTAGGTTTGCCAGCATAGAAGTCTTAATCTGTTGCAAACAAATTTGCATTACAGTTAATGCATGAAAATTAAAATGGCTATCAGTGGGGTTCTCACAGTAATTACAGAGCTCAGGCAAAATCCCATCATACAATATAGTCTTCACAGAACTAGCAACATTTCCAAGGGACTCAGAATCACTACAAGTATCCCTTGATACAAGGAAATGCATATTTAGAACCATCCTCGGAACAGCAGTAAGAATGCCTCTAATCAAGCTAAGTCTATTCAAACCAGAGAGATTACGTATGTCAAGACAAACATCTCCTTTATATGGAACTTTGCTAATAACATTGTCAAACGAATCTTCATTGTTAGTGCAAGAATTAATAACAATTTGATCAAATATACCTTCAATGATAAACAAACCAAGCTCTTTCTCACAAAGGCAAACTTGCAAAGCAGCAAACAATCCCACACCAGCCGCCACGAAGCAGTCCCTTGAAAATGCAGCCGACTTCAATAGACTTACCAGAACCCCTAAAGCCATCTCCATTACATTAGAATCGTCACCACCCAATTTGCTAAACTTCTCTGGGAACTTCTGAAACAAGTAATACATGCAAGATAGAGCCTCCTGACACTGCTCCAGCACTATAGGAGAAGGTCTACCCCACCCTTGAGTCTCACAAACCACACTTTTCAACCCCAAAACAGCATCCCAACAAACCAAAACGGCACAGTCTCGAATCACATCAACTAAGTACCCCAGCTTCGGCATCCCCATTACTGATAAAACCACACGTGACAAAGAGAAACGCTTCTTCTTACTACTCATTGCACCATACTCATTACAAAGCGACCTGAAACACTCCCCGATAACGGGCTGCCAAACATCCTTGGTTTTAGCCAAAACTGACAAAAGGGTCTTATGCAAAGGCATTGAATTTTCCAAAAAGGAGACTTCCAAGTAAAAAGCAGTTGCCTTTGAAATCAAGGTCTCATTTCTTTCACCCTGTGATACAAACAGTTCGTTGAAAGAAGAAGCCAGCTTCCTGACATGGTTAACTTGGGAGTAAGTTGAGTTCAAAGAGATGAGATGGTGAAGCTCCTTGTAGAAGGCTGGGGCTGAGGCTGAGAGGGATGACTGGTTTAAGGAATCTATGAAGGAAGGTGGGAAAACGACGGCGTTGTTCGTGTAACGGTGGCGATTCTGTATTGCTCTCCACTTGGCTGACATTTTTCTTTTCCTTTTTGAAGATTGGTGTTGTGGGGTGAGTTTACTTTGCGTCTCTTGAGAGACAAGGAAGGAAGGGGAAATGGCGGCTTTGATTTAGCGGAGCTTTTATTCTATTACAGGGTTACGAGTTAGGGTTAAAGCGCAAAGATGGAAGATAGGCTTATCGGCCCTATATTTTGGAAATCGAACACCCAACCTACCATTTCTTATTGCTCTCAACTTGAATTATTAATTGATATATTATTTTATCTAAATTTAATTATAACTTTATGTAAATATTAATAAAATAATAAAATGTTCAACATTGAAATGAAATAGTGAATTGATTCGATTTAAATTTGAATATAGAAGTTTATGAATGTTATGAGTTGTGGCTTCTTTCGGTATGATTATGAAATCTCAACCTCAATCATTGTATGTCAATGTTATCAAAATTAGATCGGACCGGACCGGAAACCGGTTGTCTGGCCGGTCTGATCAGTCTCCAAAACCAGTTTTACAATGAACTGGTAGAATCAGTTGGGAACCGGTAAAATCGGTGTGAACCAACGGTTCACACAATTCTGTTTTTTTTTTAAAATTAAATCAAAAAAACTTCGTTTGTTATGATTTTTTTCAACCCCAAATTTATTTTCTGATTTATGTTACTTATAACTTGCATTTAAAGAATAGGTATAATGCCAAAATATTATTTCAATTCTTTATCCTTTTAAGCATAATCAATTAATCATTAATCAACTTCTTTCTTGATGTTGCGATATTTAATTTTAAGTTGCTCAAGAAGTCATGTTATGATCATATTGATTATGAATCTATTGATCATGTTGATTTTTGGATAGCTGAAGAAGAAACACCTCCTGAGCTTAATATTGATGAGATTGATAATTGTTTTGGAATTTGAGGGAATTAATTTCAATGAATATTATGATGATCGATACTTGTATCAATTATGTACTTTTTTTATTTAGTTGTTGATGAATTTCATTAGGTATTGACCTTAAATATTATGTTGTAGTTTATTTGAATCATTTTGTTTCACTTGATATTATGATATTTAACTTATATATGTTATGACTTGTGATATTTTTATACCTTTTAATATTGTGAACTTAAAAAGAGTGTTATATATATATATATATATATATATATATATATATGCTTTGAATATTATGTAAACTTTTAAAAAAATATTATTTTATATAAACCGGTCCAGTGAATCAGTACCTTCACCGGTTTAAGGTCTGGTCCGATTTTAAAAATATTAACTTTTAGGTTTACTAAGTTTTAGTATAAATAAGACACGAGTTAAGTATGTATATAATCAAATTTATTTTCCAGTCTATAATGATCTTATTAGAAATTAAGATTAATTAATAAGTTTATATTAGGGTTATAATTTTTAATTAATTTTTTGACATATTATTCTCATTATTATAATATCATTCTCGTTATCCACTCATCAGCTACTAATTGAGATTTCTCATTTTCGAATCACAGTTAAAAATTAAGGTCTATTATCATTTCTATCACTAATGGTATTAATACTTATACACGAGTATCGATATAAAAAATATCTTCGGAGTCCAATAATTACCCTTAGTATCGATATCCATGAGTATGGATACCACATGTTGGGTATCGATACTATCATCAAGTATAGATACAATTTTAGCCTCGAAATCTCCTAAAAATACTTTTGTATTAATATTACACTCTCGATGTCGATATAAGATGAGTAATATTATTATTCTATGAATAAGGTATCAACACTCCTCTTAAGAAATGTCTAAGTTTAAATTATAAATATTTAAATAAAAATTTATAAAAATATTTTAATTATTACACTATCTAAGTTTAAAGAAAAAAATATATTTAACATGTAATTAATTTAATTAGTATAAGTATCATATTTGTATATATAAAATGTAAAATAATATAAAAAAAATAATATTGATATCTTGAGTGGATATATTATTTTTAATGTATAAGATCTATCTTTTAATAACTCAAAATTAAATATTATTTTAAATAATCATATTTTTTACAACAATAATATTTTTACGTCATAAAATTATAAAATAATTAATATATTAAATATTAAAAATATAAAATAATTTTAATTACTCAAATTTATCAATAGTTTACT
The DNA here is from genome assembly GCF_006381635.1 of Hibiscus syriacus. NCBI lineage: Eukaryota > Viridiplantae > Streptophyta > Magnoliopsida > Malvales > Malvaceae > Hibiscus > Hibiscus syriacus. The sequence goes on from NW_024063196.1 coordinate 86,543, forward strand.
AAATTATTTTTTTGGATAAGTAAAATTCATTTATCCAAAAGAAGCAAACAAGTTGCTATACAACGTATATCCCCTATACAATCCCTATACAGCTATATCAACCCCCAAGCTGAACATAATTGTATATTTACAGCATCAAGTTTGTTCATATGAGATATGTACAATTTAATTCTCACAGCATTCTTAATACTACTTACAATAGTTTCATTCGGACGAATCAAACCTCGAAAAGCCTATAATCCCGCTCCTCCCAAGTGTAGTAAACAAATCTGGTCCAAGCCTGTTTGAGTAAATGAACCAGAAGAGATTTACCTTTGAGGTTCTGCAGCAACCATTGTAGATTGTCACTCCAACATAGAGGCTCCTGGGCAAGACCACAGGAGAGAAGGATAGCACGCTAAGTACCCTTTGCATAAACACACTCAGAAAAGAGATGATTGCGAGATTCAATACCATAATTACATAAGCCGCAAGCATTATCCGTAGCCAGACCAAACTTTGCAAGTCTTTCTTTCGTAGGCAATCTATCCAAGATTGCCATCCAAGAAATCAAAGAGAATTTGGGAATGTGACCTGGAAACCACACTAAACGATGCCAGCTAACCTTACCATGTCTGCTACGAATGTTGTCCCATATCCAACTAACTTTAATTTGAGCCCAACAATTACTAGAGCAGAACAGACTCAAAGCCATACTTCTTAATTTAAACAATTTAGCCAAAATCCAACTGAAGTGGCTTTTGCAATCAACATTCCAAAAATCAGCAGATCGAAAACATTATGCATTTAACCAAGCAATCCAAAAGGAGCCTTCCCCTGCCAGAATTTTCTTTATAAGCAATAGAAAACAGGCTTTGCTCCAGTCCAACAGATTCCTTAGCCCTAGGCCACCCTCAGATTTCAGGGAGTAGATCTGGCCCCAACTAACCTGAGTACCCCTAGCTGGAATATCACCCCCTTTCTAAAAAACCTCATGCAATGTCTCTCGATATCCCTGATCACTCCTTTAGGAAAAATAAGTTGCTTGCATAGGAAAAATAAGTTGCTTGCTCCAGTAACTAAAGATATTGAACAACACAGCTTTAATGAGTTGCAACCTACCACCGAAACTTAACTTCTTCCTAGACCATTTACTAAGCTTTTCTTTGACTTTAGTCACCAAAGCAGAACAGTCCTTCCCTGTGAGTTTCCTAGTTACCAAAGGTACACCAAGATACCTAACAGGGAGAATCCCAACTCGGAACCCAGTTACATATTGAATCTGCTCAAGGACTAGGTCAGGTACACCACAAGCATAGAGTTCAGTTTTCATGGCATTAAGTCTAAGACCAGAAAGTTCATAGAAAACCTCTAATGTGCTCAAAACACCCAACACAACTTCAAGGGAACCATGACAAAAGACCAATAGGTCATCAGCAAAGCAAAAATGAGTGAGGGAAATCCTCTTGCATTTGGGGTGGTATCTAAAAATTCCACTCTTAGCAGCAACATCAAGCAAAGAAGAGAGAACATTCATAACTAAAACAAAAAGGTAAGGGGATAAAGGATCCCCTTGCCTAACCCCTCTAGCACCCTTAAAGAAACCTACAAGGCTTCCATTTAATGAAATTGAAAATTTAGGAGAAGTAACACAAGTCCTTATCCATCCACAAAATCTAGCAGGCATGCCCATGGCTTTAAGCACAACCATCAAAAAATCCCAATTCACAGAATCAAAGGCTTTTTGCAAATCAATCTTAATGGCACACCTAGGAGAAAGGCTCTTCATAGAGTAACCTTTGACTATCTCTTGAGCAAGCAGTGTATTGTCTGCAATATTCCTACCTTTAACAAAAGTAGTATGACTGAGAGAAATCATCCCAGGGAAAAATTGAGACATCCTAGTAGTGAGGATCCTAGTGATGGTTTTATAAACCACAGAACAACAAGAAATTGGTCTAAATTCTTTGGCCATGCAAGCATTCAATTACTTAGGGACTAAGGTGATAGTAGTGGCATTAAAAGCTAACATCGAAAAAGAGGAATGAAAGAAGTACCTAATTGTAGCAAGGAAATCACATTCAACCACCTCCCAGGCAGCCTTAAAAAACCAAGAGGAGTAGCCATCAGGCCCTGGGCTTTTCCCATTACCTTGCCTAAATAAAGCATCTTTTATTTCTTTATCATCCACATCTTTGGAGAGGATCTCCCATCATCCTCAGGCAGTGAGAAATTTAACAGATTTCTCAAGTATTCCACAGAAGAACACTTGACTAGAGGATCCACAGTTCCAATGAGATTAGTGAAAAAGTTCACTAGCTCATCAGCCATGTCATCAAAGGAGTCCAGATATTGCCCACTTTCACTCTATAAGACTTTAATAGTGTTCATTTTCTTATTTGACTCAACTCTTTGATGGAAAAATTTAGTGTTGAGATCACCTTGTTTTAACCAGTGCACCTTAGCCTTCTGCTTGTAAAATTCAGACTCAGCAATCTTCAAGTCAACCAATTCAGCATGAATCCTTATCTTCTCCTACAAACTTCTTTGATCCATATGGTTCAGATTATGCAGTTGGATTCTTTCATAATCTGCTCTCTTACTGAGGACCCTATTAGAGATATCAGAGAACTGATCCTTATTAAACTCTTTGAGTCTAGGCTTTAGCCTTTTCAACTTAAGAAATAAACATTGCATTGGGTTGCCATCACAATGTTCCAGCCAAGAGTCCTTAACAATTCTCAAGAAATCAACACTTGCAGTCCAACAGTTAAAAAATTTAAAAGGCTTAGGCCTCCTAGCCAAAGTACCCCTCTGAGTCCATAGAACACCTAGGAAATGATCTGAGACACCTTGTACCATAAATTCAACATATGAATCAGGAAAATCAATCAGTCATTGAGGATTTACCAAAATTCTATCCAAATTACGAGCCAAAAACCCCTCAATTTGTCTGTTAGACCAGGTGAAAGTGGACCCCAGGTAAGGGTGATCCATGAGGTCTAGATCTTGTAAGCAGTCTTGCAAATCCTCCATATCAGAAGAGTTGTGCAGACCCAGACTCTCAAAATCATAACTTTCTTATGCTCTCAGAATAATATTAAAATCACCTCCAACCACCCAAGAGGCAATACCAACCACACACTCCAAATTCTTAAGATGATCCCATAATTCTTTCCTGGCCAAGCCACTGTTACTGCCATAAACTATTGTGATCATAGTTCTGTGACCATTGACATAACCATAAACAGTTAAGGATTGGTTATTACAACTAATAACAGAGAACCCCAACTATTTCCTCCACAGAATCCAAATTTTGCCACCCTCGGCATAATCATAATTATCAGTCATATTCCAATCTTCAGAGAAAGCAGTAAAAATCTTTCCAGAGTTAAGCCTTCTAATTCGAGTTTCTAAAAAACATAAGACATCCACATCTAACTTAACCAACCTACTAAACACCTTTCCCAGCTTAAGGGGATTATTAATCCCTCTGACGTTCCAAAAGCTTATAAGCATCAAGTATTTGTTGAGCCCACACCAACTACCACATTAACATTTCCCTTAGCTTTATCTACATGATCTTTCTTTTTGGCTTTAATTTCATTAAGAAGGGCAGCAACCCCCATGGAAGCTACCCGAGCCTTCCTCGGGCCATCAATAACACCCCCTCCTGCCAAAACTTCAAATTTGTTAGAGGATCCCACATTATCCTTCTTTCTTCCTCTAGCTTTCTTCTTTTGGGCCAAAAAATCTTGCAAGGTAGGGAAATCACTCACGTGACTGAGATCCTCCTGTTAGACTTTTAAAACAACTTCCTCTACAAGAGCAGAACAATGCTTACTGCCGAGTCCAGTAGCCTCAGTCTCTTTATTGAGAACTAGCAGTTCATCACCAGTAGAACTAGAGACTTTCAAATCAGTACCTAAAGTACCACCTACATCCTGTGTAGAACCATCAGAAGTCTCTTGCAAAGCTAAGACAGAAGCTTCCTCAGCAAGGCCAACCTACAACTCAGAATTTAAATTGACCAAACCAGCAGTGGAGTTAACAACACCTGAGGAGCCTATAGGAAGCGAGGACTTCTCAGTAGGTACATTCAGGTTCACATTAGTGCCTACCTGGTGCTCTACACTATGCTCAGAAGGAGAAACATCGTTTCTTCTCCAAATCTGAATCTTTTTCCTCACATGGGCCATATGAACAACAACACACCTACTTGCCAAATGACCAAAAGATTTACAAGAAAAACAAAATGCTAGCAGCCATGGCACAACCACTTTGACCCTCACCATAGTACCCGCCTTCAGAACTACCTGAATCTCATCAGGAATCTCAGAACCAGCAACAATTTCAACACACACTTTAGCATATTCTAATATTTCCTTTGAAGCAGTAATTGAGTCCATATATAAAGGATTTCCTAGAACATTGGAAATATAACTAAGTCCCATTTTAGTGTACAATTCCAATGGAACGTTATAAAGTTGAATCCAAACAGGCATGTGAGATAAATCAAAGTCAAGCTTCTACATGCTTGGCTCCCACTTCCTCAGCACCAGAGGCTTATTCTAGACATGCCACGGTCCATTCTCAAGGACCCAATCCCTTGCAGAAGCATTTGCAAACGAAAAAACACAAAGATTCGTGCCAGCTAGACTAACCTTAACTGGAGAATATTTCCCCCAAAGGGAGCCAATAATCCGTTGCATCGAAACAAAATTTGGTGCATCACCAATGAATTGACCCACGATCGCAGAATTCCACTCAACAATACCCTTCTCAATCACCGAAAATGGTGGCTTAACCGTAGTAGAGCCATCCAGAAACTCAGGAGGGAAGAAACCGAGAGACTGTTCTTCCGTCCCCAAGAAGAGCTTCCTCCAATCAAGCTTCGTAGCCTTCGAATCCATGCAAATAACCATAAAAATAGCTAGAAAACATCTAAAATCGAAAGACCCAGAGCACAGTTAGAAGCAGAGAAGAAGATCTGGATGCACATTAAACCTGCTAACATGCGTCTTCAGAGACCTCACCATAGTACCTTAGGATCATTTGTGTCTAACCCATAATACTAATAGTTTACTAAATTAAACTCTTTCTATATTATTATTATTATTATTAATTTATAATTTTGAGTAAAGAATGAAGAATAAGAATTGAGAATGATTTATATTAAAAAATTTATTATTTTAGAGGTATTTGTGTCCAAAGTGGTCAGAATTATTCATTACCTAAGAATTTGGAGATAATGACATTCCCACCATTTTAACTCAAAATACTATTATTGTTAATAAGTTATTATTTGGTAATGATCTTTTCTGTGAACCAAACATGAGAATATAATTTCAGAAAAAATTATTACCCTTAGTAGTAATTTTTTTCGCGAACCAAATGCCTCTTAGAGTTTAAACTATCCCAAAATTTCATGGGAGTTTAAGAACGCCATTGAAAAGTGTGGTGAGCTCAAGATCATGAATCTTACACTGATAAAAATGACTTGGAGAGTGAAATGATAAAGATGCAACCTTTGATTTTTCTCAACTTAGGAGAATTAGGAAAAAGAAAATAAATAAGTGGATAAAAAAATGAAAGAGAGAAAAGGGTGAATAAAAAGAGAATAAGTTAAATGAATCGTTGTTGTTTCTTAAAGTCACGGATTCGATCACCAGTGATAGCAATAAATTGATTCAAAATTCATTGTCAAATGATTAAGAGTATTTAGAACATATATTAATTTATAATTACCTTAGCTTAATAAAAAATCTAATATGGTCGTCCAAGTCAACTAAAATCTCTTCAAATCTACTACGCATTTTTTAACTGGAAAATTTATATTCTAGGTCCCTCCCATAACATCCTAATTTTAAGAAACTCCTTTTTTATTACAATTTAATTAACTCAAATTTGTCCTCAAAATCTCCATACAAAAAATAATCTATTCAATTGAACATCGGGTCAACACTCAAACGTTGATTCGAATATTCAAGTCATTACATTATCTAAAATACCTAATGCGATGGTCTTCAATTATGATTATGGGTTGAATACTGATCTAAATATATTTCTTCGTTCGGCATCGCTCATGCTAGGTAATCCTACTCCATTAAAGTTATCGTTGCTCGGTCTCATTTTCCTAATAAGAGTCGGGAATGGTGACTCAGTTGAAGTATATATTTTTGACCCCGTCGAGTAGGGATTGTCTCAGAAAATGCGACTAATATACGACTAATATATGGTATTATCGGATATATTAAAAGATATTTAATAAATTCGGTTTAGCGCTACCTATTATGTTGACAGATTAATAATGTTTTAGGTAGAAAATATGAAAAACTATTAAAAAATTTGGTAACCGGTAAACTTTGGTTATCGGTAAATATCGATACATATATATAAGTGTTCATACTTATTTCACTATGGAAAATATTAATTTAAGGTTATTTTTTAGTGAGTTTTAAGATATTAATTTAGTAATTATACACGTCTAATGGTTTATTTTTATGTTACGGTATATATTATTATTAAATTAAAAATAATAAACATAGATATTACATATTTATTATTATCTTTGGTTAAAATTGTTAAATTTAAATTCTAGATAATATTTTATAAAATATCAAAACAATCAAATAATTTTTTGTGTAAATGAAATTATTAAATTAATATTGTAGGTGGAAAACATGAAGCACTATTAAAAATTTTTGAAACATAAATTACATAACTTTCAACAAAGTATCGATACATTTCTATAAAAAGTATCTATACTTTCAACATATCAGGTAATTTTTACCGGTTTTATCATAATGTTACATAATATGTTGAAAGTATTGATCCTTTTTATAAAAAGGATCGATACTTTACAATATAATAGGTAAAAATATGATGAAATAGGTAGCGCTTATCTAATAAAATAGGTTAATTACTAGAAACATTATCAAGCACAATAACATATTAGTTACCGCTTATATAATGTAATATGTAGCGCTTATATAATGTAATAGGTAGCACTTATATAATAAAATAGGTTAATTACAGGAAACATTATCCAGCACAATAACATATTAGGTACCGCTTATATAATGTAATTTGTAGCACATATATAATAAAATAGGTTAATTACTAAAAACATTATCAAGCACAATAACATATTAGGTAGCGCTTATATAACGTAATAGGTAGCATTTATTTAATAAAATAGGTTAATTATTTAATTTCCTATTACAATATATTAGGTAAACGTCTAAAATATTACCAATGATAATATAACCGGTTATTTACTGTAAACATTATCAAGTATATTAATGTAAACAGTAAAAAAAATAGGCGCTACCTATTACATTAAACTATCTACCGGATATGTTAAAAGTATCGATTCTACTTAAATAAGTATCGACACTTTTGGAATTTAAAAGAAAAGCAGTAATAGCGCCTATAAACATCAAATACAATAAAATAATATTATTTATTAACAAAATAATAATATTATTTTTAAAATATTAAAATAATTTATTTAATATTATTTATGTAAATATTATTATTAAAATATTATATCTATAATTTTATAAATAAAAAATTATGATTATTATATTTTATTAAAATAAAATTATTATAAATTATATTTATTATTTTTTATAATAAGAATAATATATCATTAATTATATTATAATGAGAGAATAATTAAACATATATGTCGATACATTTTCTAAAAGTATCGACACATATGTCATAATTATAATGTAATAGGTAAATTTACAATCTAACCGGTATACAATAATAACAAAACAGGTAAAAATTACCGAAAAGATCATTATTTTAACAAAATAGGTAAAACGCTATCGATTTTGTTTTTTTACAGGTTTTGTTATTGTTGGGCATTTTACTGTAAATGTTAAAAAAACATTGATGTTTTAGGTAGAAATAATAATGTTTTAGGTAATTTTTACCGGTTTTGTTATGCTCAACAATAATAAAACCGGTAAAAATAGACTTTTTAATGATAAAATTAGCAAACACAAATTATACAAATTAATTTTAAATTTTTAGTTTGTAAGTTGCCACAATATAACTAATGAAAAAATGACACGGTATTTCTATTTTGATATTAGCTTTCAAATAATAAAATAAAAAATATATATAATTACAATATAATTTTAAAAAATAATCATAATGAAGTGATGAAAAATAATCATAATTACAATATAATTATAAATATTAAATACAATAAAATAATATTATTTATTAACAAAATAATAATATTATTTTAAAAATATTAGAATAATTTATTTAATATTATTTATGTAAATATTATTATTAAAATGTTATATCTATAATTTTATAAATAAAAAATTATGATTATTATATTTTATTAAAATAAAATTATTATAAATTATATTTATTATTTATTATAATAAGAATAATATATCATTAATTATATTATAATAAGAGAATAGTTAAACATATGCGTCGATACATTTTCTAAAAGTATCGACACATATGTTACATCGAAACCGATAATTATAATGTAATAGGTAAATTTACAATGTAAACAGTATAAACATACCGATTTTATAAGAGAATAGGTCTACATAATGTATCGACACAAATTAAAAATGTGTCGATACATTTTGTCCATAATGAATGCCAAACGAGGTGCACGCATAAAGTGTCGACACATTTATTAAAAGTATCGATCCAAAAAACATCGAAACCAATAATTACAATGTAATAGGTAAATTTACAATGTACTTGGTAGAAATATATCGGTTTTATGAGAAAATATGTCTACATAATGTATAGACACATTTTAAGTTTGTGTCGATACTTTTTTTCCAGAATGAATGTTCAACGAAGTGCACACATAAAGTGTTGATACATTTATTAAAAGTATATATCCAAAAAAATCGAAACCGGTAATTACAATGTAATATGTAAATTTACAATGTACCTAGTATAAATATACCGGTTTTATGAGAAAATAGGTCTACATAATGTATTGACACATTTTAAGTTTATGTCTATACTTTTTTTCTAGAATGAATGCCCAACGAGGTGCACGCATAAAGTGTCGATACATTTAAAATTGTATCGATTCCAAAAAATCGAAACCGATAATTATAATATAATAAGTAAATTTGCAATGTTACTGGTATAAATATATCGGTTTTATGATAGAATATGTCAATATAAGCGCTACCTATTACATTATATAAGCGCTACCTAATATGTTATTGTGCTTGATAATATTTCCAGTAATTAACCTATTTTATTATATAAGCGCTACCTATTACATTATATAAACGCTATCTAATATGTTATTGTGCTTGATAATGTTTCCAGTAATTAACCTATTTTATTATATAAACGCTACCTATTACATTATATAAACGTTACCTAATTTGTTATTTTACTTGATAATATCTCCGGTTAAATGATATAACATAATCGGTCTAAATTTTAACCAGTCACTTGTTTAACCGATCACGTCATTTTTTAGTCGTTTTTAACCGCCGCGCAGCAGAACTACCCCCGTCGAGTAAGCTACTTATTTTTGTAATTTTGTTTCGGTGTTTTTATTGGGGGTAAATTACATAAATTATCATTAATGTTTGAGTAAATTTTTCTTTTCTCACTAATGATTCAAAAGTAACAACTTGATCATTAACATTATAAATTTATAACAAATCAATCACTTAAGGTCAACAAACAACCATTAGAGGGACTAACAGAATGCTAATATAGCATGTTAAACCACTAACTTGGTATAATTTGACCACACGAGACATTCATATTGATCAATAGTTTAATTGTTTATGTAGGAAAATCCATTTGAACAACTCTTCAACAAAGCTTCCACTATGACTTCTTATCATCGTAGAGACCAGAGATCTAAATGGCGGTCTGTTATTGTATTAGGGTTGTTATATAGCGATAGCGGTGCTTTCCGAAATTATTATTATATGACCACGATACTAGCAATAATCATGATAGCGTATGTTATGTCTGCAATCGCGAGAATCACAACACAACTAAAGATGCGATCACAATTGCAATTTAAATTTATGATAGAGACAATAATTATTCCATGTTTACCTCTAAAATTCCCCATTTTTGCAAAATAATTCTCCAGGAAAATATTTGAGATGAGCTGCTCCTAAGTATTTATTCTTTTTATTTGTTATTGCTATCAATTCCGGGAATGAAATTTTACCAATTGACCATGGTTGTAAATGGTCATCGTCAGGGGATCCCTAAAAGATTTTGTTAGAAAATATGGAACTTACAAGGAATGATGAATGTGTGATTGCAAAAAGGTTGGAGAAAATTTGCAGAACATTACTCGTTAAAAAATTTAATAAAACGATAATATAAATGACTAAAACATAAATATTTTAAATTGAGAATAAACATACACAAATATAAAAGATATATGACCCTTTCAGTAGTTTACCCGAAAACATTTTTGTATTATTAACATACGTCTTTATTACTAAAGAAACCCCCCCCAACTGTTTTGAGTTTAAATAAGATAGGCCCAGACACATTAAATCCAGTAAAAGCCCTAAAAGAAAAGGGGGGACATTAGGGTTCAGGATTTCAGTGTATATAAAAAAGTTCACCCTTCCATGCTTTCCATTTCGCCCGGTTTTTGTCTCTTTAGCTTTCTCGCCTCTGAAGAGAAGCCGACGCCGCCATGGTTCACGTCAGTTTCTACCGCAACTGTAAGCTAACCCCATTCTTTATCTTGTTCTCCTTTTCCTTTCCTTCTTTTTGAACTTAAATCCGTAGCTTCATTTCAGTTTGTATCTTCACCCTGAAAAGTTCTCTCTTTCCCAGTTAGATAGTTTTTGGATTCTCATAAATGGGTGGTCTTAACATAATTTCTAGAATCATAAATGGGAAATCTTTCTTATTTAGATTTATGGGTTTTGCTACTTCTGTTGATTAGGCTCCTAAAGAAAATCAAATACCCGTACAATGTAATTGTTTTAGCTTCATTTGAGGTTAGGTTATTGGTATACGAGTTCCTAAGTAATTGAATCATGGTATTCTTTGAGTAAAGTTATTTATATATTTGTGAAATTGATGCAATGTTGTAGATGGGAAGACGTTTAAGAAGCCAAGGCGTCCATACGAGAAGGAACGCTTGGATGCTGAGTTGAGGCTTGTAGGAGAGTATGGGCTCCGATGTAAGAGGGAGTTGTGGAGGGTTCAGTATGCTCTGAGCCGTATTAGAAATGCTGCTAGGGATCTTCTCACTCTTGATGAGAAGAACCCTCGTCGGATTTTTGAAGGTGAAGCACTTCTTCGCAGGATGAACAGGTATGGACTTTTGGATGAGAGCCAGAACAAGCTTGATTATGTGTTGGCTTTGACTGTCGAGAACTTCCTTGAACGTCGCCTGCAAACGCTTGTGTTCAAGTCTGGTATGGCCAAGTCGATTCACCATGCTCGTGTGTTGATTAGGCAAAGGCATATAAGGTAAACTTCTACTTTGTTCTCATCAGCGGTTTAATTTCATATCTTGTTGGTCAACTGAAACCATAGATGTGCTTGTTGATGCATTTAAAATTTAAGACGGAAGTCATGCTTGTGTGGCTACATTGTTTATGTCTGACATTTAGGATATTCATAGGATATGCAGCTATTATCTTTTACTGCATGTGGTATATCTTTTAGCTCTATATTGATTAGTGTTCTATTGCATCATGATCGTTTCTTGATGTGTGCCAAACTTCTTTTGTTATGTGTTTATGAATGATGACTGTTTGCCTGATAGTATGTTTAGGAATTCTCATCCGATGAATTTTGCCTCATCAGCAAACTCACCATTTTAGGATAAAGGAGATATGTTTTTATGATATAAAACTTATAGAGCATTATTTCTTTTAGAAGAATTTACGGGTTTGACTGCCTCTAGCTTTTTTAAAGAATGGGAAAAAAGCCTTGGCTGATTGCTGATGGGCCAATGTGGCTTCTAATATGCAAGTAGTTTGATTTATTGCATTGTGCTTTGCATATAAATTGCTAGTTGTTTGATCAGTTTCATATATGTAAGCCCTAGTTGAATATGTATGTGGCTCGATCCATGCTTTGGTTGTCCGAAAGATATTATGATGCCCTGACTGTTTTATGCTGATGTTTGGTCTTTACCTTAATAGGGTTGGGAGGCAGGTGGTCAACATCCCATCCTTCATGGTGAGGGTTGACTCCCAAAAGCATATCGACTTCTCTCTTACAAGTCCATTTGGAGGTGGCCGCCCCGGAAGAGTGAAGAGAAAGAACCAGAGAGCTGCTGCCAAGAAGGCTGCTGGCGGAGACGGTGATGAAGAGGAGGACGAGTAAACCTTACGCTGCCACCACCACTAGGAAACCTTTAAAAATGCCCTTGTTTGAAACATGCAATTTACTCCGTTATTAGACATGGTTTGAGTTCTATTTCAAGACCTTTGCTGTAGTGGATGTTGTTATCTGTTTTTTTTTTGTCTCGGATTTGATGTTAATCGAGTAATTTAGTTGTTTTGAGTTTAAAATATTTTAATTATTGTCCACCATTTTGAGCAATGTGTGCATGGTTTTTAGCCAGAATATTGATGGAAATAGCATTCTTTTAAAGCATTTTTTTAATTCAAATCTTCATGTTTTTTTTTATAAATATAGATAAACAAAGTAATATTTCTTCAAATGTGAAGACCTTTGACATATTTGAACTTTCCTCTCAAGAGGTAACAAGTTTTTTAGTCATTGAGGTTGTCATCGTATTTTAGTCATTGAGATTATTTGGTTTGTGCATAGCCTCTATTTAAATGTACTTGTACCTTGTACTGAATTAATAATTGCTCAATCATGCATGATAAGTAAGATTTGATTCATTTGTTGAAGGTGGTTATGACTTGGCAAGTAATTAGAACCCTAAAATGTCTCCATTGGCTACTGAATTGGGCAACGGTTATTGAATATTTGATTTCAGTCAACCACGTGATCTTCGCCTCGCCAAACTCCCCGTTTTGATCTCCTTGAACCTCCCTATATATATAAAATTCTCTCGACCAAATCGGACGTTAACGACACTCACAACTCAATGGAGGCGGAGAGCGGAGAATCATCGATGGAGGAGGCGGAGTTGGAGTCTCCGAGGTCGGTGGTGGTGCAGATGAAGAAGAAAGCAGAGACACTGGTACTTCACAGTCAGGTTTTGAGAATAAGAGAGGAAGATTCACATCTTGGAGAAGATTTCATCGCCGCCACCAATAACAACCAGGTTGTCTTAGGAGGAGACGCCGTTGGTGGAGTTATGAGCGAAAACAACACAGGACCACGTCGTGTCAACGTGATTCTTGCTTCTAAGCCGATCTTGCCTTCCTCGCCGTTAAAAAAGGGTATGCGATGAAGCAAACCTAAATCGATCACCTTGATTGATCGATCAACCAAGGTTATATTACATTTCATTTCATATAGATTTTATCTTTGGACGTTCTTGTCCTTTTTGTTTGATCTGTTTGGGTGCTGAGAAAAAATGTTTCTTTCTGAATTCATATATAGTTCCTTTTTCTTTTTTTAAATTGTAAATGACGGGCAGCAGGAAAGCTTAAAGATCATTTTAATGGAGCATTTTAGGATTTCAGATATCTTTGTTTGACTCTAAATAAAGATCATGATATACAGCAGTGTGTGGAATGTACAATGGAGTTATTCTTCATAGTATAGTAAACTGCTTTATTTTTTCTCACATAAATAATTTCTAATTTTCTTGTTCTGGTGATAAAATAACCTAATCCATCTGAGGATAGCACATTTATCCAAATTATAACTACAGTTTTATGTGTTTTAACTTCTTTACAAGTTTATAAAAAAAATCTACAAGTTGTTAAAATAATATCAAATGGGATTTGTGATCTAATATAGCATTGTGATTTTCTTAATAAATATGCCACATGGCTTATTAGTTTCAAATTTTATCATACAAGTAACCAAAGAAATTGGCAACCAAATATCTAATATACGAAATAAAGAATATATATTGAAGAATTAGATATGCCTATAATATATACACCATAGACAATAATCTTTTTCTTTAACGTAATCCATCCATTCGTTTAATGTATGTCATAAGCTGATTTATCTGGTTTAGTTCGTACACCTGGTTTCAACAGAGATTTTTTTGTATACGCAAGGATTCGAACTCGAGACTTGTTTAAGCGATATTAAGCTACTTATCACTTGAATTAACCTATTGATAATAAACTAATTTATATAGAAGGTAGGACAAATACATCATTATTGAAAAATTTAATATAACAAATATTCAAATTATACCTTTTTTCGCCGATCTAAGTGTTAAACGTTATAAATATTATTATTTTAAGTGTTTTAACTGTAACAGTTGTTAAAAAAATTCATTGAATGACATGTGTCATATTTATATTATTTTGAAAAACTTATTTTAAAAATTTTGTTATATTAAAAATTCTAATTTCTATAAAATTGTAAAATTAACCCGAATCAAAAGTAACCCGAACCAAAAACAACTAGAACCGAATTTTAACCAGATCTGAAAGTAACCCGAACCGAATTTAACTCGACCTGAAAGCAATCCGAACGTGTTGAAAACATTTTGATATTTCGATATAACAAATTAAGATAAATGAATTTTAAGATTTTCCAAAAAGATTTTCTAAGTATATTCGATATAATTATTCGAATATCAAAATATTACTCCAAATCTTTCAAATGTCATTTTTAATCCTCACTAAAGTGTAAAATTAAGTTTTAAACTTAAAATAATTTCAAAACAATTTTACAAAATATTTCGAACCATTTCAAAGCCAAAAATTCCAGATTGCTCAGAGGGAACCGATTCCCCCCATAATGGCTTGGCTCCGAGAAAAACAGAATGCACGGAGGGAACTGATTTCCCTAAGGGGTATCGATTCCCCCCGTTCAACGGTCGAAATATTTGAATTTTACACTTAGGGAATCGATTCCCTATGAGGGGGTACCGATTCCCCCCACGCTCCAAGCAGAAATATTAATTTTTTTTCACACTTAAACGACTCCAATAACTTCATTAATGATCCCCCAATGTTCAGAAGTGATTCAAGGAGTATTTAAACAAGCTTAGAAGCCTTTGATCAATAATTTTTATCAAGAATCAAGAGAGAATCAAAGAGAAAGCATCAAACCTCAAGTTTGAGCAATTCAATCCATTTTTCATTCAATATTCATCTTTGCTTTCAAGAACACTACTTGTACTCAATTATATTCATCTTTGAGTGTTCTTTTCTTTGTTCTAGAATTATGCAAACATCTTTCCTTGTGAGGATTTCCTTGTAAGTTTGCAAATTTGTAATCTTCTCTTTGAGAAAGAGTGTTCTCAAGAATTGGGGTATATTTTTTAGGGAGTTGTAAGGTTATCCCTTTGGCCTCAAAAGAAAGAACAAATTAGTGAATTTGTTGGAAAATCCTTAGTGTGGATAGCTAAGGTAGTGGACGTAGACTTTGATTGAGAAAGTCGAACCACTCTAAATCGCTGTGCAGTTACTTTCAATTTTCTGCAAAAGCTTCCACCAAAATTTTAATTGCCAATTCACCCCCTCTTGGCCGATTCCGTCGATCGATTAACTCAACAATTGGTATAAGAGCTTGACTCATTTGAAGGTTTAACCGCCTCTTGAGTAGATCCGGGAAGAGTTACATTGATAATCAAAGTCATCAATGGCCTCTACTTCAAACGTCGACTCCGGTCTCGATTCGATGCCCGTCAACAAGCCTCCTTTCTTCAATGGAGCTAACTATGCCTATTGGAAGAATAGGATGATGTATTTCATTCAAGGCAGTGACATGGGAGCATGAAATGTTGTAGAAGACGGATATATCAAACCTCTCACTCATCCAAGATTGTGGAGTGAAGGAGAGACAAGTATGTTCCAGCTCAACTCCAAAGCTATCCATATCATATTTTATGCTCTTGGACCAGATGAATATGGAAGAGTTTCATCTTGTACAACCGCCAAATAAATATGGGATAAACTACAAGGCACTCATGATGGCACCGACGAGGTAAAAGAATCTAAAATTAGTCTTCTAACATAGCTATGAAAATTTCAGGATGAACCCAAATGAAGATATCAAAGCTATGACGGATAGATTCTCAACTATTGTCAATGGTCTCAAATCATATGGAGAGATAATTCCTAATGAGAAGTTTGTGAGGAAGTTAGTTTACTCACTTCCAAAATCATGGCAATCCAAGAAGACGACAATCATCGAGGCTAAGAACCTAAAGTCCTTAACTCTTGAAGAGCTAATCGGTTCTCTCCTCACTCATGAAATGATGCTTGAAGATGAGGTGGACCTCGATAAGATTGAAGAGACACCAAAGGAGAAGGAGAAAAAGAAAAACATTGGAGTTACTCTCAAATCCACAAAAGATGAGAGTGATTCGGATGAAGATGACGATGACGAGGAAATTGCATTGTTTGCCAAACGGTTCAGAAAAATGATGAGACCTTACTGAGGAAGAAAATTCAAACGAAATGAAGGCCTAAAAAATGAACCAAAAGAGAATGACCCAATCATTTTCTATGAATGCAAAAAGCCGGGGCATTTCAAATATGATTGGCCATAATTGAAGAGAAAGGGTCAATCAAAGAATAAGCACAAGGCTCATGTGGCTACATGGAGCGATGAAGAAGGTTCCGATAAAGAGGAACAAGAAGTAGCAAACTTGTGCTTAATGGCATTCGGGGAAGATTCTAAGGTAACCTCTAACTCATCTAAATTTGATGATTTATCTTATGATGAACTATTAGAGGAATATAATGGGTTGGCTTCGGATTATGAAAAATTGTTTTTAAAATATAAAAATGATGTTTCAAAATTGAAAAATGAAAATAAACTCATATCCAAAACCAACAATGATCTTGAAAGTAAAATCAAAGATTTGCAAATCAAACTAGAAGAGTTTGAAAAGAAAATTTTGGATTTGCAAAATTTACTTTCAAAGGTCAATGATGATCATCAAAAGAAAATTGATGATCTTAAAACCTTTTTTGATAAAGTTGGAACAAAACGTTTTGAAAAAGGAGAAAATTCAAAATCCAACTTTGTTAGAAAAAGTTTTAAAAACTACAATATAGAGGTCCCCGAAGAACCTCTAATGGAAAAATCGTTAGAAGTATATGGGTTCCTAAAGGACTCATTACTACTAAAGATAAAGATATCCTACACAAATGGATACCTAAGGGGACTAGGATTTTAGAAACTAATGAATATGGACCCAAAAGAATTTGGGTACCAAAAATTTGAAATTAATCTATGTTTGTAGGAAAAGGAGCATTGCTACAAGGCACGGGAAACAAATTCAAATTCATGGTACCTTGATAGTGGATGCTCGAGACACATGACCGGAGACAAAAGCCGGTTCATAGAACTTAACGCCAAAAATGGAGGAGAAGTGACTTTTGGTGATAATTCAAAAGGTTACATCGAAGGTATAGGTACAATAGGTAATACCTCTTCCATATAAATTAGAAATGTTTTATATGTGAATGGATTAAAGCATAATCTTTTTAGCATTAGTCAATTTTGTGATAAGGGATTCAATGTCATGTTTGAAACTAATGGTTGTAAAGTCATTGACATTGCATCTAATCGAATTATGCTTGTTGGTCATAGAATAGGAAACATTTACATAGTGCATTTAGACTCTATAGATATGACTAATTTATGCCTAGTTGCTAAGGATGAGCATGATAGTTGGTTATGGAATAGGAGACTAGGTCATACTAGTATGAGTGTTT
Organism: Hibiscus syriacus; assembly: GCF_006381635.1. NCBI lineage: Eukaryota > Viridiplantae > Streptophyta > Magnoliopsida > Malvales > Malvaceae > Hibiscus > Hibiscus syriacus. The sequence continues at coordinate 104,323 of NW_024063196.1, forward strand.
TGCAACGGTTAATTCAAGGAGATTTGGTTCGAGGGCTGCCTAAACTAAAATTTGATAATGATAAAATATGTGATGCTTGTGCTAAAGGAAAACAAAAGCGAGTTTCTTTTTAATCCATTAATGATGTATCAACTAGTAGAGTATTGTAATTGATCCATTTAGATCTTTTTGGGCCATCTAGAACTACTAGCTTGGGTGGAAAACAATATGCATTTGTCTTGGTAGATGACTATTCTAGATATACTTGGGTTCTATTCTTAAGTACTAAAGATGAAGCATTAGAAAAATTCATCATGTTTTCAAAATTAATCCAAATCGAAAAAGGTTACTCTATAACTAGTGTTAGGAGTGATCATGGAACTGAATTTGAAAATCTTGGATTTACTGAATTTTGTAATTCTAATGGTATTAGTCATAATTTTTTAGCACCTAGAACCCCTCAACAAAATGGAGTTGTTGAAAGGAAAAATTGAACTTTAGAAGAAATGGCTACAACCATGCTTTGTGAAAACAATTTGCCAAAATAGTTTTGGGCAGAAGCCACAAATATAGCTTTTTATGTTATAAATCGAGTAATGATTAGGCCTATTTTAAAGAAAACTCCATATGAACTTTTCAAAAATAAAAACCTAACATTAGTTATTTTCATCCCTTTGGATGTAAGTGTTTTGTTTTAAACAACGGTAAAGACAATCTTGGCAAATTTGATGCTAAAAGTGATGAAGGAATTTTTCTAGGTTATTCCTTAAATTCTAAAGCTTATCGAGTATTTAATAAAAGAACTTTAGTTGTAGAAGAGTCTATACATGTTGTTTTCAATGATAACCTCCTTCCGAGGAAGTATTCTTGTGTGAATGATAATGTAGGTGTTATAAATAAAAATGACGTTAGACATGACGTTGGAGAACCATCATCAAAGAAAGAAACGAAAAATGAGGAAACTCATGATCCTCTCGAGAATCCAACCATTGAAGAAAGGGAAGTCTCTTACCCAAGGGAATACAACTATGTCAAGGATGGTGAGATTATAGATGATCCATCCAAAGGGGTAACAACTCGATCTTCTCTTAGAAATATTTGTAATTATGTTGGATTTATCTCATGCATAGAGCCTAAGAATATTAAAGAAGCATTACATGATGAACATTGGATTATGGCTATGCAAGAAGAGTTAAATCAATTTGAGAGAAGTAAAGTTTGGACACAAGTTGAAAGGTCTAGTAATAAATCTACTGTAGGTACTAGATGGATATTTAGGAATAAGCTTGATGAGAGTGGTAATATAGTGAGAAACAAGGCTAGACTTGTTGCTCAAGGGTATACTCAAGAAGAGGGCATAGACTATGATGAAACATACGCTCCCGTAGCTAGGATGGAAGCAATTAGAATGTTATTAGCATTTGCATGTTTTCATGAATTTAAATTATATCAAATGGATGTTAAAAGTGCATTTTTAAATGGTTTTATTAAAGAAGAAGTGTATGTGGAACAACCTCCAGGTTTTGAAGATTCAAAATTTCTGGATCATGTTCTTAAATTGACAAAAGCACTTTATGGTTTAAAACAAGCTCCTAGAGCTTGGTATGAAAGATTGTCATACTTTTTAATTGAAAAAGGTTTTTCAAAAGGGAAGGTTGACACTACATTGTTTTTAAATCATAAAGGTAAAGATTTATTAGTAGTTCAAATTTATGTTGATGATATAATATTTGGTTCTACTAATGATGTTCTTTGCCAAGAATTTTCTAAGCTAATGCAAAGCGAATTCGAAATGAGCATGATGAGGGAGCTCTCATTTTTATTGGGACTCCAAATCAAGCAAAGAAAAGATGGCATCTTCATCAATCAAGCTAAATACGTCAAAGATATGCTCAAAAAGTTTGGACTGGAAAATGAGAAACCTCATGACACTCCAATGAGATCTTCTACAAAGCTTGACTTGGATGAAGGAGGTAAATGTGTGGATGTTAAATTATATAGGTCAATGATTGGTTCTTTTCTCTATCTAACTGCAAGTAGACCAGACATTATGTTTAGTGTTTGCTTATGTGCTAGATTTCAATCATGTCCTAAGGAATCACATTTACTAGCTGTTAAGAGAATCTTTAGATACCTTAAGGACACTCCTAGTTTAAGACTTTGGTATCCTAGAGACTCTAGCTTTAGTTTGCATGCCTTTTCTGATGCAGATTATGGAGGATGCAAATTAGATAGGAAAAGCACCTCCGGTACTTGCCAATTCCTTGGAAATATGCTGATTTCTTGGTTTTAAAAGAAACAAAATTATGTTGCATTATCTACCACTGAAGTTGAATACATTTTAGCTGGTATTTGTTGTGCAAAAGTTTTATGGATGAAACAACAACTTTTTGATTATGGAATTAAAGTAGATACCATTCTTATCAAGTGTGACAATACTAGTGCTATTTGTCTCACTAAAAATCCCATCCAACACTCTAGAACTAAGCACATTGAAATAAGACATCACTTCATTAGAGACCATGCCACTAAGGAAGATGTAGTTCTAGAATTTGTTGATACTTTGCATCAATTAGCGGATATCTTTACAAAACCTTTAGACAAGGAACGTTTTTGGACACTTAGGAGAGAATTAGGTTTAACTGACCTATCTTTACTTAGTGTTTAAAATAATTTTAGCACTTTTAAGAATAAATGAAAAATGCATATAATAGTATTTTTTATTGCATTCATTACTTTTAGTTAGGGGGAGTTTATGATTCTTGGTGAAAATTAACTTTATGTTCAAATAAATTTTAATGATAAATTTGATTGATTGAACATGATTAATTTTCAATATATGAGTTGCCAATACTACTAGAGAAAATTAATTTAGCAGTTTGAGTGTTTAAAATAAGATTTTATCAGTTTTGGTGTAGAGGGAATCGATACCCCCCTTGAAGGGGAACCGATTCCCCCTTTGAAGGGGAACCGATTCCCCCTTAGGGGAATCGATACCCCTCATGGGTTCTGGTTTTAAACACCAGAAAATCCTTTTTCCTTACTCTCAAATCCTCTCTTCTCCTCTTCGCCGTTCTCCTATGCTCTCTCCCCAAATCACCACTTTGATTCAAAAACAACGTTTCTTATCGGAATTACTTCAAATATCATCTCCTAAACCTATTGGAATCATCAAATTAGTGCAAAAATCATCACATTCTCACAAAATCCGAAAATCTTCAAGGTATTTTTCTAAAACTTCTATTTTATCAAATTTTGAACATATGACTAGTTTTAATTAGTTCTAGATTGAAATAGTGATCGAGCATTGATTGTTTAGTATTTAGAAACTAGATTTTACAACTAATTTCATCAAAATCTCATAATGTTTCATTCATTTTTGATTTTTTTTTTAAAAAAATGATTATTTCAAATTGTTTTGTTTTGATTTAATTATGTTTTTATTATTATAAAAAAAACTATACATATATTGACTTTCAAAATCTTATTTTTCAATAGTTTTTGAAAACTTTGCCCATTAGGATTGGTTTAGAGAACCTTGAAATATTGAGGAATCAATTGAGTTTTGGGATTGATTACATTGCATACATGTGTTTTATAATTGCAGGTTATTCATTCTATTCCGATTTTCTTAAACCATGTCAAATCCTAAACGTGCTAGGTCTTCATCTAGTCATTCAAACCAACAACCAAATCAACCTCCTATTCCTGAAATTCCTATTCCTAATCTCGTTGATCCTAATATGACTATCCAAAACTCGTGCTTCAATCAACCTGGTCCTAGAAATCATTGTTTTTGGTATTATCAATATTTTGACTCTTACAAAATTAGAGAAGAACGTATCTTATCTCTTCAAGCTATGATAGATATCAATTTTAGATATCTTCCTCTTTTACAAGAGTGGAAATTTGATAAACTTTGTGGCCTTGAACCTATAGTTTACCATCAACTTGTTCGTATCTTCTATTCTAATGTCGTTTGTATTAAAAATCGAGCTCAAACCAAAACCATAGGAGTTCGTTCCTATCTCCTAGGACAATTCTTCCATCTTGACTCGGCTTATATAGCCAATAAATTAGGATTAGATAATGATGTTATATCTAATGAAAAATAGCTTTTAGGTTCTCGTTATAAAAAAGGAATAGTGCGAGTGTCTTGGATCTTCATGATCGTTTTCTTCATCTAATGATTTCTTGGTGGTTTCGACCATTCGGAGGTCGTTACTCAACTCTTAGAGCCTTGGATCTTTAGTGGTTACATTGTTTACAAAACAATATTAAAATAAACCTACCTCATATTATTTTTGCTAAAATTGTTGAAACTGTAAATCTTGTTCCTAATAAGAAACTATATTCATCTCTAGTTTACGGTTGCATTCTGAGTAATCTATTTTCTAAAGCCGGGCTTAGAGTTGGTCTAGATGCCGTCTTTTCTCTCAAAAATCAAATTAATCTTCTTTCCTTAACGAGAGCAGGATGAATAAAGAATAAAGAAACCGGTGAATGAGTTCGATCCTCTGAAGATACTCCGGGAGCTAGTTCTTCACAAGCTCCACCAGAAGCTGACGACGATCCCGAACTTGAACAATTAATGTAAGCTAGTGACGAAGCCGACGATGAGCTGGAGTAGCACGGGGAACAAGCTCAGCAAGAAGATCAAGTGCCTCCATATTTTCAATCATTTATGGAGACATTTGATTTCCGTTATGCATCCTTGGATTCTCGCTTCACTTCCATAGAATCTCATTTCTCGACTATGGAAGCTCAACAATTGGAAATTCTCCGGGAGATGCGTGCAAACAATGAAGCAACCAATTCTCGTATTAATGCACTCACTCATGAAATGGCAGCTATGTGAGCTCATTTCTCTCCTCCCGATCCTCCTACGGATGCTTGAACTTTGATCTTTGCTTTGCTTGTTTGGATTGAACTTAGATATTTGCATTATTGTTAAAATATTTTGAATGTTTTTGGATTGTTTTTACTTTGGTTGTTTATGAATGTTTGAACCTATACTTGATTTGAATTTTATGTTTCAGTTTAATGTTTATCAATTTTTTATATATATATGACCAATTTTCATTGCATATTTATTTATGAATATTGATTATGCAACTAATGACTAATGTTTCTCTTGATTGTGATCTTAGCAGCTTAAGCTATATATATTTATCTTCAATTGGCTAAATGATTTCAAAACCTTGTTTAAAATCTTTTAAAAGTCTTTTTGATTTAACAAAAAGGGGGAGAAATGTTGAAGTGTTTTAAAGGGGAGAAGTGTTAGAGTAAGGGGGAGTAATTTCAAAACTTGATTTCAAAATCTTAAAATTACTAAAATGTTTAGTTATATCAAAAAGGGGGAGATTGTTGAAAACATTTTGATATTTCGATATAACAAATTAAGATAAATGAATTTTAAGATTTTTCTCAAAGATTTTCTAAGTATATTCGATGTAATTATTCGAATATCAAAATATTACTCTAAATCTTTCAAATGTCATTTTTAATCCTCACTAAAGTGTAAAATTAAGTTTTAAACTTAAAATAATTTCAAAACAATTTTACAAAATATTTCGAACCATTTCAAAGCCAAAAATTCCAGATTGCTCAGAGGGAACCGATTCCCCCTGAATGGTTTGGCTCCGAGAAAAACAGAATGCTCTGAGGGAACTGATTCCCCTGAGGGGTATCGATTCCCCCCGTTCAACGGTCGAAATATTTGAATTTTACACTTAGGGAATCGATTTCCTATGAGGGGGTACTGATTCCCCCCATGCTCCAAGCAGAAATATTAATTGTTTTCACACTTAAACGGCTCCAATAACTTCATTAATGATCCCCAACATTCAGAAGTGATTCAAGGAGTATTTAAACAAGCTTAGAAGCCTTTGATCAATAATTTTTATCAAGAATCAAGAGAGAATCAAAGAGAAAGCATCAAACCTCAAGTTTGAGCAATTCAATCCATTTTTCATTCAATATTCATCTTTGCTTTCAAGAACACTACTTTTACTCAATTGTATTCATCTTTGAGTGTTCTTTTCTTTGTTCTAGAATTGTGCAAACATCTTTCCTTGTGAGGATTTCCTTGTAAGTTTGCAAATTTGTAATCTTCTCTTTGAGAAAGAGTGTTCTAAAAAATTGGGGTATATTTTTGAGGGAGTTGTAAGGTTATCTCTTTGGCCTCAAAAGAAAGAACAAATTAGTGAATTTGTTGGAAAATCCTTAGTGTGGATAGCTAAGGTAGTGGACGTAGACTTTGATTGAGAAAGTCGAACCACTCTAAATCGCTGTGCAATTACTTTCAATTTTTTGCAAAAGCTTCCACCAAAATTTTAATTGCCAATTCACCCCCTCTTGGTCGATTCCGTCGATCGATTAACTTAACAGAACGGAAATCTGAACCAAAAGTAAGAATCTTATTGTAAGATTGAAATAATAACAAATAAAATTTACTTATCTTACTTGTAATAAAAATATTAGATTTATAATAAAAATAATAGAAAGTTTACTTATGTTATATAAGAGAAATTAAAGTAAGAATCTTATTGTAAGATTGAAAACAATAACAAATAATGTTTACTTATCTTACTTGTAATAAAATTATTAGATTTATAATAAAAATGGTAGAGAACAACTAAAACAAAGGAAATAATATTAGATTTGTAATCAAAATAACATAAAGTTTACTTATGTTACGACTAAAACTTAACAAATAAAATTATTTATTATTTTTAAAATTTAATAAAAATATTAAATTTATAATTGGAAATAAATTTTTTTAATAAAAAGTTATTTCTTTATCAAATAGATAAACTTTCCATACAAGATCAATATAAAATTTTGATAACAAGCTCTAACACGAGTTATAGGATCGTATTTGTGTCAAATTATCGATTTATCATCTCTAAATGATGGTTTAATTCAAAATATTGAACGATTGAGAATTGAAATTAGGCCTAAATGATAAGATTAACAAACAATAAGACATATTTTTTACAAGAATATATCAATAATTCTATATATACTTGATTAGACTCATAACCAATTCAACCCGAACTGACATGATCTAAATGTTGACCCAAATTGAAAATCAATCAATCCGATATTGACTCGACTCGAAATCTAATCGATCTGGTATGAACCCGACCCAAAAATCAATCGATCCGATATTGACCCAACCTGATATTGACCCGACCCAAAAATCAATTGATCCGATAATCACCCAACTCGATACCCAACCCGACCCGAGTTACCATACACCCGAACTAGATCCGAACCAGATCTGATCCAACCGAAATAAAATTGATTCGAATATAATCTAAACCCGATCAAAATGACCCGTTTGCCACCTTTTAGATCTATTGTTATTTTTTCTATTTTTTTAGAAAACCCTAATCTTCTCCTATCACCGTCATTATTTTATTACTATACATCATTTGTGGTTATTTGAGACAAGATTAATAACAAAATATCTGTATTTCTCTTTTCATTCTTATCATTAAATTGATTTTCCTCGAAATCCACTCAAAACTTAACAAAAATCCGTCTAAATGTTATATAACGCCTCAAATTTTGAAGTCAAAATTCGTGTTTTGACCCGAAGCTAGACAACTCCAAATAATGGACAAAAATTCGTGTTGGATAAAAATTTTCGAATAAGAATTGAGATCAAATTGAATTAAAATATTTTTTTATTACTGTCGAAGCGTCGGTGGACTTTGAATGTAGTTTCCCATTTATGAAAAACTAGAATGCACCCCATATGATCCAATATGATGCGGCATGGTGACATTTAGAGGGATAAGAGCTTAGTTTCAGCCATTTTGTCTATCCCCTCCATTTCTCTTCTTTCCTTTCTCTTTAAGTTTGAACACAATCAAAAGGATAAATCTTTTGATTTTAAATCCATCTTTCAGGACACTTTAAGGTGAGATTCTTCTTCTTCATCGTTGGAGCTTCAAGAAAGGCTCATTTTGTCATGATAAAGCTACAAGAGGGATTTTAAGAGCATTTAGGGTTTTACCGAGAACTTCTATCATTTTTTCTATTCTCATATTTCTAAATTTCTTCTTCTCATCTCTTTTAATGTCCGTTAAAAATTTTGAGTTGATTCTCCAAACACCTCAAATCTAACAAGGTATTCAAACTCCAAAGATGGTAGATGTTTTAGGTTTAATTTCATGAATTTTACATGCGTTTTGAGAAAAATATAAATTAAAAGAGTGGTAGAGGATGATCGTTTAGTATCTAAGATGACTAAAAACATAAAAAAAAATGACAGTTTCTGACCACAATGGAAAATGAAAAAATATACCAATTTTGGTGAAGAAAAGGGAAAGTGAAAAAAAATTGAGTCAAATGAAAATGAATAAAAATGTTTTCATCTTTCAGATTAGCAGTATCACAAATCAACAATAAAATATCACGCTATCAAGCTATTAAAAAATTAACGACACTAAATCCCTGCTCAATAAGTGGCCGTGGAGGTATAGCTTGGAGACAGAAAGCATGTGGAGACAGGTGTTGGATGCGAAAATGAATAACACATCTCAGAGTCTCCTTCCTAATCCCGAGCAATGGCATAACTCATCTTGGATTTGGAGAAATATTTGCCAACCTCTGTCAAGTCCAAATAACGCTTTCACTTGCAATCTAAGATTCATTCTTGGTGACGGCCTAAGGATTAAATTTTGGGAAGAGTCGTGGTGTGGGGAGGTGCCTCTCAAAACGTTGTATCCTCATATATTTGTTCTTGCATTGAAAAAGGATGGTAACATAAGTGCGTATTGCCATAAAGAAAATGGAAAGTGGAAATGTACAATCCATCTTCGAAGGAACTTATTTGATTGGGAAATTGACCAGTGGCAAAACTTTCTATTTACTATAAACCAGGCTGCTAATAACTCAAGAAACGAGGGCTGGTGCTTCTTGTGGAATATAAGCTTTGTCATTCCGAGATCATTGACAGATCTTTTGCTGATGTGGGGGGAGTTGCAAGAAAAACCCTCAATTAAACCTCTTTGGAAACTCGCTTCCTTTGGAATTGTCTGGTCCTTATGTGGAACGTAACGATGCCGTCTTCAATGACAAAAAATGCGACATCAAGTCTATCTTTGACTCGACTATACTAAGAATAGGATTTTGGGAAATACAATCAAATAGTAACACCCCAACCCGTACCCGACCTGGATACGAGTCTGAGATGTCATATTGATTTTTCAAAACGTTTACTTTTACAAAATAGTTGAAAATTCAAATTTATATTGGAAACTGAATAACTTATATTAAATACAATCAAATAGTTTTACAAAATCGATAAGAGCATGTTCAACTACATCTTTAATTACATGCCAACTGTACTCATTAAAATCAAATACACAAAAATCATTACTTTTCTGATCTGATCTTCGGAAAGGAGAAGCTGACCTGTCTTAACCCTCGCTGCTTCTTAACCTTCTCGGAACCTACGTGTGAAACATTCACACTCTAAGTCGATAACTTAGTGAGGCATTTAAACTTATAATGGAAATTCTAACCGCTTAACCATGCAGGAACATTTTATAAAATGATATCACACAAAACAATATAACATTACATATAGTCAAATGTATACATATACATATTTTGTCATTATCATCACTAACCTCATTCCATTATCAATATTACATTCATTCATATCTTTTAGTCATATATTCTTGTACTTAACATTCTTAACTATCATATGACTTATTTAACCAAACAATACATTTCATATCACAAAGCATATACATCACATACAATGTATTTGTTGTTATCTCTTTATTAGCCCATGTATACTTCTGAGAACTAAAAATATGTGAGTTCATTGAGGTTGTGCATATATGCTATCACCACAGCTCGTATAAATTCCTACTAGGGGCACATAAAATTTGTCTCGAAGGACCACATATATGTCCCGAATGACCACATAGATGTCTCGAATGACCACTCCTTAAGGATAACATATATATACAAAGCACCAAATATGTGTCACGAAGAACCGCATATATGTTCCAAAGGATTTCATATATATCCTGAAGGACCACGTAGAACCCTCGACTCTTAGCATGCCAACTATACACCTAGCTCTCTTAACACATAACACGGGCATTATCTTTTATGTCATTTAACATATTCACATAGGCACATAGTTCACTTACACGTAGAACATTTCCATATAATTCACATATCACATATCATGTGGCTTATATCTTGTTCTTATGTCTTCTCATAGACATATATTCACATGGCTCATCACATATACGTAGCTTATATCATATTTTCATGTATCACATATATCTTGTCACATGACTTATCTCTTATGATCATATAATTACATAACTTATATTAAATTCTCATATTATCACAAAATAGTATATTTACATAAATAATATAGCACATACAAGAACATATCAACACATATAAGCATGCATACATACAAATCATGTCATTCACATGCTTGTATTCATGACTTCATGCCCTATAATTGTAGGAAATAAACTTATCGCAAGTCCAATTTCCATATAATCCTATATCAAAATAATATGCACTCACCTGGGCCTCACTAGCCAATTCAAACACTTATGATTCTTGTACATTCTTATAGCTTCGAATATTCTTGGGCTTGTCTTCGATCGATATCTACACGAGTATACGACTTATATAAATATCAGAGTTCGAATTATTTATAATAAATCAATATAACTTAAGCTATACAAAGTACTAAATTAAAAATTTCCATATAAGTAGTATCGGTACCCTGGGGTACAGTATCGATACTTATTCCTTATTGTATCAATACTAGACTTCAGTATCGATACCCAATATCGATTCTGGAATTCATCTTCAAAATGATAACGATACTTGCTCAATGGTATCGATACCCTCAGTATCAATACTAATTCTTTGGTATCGATACTCCTTGAACAATACTTTTTCCTTATGGTATCGATACTTATTCAACAAATATCGATACCAATGCCCCAAATATTACTCACTTTCTCTTTGAAGTATCGGTACTGAATGAACAATACGGATACCCCCAGTCTAGAATTTATTTATCTTACCCAAAAATTTACCAAACTTACTTAAATCTTCTACTATAACCTCCTTTTTAACACTTAAAGCTTAACTACACTTATTCAAATCAACTTGGATCACTTTAATTCATCCTAATATTCAATATCCCACATACACACTTGAATTCAATAATCATACCAATTTATCAACATGATCCAATTTCATTTCTAACACTTTAAATTTCTTATTCCAGCTTATGAAAAGTCAAATTTCACTTCAAAACTTATTTACTCACTCTTTCTGAATAATTCCCTTAAAAACTCTTTACCTTCAATCTTTCATAACTTATTCATCTTAGAGTTTTAAGCTACCTTAAGCTTCACTTAAGCTTTCTTATCATCTCAAGAATTAAAACCAACTTAAAATTGAAAGGAAACATTCACTTGAGACCATCTTACCTTACCAATGAAGCCACGAGAAGAGAAGAAGAAGAGAGCCAACCAAGTCTCCAGAGTTTTCTTTCCTTTATTCTCATCTCCACGTGTTACTATCCTATATAAAGGGAAGATAAAAATCCTTCCTTTGAAAAGATCAATTTACCCCTTACTTCATTCAATATTTACTAAAACATTCCTCACAAAACATTCCTAATTAAATCCCTGAACTTTTAACTTGTTTCGAAATTGAGCACAAAGTTTTCAAAATTTATATTTTAGTCACTAGCCCAGTTTTTGGGATGTTACACACAAAGTTGACCCTCCAAAAATATCTCACACACAAATCTTTGCACTTGATAACCATTTCAGAAAGTGCTAAAGGAGCAAAACAAGGGTTATCTAACCAATTCTGCACCCGAAGACAGACCGATTCAATAATCAATATGTCGTTTACCGCCCATTTAGAGTTAAAAAATGTAACACCCTAAACCGGAATAGGCCTAAAGTCTTACATTGGGCCACCGAGGAAACCCTTGGCTTCAAAACATGTTTATTTTCTTTTAAAACATACTATATGGTATAAATGATAAACATAAATATTAGTTATAAAACTTGTTATAAACTGGAGCTCCATGACACAAAATTTAAATCAAATAATATAAACTTTCTCATAAATCTGAATGCATGAGTAAGGTTCTATGAATACATATGCCCACTAAGCTACGATATAGTACTCTGAAGGAGATATTAGAATTCTTGTTGTGACGGTGCTCCACGAACTGCTCAAGCTACTGACCTACCAACAGAAAACATCTGAAGGCTGAGCTTACATACCCCAACAATATAATCGCTAATCTATAACAACATTAAAAGTTTCATAAACACATACATGCTAAAGAGATGGTATTAAGCAGTAGGTACATGCATGGTCCAGATCAAGTGCTACCTATTTAAGGCTTAACTGCTCTATCACTGAAGCAGGATGTCTCACGCTTCTTTTAATCCTATGTTAAAGGCTTTGCCATGAGTACACCTCTAAAGGGTCACTAACCTAATGACTATCTCTGTTTCGCATTTTCTAAATATAATACTGATGCTTCTGTGCACTATTTAAATGCAATACTAACTCTACCGTGCTTTATCTAAATGCAACACTAAACCTGATGTGCCGTATACTAGCCGAGATAGAAATCATGATATGGCTGAGGGGCTGCATCTTAGAGAACACATCCCTCTAGCCTACCACTGACACTACTATATGACACATCACAATAAACAAACAAGTTGTGGCGGGCATCATGGTGCGACTGAGGGATCTTGCATCTCGGAGCTCACGCACCCCTCTAGCCTGTCTGAATACCAGAAGGTTCTCAGGTGAAATCTGAAATTTTGTATCGGAAACGTACACCTGACTAACTTACTCCGTCGAGTCTTGGGGCATCTATGCCCAGCTGGCAAGAGAAGTGCCTTGGCACTGAATGGTATATATTTGGACATCATAGCAATCGTTCTACTGCTAAAGTAACTTGGGTGTCTTGAATGTTTCTCGAGTGTCATGCAAATGCTAGTTTTATGACCTCCTAACTATTATTATTTCTAATTGTTATGAGTTATTACTGATCTCGTTTACTGGTCTCCTAGCTATTATCTTGCATCATTCCTTCATCTAGAACATTATGAAATAGCTTATTAGTTTGTTATTACTAATAGTTTGCTCTAATCTGGTAGTTCTGTGCTTAAGGAAAATTTAGCCACTTCTCTAACATTGGAGAAGTCTCTAGGCGTTTTGTGACTTCACGATGACTACTATATTTGCTATTTACTGGCTGCAATACTAGTTATCCTGATACCTGATTTGGGTTTATTTCTAGGTAGCGATACTCTATCGCTCTTACTAAGCTTCACTCAACTCGCTCTCAAATTAAATGACAACTGTACCTCCATCATTTTCTTTCGTTCTTGCGGTTCACGAATCTACTGTTCCATAATCTGATTATTCGGTCATACCACTTGCCGGTATACCCTATACAATGGTCCTTCATCCGTAGATACTCATTCCATGTCCAACTAAAGATTTCTTGAACGCTTTATGTCTGATATGGTTACTCTGGTTGTAACCCACTCCCACAAGTGTTTCTGGGCCCCTTTGGCCATTTACGTCCCCCATGGACTATGTTCTACTATTAGGGGCCATCCTTAGATCTTAAGGACCTTAATCGGGTCGAAACTGATCAACCAATGTGAGTAGTATCGATACTCTACTTGTAGTATCGATACCCTAGGGTCAAGTATCAATACCCATATGAGTATCAGTACCAAAAAGTGCATTATTCTACTGAAATTGAGGCTAGATCTCGAGACCATCACCTTTGGTATCGAGATTGAAGGGTAATATTGATACTCTCACAACAGTATCGATACTCTCTATCTAAAATCCCTAATTTTTGCCTTAATTCATCTAGTACCGATACTGTTCATCCCAGTATCGATACTCGAACCCAGAAATGGTTTACTTAGGCTCGGGAAAATGCCTAAAATCACTCCTAAGGTCATAGTTTGGTTTCTAATCGTGCGTTGAAGCTTTAGAGAGCTAATTAGGGTCATTAAGTGTTTTAAAAACACATGCTTTACATCAAATTCATCATCTATGCTTAAATCAAGTTTAAAACCCTAAAAGCTCAAATACTCAAATCTTATCAAATCATCATGTTTATGAAAGCCTTAACAATCCAAAGGATTAAAAATACGCTACCTTGATGTTTAAATACCGAAATGAAGCTTCTTTCTTAGCCACACTCCTTCCCTTTGTGATTTGGATGGAAACTGAACCCAAGCTTTTATTCATTAAAATGATGTTCCTGGAGGCATTATGATCGAATTTGAAGCATGAAAAATGGTTCAAGATCTTACCTTTGTGCTAAGGAAATTTGGAGAGAAAATAGGAGAAGGGAAATGAGAAAGGAAGAAGAATGAAGATAATAGGAAGATGAAAAGAAATAAAAGTCTTCATCTTTTTAAAAATGGAAAATTATACCTTTTGCCATCCCACAACTTCTATTATTCAAAAACTCCTTTTTGGCTAATTAGGCCCAATTCCAACCACTTAAGCCCAAAGACTTAAATTATTAAATCCAGAGGCCCATTTACCTATCGAGTAGATCTAAAACTACTAGCTCGAAATTTCGGGTGTTACAAAAAATATTTGAAATGCTTCTAGTATGGCCTCCAATTCTGCCCCCATAGGATCAGATTGTCCAATTGGTATCGAGAAACGGATGAGGGTCTCTCACTTGTGGTTACGAAACAGTCCTCCAATACCAGCATTTCGCACTCTATCAAAAATAGATGCATCCACATTAAATTTTAATTTCCCTTGAGGGGGTGCGACCCACGAACCTGGACTTGGTCTTCTCGATTGATGAGGAAGAAAAGAAATCGTCGATGGCATCTAGTAAAATCATATATGGATGAAAACACATCCGGCCATTTGTTCTTTTCCCAAAATCCTATTCTTAGTATAGTCGAGTCAAAGATAGACTTGATGTCGCATTTTTTGTCATTGAAGACAGCATCGTTACGTTCCATCCATAAGGACCAGACAATTCCAAAGGAAGCGAGTTTCCAAAGAGGTTTAATTGAGGGTTTTGCTGGCAACTGCCCCCACATCAGCAAAAGATCTCTCAATTATCTCGGAATGACAAAGCTTATATTCCACAAGAAGCACCAACCCTTCCATATTTGCCATGCTACTTCACAGTGGATAAGGAGGTGTTCAACTGTTTCCTCGAGCTTATTGCATAAGACACATCTCCCTTGATCTTGTGAATTTATTCCTCGTCTTAACAACTCATGCCGGACTGGAATACACCTCAAGGATGCTTTCCACATGAAAGCTTCTACTTTGTGAGGTGCTAAACCAACCCAGACGATTTTCCATACACGGTCTAATGTTGTTCCATCGTAGGAAGAAAGCTCGCAATAGGCCTTAGGTACATAATAGCCCAAAGAGTTTTTTGTCCATTTTAGACAATCCTCGTTTCCGGAGTTATTAGCAGCCTGGTTTATAGTAAATAGAAAGTTTTACCACTGGTCAATTTCCCAATCAAAGAAGTTCCTTCGAAGATGGATTGTTCATTTCCACTTTCCATTTTCTTTATGGCAATACACACTTATGTTACCATCCTTTTTCAATGCAAGAACAAATATACGAGGATTCAACGTTTTGAGAGGCACCTCCCCACACCACGGCTCTTCCCGAAATTTAATCCTTAGATTGCACTTAAAAGCGTTATTTGGACTTGATAGAGGTTTTGAAATATTTCTCCAAACCTAATATGAGTTATGACATTGCTCGGGATTAGGAAGGAGACTCTGAGATGTGTTATTCATTTTCGTATCCAACACCTTTCTCCACATGCTTTCTGTCTCTAAGCTATACCTCCACGGCCACTTACTGAGCAGGGATCTGTTTCTTATGTTAATGTCAAAGAACCCGAGGCCTCCCAAATCTTTTGGTTTTGCAACATCTTTCCATTTGACCCAATGAATTGGACAGTTCGATGAAGATCCTCATATGAATTTTGCTATCAATTTAATAAGTTCAGATGCTGAAATTTGGAAGAGGGAAACTGGTAAGTTTGTGAGAACGGCCCTGACCAAAGTCAAGCGCCCTCCAAAAGATAGCAATTTCCCTTTCCTTCCAATCATTCTTTCTTGGAATTTTTCAATGATGGGCTGCCATACAAATGTCATCATAAATTTTTATAATTTTTAAAAATGTAATGTTAAAACGAATATTTTGATATAGTTAATGACATTTATAATTTTACTTTATCACCATGTATGTACTTGTTTATTTATTTTATATGAAATTTTCTTAATTTTATTTGGATTAACACCTAAATGAGACTCATCCCTATATTTTAATGAAATTTCCAATTTAACCTTTTTTTTGTTTTTGAGTTAGATTGACTCTTCTACTTTTAAATTATAATCACTTTTGTTTTTGATGTATTCTATTTTAAAAATACCACGTCGCTCAATTAGGTCATGTCACGTGTGATAAACTTTTTATAATTGCAGAGTTTGATTGGACCACATCATCATTTATTAGAAGAAAACATCCAAAAATTAAAGTGATAACAAATCGAAAACTGAGGGCCAAACTGACAAAAATAATAATAAAAAGGCCAAAATGAAAATTCCAGTAAAGTAAAAAGCTTAAAGTAGGTATTAAACCATTTTTTCTTCATCAGCATTGCCCATGGAAATGTAGCGTGAAGCTTGCAGTTATCAGGGTATATTGTTTAGCCAAAAGAAACAAGAAAACAAGAGTCATTACCCGGAAAATAAAACTTTTTGGCGCATAAAATTGGTGTAGTGGACAACACAATGAGAATGTCATTGTGATGGTAATAGGAATTATCAGGAATTTCTTGTAATTATTTTAAAAAGCTGATGGTATAAAATAAATTTATTCTTCTAATTATCACTAATTATTCCGGTTTCAATTAAAAAAGTGTAATTTACAATCCAAATTGAAGATAAATTTTAAAATTATTTGGCCTTTACGAGATACAATCAATTTAAGATTTAAATCTCAAAATCGGTATTACTTTTAGATTAACAACCTAATTATAATGAAAAATCTGAAGCATTTATGATGACATTTGTTCTATGTACCGCGACATGGGATCTAACAATTTACTATCTACGTCTAATTTTATCGAAATCAAATAATGACTGTTAAATTAATTGTGAATCAAGCGATTTCAGTGATTAAAGGGATGGGTATTATCTCTAGAGATTTTGGGTTTGAGCACCAACAATCGTAGTATATTTGAATATTTATTATTAAATGGTTGAGAGTCTTTTGAAGACAATTCTTCCATGAGATTAATTTAAGACAAACCCTTTGAATTTGCTTCATGTTATTTTGAGAGGGGTAAATATATATTTCGACACCAATTTGGATGAAAAGTCCTAGTTAGATGAAAAGGTTAGATATTAAATTACACATTAAAATCAAGTTCAAGTTAAAAAATGCATATTTATCAATTTTAAAAAAACAAGTAGCAAAAATACTGACTTATGGTATAAAAAGTCACATTTAGTTAATTTTTAGATTTATGTTATGTTAATTTCATTTTTTAACCTTCAATTATTCCCTTACATCTTGCATTCATTTATATTTGTGATATTATTTTCGTTCATTGTCGGAAAGCTCAAAACCACATGGGTAACAAATAAGAGTTCTATCACTTATCGACGATATAAAGAACAAAATCAGACACACTAGACCTCGATCTCCAACTCTTAATTCGACCAAACCTAAAAGTCGATCCTATGATAGTTCCAAATTCCAAGAGAAAGATGACATAAATACGAAAAACAGATATATCACAAATGACTAACTAGAGATTATAGACGCTTCTATTTTTTTTTCTATATCTTGTGACTCTCCATCTATGTCAGAAGAGGTGAACCACAAATCTTTGATCTATAACCTCATTTACCACTGTGTTTATTATCATTGGTTGTTGTGTTATTTTTTACATCAATATTGGTTAAATATGTATGAAAATGGTACTACATGATCTCATTTGACTCTTTTAAGGCTTTAAATATTATTTAAGGAAAAGTTTAAATGAGTTACTCATGAGAAACATAATATTTTTAAGTTTGAGTATCGATACAAAATGAACTGGTATCCACATTGTTTATATGAATATCAAAATATGGGATTTTGGTGAGATGTAGCAATATCATGTTCATATGGTATCAATATTATTCCTCTAGTACTGATACTATGGACAATAACATCAATATCGAACTATTTTATCAAACTTCAGGCTTATTTAGGAATCGATATATATTAAAGGTTAGTATCGATATCAACAAAAGAGTATTGATACTCATGAATGAGTATTGGTACTGAAATAATTTTATTCAACTTCGAGAGATATTTTTTTTAGTGCCTATGGGTGGTATTGATATCCTTGAAGGGTAATATCGATACTTGCTTAGGATATCGATACTAGGGGTTATTGAGCAAACATTGAACCTATTTTTGGTACTGCTACTCATCAAGGGTATTGATATTCTAAGACCGATGTTGATATCCAAGGGCTTGAATTGATAGTCAGGGGGTACGAATCGATGCCATCGGGAAGGAAAGCTTACAGAACCTTGTGTTGACAAGAGTCTCGAGTGAAGAACCTATAGACGTGGTAACCAAATAATAATAAACTTAAAAGTGAGAAGTGAGAACTTGACTTAATATGTTTGATAAACATAAGGACATTATGAAGTAAAATCTCGTAAGACTTATGCCTTTGTTTGACACTCGAAAAATATTAAGAACACTCAAGTTACATGTACATGTCGATCTTCTTGTTTGTGTGAGGAATATACATATATACCAATTGTAGTGCGATGGAACTTGTGATGCTAGTCTAACTGTTAGGAATTTAGGCGCTATTGATCAACCAAAAATATAGCCAAGATAGAGATAATTGACTTTTTGAAAATTTGGGAATATAGAAGAAAGGATAAGAAAATTAGGCACAATGATCTATAGTGGTTCAACTTCCTAAAAGAAGTTTACATCCATTATTTTAGCTCCACACTAAGGATTTCTAATAAATTCACTAATTTGTTCTTTCTTTTTCTAGGATCAAGAGTAATCTTTTACAAATATCTAGTTTTCAATGGCTAAACTAGAACCACTCCCCTTTTACAAAAAAATAAATAAATAAAAGATGTAAACTAGAAAAAACCTTTAAAAGGTAAGTGTTTACAAATTAAGCTCACTGAAAACACTCTATGTACAAGAGAAAAGAAAAAAATAAGATTGAAAATCTTTTGTCTTGATATAGATTGTTTGGGTAGGTGTCGTAACTTTCTTCAAGTGTCATAGACTTGTTTTTATATGTTGGAATGCGTTTGTAGTCGTTTCCAGTAGTCAAGGATGTATTGAAGCCATCAAAGATTAGTTATTTGCAAAATAAAATAGCCCAGAATAGGAAGTAGTGATACTCGTGCTTAGAGTATCAGTACTATCCTTATAACTTTTAAATAAACTAGTCTTTGATGATTGTTGGGCTAGGATAGTATTGGTACTTGAGTGCATGGTATCGATACTCGTACCCCAAGAGTATCAATACCAATTTTGCCTACTGGAATTTGAACACCTTTAAAAGCAATATGTAGTATCGGTACTACCAAATGAGTATTGATACCTCTCTTACTTTTGGTATCGATACTACATGAATAGTATCGATACTGTAAGAACAATATCATTACTACTTACACAGGAAACAATTTTGTGTTCAAATTCTTGTTTAATAGACTTGGAATTATTAAAAACTTTGAATAAATTCAATCAAGTCCAAAAACATTTAACCCTTAATTTGTTATATCAAAATCCAACAATCTCCAACAAAATATTTGAAAAATGGTTTTGGAAAAAGTCCCCTTAATAAAACATTTAATGAAAAAGATCAATATTTTGAAAATATTTAAGCTCTCTGATAACTCCATAAAAAGACTATGTTTTGTTTTTTCTTTTTACTTAAGTTATTGTGTGTCTAAAAGCCGTTGTCATAGCATATTAGTTGCATTTAGTTGTATCTAGGCCATATTTGCATGTGGTGGATAAGTTTTGCCTAGGCAAGATTTATTTAGATTAACTGATACTGCTGAGGAGGAAGATTCTTTGTTGGTTATGCTGATGTAGGAAATAACGAAGGAAGAATTTATTTGCCGAGACAACAACTATTTTCCAGGGCTAAAGGAACATAAGAAGATGACAGTGAGGAACATATTTATCTCGAGGGTATTTAGGGAATTTCCAAGGACATAAAACCCTAGGAATTCCCATTATAAATACCCTACTATAGCTGCCCAGAAAAGAGGGAAAGTAAGGAGAGGATTTACCTTAGGCGTGGAGTAAACAGCTGTAGTACCTTACCTTCCACCATTCCCCCACTCGACTGTCCTGGGTTCCCTCCATAGTCAGACTTTATCGGAGTAGCGGCTAGGTCCTCGAGAGAGGCTAGCCGCTTGAGCAGGCGTCGTGGTGGTCAGAATGTCACGGCAGAGCTCTGTTTTGGAGTGTTTCTTCCTTTATTCTTAATTTCCGATTTACTTGAAAGGGATTGTAATTAAAGTTTAAATTCTTGGATGATATTTGCACACTATGAACTGTTTTACTTGGTGATGGTTATGATTTTTATGAAACGTTGTTTTATGATTTTATTATGAAGAAGTTTGTTTATACTTAACATTGTTTTGTTCATTGTTTTAATATTTTGTCTTGACACTATAAGAGCTTCAAGAGATTACCTGGTGCCTAGACAAAACATTCCTAGATTTTTGTAAGAGATTTCCATTCTTTTAGGAATAGATGCCTAAATTCGAGAGAATTAAGGAAGATCTACGTGAACAACGGGACTGATCTGGGATGGTGAGGTTCTAATTCGCCTTAGAGATAAAGAGAAGGTTTCATTCGACTAAAAGGGGTAGTTACTTGAGTATGATAGTCAACGAATGCAGTTTACGCTGAGGGGTATTGCCGTAACAATAGTTTGACAAACCAAGGATTGTAGTTCACGCCTAGTAGTATTACTTTAGCAACCATCCTTGAATATTCTAGTAATCCTGTCGAGCAACTTTAGTATAGCTCACCAATTCATTCTAGACATAGGGTAATTTTTCATCTTAGCAAAGCCAACCCAAGTGTTCCGTAAAGAAGTCTGTATGTGTGAGGTTTTTTTCTGAATATAATAAACTCAATGCTTTTACTCACTTTAATATTTTGATTAGTTTACTTTTGCAATTTTTCCTTACCTCAACTACACTTTTCTGCATCACATACTTTACAATAGTTCTTGCTTAGACAATACTTTTCCATTAGTTTATTTTTCTGATTATTACTTATTTTTGTTTCGACAAGAAATTTAGAACTAGTTGGTGATACCTAGTTCTAGCTCCAACAAAACATCAATAGTTCTCACCAATCCCTGTGGAGACAATACTAAACTCACTACTATATTACTTGCATCGATTGTGTACACTTGCACATATTTGCTTGCCTTAGCATATACATTCACAAGCGATCACTATCTCTTTTTCATTCTTGAAATTGAATTTTTCAAATTTATACTTCCCCTTTTTATTATATCAAAGATAACTCAGACTTTAAGTTACAAATAACAATGTAGAGTAGGTTAAAATTTTAATATAAAATCATTTGAAAACTATAAAGCTCTCCTCAATAAAAGCATTCCATGTAAAAGTTTCGACAAAAAGGTTTTAACACTTAAAGAGTATTAAATTTCAACAAAGATGAATAAACATATTAATAATGATCGCTTGTGAATGTATATGCTAAGGAAAGCTAATATGTGCAAGTATACATAAACGATGTAAGTAATATAGTAGTGAGCGAGTATCGTCTCCACAGAGATTGGAATAGAAATATCTTTTCACCACAACTAGAACTAATGCCACAAATTAACCCTACTAAGTATTAAAGCTAAGAACTAATATTAAGGAGCTAAGAATAATGATTCAATGATTTTAGACAAGTGTGGCCGAGAAAAAGAAAATATGCAGACAGATAAAACAAAACAAAACAAGTATTGGATGAAATATAATGCAAACAACCTCACATATTCAGACGTGTCATAGAGCACTGATGCTAAACCATTGTCTCGGCAACAATTATTTTAAACCCAGAATGAATTATTATGACTCACTAAACTGCCCGACAAGATTACTAGGTATTCTTAGACGATTGCTATGGTAATACCTCTCAGCGTTAACTATAGACGTTGTCTTAACCTACTCTAGCCTTTATCCCTTTTAGTCGTTTGAAACTCACTCCTTATCTCTAAGGTAGAAAAGTTAAAACTTCACCATCCCGGATTCATTCCTTTGTTCACGTTGATCTCTCTTAATTCTCTCGAATTCAAGAATCACTTTCTAGACAAAAGGCTATCTCTCGATGCTCTTACAATGCCCAGACATGTTTTACCGAAACCCCAGGCAATCTCTCGATGCTCTTACAATGTTAAGGAAAAATATTTAAACTATGAGCAAAACAATCATAAGGAAACATAATTCATCAATCATAAACATAAAATATTATTCAGGTGAAACAAATTTTAACACCAAGTAAAGCATTCATGGTGTTATCAAAGATCATCCAAGATTAAACCGTTCAATACAACCCTAAATAAAATAAGAGTTTAAGAACAAAGGAAGAACGACTCCCAAAACCGAGGGCTCTGTCGCGACAATCCTGATCAGCACCATGCCTACCTTGGTGATCACCCTCTCTCGAGGCCTGATCATCGCTCTACTATTGTCTGGCTATGGAGGACACCAAGAAAGACTCGGGGGTAGACAGAGAGAAAGCAGTGCAGTTGCTTTCTCATGCTTAAGGTAAGGCTCTTTTTTCTTCTTCCTTGCCCCCTTCTTTTTACGGCTATGGGTGGTAATTATAAGGAGAATCTCATGGGGCTTTGCATGCTTTTGGAGTTTCCTTAATTAGCCGTTATTAATTTCCCAAACTTAAAAAGGAAAGGCGGCTGGCGGTTGTCAGGATATTCAAGGCTTGCTTGCACGTGAAACCTGTCATCCAGCTGGCATGTGACATACGCGGTTTCGCCACATTTGCTTCAGACTTCTTCAGATAAATCTTACCTCGGTGAGATAAATCTGCTCCTCACGTTCTCATCTGCTCCATTAGCATTTGCAACTTTTTATTGTCACGACTGAAATGTTCTTCCTCTGTAGAATTCCTGCACAAACACAACTCAAACAACCCATTCTCCTCAGCAGTATCAGTTAAGCTAAATAAATCTTGCCTAGGCAAAACTTATCCACCACAACCTATATGTAATTAAATGCAACTAAAAATGCGGTGTGTACTTTGTTTAGACGAGTAATAACTTAAGTGAAAAGACTAGAATTTAAGTCTTTTTACGGAGTTATCACACCCGCAAACTTAAGCTATTGCTTGTCCTCAAGCAATGAATTATAGCTAGAAGAAAATCAAAATTATCATGGCAAAGCAGTATCAAGAACATCATCAGGTTTGAGATTTCAGCCCTCAGCAAAAATATGTGGCCTCTACATGTTCGATAGTCATATTAGTCAAGTCCCTTTCCTAGTCAGGATCCTTTACTATTGTGTTTGCGGGATTGTAACCAGTCTATGCATAGAGGTAATTAGAAAACTTAAAGTAAGCACTTCTAGGTTGTCAAGGCAATAAATTATTCATCAGGTTTAGTTTATACTCCTAGTTATTTATCAACTTTTATTCTCTTTATTCACACTTTTTTAATATAGGGGAGTCAGCTCATCACAACTACCGTTCCACACTCTACGTGAAAGGGAGCATACCTTCCACCCCCAAGCTAGTTGAACAGAGTCATCCTGTGACTACTTTCATTCACTCATATGCCTTGTCTACTCTTAATTTCTTTTAGAATTTTTATTATTCATGCCTTTTCATAAAGGAGTGTCCCTTTGTATTTTTTGAGTTTTCAAGTTTTTAAACACTAGAGAGTTTTTACCTTACCCTTAGAATATTTTTGAAGTCTCGACAATTAGAAAGTTCTTTCCTAAAAATTTTACAGATTACCTAGAGCAGAGATAGCCTACAGTCGTGTTTATAAGTTTCAAAGGATCAAGCCTAGGGTTGGTTCTCTTATTCAGACAGTCTTTACAATAATTCTAGCCTAGGCAATACAATTTTGCATTCATCATTGGGCATCCCTAATTTATTCCTAACAATAATCCTAACCTGCTTATGTCATGACAACCAAATTTTTCAACCAATTAACATCAATTACTATTTAACAAAGTATGGGAGAATGGACAACACCTCCCCAAACTTGAGGGATGCATTGTCCTCAATGCATGAAAACTACACTAAAAAAACAAAAACTACAAAAACT
Source organism: Hibiscus syriacus (assembly GCF_006381635.1). Lineage (NCBI taxonomy): Eukaryota > Viridiplantae > Streptophyta > Magnoliopsida > Malvales > Malvaceae > Hibiscus > Hibiscus syriacus. The sequence goes on from NW_024063196.1 coordinate 128,747, forward strand.
TACTGTGGTGGTGTGGCTTGACTAGACGCACTCATGCGGCGTCGTTTGGAAGGGGAAGGGCTCTCGGATCCCGAGTCTACTGCTTCTGGCTAAGAAGGAGACAGTTGAAGTATACACCCCGCCATTCTCTTGTATCGCTTCTTGCTGGTCGAAGCTCGGGCTAGAGTAGACTGCTCGGTCGTGGGAGTCGATTGTGCTGGAACTGGTAGTGGACTAAGAGCTGCTGTTGGGGATGGTGGTGTTAATCGAACTGGGGATGGAATAGGATCGTGCTCAGGCTGCTTTGGTGTTGGTGTGAAATCTTCATCGGTGAAGAAGTGGGGTGGAGTATCACTGTTGCTTTTGGTGGTGGAGAAGGATGAGAAACTGAGGAACTCCTCGGTGTCGCTGTGGCTTTCTTCTGGTACGGGTGGGACATGGATTGCCAATGGTGGCACATAGGTGGGCACCTCTAGTGGAACATCTAGAGGGACATAAGATGTCGAGGCATGGAATGTTCTGTCGCTCGCATTGTAGTTGAGGATGACACTGGGGAAGGTTGACAGTCTGATCATTGTGGTTGGAAGCAACTCCTTGATGAAGGCGTTGAGTTGTATATCCCTTGCCTTTGCGTATTCAAAGTAAATTTTCATGTGGTCCTCCAGGCACCCGATCTTTTCACACGTCTCAAGCGTGTGCGTGACCATAGCGACCATTCTAGCCGCAACAACTGATTTTGCTCCTCGCTCTAGACCATTCTTTGGGTCGTCATCATTGAAACTCATCAACTCGGGGACCTTTTTCTTTGTAATACCCTCCTTGGGTTTGATGAAGTCTTCGAATGGTTCCTCAAGAACCTTTTTCTTTCTGCACAGTGTGATTATAAGGTTTGGGAACAGTAGGTTACCACGGTTCTTCTTGGCACAGTCATGGATCTGCTCAAACATGATTTCACCCACATCGATCTTCCTACCGTATATGATCGAGTGTAACAACATCAGCCATTTGACAAGGATAATGGTATTGTGGGATGTTGGCATCAGCTTGTCTTTAATAAAATGGTTCCACATTTTCACGTGTGGTTTGAGGGCTCGGCGATCTACTCACTTTCTTGTGGGAGCATTCCCTTCAAACTTGGCCCACCCAAAACATAAATCCTGTAGAACTCCATTGTATGTTTCTTGATCTGCCTCGGCCACAAATCTCTTGTATTAGTCATCCACTTTCCCCAACTTAAAGTGTTTGTTAAGTGCAGAAGGGGAAAAGCGAATGAGTTTTCCTCGAACATATACCGTGTGGTTGGAAGTGTCTGTGAGGTGGGAATAGAACTCCCTCACCATTGTTGGTGCTAAGGCGTTAGGATTATGAGCAAACTTCTCCCAGTAATGCTTCTTTATGATGTCCATCACCTCAGGGCCAAACTGCTCTTCTCCCTCGACTGGAAAAATGATTCCATCTTCCAAATAGACTTGGCGTTGCTGAATTGTTTTAAAGTGTGCCTCTGCTTCGGTTGTTTGGAAACGTTCAAATCTATGTTTGGAGACTGGGGCCGGTCTCGATCTTACTGTTTTTCTTGGTTGATTTTAGTGGTGGCAAAGGGGAGGTATTTTGAGAGAAAGAAAAGAAATTTTTTGGTTTGTAAAGAAAGAAGGAAACACGATGAAGAAGAAGAAGAGTGGGTAGTTTTTCTTGGAAAGTAATGGGTGGTTTCGGGGCATTTTGGTCTTTACACGGTGGGGAAAATATTTCTCATTAAATAAGAAATATTTGATAAGACATAAAGGGGAAGAAATGATTTATTTCCCTCTTTATTCTGCCACCAAAACACGAACCCGAAGGCTTTTTTTTTTCATGCATGCTTCAACTCCCCATGCTGCCACGTGTTCGTGGCTCGCCTACAATATGAAAGAAGAAAATAATAAAATAAAACAGATTAAAGCATAAAATAACTTGACTTATTTATGTACAAAATTCAGATTTCGTTGCCTAGGCAACTAATATTTGCTCAATTAAGAGAAGCAAACTCTTGGGCATCATGTGCCAACGATGTCGGTTTGTCGCGCATGACTGGGGCTCCTTTGTACTCCTTGAGTCTTTGCCCATCCACTTTGAAGATGGAACCATCTTTTTGGTTCTGAATTTTAATTGCTCCATTTTCATGGACTTGGTATACGATGAATGGTCCTGACCATCGTGATTTTAGCTTGCCTGGGAATAACTTAAGGCGTGAATTGTAGAGCAGTACTTATTGTCCAGAATAAATTTACCTCAGCAATATTTTTCTTTCATGCCATCATTTTGTTTTCTCCTTGTAAAGGCGGACATTCTCGTATGCATGTACTATAAATCCATCCATCTCGTTCAGTTCCAATAGTCTTCTTTCTCCAGCAAGCTGAGCATCCATGTTTATCTTTTTGATGACCCAATAAGTTTTGTGTTCGAGTTAAACCGATAGATGACATTCATTTCCATAGACTAGCTTGAATGGGGACATTCCCAGCGGTGTCTTGAATGTTGTGTGATAAGCCCATAGTGCTTCATCTAGCTTCGACGACCAATCTTTTCGACTTGGGTTGACTACTTTTTCGAGGATTTGCTTGATTTCTCAATTAGATACTTCAGCTTGTCCATTCGTCTGGTGATACGCCATAGTAATTATATGTCGTACTCCATATCTTTTCAGTGCCTTGGCAATCAATTTATTATCAAAACGTGTCCCTTCATCGCTAATGAGAGCTCGTGGTATCCAAAGTGGGTGAATATATTTTTTTTTTGCAAAAACTTCAACACCGTCTTGGAATCGTTCCTAGGTGTTGCAATGGCTTCAACCTATTTTGATACGTAATCCACTGCCAAGAGAATGTACATATCTCCAAATGATGTTTAAAAAGGTCCCATGAAATATCTGCCCCATACGTCGAAAAGTTCGATCTCCAGAATGTTTTACCATGGCATCTCATGCCGTTTCGAGATGTTTCATGTAGTTGACATCTATCACATGACTTGTAAAATTCATGCACGTCTTTGAATAGGGTTGGCCAATAAAATCCTGACTGAAGCACTTTTGTTGATGTTCTCATCCCACCGAAATGCCCACCATATGGTGACGAGTGGCATTGGAGTAGGATATCTTGCTGCTCTTCTTCTGAAATGCACCTTCGGATTATTTGGTCTCCGCACTGCTTGAATAGAAATGGTTTGTCCCAGTGGTAATGTCGCACGTCATGTCGAAATTTCCGTTTGCTCTGGCTAGATAAATCAAGAGGAACAATTCCAATAACAAGAAAATTAACGATGTCAGCATACCACGGTGCAGCCGTGACAAGTAATATTTTCTCATCAGGGAAATCCTCTTTAATATATGTGATGTCAGGACAATCAGGTTTGTTATCTAGCCTAGACAAATGGTATGCCACTTGATTTTTCTATACCTTTTCTATCCTTGATCTCTAAATCAAATTCTTGTAGTAATAATATCCACTGAATTAGTCTAGGCTTTGCATCTTTTTTATTAATCAGATATTTAATAGCTGAGTGATCTGTGTGCACAATTACCTTAGTGCCTATTAGATATGACCTAAACTTATCGAATGCAAATACTACTGCTAAGTGTTCCTTTTCAGTTGTGGTATAGTTCACTTGAGCATCATTAAGTGTTCGGCTTGCATAGTAGATAACATGAAAAATTTTACTTTTTCATTACCCTAGCACTGCTCCGACTGCATAGTCACTAGCATCGCAGATAAGCTCAAATGGTTTGTTCCAGTCTGGTGGGATAACTATTGGCGCTGCTGAAAGCTTTTTCTTCAAATCTGTGAAGGCATTCAAACAATCATTAGTAAACTCAAATGGATGATTTTGTTGAAGCAAAAGACATAATGGTTTAGAGATTTGAGAAAAGTCTTTTATGAACTTCCTATAGAATCCTGCATGTCCAAGGAAACTGCGTACACCTCGCAGATTAGTAGGTGGGGAAGATTTGCAATTGCATCCACCTTGGCTTTGTCGACTTCGATACCATGGCATGAAATTTTGTGTCCCAACACTATTTATTCAGTTACCATAAAATGACATTTTTCACAATTCAGTACTAGGTTGGCTTCTTCACAACGTTTCAACACCTTGGATAAATTGTCGAGGCATCGGTCAAAGTCATCACTCGAAACGGAGAAGTCGTCCATAAATATTTCCATGCACTCTTCCACCATATCTGAAAAGATTGCCATCATACATCGTTGGAATGTAGCTGGAGCGTTACACAGTCCAAACGACATTCGTCTAAATGCATAGGTACCATACGGGCATGTGAACGTTGTTTTATCTTGGTCTTCGGGTTCTATGGCAATTTGGTTATACCCTGAGTATCTATCGAGGAAGCAATAAAATGCCTTTCCCGCTAATCTATCCAACATTTGATCGATGAAAGGAAGGGGAAAATGATTCTTCTTTGTGGCTTTGTTGAGCTTCATATAATCCATGCATATGTGTCAGCCCGTGATTGTTCTCGTGGTGAGTAACTCATCATGCTCGCTTTTAACCACGGTTACACCATCTTTATTTGGCACACATTGGACTAGGCTAACCCATGAACTATCGGATATATGATAAATCACTCCCGCATCTAGCCATTTTATTATTTCCTTCATGACTACATTCTTCATGATCGGGTTGAGCCGTCTTTGAGGTTCCACCGAGGTGTTGTGGCTATCTTCAAGATTGATTTTGTGTATGCATATGGTTGGACTGATTCCTTTCAAGTCTACCATCGTCCATCCTATAGCTTTTTTGTGCTGTGACAAAACATTCAACAAACTCTTCTCCTGTACGGAGGTTAAGTTGACAGAGATTATCACTGGTAAAGTTTCATCAACTCCTAGATAAGTATATTTCAAATGTGATGGTAAAGTCCTAAGCTCCAATTTCGGTGTATGTTGTGAAGATGATTCTTGAGATTTAACTTCATCATAATCTAAAGGTTCGAATTTCATACCTGACCTATGAAGAAATCTCAATTGGTCATTTGTCTTTCCTTTGCATCTTGCCTTGGTATCGCTTTTAGGGTGTTTAGTGTGCAGATTTTTGTTATCATGGCCATGATTGTCAGAACCGTCTTCTGAAAATATTTTGTCAGGGCCAAAGTTTTATGCTTCATGTATTTCGGTTGTAGGTTCATAGTACAAATTGATGTACTCATCGAGCCTTAGAGATTCACCTCGTCCCAGGATTGCCTTTTCTTCAATCTTATTAATGTATTGGAATTCCTTTGGATCGTCTGCGTATTTCATAGAGTTGAATACATTGATCATGACACTTTGCTCGCCAACTCTCATGGTGAATTCTCCCTTTTCACAGTTTATTAGGATTCTGCATGTGGCTAAGAATGGACGTCCTAGAATGATTGGTACATTTTCATCAGCTTCGTAATCCAGAATGAGAAAATCCACTAGAAATATGAATTTATCTACATTTACTATGACATATTCAATTCTGCCCTCGGGTCGCACATAAGATCGATTAGCTAACTGTAGAATAACTGAGGTGGGATGGGCGTGATACCCGTCTAGTTTCATGAATATTTGGTATCAAGTTTACACTTGATCCCAAGTCAATGAGAGCTCGTCCGATGAAATCATTACCAATGAAACATGGTATTACAAAGCTACCAGGGTTTTTTTTCTTTGGTGGGAGTTTGCTCATTGCCGAGCAAATTTCTGTTGCCGTGGCGACACGTTCTACCTTCATTTTCTTTGTAACAATTTCCTTCATATACTTGGCATAGGAAGGCATTTACTCGATGGCTTCGAGCAAGGGCACATTGATACACAACTGGTCTAGAACATCAACGAATTTCTTGAACTGGATGTTATCATCATGTTTCTTCAACCGTTGAGGGAATGGTGGTAGAGGTCTCACATTGACTTCTGATGGTGCAAGGAAATCGCTAACCTTGACCATGAATTTCTTATTATTTGGTTGATGCTTTTATGAGCCTTCACTTTTTTCCTTCTCTTCATGCGCTTTCTCTTGTTCAGCATTCTCAGATTCCTCATCCGGTTGTGTTACTCCTTGGCGACAATTGTTCAGTTGTTCTCCCCCAAACTTGTCATCTTGATCAACTTGTTTTCCACTCCTTAGCGTAAGTACATTGCATTGCTCCTTCCCATGATGCTTAGTGACTTCAGTATCACTAGGGAGATTTCCCTGTGGTCGAGAATGTAATGCCGTGGAAATCTTTCCCACTTGATTCTTCAATGCTCTGAGAGATGAACTATGGCTTTGCAAAAGTGTTGCCTGGCTTTGTAATAAATTTCCTTGATTTTTTATTGTTGCAGAATGTTCGTGCATCATGGTTTTTGTAGACGCCATGAAATATTTTGTCGAGGCCATGAATTCCTATAAGGATAATTCCAAGGAGTTAGTATTGGAATGAGTATTAGAGGAAGAAGCTATACCTTTATTGTTCTGCCAGAGCTGGTGATGCTTATTCTGAATATGTTGATGGTCAGAATTATTTTATTGTGGCTTGATTATTAATGTTCCCTTGATTATTCCACGAAAATTTTGGTGTTGTCTCCAACCAGGGTTGTACGTGTTCGAATAGGGATTATTGTTGTTCCGATTGTAGTTGCCCACAAAATTAGTTGACTCATGGTTTTATGGACATTCACTCTCATGATGGTTGCCTTGACATAATAGGCACACATTATTGGTCGCCTTGACTTCTCTTACCTCATTAGGACGTTGCAAATTTTTCAACATATTGGTTATGGCAGAAATTTGGGCTGCTACCGAATCTTTACTTTCTAATTCATATGCTCAAGAGGTTTTTCTACTGGTTCCCAATCTTTTACTTGGAAATTGGTAGTCATTATTTTCTATCCTGTCGAGGATGTCAAAAGCTTCCTCGGGTGATTTATCTAGTAGGGTGCCATTTGCTAAGGCATCTAACATCATTCGAGTTGGTGCGTTGACTCCATTGTAAAACATCACCACTTGCATCCAATTATGAAATCCATGATTAACACATTTTCGAAGTAAACTTTTATACATATCCCAACATTCGTACATTGATTCATCATCGCCCTGGCGAAAACTCGCAATGTCGTTCTGAAGCTGTGTATTCATATTGGGCGAATTATATCGGAGTAGGAAACTCTTGCATAAATCTGCCCATGACTCCATTGATCCTGAAGGAACTCCGCTGAGCCAAGCTCTTGCTCTATCACGTAAGAAGTAAGGAAAAAGCTTCAGTTTGAACACATCTTTATGTACTCCTTGTTGTCTAAATGAATCGCATACTTCAAGGAAAGCACACACATGTTGTCTAGCGTCTTCATTGGGTGTACCACCAAATTGGCTGATAGAGTTTAGCATATTAAACATCACCAGTTTGAGTTCAAAATGAGTGGCTTGTATCTCATGTGTCACTATGCCAGGATTGAGGTCATCGAGAATTGGGTTCAAATGATCTCGTATCGCTCTTGATCTTGCAACTTGATCTCCTAATTCTCTCATGTCGTTTTGCATTTGATTCAATTGTTCTCTGGTCCTTTGGGCACGCAACCTTTGTCTGAACGATTGCTCAACTTTGGGGTCAAATGGTTCCAAAGGCTTACTAGTAGATCTCAATGTCATGCACTAATAAAAACCTATAAAAGAAAATAATAAACTATATTAGACTACATAATTATAAAGTGACACAAAGAACTTGTTATGGCTGGAAATTTCGTCAGTTGTCAATCCCCGGCAACGGTGCCAAAAACTTGGTCGCTTGTGAATGTATATGCTAAGGCAAGCTACTCTATGCAAGTATACACAATCGATGCAAGTAATATAGTAGTGAGTGAGTATCGTCTCCATAGGGATTGGATTAGAAATATCTTTTCTCCACAACTAGAACTAATGCCACAAATTAATCCTACTAAGTATTAAAGCTAAGAACTAATATTAAGGAGCTAATAATAATGATTCAATTATTTCAGAAAAGTATGGTCGAGACAAAGAAAATATGCAGACATCTAAAACAAAACAAAACAAGTATTAGATAAAATATAATGCAAACAACCTCACATATTCAGACTTGTCACATAGCACTGATGCTAAACCATTATCTCGACAATAATTATTTTAAGCCCATAATGAATTATTATGACTCACTAAACTGCCCGACAGGATTACTAGGTATTCTTAGACGGTTGATATGGCAATACCTCTCGGCGTTAACTATAGACATTGTCTTAACCTACTCTAGCCTTTATCCCTTTTAGTCGTTTGAAACTCACTTCTTATCTCTAAGGTAGACAAGTTAGAACTTTACCATCCTAGATTCATTCCTTTGCTCACGTTGATCTCTCTTAATTCTCTCGAATTCAAGAATCACTTTATAGATAGAAGGCTATCTCTTGATTCTCTTACAATGCCCATACATGTTTTACCGAAACCCCAGGCGATCTCTCGATGCTCTTAAAGTGTTAAGAAAAAATATTTAAACTATGAGCAAAACAGTCATAAGCAAACATAATTCATCATTCATAAACAAAAAATATTATTCAAGCGAAACAAAGTTTAACACCAAGTAAAGCATTCATGGTGTTATCAAAGATCATCCAAGATTAAACCGTTTAATACAACCCCAAATAAAATAAGAGTTTAAGAACAAAGGAAGAATGACTCCCAAAACCAGAGGCTCTGTCGCGACAATCCTGATCAACACCACGCCTGCCTTGGTGATTACCCTCTCTCGAGACCTTATCACCGCTCTGTTATCATCTGGCTATGGAGTACACCAAGGAAGATTGAGGGGTAGACGGAGAGAAAGCACTGCAGTTGCTTGCTCACGCCTAAGGTAAGGCTCTTCTTTCTTCTTTCTTTCCCCCTTCTTTTTGCGGCTACGGGTGGTAATTATAAGGAGAATCTCCTAGGGCTTTCCATGCTTTTGGAGTTTCCTTAATTAGCTGTTATTAATTTCCCAAACTTAAAAAGGAAAGGCGGTTGGTGGTTGTCAGGATATTCAAGGCTTGCTTGCAAGTGAAGAAGATCATCCAGCTGGCAAGTGATATACGCGGTTTCGCCACATTTGCTTCAGACTTCTTCAGATAAATCTTACCTCAGTGAGATAAATCTTCTCCTCATGTTCTCATATGCTCCATTGGCCTTTGCAACTTTTCATTGTCACAACTGAAATGTTATTCCTCTGTAGAATTCCTGCACAAACAAAACTCAAACAACCACTTCTTCTCAGCAGCATCAGTTAAGCCAAATAAATCTTGCCTAGGCAAAACTTATCCACCAAAACCTATATGTAACTAAATGCAACTAAAAATGCAGTACGTACTTTGTTTAGACGAGCAATAACTTCAGTGAAAAGACTAGAATTTAAGTCTTTTTACGGAGTTATCAAGTAACATATGAAATTCAATATATATCTAAGTCTATCATACTTTATGCGTTATTATGAAAGAGACTTTACAACTCATATGCATAAAGCACTACAAAATGTTATGCATTTGAAAATTAATATCAATTGTTAGAGAAATATCATTTAAGTGAAAAATAGATGCATAAAACATTCAAATTAAGGTAAAGGTTAATTTTTTAAAAAAATGAAAAAAAATTTAAAAATCATTATGATGAACTAAAAAAAAGAATTAACTCTTAGAACATGTTCATCATTATAGTTTAAACTTACCTGAGATATCCAACAACATTTAAACATTCATGTTCAACAGTCATGCATGCTTAAAAACATAGAATATGCAATCAAATTACAAAATAAGTCTTTAAGGTTAAAGATTAACCATCATTTTCCTTGTGTGATTAGAGCATTTGGGATGTTTTACCTTTATCACCATTGCTCTAACACACATCTACAAGAGACATTCATTTGGATTTTGGTACCCAAATTTCTTTGGGTCCTAAAGGGTTAGTTCCAATTTCTCTAGTTACCTTAAGAATTTATACTTGTCTAATTTTAAAATCTTTTCTTTTCTTTATAGGCCAAGTATGTATACTATGACCATGAAAATAACAATGTTAGTATTTTTCCATTTTTAAAATAGATGAATTATTTTGTTAAATGATTTCTTTTTCTTTTGTTAAGCATTCAATCTTAAATTTCAAATTTGTTATTCTAAATCTTCAATTTTGATTTTTGAAAAATCAAAATCATTTTTCAAAATCATTTTGTTTTTCAAAAATAAAATTTTGCTTTCAAAACAAACCATTTTCATTTTTAAATTTAGAAATCAATTTCTTATATTTTGAATTCATGGTCTCAAATTCCAAATACAATTCATCATAGGCTTCTTATAACTCTTTAAATTAATAAGAATTTAAATCACAAGAGTTAGAAGTTACCCTTGAATCTTCTTCGATGTCCATGATACATAGGTTGGCTAATTCATCTTCATCATTGAAATTGTATTCATCTCTCCAAGCAACCAAAAAAACATTCTTTTTACTTGATCACTTCCTCTTTTGAAGGGTCACTCATACTTGGCATGTTTCGTTCTTTGGCATTCAAAGCACATCAGAGACCTTTCTTAATTGATTTTTGTTTCACTTATTTTCCTTAGGAATACATGAATCTTGTGAATCTTTTGAATAGTTGGTCATCTCTTTATCTTAATCCACCTCTTCACTTGAGTCTTTGCTACTCTCATTGGTGGACTTTAAGGCGATCCTACCTCATTATTTTTCTTGTTATTCTCTTCTTCTTTTTTATTCTTTTGGAGTCTCACCTTATGGGTGAGTTGAGAACCAATTAGCTTATTAAGATTGAGCAAACCCAAATCCTTGGTTTTTTCGATAGTGGTGGCCTTTTCTTCCCTAGATATTGGCAAGGATGAGAGCATATTTCTCACTACTTGTTCATTAGGATAAACCTTCACAAATCCTTAAAAACTTATTGTTGATGGAAGTGAATTGATTGTACATCATTTTTATGTCTTTATTGGGCTTTATCTTGAAGTTCTTGTAGTTGAGAGTGAGAATGTTAAACTTGAACTTTTTTAACTGGCTTGTTCATTCATGGGTCACCTCTAACTTATTCCAAATATTCTTAGCATCAGAGCATGAAGACACTCTACTGTATTAGTCTGAGCCAAGCACAAAAGAGGATACATGGCTTTGGCATTGAGTTGGGCAAGTTTCTATCTTCACTTGTCCATTCCGATCAATTCCTTGGAAAGGTGAGAGAACCGTTAATGGTAGAATCCCAAATCGCTAACTTGATGGCTTGGATGAACAATATCATCATATTCTTCCAATATGAATAATTTACTCCATTGAAGTAGGGAGACCTTGTGATAGAGTGGGAGTCCTCAAGGTAGTAGGAATCAAATGTAGAAATCTTCTGGTTGCGTCGGAAATTGATAGAGCATATTCAAATATCATCTCAAGAGGTTATAAAACCTTCAAATGAGTTAGCCTCTAATACTAATTGTTAAGAATTTAGGCTCTATCGATAAATCGAAAATATAACCAAGAGGGGTGAATTGGTTTTCTGAAAATTTAGGAACAAAGGAGAAAATATAAGAAAATTAAGCACAATGATTTATAGTGGTTCAATTTTCTCAAATAAGTCTACATCCACTACCTTAGCTCCACACTAAGGATTTCTAACAAGTTCACTAATTTTTTCTTTTTTCTAGGCTCAAGAGTAACGTTTTACAAATTTCCTAGTTTTCAATGGCTAAACTAGAACCACTCCATTTTTACAAAAGATAAAAGATGTAAAAAAGAAATAACCTTTTAAAGGTAGGAGTTTACAAATTAAGCTCACTAAAAATGCTCTATGTACAAGAAAAAAGGAAAAATAATATTGAAAGAGCTTTTCTCTTGATGTGGATTGTTTGGGTAGGTGTTGTAACCTTTTTAAGTGTCCTAGACTTGTTTTCCTATGTTGGAATGAGTTTGTAGCCATTGAGGATGTTTTGGAGCTATTGGGAATTAATTTTCTGCAAAACAAAATAACCCAGAACAGGGAGTATCGATAATCATGCTTAGAGTATCGGTACTAACCTTATAACATTTAAATAAACTAGTCGTTAATGATAGTCGGGCTAGGCTAGTATCAGTAATCATGTGCATGGAATCGATATTGTAGTATAAAGAGTATCAATATCCCTAAGAGTATTGGTACCAATTTCTCCTACTAGAATTTGAATATCTTTAGAAAAAATAGGTAGTATCGAGATGAGTATCGATACCTCTCTTAACATTGGTATCGAAACTATATGAATAGTATCAATACAACACCTCAAATTTTGGTTCGATGGTTTTGGGTTGACCTAAGAGGTATGTGGACCTCATGGAGTTTGTAATTAATGTTGTTGTGCCAAGTTTGGGCTCACTTGAGTTGAATGTGAGCCCAAAAGGTTATCAAAATCGAGTTTTTGTATATACGATAAAATATAAGGGACTAAAAGTATTGGTATAACATTTTTGAAAATGAGATTGATTCTTTGGGATTTTATCACATGTTTGGGCGTGGGCTTCGGGGATAAAACCTCCCAGCTTTTATTTCTCCCATCATTCTTCACCCTTATCTATTTTCTTTATTTTTTCCTTTCTCAAGCTTCCTAGTTTAAAGGTAAGATCTTTAAAAGGGCTTAAAATACATCATTAAACCTTCCAACAACATTGTTTAGCGATTCAAAAACTTGTTTTCATGATTTGTGTAAAAGGAAATGGGTGGTGAGCATCCTTAGTCAAGGAGAAGGTGAGAGCAAGTGTGGTTGAACTAAAGGAGTTTTATTTCAGATATCCTAGATAAGGTAGTATATTTATAATCTTTTTTTGTGTTATGAACTTTCTAAATATGGCATATCTGGGTTTTGAGCATATCTAGGGGGTTTGTTTTTGCTTGATTTATTCATAGATGGCGTTTTTGTGGAAAATGTAGTGTTTTATGGTGCAAAACAACTCCTCTAAGATTTAAAAGTCGATTTGGGACCAAACTAGAGGATTTTTGAGGATTCTCTAGTGTTTTCTAAGCTTATTTATTGGTTTTCTAGGTTAGGGTATCAATATTGAATAAACAATATCGATATCGATGAATAGTATCGATACCAGATGAACTAGGTTGATTTTTGGGCATTTTATAAGGGGATTATCGATACTCTAGGTGAAAGTAACGACACTGTAGCCTTGATATCGATACTGAGGGTAACAATATCGATACTAGGGGGTAAATTTGCAATCCAGTAGCCAATTTTGGTACCAATACTCAAAAGGGTATTGATACTGACCTAGGAGTATTGATTCTCTATGTAGGGTATCGATACTACTCATTTAAGATGGTTATATTCGATATCTTTAAGGCCCGTAAGAGTTAAGGTTGACCCGAATGGTGGGACTTAGTCCATGAGGGACTTAAATGGTCAAAAGGGCCTAGAAACACCCATAAGAGTGGGTTACAACTGAAGTAACCATACCAAGTGTAATACATCTAAGTTTCTTCAATCGAGCATATATTGAGTAATCAATAATGAAGGACCATTTCGAAAGATGTGCCGATGAGTGAGACGATGAACGAAGTGACTAGAGTGATAGTGGAAGACGAGTACTATATGGGTACCTATAATCAAAGATATGTAAGTTACCCTGTCGATTTAAGGGAAAAATGATGAAAAGTATATGAGAATGATTAGGGAGTTATTGTCAATGAACTATCCCTAAATCGAGTGTTAGACTAGTTATGATATATCATGTGGATAACAATGAATATGAATTGCCTTAAAGGCCTAAAACACTAAAATAATATTAAGCTCTTTCATAACATTCTAGGAGAGAGAACAAATGAGATAGTAGTAAGTAAGAGAACGATCTCACCTACTTGTGTTGTGATTGGTAATAATGACAAGATAACCATGTGATAATAATGTTACATGTGAGATAATAATAATAACCTTATGAGGTAACATTCCATAAGACTTATGCCTTTGTTTTCCATTGGGGAAACGATGAGGACATCCGAGTTACTTGTGTATGAGTGAAAATCATCCAATTGTTTGAGAAATATTCAGATATATCCAAGTCATTTCAAGAGCACTTTAGTTGCTAGTTGAACGTTATACTAATGCTATGTGACCTAGACACGTTCCAAGTACTCTAGAGAAGTAGACTAGCCTAGCAAGGTACCGATGCTATGTGACCCAGACCTAGCCTAAGGTAATAGAGAGATGTTGATGTTGTGTGACCCAAATCTCGCCTAAGTTTCCAGTAGTAAGCAAATAAGGGTGTGAGTTCCATGATGTTATGTGGTCCAGAGCTACACCATGATGCTTACTTATTGTTGTATGATTGTAATTGGAGTTTTTGTGATACTGGATATTATCATTGTGTGTTGCATGATGATGCATTGAAGGATAATATTGAGGTTAGAGACCTAGTAAACGTTTACTCATGGCGAGGCCTTTAGTTGAGACCAAGGGAAGCACGAGACTTATAATAAAAAGGTAGAATGTTGAACAATAAGTAGGTAACACTTGATTAGGATCATGTATGTACCAATGGCTTATTACCATGTCTTCTAAAATTCTTATGCTTATGAGATTCATATGGTGCTCTAGAGTAGCGATTATTCTACTGGCCTTTGTAAGCTTAGCGTTAGGATGTTTTCATTCGCATGTTAGTATATTGAGCCATTTGAGGAGCACTATCGCAGCAGGATTTCTAACATTCCTCTCAGAGTATTGGTGGGTTACTTGTAGTAGGCATGTGTATTCATAGGACTCTTACTTATTTATTGGGAATTATAAACTTTGAGTTGTATTATTTTTTTTAAAATATGTGTCACGGAGCTCTGATTTATAAAATTATTCTATTACTGTTTTGAACTACTGATTTTTAGTCGATGGTCATAAGTATTAATTTCAAAAAAAATAATAAAAAATGGTTAGTCACTTCGGTGGTTCCATGTAAAATTATAATCATATGAATTTCGGGTTGGATTGGATTATGGTGTTACAATCGGTATTGTTCGTGTCGTATCGATGCTGTAAGAACATTATCGGTACTGCTTACCCAAAAAATTGTTTTTGTGTTCAAATTCTTGTTTAATGGACTTTGAATAAATTAAATAAGTCAAAAAATGTTTTTCCCTTAATTTTTTTTATATCAAAATAGGTTCAACACGAACATGCTCTAATACTGATATGACATAAACTTGTCCATGTACTCTAAATGAGTAGACTAGTCAGACGTATATTCCTAGTACATTTGTTATCTGGGTCTCATCTAAAGTACGTATGATGTATGCTAGAGGGGTTCGAGTCTCATGCTATGACGACCCTGAATTATATCTTGATGTTTATTTTTGTTTGTGATTGATAATAAATTGATGATTGTTTCATGGTTATACATGTGGCATGCTCATATGACACATGCATGTAGTACATTAGAGTTATTTGTGTGGAACTGGACTTTTTAACTCAATGTTCAGAATGTGTTTTCGTTCGCAGGTTCAAAGGTAGAGATGGAGGAACTCATCGCTGGATTAAAGATTCCAACCATTCGAGTTATCGGAGTATGTGTTGTATATTAATAGAGTGCATGTATCATTCATTGTCCTTATGCATATTCGAGTCATACTTCTATTTTGATATACTTAATATTATACTTAGAATGTCTTTTAGAGCTTCATACTTTGTAAACTTATTATGAACTCTCATTTATCCTATGATTATATTATGATTGCAATGATTATATCTATCAATTTTGAGTAAATAATTTTAAAAAACAATTAATTATTTTGTTTGTTTTGTGTGACACTCAAATCCTCTAGATTTAGGATGAAACAAATTAAGATGTTATACGCTCTATGATTGACCATTAGAGATATTAGGCTTCCAAAAAAAATGTAAATTTTCATTTGATATGATGTCATTTCTCGTATCAACATCTTGTGTGAACTTGTATTCATATAACATGAGCTTTCTACATGAGCGTTATCCCTCTTATGTAGGAGAAAACCGATATTCCTTCATGAGGTAAATCTCTATGCATGATAGTAATGCTTCTAGGGTGTATATGTCCTACTTCTTTGTGACGTAGTCATCTATACAGGTATAGTAAAATGCATCATCTTGAATTAAATTTGATCCGTGTGAGTCTATAATTAATAAGCTTTAGAGGTATTTCTAACTTTACTAGGTGATAATGATGATAATTTGAGTAACTTCCTTATAATCGAACTTCATGTAATGAACCGTAAGGGCAAATGTCATTTATAATCATATTAAATCTTTATCCATTAGTGGTAAGTGAAATGCTCTTGACCTTTTATTTTTATTTTAGTTTTATGTTCATATTTTTTTCCATCTATGATATACTATACTCCATTTTGATTAGGAATATTCAAATTAATCCGTAACCGTTAATCGTAATCGTTAATCCGTATAATCGTTACATTTTACAAGGCTTGTAAATAACTCAAATGTTCAACGAATCGTTCGTGAACCGTTCAGTGGGAAGTTCGTTTATTTATTAAAAGAATGAACATGAACAATATTTTATGTTCATTTAATTAAATGAACAAACACGAATAAATGGCTCGTTCGTTCATTTATGTTCGTGAACGTTCGGTAATCCTTTCGTTTGTATTTAAACTACTAAATAAATTTTAATTTTAAGACCGCTAATATTTTTAAACTCAATTAATTTTAAACCAAAACAAAAAAATTTCAAATCAATTAAAGAAAATAGGAAAGAAAAAACTCTTCATATATATAAACTCAATTAATGTTATGTTTTTCTATTTATGGTCATTTATGTATGTTCGCTTGTGATCGTTTACGCTCGTTCATTTGTGCTCGTTTATTATTTTAACAAACTAATATGAACGAACATGAACAATCTAAATTTCTTAATGAATGAACACAAACAAGAAATTACATTCGTTTAGTTTTTTGTGTTGATTCATTTGTTAGGTTAAAGTTAAACGAACGAACATAAACATACCCTTATTCATGTTTGTTCGATTCTTTTACATGCCTACATTTTAAAAATTAATTAATCAAAACTCCATGATTAAACGGTTTTAGTTAACTGAATCACTAAAAGTGTCAGTTAACAATTATGGTTACAAATTTTAATAAACGGTTAATTGATAATAAATTATAACTAGTTATATTTTTTAGAGAGAATAAAATTAGAAATATAATCAAAATGGTTCCTCCCTATTTTATTTATCACATTTATCTTATATCATAAATGAATAAAAAACGAATATACCTACTAATATATATGTTTCTATAAAAATAAATTACATCTAGAAATAAATAAGACTTTTAATAGCGATATGAAGTGTCACATTAGGGCCACCGGAGCGACCCACTGTAAAAATAGTGGAAAATTTAAAACTTTTATTAAAACATGTAACTTATAAAATGATCAGTATGCAGAAATAAAACAGATTTTCAAACTCGTATATAAAACAAAATATAATTACATGCCCCCTAATCACATGTATCATACTCTGCAAACAACGCCGGAAGAATTCCCTTACTGAAGTCGATAACTGCACTGGTACAATTCTTTTAACCTGTAATGGTGAGTAATAGAGTGAGCTTCGGAAAGCTCAGTAATACAGAACTACCAGATGATGTTGAAGAACGTGCATGTACAGATAAACATATATTTTCTTATCGAATCAGACATCTATAAATCTTTATGTTGAGTAGAGATCCTACTGATATTTCAGGTAGTAACATATAGTAAGCTTTCAATTCAGATGGAAATATTTCGGATGTCTAGGTTCATGAGATCATAATAGGTTATCTAGTGTGTTCCCGCAAAACCAGTGAAAAGATACAAATCTTTTTAAAACATGTTTTTTTAAAACCTAATAATCCCTCCAACCGCTACACATCATAATGTGTAGGTTCCCCAGATCCATACACCCAACCGCACATGCCAGTAAGGCCCTGAGCACAAAGCTGAGAAGCCTGCAAATATACTTCCTCCAACAATAAACCCCCCATATAAAACATTTCTCCGTCTGTAAACGGAGATATCAGAAATCAAAACAGAATTCAGATCAGATATCAGAACAAAATCCAGATCAGAAATCAGAACATAATTCAGGTCATGTATCAAAATAGAATTCAAGCCAGAAATCAGATAAAATTTATGTGATTAGGGAACACACTAGTGTTTACAGATATTATTCAGAGATATTGGATAATCTTATCAGGCAGAGAAACATGGATCTTCAGTTTACCGATAGAATTTTGGAAGTTAGAATCACTATTGGAAGAGTTTATTAGCTGACGGAATCGCCTGTTATTCAGAACGAGAATTGAGCTGATGAGAAAGAAATGAAGGTTCAGGACATTTACAGTCTATGTCGATCTATCGGATTTTCGAAATAACTCAAGCTGAACAACTCCCAGAACTAATGCATGTTGACCGGATCATTATTTGTCCTTCAGGTATTCACTCTTTAATACCAATAATTATTGTTCATAAATCATCTTTAAGTCATCGTTGAATGAATCTTCCAATGGTATTTATTTCATTTCCCCACTTCAACGATATCAGGAAATGCTAACGTACTTGATTTTTTTTCATAACCCACAGTAATGGTACATTATGTAAACTCATCAGAGTTTCCAGACTTATCTTAATCACTTACTTAATCCTCAGTCATTGAGGTTACTTAGTTCATTTAGCAGTCAAGTCTTTTACAGTTACTTCGGGATTTTCCATAGTAATTCAGATGTTTCTGAATTTCATATACATATTGTATTTCCGTTGAATTCAATTTGGTAGTCGTGTTGATTTGTCTAATGAATATCAACTTCTTAATATCGAATGCGATCTAGAGTTTAGCTGAGCTGAATACTTCCAAAATTATCATCAAGCCACACTTGAGAAGGCGAACACACATTCAAGTAATATCTATGTCGTTCAGGTACTGACATATAATTAAGATTGATCAACTCACTTAAGCTGTGTTCCATAACTTTTAAAGGTAATCCAACACCTATGCTTATTTAGATTCTTTAATTAATCCAAGACATTTACTTAGTATAGGTCATAAGGGTATTTTGGTCATTTTGGTGTTTAATTTTATTACATTCATTACAGAGCTCGAAGATATCCCATCATTCCTGAGCTTGGTGATATTCTTGGGTCATTTCCATTATAGGGGTATTTTGGTCATTTTACATATCTGGTGTATTTCAATCCTTTTCTTTCATATGATCTTATTATTTAATTCAAACATATCATCTTTTCCAGATCTTTTGAACAATTATGACAAAAGATCACCCTCGATAATTTATTCTTAACTCGGAGATTTTCAGGTCAATTGTCCTATCAGAAGTTACCAACAGGTTATCAAGAATTTTTTGTACAAAGACATGATCTTAATAATTAAATTCGTAATTTATCGAGTTAGGTACAATCCTCAAAGTACTTTCTCATTCAGGGTCAACTCGAACTATTTTTACCTCTCAAGGGTATTTTCGTAATTTCTTAACCAGATAACTTTGGTATTAACTCTTAACGAAAATAATTATAATTTAGAGATCCTATGGTTAATTGCTTTCCCAAACATTCTTTGATCTTGAAACGATTCCCTTAACAGACTTCTAGTATCTTGCACAAACCCTCATAGGTTAAAACCAGTTATCCAAATCTTCTAAGCAAAACTAGCATTTCTTATGCACATCTGTAATTTTACCGGATCAATATGTCTTTTCAGAGTTATTACCAATTTCCAGGGACAATTTTTGTCATCTTACAACTTAAGGGTATTTCTGTAATTTTATCCTACCGGAGTATTCTCATAGTTTCTCATCCAAGTACCTTTAACATTTAACCTTTAATGATATATATTATACGTTACAAATCCATGCTAATTCCTTTATTACTAATCACATAACTCATAATTTAATTCTAAAATCCATCAATTTCTTATATTAATCATCTGAACCATAATCAGTTACCTAATTTTTATCGTATTCGGATCGAGTGTAGAAATTAATCAACTCAACAAAAGTGACCAACATTATCTTATTCATGCATTTATCAATATCAACATGTTCCATAAAGCATAAAGAGGTAGTAAAATATTACCTTGTTTTTCTTGTCATACTGATCGACCATATAATTTCCATTCGAATGTCCTCGATCTTTAATTCAACTTCCAATAATTCCTCAGATGCATATCAACAGAAATTACATAAAAAACTGAGCTTAATTCTGAAAAAACGGATCGAATCGTGTGATAAATCAATCAAAAATAGCTTATCGAGTTCGAATTTAGCAAAACAGCCCCCAAAAACATATTCAGAACGTTAAAAAAAAACATAAAATATGACTTTTCGAAAATTTTGAATTTTTCGATCAAAGTCAATGGTCAACGGGCAACGACGGTCAACGGTCAGTCAACGATATTACACATATCATCCTAACAAAAATTAATTACAAATTATGCACCATTCTAAAAATATTTACAAAATTAGCACCCAAGTTTTTTTACACAAATATCACACTGCGGCTAGGACTTTCCCACGCGTAGAAGGCGACGCGTGGGGAGCGTGCGACGTCGTGGAGTGTCCAAAAATTCCCAGAAAAATTTCTAAAAATTATTTTAAGGCATTTTGAGACACTTACCAAGCTCGGTTCACAATTTTGAACGGCGGAGAGCTCGATTCCAAACATCAAAAACTTTAACTTTCTCACCCCTCCACGGGTCTGCGACGACAGAGAAACGGAGAACACCGGTGGACTCGGAACGATGCAAGGAACACGATGGTGCGGGAGGTGTCGAAAACGGATGGCCGGATCGACGAAAAACCAACGGAAATTGAATTAAAACCGATGATATTTCCTATTGAAATTAACGATGAACGGCGCCGATTCATGACGAGAGGTTTGAGGGAATTTGTTCATCGGTCGACAACGAACACGATGGTGATTTCGGTTCGTCAAATGAAGGTCGAACGGTGAGTAGATCGGAGAGGAAAGGAGGGTCAACGGGGAGGGAAAACTGGGAAAAATACACAGAAACAATCGGGGAAAGGAGTTTATAATTCATCCCATAAAAAATAGGTAAACCATGAGTTTAGTCACTGAATTTCCTACACTTCTTAAAATAGTATTCTAACTTTGCGATTTTATAATTTAATCCCCAAATTTCTTCCAAAATACCAATTAAATTCACCATTTTATAATTTCTAAAATTTAACCTCTAAATTGGGGTATTACATTTAATAATATATATATGTTTATCGTCACAAATTTTTTGAAATTTCGAAACTTTTATATTACATTGTCTTTGAAAAAAATTGTAATAGGTTAATCTTTAGATTAACTTGTAATCAATATGTTAATAACAATTAACCATTCTTAAAGATTAAATTATAGTTAGTCAAATTTAGTAAATGTTATAATGATTAATCGATCATTTACGCAAAACAACACGACGAACTGATTATGAAGACTCCTACTTTTGATGTAATAAAACACGTGGATAGCAAGTAAGTGGATAAAATTCTTAAAATAAACAGAGGAATTTAGTATTGTTAATTTAAATGTGAGCAATTAAGGACAATAAATGGCAACATTCACTTTTTCTTGTGTTTTATTAATATAATTATAAAATTTACTCTCAATATTTACACATCCTTTTATTTGATACTAATTTAAAAATAGTAATAAATTTAACTTTTAATATTTACAAATTATGTTAAATTGATCTTAAACAATATATGAATAAAAATATATTTCAAGAAAAAAAATGAAAAAATAAATAAACTTTAAAATGTTTTATAAGATATTCACTTTTTATTTAAACACATTATCATTTAATTCAAACTTCAACCTAAAGTTAACTTCATAATTAGAAATTAAATTTATTTTTATTACATAATATTTTTTACATTTATTACATAATATTTCTAAACATTATTATATTTTAGAAATTTCTTTAATGTATAATTAATTACATTTAAAATATTTTTTTAGTTCTTTTACAAAATATAATCACCCCTTTCTGTATAAATTTTGATTTCATTAAGCAAGAATATGTATTAATCAGTCTTATTAAAAGAAATCGAAATTTAACTTTTTTTATACATTATTATTTTATTATCGCGTTCGAATAAAAAGTGAATATTTTATTAAAAAGTCCTGAATCTATAATTATACTAATAAAAATAGGATAAATAGATAAAAAAAAGTAAACATTTTTACCTATTGTTCTCATGTTCACTTTGATATATACAAGACTAAATTACTTTACTTATTTTAAGAAACTCGATTTGATCACTGTCAAAATTGAAAAAAAAATACCTAGTAAATTTTGTACGAATAAAATTTATTTCACAAAATTAATGCTAAATCTACGACTTTTTGTCACAATATCTGCTTCACAATTCGATTGTAATAAAGTGTACCAAAAAAAAAGTTAATTGGAATAAATACTTGAAGTAGCAAACAAACAAAATACTAAAGGACAAAAGTTACAGAAATAAATAAATAAAAATAATATATGTGTGAAAAATTATCTTAGATACTATATTTTTATTTAAAAATATTTTCAAAACTTTTTAAATTAAAATTATTATCTCGAAATAATACCTTATAAAAATGTTACAAATATATATTAAAAATCAAAATCCAGATATACAAAATAAAAATGTGTATTAAAAATAGTATTAGTAAATACCAAAAATAACAACGGTCTGTTAAACAAATAAAAATAGGAGTTAGTTTGATAATAAACATATGTAAATTAAAGATAATTAAATAATTTTTAGTGATAATAATTTGGAACATAGTAAAAATTGAACGATGAATAAACATTAAATTGAATAAGAATATATTTATGAGCATGATATATTGAAATTCCTGTTGTAGTAGTAAAACCAAAAAACAAAAATGTCAAATTGTGCTTAGTCCTTTTACTATGCTTACATTTAAAGTTTATTCGCTGATTCTCTTACTTTACAACGTTATTAATTAGTCCAAACAAGGAACAGTGTTAACTATCATCCTAAAATGCTGATGTCTTTAATTTGGATTAAATAATAACATTATAAAATTAGGGGATCAAATTGTCAAATTAAAGTGTATGGACTAAATATGAAATTGAAGAAACGTTTAGGGACGAGAGTTAAAATAGAACCAAAACAAACTATTCATTTGATTTTGATCTGAAAGAAATGCTTTTGGTTTGACCAATAGTGTAACACATGCATTATCAACCATTGCTATTCAGTTTTCTCTCTTTATATATACAATCGCTCAAGCACTCTTTTTATGCTGCTTTGCCCTTTACTTTTCCCTTCTATTCAGCTGAGTTCTCGAACTCAAAAACTCGGAAAAAACGACATTGTCAGGTTTTCGAGAACTTGAAAAGGGTAAAGAAATATAGAGAGAAAAAAGGGTCTTTACTCTTTTAGATCCATCGTTTCTTCTTTAACCCTCATATCTTCACCTTCGTCTTCAACTCAGCTTAACTCAATTCATTCAAGCTCTTTCCTTCCACTTCTTTTGAGCTTTGGTTTTTAGAGTTTCACAAATGGCTGAAGCAACTGAAACAAAGGCAATCCCAGAAGCTGAAAAGAATAAAGAACAAAGCTTGCCGTTTTACCAACTTTTCACTTTTGCTGACAAGTATGATTATTTGTTGATGATCACTGGTAGCTTGGGAGCTGTTATCCATGGTTCTTCAATGCCAGTTTTCTTCTTATTGTTCGGTGAAATGGTTAATGGATTTGGCAAAAACCAATCTGATTTGCTCAAAATGACTCATGAAGTTGCCAAGGTTTAACTTTTTCTCGTTCCTTCTTCATTTCACCAAGATACCAACTTTCTTTTATAGATCTAAGATATGTTGTCTTTTGGTTTTGTTTATGCAGTATGCACTCTATTTTGTGTATCTTGGTCTCATTGTCTGCCTATCATCCTATGCAGGTATATAAATTTTCTTTTCTGCTTCGTTTTTTAACCCTTTTTGTTTTAAATGTATGCAATCTTTGAAAGGAATGGTCAAGGCAAGCATTACAGGTGTTGAGTATTAATCTATGGGGTCATAACGGACCGATGGGTGCGTGCCCACATGGTCTTAAAAGGCTCTCTCTTTGTCCTTTTTTTTAATATGCAACATTATCTTTTAACCATAGTCCCATCTCTTCCGTTGTCAAAATACATTTGGTTGTTGCCGTTAACTTCCTCTGTTAAAAAAAGGGTTGATTTTTTTTAATGGTTTACAGAGATAGCGTGTTGGATGTACACTGGGGAAAGGCAAGTAAGCACATTGAGGAAGAAGTATTTGGAAGCTGTTTTGAAGCAAGATGTTGGCTTCTTTGACACTGATGCAAGAACTGGGGATATTGTTTTTAGTGTCTCAACTGATACTCTGCTTGTTCAAGATGCCATCAGTGAGAAGGTTGCTGTATCTTTTCCTTTTTAGTTTTTAGGCTTTCTGGGTTTGATCTGATGCTTAAATGTTGTTTCTTTTAGGTTGGGAACTTTATACATTATCTGTCAACTTTCCTGGCTGGTTTGGTGGTTGGTTTTGTATCAGCATGGAAGTTGGCCCTACTGAGTGTGGCAGCGATCCCCGGAATCGCCTTTGCCGGTGGCTTATATGCTTATACTTTGACCGGTCTCACTTCGAAGAGCCGGGAATCCTATGCCAATGCCGGCATTATTGCCGAACAGGTGAGCCTTTTTGGCCTTTTAAAAGCATCATAAACTTCCAGTTATAGATAATCAGCATAAAGTGTATGTTGGTTTGTGGACTCTCTGTCTACATGTTTTGTGTTAATGAAGTCTTGTTAGGCCATCTTCAAGTCTTCGAAACTCGAGGAAGTCGCTTTTTATCGAACTTGATTATCTCATACTTAACATGTTGTCTGAGAGTTTAATCTCCTGGACAGTCTATTGCACAAGTTCGTACTGTTTACTCGTATGTTGGTGAGAGCAAGGCCCTTAATTCCTACTCGGATGCGATACAAAACACTCTAAAACTTGGATACAAGGCTGGAATGGCAAAGGGTTTGGGGCTCGGCTGCACATACGGCATAGCCTGTATGTCTTGGGCACTTGTTTTTTTGGTATGCCGGTGTTTTTATCCGGAATGGACAAACTGATGGAGGCAAGGCTTTTACCGCAATTTTCTCGGCCATTGTTGGTGGCATGTAAGATCTTAAACTCATGTTATCGTATCTCCTGTGGTTAAAGGTGAAACAAGCTTTGCCATGGATGAAATTGTTTATAAAGTTTACCCTTGCAGGAGTTTGGGGCAGTCATTTTCAAATCTCGGGGCATTCAGTAAAGGAAAAGCAGCTGGTTACAGATTGATGGAGATTATCAATCAAAAGCCCTCCATAATCCAAGACCATTTGGATGCAAAAGTACTGCCTGAGGTTAATGGCAATATAGAATTCAAGGATGTCACTTTCTGCTACCCATCAAGACCGGATGTTATCATTTTTAGCAATTTCTCAATTTTCTTTCCAGCAGGAAAGACGGTTGCCGTTGTTGGAGGTAGTGGTTCCGGGAAGAGTACTGTTGTTCGCTGATTGAGAGGTTCTATGATCCTAACCAGGGTAATTAAGAGACTTTTTCCGTGTTCAAAGAATGATAATGTTTGCCCGTCGGATTATAGAGTTGATGTGTATGTTTTTTCGGCTGAGCAGGACAGGTTTTGTTGGATGATGTCGACATAAAGACAATGCAACTGAAATGGTTACGCGACCAGATTGGACTGGTGAATCAAGAACCTGCTCTCTTTGCAACGACGATCCTTGAGAACATACTATATGGAAAACCCGATGCAACGATGGATGAAGTGGAGGCTGCTGCTTGTGCAGCAAATGCTCACAGCTTCATTACTCTACTTCCAAATGGATATAACACTCAGGTCTCTTCGAGTTTAATATTCTAGTTCGAATTTCAACTCTTGGCTCCATGACAATATGTGTTGCAATCTGTTTTGTGTGCCTTAATGCGAAATTCAGGTGGGAGAGCGAGGAGTCCAACTCTCCGGTGGCCAAAAACAGCGAATAGCAATTGCTAGAGCCATGTTGAAGAACCCTAAGATTTTGCTTCTTGATGAAGAACAAGCGCACTCGATGCTGGCTCTGAGAGTATTGTTCAGGAAGCTCTTGATCGACTCATGGTCGGGAGAACAACTGTGGTTGTCGCGCATCGACTTTCCACGATAAGGAACGTGGATTCAATAGCTGTTATACAACAAGGGCAAGTTGTCGAGACCGGAGCACATGAAGAATTGATTACAAAGGCAGGGGCGTATGCTTCATTAATTAGATTCCAAGAAATGGTGGGAAACAGGGATTTTTCTAACCCGTCGACTCGCCGTTCACGTTCGTCACGTCTAAGTCATTCACTGTCAACCAAGTCTTTAAGCCTCCGGTCTGGTAGTTTGCGGAACTTGAGCTATTCATACAGTACTGGCACTGATGGCCAGATAGAGATGATCTCAAATGCTGAAACAGAACGGAAAAACCCTGCACCACATGGCTACTTCTGTCGGCTTCTCAAGCTAAATGCTCCGGAATGGCCCTATTCAATCATGGGAGCTGTTGGTTCAGTGCTTTCCGGTTTTATCGGACCTACTTTTGCCATCGTGATGAGCAATATGATTGAGGTCTTCTACTATACAAATCCTACCTCTATGGAAAGAAAGACTAAAGAATACGTTTTCATCTACATAGGAGCCGGTCTATATGCCGTCGTTGCATATTTGATTCAGCATTATTTCTTCAGTATCATGGGAGAAAACCTCACAACAAGGGTTAGGCGGATGATGCTCGGAGGTACAAATTCACAACTACAAATCGCCTAACATTTTAATAGCATGCTTGTCAATTTTATGCTGTTTTTCTTCTGAATTCAGCAATTCTAAGGAACGAAGTCGGATGGTTCGATGAGGAAGAGCACAATTCGAGCCTTCTTGCAGCCAAATTGGCAATCGATGCAACAGACTTAAAATCCGCCATAGCCGAGAGGATCTCGGTGATACTGCAGAACATGACTTCACTACTCACCTCGTCATTGTCGCCTTCATAGTGGAATGGAGGGTCTCTCTTCTCATCCTAGGCACCTTCCCTCTTCTAGTCCTTGCAAACTTCGCTCAGGTAAATCTCTTCCCATGATGATTCCACCATTTTTGTCAACCAATTCAATCCAAGTTCATCATTTCTCCAGTAAAAAGTTTGAATCTTTCTCATTAAACGACAACGTAAGAAAATCCAACATGGCTCATCTCGACTTCTCTGCACATGTTTCCTCCAAGTGAGCAATAAAATAATAAAGATTCCATACTTCTGAGAAAGTGTTCTTCCCATAAGTCAACATTTTCGACTTGTTTAATCTGCAACGACGCTGCAGATCACAGTGTAAATTAGTTTTTTTTTTAATTTCAGCTTTTAGAAAACTAACTTATTAAAAGGGAAAAACTACTTCTTGGAACCTGAGCATTGCTGTGTATTATATGCCAATAAATATATATGAAAGTTTCAAGAGATTCTTTCCCCGTGGTTCATATAATTCCTGATCTTTTATGCATTTTGAGGTCTTTTTCTGAATGTTTTGTTTTTATTTCCCCAGTGTGTCAGATTTTGACAGTAAAACAGTGAGAAAGTTACCATGTGAAGGACTTTCTAGTAAAATGTGTCGAAAATGAATATTTTATGGAAATTAAAGAGTTTGAATAACAGTTAATAACTGATTGTTATCTGAAATGTCTTGGATTTCTTGGAAATTTGATGTATTTTATTTTGGACTGTAGCAACTTTCTCTCAAAGGGTTTGCCGGTGACACGGCGAAGGCGCATGCAAAGACGAGCATGATTGCAGGCGAAGGTGTAAGCAATATTCGAACGGTTGCGGCCTTCAACGCCCAAAACAAGATCCTTTCCCTGTTTTGCCATGAACTCCGGGTTCCGCAGATGCGAAGCCTCCGCCGCAGTCAAACTTCGGGCTTTCTTTTCGGCCTCTCTCAATTTGCTCTTTATGCTTCCGAAGCTATCATACTTTGGTATGGTGCTCACCTTGTCAACGAAGGGGTCTCAACATTCTCTAAGGTGATCAAGGTTTTCGTGGTATTAGTGGTCACTGCGAATTCCGTTGCAGAAACGGTTAGTCTTGCTCCTGAAATTGTCAGGGGAGGTGAAGCTGTTGGTTCGGTGTTCTCGATTCTAGACCGTTCAACCAGGATTGACCCCGATGATCCGGAGGCAGATCCGGTTGAAACAATTCGTGGAGAAATTGAACTCAGGCATGTTGATTTTGCATATCCTTCACGACCTGATGTCAGTGTGTTCAAAGACCTTAACCTCCGTATCCGTGCCAGCCAAAGCCAAGCACTTGTTGGGGTCAGTGGCTCCGGCAAAAGTTCAGTCATTGCCTTGATCGAACGATTCTACGATCCTACAGCCGGAAAGGTTATGATTGATGGAAAAGATATCCGGAGATTGAACTTGAAATCTCTCAGGCTTAAAATTGGATTGGTGCAACAAGAACCGGTCCTCTTTGCTGCCAGCATTTTCGATAATATTGCTTATGGCAAAGAAGGAGCAACCGAAGCTGAAGTAATCGAAGCAGCTCGGTCAGCTAATGTGCACGGTTTTGTTAGTGCATTTCCTGAAGGGTACAAAACACCAGTTGGCGAGAGAGGGGTTCAGCTCTCCGGAGGTCAGAAGCAAAGAATCGCGATCGCAAGGGCTGTGCTTAAGGACCCAACAATACTACTACTCGACGAGGCGACAAGTTCACTTGATGCGGAGTCGGAGTGTGTGTTACAAGAAGCACTCGAAAGGCTAATGAGGGGCCGCACCACTGTGCTCGTGGCTCACCGTCTCTCAACAATAAGAAACGTCGACAGTATTGCAGTAGTGCAAGACGGACGAATCGTGGAACAAGGCAGCCACTCCGAATTGATTAGCCGACCCGAAGGAGCCTATTCGAGGCTGTTGCAACTGCAACACCATCACATATGAAAAAAGTCACTTTTTTAAAAAAAAATCATGGCTTTGTAGGGGTGGTGATATTCGTTTGGGGGACCCTTTAACCTTTTTTGTGTTCCATCTTTCTGTGTTTGAAATGATGATAGTTGTAGATAGCGTGGGAGACTGAATCTTAAGAACTTTTGCCTCATTTTCCAATGTTAAATTATTGATATCTTCTTTCTTGTAAACTGCAAACCACTTTATCATGAGCTTCCCATTGCATGTGCCTGGTGAAAGAGTTTGAGTTCTACATCAGGCCACCTCTTTCTATGGCTGAAGCTATGTTATTCGAATGATTGTGATAATACATGCGTCAAAAATATAAAGTGTGGAAGACGACTACTTGATGAAAAATACTCATTTGAGCAGGTTTTTGAGTCCACTACAAAATGTAGGCCATCTCTTTAAACTTGAATTCATTTATTAAAAAAAAAGTCTCAATCCCCATTTTTTTAAAATAAAAAATAAAGAATGGGTAATGATTATGGAATTCACTAAAAGTTGCATTTTGCTGTACTTGAAACTGTGAAGGGCCCTATGAAACTTTTACAGTTCAATAATGGGTGGCAAAGGACAAGAAATGGAGGGGTTGTTTTCAGTTCTGAGTCTGAATCTGATGGAAACAGAAAATTCAAGGCCATGGAAATGGGTGGGGTCTTAGATTTTTATGCAGACACAGATGATGATGCATCACTGTCAACATGTCTTATGCCCTACCCTTTCATCATACACATACATGCCCCTCCAGTCCTTTTTTTTACCAAGATTATGTTAATCCAATGTATCTTGAGATATTAGAATGAAAATTTTACATTCCAACTTTAAAGATAATATTATTGAAAGGAACAAATATCTATGGATCATAAAACAGATAGAGTAATGGTGGATCCCTAGTCTACAAATGTTGACTAGAATAGGGATCATTTTCTGAAATATTGAGTTGAATCCCATCAATGTTTTGTTCTTGATTCAGGTCCCTGTATCACCTATCGTTTTGGCCAATATTAATGGACTTCTTCCCATGAGGAATTGATTCTCAAGTTGGCAGATGTGGGTGGGGCTTCTCCTTGACTCAATTACCAAAAGTTCGTCAAATTTTCTTGGTCAAATTATAGCTTTGGTCCTTGAGAATTCTTGAGATTGCTATCTGTAGTTGAACATCCAACCAAAGTCCAAAGCTTTCATCATTAATGGCTCAAAATTAAACTTGAGTAAAAAAAATACCCATTTACTGTCTAACTTGACTACAACCTGCCTTGCTTCATAATTTCAAGCTTGAACGAGTCCCTCATAGGTACCCCAAACTCCTATTATAGAATAGGGTAAAGTACACAAATCATCCTTAAGTGTAGGGCGTTGCATTGTTGAATCCCCAGTTATTAAGAGTTATAAAATGATGTTTCGATAATTAGATGTTATTTTGTTGAGTCCCCATTATTAACAATTATAAAATTATCACTAGACAATTCATATGTTTTAAACTATTTATTTTCCCGTTAAAAAATTGACGATTGTCTGAGCTGGACGTTAACTTGCTAACTGAGATAAGATAAAAAATCATATTTTAATGATATCTACTAGCACCACAGTTACTTTCAAGCACTGACTCGACAATATAATGTTTCGACTTTCAAGAACTGCCTCGACGACATAATATAAATAGAGAGTCGATCCATAAAATACAACTCAAACGATTCTTTGATCATATTTTATCAAATCCTAACAATAGGCTAATGTCTAACTCATACAATCGTCAATTTTTTAGTGAAAAATGATGAGATTGAAACATATGAATAGTTAGGTAATTATTTTATAACTTTTAAAAGTTGAGGGACTCAACAAAACAATGTCTTCTAATCAAAGAACCATTTTATAACTTTTTAATAATCGGGAATCTAAAAAATCAATACTTTATAGTCGATTTTGTCTATTTTGTCCTATAAAATATTATTCATATGTTATTAAAAAATAGATAAACTATTGCTTTAATCACTAAATTATGAGATCAATTTATTCTAATCACTAAATAAAAAATTATCAATTAGATCATTAACATTTTATTTTGATGTCAATCAATCACTTATCCACCACACTAAATTAAGTAATTGCTTTATAGTTGACAAAGATTATATTTAGATTAAACTGCGCTTAATACAAGTTTTTTTTTTAATATTTGTTAAACTAAATTCAATATTTTATTATCATTTTGTATTTTTATAATTACTTATATATAATCATTAAATTAATTTCTAATATAATTAATATTTTTTAAAATTATATATTATATAATAATATACTTTTATTATAAATATAAAAGTTTAAAATTATTGTTTTTAAATTATTTCAATGATTACATATATGCAATTATGAAATAAAAATAGTTGAAAACTATTACATTGAGTTTAAAAATATAAAGTCTTGTATCAAATATAGTTTAACCTAAATATATTTTTTGTCAACTATATAACAATTATTTAGTTTGGTACAATGACTAAGTATCAGTCTAAGTCTCAAGTCTTAGGTTTTATCCCTTCCAAACATAATACATATTTTCTTAATAATTTTTGAATTAACTATAATTTAACTTAAATATAATTTATTTCCACCATGAAACAAATATTCAGTTCGGTTTAACAATTAAGTGTTGGAGTGTTAGGTTTTGGGTTTGATCCATTCCAAACTCAATCCATATTTTTCTTAATTTTCTATTATAAGATAATTACATATATCATTATCTTATTAGATGGTTAAATTTATTAAATGATTTCCAAATAAAAATTAAATTAAATTAATAAAATAAGTAAATTATGATGACTAAATTCATTATCATCCAAAGTAAAAATGATATAAATCATTAACTCCTTTATTAGCTAACAAAAACTTAGAAGTCAAGGACTTGATTGATTTACCAAAATGAAATATTAATGTCACACCCTAATTTTTCAATATTAATTTTATTGTTTTAATTGAGGAACTAAATTGAATAATTTTGAAGATTTCAGAGTCAAATTTGAAAGCTTAAGAAGTTCAGGGACTATTCCCATAATTTCTCCATAGCATATTTGAATAAAAAAATTAAAAACCCCAAACCCTATTTTTCATGGGTGTAAGTGAACTCATGTAATCCTTAACCCTAAACTACACCCCATCGATCATCGCCTTAATCCCCCGTCGTTCGACCGTCCCAACTCGTGCCGCCACCGCCATTCGGTTCATCGTTGACCGACGAACAAAATCCCCATATTCCTCCACCGAAAGAGGCACCGATCGTCACGAATAAATCGTCAAAGTTTCATCGGATTTCCCTTGATTTCAGCCGATCGAGACATCGCCTCGCCTCACCGCCGCGCCCATTAGCCTCGTCGTCATTGTGCGCACAAAACCCGTCCAGTGCAATGCGTCGTCGTTGCCTCCATCGTCGTTCATCGTAGGGGTAAGTTCCCGATTTAATTTTGAAAACTTTGATGTATTATTGCTACGAATTGGGATTGATTATTGGTTAATTTGAGTATGTGGATGATCAGGGAAGAATCGACCTACATCCCGACCTCCGTTACCGCCGCATGTGACGCCATGCGTCGGCAACGCGCGTAGGGGTCATCCCCAGCTCTGGTTTCTTCTAGAATCGGTCCAACCGATTTGGATCGGCCCGAACCGACCAACCCAGTCAAACCGGGTCTGTTTGACTCGATCAAGTCAACTCGTTCTGAGCCAACCCGTCTGAGTCAACCTGTTGACTTTGACCGTTAACTTTGACAGTTGACTTTGGCCGTTAACCCGAAAAGTCAAAATTTTTGAAAAGACAATTTATGTTTTTCGACGTCCTAAGTTCGAATCCGAAGTTCGTTTTTCCAAATTCAC
The DNA here is from genome assembly GCF_006381635.1 of Hibiscus syriacus. Classification (NCBI taxonomy): domain Eukaryota; kingdom Viridiplantae; phylum Streptophyta; class Magnoliopsida; order Malvales; family Malvaceae; genus Hibiscus; species Hibiscus syriacus. Next base: position 161,580 of record NW_024063196.1, read on the forward strand.
ACCTAATAAGCCATTTTTCAGTGTTTTATCTTCGGAGGTCTTTCGATTAAGTTCATGTTCTTACGTAAATTCGGTTGTTATGTATCCGAGGAATTATTGGACATTGAAGTCAAGTTCCAAAGTGGTCGAATGAAGTTTAAATGTTCGATCGGTGGAGCACAGAAATCGAGGTAATACAATACTACCTTATGCATGCTTTATGGAACATGTTGGAATTTGTAGATACATGGATGAATATGATTGGTCTCATCTGTATAGTAAATTATTCCTAAATTCGATCCGAATATGATAAAAAGTTGGTAACTGAATATGACTAAGATGACTCGTATAAGAAATTGGGAGACCGATAGGAATTTAACTACAAGTTATGTGATTAAGTGGTAAAGTAATCAACCCTAGGATTTGTAAATTCTGATTTTCCTCATTAACGGTTAAATACCAATGGTATTTGGATAAAATTATGAAAATACTTCGGTTGGGTAAAATTACAAAAATACCCTTATAGGGTAAAATTATGAAAACACCCCTGAGTTGTAAAAATAGTATGTATTGATCCTGATAGTAGAATTACCCCCCAAGAATATGTATTTCGACCCAATAAAATTTATGACGCAACTGTTAACTCCTAATTTATCTGGAAAATATATTTTAATTAGTTTTGAACCTCAGAGAAAGCATAAGGCTTATAAACTTCAATTCTTGATTAAACACTTGAAGCCTAAGTTATCAGAAGTAATGCCACTGACAGAATTGAATGAAATGATGATTATACCCTTAAAGTAAAAAAAAAAGACTATAGATGACTATGATAATGGATAACTATGGATCGATTTGATTACTAAATGACCTAAGTACCCTTAATGACCTAGGATTAAGTGAGTAACTTGGATAAGTCTGGAAACGTTGATGAACTTACATGATGTACTATCCCTAAGGGTTATAAACCACAAATCAAGCTCGTTGATATCTATCGATATCGTTGCAATACAGAAGTGAAATAAATACCATTGGAATTACTTATTTGCCTCTCTAAGATCCAATCAGTGAAGATTCTGAAGATGATCAGTTCGACAAAAGTTGTCAGTATTAATGTGCGAATACCCTTGAAGTGCAATGATTTGCCGGTTGACATGTATCACAGTGCAGGAAGTTATTCAGTTCGAGTTAACTCGATATTCTGATAAATCGACATGAATCTTAAATACCATGAATCATCGTTATTCTCTTATCAGATTAAATTACTAATAATTCTCTAAGAACCTAATGTCTAAAATGCTCCTGATTTGCCTAGATAATAGGAACACTCATGTTATGTCTAAATCCTTAATAATTCTACTGTAAAAGATTCTGAATATCTTCCTGATACTCAATTGCCTACGAAAAATTTATGAATATTGTATGATCTTGATAAATCACTTCCCGATTGAATGATGAATTAGTTAGCTATCAAACTCCCCTCTTGTATAGGGATCTTGATTCTGAAATCCTATTAAATTACAAAAGTTTCATGATTCCCTACCTAATAAATACCAAGTATCTCCGAATAGTATCTGGATCCTCTAGTGTGTTCCCTATGTGCTACACGACTATTTTATCTTCATTGAAATATGTTTCATTGAAAATTATAATTTACTGGTTGATGGTTTATGGACTATGGCTGAATGATACATGTTATTTGAATATTTTTTTTCACTAGAAATATGATTATGCCGAATATAGATCATGGAAATTATTGTTTATTATGTGAACCATTTTATTGAAACATTTTTTTGGGTAGGCTAGAGAATATAGGTTTAGCTCTTATCAAGCTGGTAAATCCTTACGGACCTAATGCGACCCTTAGGTTGGCTCTGAGGCCCCGAGAACTTTATTGGGTAGGCTCTTAGGCCCCAAGATGTTCTCTTAGGTTGGCTCCTTACATCCAATGGGTATAACGTAAGCCCTATAGATGCAGTTCTGGAGAACTACATATGGTGTGCGGGTGGAGGGTAGTTATGTGGTTTATTTCATTGTCACACTTACGAGATTTTACTGGATCATGATCCAGATATTACTGTTACTGTTAAATATGATTTCTATTGGATATTGTATGGGTAGGATTCTGGAGTATAGAGGTTCATCTCTGATAGCGCTGGTAAATCCTTACGAACCTAAGGTGACCCTTGGGTAGGCTTCGAGGCCCCATGAAACTTTCTTGGGTAAGCTCTCGGGCCCCAAGGCATTCCCTTAGGGTGGCTCCCTTTGTTGTGTGCTTAGGGTAAGTCCTTATGGATGTAATTCTGGGGAACTGCATAACGATGTTCGGCTGGAGGGTTCTAATATGGTTTTAAAAATATGTTCTAAATTGTTACTGGTTTTGGTTGGAACATACTAGACATCCTATTCCAATCCCCTGAAAGCACGGTACTCTGAATGTTTCTATTAACTGAAATCTTCATGGCTTTTACTTGAAGAAATAACTGTGGAATCGTAGCTCAACCTGAAAACCTGTAGACATCTGAATCAACAAGAAAATGTTACGGATTTTCATTTATCTGCATGTTCTTTAACCTCATTTGGTAGTTCTGTATTACTGAGCTTCCCAAAGCTCACTCTTTTACTCACCATTTTAGGTTAAAAGGATCAAATCAGTGCATCTATCGACTTCAGTAAGGGAGTTCCATCGGCGTTGCTTGCGGAGTACGATGCATGTGTTAGGGGCATGTAGGTGGTATTCCGTTTTTATATTCGAGTCTGAAAGTGTATGATTTTAATTTTTTTTGTAATATATGAATGGTTTTCCAAACTTGTTTTTTTATTATAAATTGTTTTATGATTTTACACATTTTAAAAGAAATTTTAAATTTATTCGAGATTTTTACCATGGGTCGAACTGGTAGCCCTAATGTGACACCTCAGATCGGATTGGGCCGATCTGTGGGTGTTAGAATTAATAACATAATTAATATTTTTTATTTAGTGATTAGGATAGAATCAATCCCATAATTTATTATTTAACTAATAATTTATTCTAAAAATTAATATTTTGATAAATATATTTGTTTAAAATTTAGTTTATAAATTATTATTTTTAATAGTCTAAAGTGATTGTAAGATAATATTTATTTAAAACATTTATTAAGTATTTATATTACACACTCTAAAAACATAATTTTTGAATTAAAAACCTCTAGATGAATCAATTGAATTAAACATCTATATGAATAATGTAAAGGGTAAACTACGCTGGTAATCATCTAACTATTATCCTTTTATCATTTTGACCATCGATGTTTTGATTTAATAAATCAGACCACCCAACTATTTAAATGCTTCAATCGAGTCACTGACCGTTAACTTTTAACAGAAGATGTGACGTGAAAGTTAAAAAACTTGATATAATTACATATTTGATCCTTAATATTTATATATTCTATAGATAGAATTTATTTTAATTAAAATAAATTTAATCTCCAATTAGATTGTAACACGTGTCACTATCTTGTTGAAGATATTTTCTTAATTTTTTATTTATTTGATATTTTTTTCTTCCAATAATTTGTGACACATGTCATCATGCTATTAAAAACACCTTATTATGGTGAGAATATGAAATGGTGAATTGTAAGCTATGTTGGAATTAAACATGGGACAAAGGAATATCAAGCGCACGCCTAACCCACTCCACCAAGCCCCTCATTTGGTTCCATATCACAACATGATTTATATATTTATTCCATTTACTGACAAAAAAAAAGGAAAAAAAGAAAAAGAAAATGCAAATGTAAATTGGGAGGTACATGGATTCAAAGTAAGGATGAAATTCCTTTAACCATTAACTCCAATTACATATTTGAATATAATTTACAATATTTTTTAATTTTTATTAATGAAAGAAATAATTCTTAATTTTTAGTAATAGAAAAATAATTTGAATAAAATTAAGAATTATTTATACAATTAAAAAAATTAAAATTAAAATATAAAATTTTAAATTATAATTAATAAATAAAAGTCAATAATTGTTTCTTTCATTAAATAAATTAAAAATATAAAAAAATGTGGAGATTATAGTTAAGAGATATAAATTAAAAATTATTCCTTCTATTAGCAAAAATTAAAAAAATTATCAATTATAGTTAATAAGTAAAAATTAATGCATAACTAATATTTTGATATAACAAATAAGGGAAAAATATTTTTGGACTAAATTGAATTTATTCAAAGTTTTCATCAAAATAATTAAAGTCCAATCAAAACCTTAAAATGAATATTTTGACCAGAAGTTTTGAAACTTCTACAAGAGTTTCGAAACTTTCCAAGATAACTTCCCAAAAATTTTCAAGAGTTTCGAAACTATCTCAATAGTTTCGAAACTTTACCTAAAGTTTTGATATTTTGTGTGCAACGGTAAAATTTTCCAACAACACTTTTGAAGAGTTTCAAAACTTTTCCTAGAGTTTTGAAACTTTATGTGAAGGATTTTTCCAACGGCTCCAAACCTTCCCAAACGACTAGTAACTCATTCCAACATATTAAAAACAAGTTGAGGTTACTTAAAGAAGGTGACCAACACCCATCCAAGCAATCAAACACAAGAGAAAAACTTTTTATTCTTTATTTCTCTTTCTCTTGTAAATATTTGTGTTTTTGTGAGCTTTAATTTGTAAACACCTTCATTTTTAGAGGTTTTCTTGTTTACAATTCTTTTCTTTTGTAAAGTTCTAGCTAAGCCTTCGAAAAACTAGAGAGTTTGTAAATGTTATCTCTTTATCCTTGAAAAAAAAGAACAAATTAGTGGATTTGTTGGAAATTCCTAAGTGAGGAGCTTAGGTAGTAGATGTAGACTTCATTGAGGGAGTTGAACCACTATAAATCATTGTGCAAATTTTCCTATCTTTATACTCCTTACTCCCCAAACTTCAAAAAACCAATTTACCCCCTCTTGGCTCATTTTCAGTTGATCGAACAAGCTTCATTGATCTCAATAATTGGTATCAGAGCTTAACTCATTAGAATGTTTAACAACCTTGAGACGATTATTGAAGAAGCTCTACCTATTTTCGAAGTAACCAAGAAGATGGATTCCACATCCGGATCGTTCTACATGGAAGACTCCTACCGATCAACAAGCCTCCATACTTCAACGGAGCCAACTACCATCATTGGAAGAAATTAATTAAGTTATTCATCCAATCCAATGATATTGATGCATGAGAGATGATCAAGAACGGCTATTCTTCTCAAAAGAAGAAGACGAAGGAGTAGAGTGCCCAATAATGAAAGAAAGATCAATAAAAGGCTAAGGTCATACACATGTTGTTTTGTGTATTTAGTCTCAATATCTATGAAGGAGTTTCTTCTTGTTCAAATGCTAAGGAGATTTGGAATAAGCTCGAAGAGATCCATGGAAACAAGAAAGAAGAACCAACAAATACAATGTGCTTAATGGCTCTTGAAGAGCCCAAGGTATCTTCTAACTCTAATGAATTCGATTTATATTCTTTTGACGAGTTACAAGATGCATATGATGAATTATGTTTGGAGTTTGAGACCATGAACTCTAAATACAAGAAAATGATTTCGAAATTTAAAGATGAAAACAATTTTCTTTTGGAAGAAAAAAATGGACTTTGAAAATCAAAATGAAATTTTGAAAAAGGATTTAGATCTTTCAAAAATGAAAATTGGAAATTTTGAAAAATAAAGTTTTGATTTAAAAGTTAAGCTTTAACAAAAGAAAAAATAAATCATTTTAAATAATTCATCTAGTTTTATAATGGAAAATGCTCACATTGCCATTATCATGGTCATATGGAACATGCTTGTCCTTTAAAGAAAGGAAAACGTTCAAGGATCCAAAGCAATTTGGATACCAAAATACACATAAATGTCTCTTGTAGGTGTGTGGGAGCAATGATGATGAAACTGAAGATATTCAAATGCTCTATCCACACTTGAAAAGGAATGGGCAAGCTATAAGCTTAATGTTTTTGTTTTGATTAATTGGTAGCTTATTTGTTGTATGCATGCATGAGTTTTTAAACTTAAATGATTTTGTGTTGATTTTCTATTTCATGTATGTTAAAAAGTGTTGTGATGAACATTTTCTAAAGTTTTAATGATTTTTCATAAATGTTTGTTCGTCATAATGATTTTTGGTCAAAATTGGTTTTAATGCTTTGTTTTTACAAATTTTAATTTTTGACCATAATTTAAATGTTTATTCATGTGATTTATTGCAAATGATATCTCTCTAATAATTGACATCAATTTTTCAAATGCATAACATTTTTGGATAGCTTTATGCACATGCACTTAAATATAACAATTGATATTGCATAAAGTATATTAGACTGGATATATTGAATTTCATGTGCTACTAACATGTTTGTTCATCTTTATTGAAATTCAATGTATTTTAAGTGTCAAACTTTTAAAGTCAATTTTTGTTTGAAATGCATTTGTTGAGGGGAAGCTCTTGATTTTTCAAATGATTTTAATGTTAAGATTCTCTACTTACTCTCCATGTTATTTTTGAACCTAAAGTTTGAATTATTTTTATATAACAAAAAGGGAGAGAAGTATAGGTTTGAAATTTTCATTTCAAGAATGAAAAAGGTGGATCTTTAATATTTTCTAAAATATTTCTCTTTTTCATTAAATGTTTGATAAGGGGAGCTTTTCCAAAAACTATTTTCAAAGGTTTTGTTATATCAAAAAGGGAGAGATTGTAGAACTAATATTTTGATACAACAAATAAGGGAAAAATGTTTTTGGGCTAAATTGAATTTATTCAAAGTTTTCATCAAAATAATTCAAAGTCCAATCAAAACCTTAAAATGAGTATTTTGACCAGAATTTTCAAAACTTTCCAAGATAATATTCCAAAAAGTTTCGATACTTTGAACAGTTTCGAAACTATCTCAAGAGTTTCGAAACTATCTCAAGAGTTTCTAAACTTTACCTAAAGTTTTAATAATTTGTGTCAAACGGTTAAATGTTTCCAATGGCTCTTTCGAAGAGTTTCGAAACTTTGTGTGCAGGATTTTTCCAACAGCTCCAAACCTTCCCAAATGACTAGTAACTCATTCCAACATACAAAAAACAAGTTGAGGACACTTGAAGAAGGTGACCAACACCTATCCAAGCAATCAAACACAAGAGAAAATTTTTTCATTCTTTATTTCTCTTTCTCTTGTAAATATTTGTGTTTTTGTGAGCTTCAATTTGTAAACATCTTCCTTTTTAGAGGTTTTCTTGTTTACAATTCTTTTCTTTATAAAGGGGTTTTGGTTCTAGCTAAGCCTTCGAAAAGCTAGGGAGTTTGTAAAGGTTATCTCTTTATCCTTGAAAAAGAAAAAAACAAATTAGTGGATTTGTTGGAAAATCCTAAATGAAGAGCTTAGGAAGTTAATGTAAAATTCATTGAGGGAGTTGAACCACTATAAATCATTGTGCCAATTTTTCTATCTTTATACTCCTTAGTCCCTACACTTCAAAAAGCCAATTAACCCCCTTTTGGCTCTTCTTCAATTGATCGATCGAGCCGATTCGAACCCAACAATTAAGAATTATATTCTCGATTAATAAAATGAAAAAATATATAAATTATTGTAAATTATATTCAAATATGTGATTGAATTAAGTAATTTCATCATTGTTTTGAATCTATGTACCTTCTAATTTGCATTTTCACTTCTTTCTGTTTCCTGATATTAACTGGTATACTTATATAAAATATGTTGTAATATTTAACCAAATGAGGTGTTTGACACATGTCATAATCTAATTGGAGATTAAATTTATTTTAATTAAAATTAACTATATCTAAATTGATAGAATATGTAAATTTTAAGGACCAAATATGTAATTATACCAAGGTTTTTAACTGTCACGTCACATCCTCAGTTAAAACTTAACAATTAGTGGCTTGATTGAAACATTTAAATAGTTTGATAGTTTGATTGATTAAATTAAAACATCGGTGGTTAAAATAAAAAGTGAAAATAATTAGGCGGTCAGCAGTATAGTTTATCCTAATGTAAATTTGATTTTATAATTGATGACTAGTTTGAAAAGAACAGTGGGCCTTTTTGTTACCCTAACCTTCTACCATAATGGACCAAAACTTCGGTTGGCTTAACCATGGGTTTAGCTCAAAGTGAACCCACTTAATATTGAACCATATGGAAATTAGATAAAAAAAGAATTATAAAATTTAGCATAACTTTGTATATATTAAATATATATTAATAAAAATTATAAAAATATATTTAAATTTATAGATGAAATAATTTTAAATATATTAATTATAAAATTTAAATAATTTAAATATTTAAAACATTTATGATTATATTTTGAAATTTTTAATTAAAAAATATCAACTGTGACATTTTTATAGAAAAAAAAATCCATTTCATATAAAAATATGTTTAACATATAAATCAAAAATATATTTTTAATATAAAAGCTTAAATCTTATTCATTTGTCGACTAAAATTATGAGTTTTATGGATATGTTTCAAATAAAATTATGGATAAAAATAATGTAAAGAGAGAACCTTGGATTTAGAGTCAATATGTTTCTTTTATTTGCCTTTTACTATGCCATATTGGTGTAACTTTTGACTTTTTTTAATACATAAAGTAGAAATGCTATCTAAGACTAATCTTGCTTAAACTTCATGTTCCTTTTAGGGATGTGAATGAAATAGTTATTCAGGTTTCAGTCGGATTTTGTCAGGTTATGTCAAGTCGGATTTTGTCAGGTTAGGTCAAATCGGATATAAGTTGTGTCAGGTCAATTTTATAGTTTGACTTGAATTAGGTCGAGTCTGGTCAAATCAGTTCGGGTCATTTCAGGTTGATTTGATATCAGATTCAGTTCGTGTTTGGATCAGATTAATTTCAGTTCGGATCGACGCCAGTTTGGGTCAAAATAGTTTAGGTATGAATAAGTTAAATACCAGGTAATTCAGGTTCAGATGGACTTCATTTGGATCTCGTTTAGATCGGGTCCATAATTGAAAGTCAAATTCAGGTTGGATCTTATCGGGTACAGACTGACTTTAGGTAGGGTCATTTTTGGGTTAATTAGTTTTCGCATTTCATGACGACGAATTGTAATTGTGATTGTATATGATTTGGAGTGAATTACAAAAATATAAATAATTATGGGTCAATTTTAATAAAAATGAACAAACATGAAATTATAAATTGAAATTTAAATAAATTAAACAACACGCATGGATGAGGGATCAAATCGAAATAATTATAAAATGTTAAGTTGAAATTAATAGAAAATGGACTAAATTAAATCCATTTAAAAAGTTGGTGAACAAAGTATATAGGGTTTGGAGATGATATAATTTATAGAGTTTGAAATGAAGTTATTATGTGATTATTGGGGTTGAAGTAAATTATAAAAACATATATAAATATGGGCCAATTTCAAAATAAATATAATTTTAAAGACTAAATTGAACAAATATAAAATTACAAGCTAAAATTTAAAAAAACTAAACAACACATAGGAATCGAATCAAAATAATTATAAAATATGAAGTTGAAATTATATAAAATGGATTGAATTGCATTCATTTCAAAGTTAAAGAACAAAAGTTATCAGGTTTTAGATATTATATTATAATGTTAAGAATGAAATTGATTAAAATTAAAATTATAAAACTATAATTTAAATATATTAAACGACATGCAATGATCAAATTAAACAACTATATATATATATTCTCATTATACTTATAATATGATGCATGTATATATAAATATATATAAATAAGTATTTTATATATAAGTATACATGCATACATAAGTATATATGTATGATATGTATGTATATATGTATGTATATATATATAATATATATATGATAATTTAATTTAAAAATAAAAAAAAAATAATAAAAATTATAATTTATATAAAATAAAACATCTATGTATACTTATACATATATTCTTATGTATATATAGTATATAATCTACATAGCTATTGAAAATACAATTCACAATTTTTGGGTTTATTTTTGTTTATTTCAATATTGAGATCATTATATTTATAAGGCACCCTACATTTTTAAGTAATTGTAGAAAGATTGTCTACATTTCCATAACTCATGATGTCTTGTCATTTTTCCCTCGAAGAACTTTATTTAAAAGGTAGTGAGGTAAAAACAACTTCCTCCACATGTTTTGTGATAACACAGAACTTCTTAATATGCGTTCATCATTTCCTTTTAAGATTTAAATCTTTCGTTTTTCTACTCCATTTAATTTAAGAGAGTATGATGGTCTCTTCATGAATAATATCATGTTGTGCAAAATATTAATCAAATGATTCAATTATTTACTACCATAATCACTTCTTATCATCTTAATATTTTTATTAATTTGGTTTTCAACTTTGAGTTTATAGAGAATGAATTTCTCTATAGCTTCTTGTTGCTCTCTAGCAATATATTAATACTTTTTGCTATCATTAATGAAGGTAAAATATTTTTTTTTTCATTCTTATTTGTAAAAGTAGATCAAATAAACTCATTAAAAACGACATGAATTAAATTCTTAAAATAAATTTAATTTCAATATTTCACTTTACAAATATATCAATATTTTCAAGAAATAAATTCAACGATTTATACTAGATTCTCAAGGAAAAAAATTAATGATTTATTTCCTTTTACAAAATAGGAAAATAAATCCAACGATTTAACCTTTTACAAAACAGAAAAATTAATCCAACGATTTTTTTTTATAAACAGGAAATAAATTCAAATATTTATTTTCTTTTACAAACATAAAAATCATCGATTTATTTTCTTTAAAAAATATAATCATTTAAGATCTCAAGAAAATAAATTCAATAATTTGTTTCTTTTTAAAAGATAGAATTATCCATGATTCTCAAGAAAATAAAAAAACGATTTATTTTTTTACAAAGTTAGAATCAACACAAGATTCTATTGATTATAAATCTAGATTTATTTCCCTTTTTAAGTTATATATTACGTTAAACGATGATATTAGTAGCACTAAAACTTGAAATAGATGTATCACGACAACTAGATTCTCTTTAACAAATAGACATAAAAAGAAACTAATCCTTTAATTTAAACTCAATATCAAAAGGAACTAATTTTTAATTTTATTTTTTGCAACACAATAATCAAAAACTTTGGATTAAACTCTGAATCTATTTATATCTACAAAATTTCTCAAAAGAATTAGTACTAGGATAATAAAAATTTACAGTGTTTCCAAAACAAAATCAATCATTATATAACATTTAATAATATTAAATATTAAATATATTTAATATATGAATAATATCATGATTAATGCTATATGTGCTTTACGTGTCAAATCTTACCATAACAATATTATCAATATACCATAACATAGAAAGAATCACATTGTTTCTATAATTGCCTACATTTATAGGCAAATCCACATATGGAAGAAAATCTATAGATAAACAATCACATTTATTCTTTATTTTCAATTTTGTACTGGACAGAATCAACGTTCCTAAATAAAATCATCCTCGGTCCTTACATCACTCATCTTGCATCTCGTCTTTTCCACTGACTTTTGATGTTGAACAATTTACTTATGTTTTCAATAGATGATTTAAATATGAGATATTGGACACGATGGAACTCTTCGCTGACATTCCTGATGCACATACATTGTTCCTCTCGGCACTATGACACCTCATAAGAGTGTCTTTCTTATAGGATTGCACCACCACCAACACTGGAAGAGGACCCGTAGTTGGACATGCACACCCAGATCTATGAAGTGCACGATCGACTCAACTCCATCGAGATCATCTTGCCGAGATTTGTCGTATCTTCACCCGGGAACCTCTCGCCGCGGTCGTCCTTAGACACAGGGAGTATCTCTATTCCCTTTTATGCTTTAATTTTTCATATTGGGACAATATTTATGTGAGAAGGGGTAGAACTTCCATCGATTTCTCTCGCTTATTTTAATGTTTGAAATTGAGTTGCCTTGATTGATATGTTGGAATATTTTGTTGTTTATCCTGAATCTTGCCTTATTTCTTTGATTGCCTTATGGTTTTGTGATCTTGCTTTTATTGGGATTAGGGGCATGATAGTAAATGACATTACTATTTTCTCTAAATCTTTTGCTTGTATCTCATGCATTTGTTGATTGATATATTTCTACTCAATGCACATTATTTTATTTGAGGTTGAGCTTAAGATATCATATTTTCATTCTGCTCATTTGTTCAATTGATGTGTTGGACTAATGTTGATATTTTACAATTTATGATTAAATGCATATAGACACTACGTATTTTGAACTTGATGCTTTAATATGATAGGGGCACTTAGGATTTACCCACTTTTCTACCCAAAATTATCTACCCTTTATTTCCCCTAGCTTATTAATTTTGTGCTACCCCATTGTTAACCGAGACCTTTATTTACCCTCTTTTGTTTCCCTTGTCAAGAAAAGAGATTGAATTGTTCCATGAACAACAATGATTAAACATAAAAGTTTGAAAAAAAAAGAAAGAAAAAGTTGGTTGTTTGATTTTTGTTACACTTCTTTGCATTTGTTGCTTTGTTTGTTTCATGCCATGAACTTATCTCCTGTCTTGATATATAACTCAATTTTGGCCTTTTTCCCTACCTTAACCTAATCCTCATTACAATCTTTTTAAATACCCCTTGATTAATGCATCTTGTTCATTTTAGTAGTGGAGACTTATTTAATTACAAGCTTATGGTAATGTTTTGATTGGTTCTAGCTTGAGCGCTTTTCTTTTACCCGAAACATATTGAGCAATAATGAGTGAATCTAGTACGGTATTGAGTCTTGTTAAATTGACATTGATGGATTATTGGGATATCATGGTTTTGCTTATATTGTTCAGTTATGCCTTTAATGATTGTTTCTTGATTTCAATATTGTTGTGATATTGATTCATTTGGTTTTCTTGGATATAGTGAGATGAACAATGATAACTTGGGACTTTTGAAGTATTTGATTAAGGAATGCTGAAGACAGCATTAAATAAGTGAGGAGAGAGTGATTTATTTATTTTTTTATTTTACTGCTAATTATCCTTGTTATCTCTTTTATTATTGATTTAGGTGTTTGATCCGTTTTCTATGCAATACTTTAATTTCTAGAAATAACATTAAAGAAGCAAATTCTGCATTTTTTTTATTTGGAGGCGAGGTTGGACACTTGGACATGACTTAGACATGACAATGTCTGACATGGTAGCTTCTAGAAATCCAGTTAGCAGTAGCTTCTAGAAGGCGATCCTCAGCATCGTCTAGAAGGACGAGTGGAAGACTTAGATTTAGTTTGAATTTGAATTCGAAATTATCACTTGTTCATTTTAGGATTTTATTATTTGAATATTTTCAAGATTTTATCCTTAGTTGTATTTATTTTATTTTTTAGTGTTTTAGAAAGCTATGAATACCCTATCAGGGTAAAGCTTAAAACATATTTCAATTTTAGTTTATTCTTTGCTTATTTATTTAATAAAAGTTTTCTTCCCTTTCATTTACTTTTAAGTTTCTACTTTTCTTTCTTTAAAATTGTTAAGTATGATTTATATCATACTTAGCTTTTTCCAATAAGCCAAAGGCTAAAACAATGGATTAATTTCGATCGTGAGAATTGAAAAGCACCTAATATCTTCGGATATAATTCTCAATTTTTTGAAAACTTGGATTAACAATCAACTTTTCCTTTAAAAATCTCTACACTTTCAATTCAAAAGTGCTCATTGGTTTGATTGATATTTCAATTTAAGTTGGAGGAAGGATCGGCTTGTATGTTCAACTTTCTGTGAACACATTTAGCAGATGTCCACAAAGAGAAATTGAGATCGAGTTTGATTCTCATTTGAGACAAATAACATGAGTCGGACTTTTCCAAAGCTAAAACTGTATTGGTGCTGGCGACGATGGTCGTGGCTTGGATTGTTGGTTTACCGAAGATAAGTACAAGGTTAGACCTTGTAAAATGTAACCAACATATATGAAGTAAAATCCTCTTCGATGATCAATTGGAATTGGGAAAAGCAAGGTGTTAGGTTGTTTTACTTAAGTACATACAATTACTTTATCTTTACATTTATTTTTACTTCACTCTTTCAATTGAAATCCCCAAATTTTCTTTACTTTTTCGCCTAAACCATAATCAATACGACACTTCACCTACACAAGGCAATTTCAATCCAAGTCATTCAATAACTAATAAGTGGGTTGGTGTATATAAACATACACATGCTTGTTATCTCACCTTGGGATATGAGTTTTCACATTTCTTTACACAACACAATTCACATATACCCTTTTGAGCATTAATTTTATTCACCGCTCAATCGTTTGAGCATATGAGACACTGTTGTAAAGATATCATGAAGTAAGAATATGAATAAGTAAATTTATATTCGACTATTCACCTTTACTCTTAGAAAATATGTCTCAAAGTTTTCAATTTATCATAACTTTCCAACATTAATCGGAAATGAATATAAAAATACATATAAAATTTTATTTGCATTTTAAAGTGCCCGACATTATAGATAGGCGTCTTCAATTTGCATAAATTTTATTAAATTTGTTAATAAGTATTATTATTAGGGATCTTATTCATCAAGTTCGTGGCTAGTACTAAATTGTTTTTATTATGAGAGGGCCTTTTGCCTACCTACCTATGTATATATAATCATTTTAATCTCATTTTAGTCTTCCAAATATATTAATATTTTTATAATTAAATTTAAATAAATTGATTATTTGATATGATAGTTCATATCGAATAGAATTGATATTTCATGTTCAAAATTCATTCTATATTGAATCCAACGAATAATTTGATTAAAAAACAGGCTGAAAATGCTTGGGCTTAAAGCCACAGCAAGTCAATTTCCTTGCCGATTAGAGGTGATGTGCGTTGGACCTAGGGATGCTTAATGATTGAGCATCTCGTGAGTAGTTCGAACTTGACTCAATCAAAGCTCGATAAAAATTTTACTCGGGATGACTCGACTTGAACTCGAGCTTGATTTGAGACATTAACGAGTTGATTCGAGCAAAGTCCAACTTGACTCAATAAGTTCGCGAACATCTCATTAATTTTTTTATATTTTTTCTGTAGTTATCTTAAAAAATTATTTCATTAAAAATTAATTTACTAATAGATAATAAAAAAGATGATAAATTACTAATCTATTAATTTTCTAATAAACAATAAAAAAATACTAAATTATTAATTAGTATTTACTACACTCAAAAATCAAACCATATTTATTATTTAATGTATTGTTGATTGTTACTTTGGAGTTTGGAGATTGAAATTGTTTCATACACTCTTTTGATAATATTTTTGGTTAAGTTTATTAATTTATTTTATAAGCTTTGTATAGTATTAGTAGATTTTACCTAAATTAAGAAAATTAATTAAAATTTCAGTGAGCTTAACAAGCATCAAGCTTAACGAGCAATGAGTCGAGCAACAAGTTTTTTTAACGAGCACGAGAGTCAAAATTTAACGAGCAACGAGTCGAGTCGAGCAACAAATTTTTTAATGAGCACAAGTCGAACACTATCCAACTCGCGACCGACTCACTCGATAAGCACCCCTAATTGGTCATTTAGCAAAGTTTCGGTAATTATAAGTGATTTACTACACAAGATCATCGATTCAAGAGGAAGAATGGGTTACCATAGTCGTCTTGTAATAGATTTCTATAAAATTCGACCTAATTAGTCAATTAATATATTAATATCAATAATTTTTAATTCGAAAGAAAAGCAATGTGAGTTGAAGAGTGGTGTTGATATGTCGACGATCATACATCTACTTCAAGATTATGCACACACCTATATTGCTTCCAAATTGACTCAAGCGATACATAGTTATCATCTTATTCTTCAACAGGTTAGCTGTCGAATTCTTCCCCTTCCCACTCGCCCTAAAACCCCAACCTTTTTCAACCGTATAATATCTCTTTATCGCAGTTTTTAAGTTGTCGAAATTTTTGAAACTGGTGAGAAAACTGTACAAATATGAAATGTAAGTGACCTTTCCAATAGTTTACCCTTTTACAAATAATGTTAAGATGATTAAAATGTTTTATTATTATTTTTTTATAGATTTTTAAATATACTTAAAGGGATATTGACCATATCTAAACGCTGCTTGTGAAATTATTTTTTTCGTCGATAGAGTATCATATAATCCTTATATATAACATTTTCCATAAAATCATCAAATTTATTAGTTAATCAATTTTGTATTTTGACAATTATATATATAAGAGGTATTTAATTTATAGAATGTAATCTTTAGTTGGTTTGGAAAAAAAAATAGGTAAATGTAAAAGATAATGATAAAGGATTAAATAAATGAAATTTACCAAAATACCCCTCTTCCCCCTACATTCTTCTTCCCGTCTCAATCTCAAAATCAGACTCCCCCCGTTCTATCACCTTCCAACTCCATTAATTTTAAAATTAAGTCGAGTTGATTGCGCAAATATCTGGGGAAAGAACACCAAAAATTACTTCAAAACTTATCAATACTGAGAATGATTGAATTTGAAAGGCTAAAATCCTCATCTTTTCATTAAACATTGGAATCTCAACTAGAACCATAGGCAGAGTGGAGGCACTTCAATGTCATAAGTATCTCCATTGATTCTGGTTCAAGTTGTTATATTTAAAAAGGAATACTTTGATGAATATACAATCTTCTGTTCTTGATCTCTTCTTCACTCACATCGGAAAACGATGTGTTTCATGACGACGAAGCCAAGGTTTGAAAGCCATTGGAAGCCATGAAAGACAGGCGAAAACTCTGTGAGCTTTAAGGTCTGAGCATTGATTTCCACTAAGGAGAACTTGTTTGGCTTCTCAATGGTGACCACAGCTGAACTCAGAGTCATTTTAAAACAGATGACAGAATCATTGGATTCAATAAAACCCAAATCAAAATTCAGTAGAAGAATCAAAAAAACAAAAATTAGGATTTCAATTATGAGATTCGGGGAAGACAAAGAACACAAAAAAATGTCAGTGAGTCATGGAGTTGTTCAGCGTGTTTATCATAATCCCGGCCTAACTCTGGCAATGTCTTTCCATCAAAAGGCGACATTTCACCTTAAAAAATGGGGTCAGCCCAATTGCTTCCCCTTACCCTTCCTCTCCCTTCCTCCTCTCTCCCTCTTCTAGGTGAGTTTTATGGGTAATGTGAGTGAGGGGAAAAATGAAGAGCTTGATGAAGTGAATGTTAGAAAGGATAGTTCTAGCAGAAGAAAAGAAGAAACTTGGAAAAATGGAGAGATCTGAGAGAAAGAGAATAAAAGGAAAGGAATGAGATGAGGATTTCGTGATATTAAATGTAAGAAGCAAAATGAATGTGAATTCTTTGAGGGTGAGAAAGAGAGGATTTTACAGAGAGAGAGATTTGGAAGGCAAAGAGAGGAAGGAAAGAAAAAAAATTAAAGAGGAAGAGCTTTGGGGTACAGAGGGACCTGGGAAATGGAGGGTTTGACGGTGGGGTGGGTGGGGAAAAGAGGTTTTTAGGGATATTAATCATTTTTTTTTTAATTTATTTTTATTTTAGATAAAGAAAATAAAAAGGGTGATGTAGTGTATTTGATCCGTCCTTAATTTTGTTTTAATGGAGTTGATGGTTTGTGGTAAACGGGTAATGATTTAAATTTTAGAGATAAAATGTTTAAAAAAAATATTTTATGGGGTTATTCAACAAATTGTATACTACAACACCTAAATTTTGACTAGTATTTTTGGGTTACCCTAGAGGCCTGTGAATTCTGAATTTCATAATTTAATCGTTGGATTTATTTGAATTGAAATTAAGCCCAATTAATCATAAAAAAATAATTTTTGAATAGTAATTTGAGTTATGAAATATAATCTTTCAATTTGAATAACTTAAAATTTTTTGACTCAACTTGATTCGACCAAATATTAACCTCTCTCAATAAGATCACGAGAAAGTGAGAATTAAGAAGTGGATCCATCGGAGAAGGGGCAAAGCAATTTTAATTATTTATTTATTTACTTTGCAGTGACACGTGACCATGCTCAGGCAAAATCATGGAAATTTTAGATCCTTGCATGCTTGTTGTAGGGGGGAAAAACAATTGCATCATATGACATATATATATATATATTGTACTAAGCTAAGACATGCCACGTGTCATGTCGTGTGTGCCGGAGAGGAAGAGAGTCTGTGATCGAGGGTTTGGAAATTTACATGAAAAAAAGCAAGGGTTTCCAACACTCACGTAGTTATGTCCCAAACAAAGGAAGAAAAAAAATTAATAATTATTTGAGGGATAGACTTGGAATTTTGCTTGGTTGCTAAATTTTCATTCTTTCTTTAATTACCTTATAAAAATAATACGTACTATATTTATAAACATCTTTCCCAAAAACAACAAACAGTTTTTTGGATCAAACAAAACAATTCCATTGCAAAATGTTAGGTGATCATCATGTGTGTTAGTTCACATCCTTAGCATCAATTAACCTTCATCTTTCTTTCCGTAATTACAAATTTCATTATCACTAATTAACAACTTAATCTATTAATCAATTAATTTTACTCGGATATCATAAAAATTTCAATATCAAAATTCAAACCTCATTGTCTCAACCCTCTAAATCAACTAACAGTTTGTAGCCATTAGATTTAAATAAATAAATGACTTAGATTAATTAAAATTCATTATTCATAAATAAATATATTTTAACTCACAAATATAATATAAGGTTTTTATGTATTTAAGATTCAAGTTCGAGCTCAAATTGAAGCTCGAATTGAGCTCAAAAAAACTTAAACTCGAAATATTCTCAAACTTAGCTCATTTGAAGCTCAAGTTTGAGTTCAATTCAAGCTCGAACTTGAACCTTAAATACATAAATCCTATATTATATTTTAAGACGAGATATAAATATAAATAATATTAATAATTAAAATTTTAAAATAAAAATTGATATATTTTTGAGTTATTTACGAACCTTTTAAGTCGGGTATCAAATAGCTCGTTTTAGCTTGTTAAGAACTTGAGTTGAGTTTGAACTCAAGTCAAGTCCATTCAAATCGAGTATTGACCGAGTTTTAGAATAACTTACTATACGTCTCGTTTTATTTACGATTGTACAAAGGACGATCAAAAGTATTTTTGCAATCAGAATTTAAATATATGCTTGAAGGATAAGTGTTATGGAGGATGAAGAAGGAAATAAAAGAGGTTTGATATTTTTTTAATACAATATCAATACTATCTAAATTTCTATACTTATAAATCAAAAAGTATTAACAGTAAATTATATTTGATCTCATGTCCTATATATAATATCGATAATAATGTCAATCAAATTAAATTCAGTCGATGAGAATTTAATATTTAAACGGAAAAGAAAGGAAGAGAAAAATGGGAATGGAAGTGTGAAAGGGTGAAAGGGTGAAAGGGTGATTTGGGGTTGTGGAATACATTAAAAGAAGGATGTAGTTGGAGAGGATGATGATCACATGGTATTGCGTATCAAGACATGCACATGAAGGCCCACAATGTTAGCTAAAACAACACATTTCTTAAAGCTCACTTGCCATCAACCCAACTTGGGAACATAAACATCAAACCCTTATTTCCCTCCTTTCTTTTCTCTCCATTCTATAATCTTAGACACGCTATATTTTGTTTTAAATAATCTTAGATATTTATAGAGAGATAATATATGTTTAAAATTTTATTAATCTATTGATAACACGCCTACAAAAACACACACGATACAAATACATATTTAGTTACTTAAAATCCAAACCCTTTTCAGACCAACTATGCTTTCTCCGATGCACTTGTCTTCTTCACGTCAACATCACTATCTTTGTTATTGTAATCTCTCTCTCACATCCCCCATGGGTGTGGTCCTCTTTACCTCTTTATCTCTCTTATGACTTTCTTCAATTCTTCTAATATTACATCTAACTACTTCTACTTCTTCCTCTATTGCTTTCTTGACAAACCAAAACCATTTTCCTTGTGCATTTGCATATCTTGTGTGTTTCTAAACCCTAGGCGAGAAAGTGTCTCGGTTTCCGGTCATTATTACGGTGGTTTCTTTTTCCCGAACATGTCGAGCAGAAGGTCGAGGCAGTCTAGTGCAGGAGTTTCGAGGATTTCCGATGATCAGATCATTGAACTGGTCTCAAAGTTACGGCAGCTCCTCCCCGAGATTCGCGTTAGGCGTTCCGATAAGGTAAGTATTGTCGGCATATTCAAGTATAATATTATTTGCTTTTATACGGTGATGGATTTTCCTGGTGCATGCGCCACATGGGAATAGTATATTTCAGTTAAAATAATGATACTAGTCCTCGAAAAAACAGTTTTAAAGACTTGACCCCCGGACATCAAGGAACACACATTTTCTTAGGTTTGAGCTCCTCATTGACTTACAACACTGCATGCTTTGACCCTAGCCACATAACCGCTCATTATATCGATCTTTTTTTAGATTTTGGGTTCGAATATCACGAATACATAAATATAAATATTATTGTCGAATAGTTAATTCTTTAAACAAATATTTTATATTCACTCCAGATTTTATCAAAAATATAATGTACATAACGGTCTACTCTGTCGACAATGGTTCGACTTGAAATACCCATATTCTGGTCCAGACAAGTATCGAGGGATAAATCGATGGGTGTTGTAGTGCAATGTATATCATTAAAAATTAATTTGTATATAGTTATATATATTTTTATATTTTCTGTGGATGATTAATTTATATCCCATCAAATTTTATAATTCTAAAACCTGAAATTTTAATATAATTCTCATATAAAATTTGACGTGTGTTGGCGCAGGTATCGGCATCCAAGGTTTTACAAGAGACTTGCAATTATATCAGAAACTTGCACAGGGAGGTGGACGACCTAAGTGAGCGGCTCTCGTTGCTGTCCGTCATTGATGCTGACAGTGCCGAGGCTGCAATAATCAGGAGTTTAATTATGTAACATAAACCAATCTTACTAGGCTTTGGTCATTAGATCCAACAAATTTAAATATAATATATATATTATATATTATTTTATATAGTTGAAGATGCTTTCTCCATGTGGCCAGGTTTTGCAATCTAATATGTATAATAAAAGGACTTGCACTAGCAAAGCCCTTTAATTTAATGCCAATATAATATTACTTCTTTTAATTCTTATCTTTACGTACTCTTTTTGTTTGAAGAATATGATTAATTATACTGATTCACGTGAAATTAATATGATGCAAATTAGAAGAATATTTTGTGTCGATTGTGTCGGTAAGTTGGGATCAAGTGTGTGCTAATTTGCTCTAAAATCATCATTAGTGATGATTTGATGGAAGGCTAATTAAGTTTTCTTTTTCCTAACTACCCTAATGTTACAAGCGTTACATTTTGATCCTCCATTATTTTTCTTAAAAACAATTATGAACCGAATTAAAATTCGATTTCGACAATATAAATCTAATATAGAAAAGGTGAATCAAAAACGAATTTACTTTGATCACAAGCGTTCCAAGAAGAAATTGAATTCATAGAATTGACCCATGAGAATACCCCGGCCAAAGTCTAGTCAGTAGGAGCATGGTGTACTATATAGTCCCGAAAGCTTGTTCATCTTTTAGTAACAACTAAACATGATTTGAACCGAAATGACAGAGATTTTGATTGTATATTCGACTATACTCGATTTATATTATCGAAATGGTGAGTTTATGCACGAACCAAGTGACTTCAATAATAAAATAATGGTTGTTATTCCTTGAGGTCCCGGGTTCGAGCACCAGAAATATCATGGGTGTGCATTCAATGTGAAAATGATTGAAAATTATATTTGAACAGATATTGTCTTATACTTAACTTACCCCATGTTAATAAAAAACAAATAGTGAGTTTATATGAATCTGGATCAACAAATGTAATTATAAGAAATAATAGTCTAAATCAAGTGAAATATCTATGAATAATTGGTTGATGAATCATGCTTACCTTAGCATGAAGAAACTCATGCAACAATTCCAGTTTGTTATTACACATCAATGAAAGTGGGACATGCATGTCAATAAGAGTCTTTAATTTTAGATGTGAAGACTTCTTTTTTTAATATTTTATTGGAAAGATTGACAATTTATGGGCTATGCATTAAAATATAATACATTAGGCATGATCTATATTTCAAAATATTACATATAATTTATAATAATAATATAAATTATTGCTACATATGTGTTAAAAATTAGATTCTACAAAACAGGGTAGTTGTTTTCCTATAATTGGTTTTTCTCATTTTTCAGTGTTTGATTGGCGGAAAAGATGGGTAATTCATTTTTTTAATCAATTGAATTTCTTTGCATTTTCAGGAAAATGACTAATGGTTGATTTTTTGTATGTTTTACGAATTTTTCACTTCAAAACACACACTCAAAATATTATTTATATATTCATGTTAATATATTTTATATTATTTTAATAAAATATATTATTAAATTATTTATTCATAATTTTAATATAATATAATATTTTTATGGTTATAACTCTATTATATAATATATAATATATTTTTTTATTAATTCATAAATAATATTATTGAATTGTTAAATATTTAAAATATACTTTTAAATACAATATATTTTTATTTTTAATGGTTTAATAATATTTTATTTTAACAAGTAATTATAGCTAATAATATATTGTTCTTATTTAATAAACGATTAATATAATTTATAATAATTTTATTTAATAAATAAAATTTTTAATATTTTCACTTAAAATTGTATATAATATTTTAATAATATTGATATAAATAATATTAAATAAATTAATATAATATTTGAAAAGATTATTGTTTGTTAATAAATATATTATTTATTGTATTTTATTTTTATATAAAGAATTTTAAAAAATTATCAACCATTGGAAAATGGATTACACAATATCATCCAAACACCGTAAATGATTATAGAAAATATTTTCGAAAAAACGTAATTCCTTTTACGATACTTATTTTTCAAAATCTATTTTCCGTGAAAAAATATACCCTAAATGTTATTTGACATAATTAAATGAACTTAATTTTTTGATCCGCAAATTTTAAACTCTAATTCTTAAATTTTGAATTCGAATATTTAAATCGTAAACCCTAATAACTATATAAAACAAATTGCTGGTATCAATATAACCCACTTATAAATAGTTTTCCACCTTCAGTCAATGAATAATAATCTATGAAGTAATTATTCTATAAATTGTCCTGAATTTAAAAAAAGAAAGTTAAAATATCGATGCATATATAACACTTTTAGTATTTTAAACTTTAATTCATTTTGTCTGATCAGGGTAGTTAGAAACATTTATTTATAACACTTCCTTTCAGTATTTTTTTATTGAAAAATGCTGGTAATTAAGTAGGCCAAGCATCAATCATCTTATATAATATACGAGACAAGCCAATCCCATTTAGGTATTAAATTCTATATATCAGGCTTAAGAATTTAGATATAAGGATTTAACATCAATCAATACATACATAAAAAATGAGAAATTATTTAATGTATAAGTTATGTAAAACTTAATTTACATAATTTTATTATTTTTGTTAAAATTAATTTATGTAAAACTCTAATTTATAAATTTTAATTTTAAACTCAAGACCATAAAATTAATATTTTAAGAAATAGTTATGAAAAATACTAATATAACAAATAATATTGAATTTATAGAACAAAATAATATAAAAAACCAATGTTATTAAAACCGGACCGGCCGGTTCGACCGGTTGAGCCGGAAACCGGTTACCTGTCCGGTCCGGTCAGCATGCAAAACCAGTTGTGTATAGAACCGGTAAAGAACCGGTAGAACCGGCTGATAACCGGCAAAACCGGTGTGAACCGGCGGTTCAACCGGTTTTGTGTTTTTTTAATTAAACAAAACGTCGTCGTTTTATATTTTTTCAACCCATATTTATTTTCTGATTTTGCAGGGTTAAGCGATTTTCAGCTTTTCTTTTTCTTTCGTGAAATGTTTAAGCAGTGAACCCTATCCCTTTTTGGCTTTTCCACTTTGGTTCCCTTCAACACCACTCTTTCACCGGCGTTTTATTGTGCTCCAGTTCCTTATTCTCGTAAGATGGTAATGTTTAAGCTATCCATTTCTTTATATTTCTAATTCATCTTTTAATTGAATTTAAATCTTTGAGTTTGTAGTTTATCAATTTTATGGGTTTGCTTGATTCAGTAGATTTGGTTCATCGCTGAAACAAGTCTGTAAGTTTTTTTTAGTCATTTCTTCTGTGATTTGACGGTAAACTGGATTGAGTCACCTGGGGAGGGAAGCATTTTGAATTTTGGCACGTGTTGATTGTTTCTCTTGGTTTTTTTTTTTATATTTTTTTATAGATCAAAGCCATTTGATTGTTTAATGTTGTTGTTTTGTCATGCGGCTTTGAGTTTGCCTTCCTGGTCAACATTTCTGAGTTCTGTGAGTTGATATATTTAACATTAAGTTTAAAATTTAAATGACTACTGGAACATGCTTAGAGTTTTGAAGTTCCGATTGGAATTATGTTTGTGTGAGTTAAATTTAATTCTTATATTATCTAAACTAATGGTATGAAAAAGCTTTGTGAGTTGGATCCTTTCTTAGTAGAACAAAGGCATTGAATTTAATCAGATTAAATCCAGAAATGACTATTTCCACAATTGTCATGGTTTTTGGTTCAACTTATATATTATTTGTTAGTTGGTCACTGAGCTACACTTTTAGATCATGCTTTCTTAAGTGTTCAACTGAAGAAATATTCAAAACTCCATCTCGTAGAACCTGTGAAATTTGATTTATGCATCCCTGTTTAAGTTTTTGTTCCTTCTTGAGCGTCAGTGGTCTGGTGCTTTTTATAGTGCTTCTCCATGACTCTAACAGTGGGTATTGAAATTGGTGCTAGTGAGATTGTTACTCTATGACAAATTTTGTTGCTCGTTATATTTATAATTGCATATGAATTTCTCAACTATTCAATTATTTATTATTAATCACTAATCAGTTTATGTTTATTACATGTAGGAACTACCAAGTGTGAATGTTGTACAAGATAATGCTTCTCAAAATAGTAATGATATTCCATCTGAGAAACAATCCACAGAATCCTTAAGTACAACTCGTGGGAAAAGTGATCCTGCGTGGGATCACATTTCATTTAAAAAAGAGGGAAAAAGTTGTGTATACACTTGCCTTTATTGTAATAAGCCTTGTAAAGGAGGGGGCATAAATAGAATGAAGCAACATCTTGTGGGGGTTCCAGGTAATATAAGTTCTTGCAAAAACGTTCCTCATGATGTTCGTAACCAAATGCTTAAGTTATTGGATGTAATCAAAGGAAAAAGTAAGAGTGGTGATGGTAACCTAAATGAAGCATATGGTGGTCAAAATATTGAAGAGGAAGCACAAGAAGTTCAACCTAGCTCAAATATGGATAAGAAGAGTAAGATGCAAGCCACATTGAAAAGAAAAGCTAATGTTGAAATTAATAATTATTTTGCTCCAAGCACTACTCCAGGATCACAACCAAGTTTGAAAAGTGTATTATCAAGCACGCAAGCAATTCACAAAGCTAAGATGGCAATTCCTCATTGGTTTTATGATGTCTGCATTCTATTTCATGCAACACTATCACCATACTTTCAACTTGCTTTAGATGCAATCAATGCTATTGGTCCCGATTTTAAAGGCCCATTTTATCATGAATTAAGGGTTAACTTGTTGGGAGACTGCAAGAGAGAGTGTTGCTTACTTGTAGAAGGTTATCGAGCAAATTGGGCTAAGAGTGGATATACAATTATGGCAGATGGATGGACTGATCAACGACAAAGAACTTTGATAAACTTTCTAGTTTATTGCCCTACAGGTATCATTTATGTTAAATTTTAATAGTCTTTAGTATAGTTATTACTTATTAGTTCACTATTTTTTTAGTTTGCTATTAACTATCATATGAAGAATACTTAATATATGTTTGATAAACTTTTTAATTTATTATAATATAGGTGTAGTATTTGTGAAATCTGTTGATGCATCAGATGTCACAAAAGATGCTAAGACATTATGCGGCTTGTTTTCTGAAGTGGTTGAATAGGTTGGAGCTGAACATGTTATCCATATAGTGACTGATAATGCAGCTAATTATGTAGTTGCTGGTAAATTGATACAAGAGAAATATGATACCATTTTTTGGTCTCCTTGTGCCGCTCATTGTTTGAATCTCCTTTTAAAGGACTTTGCTAGTATGCCTCATGTTGCAGACCTTGCCTCAAAGGCTTCCAAGATTATAATATTTGTCTATAATCACATGGTATTCTTATCTTGGATGAGAAAAAGAGAAGGTTGGAAAGAAATTGTACGTCCAGGAGTGACTCGTTTTGATACTACTTTTATTACATTGAAAAATAGTTTTGATCACAAACATGATTTGCAAGCTTTAGTTGTAGACAAGCATTTCACTAGCCATAAATTATCAAAGACTACAACAGGAAAAATTGTTAGTGATATTGTTTTGGATCAAAAGTTTTGGAATGATTGTTTGTCGATAGCGAAACTTGTGGCTCCTATCATTCGATTACTAAGAATTGTAGATGGGGATGAAAAGCCTTCTCTTGGTTATGTTTATGAAGGCATGCAAAGGGCAAAAAATGCTATAAAGGAGATGTTTAGAAATAGAAGAGCTTTGTATAAGCCTTACACAGATATTATTAAGGCTCGATGGGATAAATATTTAAAACTCAATCTTCATGCAGCAGCTTACTTTTTAAATCATGCATTCTTCTATGATGAGAAATTTTGTAGCAAGAACAGAGTCATGAGTGCAGCCATTTCTTTACTTGAAAAAAGAGCTTTTTGTAATGACTTAACTAAAGGCATTAGTGAGATGAATATGTACCGGGAACTACAAGGAAGCTTTGGTCGAGAAAGTGCTCTTACCGTAACAAAGACAATTCGACCCGGTAAATATTACTTTATATTTTCTAGTTTATAATTTATATTTTTTATGCTTAAATAGTTATGTATAACTTGTATTCTATACTTTTATTTTTTATCATTAAATTTATTTCTTGTAGATCAATGGTAGGCGTTGTTTGGGGGTAGTGCTCCAATTTTGCAAAAGTTGGCAATCCGCCTTCTTAGCCAAACTTCTTCATCTTCTGGATGTGAGAGAAATTGGAGTGTCTTTGAACGCATCCATACAAAGAGAAGAAATAGACTAGAACATCAAAGACTAAATGATCTAGTTTATGTTACTTATAACTTGCATTTAAAGAATAGGTATAATGTTAAAATATTATTTCATTTCCTTGTCCTTTTAAGCATAATCAATTAATCATTAATCAACTTCTTTCTTGATATTGTGATGTTTAATTTTAGGTTGCTCAAGAAGCCATGTTATGATCCTATTGATTATGAATCTATTGATCATGTTGATTTTTGGGTAACTGAAGAAGAAACACCTCCTGAGCTTGATATTGATGAGATTGATAATTTTCTTTATCATGAAAATGCAATTCCAGTTAGTCAATCATCAAAAAACAATGAAGGTTAATCTTTGCTTGTTTATTTTAGTTATATAATTATATTTATTATTTAATATGTTTTATACTTTTACTTTTAATTGTTAAGTATTGTTTGAGAATTTAAATTTAACTTTGTATTTATTTATCATATTGCTAGGTGATGAAGATCTTGATTTTGTGGACTTTCAAGTTCAAAGTGGTGATGGCGGTGATAGTTCAACTAATGAAGAAGCTTTTCCCAATATTTTGGAATTTGAGGGAATCAATTTCAATGAATATTATGATGATTGATACTTGTATCAATTATGTACTTTTTTTATTTAGTTGTTGATGAATTTCATTAGGTATTGACCTTAAATATTATGTTGTAGTTGATTTGAATCATTTTGTTTCACTTGATATTATGATATTTAACTTATATTTGTTATGATTTGTGATATTTTTATACCTTTTAATATTGTGAATTTAAAAATAGTGTTTTATTTATATATATATATATATTAATATTGCTTTGAATATTATGTAAAAGATTTAAAAAAAAAATATTATTTTATATAAATTGGTTCAACCGCGATTGAATCCAGTTGAACCAGTGAACCAGTACCTTCACCGGTTTAACGTCTGGTCCGATTTTAAAAACATTGATAAAAACTAAAAACTTCAAAGTTAATATGAACAAAAATCGAACGACTATTAAAAAAATTATAAAAACCGAACCATATACATGCCTAGACCTAAGAAATATTTAAATGAAACATAATAAAGGTTGGGGTTTAGGGGGGATAGAGAGGAGTGTAGGATTTGAGGTTAGGGATGGTAATAGGTCGCGTCGGGTCAGGTTTTTGGGTCACCCAACTCGATCCGAGAAGAAAGGGTCCTCCACCTGTGACTCGACCCGACCCGAATATATGACTTAGAAACACGACCCGATCCGACCCGAAATAATTATTAAATAAAAACAGTGACTTAATTGGAAAAAATTATATATAGAGAGGTAATATTGTAATTATCCCTAAATATATAGGTAAAATTATATATATTTTTCGAGTCGATTCGGGCTCGGATTTTTTTCACCCTAAACCCGATCCGACCCGAGAAGTGCATTAAAAAAAACCCGACCCGAATCCGATTTGTTTTTTAAAAAATCCGATCTGATAAATTGATCAATTAAATATTGAGATGACATTGACGCTCCTTTAAAGGAAATGACTTCACGCGCCATTTAGAGAAAATAACTTTTCTGTTTAATTTTTTTTAAAACAATAATAATCACTTAAATTTCATTGTATAAAAATATATATATAGTCAAATTATTAGATAGTATATGAAATTAGGGTATATTAAATTATATTTCATCGTTTCTTCTATAATTATCAATATACTTAAATTAATCACTAAAAACAAAATAGAATTATAAAGGAAAAAAATTATAAACAAATATTACCACTGACAATGCACGATAAATAACATCAAATATATAATTTGATATTTGAATTTATATTTTTTTACGAGGTAGTTATTGTTTTTAAATCCTATTTGGTAAATATTGATAAAAAAATCAATTTGGTATATGAATTTTTTATTTTTATAATACAATACTTGAATTTGATATTTTTATCAAGTTTAGTTGATTATTTTGATCTTAAATGTTTCAAAATTATTTAGAAAGTAGTACATGTTTATCATATCAACTATTGATAGATGATATTATCCAAAAAAAAAAAATTATTGATAGATGAGATAGATCATGATGATTCTTGACGGTTGACCTCTTATATTTTACCTGAAGAGTTACTGCTAATGATTTTGTGAAGAAAATAAAAAGTAGATAAACAACGAGAGAAGCTGAGATTAGAGAGAGAAAATTTCTTTCTTCGACATTGCATAGTGACTTAGATATTAACCTTTGGCGATGTTGTCAGGTCTAGAGTCATAATGATTATTTGTAAGTTGATAGATTAAATAAATTTGATTAGTAGATAGTATATTCAATTGAAAGATAATGTAGGTCTACCAATGGTTAGGAGTGAGTGAAATTTGACTCGATTTGAAAAATTGATCTTTTCGACTCGAATAGAAAAAACTTGAATCGAAATGGCTTCGAGTTGTAATTTCATAAACTTGACTTGAAAAAAAAATTAAATTTGATTTTAGTTATAATATTGAACTTAAATAGTAATTTGAATAACTCAAAAATTTTAGTTATTTAGTAGATTAATTTTAAGTTTGCATTGAGTATTTAGACTTTGTATATATATATATATATATATATATATATATATATAAAGAAATATACATAGTTATAGAAAATTGTTTAAATTAAAATCAAATAGTATTATAATATTACAAATATTTATAATTAAATTTAAATAGAAACTCAAATAGCTTGACTTGACTCGAGAAAACTTAAATAAGACTTATCAATTTGAATAACTCAAAATTTTTAAACTCCACTCGATTCGACTCAATTTAACTCGATCCGATCGACATTCATCCTTATCTGTTATTATATAAGAGATTATAATTGTCTAGAAGATTTATACTCTAAGGGGGTGTTTGGTTCACGGAATGTAAGATTACCTTTGAGAATAACTTTACTGGAATGTAACATTACTATGTGAATATTGTATTACATTGTTTGGTTTGTTTAGCAGGAATATAAGATTACTTTGATACATATTTTACCAAATTATCCTTGTGATATTTTTTTTTAAAGTTAAACTTTAATATTAATTTATAAATATTTGAATGAATATTCATAAAAATATTTTAATCGTTATACTATCTAACTTTTAATGAGAAATTATATTTAATATATAATTAATATAATTAATATATTAAATTTATATTTATATTTTTAAATAATGTTCATAAGTATCATATTTATTTATATATAATATAATATAATATAAAAATAATATTATGGTAGTAAAATATTATTTTAAATAATTACATTTTTAAAATAATACAATTTTTTATCCCATAAAATTATAAATAGTAAAATATTGAATATTAAAAATATAAAATATTTTAAATTCTCAAAATTATTAATATTTTAGAAAATCAAACTATTTGTATATTATTTTTTTTATAATTTTGAGTAAAGTATAAAAAATAAGAATTTAGAAAGATCATTATAAAAAGAATTCATTAGTCTAAATGTATTTTTGTTCAAAGTGGTGAGAATGTAAGATTACCTAAGAATTTGAAGATAATGACATTCCCATCATTTTAATAAAAAAATGCTACTATTGAAAAAAAAATATTTCTGTTAATGTAAGATTTCGTGAACTAAACATGTGGATATAATTACGAAAAAAATTCTTTCTAGTAATATAAGATTTTACGATCTAAACGTAACCTAAAGGCTTCTGACAACTCTAAATACCTCATTGATAATAGATATGTAATTTGCGAAGAAGGTCAAGAAGTACAATAATTTTAATTTTGACGCCACGTTGACTTAAAAAGTCATAAATAAGGTTTTCCTTTTAGGAAAAAAATCATTATTTAAGGAGAGAAAAAAAGAACAAGAAAGAATAGCAAATCTATTTATTGAAATGCACGATCGATCAATGAGAGTGGAGTTTGTAGCCATGTGGAAAGATGACCAGCGGGTAGTGTTTATGTTGGTTAATTCTCTTCTATCATCCCTCTTTATCATGCTTAAGCTTTCTTAACCCTCTGATCATCATCATCAACAACAGGTATGCAAAAAAAAAAATCATAACTTTTCATAAAGTTTCAATTTTTGTTTCAGTTTTCCTTCTTTTCCCATGCAAATTCAGTGATACCCAGTTCTCCTTTTCAGCTTATTTGATCGGTTTTAATAAGTTGGTGCTCCTCTTTTGTCTGGGCTTTCAATAAATTCAAGTATGTATTCTTAATCATAGTTCCAGGCTTCTGATAGTTGGAAATTGAGGGCCTTTAATTGATATTTGGTGGACAAAGTTTGCTTCTTTTACTCATTAATGACCCCCCATTGTTGATATAAGCTATGATAAGTTCTTTTATTCTTATATATATATATATATATATATATATATATATATATATATATATATATATTGGGTATTCTTTAATGTAAGTTGAACCTCCTTTTGCACTTTAGCCAAAAAGTTTGATTATCTTGCTTCAAGCTTACAATGTTTGACTTGCTTACATTGAAAGCCAATGCATATTTTCATTTTGGAGGATTAGATGGGCTATGCCTGTCCCCAAAGCTCATCCCTTTTATTACTTTTGACTTCAAACTGAGATATGTTGTGCTGCATTTAAGCAGATTTCGGAGTAGATTAAGGCACCTTGCTTGGGGTTACAGATTTTTTTTATTCCACTTGGTAAAATAGATTTGGCATTTTAACAGTGAGAAGTTGAATGTGTTACTGTTGAATTAAGGCTAATCGATGCCAGAAAATCAGCAACATTGTTAGTATTTTTTTCATTTGATTTTAGAAGATTCCATGAATTTTCGGTTTTCATTGCATACCTAGGCCACGTTCGATGAGAGCTTAGTAGTTGGGACCAATAAGAATGAAAGAATCAATGCCCCGACATGACAATGCCTATATTATCTCTTTCTGAATTTCCCTTACCCATCTCTCTAAAAGAAGTGTCGTTTTCCTCGGAACGGCAATGGTTTCGGATTTATAAAACTTTTGAATGAACAAAGTTGATTTCTGAATTATCAAGCTACCTTTTATGTTTACTTCTAAAACTTTATTTAAATACCTTTGAATAGGTTCGTTTTGGCTTGCTCTATCTCAGTTCAAGACAATGTACCCTGGAGGTTACACTGCTGAAATTACAAGCTTATCTCCAAAAGTTACCGAGAAGGATCTCCGTGACTTTTTTGCGTACTGTGGTGTAATTGAACATGTCGAAATCATCAGGTGATATTTTGCTACACTATTCTGATCATCTGAATAAATGTCAGAAATCACTCTCCATAATGGTGTATTTTCAAGATTTTGTGCATATTTATTGTGCATTTGCAAATTTGTTGGGACTCATCGTTCACCGGTTATTCGAGAGAAAAAGCAAAGAGTCAAAAGCTACAAAGTGTTTTGTCTGAAATGATTTATTGTTGGATAATTGGTATTCTCGATATTGGTTTTTGTGGAAAAACAATGTTTTTTAGTATAATTTCTTCCTGTGATGATTCCCATAATTTGTGACAGGTTTCTTGAATCAAGGAAGGTTTTATGATCAAGTTGTTTAATTTTACTTATTGTTTGTCAACTCTTTTAGGAAAAAGTCAAAAGCGATACTTCTTTTGTCTGAAATGCTTTCTTGTTTGATACTTGGTATTTCTGATCTCATTAACAGAATCTGGATAGCTAATATGATTCAATACTCAGTACGATTTAGTGCAAGTTCGACATATTTCTTGTCTGAAATTTACCGGTTCTTTGTGGGGAGAAAAAAGTGAAAAACCTCAAAGTCTTTTGTCTGAAATGATCTCTTGTTTGTTCATTGATAATCTGCTCAGATATATTAATATAATTCCACATTTTTTAACCTAATGAGTGTTTATAATAATCGAGATGTTTAACTTTATGATGGGGAATCAAATCAGGCCATAGCTGTTAGCGTGTAGATGCTCCTGCATCACCTTATCTTTTCTTTCAATTTACGTAACCATTTCTTAGTATGCCTTAGTATAGTGATGTGATTACCTGATGAAGATTAGCTTATTCTTGATCATTCTTTTAAACATGATTTTTATGATTTGTTGATTCTGTTACTAAGAAATTTGTGCTGTAATGATGGGATCTGCTTTCTTAAACAGATGCGGGGAATAAGCTTGTACGGCTTATGTGACGTTTAAAGATCCCTATGCACTGGAAACTGCCGTCTTACTCAGTGTAAGCTCTGACTCGTACTTTGAAAGAGGGAAATATGTTACATTCCTTTTCTAAAAGAAAGAAGGAATTGTGTTGTTTTAGCTACCTGGATGGTTCTTACACTGAATCTTTGTTTTGATTTTGAATGCCACCATAACGTCATGTTGCATCAAGATGTATTAATACGGCCTGTATGAGTATCAGCTTGTGTAACCTAAAAAAGTAGGTTTACATGTAAGGCCACAACTAATTTAAGGAAACTTCGCATGAGATATGGCGCATCGGCTTCATGTTACTTATCCTAGAAGGTGAGAACTGGCATCACTCGATCAAAACAAAAAAAAAAAAAACACCAAAGAAAAGTTGGTCAATTTAAACTTTGTAATTCTTGAAAGGCTTCTCTTTGAAATTGTATGACCGGTAAGATACACAGTTTAGAATCTTGTATTAGAAAATAAGTTCTTGGATGTTAATAAAATTGCTCAAGTACCTCCAAACATCTTTCTTATGGAAAAAGCTCTTGTCTGTCTAGTTTCCCGAAATACGGATGACTTTTCTTTTCAAGTGGCTGAATTGATTTCTTGATGAGCTTGTAAGTACTAGTGTGGAGACTATATGGAAATGAGGCTGGCTCATTCTTTGAGATAGAACATAATTTAAGATAGACTCTTAATCTCGATCTTTAGTGGCGGAACATCGTGCATCCTGCCTTCCCGATTTTTCATAGCTGTTATTTATCTCATTGCTGCCAAATTTTTTTTGTCAGGGAGCTACAATTGTTGATCAGTGTCTGTATGCATATCAAGGTGGGGTTCCTACGACGGTGATTCATATCCTTGGGATGGTTCTTCATGGAAAACTCAAGAGGATACTAGCTCAACGTTATGTTTCGATTTCTTTAATAAGATCAGGTTGATTGATTGGTTTTACTATCCCGTAAGCACTTGTCACTGATCAGACTCTCAGCAAGGGATTCCAACTTGAGTGTGTGATTTTGGCATCCCTCTTGGTTGCCTTTAGATCTTCCATGGTATATCTTAATTTTTCGGACATTAATTTATCTGGAAACTAAATTTTAAGAATGAGGGATACATGATACTAGCTAATATAAATGTCGAAAACAGGAATAAATAGTAAGTTCTGTAAGATCATTTCAGTTTCGAGTCTACTATCTTAATCTGCTCCTAGAGTCACGATGGTTATATCATTCAAGATGAATATTGCATGTTTGGCATGCTGAAGAAATCGTTAACTATCCTCGAGTTTAGGATCATTGAGGTCTCTGCGGTAGTCTTGTTTGTTGTTTTGCACGATTCGGCTTAGTTTTTCTGGTCAGAGTGATGAGCAACATGGGACATGAAAACGTTTTTTCTTTAAGTCGATGATTTTGTATAAAAAAGAACACTATTTATTTGCAGTTTGAGTTGCCGATTATCTTTGCAGGTTACCTATATGCAACCGTTTGTTTCTTCTCCCGGAGAAGCGGTGACTGTTGTCAAAACAATGCTAGCCAAGGGGTATGTTTTGGGCAAAGATGCCCTTGTCAAGGCCAAAGACTTGGACAAGTCGTATCAAGTGTCTGCTACCGCAGCAGCCAAAGTTGCTGAGCTTAGCAATAGAATTGGCCTCACTGATAAAATCAACACTAGCATGGAAACTGTAAAATCAGTGGATGAGAAGTATCATGTTTCGGACATCACCAAATCCGTTGCATCAGTTAGCGGGACTGCAGTGCTAACGGCAGCAAGTTTCACGGGGAGAACTGCTGTAGCAGCAGGCAATGCTGTAGTCAATAGCAGCTATTTTGCCAAGGGAGCACTCTGGGTTTCCAGCATGTTGACCCACGCAGCTCAAGCGGCCGCCGATCTGGGTAGCCACAGAAATAAACAAACACCGAGCTAAGTTTCATAGAACACCCGTTTGACTGGTATTTTCCCATCCTTTGTTTAGTGTAAAAAATAAACAATACTCGTATTTGTTACGTACTGGTCTAGTATACGCTTGTGTAGAATGGGAATAACTTGAAAGTTGAGTAAATGTGGGATTTATCCATGTCCAATTTGATGAATCAAAATTGATTGAAATGCATGCTGAAAAAAGAAGGTATCCCGAGTTGAAGAGAATGATGCTCAAAACCAACTCTACGTTGTATGCAATTAATCACTGGTGGATGGGCATGGGGTAGTGTTTAGTTATTATCAAGTTTTGGCCTTAACTTTCTTATTTCACAAAACCAAATTAACCAAATGCTGCACTTTAAAGGAAAAACCATTTTACAAATTATCTGCCCAAATTTTTCACTTTCAAAAACTAAATCATTATAATGCTAAACTACTGCACATAAAATTAGTTTTATTATTTGATTTTAATTATAACATTGAACTTTAGCTTGGGTTTCAATTATGGTACCAATTTGTTAATTCATTAACAATTGGATGATATGATTATTATGTTGATATTGAAACAAAAAATTACTCCGTCTCTCTCACTTAAATTTAAAATTTATTGTTAATAAAAATATGAAAAAATATTTTAAAATATTCAATCAAGTAATTTTGAAATATATATTTTATAAATTTTATTTTTTTTTAAATATTTAAAATAAATTTTTATCTTTAAAAAAATAAATGATGAATTTAATGGGGACGAAGGTAGTAATTTTTTATTTCAGTTCATCATTTTCATTATCTATTTTTTGTGTCATTAGAAATTGTCGTTTTATGATATATTTTGCAACTTCCTTAGAAATCAATGATTTTATTGTCTTCTATCACTTTAGTAATTTAAATTTAAAAATCTCTTTAAAATTCATAAAATTAAAAATAAAATTTATCATTTTTTGGATTTAATGATTTTCTTAAATTTAAGGATTTTAGAGTGTTTGTTCAAAATTTTGAAATGTGAAAATATTATTTCAATAAGACGAACAACATACCTAAAAACTAGTCCATCAAACGATCATCGGAGGAGATTGGAGTATTATTATGTCGGGCCTTTAAATGTATTTTTATCAATTTTGAGTAGATTTTATGAAAAATGAATCTGAAAAAAAAGAAAGTGGAGTCATGTAGACGTTTAAGTACTAATCTTACTGCAAATGGTGATAGGTGACAAATGACGATTGACCGTTAGTGATAACCAAAAAACTGTAGTGCCTAAAATTAAAACGTTTTATAGTTTAGT
Source organism: Hibiscus syriacus (assembly GCF_006381635.1). Lineage (NCBI taxonomy): Eukaryota > Viridiplantae > Streptophyta > Magnoliopsida > Malvales > Malvaceae > Hibiscus > Hibiscus syriacus. The sequence continues at coordinate 198,245 of NW_024063196.1, forward strand.
ACAAAATCAATTAACAAATTAATGCTAACAAAAAAAAGTTAAACCAATACAATTTCGTTCTTTTTTTTGTCATCTTGGTTTCAAGGCTTCGTCCGAACTAATTTGGGCCGACTTGTGTTGCACACTTAGTTTTGGTGAGTGGGTCTCTTAACGAGTTTTTTTGAAGAACTCAAACTCTAAACTCACTTAAACAATATCAAATTGCTTACATTTTGAACAACAACATTGTTACCAACGTGAGTTGTTCAAGTTGTAATGTGTTACGGTTGTCGCGGGCGTGATCTCTTCCTCAAAAATCACAGTACGTCTAAAATATTATATTTATATATTTTACAGTTATCTTTTAATATACTAATATTAATATACTCTTTTAATATTTTATTTTGAAAAAAATTAATTTCATAGATAATAATTTATTAAAAACAAATACAAACCATAAAAGTGCTATCATTCTGGATAATGGGTACTAACAATTATAATGTTAATGAATAATATATAAACAATATCACTAAAATCATATCAATTTTTTTTTTATATTTTAACATAAAAAGTGTTCATTTTACATAACTTAGAAAGAAAAAAAATACATAACTACAAATATAAAAATTATATATATTACAATTCACCACCAAAATGAATGGCGTGGCGGATATAAAACATTTTCATAGTCATCATTGTCTTGATTTTGATTCATTCCTATTCCATGTGAAGAAGACGTCACATTATGTGCATCATAAGATGCATCATTGTAGGAAACATGTTGTATGATAAATTACGACAAAAAAAATCCATAACTTGGATTTTGTTCAAGGTAAGGTGGATAACATAAATTTGGTTGGTAAGAATGAGAACTATGAGATGATTCACTAATTTCATTATCATCTGTAGCTGAACTATATGATGATGAACCTATAAATGAATCATATAAGTTTTCTCCCATCCTCCTACGAATTCTATCATCATCTATTTTATTTTGTGATGCATTTGTTCTATACAAACCTGAATTATCATCGTAAGGTATCTGGACGTACCTTGATCTCCATGAAAAGCATTAGAATAAATGTGTCCATATTCTGGTTGGTACGTACCTTCATTATCACCACCATGATCATCACAACCGCCATCATCATCGTCATCATCATCATCATCTTCATAACTTGACATCGATAGTTGAACATTTTCCTCATTAGATGGAGTGGGTGAACTGTTCATATCTTCACCTTAAGTTTCTTCATCAGTTTCATTAAGTAACTCCTCAGACAACCATGAGAAATTTTGTTCACTATCAAGTGTAGCATTCTATCTTTCTTCAATCCATGCATTTAGTAGGTCATCTTCTTCAAAAATATTTTCAAGATTAATCGGATTAAAACCCATTTCTAATTCTTGTGTACTTTTTCTTTGCATGTGTCTCAACTTCAACCTCATATTATAATGGATATAAACCAATTTTTGAAGCTTTTTAGGCTCGAGTTTATTTCTCTTTTTAGTATGGATCAAACTAAAAGTACTTCAATTACTCTCACAATTTGAAGATGAAGTTGTTTGACTCAAAACATTGACAACGATGTGTTGAGTCTATTTCTCTTCTTTGTATGAATCAAACTAAAAGTACTCTAATTACGCACACACCATCACTTTTTTATTTTGTCAAGGAATATATTCTTTATTTATTTATTTATTTATTTATTTATTTATAATATTATTTATTTATTTATTTATTATTTATTCTTTATATTATATATTAGATAAAATTTTATAGTTTCATAGTAAATAGATGAAATACATATAATATTATAGTATTATAAAGTGAATTCATTTCTTATACAAAATTTATATAATAATAAATAAACATATAATTATGATCTTAATGTTAATATAAAAATTTAATTTAAAATTAATCACGTCAATTTTAGATATGAGAAAAATTCAATTTAAATTAATTTAATTTTAAAACAATGTTAATAAATACTTTAATTAATTCAAATTTAAGTAACTAATTTTAAACATAATTATTATGGTATTATTAATGATATATATTTATAATCCACTTTTAAGAATTAAATTAGATTCACTGAGAGTCGTGATACACTTTCAGATTGAAATATTTCGATGGTACAATCGAAAATTCAATCGGATAACACTCAACGATTTAGAACGAGAATGAAGAGAGATATGATCTTCTTTGTACCATATTCGAAATGACAACAAAATGGGATAAATAACCCATATTTGAAAATGACGAAAACTAACAAATATCAGTTACAAAACCACCACATAACAATTCAAATCAGAATAAATTCAAACAAGTGTGCACTCCACACTACCCTTACTTGTTCAATATTTATTAAGATTACATTGGTTAACAAGTTCATCCCATTACACTTAAATAATATTGGTGATACAAATCACCAACAATCCTTCCCCATTTAAGTGCAATCTTGATTAACTTAAAGCAAAGTCATAACAAACAACAAACTGATGCATAAATGAAATGTCGTGACGATTGAATTTCATATTAGTATATTACACATTCCAAATATTCGAATATCAGGGTGTCACTAAGGATTGAACCCTTTCTATTCACAGTGAATACATGAAGATAATATACACAACAATTTACATACTTATATGTTCTAACTTGACACTATATTACTAGCATGTGTCCTATCCTTCAATAAGCATATCAAAGCTAAGTCCCTAGCTTTTTTGAAACGGATAAACTTCATGCTTATATAGGAAGTCATATTACTCTTGCATCTGCATATGCAATTTTTCAAAAGAACTATTAAGAAATAAACTTTCAACCTCATTTACTTGCAGTTCTGAACAAATACATTGGGATGATGTTAATTATGTGTTCCAATCTTTAGATATCAAGCTTTCCACATTGAATTCAACATCTAATGTTATTTTAGATGGGAATTGGGTATCTTAATATGAAAGATTTCAGCTGGACTTTAAACCCATCCCTACAGCCACCTTGTGCACAAGATCTCTAGCTAACCCTTTGGTTAGATGGTCAGCTAAATTCAACTGAGTTCTCACAAATTCCACAGATATCACACCATTCATGATGAGATCACGAATCATGCTATGTCTAACACCTAAATGTCTAGACTTCCCATTATACACTTGACTATAAGCCTTAGCCAAGGTAGCAGCAATATCACACCTGATAGAAATGGTAGATATCGATTTAGGAAATAATGGAATTTCATATATCAAATTCCTTAGCCACATAGCTTCTTTACCAGCTGCATCCAATGCTACAAATTCAGACTCCATTGTTGAGTTTGTAATACAAGTCTGTTTCTTAGATACCCAAGAAATTGCACCTCCTCGAAGAAGAAATACCCAACCACTTGTAGAGAAGTGATCCTCCATATTGGTAATCCAACTGACATCTGAATAACCTTCTATAACCGAAGGGAATCCATTGTATGTCAAACCATAATCCATGGTTCATTTCAAGTACTTGAATACGCGATTTAAAGCTTGTCAATGATATATGAACTAGGATTGCTAGTATACCTAGTAAGCTTTCCTATAGCATATGCTATATCTAGCCTAGTACTAATCATGGCATACATAAGACATCTAATAGCTCTTGAGTATTCAAGCTGAGACACTGGTGCTCCTTTATTAGGTAGAAGCTTAAGATTAGGATCTATAGGAGTGCTAATAGGAGAACAAGTTTCAAAGTTAATTTTTTTCAATATCTTCTCAATATAATGAGATTGAGAAATTGAAACTCCATTGTTTCCTTGTTTGATTCTTATACCAAGAATCACCTCAGCCTCCCCCAAGTCTTTCATATCAAAGCTAGATGACAAGAATTTCTTGGTTTTATCAACTTGATCTTGGTTAGTACCAAAAATTAGCATATAATCTACATATAGGTAAATTATAACTCTTTTACCAGTAGTATCAAATTTTCTATATACACACTTATCAGATTGGTTTAGTACAAACCCATTAGACAATACCACATAATCAAACTTTTGATTCCATTGTTTTGGTGCTTGTTTCAGACCATATAATGATTTCTTCAACTTGCACACCTTGTTTTCATTTCTAGGCATCACAAACCCTTCAGGTTGTTTCATGTAAATCTCCTCATCCAATTCACCATTCAAGAATGCAGTTTTCACATCCATTTTATGAATAACAAGATTATGTATAGTTGCAAGAGCCAACAACAATCTTATAGTTGAAATCCTAGCAATAGGAGCATAAGTATCAAAAAAGTCAATACATTCTTTTTGCCTAAAGCCTTGGATAACCAATCTGGCTTTGTACTTATCTATGGTGCCATACACTTTCATCTTTCTTTTGAGGATCCATTTACATCCTAATGCTTTACATCCAGGAGGTAAATCAGTCAATACCCAGGTATTATTATGCATGATAGAATTAATCTCATCCTAGATTGCTTATTTCCAGAAAGCAACATCCCTAGATACCATAGCTTCACTAAAAGTCTTTGGATCCTCCTCAATAATAAAACAATATTGATGTTGAGACACAATCTCATCCCTTGTTCCTTCAACTAAATAAAGTTGAAAATCAGATCCAAAAGACTTAGCTTTTCTAGCTCTAGTGCTTCTCCTAGGTTCAGACGGTCCAGGTACAGAAAATGTACTTCCAAATACATTTTCAACTTGAGTTGAGTTCTTGTTGGAAGATTTCTGAATCACATCCCTTAGTCTAGGTATAGATGTAAATATCTCTTTATCAAATAAAGCATCTCTTAACTCTATAACGATGTTCATAGACACAGAGTCATTAGATTCTATAACATAGAATCTATATGCTTTGGAATGCTCAGCATACCCAATGAAGATACAATATATACCTTTCTCACCCAAGTTTTTCCTTTTGGGTTCAGTGAGCCTTACAACTGCTCTACAGCCCCACACTTTTAGATGACTCAAATTTGGTACCTTTTTATACCACAGTTCATAATGAGTATTTTTACTCCTTTTATTTGGAGTTCTATTCAATATATAAGAAGCTATCAATATAGCCTCACCCCAAAAACCGTCACTTAGACCAGAATAGGATAACATGGAATTAATCATTTCCTTTAAAGTCCTATTCTTCCTTTCACCCACACCATTTTGCTGTGGTGTGTAAGGAGTCGTGGTTTGATGTATTATACCAGTAGACTCGAAATAAACTGGATCATAATGCTCACCACCTCTGTCAGTGCGCAAAACTTTTATCAAATCCTTTTTATGCAGCTCTACTTCTTGTTTATAAATTTTAAATTTATCAAGAGCTTCATCTTTTGCATGCAACAAATAGACATAGCAATATCTAGATGCATTATCAATAAAAGTAATGACATACTTTTTATTTCCTAGTGAAGGTGTAGCATGAAAATCACATAATCACTATATATGAGTTCTAATACTTTGCTTTCTCTGTTAACATCCTTAAAAGGTTTTCTAGTGATATTTGTTAACATGCAAGTTTTACACTATTCATTTTTCATGTCAAAAGCAGGTATTAAACTCATTTTAGACATGTCTTTTAACCTTTTATAATGAATATGTCCTAGTCTAGCATGCCATATTTCTGATTTACTTGAGTTATTACTAGTATTAGGTGTAATCATGCAAATCAAATCATCATAAAAAGGACAATTAATATTCAATCTAATCATACCATTACATACATAACCAAATCTAACAAAAGTACATGTCTTGACAAGATATACTTGTCACTTTCCAACACTTGTTTGTAACCACACTTATTCATCACAATTTCATATAAGAGTTTCTTTTGAATCCCAGGTACATACAACATATTGTCTAAACATAAACATTTCCAGAAGTAAACTTAAGTGAAACACGTCCTAATCCTTTTATTGGTTCAGTTACAACATTGCCCATCTTCACAACAGATCAATCTTCACAACATATCCATCTTCAATTGGTTGACAGTCATGAAACCAACGAAGATCCTTGCAAACGTAACTTGTTGCACCAGAATCAACCCACCAAGAAACATCGTCATCCTGCACATAAATGCCTCAGAAATTAATGAAATATAATTCTGAACATAATTAAAATTCCGTATCAAATCAGAATTCTGACCTTGTTGCTTTCCTGGATCCTTAGACCCATTTGGACCAGTATCTTTGTTCACTTTCTGAACACGACAATCCTTCTTGAAATGACCGGGTTTGCCACACTTCCAACATACCTTTTTTGACTTTTTGTTGGAAGATTTATCATCTCCACCTGTTTACTTCCTTTTGTTTTTAGACTTGCTGGAATTCTTTGATCCATCAATTTCCACCATATTCACAGAAGAAGATCCAATTTGATTCTTACCTTTAGGATTATTGTCAAGTTCTTGAGTCTTCAAAGACTCTTCAATCCTAAGGTGACTTCCGAGTTGAATCAAAGTTAACTCTTCCTTGTTATGTTTCAAAGTATGTTTAAAATATTTCCAGGAAGGAGGCAATTTGTTTATAATAATATCAACCAAGATGGCTTCATCCGTCTTCAAATTATGCTGGACAAATTGTCCTAGAATCCTCAATAATTCGTGATATTGTTCCATTACCGGCATGGTGTCAGTCATCTTGTAATTCATAAAATCACTGACCATAAACTTTTTACTGGATGCATCTTCTGACATATACTTGGATTCCAGTGAATCTCACAGTTCCTTTGCAGATTCGATATTTTGGTAAACATCAAATAAAGAGTCAGACATACCTTTTAAGATGTGGCCACGACATATGTAGTCGTCGTTCTCCTACTTTGATCTTCTCATTGCCACTTCCAGGGATTCATTTTCAGCGCATTCAGGCATAAGGGTACTCAGAACGTACGCCACTTTCAAGGTAGTAAGAAGGAAATGCATTTTCTTCTACCATATACGAAAATCTTGCCCTTTAAATTTCACCAATTTGTCAAACTTATTGGTCATATCCTTCACAGATTCTCCGTTTGCCATTTTCCACATAATATTTCAATCTTTGTTATAAAAATTTTGGGTGTTGCGATTGCTTAGATTCACTGAAAGTCGTGATACACTTTCAGATTGAAATATTTTGATGGTACAATAAAAAATTCAACCGGTTAAAACTCAATGATTTAGAATTGAGAATGAAGAGAGTTATGATCTTCTTTGTACCAGATTCGAAATGACAAAAAAAGGGATAAATAACCCATGTTTGAAACTGACGAAAACTAACAAATAGCAGTTACAAAACCACCACATAACATTTCAAATCAAAATAAATTCAAACAAGTGTGCACTCCGCACTACCCTTACTTGTACAATATTTATTAAGATTACATTGGTCAACAAGTTCATCCCATTACACTTAAATAATATTAGTGATACAAATCACCAACATTTATAGCGTGTTAAGGTGTTACGTAACGATTTTTGAATGCAACAATTGTGATGCGGTTCCCTTATCGCGTTGCGCTGATATTGCATCGCGATAACCTTCAAGAACGTTACGATGCGGGCGTTACGCTACATTGCGACCGTAATTTAGTACTATGGTTAACATTGATGTGGTACTAGATAGTTTTTTGGGCTCGTCATTGTTTATTAAAGGGGCCTCGACTATTGCTTCCTAAGACCGGGGTGCAAGGGTAGTGGTTCTAGTGTCCTTTATCGGTTTTGAAGATCCAAGAGTTAAGGTGTGCCAAAGGAAAAAAATTCAAGAAGAGAAGTACAACTAAAAGGGGGACAAAAAGCCTAAAACTCGCAACAAACCTGGAATTGGTGAAGCGGGTTGACAAACGTCATATATTGTCAAATAAATAAACCTTTTTCTCAGAAAAATAAGCTAAAAACATAGTATAGAGAAGAAAGGGCTAATCTGCACAAACTAAGGAGCTTTTGATTTTGAATGGTTTTGATTATGGTTTAGGCGGAAAAAAAACAAAGCAAATTGGGGATTTCAATTGAAAGAGTGAAATAAAAATAAATGTAAAATAAAAGTAATTGTGAAAAATTAAATCTAGAAAAACTAATGAAATGAAAATTTAAGAAGAAAATCAATTAAGTAAACAACCTCAGGCCTCGCTTTGCCTCAATCCCAATTGATCATCGAAGAGGATTTTACTCCAGATACATGTCAGTTATAGTCTACAAGGCACAACCCTTGTAACTTATTTTTCTCTATGATAAACCAACAATTCAAAGTTAATCTTTGGAATTCAGTCATAATTTGGACTAACCACAACTATCGTCACCAGCACCAACACAATTTTAGCTTTGGAAAAGTCTGACTCGGGTTATGTTGTCTGAATGAGAATCGAACCCAATCTCAATTTCTCTTAGCAGACCACCAGTACGTGTGTTCACAAGAAGTCAAATATGCTACAAGTCGGTCTTTCGTCCAAACTTTAAATCAGAACAACAATCAAACCAACAAGCTCTTTTTGAATTGAAAGTGTAGAGATTTTTAAAGGGAAGATCGATTGTCAATCAAAGTTTTCAGAAAATTGAGAATTATATCTGAAGATATTAGATGTTTTTCAATTCTCACGATCGAAATTTAATCATGGCTTTAGCATTTGGCTAATTGGAAAATTAACTAAGCATAATAGAAATTATAGTTAGCATTTGTAAAGAAAGTAAAATAAAAACTTTAAAGTAAAACGAAAGAGAAGAAAAGAAGAAAACTTTATAAAAGTAAAGAACAAAACTCAATCGAAATATATTTCAAGCTTTACCTTAAGAAGATATTTATAGATTTCTAAAACCCTAAAAATAAAATAAAAACAACTAAGGATAAAATCCTAAAAATATTCAAATAATAAAATCATAAAATAAACAAGTGATATTTTCCAAATTTAAATTTAAACTAAATCTAAGTCGTTCGTTTTTCCTTCTAGAATGTTGACTAGATCGCCTTCTAGAAGCTGATGCTGATTGGATTGCCATAATCTACCACGTCGTACATTGTCATGCTCTAAATCATGCGCATGTGTCCAGCCTCGACTCTAAAATAAAAAAAATTGCAGAACTTTGCTTCTTCAATGATGTTTATGTAAGTTAAAGTCCAGCATAGAAAACGAATCAAGAGTAGGTGTGGATTTCAATGAACTAGCTAGTGTGGTTTTGCGAGGTTTGAAGCTTTGGAGGTGCTCTGTTAGCTGGTCGTCCCCAACCCTTTAAATGGTTCTCTCACTGGGCAGATGACAAAGGATATACTAATATGGTGGAAGGTGCGAGTAGGGAGTGGCATGGCAAGCGGATAAGTATTCTACTTAAGGAGGTTAAGGTAGCTTCAAAGGAATGGGTGGCAAAAGAAAAAAGTTAAAGATCCTGATAAAGTAGAGTTGGATAAGAAGCTAGAATTGCTTGAAGCTTCTATGCTAAAAGATGGTAATGTTGGGATCAATGAGGAGATTCAGTTAGTGAAACGTAAGCTTTGGGCAAGGCATCGAAGAGACGAGCGAGAATGAATGCAAAAATCGAGGATGAAGTGGTTCAACGTAGGTGATAGTAATATAAAATTTTTCCACATTGCAGCATCCATAAGGAGGACGAATCGTATTTCAAAAGTTCGAGTGGGTCCCGAGGAAGTAAAGGATTCGCGAGGAAGTAAAGGAGTCGATTCGGATCTTAAAGCCTGTGAGAAATACTACCAGAAGAGTTATAACGAAGTTGCTACTGTTCTAGTACAAAGCATTGATGATCAGTTTAGGAAATTGAGTGTGTCTTCTAGAAGAGCATTAGAAGTGCCTTTCTCTGAAGAAGTGTAGAGCGCCATTCAATCGGCTGATGGGTCTAGGCCTCTAGGGCACTTGGTTCAGACGGTTTTAATTTGCACTTTTTCAAGAAGTATTGGAAGGTACTCAAGGGCGATATCATGTCTTTTTTTGACAACTTCTTCAAAGGATAGCTAGTGGATCTCAAACCCATATCCTTGGTGGGGAGTCTCTACAAGATTTTATCAAAGGTTCTCTCTAAAAGACTGGGTGGTTGCATTAGTGAAGTTGTCGATAAGTCGTAATTTACTTTTCTGCAAGGGAGATAAATCATCAATTGTGCCCTTCTAGCCAATGAAATAAATGACGATCTCCGTCGTTGAAGGAGTGAATGAAGAGTATTAAAAGATAACTTTAGAAAGGCATATGATTTAATTGATTGGGATTCCCTGATCTGATTCTGAGGAAAATGAGGTTCGGTAAAACATGAAGGGCTTGGATAAAACTTTGCATTTCGACTGCTTCTATTCCCTTTCTAGTTAAATGGAACCCCTTCTAAGAACTCCAAGATTAAGAGAGGGCTTCGTTACGGATGCCCCTTATCTTCGTTCTTATTCAACCTTGTGGGAGAAGCTTTGAATGGTCTGATCATGAACACATCGGGGTGTGAGGGTGGGTTCAAACAGTTTTAGTATATCTCACATTAAGTTCATGGATGACTTAATTATGTTCTTGGAGAATAATGTGGAGTGCATAAAGTATGTAAAGAGAATTCTCAAAGTTTTTAAAGTGGCCTCTGGGCTTAGTCTCAACCTTAGCAAGACCAAACTGTTTGGGGTTAATGTGGACGATTCTTGTGTTTCAGAGTGGGGGACTGCAATCAAGTGTGGTTAGAAGAAGCTTCCAATAGTCTACCTCGGCCTTTTCGCTTGGCCAACCGAGGAACTTACAAGATTTATGGAAGCCCATTGTGGGCAGACTTTAGAGTCGTCTTTCCAGGGGGAAGGGGAAACTCTCATCATTCAGGGGTCGTCTTACACTGATAAAATATGTCCTCGTTAACTTGTGAGTGTACTTCTTCGTGATTTTCCAGATACTTGTTGACGTGGTTGCTAAGTTGAATAGCATCATTTTGAAGTTTCTTTGGAGTTCGAATAGTGATAGACCCATCCATTGGGTGAAGTGGGAGAAGGTTTGTAAACCATAGGATCAGAGGATTGGGTATAACTGATATACATTTAAAGAACCGAGCTTTTCTCAATTAGTGGATTTGGAGGCATGGAGGTGAGCCAGATAGCTTATGGAGAAAAGTGGTGGTAGAAAAGCATGGTTATATGTCCGTTTTTCTGATTCTGACTCTTTTGTCTTTGAATAAAATGTAGTGGATGTAGAGAGGAATTTTGCAGCCTTTGTACAAAGAGGAGGATTTGTTTAGAAGGGACCTCTGTGCTTCCCTTAGCGAGGGGAATTTAATTGACTTTTGGAATGATTTCTGGACTAGAGTTCCTTCCCTAAAAGTGGCCTTCCCCAGGATCTTCGGGTTAGCGATCAGGAAATCTAGATCGGTGTTGGAGTTTGGGTGTTGGACCAATGGTAAGTGAGTGGAATATTGAGATTAGGATAGCTCTGTTTTGCAGCCTTTGTACAACCTCGGGGTACCTTTTTACAAACAATTAATGATGATGTACTAGTGAATATTGAGCCAGACGACTTACGATGGTTGAGTTCTTCGAATAGGTTATATTCTTTGAGTAGGTTCTGCTCTAAGGCAACTTATGTTGAGTTAAAGCAAGATAACTTTTGGAAGCTCGTGTGGGCTAATATAGCCCCTCAGAAAGTTTAGTTTTATTGTGGAGAGTTTTTTCACGAAGGTTGCTGGTCCTTGCAGAGTTAGAAAAAAAAGGTACGTCAAACTTAGGCTCCTTTAGTTGTGTGTTATGTCTTAAGGAGCGCGAGTCAATGAATCATTTATTATGTCAGTATGAGGTGGTTTGGATAGTATGGCAAAGATGGTTTCTGGTTGGAATTTTAAGATTGTCTGTTCTGGAGATGTTCGAACTTTCTGTTCCTCCTGGGTTGATTTTCCGATCAACAATTCAAGCAAAAAGTTGTAGGATCTAGCCCTGTTCGATTTTATATGATCCATATGACTATTTAGGAATGAGGTTATGTTTAATAAGAGTCGTTGTAATGCAGATCACTTGTACGAGTCGAACGTTTGGAGTAATGAGAATTGGCTAGATCAGTCCTGCTGTCCTAATGGCTTTAGATGGAATACAAACACTTTTATCTCGGTAAGAAGACAATCTTGTTTTCGGTAAGAAGGTAATCTTGTTTAGAACCATAGCTCTCATATTCTCTGGAAAGTGAATGAATGCTTCTACGAGTATTTTGGAGTCCTGCTAAGCTGGAATCTGTTTAATCTGCCTGTCTGGAGAGAGGGCCATTGGAGCGAGTTATGTTTTTAAGTTTTACATGTTTTTGTAACACCCTTAACCCGTATTCATTTCCAAATACAAGTTAAGGATGTCACATATTTCTATTTAACCGTTATTGTTCGAAAGATAGAAAATTTTTGTTTCTTTTAAAATCTCCTAACTTAACATTTATTATTAGATTATTTAACCGCTTAAAATCACGATGTAATATTTTAATTTCCAATTTTCACCTGATCTCACTCAATATCTAAGTAGTTTAATACTATTTAATATCATAATTTAAAACTGTCTAATTTAAAATTTAACTGGTTTATGTTTATAACATAAAATTTTACGACACTCATACATAACCACTTAGTATCTTATCATATTTTCACCTTTCCTTATTACATTTCTTATATTGTATTATTTACTATTTTAGCACGGTTTATGTACTTTCCTTTTTCTAACACTATATATAAAATATCTATAATTAGACTTATTTTAAAACAAATTTCTTTTGGTTGTTGTCTATAACTACAAAACCACTCGCTGATAACAACTTTTTTTATATTATCATCATTACATAGATATACATATCATTCATATATCAATTCAAACCAATATAACTCTTTGTCTATAAATCATTCAATGTAATTTACACTATTTTTATAAAATTTTACTGTAAAATATAATAATTAAATTTGTATCATTTCTTTTCTTATACTTACTCTTTTTTTCTGTACTAATCATTTTACTGTACTATTCTTTTTCTTGTATTGTTCTTTTCATCATATTATTTCTTTTTCTGTGATGATTCTTTACTGTATAATTTTTTTATTATATTATTTCTCTTACTATATTGTATCTTTTACTTTTGTTTATGGCCCTATGTACAGTAAAGTTGTCTATAATCTCTGACTGTACGACACATTTAGTGCCCTGTGATTGTACCTCAGGTGCACTGTATTGTATTATATGCAGAATAGCTGCTTGTGGTTTGTAGCTGTATGGCACATTTAGTGCCCTATGATTTCACCGTAAGTGCACTGTAAATGTGCATGTATTGTAGAACACAACAACATTGAACCTATGATCCCGAATACATATGTATCTGGTAACTATGTTGTACACAAATGTACCTTTGTATGTTCGATCAATAACACTCCTCTTCGCGTACCACTGTCTCTTAAATCTTATACATTGGGCTTTTATTTGAAATCTTATATCATTTTTCCTATAAAAATATTTATAGAATAATTATCAAATCCGTTTACTATTTTAATCATGTGTTCGTACTTTAATTAATATAGTAAATTTATAATCGTATAAATATTTTTAAAATACCATTAATGTATATTCAATACTAATTTCTTTTACCAAATCAAAAACTAATTTTAACTCTATCGAATTGACCTCATTAGTCCCTTGAATAATTTATTTACCTAAACCAATAAAATTTTCTTTCAATTATAATTTCAATATTTCAAAATATCCAAATCAGTTTCTCAATATTCAATTTGAATCCATATCAATTATTTTCACATTATTTTCGATCTAATGCATTAACTTATATATAATTATCATTTTACCACCAATTTTCCTAAAACTTACGAATTGTACCTCTATCTTATACAACTTTCCATATTGATATAAATTCAATATGTCCTCTTAATTATAATTTTCAACATACAAATTTTTGAACCTTTAGATATTAATTCTTCAATTTCTCAAGTAATGCAAAAAGGTCCTTTTCAACTTAACCATAATTCAATTTGCCTTTCAAATCCCTCTAATAAATATTTATTATTACTATTCACTTCGACCTCTCATATCATCTTACACTAAATTTCTATTTTAATCCCATAATTTCTCCACCTTTTCAATTTGATCATTTGGCTTATACATATTTCTAAATCAATCTCAAATAATACTTTAATATCAAAGTCACCATTATATTATTTACTGCTCAAGTACTTTAATTATTCATATTTATTCCATAACCTTTAAGCTTACAATTTAAGCATTTTATATTATTGTTCCTAAACTTTAACAAACTATCAAACTAGTCCAAAATCAACATTTAATTATTAAATCAACATTTTAATATTCGATTCCAATATATTATTTAAAATCTTTTTTAATAACTACACAATTGTCATTTAAGTCTTCAATCTCTTTCCATTTTGCGATTTAACTCTTATACCGTTACAACTTTCCAAATTCAATACCATAATTTTAATCATAGGATAAATTCTTTTTAAAATTTCATCTCGACTTTTCTATTTTATTCAATATAATCCTTTTTGCTTTCTAATCCTGTAACATCCCAAAAGTCGGGTCAATGACCAAAATAATTTTTTTGGTAATTTAGTGACCAATCTCAGAAGAGATTGAAAGTTTAGGGATTTAAATGAAAAGTATTGATGTTGGATTTAAATAACAAAGTTTGAAGTAACAAGGGTATTATGGTCATTTTTCAGGAAATATTTTTATTTCCCTTTATAAAGGGTAATAAGCACGTGGGAAGGAGATAATTTCTCGAGAGCATTCTTCAGTCTTCTTCTTCTTCATCCCGTATCTCCAAGCTCAAAGGTGAGTTTCTTTGCTTGTGGATTAATTACTGATTTTAAGGTTGGGTTATGATCATTAGAGGATAATTAAGCTTAAGGAAAGCTTAATTTGTTCTAAAATAACAAGATGAAAGATATAGAAGAGATTAAGGAAAATGAGTTTTTAAGTGAATTTTTGAAATAGAATGAGTTAATAGATTTTTGAAGTTGAATTTGACTTGTCAAGGGTTAAATTAAGAGATGTGAACTGATAGAATGAGTTTTAAAACATGTTGAAAATCTGGTATGATTCTTGAAGTTAATGAAGATGAGAGGATATTAAGGTTAAAGACGAGATAAATGAATATAAATGAGTTTAAACATGTATATGTAAGTTAAGAATAAGAAAGGAGATGATATATGAAGTAATTAAGCTGAAAAGAGTGGATTTTCAGGTATAAATTGGAATTCTGGGCTATGTGCATCGATGCACATTTAATGTGCACCGATGCATCAAGGGTAAATCCAGAAATTGTTCAAGGTGTATCGATGCACCTGAAGTGCATCGATGCACTCTTCTAAAATACGAACATCGAATGCCATCGGTGCATCGATGCACAAGTACTGCATCGATGCACCCCCTTAAATGTAAACATCGAATAGGATTTATGCATCGATGCAGGGTATGGTGCATCGATGCATACCTTCATTAAAAGATGAAAATGACTCTTCTTTTAGCCCAAGAAATGATAGTTTAGAATATATTAATTAATATACTGATTAGTATCAATGAATTACTATGTAGATTGAGAGCCTAAACAAGTTCCGGAACTTGGAAAATAAGATCGATCAAGGAAAAGATAACAGATCGGTATTGACTAGTGAGACCAGGTGAGTATATGATATTAAGTGTACATGATGTTTTTGGAATTAAGACTTACGATGAGTCTAATTCCGATAATAGATGACATGAGTACAATAATATAAGTATAGTATGATATGATGTTTAAAAGTACCTGAGCATGATCCTGTAATAATATAGTGCTAGAAGTATATGAGTAAATGCATAGGTTTAATTGTCGAATGTATCTTTATATGTGAACCTTGTGAATGCATGTATGTGTGATAATAGGTTATATGATCATAAGAGATAAGATATATGATAAAATATATGTGAAAGTGATATGACTCATATGTGTTTCTATGAGAACGTTACACGATATGCTATGTATGTTATATGAGTGGTGTGAATATATGTTATGAGATTAGAATCATAATTATGAGCTATGTGGAAAAAAAAGAATACAAGTACAAGTGGAAAGTTATGTGATACTTGAATGTGAATTTCATGGAAAAATGCTACTTGAAAGTAAACTACGTGACTATGTGATATGAATATGTGAATGTGTAATGAGGTAAAAGATAATGCCCATGTCATGTGTTATGAGAGCTATAGGTATAGTTGGTATGCCAAGAGTCGAGGGTCTACGATGTCCTTTGGGACATAGTGGTCATTCGGGATATATGTGTTATAAGTGGTCCTTCGGGACATCTACGTGGTCCTTTGGGATAAATTCTACGCACCCCTAGTGGGAATTATACGAGCTGTGGTGACAGCATAGTGCACAACCTCTATGTACTCACATACATTAAGTTCTCAGTAGTGTGCACGGGCTAACCAAAAAGATAACGATAAAATGTGAGTTGCAATGAGAAATGTATTACATGATTTATATGACGATATATGTGAATGTGTGTATATGTTACAGGAAAGAATGTGTGTTATAGGTTATGACATTTGTTATGGGATGTACATGAATATATGTTAAGGTATATATATGAATGAATATCAAGGACTCATATGATGATGTAAGAACATGTTATAAGATATAGAATATGAAAATAAGAGATCATATGAACAAGAGATAAGAGATAGAAAGGATAATCATATAAGAGTATGAGAAAATATAAATGGTGACATGCATGTGTGTATGTAATTGTTACATGAAAAAGTATGTATACCAGTATGACATTGTATTACATGATATGTACATGCATTTGATAATTTACATATGTATTTATATGTCTCACTAAGTCTATGACTTAGCATGTGAGTGTTTCACACGTATGTTCAGGAAAGTAGGAAGAGAAGCTAAGAGGAGCAAGACAAGTTAGTTTCTCCTTACCGAAGGTCAGATCAGAACCTAAATGAATAACATGTATTTTTTTATATATAGAATTTAGTTGGCAAGTAATTAAAAGATTTGTATTAGATACGCTCTGATCAGTTTTGTAAAAGCATATGTTTTATATCATAGAAAATATATGGTTTTATTAGAAATATCAAACTGAATCTTGGGTATTTTATAAAAGTAAATGTTTTGAGTAGTCAATCTGACACCTCAGACTCGTATCCGGGTTGGGGTGTTACATTTAATGGTATCAGAGCTAAGGTTTAGGCGATTCTAGGCTTAAACCGAAGTCAAATGAGTTTTAAAAATATATACATGCCAACATAAAGTGAAAATTTCTGATCTGATAGTGTAAGGAGTGTGTTGTCTTGCTAATAGAATTAGATTACTAAGTTATAATAGAAGTATGATTATGATAATTCCAAAATAAAGTGAAAGGTGATATTCCTGATTGTTGTAGCTATTCACCTGCCCTGGCCAGGCAGGATGAAGAGCGGACACCTCAGGAAGTGCCTTGTAAGGTCAAAGGTTGATTTCAAAAAGTTGAAATCATATCTGAATAGTGATAGAAGGTCTTTACTGTTTTGAACCAGAAAAGTGATATGGAATAGTTTTGTTATTACACGAATAAGATAGAATATGGTGAACAAGTGTCACCATAAGAAAGTTAAAAGATCTAACGATGTGATTAGAATTTGTAGAAAAGTTTAAGAATAAGTGAATTAGTGATCAGTTTATAAGATAAATGGAATCAGAGATACGAATTTGAAACAAAGATATAGTACCGTGTATAAGCAAGAGTATAGATATAATAAGGGCTTGTATTCTAGATGGAAAGAGTTAGCGTTGGCTAACCAGATTATGTGATGGAAAATGTATTGGAATTATAAGATTTTGAGATATTGTCAAGATAATATAACTAAAGATAAGGTGGATCTGGATACAGTTGTATATTTTGATCATAATAATGTGACATGGTGAAGAAGGTGAGGATTCATATGTTTGAGTAAAGCTAAGGATTGATAAGAAGAGTTTAAGAATGGGTGCATCAGTGATCAATTTATAAGATAAAGGAAGTTAGAATATTGGGTTGGAACAACGAAAATTTCATGGTGTATGAGAATAAATGTGGATTGATAAGTTAAGTAAACTATTATTAAGATAATTTCGACTGGAAAGAATGCATATGAATGGTTCGATGGAGGTTTATGCTTTAGATTGGAAGAATTGGTGCTGACTAACAGAATCATGTGATGGTAAGTGTATTGAAGTTAAAGGATTAGAAGATAATATCAGGGTAAATTAATTAAGTGTGATGTGAATTTGGATGTGATTCTGATCATATAGATATGATGTAGGAAAGAAAATAAATATTTGTTTGTTTTAAAAAGGGGATTTAAGGAAGGAAATACAAGTACAAGAGATGATAAAGAATGAAGTTCTCTATAAGTAAAGCGGATTATCAAAGTTATGAAGATATGATGAAGATCGGTAATCAGAGATGAGTATAAATGATAAGAAAAGAGTATGTGAAGTTTAAACAAAAAGATATGATATGTATAAGAAGATTTTGATTTTGAAGGAAAGAAAGAATAAAATGATAGGAAAAGATTGTGTGTATAGTAATAAAGACAAGGATTAATAAATGAGCAAAAGCTTGAATTATGTGCAAAGCACATAGAGAATGATGGAAAAGATCAATTGATCCATAATATTGAGGAATAAGGATTTGGGGTTGCTGTCCATATAATGAATGATATTATATGGACTTATACAGATGTGAACGTATATTAAGAATTGAGTATGGAAAATGGTAAGTTTGCTAGTGGTAACAGGAAAGATTAAGGGAAGCAACATGAAAATATTAGAAGACATGATATTATAAAGGTATGCAGTGAAAATTCAAGGACGAATTTTCTTAAGGATGGGAGATTTGTAACATCCCAAAAGTCGGGTCAATGACCAAAATAAAATTTTTGGTAATTTAGTGACCAATCTCAGAAGAGATTGAAAGTTTAGGGATTTAAATGAAAAGTATTGATGTTGGATTTAAATAACAAAGTTTGAAGTAACAAGGGTATTATGGTCATTTTTCAGGAAAGATTTGTATTTCCCTTTATAAAGGGTAATAAGCACGTGGGAAGGAGATAATTTCTCCAGAGCATTCTTCAGTCTTCTTCTTCTTCCTCCCGTATCTCCAAGTTCAAAGGTGAGTTTCTTTGCTTGTGGATTAATTATTGATTTTAAGGTTGGGTTATGATCATTAGAGGATAATTAAGCTTAAGGAAAGCTTAATTTGTTCTAAAACAACAAGATGAAAGATATAGAAGAGATTAAAGAAAATGAGTTTTTAAGTGAATTTTTGAAATAGAAGGAGTTAATAGATTTTGAAGTTGAATTTGACTTGTCAAGGGTTAAATTAAGAGATGTAAAGTGATAGAATGAGTTTTAAAACATGTTAAAAATCTGGTATGATTCTTGAAGTTAATGAAGAGGAGAGGATATTAAGGTTAAAGATGAGATAAATGAATATAAATGAGTTTAAACATGTATATTTAAGTTAAGAATAAGAAAGATGATGATATATGGATTTTTAGGTATAAATTGGAATTCTAGGCTATGTGCATCGATGCACATTCAATGTGCACCGACACATCAAGGGTAAATCCCAGAAATTGTTCAAGGTGTATCGATGCACCTGAAGTGCATCGATGCACTCTTCTAAAATACGAACATCGAATGCCATCAGTGCATCGATGCACCTCCTTAAATGTAAACATTGAATATGATTTATGCATCGATGCAGGGTGTGGTGCATCGATGCATACCTTCATTAAAAGATGAAAATGACTCTTCTTTTAGCCCAAGAAATGATAGTTTAGAATATATTAATTAATATACTGACTAGTATCAATGAATTACTATGTAGATTCAGAGCTTAAACAAGTTCCGGAACTTGGCAAATAAGATCGATCAAGGAAAAGATAACAGATCGGTATTGACTAGTGAGGCCAGGTGAGTACATGATATTAAGTATATATGATGTTTATGGAATTAAGACTTGCGATGAGTCTAATTCTGATAATAGATGACATGAGTACAATAATATAAGTATAGTATGATATGATGTTTAAAAGTACCTGAGCATGATCCTGTAATATTATGGTTCTAGTAGTATATGAGTAAATGCATAGGTTTAATTGTCGAATGTATCTTTATATGTGAACCTTGTGAATGCATGTATGTTTGATAATAGGTTATATGATCATAAGAGATAAGATATATGATAAAATATATGTGAATGTGATATGACTCATATGTGCTTCTATGAGAACATTACACGATATGCTATGTATGTTATATGAGTGGTGTGAATATATGTTATGAGATAATAATCATAATTATGAGCTATGTGAAAAAAAAGAATACAAGTACAAGTGGAAAGTTATGTGATACGTGAATGAGAATTTCATGGAAAAATGCTACGTGAAAGTAAACTACGTGACTATGTGATATGAATATGTGAATGTGCAATGAGGTAAAAGATAATACCCATGTCATGTGTTATGAGAGCTATAGGTATAGTTGGTATGCCAAGAGTCGAGGGTCTACGATGTCCTTTGGGATATAGTGGTCATTCGGGACATATGTGTTATAAGTGGTCCTTCTGGACAAATTCTACGCGCCCCTAGTGGGAATTATACGAGTTGTGGTGACAGCATAGTGCACAACCTCTATGTACTCACATACCTTAAGTTCTCAGTAGTGTGCATGGGCTAACAAAAAAGATAACGATAAAATGTAACTTGCAATGAGAAATGTGTTACATGTTTTATATGATGATATATGTGAATGTGTGTATATGTTACAGGAAAGAATGTGTGTTATGGGTTATGGCATTTGTTATGGGATGTACATGAATATATGTTAAGGTATATATATGAATGAATATCAAGGACTCATATGATGATGTAAGAAAATATTATAAGATATAAAATATGAAAATAAGAGATCATATGAACAAGAGATAAGAGATAGAAAGGATAATCATATAAGAGTATGAGAAAATATAAATGGTGACATGCATGTGTGTATGTAATTGTTACATGAAAAAGTATGTATACTAGTATGACGTTGTATTACATGATATGTACATGCATTTGATAATTTACATATGTATTTATATGTCTCACTAAGTCTATGACTTAGCTTGTGAGTGTTTCACACGTAGGTTCAGGAAAGCAGAAAGAGAAGCTAAGAGGAGCAAGACAGGTTAGTTTCTCCTTACCGAAGGTCAGATCAGAACCTAAATGAATAACATGTATTTAGTTATATATAGAATTTAGTTGGCATGTAATTAAAAGATGAGAAAATAACCTCAGTGATAAAAAATGCCTTATAATATACGATTTTAACCAATTTTTTTTGGATTTGCCAAAATGACCAACTAAATCGCAATGTTATCGATAATTCGCAACGCGATCTCCGGTATCGCAAATCAGTTTCCAGATTCGTAATGCGATTCTGACTATCGCATTTCGATTTTCCAAATTCGCGTTGCGATTTTCCTAATTCGCAATGCGAATACGTAAATCGCAATGCGAATACGTAATTTGCAACGCGAATATGTAAATCGCAACGCGAATCTGACTATCGCAACGAGATTCTGATTATCGCAACGAGATTCTGACTATCGCAACGCGATTCTGACTATCGCAATGCGATTCTGACTATCACAATACTGAATTTCAAATTCACAACTCAATTTCTGAATTCGCAACAGGTTTTAGTTTCGCAACACAAATGTTTTGGGTATATAACTACGCAGGAGCAGCAACTCATAACCTAAATCCCTAAATCGCAACTTATTCCATCTCCATCTATCACTCTCTCCGGCGACATCCGTTCCTATATCCAACGACATCATTCCCCATCCGTCAACAGGTTTTAGTTTCGCATCTCGTTTGTTTAGTAAATTAATTTACAATAATGAAATCATCTAATGTTGATCATGTTTGGATAGATTTGTGTTTTGGAGGGTCATTGGAGAATGTTCATGGTGTTTTACAATATATGCCTTTACCCATGAATCTTCAACTAAAACTGTCATTAAAAAAGTTAACTTATGAAACTCTAATGTTACGTGTTGTAAATAAATTGAATTTAGAGCCCCTAAGTGGATTTAGGCTATCTTATCAGAGAAATGGTAAAGTTTATTTGTTAACCGACAATGAAGATGTTGAACGATTCATTGTTTACATTAGTGTTTCAAGTGATGATGTTACATTGTATGTTGTTGAACCTAGAAGTAGTGAAGTTGGGTCAGTAGCGGGTAGTAATCAACTAAGTTTTTCAACCCCAGTTTATGGTGCTCAAAATTTAATGGTTCCACCACAATTTCATCACCAAGAAAATATTGTTTCACCACATTTCCAATACCAAACACAATCTCAAAACCCACAACCTTTCCCTAATCCAAATCCCAATCAACTTTCAGCACCAAATTCTGGTTTTCGTATTGACCAGTTAGACGATGATGAGCCAACAGAAAAAATTGTAAGTACTAGTCAGTATTCAAAATTTGATCTTGGTCAATACCCGGAATTTGATCTTGGTCAATACTCGGATTTTGATGATTTTTCAGAAGAAGAAACAGACCTTGCGTGTAATGATTTTGATATTGGTCAATACCCGAATTTTGATGATGAAACAACCGTTGCCGAGGAAGATGTTGTTGATGATAATGAGGAGGAAGTTACGACTGTAAATGAACATGTTGAACATCCATTATGTAATTCATATAACCCTGAAGAAGAAGAAAAAAAGAAGAAATCCCCAAAGAAAAGTCCCCGAAGAAAATGCCACGGGAGTATAACTGGAATATGCCAGAATTACTTCAGATACCGGAAGAAGAGTTGGGAAAGATAGCAGTTGATTGTTACACAAAAATTATTCGTATCAAGAAAGATGATTGTTTTGATACAAAGGAAGACTTGAAGATAGCTTTGTATACGAAATGTATGGAAGATGGCTATCAACTAAAAAGTTAACAAATCAAGCAAAGATCGTTTCGAAACAAGGTGTATGATTGACAAAAACTGTACGTGGCGTATGATTGCAAAGAGGATAAAAGATTGCGAAATGTTTCAAGTTAGGACTTTTATTGATAAACATACATGTTCAAGAACCCAAGTTTTTCCTCACCATAGACAGGCAAACAAACAGGTGTTGGGTGGTTTTCTGGCTGAGTTAATGTTTTTGAATGGCAGGGTATATCGGGGACATGAAATTATGACTGACATGAATGCTCGGTTCAAGATTAGTATCTCATATTCTCAAGCTTGGAGAGCCTAATATTATGCCTTGGAATTGTTGAGGGTGTCGCCAGAAGCATCGTTTGCCCAACTGTCGGCTTATTGTCACAATTTAAAGCTGAAAAATCATGGGTCGGTAATTCATATCAAAACAGATAGAAATGGACGCTTTGAGTTGCTGTTTATCGCCATTGGTGCTGCGGTTAGTAAATCAATATAATTTTGTTGACTCATTTTTGTTAGTTACATGCATTTCACATTTAAATGATTATATTTCTTGTGTATATGAATATTTTTGATTCGTTCGTTTATTACTTGCATGCGCCCAATTATTATAGTTGACGGAGCACATTTAAAAGGTCGATACATTGGAGTAAACTTATTAGCAGTAGCCTTGGATGCTAACAATGGGATACTGCCAATAGCTTACGGGGTTGGTAAATCTGAAACCTCTGATTCATAGACATGGTTTATGGGGCATCTTAGGGATTGCATAGGTCCTATTAGCAATCTGACAATCATATCCGATAGGGCAAACTCAATTGACAACGATGTTAGAAGGTGTTTCCCAGATGCTTTTCATGGAGTTTGTGGTGTTCATTTGTATAGAAATCTAAAATCAAGGTCTGCTGGTATAAAAAATCACAAATGGACATACTGGAAGGCTGTAAAAGCTTATCGGGAAGTGGATTTTAATAAGCATATAAACTGTTTAAGACGTGTTTTGCCTCAGTGTGCTTAAACACTAGAAGATGTCGGGTTTGAAAGATGGTCAAGAGTACATCAACTTGGAGCAAGATATGGTTTCATGATGTCTAATAGTGCAGAATCAATTAACGCTCTAAGTCGTCATTACCGGAAATTACCCATTACTATGTTAATGGAGTTTTTTCGAGCCTCTATTCAACAGTGGTACTAGAAGAAAAGAAACCATGCAGGTATTATTTCTTTAAATTCGTAACTTATCATATATTTTACTAAGTATTATTTATTTAAATTTACAGGAATATTGGAACATCGTGTTACACCATGGACTGAAAAAAAGATAACGAAACGTGTTGTGAAGTAAACGTCATGGAGAGTTGAACCATGTTCAAACACTTTGTTTGAAGTACTGGATAATAACTTAAATGGGCTTGTCAATCTAAATGCAAAGACGTGTAGTTGTATGAAATGGTAAACATCTGGTTATCCGTGTGGCCATGTTATAAAAGTTGCTCTTCATCTAAACCAAGATGATTCAAGTGCATACGCTATGGATTGCTATACTACAGAAGTATATCGACAGACTTATGTCGAGATTGTCTACCCTATTCCACATCATTCTGAGTGGGACATACCAGATGACTTACAAACAGTTTTGCCACCAGCCATGGACAGAAGGCTACATAGCCGACCAAAAAGTCACGATCGTATACCGTCTAAGGGTGAAGAGAAGAAGAGATCGACATGTAGTCAGTGCAAGGAAAGTGGTCATACAAGGTTGACATGTGGATCACCAGTGCCATCACAATCATCTTTTCCTCTACCAAAATATGGATCCTCATCAAAATCCCAATCATAACCGACTTCACCTTTTGGGACTGTTAACTTAGATGATTTTTAAATGCAAACGTTGTATTATGTGTATATTATGTGTAAACTTTTAACATTTTCAGTTAGGCATGTATTAGTAACTTGAGTTTGAACATTGCTATGATATGTTCAGTTGTTATCACTTATTAGACATTCATTTGACTATCGCAACGCAGAAATCGCAACGCGAATATGACTATCGCAACACGAAAATGACTATCACAACGAGAGAATCGCAATGCGAAATAAAAATCGCAACGAGAGAATCGCAATGCGAAAATGAAAATCGCAACGCGAATTTAGTTTCGCTTTGCGATTTTCTTTTTCGCATTGCGATTCTCTCATTGCGATCCTCTCGTTGCGATAGTCATTTCCGCGTTGCGATAGTCTGTTTTGCATTCAACATAATGCAGATTGAAATCAACAAATCAACTATTACATTTCAATCAATTAAACAAGCACAAATAATAATTATGTACACATCAATTAAACAAATCAACATTTACAAATCATCTTTTACAAATCAATTAAACAATAGAAAAATAATAATAAGAATTATTTCCTCATCAATTATTGAATCAACTTTTGCACCCATACATCCATTTCACGCAGCACACTTCAGGATTAACCTGCAGAAACCAAACATTGAATCAACAACACTTTCTACACATCTAAAACCTACAAACAACAAATTATTGAATTCTAGCTACTTAACCAAACATTTTCAAACAAAAAATAGTATATATGTTTAACAACACTTGCATTTGACTTACAAATTGTTTATGGACACTTTCATAACGCAGATGCAGGTAGGCAGCGTCTCGCATATATTGTTCTAGCCATAAAATGCCGAAACCACAAGCCTACTGCACCTCTATCTCTATCGGTTGGAGGTAGAAACTATGTACTTCCTGTCGTCAAACGCTCCAAGCACATGCATACGAGAGGACCACAATCCCCTCTGGCTTCCTTCGTTTTTTGTGGCGCAGTCTCGTCTTTGATAACTGTAACATTGAACTTCTTTGGCTTCTTGTTTCCAGAATTAGTCCAATAATTAATTACATCCAAGAATTTAGCCAAATGAGAGCTCCATCCCTTAATAATATCTCTCAAATCAGACAATGATATGTAATTTATCATGCTGTCATATACTATTGTCTTTAGGGATGGGAGCTGAAGCTCAACGAGAAGCCAATGAGTACGTTCTAAAACAGGGATAAACACCTGCATCAAAATGTAATAATTCAAATTGCGCACTTATTTATGAACACCTTTAAAATATTTAAACAAATAAATACTAACCTTATCGGCCTCCCACCATGCAGGATAAAGTTTAGCTTGTCCATTAGCCAGCACATATGATTCCTGTCTTTGATTCTTCAAGTGAACTACGTGAAAAGACGTCGGCATAATTGTATATCGCGTTTGTTTTTATATTTTTCTTCAATTTCCTTACAATTAGAAGACGTGTCACCCATGCATCAATATGCTGTTTTACAAAAAAAAGACATATATTAGTGAATTACATAAATTTTAAAAAAAATTAATCAAACTGAAATATAAGAAGAAATATAAGACTTACCCCCCATCGAAATAGTCGTTGTCTTCAACCCCTAATAATACACCCCACCAAGACTGTTCAATCAACAAATGCATATCATCGTTGAGTTTGTATATGTCAGCGTAACACCCTTGGCTCCGCTCATGTAGATAAAAATCAACTGCGGTCTTAGCCCAAAGGGTATTATCCAGAATTGTTTTCGGTAGTTGTTTCCTCTCCACTTCATCTGCCGGAATGGTACTGGCCAGTAACTTATACGAAAGCCAACAGTCATCCATCATGTCCGGCACGTGGGGGGGATTTTCAATAATTCAATATATTACGCCGTGTGAATCGGGCTCTAGAATGTTGGGAGGGACCTCTTCAACGATGACAGTGGCCTCTTGAACGGTGGGAGGGGACTCTTGAGGGATGATAGGGGCCTCTTGAACGATAGGGGAGGCCTCTTGAATGATGACAGGTGAGTCGGGTTTTTTCTTACGGATTCTTCACACTATTGGGGTGAACAGAGACGTAATGGCACGTGCACGTAGTCTGATGCGTGAACTCTATCTTGAAAGAAAAACCCAACGTAGAGCATCCACCTTAGCGAGCCGCTAAAAATAAATTAATACATAAATCAGTAAATAAACAGACATGATATTAAACAGTGAAAACAAAGACAAATATATTTCAAACTTGTACGGTATTCACCCAAGTCATTATTATATCATTGTTCACAAAATGCATCAGATAACATTCCAGAAGTAAGCACTTATATAAACATTTAAAAGGACAACATATAGGTTTAGTGCATGTTCAATGACAACATAAAGAGTAGTAGTTTATTCTTGAAACTTAAATTTTCAACACTGTGAAGTTAGTATTTGTCTTTTGGTTGAAGTAATGCAATTCATTCAAGTTTCAATTTGCAGAAGAAGAATAGAATCTGAAACTTAAAATCGCAACGCGAAAATGACTATCGCAACGCAAAAATGACTATCGCAATGCGAATTTGACTATCGTAACGAGAGAATCGCAATGCGATTTTCATTTCGCATTGCGATTCTTTCGTTGCGATAGTCATTTTCGCATTGCGATAGTCATTTTTGCGTTGCGATTTTGTTGTTGCGATTTTCATTTCGCATTACGATTCTCTCGTTGCGATAGTCATTTTCGTGTTGCGATAGTCATTTTCGCATTGCGATAGTAAACTATTCTTCTTCTGCAAATTGAAACTTGAATGGATTGCATTACTTCAACCAAAAGACAACTAAAAACAAATACTAACTTCACAGGGTTAAAGAATAAACAGTTAAACAGTATTGGCAGCAACCGAATGAATTTACTAAGCAATCTAAGTGAAATTACGAGTAAATTTATCATTAAGTTAAATATGAAAAATATTAAACTTACCTCGTTGCGTATAGTATGAACATCGTTCTGCAACGATGCTACAATCTCACGTAGAGCTGCTACTTCACCACGTAAAGTAGACACCTCAACACGCCATGCACCATTGTCATCGCGTAAAGTACCGACCTCCTCACGCAAGGCATTGACCTCATTATGTAACTCCCCTAACTCATCCCGTGGAGGTGGAGGTGGAGGTAGAGAACAGGGAGATAAACGTCGTGGCATCTTTTCCGGTCGCCTATCATGAGGTGATGGTGGAGAAGAGGCTCGATGATGTGACAGAATAGGTGATGACTCTCGTTGTGGAGGTGTATATTCGGGTCGATCAGGTGATGGCTCTGGGTGAGGTGATGGCTCTCGAAGTGGTGGCTGCTCATCATCCGTGCCATCAAAAAAACGCTTACTAGCTCGCCACCAATCAGTGGCAAGCTCAGCTTCCATGGGTGTCAGCCTCTGTAATGGAGTGTTGGCCTCCTAACAATATAAAAGCTCAAACAAAGTTAAACGTGTACTAGTAATAACTTGTTTATAAACATATGGTATTATTTGTGTTAACTTACATTATTTATTGTAGTATATGGTAGTAAATCTTCCCATTGCTGCAAGGACCGTTTCCTCTTCCAGGAAATAGCCCTAGAAATATCATTAGAAGTTTTTAATGCATATGTCTGCATGGCGGGAAATGCCTCAAATATCCAAATCTACAAACAATATAATAACAAACATTAGTAATTGTTAAATAATTAATTATAATTTTGGAAACATTATATAAAAATTATTACCTTAAAGGCCCAAATAAAGCCTGACAAAGTGTATTTGGAACCATCTCCACGCAAACTTTTTCGATCATCAAAGGCAGACGACAACTTATTCCATGTAGCTTTCCATAGATACAAACCCCACGGAAACAGGTTCCATGCATTTAGGTCCTCTACCAATTTAATTAGATCATTAGGAATAGGTTATCGGGCCTCTCTGCTTAAAAAGCTGGCTTGCAAAAGTATTAGAAGGCATACTCGGACAACATCAACGTCAAACCATCTTTCTTATTCAATAATCTCGTCAAGTCTTCCACGTGTAAATTCGGCTTCTCCGTTGACAGCTCAGGAAAAACCTGGGAAAACCATGATAGGCGGGTAATATGTCTAGTGTACCGATCTACATCATCGTGTCCGAAGCATAGACCGGTGATTAAGCAAAACTCCTCCCGCCCAAAACACGTATATGCGGTGGAAAATCAAACCATATCTCTTCATCACGACGTTGTATAGTCTCTGGTAGATCGCTAGTCATGGTTTGAAGAAACAGATGGGTCAACATAGCATCTCCACCAGATGTTGTACTTTCAGCCATGGCCCGAAGCAAGTATCCTCAAATATTTTTCTTTGTGCAGGTGAAAGCTTCAACACAATTATTTTGGCCAGGCTTACTTTATTTCTTAAGGTCAATTGAGTCGAATAAAAGTTCTGCAAAAACAATAAACATACCAAGTTAGATATACCAAAAACTACACTGTGAAGATATAACAAGAACAATAAATATAAAGAGTAGTAGTTTATTCTTCAAACTTAAATTTGCAACACTGTGAATTTAGTATTTGTCTTTGTTTTTTGGTTGAAGTAATGCAATTCATTCAAGTTTCAATTTGCAGAAGAAGAATAGTTTCTGAAACTTAAAGTCGCAATACGAAAGTGAAAATCGCAACACGAAAATGACTATCACAACGCGAATTTGACTATCGCAACGCGAAATGAAAATCGCAACGACAGAATCGCATTGTGATAGTCATTATCGGTTTCAAATACTAAAATTGAAAGAAACTTGAATGGATTGCATTACTTCAACCAAAAGACAAAACAAAGATAAATACTAACTTCACAGGGTTAAAGACTAAACAGTTTAGCAGTATTGGCAGCAATCGAATGAATTTAATAAGCAATCTAAGTGAAATGGTTAATCTATTATTGAAAACACCAGTAAACTTATAATCAATTTCAATATGAAAAACCTAATAATAATGCAAAATTTTCAAAATTAAAATAATTAAAAAAACTAACCCTCGGTGGTTGATTTGGTTGATTTTCCATTTCTGACCGTGAATGATTTCGCCAGAGATGGAGACTGATATCGTCGGAGATGGGGACTGATTTTGTCGGAGATGGGGACGGATGTCGCCTTAGAGAGTGAGAGATGGAGATGAGTCTGAGTTGTGATTTAGGGTTTTAGGTTATGAGTTGTGATTACGGGATATACTGTGGACGGTTCAGTATTCCGATATATTAATATATTCGTGTTTGGAATTTGAAAAAAAAAACTATGCGTTGCGATAAGAATGACGCTATGTAAATCGTATTGCGATAGTCAGATTCGCGTTGCGATTTACGTATTCGCATTGCGATTTACGTATTCGCATTGCGAATTAGGAAAATCGCAACGCGAATTTGGAAAATCGCAATGCGATAGTCAGAATCGCGTTGCGAATCTGGAAACTGATTTGCGATACCGGAGATCGCGTTGCGAATTATCGATCGCATTGCGATTTAGTTGGTCATTTTGGCAAATCCAAAAAAAGTTGGTTAAAATTGTATATTAGAAGGCATTTTTGGTCACTGAGGTTATTTTCTCTTAAAAGATTTGTATTAGATACGCTCTGATCAATTTTGTAAAAGCATATATTTTATATCATAGAAAATATATGGTTTTATTAGAAATATCAAACTGAATCTTGGGTATTTTGTAAAAGTAAATGTTTTGAGTAGTCAATGTGACACCTCAAACTCGTATCCGGGTCGGGTACGGATTGAGGGTGTTACAAATCCTAAATTCAAGCATCATAAAATAAATTCGAACATTCCAATAACATGTTTAATTTCTACTTATTAAGTTATATCAATTTTCATTTCATACCCATAACTTATACAAATTTGTAATTTAGTCCTCGATCTTAACAATCTTACATATTTAACTTCAATTTAAGTTTTAATTAACATAACCAAAGTTTCCAGCATATAATTAAAACATATCACCTCAAAAATTAATTTTTTTTACTTAAATCCTTATCTTTTCCGTGTTTATGATTTAATCCCAAACTTAACTAATTTTCCAAAGTAATCCAATTTCATATTAACATTAATTCAACATTCTAAAAATCTAATTTCCAGCATAGTACTTTAAGTATTAAATAATTACACTTTAATCCTCATATTTTACAAAGTATGTGAATTAGTCCTATTATTTTCATAATTTTAATATTTAATCCCAATAAACATCCTAATGTCAAATTCATCATTACAACATTCAATTTCAACATAACACATCAACTATTAAACAATTGCACATGAATCCCCATATTTCTGAATTTATGAAATTAAGTCCCTATTCTTTCAAAATTTTCCAAATTGGTCCTAATCATATTTTAAGCATGTAGAATCATTCACACATCATTCTAGACCGTGTATAATTTTTCCACAATTTTCTTTGTCTTATTCCCTTTGGCCTAATTGATTAAAGTGTATTAAGCTTGATTTTTCAACTTGATTCAAGCATGATTTCATCTTCCTAACAACATTTCCATGTAATTTCAATCACTTCCATAACAAAAACTAATCAAAATTTTCATTTCTTCATGAATCTTAACCATGACTAAATAGTATATAATTTTTTATGTAATTTTGATCATTATTTAAACTTGAAAACAACTTTATAGCATTAATAACACAAACATATATCCATAAATAATCAAAATCCAACTTATTCATCATCCACTCTAGCAACAAAATCATTGATTAAAGCATGTAAGTCATGTAATATTCATATCAAATGGTAGAGAATTTGATATAGATTATTTTTCTATTTCACAACTTATTTCAAAAATAAAAGTAAAAAGGACTAAAATGAAGAAAAAAAGGAAGAAAACAAACCTTACTTTTTTTATCTATGGTGCACGCAATTTATAGGGAGGAGTTTTTTTGATTTTTCTACAAAAATATCTATATACACTTGTTAAATTCTAATTAAAATGAATTTTAAATTCATTTTAAATCAAAAATTCATTTCTACAGTCTTGATATTTACCACTTTTCCGTACTTTCATCACCATTCTTACATCATTATATAAATATCAACATTTATTTGATTAATTTTTATCTTATTCCTTGCACTTTTCCAAAATTTCAATTTAATCACTTCATTCTCACTATTAAGCTTTAACATGAAAAATCCACTTAATCCCACTATTCCATGTTAAATTCTACTGATTAAAATTATAAATATCAAACCCCATACTAACATTCTTCAAATTTTTTGTAAACTTTCGATTCGATCCGATTATCATAATACTTTACTAAACTTTATTGCTTACTAGTTCTTTAGAAAAATTTCAGATTGAAATATGAATTTCATAAAGAATCTATTCTTAAAGATGAACTATCTATTTATAGAATAAAATTTCTTTTTGGAAAAATTACGTTTTAGTCACTAATCAATTTTTTGGGTATTACAGTTTTTGTCTTCATAGAAGTGTCTAAGTTGGTTTAATTGTGGTGAAATATGAGAGTGGTGTTTTGGACATTATGAAAAAATGGACTGGGATCTTTGCGCTTTAAAGCTGTTTGTTGGAATTAGAAGATTGGAGAATGTCTGACTGGTTTGCAATGGCTACGAGCGTTACATAATATGGTGTTTAACCGGTGGTCCTCGACTTTTTGCTCTTAGAGTCGGTCAGCCTCTATTTTTTTTTGTTCGAAGTGTCTATTGGTGAGCGGAGAGTAGGGATTGCGTTTCGCTTTCAGTGGTGTCCAGCAGCAGCCTATCTGGTTCTGATTTTTTGATCGGGGAGCTGTGTGTTGCTTTTTTGTTGGTCTGTTGTTAAAGCTTGCCTTGGTGTTTGTTTTGTTGGTTTGATTGCTTTGTTGGTTGAACGTTTACCTCTTCGATACTTACATGGTGCATTTTTCCCCTCTACCTAAGTTTAGAGAAATTTTTTAACGAGACTCATGTTTCGTATCTTGTTTTGTATTTTTACTCCCGAGTATAATACAAAACTCTCCCTTTAAAAAAATGATAAATCGACATAAATATTAAAATTCAATATTATATAAAATAGTTTATTCTAATTATAATTACATTTTAAAAGATAAAATTATAAATTTCGGAATTTAAATCTCAAACTAGGGTTATTAGCTTGTTGGGATTTGATTGCTAAAGCCCCCCAACGCCCCCAATGAATATGAAACAAGGAGCTTAATTGTATTATTTATATTTTCATTAATGGCAGTGAGCTAATATCCAACTCTTTTAAGCATCTCACATGATCCTCAACCTGCTCTATTATAGCTTAGTTTTGAAATTCAATGCCTCAATATATTACCACTCAAAATTTTTACAAGTTTTCTTTATATATATAAATATATAAATATTTAATTTATTAATTAACTTGAACAGAATATTACAATATCGTAATTTAAATCTTTAATGTTAAGATTACTTAAAGATTGAGAGAAGAAAAAAAAAGGTATAATGGAACATCTTAAAAGTGTGGTGTTCCATTTGTTACAAGTTTCTTTTGTGGGACATAATAAGTAAAGCGTCCATTAAAGCACAAATCTTATGATGAACAAACCCTGCCTGCTTATTACAAATACTTTTTATCTTCTTCAAACTCCTCACTCTCACTGTACAAATTGAAACACATCTCACAAACCAAATGAAAATAAATAAACACATAGGAAAAAAATTCCATACTTTTTTTATGAATTCGATACTCATCGTAATTGATCGTATTCGTGATGGGGATTTAATCGCAACAGACCGGACATCGGATAAGTCCGTTTTCGTTGCAATCGGGGCATCGTTGGAATCCATACTCACCCTCATCTTCATCGTAATAGACTTTGCAGCTTCCGGAGCAAGTCTCGCACGGCACGAATCCGATATCTCCACAAGTCTCACAAGCACCAACATCATCGTCATCATCCACCATTTCACACCCTGCAATGGCCTCCCCTAGGGAACCTTCTTCGTGCATTTGCTTTATTTCTTCGGCTCCTCCAATGTATCTCTTCCCTACAAACACCCTCGTTAATCCGCCTTTAAACCCTTCTCCCAAGAGCTCTCTCAGTTCGTCTTTAAACCCCGAATGCATTGACAAGTCTCGCTCGTCGATACGAACCCCTAAGCCCTTGAGGATCAACCTAACGTTACAGCAATCCTCGTATGTCTTCCTTACACCTCTTAAACTTGTGAAATACAAAATGACCTTATCCTTATTAAGCTTACATTGAACCTTTTCGATGGTACAAGGGTTACTAGAAGGAAGCTGTTCAAGTGTATTCCTAAAGCTAGAAATGATTTCTGGATCAAAATCTGTGATCATCACTGAATCTGATTGCTCATCTTCTTCTTCAAATTGAGCCCACAAAGGCTTTGAACACACAAAGCTATTTTCATTAGCTGAAAAGCTCTTGAAATGAGTTGGAGGACGAGGGCTCGAATCTTCAAGGCCGGCCATTAGTTCCCAAGTGTTGATTGTTTCAGGCTCCCCAGGGGGAGTTCTTATGGGAGTTTTGGGGACAATTTTTGGGAGCTTATTCTCAATCAATTTGGACCAGACTTGGGCTTCAAGCTTGCTTTTTTCCTTGCTTTCAACAACATTTCCATTGAAGCTATTGCCATTGCTTTGGTGGTTTGATTCTTCTACCTTGAGATTGCCTAATGTGGTGGATGTTAATGCCACCACATGGTAGCTGTCGCCTTGGTGTTGTGCAGGATGATGGACGTGCATCGTGTAACTCCTTGGGACAGGCGAATATGGTGCCCGACAGTGCCAGCATCGTTTTTGCCTGGAACTTGCACAACCCATTACATGAAAACAGGGAAAATTCTGGGATTTGATTTGATGAACAGAAAATGGAACTTTCTTCTACAGTTAGCATAACAAGTAGTGCATATAATATAATGATTTATAAGAACAACAAGATTGAAACTTTACAAGGAAAAAGAAGAAACTAAAGACACATAGAAGAGAATTTGGATTAATCTGGTGAAAACAAGAATTGGGTTGTATAGATCTAGGATTATGGACAAAGAAAAACAGCATAAAAATGGGATTTTTTTCTCTTTTTCCCGATGGAAAGGAAATCAAAGGAAGAAAGATATGATATTTGAATTGAGGAGAGGGTGGGAGGGAAGATCCTTCTAGAAAGATTGATGAACATTCAACATCATAAAAATGGAAACAATTTTCTAAGTTCTTTCCTTTTTTTTCTTCTCCCTCCAGAAGAAATTCTAGAGAAAGAGAAATGGAAAAAGAAAAACTGGGAGTAGATTGGTGAATGAGAAGCTGAAATTTTGTTGAAAAGGTGCTTTTAATGAGAAAACAAAATGGCTGAGTTGTACAAAGATAAAAAGCGAAATTAAAAAGATAAAAAAATGTTTCTATTATTATTATTTTTACATGATAAAAACAGTCAATTTATTAATAAATAAAACGAAATATAATAAAATTATAATCTTAAGCAATATAAATTTATAAAAATAAATAAATCAATCATATTAGCAAGTCAATTATTTTAAAACCATAAAAACACAAACTAATTAATAAATAATAAAGATATATCTAATGTTAAAAATATTCAACCAAACAACTATTAAAAAATAAATTATACGTTTAATACTTAAGAAATTATATGTTTAATACTTAAACTATTATTTTTTCTATTATGATACTTAACTTTTATTTTTTTTAAATCATATATAACATTAAGTTTAGGTATCATTTTAGTACTTCACCGTTAAAATTTAACGATGATATTAACATGTCATCATAAGATAATATCACGTTATCATTAAAAAAAATAAAAAATACCATGTCAATAGTTTGTTTAATTTTTTTAACGGTGGATAAAAAATTAAAACCTAAAATAAATGTTAGGTATAATTTAAAAAATAAAATTTAGATACAAAAATTAAATAAAAATAATAATTTAAGTATCAAATATATAATTTAGATAAAAATAAAATATATAAATAAACACAATTATCGATGATAAATGATAAGTATCGTCAGTTCAATAAATAAAAGATATCAAACATCGTTATCAATGATATTATCAATAGTAACATAAAATTAAATATAAAGCTAGAAACGTATTAACAAGTAACAACTGACTTTATAACTATTGAAACATAACTCATATGAGATGATTGTGAACATATATAAGAGAACTGGTCCAAAAGTTTATACAATATATGATATAAACAAATAATTATTTCTTCCGTCTCATTAAATGTGTTTATTATTAACTTTTAAAAATATTAATATTTTTAAACTTTAATCATAATTATTTTAAATATTTAAAAAAAATTAAAATATATATATATATATTTAAAACTATTTGATTTAAAGTTTTTAAAACATATATTTTTCATATTTTTATCAATAATAAATTTTAAATAATAACGAGTAAAATTTTAAAAAATTGACTAGAAAATCAACATAAGACAAAGTTAATAAGATAGAGGAAGTATCAACTAAAAAAATCTCATCAAATCTAACTTTTAAAAATAAAATGCATAACAAAAAAACAAAAATTATTTTTATTAAATATAAAAATATTTAATAAAATAACAAAAAAAACTCATTATATAAAAACAAAAATTATTTAAACCATGAAGAACATCAACTTTTTAAATAGACAAAAATTACTCAACTATTAAAGTTTAAAATAAAAAGGTTTCCTTAACAAATTTCCTAGCCTAAATTTATTTACTATTTATAATATTTTGTAATTTAATATTTTTACTTTTCACATTCGTTATATTCATGACTTATGATTATTCATTTTAATAATATTATTTTTAAGACTTAAATTTATTTATTTTATATTAAGAATATTATAGTACATTGGACGTGGAGATAAATAGAGGGAATTAAATATTGATGGTAATTATATTCTTTAAAATTTAAATTTTTTTTCATATTCTTTATTAATGATTAAATTTTACATTAAAAATTTATAATTTTTTAACTCTAAATTATTAATATAATTTTTTAAAATAGCATACCCTGACATAAACTTCAGCATATTTCCTGTTCAGGTACTTATTAATGAATTATATCAATAATTTTTTTTAAAATTCTTAATCATGGTTAGCCAAAAGTAAAACACAATTATTTTAAATGACAATGAAACGTGGGAATTAGTAGAGTAGTTAAATGACTACCGGGTTTTGCATACTAATACCACTCTCTCTTTTCGATGCGTTACGTGTGCTTCAATCTGACGGCTCACCTATACGTTCTCCAACTATTTAAAAGATATACTGATCGTTCGATGGTACTTTGTGTTACAGTGCCCTGTTGACGCGCGTGGCAATGGGAATTTAAATGAAATCCATTTGTCTTTTATTGAAAAATTAAATATAACTACTTCTTAACCTCTGCATTATTGCCTAACGTATACTTTATTAAATGAAAAATATAAAATAAAAGAAGATTGATCTCATAGACAACCGAAAATGAGAAAATATAATTATATAATATTATAAATTAATAAATTTTAATTTTATAAAAATGAACCTTCGTGTTTCTAACTTCGATGAGATGCTAATAAGACGACTCTTTATTTTGTTAAAATAATTTTATCTGAAATATATTAATTTAATTGAAAAAAACTTCATAGTATATTATTTGTCGATAATGATGATAATTACCTGTATAATAATACTTCTTCACGAGGATTTAATATATAGGTATAATAAGTAAAACTGTAAACTTCGAAATAATAATTAATTAAACTTTAAATTGTTATATAATAAATTTTCATTATGAATAAAAATTCTAAATTTTAAAAATATCTGTCATGATTAAATTTTTAATTATTTTAACAATCAATGTATTTATATTCGTATCCCTAACTAGAAAATTACGATCAACATGTTAGAAAAAGTCATTAATTCAAAAATAACATGGAAAATAATAATGATGATAATAATCATATCATTATAAAAAAATGATATGTAACAAATTTACTTTCTTAGGATTATTAGAAGTATAAATATCTGATATCATAATCACACCTGAGAAGATAAAATATGAAATTAAATTTCTTAAATAATAAATAAAATTATATAGAAAGAAAATTACTTGCAACCCCTTCTCAAATCTAGGCGATCACATATCGCTTTCAGAGATTCTTTTCATATTTAAACCAACATTAAAATCCATATAAAATATTCATATTATAAACATATATGTATATATATGTCAGAAAACTGTATAACACATATACATATCAAAATACCATAGAAAACCGTATAAAACATTTACGAAACAAAATATCGGTTATACAGATATATCAAAACGGTAGCAAAACACGTCACCAAAATATAACTGAAAGACATATAGAGATATACAGTAGTACAAAAGTAGGAGTAGTCGATCCTCCTGATGCCAAGTCTGTTATTATCTGAAAATGTTAAAATTTACGGAATGAGCTAAAAAGCTCAGTATGCTCCTTACGGTGTAAAAAACATACAGATAAAGTATTTAAATAAAATCAGTTTATCAAACATGTTTTAAAAACATGAACACTACCCCTGTCATATCACTAGAATGTGTAGGTTCCCCAGAATCATACATCCACATGTACACCCAGTAAGGACTTACCCTGTGCACAAAGCCGAAGAGCCTGCGGAAAGCGGTAAGGTCTTACCCTAGCACATAGTAGAGGAGCCTTCAGAAATGGTAAGGTCTTACCCTTGCACATAGCAAAGAAGCCTTCAGAAATGGTAAGGTCTTACCCTTACACATAACAAATGAGCCTTAAGAAACTTCCTCCAACAATACCTCAAATGACAATAATAAACATGTATGTATTCGAGTGAAAACGATAATTAATCCATTAAAACATGAAAATGTTTCATGCTTGGAAATCATATACAGAAATACAGTAATCAGAAATCAAATCAGTAATATACGGTAAATCAGATGTCGAATAAGAAATATTCAGAAATTAGGTATCGTGTCATAAAAATATTCAGAATTATCACAAATCTAAAACAATTCAAATGGGTAGTTTAAAACAGTAATGTAACACCATCAGGAAACACACCTGTATCGATCTGAGTAGTCTGATAGGGAAGCCTACTACTGAGTTTGTCGATCACGATCAGCGGCAGCGCTAGATCCTATGAATCGGAAAATGCATATCGGAATCCTAACATAAATAATATTAACATTTATTTAAATAATTTACAGAAACCTACGGGTAATTTTCGTAGAACGCAGATTGAGCGGATCTGATGGACGGGAAACACCAGACCTAATTGGCCCTCGATCAGGTGAAACACGAGTACCTTCATAAAAATATCTTATTGGATCAATTCCATAACCAAATCTCAAATAAATAAGTAAAAATGCTAAAACTACTAAGCATTTTTGGGTTAACAAGCTCGATTCGGGGATTTCGGGGTCTGAATTTGGCAAATCGGACATCGAAAAACATAAAATATGACATTTTAAAAATTTTGACTTTTTGGTCAAAGTCAACGATCAACAACCAACGTTGGACCATGTCAGATCGGGTCAGGCAGGAGGGTGGAATTAGCGGGTCGGGTTAACTGAATCGGACCAAGCGGTGACTTTTCCCACTCTCAGGGGTGGCGTATGCAGGGTCGTAGAGGGTTGAAAAAATTCCGTAAAAATTCGTACAACTATTTTAAGGGGTTTTGAGACACTTACCAAAATCGGTTCACAACGATGAACGACGGAGAGCTCGATTCTAAAACGTTGAAAATTTGATATTCCTCAAGCCCTCACATGCTGACAACAACGGAGATAAAAAGGACACCAGTGGAATTGGGACGACGCAAGAAACATAATGGTACGGGAGGTGTTGAAAACGGAGCAATGGTCGACGATGAATCGATGATCAAATGTTTCCTTCTATAAATGGAAATGTTCTGGAGAGAGAGAGAAAAATAAACTTTATTTCCCCCCAGATTTGGGGTTATATAAACCCTTAAAAATGGCAAAATCATTCCATAGGTCCTCCACCTTTAATTACTTTTTGAATTTGGATCCAAAATTAATCAAAATTGACTTCGGTCCCCGAATTCAATTAAAATTCAATTTAATCCTTGAAAAAAATTAAGAAAATTTAGGCTCTATTTTGGGTTGTGACATTACTTTTTTGTTTGATTGATCAATTGATCGGAAACAGTTGAGGCATGTCACTACACAATTTTCTTAAGACAAATTTTCGGTCACTCCTTTGTGCTTGAGATCGTTGGTCGTTTGTCTCTTAAGATACAATAACTAGATGATAAACTACAATAACATCTGCAGAGATCACGAACTATACTCTTACATTCGTCTATCACCAAAACACTAATAGAGAAAACTTTTCTACTTTTAAACTTATGAGATATAAACTTATAAACTTGTAACTTGTGAGATGTTTGAACATATGTTTAACCTAGTAGGTTAACACAATATTTATAAGAGATTCTCAAAGGAAAAATAATCCTTCTAGAACTATAGTATTGTATTTCAATTGAATATAAATTCATAATAATATATTCATATTTCAATAGAATATAAATTTGTAATAATATATTCACATTTTAATTGAATATAAATTCTTAAATAATAGAACATTATCCTATTAATATTGGAATTCTAAAGAATCCACACAATATCTTTCTGATTTGAAATATTCAAATAGACATGTCATATTTCATATTTAAGTATAATATTGTATTCCAATCGAATATAAATTCATAATAATATATTCATATTTTTATTGAATATAAATTCATAAGTAATAAATTTGTGTTTAATCAAATATAAATTTATAAATAATATATTCATATTTCATTAGAATATAAATTTGTAATAGTATATTCACATTTTAATTGAATATAAATTCTTAAATAATAGAACATTATCTTATTAATATTTGAATTCTAAAGAATCCACACAATATCTTTTTAATTTGAAATATTCAAATAGATATGTAATATTTAAGGAAAATTCAGTGATCAAATTAATCATTGAATTCAACACATTTTTCCAACAATCCCCCACATGAATGAAATTGATGGTTTTATCAAAAACATTTTGACACGATGTGATGATAGACTCTATGATTGATAGTTGCACAGGATAGGTAAG
The DNA here is from genome assembly GCF_006381635.1 of Hibiscus syriacus. Taxonomy (NCBI): domain Eukaryota; kingdom Viridiplantae; phylum Streptophyta; class Magnoliopsida; order Malvales; family Malvaceae; genus Hibiscus; species Hibiscus syriacus. Next base: position 239,123 of record NW_024063196.1, read on the forward strand.
TTTCCTCCTTCGAACCTTCCCTTGTGACAATATATTTACTTTACTAGTTAAATAATAGATGTGATGTCTTTAAATTATTCTATCATTTGTGTAAACATTGACATACTCTACACGACTATCTCTTTGACAATAATTTTAGATCCTATTGGTATGTCTATAAAGTCATAGACGTTGCTTGGTTCTAAAAGAGTTTGAAAGAACTATGCCCAATAGGAACGAACTTGGGATAAAAAACCCTTATAGTGATTATACATGGTTTGAAAACCCTAGACCCGACCTAGATGCTACGATCGAATCTAGGCGGTCACATGTTGTATACAAAAATCTTTTCTATACTTAAAATGTAAATGAAATCCATTTTAGTGAATAAAAATCATATACCGGTAAAATGACAAAAATATTGAATGGTAAAATTCATACAGTAACATATACATAAATTGATATAAAAAACACATATAAAAACATATTCAAAATAAAATACTGGGAATACAAATACATACAAATTGTATTAAAAACATGTGTCACCATAATATAATAGAAGGGCATATAAGGATATATAATGGTACAAAACGAAGAACAATCGATCCTCATGATGCCAAGTTTGCTAGCCTATTGTCACATAATATTTGAAAAGTTAAAAAAATTAAAAAGTGCGCTAGACAGTCCAGTGTGCTCCTTCCGGTGTATAAACCACTTAGATAAATATTACAGTAAAAATATTTTATAAAACATGTTTTAAAACATGAATTCTACCCCCATCTGAACACCAGAATGTGTAGGTTCCACTGAACCATACACCCACATGTACACCCAGTAAGGACTTTATATGTATAACATAAGGGTCTGTTGTAAGGACTTACCCTGTGCACAAAGTAGAGGAGCCTGTGGTAAGGTCTTACAAGTCATAGACTATGCATGCGTTACTTCATCTACCCCCAATGATAGTAAATTTGCATGTACCATAAACTGATCTAGATAGGGTCAAAACATCGATTCATCATATTCATAAAAGCATTAGGGGCATTGGTTAACCTAAATGGCATCACTAAAAACTTTTAATGCCCATATAAAGTATGGAAAATAATCTTTGGGACGTCGAAATCTTTCATCTTGAGTTTTAGTAACCAGACCTCAAGTTTATCTTCGAAAAAATGGTAGCCCCTCGAAATTAGTAAAATAAATAATTGATTCTAGGTATGAGATATTTGTTTTTGACTGTAAAATTGTTTAGCTTCAAGTAATCAATACAGAGTCTCAATATCTCATCTTTTATCTTGAAAGAGAGAACTGGAACTCCTTACGGTAAAACATTGGGTCGAATGAATCCCATATCCAGCAACTCATAAATTTGGACTTTTTGTTTTTTAAGCTCCTTAAGGGTCATACGGTAAGGAGCTATTGAAATTGATGTTGAACCCGAATAGACTTCAATCTTAAACTCAACTTCTCTATCTAATGGTAATCCAAACAACACCTCGAGGAAGACATAAGAAAATTCCTTAACGGTTCAGATTCCCTCTATGTAAGATCAGGAACCCTGGTATCCATATAAGCAAGAAACGCCTCAGAACCCTTCTTGATAATTCTTTCAGCTACCAAATAAGACACAACATTTCTTAGAACCCACAACGTTCCCCGACAATCACCATCTTCCTATTATCAATAGTCTTCAGTATAACTCTCTTAGTCTCACAATCGAGATTAACTCGATGCTTGTCCAACCAATCTATTATAATAATCAAGTTGAACACTTCTAAATGCAACTCCATAAGATTGACCAAGAAATTCTCCCCATGGATCTTTATAAGACACCCTCTATAAATTTGGACTAATTCTATGAACTGACCTATAGGACTCTAAACTGTCATAACACTCTCGGTATTCTCAAACGAGATATTAAAACCGCGAGATACATAACTCGATATATAGAAAGGAGTAAAACCAACATTACATAAAGCAAATTATGGGACTGGATAAATGGTAATAGTACATGCAATCACATCAGGCTCATCACGATCATGTCAATGTCTAACACCAAACTAGATTGTCTGGCCTTAGTCTCAGATATACCCCTACTCTGAGAAGGTCGACCTCTATTAGTAAACCTAGATACTTTATGCTGATTACGACCCCCAAATGGAGTTTTAAATATAGTTTAAGTATGAGAAGATGTCTAAATTGATGTTTGAATGGTAAGAGTTGGCTTTGAAAAATCCCACAAGAAATGGTTATCAGACCCACATTTGAAATAAGTACCTATCTTCTTCCTACACTCGTTGAAGTGACGTCTCACAAAGTGCTCACAAGTGGCCAATGGTGATACCCTAGATGAACAACCCTAACTAAAAATTAGTACGGTCGGAGAAATTGATGCTATAAGCCTTAAACTCAAACCATATCTCTAAGAAGACTTGACTCTTCCTCTCTTATTGGAACATGCAAAAGACTCAACAGAACTTGAAGGCCTACTAAATCGGTCTTGGTCTATATCTCCTACGTTTTATACTACTTGCTCGATCTCCAAGGTAGTCTTGGCTATCTCAACCAAGGTATCAAAGTTCCTTCCCAATTGGTAGCAACTCGAATTTTGATCTCATATCTAAATCCATTCTCGAATCTCAAGCACGAATCTAACTCGATTTCCACGAGCCCAGTATCATAGTGACTCAATCTGATGAAATCAACCTCATAATCTATAATAGATATGTCACCCTGCTCCAAACTCTAAAACTTCTGGCGTCACTTCTATATTATCTCTCTCTGATTTAGCAATTCTAAAAACACTCATTGAAAAGATCTCAAGTCAATTATTTTGCAGGGATACTTTTAGAAATCGAATGCTACCATCTAAACCCTTCCTTCTTAAGTAAGGCTAGCGCCCCCTTTAACTTCTGCGCGTACCTCAACTTCATCTCATCCATAATTCTTTTTGTATCCTCCAACTAGTACTCAATATCAGTCAAAGGTCCCCTAGTAAATCCATAAAAAGGAACTACTATTTCAATTACTAAAGATGATGATATTTCTACAACATACATATTAGCAGGAGTTCTAGTCACCCTCTAAAACATGAGGGTTTCTCACAAGTGTAATCGAATCCACTCGGGAAGTAGAAGGATGAACACATAGATCATGATGATCTTGAGCTAATGTTGGATAGTCTATAGAAACAAAAGGTCGATTCGTTTGTCCAAGATCATGACCTGTCCTACACCCTCGATTTCTCATATGAATGTTCTATAAGGCTCTATATAAAGAATTTAAGCCTAAGTTAGACTAGCATAAAAAATCTCAAATATATTTAAAACTCCCAAATATACGACATTTAAGACTTATCCACAGTCTGAGTGTTTAAATCAAAAGCTCTGATACCACCAAGTGGAACCCCTAAACCCGACCTAGACGTTACAATTGAATCTAGGCGGTCACGTGTCGTATACATAATATTTTACATATTCAAAACATAAAATGAAATCCATTTTAGTTGTTGGGATTTCTATGAAGCTCAATATCAACCTAATGTTTTGCCAAGAGGGGTTGTAGTGGATTTGAGAAAAATATAAGGATTAAGGAGGTTTAAAGATGAGAAAATTGATGCACAATGATTTATAGTGGTTTGACTTCTCAATCAAGTCTACATCCACTACCTTAGATCCTCACTAAGGATTTCCTAACAAATTCACTAATTTCTTATTTCTTTTTAAAGGAAAAATAGATAACCTTTACAAATCCCAAAAAACTTTTTGTGCTCAAATTATAGTTTAATGGTCCTTGAATAATTTTTGAAAACTTTTGAACAAATTCAATCAAGTCTGAAAAACATTTTGCCTTAAATTTGTTTTATCAAAATATTATAAAACATGGTTCAACAATCTCCCCCTTTTTGATATAACAAAACATTTGAAAAATTATTTTTGGCAAAACTCCCCCCTTAATAAAACATTTAATGTAAAAGAGACATATTTGGAAAATATTAAAGCCTCCCCTTTTTCATTATTGAAATTGAATTTTTCAAACCACACTTCTCCCCCCTTTTTGTTATATAAAAATAATTCAACCTTAAAGTTAAAAAAACAATTAAGAGTAAGTGGTAAATTATATATTAAAATATTTTGAAAAATCAAAGCTCCCCTCAATAAAAGCATTCAAAAAATTGTACTTTAAAAGCATGACACTTAAAAGAAATTGAATTTCAACAAAGATGAATAAATATGTTAGTAGCACAAGAAATTCAATATATCCAAGTCTAAAATACTTTATGAAATATCAATTGTTGAATTTAAGTGCATGTGTATAAAGTTATCCAAAAAATGTTACGCATTTGAAAAATTGATATCAATTGTTAGAGAGATATCATTTGGAATAAACCACATGCATAAATATTTAAATTAAGGTCAAAAATTAAAATTTGTAAAAACAAAGCATTTAAAAAAATGATTTTGACCAAAATTCATTATGATGAACAAACATTTATGGAAAAATCATTAAAACTTTAGAAAATGTTCATCATAACATATTTTTCAACATACATGAGATAGAAAACATAAAATTATTTAGAATAAAAAACTCATGCACGCATACAACAAATAGGCAACCAATTAATCAAAACTAAATCATTAAGCATAGAGGTTACCATTCATTTTCAAGTGTGGCTAGCGCATTTTGAGTATCTCCACTTTCATCACCATTGCTCCCATACACCTACAAGAGACATTTATTTGGATTTTGGTATCCAAATTGCTTTGGATCCTTGGATGTTAGTTTCAATACCCCTTGTTCCTTTTGAAACTCGTACTTGTTTAATTTTAGAATGTTTTTCTTTCTTTAAAGGACAAATATGTTCCTTGTGATCATAATAATGCCAATGTGAGCATTTTGTCATTATGAAAGTAGATGAATTGTTTAAAATGATTTTTGTTTCTTTTGTTAAGCATTCAAGCTTAACCTTTAAATCCAAACATTCTTTTTCAAACTTTTCAATTTTTACTTTTGAAAGCTCTAAATCTTTTTTCAAAATTTCATTTTGTTTTTCAAAATTCAATTTAGCTTTCAAAAGAAAATCGTTTTCAACTTTAAATTTTGAAATCAGTTTCTTATATTTGGAGTTCAAGGTATTAAACTCCAAAAATAATTCATCGTATGCATATTGTAACTTGGTAGAAGAATATGAATTAGATTCACTAGAGTTAGAAGATACCTTGGGCTCTTCAAGAGCCATTAAGCACACCACATTTATTGGTTCTTTTTTCTTATTTCTATGGATGTCTTCGAGATTATTCCAAAGATCATTAGCATTTGAACAAAAATAAACTCGTTCATAAACATCGGGACCAAATGCACAAAACAACATGAGCATTGCCTTAGCATTTTGTTGAGTTTTCTTCCGTTCTTGGGCACTCCACTCCTTTGTTTTCTTCTTTGGAGAAGAGTAACCATTCTCGATAATCTCCCATGTATCAAGATCATTGGATTAGATGAATAACTTCATTAATTTCTTCCAATGATTGTAGTTGCCTCCATTAAAGTATGGAGGCTTGTCGATTGGTTGAGAGTCTTCCATGTAGAACGAGCCGGAGGTGAAAGCCATCTTCTCGGTTGTGTCAAAAATGGATAGAGTTTTTTAAGGATCGTCTCAAGGTTGTTAGACCTTCTAATGAGTCAAGCTGTAATACCAATTGATGGGATTTCGATGAAGCTCAAATGATTAACCTAATGATTTGCCAATAGGGGTTGAAGTGGATTTGAGAAAAATATAGGGATTAAAGATTTTTAAGGATGAGAAAATTGATGTACAAGGATTTATAGTAGTTCGACTTTTCAACCAAGTCTACATCCATTACCTTAGCACTTCACAAAGGATTTTCTGACAAATTCACTAATTTGTTCTTTCTTTTTCAAGGACAAAGAGATAACCTTTACAAATCCCTATCTTTTCAATAGTTAAGATAGAACCACTCCCCTTTTACAAAGGTTAAACAGATGTAAACAAGAAAACCTCACAAGGTAGGTGTTTACAAAATTAAGCTCACTAAAATACTAATGTTTACAAGAGAAAGAAAAATAAGAAAGAAAACTCTTCTCTTGTGTTTGATTGCTTGGATAGGTGTTCTAATCCTTCTTCAAGTGTCCTCAACTTGTTTTTATATGTTGGAATGTGTTTATGGTTATTGAGGATGATTTGGAGCCGTTGGGGATTAATTTTCTGCAAAATAAAACTACCCATGACAGGTAGTATCGATACTCCTTTAATGGGTATCGGTACTACCTTTATAATTTTTAATTCAAATAGCCTTTACTAGCCGTTGGGCTTGACCAGTATCGATACTATGCTCATGGTATCGATACTACAATGTAAAGTAGTATTGGTACCCCATAGGAGTATCGATACCTATTTTGCATTCTAGAATTTGAGCAATTTGGAAAACAAATGGTAGTATCGATATTACCTAGAGAGTATCGATATTTCTCTTACCTTTGGTATCGGTACCACGTGAACAGTATTGGTACTATTGATGCAGTATCGATACTGTAAGAACAATATCGATACTACTTACCCAAAAAATGTTTTCTGCTCAAATTCTAGTTTAAAGAACTTTGAATTATTTTTGAAAACTTTTAAACAAATTCAATCAAGTCCAAAAATACATTTTGCCTTAAATTTGTTATATCAAAATATCATAAAACATTGTTCAATATTAGTGAATAAAATACATATACCAGTAAAATGACGGAAATATCCAACATTAAAATTTATATGGTAACATTTACTTATACTAATATCACAAAACTATATAAAAATTGATTCAGAATAAAATATCGATAATACAAATACATACAGACAATAGTAAAAACATATGTCACCAAAATATAACAGAAGGGTATATATAGAGATATACAATGGTACAAAACGGAGAACATTCGATCCTTCTGATGCCAATTCTGCTAGCCTACTATCACGTAATATCTAAAAAGTTAAAAAATCAAAAAGTGAGCTAAAAAGCCTAGTGTTCTCATTGCGGTATATAAAACTTTTAGATAAATATTCCAGTAAAAAATAATTTTATAAAATTTATTTTAAAACATGAAAACTACCCCTATTCGAACACCAGAATGTGTAGGTTCCACTGAACCATACACCCGGTAAGGACCTTATACTTATAGCATAAGAGCATACGGCAAGGACTTACCCTATGCATAAAGCAAATGAGTATGCGGTAAGGTCTTACAAGTCATAGACTAGGCTTGAGATACTTCCTCCAATCATACCCCAATAATAGTAAGTATACATGTATTTGATTGAAAATAATAATTTAATTTATTAAAATATGAAAACATATCATATTTCACAATCATATACAAAAATACGATAAATAGAGATAATTTCCGGTAAAACATATATTAGTAAATCAAAATATTTAATATCAACCAGAATTCCAAACAATTTAGATAGGAAATTCAAAATAGTATTGTAACACCAATAGGATCACACCTATATTGGTCTGAAAAGTCGGATATGGTAGCCTACTGTTGCGTCTGTCTATCACAATCAACAGTTCTGCTAGATCCTATGAATCGAAATAGCTAAATCAAAATCCTAATAAATAATAAATTATACTTAAACAATTCATAGAAATCTACGAGTAGCTCTCAAAGAGCATATATCGTATAAATCTACTGGACAGGAAACACCAGATCTAGTCGGCCCTCGATTAGGGGAAACTCGGGTACCTTCATAAAAATATAGGTCTAAATTAATTTTATATTCAATGCCCAAATAATTGTACTAAAATACTAAAAACATTAAGCATTTTTTGGATTAACGGGCTTATTTCAAGACTGTCGGATTAGAATTCGATGAAACAAATCGCAAAATCGGACTTGGGACTTGAAAAGGGTGGTTTTTGGAGAAAAATGTTAGCACTGATCGATGATCAAAGTCAATGTCGATCAACAGTGGTTGTTAAGCATTAACAGTTATGGTTAACAATTTATAATGGTGGTCAATTGGACCAATCCAGTTTGGTAGTGGGATGATTTGGATTTTGGGCCAGATGGTTAAACGGGTTAGATAAAAAGACGGGTCAGCTCAGATGGGTTAGATCGGGTCAACGGGTCGGGTTGACCCGTTTCTATAAGGTCCACCAGGTAGTGGACAAGCCCCACACACAACGACGCGTAGAGGCTCTTGCGATGGTCCTGGTGGTCGAAAAAATGAAAAAAATTAAAATGCATTTCAAGGGATTTTAAGGCACTTACCAAGCTCGATCCACAACGGTGAACGACAAAAAACTCAATATTAACTAGTTAAAAACTTGATATTGCTCACCTCTCCACACACTGATGATGGAGACTACAAAACAGACACTAATGGAAACAAGACAACACAATGATTCTAATGGTATGAGCGGTGTAGTAAACGAAGCTACAGTTGGCGGCGAAATGTTGTTTGAAGCTTTTTGGGTAAAAATTTCCAGAAAATGAATGTTGAAAGTGAGAGGTTTTGGGTTTCCAAAAATGGAAACTTTATGATTTTGGGGTTTTAAGCCCATTAAAAATGAGAGTGGAAAAATTATGCCATAGGTCCTTTGCCTTTGGTTTGTTTCTAGGATTGGATTCGAATTTAATTAAAAAAATTCATGTTATTCCCCAAATTTAACCAAAATTGCAATTTAATCTCGAAATAGATATTAGAAAAATTTAGCCCATAAGTTAGGGTGTGACATGGTTTATGCAATTAAATTGTCCCTTTGAACCTATATCTTGTGTTCTCTAGTCAACTAGGTAGTTTTGTCCTTTACATAAATCCTTTAAATTTTATGGGCTTTAGTTACATTCCATTTTTTCTATTCTCAACTTGATCTCAATTTAACCCTTTGGTTAGTGAATCTGTGATGTTATCCTTTAATCTTACAAAATCAATAAAGATAATTCCATTTGAGATTGATTGTTTAATGTTACTATATCGATGACACATATATATTGGTTTACCGTTACACATTAAATCTTATTCTAGTCACAATATATGCATACTATGGATACATATTTTAGTCATTTAAGAATATCCTTCAAGAAATTCTAAAGCCATCAAATTTATTCTCCAGACTAATTTGTAGCTACAAACTCATATTCCACTATGGATTTAGTTATATATGTTTTCTTGAGGATTTTCATGACATGATTTTTCCTCCCAATGTGAAACATATTCACTTATGCCATTGATATATTGAATATCAAATATCCAACTAGTATCTATCTATCCTTTTAAGACAATAGGATAGCAAAAGAAAATACAATCCATCGTTTAGGGCCTATTTTCATTTGCTTTGGTAATATGGTCATTATCTTCTCAAGGCATCCCACATTTTCAAGTATTTTTTGGAAGGTTTTCGACCTTTGCATAACTCATTTGGTGTCTTGTCTTTTCATTTCAAAAAACCTTATTTAAAAGGTAATTAGTTGATAGAAATCTTCTCTCCCCCACATGTTTTGTGATAACCCAAAACTTCCTAATATTGCGTTCATTATTTCTTTTTAGGTCCAATTCTTCTACTTTGCTACTCCATTTATTTTAGGAGAGTATAGATGTTACGATATGAATAGTATCATGTTTTGCATAAAAGTTTAACATATTCATCACCACTATCACTTCTTACCACCTTGACCTTTTATTAAGTTGGTTTTTGACTTTATGCTTATAGAGTATAAATTTCTCTATAGATCTTTGCTCTTAAGCAAAACGTATAGTAGTACTTTGTGCTATCATCAATGAAGGTAATAAAATATTTATTTTCCCTCATATATGCCATTATTATGAATTTTAAGAACTTGACCACTAAAATTTCCTTTAGCATCTTACATTTTTTATCTATGGTCCAATGTCATCCATAATTCTTTTATTCATCTTATAGATACTATACACTTTATATTGTGTATTTGACTATCTATTCAGGTTGTAATTCTAGCATAGGAATTCAAAATGCTTCCAAACTTTAACAATAATAAATACAATAATAACATTTACCTCATTCTCTCTAATAATAGGAGGATTATATGATATTTGACCAAATTCTACATGACCAAATATAACACTATCTTATGTTGTCACATCTTGAAATTCTGTCCACAGAATTTCACAAGCTTCTTATTATGACTAATAGCCACCGACAATAATAATTCCAACAATAAATCAAAAATAAATTATGGTTTATTATACCAACAAAAATTTAGTTAGAAACTAAAATTTTGAAACAAATCAATAACAAAGTTGTTACTTTCAATCGATTTCTATTATAAATAGTAATCGAAAAATTTTTGTCAAAATTTTGATTGATTCTAAACACAAAACATGAAATTCTAATAAACAAAAAATTAATTCTCGTTTATTTTATTGGTTACTAGAAAGAATCAATGTTATGAAACAAAATTCGTAACTAATGTTACTTTCACGATAATTTCAGTTAACTAAATCAATCAACTTTGAGATTTAAGCAAACTCATCAAGACTGGAGTTCGCTATCTCGTTTTTATCACGATATCTGAATCGTAGCAGATTAAAGAAAGATAGAAGAAAGAGTTTTGAATCATTTGGGATTAAAGGAAAATATTAAAATTTCACATACTTGATTGACTTCATTGTTGTCAACCAAAACTTTAACCATAAAAATTTAAAGTGTGCCCCCACAAAGTGCGTAATCACAAAGATCTTGCAATGATTTTGGAATCCAATTATTTGAATTCCTACACATAAATTAGGGGAATCATGTCTCACATTAAAAATTAAACTCAAATTTATTCCATAAAGAATTTAAAATTCATAAATTCAAAATTGAAGAGACTTGATTTTCGCCCAATATTTTTTTTGCCGTAATTTTTATTCTTCTTCTATATACAAAAAGGATTAAACTCAAAAGAATCTATACCATCTTGGAAAAATAATAACAAATCTATCTTGCGATTGTTAGAAAAATTGATAATCCGAGAATGAAATAGAAAAAGCTAATGATAATAATATTGATATCATTATAAAAAGAATGATAAAGAACACATTTATTCTATCTTAGAATTATTGTAAGTATAACAATCCAAGACCATAATCACAACTAAGAAGATAAAATACACAAAGTCAAAATTTTTAAATAATAAATAAAATTATATAGAAAGAAAAATACTCTTTTGTTTGATTGATCAATTGATCGAAAATAGTTGAGGTATGTCACTATATAATTTCTTTAAGACAGATTTTCAGTCACTCCTTTGGTGCTCGAAATTGTTGGTCGTCTGTCACTCAAGATACAATAACAGATGATAAGCTATAGTAGCACATCTACAGAGATCACGAACTATCCCCTTGTATTCGCCTATCGCTGTAAAACTAATGGAGAAAACTTTTTTATTTTTGAACTTGTGAGATATAAACTTATAAACTTGTAATTTGTGAGATATTTAAATGTGTTTAACCTAACAGGTTACCGCAATATTTATAAAGGTTTGTCAAAGGAAAAACAATCATTCATGAACTACAATATTGTATTCCAATCGAACATAAATTTGTAATAATATATTCATATTTTAATAAAATATAAATTCATAGATAATATATTTTTAATCATATATAAATTTATAATAATATTCTATTTCAATCCCATATAAATTTGTAATAATATATTGATATTTTAATTGAATATAAATATTTAAATAATAGAACATTATCATATTAATATTCAAATTCGAAAGAATCCACATAATATCTTTTTAATTTAAAATGTTTAAATAAATATATTATTATTTAAAAAAAATTCAATTATCAACTTCATCAATAAATTCAACATATTTTTCTAACATAATATGCACAAATTACAATAAATACTCTGAACCATTATCGCAATTAAAGAAAGTTTGCGATGAGAAAATTTGAATTTTTACAGCAAGGACTACACTTTGTTCAACACGTGGGAATTGGTTAATCTAATTATTACAATAGCATGCTATAGCTCAGCATTGTACACATGGTAGCCCCTGTAAAATATGACAAGCAATTAAAAAATATAATAAAAAAGTAAAAGAAATTGCATTAAATAATTGCTGCTTCTTCAAGGGGAGCAGGGCATTTCTATTACTTTATAAAGCTGCATGTATGCTATGTTAAAGTGAATAATTAAAGTCTAAATATGATATTATCTTTTCTTAATTATAACATTAACATCTTCGTATTCACACTACAGTAAAACTGGTTTTTAGTGGCGTTTTGAGAGCAAACGCCACTAATTTTAAACATATAGCGGCGTATACATTCAAAATGCCACAAAATAGTAACTTTAGCGGCATTTGTGGAGAAACGCCGTAATAGGGTTAATCTATAGTGGCGTTTTGTTGGTAAACGCCGTAATAGGTCTATCTATAGTGTTGCTTTTTCAACAAACACCGTAAGGGAATAGTTTTTTAGCGGCGTTTTTTATACAAACTCCGCAATAGGTCCATCTAGTGTCGTTTTTTTCAACAAATGCCGTAAAAGAGTACTACTTTAGCAGCGTATTTATACAAACGCAGTGATATGATTAACTATAGTGACGTTTTTTCAATAAACGCTGTAAAGGAATACTACTTTAGCGGCGTTTTTATACAAACATCGTAATAGGGTTCACTTATAGTGGCGTTTTTTTTCCTCACAAACGCCACAAAAGTGTAGTACTTTAGTGGCTTTTTTTACAAACGCCGCAATATGTTTCATCTGTTACGGAGTTTTTCCAACAAACACTGCAACATAGTTGTATATTTGTTTTAAAATAACAACGTAAATTTCTTTACCACCAAAATCACTCGATAAAATTAACTGTCAAGTATTCAAAAGACCTTCAAGACACGTTATCTTCCACCTCATATTCAAATAAACTCTCAACCATTTGGCATTAAACAATCATATTCGAACTTGGGACCAGAAGGAATAACAATAATTTCTTTAACACCAAAAACTCAATAAAATTAATTGTTTCTATTAACTTGTAAATGACTAACATATAATTAATTGATAATGTAAATGATTAAAATGTTCAAGTGACCTTACAACGCTCTCTCGTACAACTCTCTTCCCTCCTTAAAATTTAGTGTTCTTCTACTTCAAATCCCTACTTTTTACTTGGTTAATTTTTAAATTTTAGTGTGTTAGGGATTTTTTGTTACATATTCTTTTGGACAATTTTTTTTGTTGATTTCCTTAAGCTATTTTAATGTAGTTAAGGTTGTTTTAGCGGTGTTTTCAAAGAAAACGCCACTACATTTATACATTTAACGGTGTTTTTATTCAAAACACCACAAAGTGTAGTACATTAATGGTGTTTTTCAACAAACGCCGCTAAACTCATACTTTAATGGCATTTATTTGACAAATGTCGCTAAAGATAAGTACTTTAGCTAAAAACACCGCTATAAAATGATAAATGGTGGCATTTGTGTCTACAAACGCTGCAATATTTGATAATTTTAATCATACGAAACCCTTTCCCCTTTTTCATCTATTATTCTTATCTCCCATCTCCGCCGTACACAACAAAGATACCCATGCAAAATTGGTGTTGCTCGTCGCTGGTCGAAGCCGTCGAGGCCTCTAAGGTTATGCCATCAACGCTCGACTCTCTGATTGGGTGTCTTCTTGTTCTGGGTTTTTAAGGTATGCAGTTTTTCATGAATAAACACTTATATCTTTCTTGGTTCCAATGAAGGAAAATGGTTTGGGAGTCATCTCCTTGGACCGCCTCGAGCTTCCTTCACCAACCAACTCTTTCACCTTTTTTTAATCTTTCCACTTTCCTCTTCCAATTCCACCCTGCTAAGCAATCTTTACCTTCATTGCTTGGTAGAGTTGAAAAATGAGATGGAAAAAAAATAAGGTTTGAAAATGACATTCTTATTTGAAATAATTATTTACTTGATTATAAGGAAAAATTGGGGGATAAAATGGCAGAGTATGAAGCTACAACTTCAAGTCATGGTATTGTTAATGCGGATGACATCGAAAATCAAGTTATTAATGACGTCTTGGGTCCTGAAAGATATGATCGGGTTCGCTGTCAAGGATCATTCGTTACTCCCACCAAATATTTTGGATCTAATTCATCTCAGTTAGGGGTGAGCAACGAAACCGAGAAAACCGAAAAACCGACACGAACCGAGTAAAACGGTTCGGTTCGGTTCGGTTTGGCTTTAAACGGTTCGGTTTTCGGTTCGGTTTAAAGGCTTCATTTTTTTGATTCGGTTCGGTTCGGGTTTTCCATATGGAACCCATTTGTTCCATATTGAACCGAATATGCAATTTTTATAAAAAAATTATAGTTTCAAGTGATTTTTTCATTGAAAAACCGAAAAACCGAACCGAACCGAACCGTTAAAAAACCCGAATCGAACCGAAAAAACCGGTTTCGGTTTTTTTCGGTTTTTTAACTATTCGGTTTCGGTTTCGGTTTAAATATTGAAAAACCGTTTATTTCGGTTCGGTTCAGTTTTTGGTAAAAAAACCGAACCGAACCGAATACACCCCTAATCTCAGTACATGTCATCACATACTCAATTTTCCCAATTAGAAGTTACTCGTTTAAAACAATAGTTGGTTGAAATGAATAAAAAAATGGCTAACATGAAAGCCGAAAATGAAGCAAGGGAAGTAGAGAGAGAAACAACATATCAACAAAAATATCAAGAATTTGAAAATCGACTAGAAGCTATGATGCAGATGATACGAAAAAGTCAACTTCAGAGTCCACCATCCTAGGTCTTATTTCAGTTATATATGCTTTGTTCATTCTATTTAACAATGTTGAATTGCATTATATATTACGTTAATGTAAAGTTTGATTTATTATAATGGATTTAAAGTTGGTTGTTATGGAATTAAAGTTTTTTGTTATAGATGTCATGTTTATTGGATAATGCTACAGGTTGAAAATTTTAATTTGGGTAACAGAAGAGCGGAAATTACTGGTTGCAAATTTGTGTTAATTAGCGGTGTTTGTATAAAAAAATGCCGCTAAATACATAATTAATACCGACATTTTAGAAAAAAAGCACCACTAAAGTTTTGATCATTTGCGGCGTTTATACAAAAAATGCCACTATAGAATTGTCAATAGCGGCGTTTTACTTTACAAATGCCGCTATATGTCATGATTTTTACCAACATTTTTTTAGAACAAATGCATCTATATGTCACAACATTTAGCAGCGGTTTTTTACAAACGCAACAAAAGGAAAATATATATAGTGGCGTTTCTTAACAACGCTGCTAAATGTCATAATCTTTAGCGGCGTTTATAGAAGAAACGACGCTAAAACTCATAACCTTTAGCGGTGTTTTAGACTAAAAATGTTGCTACCTTTTGCGGCATTGGTTTCAGCGGCGCATTTGGCGACATTTTTTTATGTCACAATTTCTTTTAGCGGCGCTAAAAAATACAGCCATATGACTAAAAAAACGCCGCTAAAAATCTGTTTTGATGTAGTGTCATTAAAGTCTAAATATGATAATAAATTTGTGAGGTTTTAGGCTGAAAGCTCCATAAAATGGCATGATGAACTTGTTGAGTGTTTACATAATTAAAAAATACGTAAATAGAGATGGAGAGATTTTTACATAATATTTTTGGAACTGTTCGATTGGAATATGGCATAAATATAATAAAAGAAAATCAAAAGAGAAATAATAAATCTTATGATAATTTGTCATAATTTATCATTTGCTATAATTTTATCAAAATTAATTAATTGACGTAAATTGAATTATAAATTTTGTGGGAACCTTGACATTAAAGGTACAACTAGACGTGCAGATCACCAGTCCATTAAACTAATGAAGAAAGAGGGCATCTCCAATTTAATAACCTAACTCGTCAAGAATATAAAATATACTAGCATTTTTCAAAATGAATAAATAAAGAAATTATGAATATAAAAAAATGTGTTTTATTACTGTTTCATGCTTCTTGGATGGATGTCGGTCCGGTGGTTGCTTCGATTGTACGTTCATGGGTTTCCACTAATCATATAATATACATGCATCCCCCATTTATATATAAGACAATTTTGGCATTGGGTTTGAACATTTGGACTGCCGATGTATGAATTTTATTGAGATTAGAATCAAGTTTAGCTGTGTACTTACCCTAAGTTGCAATTCTTTTATATTCCACTTTCAGATCGTTGAAACTTGTGACATGTAAACTGCTGTTTAGTTTTTCCATTTCACAACTTTCTTGTAAAGTTTAGGGCTAAATAAAGCACTAAAATTGCTTTATCTCTATTATCTAACGAGGATAACAAGTCGCTGAACTTAAAAACATTTTTCTAACTGAGTCCCTACTCTTTTAGGGTAATTTCTGAATTTAGATTTTGATCATTTTGATTACGTGGTACTATAAAATAATGTTACATGGCATAGTATTGGAGTTTCATGTGACAAAGCATGGTGGGAGTGGCCATGCTCTTCCCCAAAGTAAAAGAAAACTTTAGGTCTTTAATTTTAAAATTGCATAAACTGCCCTTCCCCAATGACATATCAGAATGGAAGGATTTCAAATCCGATGAGGGAGAGCAATTTTCAGAGGAGAGAAAGTTAATGTTTTTGGGTTTTATTTTTAGAGTTTAACTTTTAGGTATTTTATTTTATTTTAAATCTTATGTGAGAAATTATAATTTTAATAGATTTGAATCCGTACAAGGTGTAATAATATAAACATCCTTAACCACTTGACCAACTTATAAATCTATCAATATATATATATATATATATATATATATATACATATATATTATGTAAATAAATGCAACCGAGTGAGTTTAAACAACTCAAACATCATTTTAAATCAAGCTCAAACTAGACCCAACTCCGAATTTAGGCTTGAACTTCGAATTTATTGTGGCTTGAAATCTGCTCCATTCAATTGAAATAACGATAGGTGTGGTTAGTTCGGAGATTTCATTTCTTGTTATTGGCCCAATCACGGATAATGAAGACTAGCAATTACTTATTCTTAAGCCCAAATGTTTTGGAATAAGCCCATAAAACACAGCCTTCTAGGATTCATAATTACATTTAAAACTATTGTCACGATTAAGAGAATAAAATTCGGCTTGATTTGAAAAATCTATTTTTTAACTTTGAGTTATTTGAGTTGAGTTATTCGAGATATTCAATTTAATTTAAATTATCGATTCGTTTTCTGAGCTGGAGTCGAGGTGAAATTTAAAAATTTCGAGTCACTCGAAAAATAAAAAAAATTAGATGATTATTTTGACAATTTTGCGATTTAGCCCCTGATTTTCTTATTCTTTCAATTCATTCTTCATTTTAAGCCCATTTTTTTTTCAAGTTTGAACCACATGCTCCTAAACTATCATAGAATACCTATGTACTTTCAATACCTCTTTTCGATAATAAGTTTTATATTTTCAATTTAGTTCCACAATTTTTCATGATTTCCTTATTTGTTAAATTCATCATTTATTTTAAGTCTGATTTTGGTAAAATTTAAACCACATACTCCGATACTACTATAGAATACCTATATAACTTCAATTCCTATTTTATTTTTAAAAAAAGTACTCTTTTTATATTTGTCTCTTAACTTTACATTTTATTCAATTTGGTCTTTCGATTGTAATTGTTTGCAGATTTTTTATTCCCATCAATTTCTTGACTCCTTTATGCTCTTATCAATACTTTTCCCTCAAAATACATTCTTTAAAATATAATATTATAAATATATTTTATAATTTTAGATTGTATTTGATCTATAAGATAACATTACAATGTGAAAAAAAATATGAAGAAATATATTTATATCTTATATGGTTAGAGAAAGTTGGAAATTTTGGAACAAATCTATACCATAATACTATAAATAATTATAAAAATTTTGTATAGAAACTCGAACAACTTGACTCAACTTGAAAATTTTTCAAGTTAAGTTTAAGTCATAAAATACGACTCGTCAACTCAATTAATTCAATTTTTTTTACTTGACTCGACTCGACTCCATTGAATGATCACCCCTAATTAAGATGGATCAAAGGATGCTGAGGGTTGCACCCCTAAAAATTTTAATTTTACATTTTACGCATTTTTTTAAAAATTTTATCAATTACTTAACTTTAAATCTTTTAAATTTTATAAATCTACCCTTTTTAAATTTTTAATATAATTTCTTAAATTCGTTGTATGTATATATATTACTATGTGAGTCCCTAATTATCACTTCCATAAATCTTGAATATATTTATACGCATCCGATGTATATTTTGGACCAACTTTGGGATGAAATCTATATTTGATTCATTGAGTCTCAAAGTGTCGTTTAATGTATAAGTTCACATTTGTGTTCCTCCATAGCCACAAAGCTATATGCCTATGAATTTCGTGACACATTGCAAACACCATGATTGGTGATCAACTGTTGTAAAGTAGGCCAAATGATTGAACGAATATATAGCCCGACCTAGCTAGATACTTCTACTTTTTGCTCTAAAACTCTAAATATAATAACATACTGCCAGCATCATTTTTCTACTCATGCTACACTATTTATGTAGGCATGTAAATGAATTGAACGTTCAACGAATTGTTCATCTGTGCGACGGGAAGTTTGTTTATGTGCGTTTATTTATTAAATGAACGAACATGAACAAGATTTTGTGTTCGTTTAATTAAATGAACGAACATGAACATAGGTCTCGGTCGTTCATTTACGTTCGTGAACGTTCGGTTATGTTCGTTCGATTATGTTCGTTTATGTTCGTTCGGTTATGTTCGTTTATGTTCATTCATTTATGTTTAACCCAATATTCTTAAATCAATTTTGGTGACCAATTTGTAAGTATCTTAAAAATATTAATTAATCTGATATTCTGATGACCAATTTATGTTCCTATATTCATTTTTTCCCTTTTTTCTCAAACCCTAATATTCACTGGAGAGTAAAGACGATCGCTGGAAGCTTCAAAACAAGTTATATTATAGTGCAATCTAAAGTTTTACAGGTCTGTTTTCATCTCTTTCTTTGTTTTATTTGGCTTAATAGTTGATATGTAAAATTATTGTGGGTATTTTCACATCTAAAACTCAAGAAAACATCATACTTCTTTCTAGAAATAGATGAGAAGATAAATGTAATAATCGGAAGTATATGAGCATCAGTAAAGAAAAAAATATATAGAATTTGTCATAAAACAAAACAAAGGTTTCTATGCAATTTCTAAAAAAGAATGTAATAGCGGAAGTAATGGGTTTTCCAGGAAGAACCCATTAATAAGTAGAAAATACATTTTGACAATGAACTTTTGTTTTCATAGTTCTTGTGTAACCTTTAGTTGTAGAGTAGACTTTAAGTACGTTAAAATTTTGAATGGTGGTTTAGCAATAATATTAGTTACAATATGTAGCATCGAAGAGATTTTGGATCTATGTTATTGCCTTGTAGTCCAATTTGTACCGTTCGAAATCTTTATGCTGTTAAATTTTCTACTCTGCCAACGGAAATGACCATTATTAACAAACCTCACTAAAGTCTGACATTGATGTCACAAAACTTTTAGCCAGCGAATTTATTAGAATAACGTAGTGGAAAATGATTGTTCATATGTAATCATGGACTACTAAGATAAATGTTATAGCGTTAAATTAAAGTCGTATGAATCATTTAATATCTTTAAAAGATCGATCGAAATATTTGATATCTTCAAACATTTCATCACTGCTAATCAGCTCT
Source organism: Hibiscus syriacus (assembly GCF_006381635.1). Lineage (NCBI taxonomy): Eukaryota > Viridiplantae > Streptophyta > Magnoliopsida > Malvales > Malvaceae > Hibiscus > Hibiscus syriacus. The sequence continues at coordinate 258,871 of NW_024063196.1, forward strand.
TACGCTATTTATCACTGTAGATTTGGTTGATTTGCATTGTCGACTATTTTTCATGAAAGAACAATGGAAGGTAAGGTCTCCAACGTTTATGTTCGTGTTCATTTATGTTCGTGTTCGTTTATGTTCGTGTTCGTTTATGTTCGTTTATTTATTAAATGAACGAACATGAACAAGTTATATTCCTTAATAAACGAACATGAACAAAAAAAAAATTGTTCGTTTATGTTCGTGTTCGTTTATGTTCGTTTATTTATTAAATGAACGAACATGAACATACCTCCGTTCGTGTGCGTTCGGTTTGTTTACATGCCTATATACATGCTTCACCCACTCCACCATTCACGTGTTCCAGCTTCCACCGAACCACCATGGGTTGTCATTGCATGTGTCAAAAACCACAAAACAAACACCAAATCAGTGGAGCATCCATTAAGCATTTATTTAAACAAATCAAATCCATAAAATGGATATTCTGCCTTACCCATTATTCAAACATTAGTGGAACGAACATTACTCAGCAACTATAAATGGGCAAGCGGAAAATCAGTGTAAGGGGGGCTCGGTTTTTGGAAGAGAAAAAGGGAGGTCATTTGAACAGCAAAAATACAGAGAACATTTTCGGGGAAGGGACCGAAATAAATTTGTTGTAATCACATCTCATTTTCAAGAAATCAATACGAAAAGAAAAGAGCAGTGAGCATTTATATTTCATATTTCTACGTTTTTTTTCGTTTCATTTTTTTTCTTTAATTTCAGATTAAATCATACAAAGCAGAAAATAAGCGAAGGAAGAGGTTTTAGTTACCTTTGTTGTCAGATCTTGTAGTTGAGAGGTCGTCGGAGTCCAAGGAAGCGTAGTGATTGGGGTGGTTTAGAACCGATCGAGATAGTTAATACTTGGAGGGTGGTTAGCGGTGTTCGGAGTGTTAAATGACCACCAATACATGGTGGCCGGCTTTGTTTGGGAGGTTTCGGCTTTCTCAGCCGTAAGGAGAGAAGTTGAGGAGAGGAGCACGGCTGAGGGATGAATCAAATGAAAATAGGGTTTCAAAATCCCATAATACATTATAAATATAAGGTAAAACGGCGTCGTTTTGGTCACTTAGGATTTCCATATATTCGGTGCATGGGTGAATAATGTAGGGAGGGTCTCTTGTTTATAAAAGTTGAATTATGGTCATTTACTGAATTTTTATTTTATTTTATTTTATTTTGAGTGTTAATGTTTCATTACTTATATTTTAGTCCTATTTTCTGTTTATTTTATTATTAATGTGAGTATTCGATTTTGGCTCTGGTATTTATAAAGGTTTTAGTTTGGTCATTAATTTAGTGTTTTGAGTATTTTTATGGGTGTTTAAATTTAGGCTATGACATTTGAAAACATATCATTTTAATAATTGCCTTGTTTTATTTTAATTTGGTCCTCCATGTTTTCGGTTATTTTATGTTAGTCTTAAATATATATATATATATATATATATATATATAATTATTATAAAATATATAAAAAATAAATAAATAAATGGCTGTCCCTTTTTTCCATATATATGGGGTAAGGGGAGGTAAGATAGCAGGCTACCCCCAACACCAGGTTGAGAGCAGCTTCCGTAAGAGACCTCCGAATTATGAAATGTCCTCCGTGGGACTCGATCCCACGACCTCAAAGTTAAAAACCTTGTGCTCTACCAACTGAGCTGGATGGTCATTTCTATTATAAAATATATAAGTTATATCTTTATTCCTATAATTATAGTTTTACGTATATATATGTTGTAAATACATAGTTCACATATATTTTTGTTTCATATTTCCCGCATGTACTAAATAATATATGTATATATATACTTAATATATTTGAGCTTACATATATTTTTGGTGTTATACATATATATTTAATATATTTTTGACTCTACTGTTATATATATATATAATATAAATTTACTTGATTTTTTATAAGCATGTAAAGTAATTTCAATTGTATTAATGTTATTATATAGATTGATTTATTTGTTACTTATTATATTTTAAAAATCTTATATATTCATACGTATATATTTTACTATTCAGATTTTTAGCAAACACTATTTTATTAGTTTTAATGTTATTTATTTAAATATATTTCAAGAACACTTTTAAATAATTAACTCGAAGAAAATTAATTAAATTTCAATAAACAAATCATAGTTTAACTTTATATTTGATTCCTAATTTCCACATTTACTACAACATGTAAGCGACATAGTACCAATTTTGGACGATGTGGGGGTGCTAATCCTTCTCCACGCGTAACCGACTCGCGAACCCGTTTTAATCGAATTTTTGGTAAACGCATACCAACTTTTGTCTTAAAAAATGATTTTTCTTCAAATTCATTTTAAAAGACGCTTTTTTAGGTATTCGACCTACCTATCCCAAAAGCCGATGACAACTCTTTCCAATTTAATCCAAATTAATTCAAAACTATTTTTTAAAACAATAAACTATTGTTCCTCCGAAAAACGGTTACGACACATACCAAAACACACCTAAATTAAATTCAAAACACAATATATAGAATGATACATCATTATAAAACTCATGCATGAATATGCCGGAACTAATATCGAATATTAAAAACAGTTTATTTATTTTATAATAAAATAATAAAAATTTATTAAATATTAAATTTAAAAATTAAAAGAACAGAGACTTTTTTTTATTTAAACTTAAAAAAAACTTAAAATAAAAAAAAGGAGAGATTACAACAAGTCTTACCTTCTAAATGGTTTTATCCCTGTACCCTACTGGTTGATAGCTTTAATGAAACATGAAATTTAAAACATAAAATGGGATACAAACGATGTAAAATTTTAATTTTACAAATATATATATATGCTATTTGACATATTTGAATGATATTAATCTTAAATTTTAAATTTGAATCTTCAAATTATAAACCTTAAATCTTAAAATATATAACCTTAAAATCTAAATCATATATAAAACAAATCACATAAATATAATGTTATCTGTAAAAAAAATTTCATCATCACTGTATAGTATGATAATCCTATATATTGGGGTGAGGGGAAAACTTCAATGATAAGAAGCCTAGGATAGTTGGTTGGTTGGCCTGCTATTGGATTTATTACAGAAATAACTTTAAAAAAATATTTATACGGTTGAAGAATAGAAGAAGAAGAAGAAGAAACATTTAATATAAAGAAAAGATTTGGTTTTAAGTAAACAATAATAAAAGCCCATGAGAGAGAGGCAAAGCACATGGGAAGAGGAAGGCATGTGGAGAAGATTCAGTGTGCTTATTGTTTGTTTAATAGAGAGAGATTGAGGAAAGGCAACAAGGAATAACATGGATCCAACCTATTCCAAAGGGCTACCCCCCCCCCCCCCAAATAAAATAACCATGTGAAGGGCTGCTTGTAGGCCACATTAAACCATTACATTGTAGGATCCACTTTTTTAAAATGAAAAAAAAATATTAGGGTAAATTTTAGATATAACAATTAGTACACATTTATGTTGAGATTTTGTGGATATTATTATATTCATGTTTGTTAGTAACTTATCACAATAAAATGGGTAACTAGGGTTTATGACTTTCGGTTGGGTAGCCCTAGAGTTTAGATACACATAAAAGTTGACATGGGAAAAGTGAAACCAACAAATGATGATTTCTCCATCAATGGAATATATGACGCATTTGATCCTAAAACTTTTTTTAAAGTTCTATAATTTAATTATTATATTTATATATTTGATCATATATAAGATATATTTCATATGTATATATATGTTGATATGTTAATAATCCATGATATTTAAATTTTTAAAAAATAAGATTCTTTTAAAATTAAAAAATAGAAATTATTTTTTAATTTTATTTTCTTAAAAAACATAAAACATATAAGAAAATGTGGTTCCTTCAAAAAAGAAAAGAAAGAAAAGAAAAGAAATGTGGGAATTGGTTAAAAACTTTTAAAATGTTTTTTTTAAAGAAAATGCATAAGAAGTGAATAATTAAAAAAAAAATCAAGTGAAATTGTTATTGATTTTACGAATGATAGAATTAACGTGAAGTGAATTTGTAACATCTTAATATTACAAATTGAGTGTCACACAAAATCATTGAAGTGATTAATTATTTTTCTTTGAAATCATACTCATGTTTAAATACATTTACACACAATATTAAATCATAATAATTTACATAAGTGAGCCCTAATTTTAAAAACTCAATAAATAAAATAAATAATTAAAAGATAAAATAACTTCAGTGACCGAAAATGTCTTATAATATACGATTTTAACCAACTTTTTTTGGATTTGCGAAAATGACCAACAAATTCGCAATGCGATCTCGAATTCGGAACGCGAATATGTAAATCGCAACACGAATTTATAATTCGCAACACATAAGTCAAATTCACAAAGCGCATTTATTTTCGCAATGCGAATTTTATTTTCGAATTCGAAACACAATATTAATTTCGCAAATCAAATATAAACAGTATAATCGCAACACATAACCTAAAACCCAAAATCACAACCCATCTCCATCTCTCACTCTCTATGCTGACATCCGTCCCCATCTCCGATGAAATCCGTCCCCATCTCCGACGAAATCCGTCTATCTCCATCTCTCAGTGCCACCCTCACAACCATTCACGGCCACAAATGAAAAATCAACCACCGAGGGTTAGTTTTTGTAATTATTTTTATTTTGAAATTTTTGTATTATTATTAGATTTTTTATATTTAAATTGATGATAAATTTACTGGTAATTTCAATATATAGATTAACCATTTCACTTAAATTTCTTAGTAAATTCATTTGGTTGCTGCCAATACCTCTAAACTGTTTAGTCTTTAACCCTGTGAAGTTAGTATTTGTCTTTGTTTTGTCTTTTGGTTGAAGTAATGCAATTCATTCAAGTTTCAATTTGCAGAAGAATAGTTTTTGAAACTTAAATTTGCAACACGAAAATCGCAACGCGATTTTAGTTTCGCGGTGCGATTTTCATTTTTGCATTGCGAATTTAAGTTTAAAAACTACTATTCTTCTGCAAATTGAAACTTGAATGATTTACATTACTTCAACAAAAAAACTATGATAGAATAATGACTTGGGTGAATACCGTGCTAGTTTGAAACATATTTGGCTTTGTTTTCACTGTTTAATATCATGTATGTTTATAGTGTATAATTTGTAGTTTTTGGTATATCTAACTTGGTATGTTTATTGTTTTTGTTAGAAATTTTTTTTGGCTTCATTGACTCTAAGGAATAAATTAAGCCTAGCCACTACAATAGCGTCGACACTTACACCTATACAAAGAAAATTGTTTGAGGATACTTTCTTCGGGCCATGGCTGAAAGTACAACATCCAGGTGGAGATGCTATGCTGACCTATTTGTTTCTTCAGACCATGACTAACGATCTACCCGAGAGGATACAACGTGGTGATGAAGAGATATGGTTTCTTTTTCCACCGGCGTATACTTGTTTTGGGCGGGAGGAGTTTTGCTTAATCATTGGTCTACGTTTCAGAAACGATGAAATAGGTCGGTACACTAGTCATATCGCCTGCCCATCATGGTTATCTCAGGTTTTTCCTGAGCTATCAAAGGCGAAACCCAGTTTACACGTCGACGACTTGAAAATATTACTTCTTAAAGATGGTTTTACTCGGATGGATGACCTTGATGTTGTCTGAGTATGCCTTTTATTACTTTTGAATGCCAACTTTTTAGGCAAAGAGGCCAGACAACCTATTTCTGATGGCCTAATATTATTGGTAGAGGACCTAAATGCATAGAACGTGTTTCCGTGAGGTTCATATCTATGGAAAGCTACATGGAAAAAGTTGTCGTCTGCCTTTGAGGACCGTCGTAGTTTGCGTGGTGATGGTTCCAAATACACTTTGGTAGGCTTTATTTGGGCCTTTAAGGTAAGAATTTCTATATAATGTTTCCAAAATTATAATTAATTATTTAACAATTACTAATGTTTGTGTATTATATTGTTTGTAGATTTGGATATTTGAGGCTTTTTTCAGCATGTAGACATATGCAAGAAAAAAATCAAATGATATTCCTAGGGCTATTACCTGAAGGAGGATCCTGCTATTGGATTAAGAAGATTGATTACCATATACGACGATGAATGATGTAAGTTAACACAAATACTACCATATATAAACAAGTTATTACTAGTAGACATTTAACTTTGTTTGAGCTTTTATATTGTCAGGAGGCCAACTATCCATTACAGAGGCTGACACCCACAGAGGTTGAGCTTGCCACTGATTGGTGGCAAGCTAGTAAGCGTTTTTTGATGGGACGGATGATGAGCACCCCCCACTTCGAGAGCCATCACCTGATCGAGCCGATTATACACCTCCACAACGAGAGCCATCACCTATTCCATCACATCATCGAGCCTCTTCTCCACCATCATTTCATGATAGGCGACCGAAAAAGATGCCATGACATTTATCTCCTTGTTCTCCACCTCCACGGGATGAGTTAGGGGAGTTACGTGATGAGGACAGTGCTTTGCGTGATGAGGTCGGTACTTTACGTCACGATAATGGTGCATGGTGTGATGAGGTACGGTCTTTACGTGGTGAGGTAGATATTTTACGCGATGAAAATGGTGCTTTACGTGGTGAGGTATCTACTTTACGTGATGAGGTAGCCGCTCTACGTGAGATTATTTCATCGTTGCAGAATGAGGTTCATACTCTACGCAATGAGGTAAGTTTGTTTAATACTATACTAAAAATGCAAATAACCTTTTTTTGGCATTATTTATTTATTTATTTATTTACTGATTTATGTATTAATTTATTTTTAGTGGCCCCGATAAGGTAGATGCTTTACGTCGGGTTTATCTTGCACGACGGGGTTCACACATCAGACATCGTGCACGTGCCATTATGTTTCCTTTCACCCCAATAGTGACAAGACTCCGTAAGAAGAAGCCCAATTCACCTGTCATCGTTCAAGAGGCACCTCCTATCGTTCAAGAGGCCCCTCCTATCGTTCAAGACGCCTCTCTCATCGTTCAAGAGGCCCCTCCCACCGTTCAAGAGGCCCCTATCATCGTTCAAGAGGTCCCTCCCACCGTTCAAGGGCCCGATTCACGTGCCCAACATGATGGATGAGAGTTGGCTTTCGTATGAGTTACCGGCCAGTACCATTCCTCACCAGGAGAATAGAACACTACCATACACAATTCTGGATAATACCCTTTGGCCTAAGACCACAGTTGATTTTTATCTACATGAAGGGAGCTAGGGGTGCTATGCTGACATATGCCTAATCGACGATATGCATTTGTTTATTGAGCGGTCTTGGTGATGTGTTTTATTAGGGGTTAAAGAGAATGGCTATTTCGAATGGGAGGTAAGTCTTATATTATTCTTATATTGATTTTGATTATTTTTTTTAAAATTTAGTAAATTCACTAATATATGTATTTTTTATAAAACAGAATATTAATGCATGAGTGTCACGTCTTCTGATTATAAGGAAATTGAAGAAAATAAAACAGACGCGATGGACTATTATGCCTTCGTCTTTTCACGCAGCTCACTTGAAGGATCAGAGAGACTCTTCATATGTGTTAGGTAATGGAAAAGCCCGCCTTTATCCTGCGTGGTGGGAGGTCTATAAGGTTAGTATTTGATGTGCATATTTAAAGGTGTTCATAAATTTTATTTGATGTGCGCAATTGAATTATTATTTATGATTGTAGGTGTTTATCCATGTTATGGAACATCGTCATTGGCTTCTCGTTGAGCTTCAGCTCCCATCCCTAAAGACGATAATATATGACAGCATGTTGAATTACATACCATTGTCTGATTTAAAAGATATTATTTGTAAGGGATGGAGCGCTCATTTGGCTAAATACTTGTATACGATTGATTATTGGACTAATTCTGGAAACAAGAAGCCAAAAAAGTTCAAAGTTACAATGATGAGAGACGAGACAGCGCCACAACAAATGGTTGGAGCCAAAGGGGATTGTGGTCCTCTTATCTGCATGTGCTTGGAACGTTTGACGATATGAGGTAAACAGTTTCTACCTCCAACAGATAGAGATAGAGGAGCAGTAGGGTTGTGGTTTTGTCATTTTATGGCTAGAACGATATATTTCAGACACTGCCTACCTGCATCCGCGTACTGAAAGTATGTATAAACAACCATTTGTTATTGGTAAGCTTGAGCAAGTGTTGTTAACATATATACTCTTTGTTGGTTTGAAAATGTTTGGTTTAAGTACCTAGAATTCAATAATTTGTTGTTTGTTGGTTTTAGATATGTAGAAAGTGTAGTTTGAGCAAATGTTTGGTTTCTGCAGGTTAATCCTGAAGTGAGATGCATGAATGTATTTAGATGTAAGCTCCCTATTGTTAGGAGCATTTGGATGTACTGTATGGGGCTAATTGTATCAATGTGCTGTTGATTTGTTTTTTTAGATGTATAAATAAGAATTTTTTTTCTTGTTTAATTGATTTGTAAAATTTGATTTATTGTTTAAGTCCATCTCTATCTGCATTATATTGAAGGCAAAAAGCACTTGTTGAAGGTACACTTTCGCAACAATCGCAATGCGAATTTGACTTTCGCGTTGCGAATTCAAGTAAACCACCTTAAAAAAGATAACAGACAATAATTTGATAAGTGATAACAACTGAACAAATCACAGCAATGTTCAAACTCAAGTTACTAATGCATGTCTAACTGAAAATATATGCATTCACACATAAAATACACATAATACAACGTTTGCATTTAAAAATCACCTAAGTTAATAAGTCCCAAAAGGTGAAGCCGGTTGTGATTGGGATTTTTTTTATTGCGATTTTGATTTCCTTTTGCTTGGCACCATATGAGCTTTGGATTTTGATGAGGATTCATATTTTGGTAGAGGAAAAGATGATTGTGATGTCACTGATTATCCACTGGTCAACCTTGTATGACAACTTTCCTTGCACCGACTACATGTCGATATCCTCTTCTCTTCACCCTTAGACGGTATACGATCATGATTTTTTGGTCGGCCAGGTAGCCTGCTGTCCATGACTAGTGGCAAAACTGTTTGTAAGTCATCTGGTATGTCCCACTCAGAAGGATGTGGAATAGGGTAAACAATCTCGGCATAAGTCTGTCGATATACTTTTGTAGTGTAGCAATCCATAGCGTATGCGCTTGAATCATCTTGGTTTAGATGAAGAAAAACTTTTATAACATGGCCACATGGATAACCAGATGTTTGCCATTTCATATAACTACACGTCTTTGCATTTAGATCGACAAGCCCATTTAAGTTATTATCCAATACTTCAAACAAAGTGTTTGAACATGGTTCAACTTTCCATGACGTTGACTTCACAACACGTTTCATTATCACTTTTTTCAGTCCATGGTGTAACACGATGTTCCAATGTTCCTGTAAATTTAAATAAATAATACTTAGTAAAATATATAAATATGATAATTTACGAATTTAAAGAAATAATACATGCATGGTTTCTTTTCTTGTAGTACCACTATTGAATAGAGGCTTGAAAAAACTCCATTAACATAGTAATGGGTAATTTTCGGGAATGACGACTTAGAGCGTTGATTGATTCTGCACTATTAGACGTCATGAAAACATATATTGCTCCAAGTTGATGTACTCTTGACCATTTTTCAAACCAGACATCTTCTAGTGTTTGAGCACATTGAGGCAAAACACGTCTTAAACAATTTATATGCTTATTAAATCCACTTCCCGATAAGCTTTTACAGCCTTCCAGTATGTCCATTTGTGATTTTTTATACCGGCATACCTTGATTTTAGATTTCTATACAAATGAACACCACAAAGTCCATGAAAAGCATCTGGGAAACACCTTCTAACAGCGTTGTCAATTGAGTTTGCCCTATCGAATATAATTGTCAGATTGCTAATAGGACCTATGCAATCCCTTAGATGCCCCATAAACCATGTCCATGAATTAGAGGTTTCAGATTTGCCAACCCCGTAAGCTATTGGCAGTATCCCATTGTTAGCATCCATGACTACTGCTAATAAGTTTACTTCAAGGTATCGACCTTTCAAATGTGCTCCGTCAACTATAATAACTGGGCGCATGCAAGTAATAAACGAACGAATCTAGAAAATAATATACACAAGAAATATAATCATTTAAATGTGAAATGCATGTAACTAACAAAAATGAGTCAACAAAATTATATTGATTTACTAACCGCAACACCAATGGCGATAACAACAACTCAAAGCGTCCATCTCTATCTGTTTTGATATGAGTTACCAACCCAGGATTTTTCAGCTTTAAATTGTGACAATAAGCCAACAGTTAGGCAAACGATGCTTGTGGGGACCCCCTCAACAATTCCAAGGCATAATATTTGGCTCTCCAAGCTTGAGAATATGAGATACTAATCTTGAACCGAGCATTCATGTCAGTCATAATTTCATGTCTCCGATATACCCTGCCATTCAAAAACATTAACTCAGCCAGAAAAGCACCCAACACCTTTTTGTTTGCCTGTCTATGGTGAGGAAAAACTTGGGTTCTTGAACATATATGTTTATCAATAAAAGTCCTAACTTGAAACATTTCACAATCTTTTATCCTCTTTGCAATCATATGCCACGTACAGTTTTTATCAATCATACACTTTGTTTCGAAACGATCTTTGCTTGATTTGTTAACTTTTAGTTGATAGCCATCTTCCACACATTTCGTATACAAAGATATCTTCAAGTCTTCCTTTGTATCAAAACAATCATCTTTCTTGATACGAATAACTTTTGTGTAACAATCAACTGCTATCTTTACCAACTCTTCTTCCGGTATCTGAAGTAATTATGTCATATTCCAATTATACTCCCGTTGTATTTTCTTCTTTTTCTTTTCTTCGGGGACTTATTCTTCTTCTTTTTCTTCTTCAGGGTTGTATGAATTACAGAATGGATGTTCAACATGTTCATTCACAGTCGTAACTTCCTCCTCATTATTATTAACAACATCTTTCTCGACAGCGGCTGTTTCATCATCAAAATTCGGGTATTGACCAATATCAAAATCATTACACTCAGGGTATGTTTCTTCTTCTGAAACATCATCAAAATCCGAGTATTGACCAAGATCAAAGTCCGGGTATTGACCAAGATCAAATTTCGAATACTGACTAGTACTCACAATTTTTTCTGTTGGCTCATAATCGTCTAACTGGTCAATACGAAAATCGGAATTTGGTGCTGAAAGTTGATTGGGATTTGGATTAGGAAAAGGTTGTGGGTTTTGAGATTGTGTTTGATATTGTGTTTGGTATTGGAAATGTGGTGAAACAAAATTTTCTTGGTGATGAAATTGTGGTGGAACCATTAAATTTTGAGGTTGATAACAACATTGTACATTGTGAGCACCATAAACTAGGGTTGAAGAACTTAGTTGATTACTACTCTCTACTGACCCAACTTCACTACTTCTAGGTTCAACAACATATAATGTAACATCATTTTCTTGCGAAACACTAATGTAAGCAATGAATCGTTCAACATCTTCATTGTCAGTTAACAGATAAACTTTACATTTTCTCTGATAAGATAGCCTAAATCCACTTAGAGGCTCTAAATTCAATTTCTTTGCAACACGTAACATTAGAGTTTCATAAGTTAACTTTTTTAATGACAGTTTTAGTTGAAGATTCATGGGTAAAGGCATATATTGTAAAACACCATGAACATTCTGCCAAGACCCTCCAAAACACAAATATATCCAAACATGATCAACATTAGATGATTTCATTCTACAAATTGTAAATTAATTTACTAAACAAACGAGCTATAAACTACATAACATATCACTAACTTAGAGAAAAACATACCTTTATTAAGTTGATAGTTGATAATTTGGGAGAGAAATCATTGAAAAATTATATAGAAATAAAATTATGTAAAAAAAAAATTAGAGATGGGGAAAGATGTCGTTGGATATAGGAACGGATGTCACCGGAGAGAGTGATAGATGGAGATGGAATGAGTTGCGATTTAGGAATTTAGGTTATGAGTTATTGTTGTTGTGTAGTTATATACCCAAAACATTTGTTTTACGAAAATAAAACCTGGTGCGAAATTAAAATTCGTGTTTCGAATTCGAAAATCGAGTTGCGAAAACAAAATTCGCGTTGCGAATTCAGAAATCGAGTTGTGAATTTGAAATTCAATGTTGCAAATTTGGAAATCGCGTTGCGAATTTGGAAACTGTGTTGCGAAATTGGAGTTTGCGTTACGAATTTGTTGGTCATTTTCGCAAATCCAAAAAAAGTTGGCTAATTTTCAAATTATAACCTCTATATGTCTACTAAGTCATCATCATTATACTATGTTACTCCACTGAGACTCCTCAATGAATCATGATCCCATCGCACTCCATGTAATTTATATAACCAGCGAACGAAAACACATTTCGAACATTGAACTCACTAGTTTAGCGCCACACAGAATCTCTATTATACTATGCATGCCAACAAATATAGTAAGAGAAGCAATACTATTAATGTGATCATTGGTATCTAGCCATTTATCCAATACATGCATATGTTATGTATTCTTTTATTTTCGACATTAGTGAAAATTCTTCTCTTTTACATATGATTTTTTTTTAAAAGAATTTACTAAGTAAAATTTTGATATCTATTTTATTATGAAATCATCATGCCTGTTGTTAACTTTCAATACAAACAATATATTCCGTCGTGAGTTAACTACTAACAATAGCCTATGGATTGGGCATGGTGATTTGATCTGAAATTTAATTTTAAAATTTTGCATCATTTCAGATTCAGATTGTTCGAGCTTCAAGTTGTTTTAAATTAGAACTATTGTTTTTTTTTATAAGTAAATTAGGTTCAGTTTGAATTAATTGAATGTGTTTTGGAGATTGGATAGAAACGAAATGAAAAGCAAAGTTTATTGTGATAGCGATGAATAAGATTTGGAAAACAGAACACGAGCATCTGCTGTTATGTCAATCTACAGCACAAAATTGTAGGCTCCATTTATGAGGAACCAAAGAAGTGGTTGGGGCTATGTTTTTGAGTCAATTCGCAAATGTTGGCACTCCAACATGGTCTTTGTTTTAGTAGTCAACATTGTATTGGGACCTCCTTTTACAGATAGATAAACATGAATGTGTTCTCATGTTAATGCCCCACTAAGCTGCCTCATGCCAAAACTCTCAAGTATATATGGCAATGGATGCCTTTGTAATGACAGCTTTTGGTATTATTGACAAATATTTGGAATATCTTATTTATAATTATTCAATTCACAGTATAAGTTTATAAATCGCGGTAGATTTAGAAATATTTTTTAGGGTGAATATATATATATACTAATAGACAATTTTTTTAATTGGGTGGACACTAGGGGTGTAATACACCAAAAATTTAGACAATGACCAAAATGAAAATTTTGAAAGTTTGATGGTCAAAATAGAAAGTATGGGAAAAAGTTTAGGGAATTAAGTGATAATTTCCTGAAAATAATTTTATTCCATAAATATATGGTTTATTCTTGAGATTTAATCGAAACAGTGGAATTTAGTGACTAAAACGCAAATTTTGAAAATTCAAGGGAAATTTCAGAATTAAAAGTCAACATAATTCATCTTTGACTTTGAAAGATGATAAGGATGAGGTGTATAGGTTTTATGGTAAATATGGAATTTCATTAATGGCAAAAATGAAATTTCCTATTGATTTGAATAAAATATTTCATTATGCCATGTGTTGGATTATTTTATATTAGACTATCAATAATGGAGGAGTATTTTCATCTTCTTCCTCATCCAAGCTTACCGTGGGTTTCTCCTAGGTAAGAGAAAAATTTCAACTCCATTTTTCAAGCAATTTACTTATGATTTTGTGTAAGTTGTATATAGAAAATGGTTGTATATGAAAAACTCTTCTTTTGGTACCAATATGTCATGGTAATCTTGTTGGTGTTCAAAGATCCTAAATTTAAGGGTTTGTGTTCAAAAAAATGGATCATGAAATTGATGATGGATTTTGATGTTTGTGAAGTAGTTGATTCATATTCAAGCATAAAAGATGATTAGAACATGTTTAATCTTTCTAGAACTTGTTCTTTAAATTTTGGTCATGGATTGTTTGAGAAAAATTATGGAAAAATTTGATATGGGTTGGAAATATTGAAGGAAGTATTCTACAAGCCTTAGAAAAATTGGGGATCATTTCGTAAGTTTTGAAAAGTTTGAGAAAAATTCATAAATTTTGGAAAATTGATGAAGAACCTAAGGATGAAGTTAAAAGAAACAGTTAGATTTTGGATTTGGCAGTAGGTTCGAAAATTCATCAGAAAATATATAAAAATAATTTGGAGGTTATTTTTATATATTGTGTTTATATATGGATCTAGTTTTGTTTAAATCAAACGGAGATCAATTTCAAGTTGTATACAAATATATATGAATTTTTAACTGAGGAAAGGTCAGAAAAGTCGGACAGCAGAATTATGTACAAAACAGATTCTGTTGATGAACTTTGAAAATTCACCATAAATTGTACAGAATGAATTAGAAGGATTTATTTATATGGATAGATTCGTATTCGAGTCTAGTTTTTAACGGAAGAAACAGAATTGAATTCTAGTGTCTATATCAATACAGAATAATGATTCTTTAAGGGTAGTGCGAACTGTCTGAATTCTGGAAAATTAATGAGTTGTTGTGTAAGAGTTGTATAATTGATGTACTATGCTGGAAATTGTTGTTCAGGAATTGAAAATGAGTGTTAGATGTGAAATAATTTCAATACTGGAATTTTCGTATTAATAATCTAAGTGATAAAATGGTGAAGGACCATTTTGAGTAAATTAGAAAAGTGGGTTCCAATGTTATAAGGAATTATTAAGAGTTGAATATTTTGATTGATGATGAATTTCAAATATAGTATGGAGATATGGTGGAATGTATTTATGTTAGTAAAATACTAACATATGGATTATTATGAATTTGTGATTTATACAGATCATGGTTGATTTGCAATTGAAGCAAGTCAAGTATAAAAAGGGTATATTATGGACAATAGCGAGGCACAAATATTTTGAAAGACATAAAGTGTCAAGGTGAGTGCAATACATGCATAAAATTATACATGGATGTTTCATACATCATAAGGAAGACTTGCGATAAGTCGACCTTGTTTATATCAGCATGATATTATGCCAGATTTTTATAAATTGACATGACATTAAAATGTCACGGTATGAAATCAAAATGCATTGATTATGAAAAATGTGATATTTTACCATGAATGTTTTTGGGTATGAACTGCCCAATGTTAAATATTGATAATATACTTTGCCATGGATGAATTGAATAAAATAGACTATATGCCCAAGTAAGTCATTGAGGGACATGGTATAGTTGGCATGCCATAGAGTATAGCAGCTACAGGTTTATATTAACACTATAGTGTGTAAGGACACTAAGTGCAGGTTTATGTCCGGATTAGCACTATAGCAAAAGCTTAGTGTAGGTGGTGGGCACGACCTTATGTGTATTGTCCGGATTAGCACTATGGCGTAAGCTTAGTGCAGGTTTAGCACTACGGTGCAGGTATTTTACTCGTATACCCAGGGTCCTCAGGGTGTTATATTGGGCTATTGTCTACGGTTTATTGACTATGGATTATGTTTTATTGGTTAATAATGGTAACCATGCAAATAAGCTTATGAGCTTACGGAATAATAGCAAGTATATTGGAAAAATAAGCTTACGAGCTTATGGAATTTAAATGGTAAGTATTTTGGTAAAATAAGCTTACGAGCTTATGGGATAAATGGTAAGAGATTTTATATTATTTTGATCATGGTAAAATATTGAATATGTTAGTAAAATGATTTTATGGAAATTTGATATTTGATATTGAAAATCATGCATGAATTGTATTGCACTGTTAACTGTTTTAATTGCCTCACTAAGTTTATACTTAGCGTGTGATGATTTTCACGCGTAGGTAAAAAGCCTGTAATGGAATAAAGAGTTCAAAGTGACATCAAGCATCGAGAGGTATATTTCAATATCAGTAAGACATCATACGATGTAATTTGATTTTAGATAGTGACATGTAATTTAAAAATATTCAATTTATTTGTTGAACAAATTTAGAATTAAAATGGTAATTTTAATGAGTTTTGTAAAATACTGAAATTACTGTAGCAGTTAATGTAGCGGTTACTGTAGTGTATCGATGCATTGTAGCAGTTACTGTAGCGTATCGATGCATAATATTAATTCGATGTTTTGATGCATCGGTGCATACACTGTTCACGTTACTGTAGTGCATCGATGCACTGTTCACTGTTCACGGATACTGTGCATTACTATTCATAAAAAATCTTTCGAATTAAATTGGGTACAACGAAGCGTAATTTTTATGATATGAAAATTTTATAATATCATTTACATTTTAAGAAAATAAATTTTAAATCGTTTTCGGATAAAAATGGTTTTAAGAAATTCGGGTGATATCCGTAATCTGTATAGGTATAAATATACGGGTTATGGGTGTTACAAGGGGTGTCCAAATTCAGGTATAGGATCTGATTTCTAAAATTTAGATATTTGAAATTTCAGATACTTAAAATAGTGATCCGTATTTGATCTTACAAAATTAAATATTCAAATTTTCAGATTCAATAAGCAGATCTGAATATAAAATTTAATTTGACAAAAAATATTTTTAAAATTACTGATTGATAATTTTTTGGGTGTGGATTAAGAGGTTTCAGTTTTGTTCTGTTGTATTTATGACACAATCAGATTATGGTGTTGTTTCATGCCCTAGTTAAGAGTACTCTTTTCCTTCTATTAGGTTTAGGGAGGTTTTTAACGAGACTTTTATTCTAGGTTTTAATAAAATAAATTCCATTTTATCAAGAAAATATTTTTTGACACCTCTACTATATTATATATATATATAATTATTCACACAATAATAATTAAATATCTCAATTTTTATTGGGCTAAAATTTTAATCGATTAGTGAGTTACTCATTTATTGGGCTAAAGTGTATCTAAAATTTAAAGACCATTTTTCGGATTTTCAGATAACCCAAAATTATAATTTTCAGATCTAATTAAGTGAAGGGTTTTTTGGATATTTGATCTAATATTATACAAAAATTAAATTGGATCAAATATTTGAATTTTCGAATCGAATCAATGGATTGAATCTTTTTGCACATCTCTAGCGGATATAATAAAATTTCAGGGTGAACATCATCGATAAAATAAATAACTAAATAAAAAAAATCGAATTTAAGGATACATATGTGTCTAACCCTGGACCCGGTTTAGATGCGCTAATGTTTTTAAAGTGTCGTTGATCGTAAACTTGATCGAACTTATGATAATAAATCAGCAGGATAAAGTTTTGCTCTGAATTTCTGCTAATATGATGGATCAGCTTTAATATTAATTCAGCAATCTTCAAGAATGATAAATTTTCAACAGTTGCTTCTACTTAAAATAAGGAATCTTTTATCCTAAACAGTGCCAAGTTGTACAGGACAAGTTGTCATTTGAGTTCAATATCTAGATCTAATAGCTACCCAATCAAAGCTTACATATTTTGCTTCATATTATTTTATTTTAGCATCAGATTTTACACTATCATACTAAAACATAAGCCTCACTGTACAAATTGTGAACCCACACTTTCTTTGAGGACTTTTATGCTACTCTTATGAAATCGAATAAGATAATAATAAAAAATTATAAATTAAGAACACATGATTTGCCTGAAAAATCCTAAATAGAAGAAAATAAATTTATTATAGTCAGAATTATATAAATTATAAATGTGTGCAAAAATGAATCTGGTCGAGTCGTCTTCGAATCTATCATAGACTTCATTGTTCTATCAAAATAATTTTTCATCGAGTGTATTGTATATCTAATTTTTCAGATCGAATCAAATGAAATTCATGTCCAGATGGAAGAAAAATGGCACTAAAATTCTTGTCTTTCTGTTACTTATTCTTCTCCTTTTATGGTACAGTTAAAAACCAAACATACCTACATGCAAAAAATAAAGTGTCTTTCTTTCTTTCTTGGGGTTTGATAAAACAGCAATACATCAATAGATTAAAGCTAAAATTAATTAATCTATATTGGAGGTTTCCTTTTTAAATGTTATGAGAGTTGACCTATCACATAATCATGTGCTTTGCACTGAAAAATCGTTTAAACAAAACATAAACTCCCCACATTCATGATACCCCCACATCCCTACCCCATGATGTTTTGTAAATGGCAAGAATTTTGGTTTTTTAGATCCCAGGGTGTTCCATTATTCTAATAATTACAGCATGATCAACGATGCCATCATTATTTGCAGGATGATCAAAGGAACGAGTGAAAGTAGTTCTCTTCTGAAAAATTTATATTAGTATATATTTTAAATATTTTCATTTATTTTCAATTGATAATATATTTCGCATTCTAAAATTTTAAAAATTCGCTCCTTAACATAAAATTCTGCACCCATCCCTCATTATTTGTAGGAATTATTTTCGAATTCGGACTTATAAATGATTATATCATGAAACTGAATTCGAACTTTCTTCAAATCAAAATCTATTACCTAAGCACTAACTAAGTTACCTGATCAGTAATTAAAGTGATGATTATTATTATTTGAAATCTCAAATTTAAACGTTTATTATCAAATGAGTTGAGAATCTTTCGAACAGATGCTATCTTATAATCACCTTTTAACTTAATAAAAAAATTTCATTACCTAAATTTAGTGAAGCAAACCTTCCACATTAGGAACATGCATGTACACCCCACAGTCCCATTTGAATTACATTAAAAAACTGCAATCTACCGCTTCTATTCAAGATTTTTCATAAAGGTTTCTGCAAAATAAAACACAGATGACGAAAGGGTTTCTTTTAAATGATGTAATGACAAGTTAAGAAGCAAGAAAGAGGTTTGGTTTGTTGAATGATAGGGGTGAAGAAGAAGTACTTGATGACAGTAAAGTCACATGGATAGCCTACAGAAGAGGAGCACAGTTAGATGCTTTCAATTGTCAGATAAAATATATATTTGTATATATCAATGTCCCCCTTCTACAACCAAAGCAATGCCATTTCCTAACACTCTACATCTGTTTTCTTTCTTTCCCATCTCCTTGGCTTCTTTCCCCTTGGAATGTGTGCTCAGAATCTTCCTCTATCTTCTTACCCCTCTTCATTTTCTATTAATTAAGCTCTTAAATGAAGCCAATCTATGACGGTAAACGAGTCTAGTAGAGTTCGAGTAATATTGAGTTCGATTCGATTAAAAAAATTTACGAGTTTAAGATTATCAAGTTCAACTTAAAATAAAAAATTGGAGTTAGAATCAAGTTGAAAGCTCGTGAGCTTAAAATTTTCAAGCTCGACTCGAAATAAAAAATTGAAATTCGACTCGAGCTCAAAAATTGGAACTCGAAATATTCTCAAACTTAGTTCAATTAAAAATCAAGCTCGAGCTCGAATCTAAACCTTAAATACATTAAAGCCTTGTATTGTGTGTGTGTTTTTTAAATAACATATAAATGTTAATATTATTAATAATTTAGTTTAAAAAATCTTAAAACTAAATATATTATTTTTTCAAGTTGCTTGTAAGTTTTTCGAGTCTAATCAAATAACTCGTTTCGACTTGTTAAGAATTCAAATCAATTTTGAGCTCGAGTTAAGTCTATTCGATTTAAAAATTGACTGAATTTTAACATAGTCATTATCTACCTTATCTCATTTAGCCCCATAAGCCAACCAATTGCATGCATATTAAAATATGGGGGGAAATGGTAGAGAATCCTTTTTTTTTTCTTTTTCATGGCCTACCATGACAGAGCTGGAAAACCACTCAGTAGCACATGTAGGCTAAATTATTCAAAATTTACTAAAGTTATGGGAAGAAAAAGAATGTATTATTCATGGACTACCAACTCTCCATATTGATTTTTCTGATATGTGGAAGCAAATATTTCCAATTCTATACACCAAATCTACAGCCAAAACAAGAGTTTGAAGTCGACATGGTAACAAAAAAAATATCTAGCTTTTCTTCGTCTTTAATCAACTTGCTAATCCAAAAGATGATGGAAATTCATGAGATGTTTTGTTGGAGAATTTGGTGTTTAGATTTCAATGGAAATTTTGGTGCTCGGACCATGGCCAAAACCCTTGCTGGTCATCGGCTCCATTGAACATATTGCAGAAGCTTTCCTCTTGAACCACTTGGTCGAGTTTTAGGCATTGAAGGTCTGGTCTTGATGAGCCTTGGAGAAGCTGATTCATGCTTGTTGGCCTTGGGAAAATCTGCTTACTGCTCATCAATGGCATTCTCGAGATACCCAAGTTGACGTCACAATTGTTATCGCTTCCAGTATGGCTCCATGAACCCTCGTTTTCTTTCTTGATGCTCATGATTTCATTCGAATCTTTGGTTCTCAAAGCCAACAACTACAGCAATAGTGTTTCCCAAACCAATAAAGTATAAATCAATTTAATGTGCAAATGGGAGAGAAAGATTAATAGAAAAACGGTAAAGTATACAAATGGTCCTTCAACTATAAGGCACTACTTTGTTGAGCCCCCAACTATTAAAAGTAATAAAATGATCCTCTAACTATATAGTGCTACTTTGTTGAGTCCCTGACTATTAAAAGTTACAAAATTGTCACATTCTTTTTCATATCTTCTAAATTCGTCTCTTTCTGTTAAAAAATTAGTTGTCGTTTGTCTGAGATTTAATAAAATCTGACTTCAGAACCGTTTGAGCTGTATATACCTAGTCAAAAGATTACTGTTTAGCTCAGACGACCGTCAAATATTTAGTGAAAAATGACAAGTTTGAAATATATAAATAGTCGAGTAAACATCATAATAAAGTAAATTAACAAAGTAAAGTTTTATAGTTACGATACAATTTACATACTTAAAAAAACTTATATTCCTAAGAGTTGCTGCTTTCTGACACTGACTACTTCATATACGTAATCAACCGATGATAGCAGTAGCAGAATCGTTAAAATAAAGCAATTCGATGACTCTTATGAACATTTTTAATGTTGGATCAATAACTTAATCAACATGTATAAGATGTTGTCAGTATTGAAAAATCAGAAAGATGAAAATCCTCATACAAAACCTAAGATGATTAAATTAAGCGGATTTATACTGGAAGTACCTCAGCATTAAGTTTCTTGTTTAGAGCTTGAAGGGCATCATTTTCAGCCTTGAGAGCTTCAAACTGTTTCTTCAAGGCACCATAATCTTTCTCCAGTTGCTTGGTTTTCCACCTAGCCCTCCTGTTTTGGAACCAAATGGCAATCTGTCTCGGTTGCAGCCCCAAGGCCTTGGCCAGCTGCACTTTCCTCTCGGGTTCAAGCTTGTTGCCCAACTCGAAACTCTTCTCCAGTGCCTTCACTTGTTCCAGATTCAGCCTCTTCTTCTTCTCCCCCATATGTGATCCATCATCAGACAATTCATCATCTCCTTCCTCCGACTTGTCCACACCCGAGAATGACACCGATCTCTTTATCATAAACGGTGCACCGCCACCGCCACCTATAGATCAAAACAAATAAAAAGCACCGGTCAATAAATAAAAAGAAAAGAATACTTGATATCGTTTAAATAAGGGTTAAATTTTAGTCTTTGAACATACATAAAAGTTTTATTGGGAGAGTAATTAAAAAAAGTATTTTTTTTAAAAAAAATTGGAAGAACAATAAAAAAAAGAGATAGAGAGAGGGAGATACTAACCATGGAAGAGCTGAGGAGGGCAAGAAGGGAGGAAATTGAGGGAAGTAGGGGAAGGGAGATGATCATTGTGGCGATCTCCATGGGGTTGGAACACGAAAGCATGAGGGGGAAAAGCCATGTCAAAGGATGAAGATTAAATGATTCATGAACTTGGGGGGAGAATGGATGATTATAAGGACTGAGCTCTCAAATGACTATATGGTGTGGATTGAGGAAGAAGACATGTTGATGGGGTTCAGAGACTGAATGACAGCGATTTTCGGTTGACAGTGAGAGAGAGAAACATGCACTCAGTAAACGAAATATGTGCATTTCTGTTTTTCTCTCTCTACACACATGGTTGTATATAGTACATACAAATTCCTCATTCATACAGTTTACAGTTCAAGCCTAGCTACCTCTTCAATTTAAATTCATATAGTAAATATGTTTGGATTTATATGGTAAAATAATACGTCAGGATTGTCACTTAGTTTCTAAATTATGTGGTTTGAGGTTTAATTTTTATTCATGAAGATGAAACATATTTCATGATTAATCAACAGGTGTTTTGTGACAAGGGATGGTAATGGGTGAGTTGGGTTGAGTTTTTGGTCAATTTGACTCGATATGAAAATATATATTTTTTATTTGATTTGACTCGACCTGAATTTTTAGAGTATAAATCTAACTTGATTCAATCAGATATAAAATAATGACTCGATTAAAAAAATAATAGAGATGAGATATTATAGTAATTATCCATAAATTTATTTGAAGAAATTATACTATTATACTCGTGTCGGTTCGAACCGGAGTTTTTTACCCTCCATCCGTACTTGACCCGTTCTTAACCCAATTTTTTTTAAAAAAATCGGTTTCAATCAAATCGAGTTAAGTCAAAATTCATCTATTTTGAATTAAATTATCATCCGTAGTTGTGACAAATTTCTCCTAGATCAGACTATAAAGCTACAATTGTGATATTGGTAAAAGTGTGAGGAATTGGGTTGATCTAGAAAGAAAATTAGTTAAAGGATTCTTGTGATGAAAATTTCCTTTGTTTTTTATCCCAATAAATAGAAAATATGGAATAGGATTTTGAGGTGAGAGACTTAACAATTATAACCAATCTTATATTCTTTTAAAATAGGGAATTTTCTTCTCTTTTACCTGCGATTTTTCATTTTTGAGTTTTTCATATTATTTATTTTTTCAATCATATTTATTTACCATTAATTATTTCGATAACTACAACAGGGTAGGCAAGTCGACGGTACCCGATTAAGGGAAATATTGTGACCTAGGCTCGATCTAGCGACTACCAAAAATAGCGGATTGGGTACCTGTCCCACAAATTTGGGTATTCTCATTTAAAATATCCAATAATTTTAAAACGGGTAAACGGGTCGAGTATTTTTGAACTTCCCTAATTACAGTTAAGGTGTAAATGAACCGAGTTTGAACAAATAAAATTGTGCTCGTGTTCGTTTATTTATTTTTAATGGTGTTAATGTATTGATTTGTGTTTATTTAAATTTTTAATATTGTGTTCATTTATTTATTCATTTATTTATTTTTGAAGGTGTTTATGTTTGTTTGCCTAATGTTCACAAACATGTTTATTTAATGTTCGTTTATATGTTCATGAATATGTACATTTGCAAGCTAAAAATGGTAAAATTATATCACTAGTGTTTAAACTACTTAAGTTTTAGTTTAAAGTCCAAAATTTATCATTTATTCGATTTAGTCCATACATTCAACAATATTTAAAATGTAAAAACAATAAACGAGCTACTAAATGATCTTATAAATGAGTCATTAAACAAACTTCTTCGTGAATATAACAAATCAAATATGCATATGTTCATGTTTATTCATTTATTAAATGAACATAAAAGGTTTGTTTATACTCGTTTATTTAACTTAACAAACAAACGTAAACGAACGTTATACGAACAATTTACCGAACGCTATATTCATTTACACCTCAAATTATTCTTATGATTGTGTATTCTGTGAGTAAAAATTATTATAAAAATATATTTAAAATAAAATAAAAAGAGAATATATAAGATTTCTAAAAAGGATAGAGGGATAAAATAAGGGGAAGGTGAGATAACTGAGTATACAAAGAGTGAAAACAAGGAAACAATTTTATTTAAATGAAAAAAATATAATTGGTGATATAACTTTATATATTATTTATTTTGTATTTTGATTTGTACGTAATTTTTGAAGTGTAAAATATACAAATAGTCCTCGAACTTTTAGGGGACTTGCATTTTGGTCAATTTGCAATACAATCATCAAACTTTTAGTTCATTTTCAATAAGGTCCTGAGGTTAACTCCCGTTAGATTTATTTGACGTGACACTTAACTCCCTTTAAACCCCTTCTTCTTCTTCTCTCACACATAAAAATAACTCTCGTTCAGTCATCATCATCGTTACAGGCGTCGCCTCCTGATAATAAAAAGTTCTTATTCTCTCTGTTATGCTACAAATTGACTGATATCGGAGTTGAAATTCCGGGGTTGGAATTCAAGAAATCTGAAGACATCCCTTTAGAAAACTCAACCGTAGAAGCAAGTTCATGCTCATGATAGTAAGGAAAATTAGGTTTCTATATTTTTGTAACCAAAATTTCTCTAATGTTATGAGAAATCCCACATGCAAAAGCAGCAGATGCATCTCTTATCTCCCCCAATCTAACATTAGGCCGCCTTTGTCTTTTGGAATTCATGCTTAAAACCAACATTTTACACCACGCCCTGATTTCTATCAAACCCTATCAGCACAAAATCAAACCTCAAAATCAACGTAATGATTAGAACCAAAATTTGCAGCAAACAAGCAAAACCCAAATCAAATTTCAACTTAAAAAAACATTAATTACTATAAAATGATGTAAAGAATCCTCACAACTACCATAGTTTACTGCATATTCAGTAAATTGAAAGTGAAGAAGTGAACCTGGTAAGTAAGTAACTATTGTTGAAGAAGTTCAATTGCTGGATTGCTGAAGTAGGAAACTCAAACATATTAAGAAAAGAAATGTGGAAGTGTTGGTTTTTATGAACATACAAAGCAAATCCAAAGCGCAAAACTTGGAGGAGGAGGAGGAGTAGTAGTTAAGTGCCACGTCAGATAAAACTGAGGGGAATTAACTTTAGTGACCTTATTGAAAATGAACTAAGAGTTCAATAACTGTATTACAAGTTTCAAAAGTTGAGTGACCAAAATGCAAGCACCCTAAAAGTTTGGGGACTATTTATATACTTTATTCTTTTTAAATTGTGTTGGTATTGTTTAGTTGGGTGATATCAAATTGAGTTACAATTATAAATTATTGGATATAATAATTATAATATTAAGTTTTTTAAATAATTTATTAATTTTGTAAAATATGATTATATAAGGAAAGGATTAGAAAAATCCAATTGAACAGTTCGAGAAAAATAAAAGGTACAAGATAACATCACTTAACAATGAATGATAAACAACTTCTGTAACAACACGAACATTAGAATTAAAGCATGGAGATTGACTCAAGAGTTATATGAACTAAAGTGAGTTGGTATGCTGAACCGTTAGGTCGAATGTGAGCTTAATTGGATGTAAATTGGGTCTGATTGAATATAAAAGGGAGATTTTTAACTTGAGGCAAAAGATGAAGGACCAAAAGAGAAATTATCCTATTATTAAAAAATAGGATGATTTCAGGGAATTTGTTATAGACATGGGGTGAAAAGATACATATCAAAAACTTTTATTTCTCTCTCTTTGTCTTTCCTCATCTTCTTCTTCTTTCTTTATTCTCTAAGTGTCATTGCTCAAGGCAAGTGCAAAAAGCTTATTTCATGCTCCCCTTAAGCTCTAAATTCATCCCTAAGGCTTGCTACAACATTGTTTTGGATTAAAAACCATTGTGTTTCTTTTTTGGTTAGATTAAAGAGTGAAAAGGCAACCTAAGGATTGAGGAGAGAAGAAGATCAATAATAGTTGCACAAAGGAACTTTATTACGAGATTCTTTCATCAAAATAATATATTTCTAATTTGTTGTGGTGTTATGACTTTCATAACATGATGCATTGTTGTGGATTTGAGTTTTGAAGCAAGTTGAGTGTTTAAAAATTAATTTAGGGTTAAAATAAAGTGTTTAAGAGGATTTTAGAGTTTATTTCGAACTTAGAAATAGATATTTCTAGGTTTAGGTATTGATACTTGATGAATAGTATCAATACTTATTCTTGCATTATCGTTATTATTCATAAAGTATCAATATTCCTTTCAATAGTATCAATATTGCTCACTTCAAAATATTTTCTTATATTGACATTGAGTGAGTAACGATACCCTCAGTACTTGTACTGCTTGTTGAGTATCCATACTCCCTAATTGAGTATTCATATTCCTTGTTGAGTATTCATGCTCTGTAGTTGAATGGTCATACTCCGCAGTTCAATATCTATACTCTCTAGCATCTAAATTTTAGAAATATCTCTCGTTACATCCAAATGGCTATGAATTGTTATGAAATGTACAAACATACTTGGAGAATGATCATAATTTATGAAATGTTCAAAATATCTTTAAGTGGTGTAAATGAAAAAAAAAATACCTTGGGGGTGGGTGGGTAAGAAACTAAAAAAGTACCCTTAAAGATACTTATATTGAAAGAGAGAGATAAATTGGTGATGCGTAATTTGTCTATCAAGTTGATAATGTGTATACCATTTCTTGAGTAGGATCATTAAAGTGGGAAAACAATAAGAAAGAAATACAAACAAAAGTTCATTGTGAAATGAAAACTCGTACGTTGAATATCGTAATATGTGAACAATATATTAGAGGAATCACGTATCATGTGAACATCATATAAGTGATGATGTGTGAGTTAAACCCAAACCTTGTAGAATATTGTAGGAAAAGTAAGAATAAATGCGGGTAGCGGTTCATTGATTAATGTATGGCCTACACCAATTGGACAATGCTCTAAATGAAGTTATATTATATGAGTAGAGATAATGCTTAATAAATTAAATATCATAAACATTAAAAAAATAATTTTACCGGCATAACATTCTAGATGAGAGAACATTGAAAGAATGTAATTCCGTGCCATTCTCATTACCATAGGGGTTCAATATATACACAGTCATTAGTAGATACAATCCTAACAATTAGGCTATAATTTAGGAATTAGGCTATAATTTAGGCAACTAAATATACAATAGTAAATATAAAATATTTGGAGAATATTTTGTAGTCTATCACTCCCCCGCAGTCGAAACAGGAGGATCTCGAACGTTAAGACTGGTCCGGAAATCGTCAAACAATATAAGGGGCAACCCCTTAGTGAAAATATCCGCAATCTGGTACCTAGGTGGCACATGACGAACACGAACCTCACCCCGCACAACTTTTTCTCAAACAAAATGAATATCCATTTCAATGTGCTTCGTACGCTGGTGTTAAATGGGATTTCCAGAAAGATAGATAGCATTCTCATTGTCGCAGTAAACCATTGTTGCTTTACGGATGGGACAGTTGAGTTCGAGAAGAAGATTACGAAGCCAACAAGACTCCGAGACAACATTGGCAACTCCAACTCCCCTGTATTCTGCCTCGACACTTGATCGGGAAAGCGTAGGCTGTCGTTTGGACGACTATGAGATCAAATTGTCACCCAAAAAAACACAATACCCGGAGGTGGATCGTCGAGTATCGGGACAGCCTCTCCAATCCGCATCCGTATAATAGACAAGATCGGTAATGGAGGAAGGAGAAATATGTAAACCAAGATGAAGAGTACCTTGGATATACCGGATGATACGCTTGAGAGCGTTCATATGTTCATCCCGAGGGTCATGCATATGGAGACAAATCTGCTGAACTGCATAGGAAATATCCGACCGCGTAAAAGTGAGATATTGTAGGGAACCCGCAAGGCTGCGATATTGTGTTGGATCAGCATACCGTGCACCGCTGGTGGAACTCACCTTCGGCTTGGTATCAACTGGAGTCTGACTGGGCTTACAAGAATACATGTTTGCTCGATCAATGATATCTTCAGCATATTTTTGTTGTGATAAAAACAACCCACCCTTGTGTCGAGTCACACTGATACCGAGAAAATAGTTCAAGAAACCTAAATCCTTCATAGCAAACTCAGAGTTGAGATGAGCCATTATAGACTTGCGGAGATGCTCAGAAGACGCCGTCAGAATAATGTCATCAACGTAAAGCAGTAGGTATGCCATATCCAACCCGTGTTTGTAAAGAAATAAGGAAGTATCCGATTTACTATTAGAGAAACCAATGGAAGAAACAAAATCAGCAAGCCTCTTGTACCACTCCCGAGGGGCTTTTTTGAGCCCATAGAGAGATTTACGCAGTAAACAGACATAATCAGGATGCACTTGATCTCGAAATCCCATAGGTTGATGCATATAAACTGTTTCCTTGAGGTCACCATGCAAAAAAGCATTGCTTACATCTAACTGATGAATCGACCATTATTTCGACAGGGCAAGACTAAGCACAGTACGAATTATTGCTGACTTCACTACTGGACTGAAAGTCTCTCCACAATCAATACCAACACGCTGAGTTTTACCATCACCTACAAGATGGGCCTTATGCCTCTCAAACGAACCATCAGACTTTATTTTATGAGTAAAAATCCACATAGAACAAATGACATTAACTCCAGGAGGACGGGGTACCAAATCCCACGTCTTATTTTTAATAAGAGCATTATATTCGTCAGTCATAGCCAACTTTCAATTAGGGTCACGATGTGCAGCCATAGGGTTACGGGGGAGAAGAGATCTCGTAACCGTGATAGTATGGGCCTCAGATGGGTCAAATATAGTTTTTGCCTTAAAGATACCATGCTGGTTGTGGGTGACAGGGCGTTCGAACATGCTCAAGAGACCACTTGACATACATCACTATGATGTTTTCCTCAATGTTGACATTGACTTGGCCTTCCAGCTCCTGATTCAACTGATTGAGTATGCCTAGCTCTCACAGGATTTGATCCTCTGCCTGAGGATGCAGCTGACTCAGATCTAATTTGAGGTCAAAAATCCGAACCTTGGCTTCTCTTCGATTGTGATGCACTCGACGAGGCACATTTTATCTTGGTTAACTGGGTCTTTTTCTCCCCGAAGCTTTCATTTTGTGCTCGTTCCAAGTCTTTAGCTCGATTCACTACCTCTTGAAACGTAGAAAGATTCAACGCTATTAGCAGCTCCTTCAATCTGGGGTGCAAACCCTCCACGAACCAATCACATGAATCTTTCTCAGTCGGGACCAATTCAGCTTCAAATCTGTTCAATTTATTAAACTTGCACTCATACTCATACACAGTGCGACTCCCTTGCTTCAAATTCATGAACTCCTGCTTCATTTGTCTAATAAACTGATCACCAATATATTTGTTCTTGAACTCTTCCAGAAAGAACAACCACATCACTTGATCACTAGGCACTCTCATATTCACATTAGTCCACCATACACGTGCTTGACCTTGTTGCAGTGAGACTACTTCATTCATCTTCTCCATTTCAGAACAATGGAGACCATCAAGCATAATTTTCACGTTATTTAGCCAAAGATCCGCAGAAACAAGACCTTCTTTAGCTTCTCCCTTAAACTCGGGTGCTTCTAAACTTTTTAGCTCTTTAGCAACATTCATTATAGGAGTCGGGGAAATATACGGTTGGAAATGTGTCAGAATCACGTCCAACTTCCCGAAAAATGCCCTATGATCTTGCACAAGCACTCCTTGAGGCATATGTTTTTCACTTTGCCTAGTTTGGGCAGGTAAATTGCTACTACCCTTAACTCCTTCTTCCGCTTCACTTCGAGAGCCCTCAAAATCTGACATCTATTAAAATATAATCACTTAACTATATTAGCAAAGACATCATACTCATTACTCTATCATATTATAGATTTTTGCTATTTCATTGGCATGTACACCTTTTAAAACATAAATTACTTCGGTTTGAGCCTAAAAATGGTTAAAACGTGGCTTTAATACCAACAAATGTAACACCCCCGACCCATATCCAACCCGGATATGAATCTGAGGTGTAACATTAATTTTTCAACGCTTTGACTCTTTGAAAAATACGATTAAAATTTGACTTTTTACCTTTATTTTAGTGGCGAAGCCCTCAATAACACAAGTTAATATCGAAATTAATATTAAAAAATGAAAATAAATATTTAAAAAAAATTATAAACTCTAATTAGTATAGCTACAAAATAGATCAGAGCATTTGCGATTTAAACATTTGTAGTACATGCCAACAAAATTTCAAAATAACAAAATCACATGTTGTTCAAATCGGTCTGATTTGATCTTCTTCAAAAGGTATGATGTCCTGACCCAGCTTTACTCTGCTGACTTCTTTGAATCTACGTGTGAAAACACTCATACTCTAAGTCTTTGACTTAGTGAGGCATAAATGAGCATAATAAAACATTAAAACATTTGCTTAAATGTTTTAAGAGAAATATTGAATACGGAAAACAAGATACATTTCATAAAAATAACATATATTGTTATGCATTGTTCAATTCATATTAACTTGTTTAAATATCCCAACATATATCACTGAGAATTCAAGATTTGTGAGTACTTTGAGGTTGTTCACTGTAATTGCAGTCGAAACTGCCGCTTAGAATTTTGCACTGAAGTGCCACGTAGATTATGCACCGAAGTGCCACTTATATTTGTCCTGAAGAACCACATAGAATTGTCCCGAAGGACCGCGTAGAATCCCTCGACTATTGGCATGCCAATTATAACTTTAATTCTCATAGCACATACTTTGTGCTTTAACCATATAAATATTTCACGTAGCATTATTCAAATTATCATTTATTCACATAGAACGTATACTCATAGTAATGAAATCAAGATATTTCTTTTGAAATACGATTTAGGTAAAACTATAAAAATTAACATAAATAACTATTCAAAATTCTATTTTAGTTAAAAATCATTGGAAGTTGACTCATCACAAGTCTTCTTCCCTTGTATTAATACATTAAAGAAGTATACACTTACCTTTACCTTACGTAAACCCTAAACAAAAATCCTTTTCACTTTCGCTCAATCTCTTTATTATGCAGATTCGTTCGATACTTGCTTTAGATCGAAATCTACACATTAACATGACCAAAATGAATATCAGAACTCAATTAATTGCTAACCAATCAAATTTACATAAACTAAATGAAACACCTAATTCAAAATTTTAGGTTGAATAGTATCGATACTCTACTCCCTATACCGATACTTCCCTTCTATGATACCGATACCTACCTCAGTATCGATACCCAAAATGCATTTTGGAATTTCCTCTTCACTTACAGTATCAATAACTTACTATTTGTATCGATACCCCCCGTACCGATACTACCCCTTCAATACTGATTCTGTTCATTCGATTCATATAGTATCGATATTGTTCTTCGAGTACTGATACCCTTGCTTAGAATTACTTATTTCATTTCGAATTTGACACAAAACTCCCCTAAATCTCAAACATCTAACTCCATTCTTGCCCTTAAACTCAATAACACTTATCACAACCAACTTATATCAATTAAATTCCCTTTAACATCCAAAATTTTCACTAGAACACTTAAAGCTAAAAATTACACCCATTCTTCAAACATGTTCCCAATCCTTTCTAATACCTCAAACACCTTATTTATACTTTTGACAAGTCAAATATATCTTTAAAATCCAAATACTAATCAATTTTCATTAACTCTCTTAAAAACCTTTTTTTACCAAATCACCATTAACTCATCAATCTCATATCTTCTAATCATCTTTAAGCTTTCTTAAGCTTCTATACCACCCAAAAACTCAAAACCAATTAAAAAATGCAAGAAACAACCAACTTTAACATTACTCACCTTAGAAATGGTGTTCACGGTGGAAAAGAAGAAGAGAATATAAAGAGAGTTTTTAGGTTTTTTTTCCCTTTTCTCCTTTTTCCTCGCATGTTAATAACATTAAAATGAATTTTTAAATTCATTTCATGTCAAAAGACCATTTTGCCCTTCCATCCTTCAATCTTTGATAATATATCTTAAAAAAAATCAAATCAATCCTTGAACATTTCAATTTATCAAAATCAAACCGCTAAATTTTGAATTTTTACACTTTAGTCATTGACCCGATGTTTGGGTTATTACAGAGAGGCTGTCAGGGAGTGTGAGGAGGTTGTTAGACTGGACCCTGATTATGGCTAAAAATGGAACAAGGGGTTAGGTGTCCAAACTATAGTTAAAATTAATTTTTGGTACCTAAATAATTTTTCGTTAAAAATAGGTGCATAACGGTGTCACCGTTACATTTTTAAATGTCTATCATTAAAAACAATCGTTAAGTTACACATATCACATTTATATTTTGTAAATCTTTTTAAAAAAATCTTTTTAAAAAGTCTTTTTTAAACAAAATCTAAACATGACAGGTGTCACTTAACGGTTGACTCCTAAGAATGTAACGGAAAAAATGTTGGGCATTTATTTAAAAAAAATATTTAGGCACTAAAAATTAATTTTGAGTGTAGTTTGGACACTTACTTTTATATTAATTCAATTTTATTCAAACTTTTATCTCATTAGTTAATTTTATTATAATTAAATTATTATAATTATATTTAATGTTAATTAATTTCAAGGCAAAATACACAAATATCCCCAACTACAGTGTGTTGTTTTGTTGAGTCTCTTGACCATTAAAAATTGAAAAATGGTTCCCCTATTATAGCGCATTGTCTTGTTGAGATCCCTCAATATTAAAAGTTCCAAAATGATAATTTGACTATTCATATGTTATAAATTCGTCCTTTTCGTTAAAAAGTTAACATACGTCTAAGTTGGATGTTAACTTACTGTTAAGATATGATAAAATCTTACCCCATAACTATTTGAGTTGTATTTTGTGGATCAAATTTTATCATATCGCACTTAACAAGTTAATGTCCAATTCAGATGACTATCAATTTTTGACCGAAAAGGACGAGTTTGAAATTTATAAATAGTCAAATAATCATTTTAAAAGTTCCAAAATGATAATTTGACTATTCATATGTTCTAAATTCGTCCTTTTCGTTAAAAAGTTAACAGACATCTAAGTTGGATGTTAACTTACTGCTAAGACATGATAAAATCTTATCTCATAACTATTTGAGTTGTATTTTGTGGATCAAATTTTATCATATCGCACTTAACAAGTTAATGTCCAATTCAGATGACTATCAAATTTTGACCGAAAAGGACGAGTTTGAAACGTATAAATAGTCAAATAATCATTTTTCTAACTTTTAGTAGTCAAGTGATCATTAAATAATTTTTAACAGTCGAGAGACTCAACAAAACAATATTAAAGGTCATTTTATAACTTTTTAATAATTAGGAGACTCTACAAAGCAACACAGTATAATCAGTGGACCATTTGTATACTTTGCCCTCAGTTTTATAATATTCGACAACCAATAATCCTTATAAGTGCCCAATTAGAAACAGAAACTGAGAAGAAGACGGATTTGATTTGGAAAAGTTTGAGAAAGAAAGAGAAATCAAATTCAAAGCAGCAACAAAGCGTGCTCATCGTCTTCTACAATGGGATCAAAGAAGCGGAAGCTTTCTCTAGAAGGCTACATTGATTTCCTAAACTCTCACAAACAACTCCCTCTCACCGTCGATTGCCTCAGCCAGGTCCATCAATTCTTCTCTCATTCCAACTTTTCAATTTCTTTTTATTTCTATTCTTATTGTTCATCATCTGATTTGTTTTCCTGCTCTTTAGATTTTCTCCATTCACGGTTTTAAGAAACTCAAGGTAGCTAAGGTAATAAAAAAAAACTCTGTTTCTGTTTCTCCATTTGATTAGTCCATCTTTAGTTTTAGTGACTATATCACACTGAGTAGAAAGAGTTGAGAGATGCGGTGAAGACGCTCGATCTGATAGATCCATCACGTTCCACGTTGCGAGCCAGCATTTCATCGAACGCCTGGCTGACTCAAGAGGAGTTGATCGGAGACCTCAGTCGTCTGGATTGGCAAGAGTGTTGCGTTACCGCAATCGAAACCTTAAACTCTTCGTTTCCTGAGCAACGATCCGATTCCATCCCCAAAGCCAAACGGAAGAAAAGCGCGGGTGTCGATGCTGCAGCCGAAGGCGCTGGTTCTGTCTCCTCCGCTTGACTTTCCTCTCAGTATTCTTGAGATCAGAATTTTCATCGGTATGTTTTATATTTGTATTTTGAATTTCTTAAATTTTGAATGCTTTCTGTTCCAGCAGATTTTTGAACTTTTTCTTTTGCTGATTATTAAACTGTTTTCAGGCGGGAGAAGCTCTGATTTTTGGACATTTCGACTCCACGTACAGAATTAGAAACGCACAGTACAGTTAAGTATAGAGCTACGTATGAACTTCGGTTGATACAACCCTAATGCGTGTAATACAGTAAGTCTTTTCCTTTACACTGTAACGAATTTTGGATGTATTAAATATAGAGAAAATAATCTCAGTGACCAAAAATACCTTATAATATACGATTTTAATTAACTTTTTTTGAATTTGCCAAAATGACAACTAAATCGCAATGCGATCGATAATTCGCAACGCGATCTCCGGTATCGCAAATCAGTTTCCAGATTCACAACGCGATTCTAACTATCGCATTGCGATTTTCCAAATTCGCAATGCGATAGTCCAAAATCGCATTGCGATAGCACTGTTCACCGTTGCGATAGCACTGTTCACTATTGCGATAGTGATCAAAATAAGAAGAAAACTAATCAATAATGATCTTGAAGGTAGTTTACCTGAAAATAAATTAGTTGAAGGATCAAATCGTGAATAAAGCTGATTGTTATCTACGAGCATTGTTTATCATTCTATCTTAAAAATTTTTAATTATTGAGTAATGTTTTGTTTGTGATGATTATGATGATAGTGAGCATTGTTTATAATGAAGCTGAAAACTGTACATGGAGACCAACACATGGTTGGCCATATGAATTTTCTATGGACCAATTTGCTGTTGGGTTTGAAGCTAAAACATTCCATGGTTTAGTATTTGCCTGGTCTTGATTGATGAGCTATCACTGTCTCTATGAAATAATGCATCAGTTTTGGTTCTAGAGATGTTTCACTGACATACTGGAAAAACATTTACTGTATGAAAAAAAAGATTAAATGAGTCTTAAATACATCAGCATCTATTAATTAAGAACTAGACCTATTAAAATAATATTAGAAAAAGAAAATGCACTTGGATCCAGATCTTGTGAACAATACTATCGCAACAAAAAAATCCATTCTTAAACAAAATTAAACTTAAATAAATCCATACACCATTAAAGAGAATTTAAACAAAAAAAATCTCAAGTTTAAAGTTTTTTTGCATCCTTATGGACAGAAAACAACAGTAATATCGCAAATTCGTAATGTGAACAGTGCTATCGCAACGGTGAACAGTGCTATCGCAACGGTGAACAGTGTTATCGCAACGGTGAACAGTGTTATCGCAACGGTGAACACTGCTATCGCAACGGTGAACAGTGCTATCGCAATGCGATTTTGGACTATCGCATTGCGAATTCGGAAAATCGCAACACGAATTTGGAAAATCGCAATGCGATAGTCAGAATCGCGTTGCGAATCTGAAAACTGATTTGCGATACCGGAGATCGCGTTGCGAATTATCGATCGCATTACGATTTAGTTGGTCATTTTAGCAAATCTAAAAAAACTTGATTAAAATCGAATATTATAAGGTATTTTTGGTCAAAGAGATTATTTTCTCATAAATATATGACAGTCGTATTCCCCACCACTTTTACAAAGTCCTTAACGCTATTTCTCAACAATAAACAAAGTTCAAACAATGCTATACCTTTGTCGTATAAACATCACTGTAAGTGTCAATTGTACTCTCAATAATATTGCCATAAACAATAACATCACACATTACACGATATAAAACATCAAAGATATTTATATCTTCAACTACAAATAAAGTAGAAGGAAATGTTTAAATCTTCAACAAGATCTATTTCAAGAACATGATCAATGAATCTGAAAAAAAAAGAAAACATATAAATGAAAATGAAAATGTCACATAGATCATGAATTAAGAAAATAAAATTCAGAATCAAATAATAAATTTGAATTAAGTTTAACTAAATGCCCAACCAATTAAGAAAGGATTCAAATGAGAATTTTACAAGTTTTTGAAGGATCTTAGTGAAATTTAATGGCGGTGGAGGTAAATTTTGATAAGTTTTGGAGATTATGAATCACTGAACAAGTCTCGTACTTCTTCAACCTCTAGTTTCATTATCCTAAACCAGGCAGAAGTGGTGTCAATTCTACAGGCCAACATTAATGATGGGTTCTAAATTCCTCTTTATTCGATCTAGAGAAGGAAAAATAAACTATATAGAAAGACTTTTTAAATATGAGATAGAAAAATTGTTAATGTGGCATAAAATAATTAGGACCATATGAGAAGTGGTGAAAAAGATTCATGTAACAATCTCGACATTTAGATTATAAGATGTTATCAAATTGATACAAGGATCAAATATGAAGTTAGCACAGCCAATAATTATAATCATAATGAATATTAAAGGGTTTACTTTAAGCAAATTCAGCCTTTCAAAGGTAACATCCATGCATTACAGACAATAGCAATTATACTATGAGGCTTCATAACATGAGACAATCCGCATGTTTGGGGGCTATGTTTAGTTTTAACCAGTGTTTTGCATGCCAGCAGCAATACCCTTCATGGTCAAAATAAGAGTGTCTTCCAGACCAGGAGCATACTCGCTTGTCGGGTTAAGTTTCACAAACTCGGCTGCCGGCTTGCTTGATTCCATGTATTCCTTGGATAAGTGTGGCCTCACCTTCACATGATAATCCGGGTCACGGATCCTTTTCAAAGTGTATGCTTGGCACACATCAAGGGTTGTGATATATGCATCACGAAGTCGGAGCCTCTGCTTCAAGTACGGGTCGCCTTCGAGGAGATCTCTATGTCCAGCAACCTGCAAAAGAGGGTTAAATTGTTGGGAGACTTCATATAAATAGCTTTTTTCCGAGAATCGCTGTACTCATATACCAATTTTGTATTACCTGGAGAACAAGGCGCTTGGTTTCTTCGTAGTTGGCTCTCAGTTTCTCTCCAAAGGGCCAGAGCTCGTTTGATACAAGTAGCTTATCATACAAGGCAGCAATACCAGGGTCTCCCTTGGCAAACACCATTTCGATTAAGTCCATTGTGACCCTAAAGAAAGGCCATTGGTTGTACATATCCCGGAGCATCTGGAGATTCTTCACGTCCTTCTCAATCACATGCTTAAATGCAGCCCTGAAGCCAAGCCACACCGGTAAATGAAATCTTGTTTGAGTCCATGCAAAGATCCATGGGATTGCACGGAGTGATTCAATTCCTCCACTTGGCTTCCTTTTCGATGGACGGCTTCCAATATTCATTTGACCATACTCCAGTTCCGGTGTTGCCTGCAACAGGTTAATTCAGAGAAGTTCAAGTAAACACTAGTTACAAGCATCTTTTGACAGTGGTATTCTTTTTTCGCTGTGGATGAGACTCCAATGCAATTTTCCATGTGAGAACTATTCATGTATGATATTCGAAGACAGTTATTGCAGTCTGATACCAGCTGTGTGATTATATATAGAAGTTTCAAAAGTACCAAATAAATAAGGGATTATAGTTGAGAAATACTTACTAGGCGGAAGTATTCAACAAAATGAGGTTCTTGGAAGACTACAGAACGATACTCTTTGGTTGCAACAAATGAAATTTCATCCATGAGTGCATGCCATTCCAGATTCGGTGAGACAGGTGGCGAGCACGTTCACGTGTATTGTACAGCTTATCTCTCACATCACCAAGAATAACACGATACGGCTCATTTGGAGGAATCTGTTTCCAGAATTCTGCAAGTTTTTTTACAATGAACACATGGATCTACAAATTATAACCAAACAACATCTCAATCTTATGAAGCTAATGCATATATTATTCGGGAAGCAATTGACAAGTATATGTACACCTATTACTGATAACTCAAAAGCAAGTCTAAAATTCAACTCGTGCGGTAAGATCAATGTTACATACCTATGTAATGTTTTGCATCTCTTTTCGAGGACTTATGAAGTTCATCTGCACGAACACGGAGCTCATCGTTGCAGCACCACATTGATAACTAAAAAAAACAGAGGAAAAAAGAAAGAAGATGAATCCAAATTGTAATAATAAACCATGATTTGAACTCTTAACTATAGGAAGAAAAGCGTCTCGAGCTGGGAAGTTATCTTTTTTATACCTCAAACATGAGATCCTCTATTTGGGAGAAGTACAAGTTAGCCGCCATCATTCTGGCCAATAAGCATACATCTCTAGTAACTTCCGGGGTTACCCTGGGGTTTCCTGCAGTCAACATCAAATAGTATCTCCATTTAGATGTCACAATATATGAAATAAGGTAAGCATTTCAATTCAATTAATTAGAAAGAACAAGATTTTTCTGCACAATCTATTTTTCTTTCAAATGCCTACTGTAAGTTCAATAAGACTTATAGTTGCAGGCTTGCAGCTTGCAATGTTGCCTCTTTAAGTAATAAACCATTTCCAAAACAGGACAACATTCTTCGGTTAAATATATATGGAAAAGAAGCATGCCATCACGATTCCCTCCCATCCATGAAGAGAATTGAATAAGAGGGGCATTGTAGGGAACACGTTCGTTTATCCCTATGTTCTTCAAAGCTGTGTCAATACGACGCAAGAATTTCGGTACATCTTTCCAGATTGTCTCGTGGAGGTAGCTCATTCCTGCTCTCATCTCATCTTGTGGGGTGGGAGGATTCCTATGGATCTCATCCGTACGAAAAGCAGCTTGAATCTATATGAGCATAAAAAGTGACAGAGAGAGATGTGAGCTCAGACGTTTCCCATGTTATAGGTGTCATATCTTGATTTAGCATTCTAGTATAGAAGCGTCGGTTCCTTGCAGTTATATCAGAGCTCAGATACGAAGCATATGGATAAGGCTCAAATAGCAAGCTATGCCACTAGTTCCATAAAAACCGATTATGGATGAACATCAGATCTCAATGCTGATGTACACAAAGTTATACAGTCAAATTTAAGTTATCATGTCATGTGTCATGCAAATAAGCTCGTAGTAAATTTTGCATTTTCTTACCTCCCTTTGTAGCGCCTCGTCAAGTTCCTGCTTATCATCCGGGGTAATGCCTTTATCATACAATTGAGTCAAACAATTACGAATCCTGCAAGGAAAAAATGCAATCCTCAGTGAATTATAACATAAACGAGATAAAACTTGCTACGCATTCCATTATTAATCTAAGGATCCAATGATAGGAAGTCTAAGCACCATCTGTAATAAATCAATGTAATAAAATAAGGGTGAGACAAACCTTCCATGTTTTTGAAGTAAGGATCTTCTAACAGACAGAGTAGGATGGGCAGTCAAAACTAAATCCACGGTCTGATTCTTCAAAGCATCGAAAACTTCTCGAGGCGACTTGTTCAACTGCTACCACAAGTCTCTTGAAGGTCTCTTCAATGTCTGACTCAGTTGTTGCAGAGCTTTCATCAGCAAAGTCACCTTTCTTCAACTTGATGCTCCTTCTATTAGCAATTTGAACCTTCTCAGCCAAGTTGCCCAAGTTTAGCATGTGGGAGAATGATTTGGCAACCACAATTGAATCCCCAGGGTCCAAGCTTGTGAGTACCTTCCCAAGCTCCTCCAATATGTTAGGGTCATGCTTCCCTTCGTACTCAGCAGAAAGCTCATAACATTCTTGAACCTAATTATAAGAATAACCCACAAATACCACTGAGTCACTGCTTAGAACGTTGAAACAATTCGAATCAAGTGTAAGTAATACCGTTTCTCTGATATCCTCTCCATGCAAATCTTGAAGAATGTCGAGAAAACGATCCAAAAGCAAAGCATCATATTCGACCAACTTATCATCCTCAGAGGCTTTGCCAGGCGCAAGAGCCTAAGCTGTGCATCGATGGAAGCCATCTTCTCAATTTTCCTAGCTGCCATCTAGTTGGGTATGAAGCCAATCTGTGGAGAGATGTATCTGGAAAAGTGAAGGATAGAGAAGCGAATTCCGTGAGGAAGAAATCTCTAGAAAAAAAAAACAACAACAACAACAAATGGGTAACTTATGACTCAAACAGAAGAAAGCGAAACACGACAGACAGAATCGCTTCCTTATTTATAGCTCAAAATCCTAATTTTAATATTTTAGATTTTTAATCCTTGCATTTTTAGGATAAGATACACAAGTGGTTCCTTAACTATAATTGATGCTTTGTTAAGTCGTCAAACTATTAAAAATAGCAAAATGGTCTTTCATCTTTAAGGCATTGCTTTGTTGAGTCCTTCAACTATTAAAAGTTACAAAATGGTCACCAACTATTCATATATTCTAAATTCGTCATTTTCTGTTAGAAAATTGACTACAGTATGAGTTGGACATTAACTTGTTAAATGAGATATGATAAAATTTGATCTTAGAATTAAAAAAAGTATCAGATCACAGTCATCATGTTAATGTTCGATTATGTTTTAGCAGAAAATGAAGAATTTGAATCATATGAATAGTCGGGTAATCATTTTGTAATTTTTAATGATCAGAACTCAACAAAATAATGTTTTATAGTTGAGAGATCATTTTGTAACTTTTTATAGTCGATATATTTAAAAAGCAACACTCTATAGTTGAGAAACCATTTGTGTATTTTACCAAAATTTTACGGTAAATTACACATTTAGTACCTAAAATATCAAGTTTGGTCCATTTTAGTACCAAAACTTTCAATTTTTTTCAATATAATACCTAAATTTTAATTTTTGTTTCATTTTAGTACCCTTGCTCAAAATTTAAAGTTAAATTTTTAAAAACTTTAAAAGTTTAGATACTAAACGCACCAAAATTAATAGTATAGGTACCAAATATGTTACGTTTTTAATAGTGTGGTAGTAAAATAAAACAAAAACTAAACATTAGTCATGATTTTGAAAAAAATTAAAAGTTTAGATACTAAAATGGATCATAACTGATAATTTAGGTATTAAATGCGTTGTTTACCCAAATATTCAATATGTTTCTCTTGAATTCAATTTTTTATTTTATTTTGTCAGCTTTAATATGACGACACCATTAAGCAAAACTGATCTTAATTAAATTTTTTTATCGTTTTACGTGATATCATAAGAAAACTAATGTTTAAAAAATAATTAATTTTTTCACTATAATGTCGACATCAGTTTTAAAAAATATTTTTTAAATTTTTGATAATTTGAAAAAGGATAAAATAATTTTATTAACATTTAATAAAGAAAATAACTAACATTAATTTAACAATCTATTATTATTCTATTACAACTGAATTGATGTAACAAAACTAAAAATAAAAATTGAGATTCCCAAAACCATAATAAGAATTAAAGTATACCGACGAATGTTAGTACAAATGGTTATGATTCATGAATTTGAACTTGTAAGGTCAAGTTTGAATCTTACCACCATCACTCTTAGAGAGCAATATGTAAATTCCTTTTTAAATTATAATTAGGTCTCGGGTATGTCATGGCTTTGAATTAGAGAGCCACCTCTAATCTAAATTTTTATTTACCAAAAAAATTAAAGTATAAAATGAATAAATTAATAAAGTTGGGCCAAAAAGTATAATCATTATTGAAAATATATAATAACTATCTATATATGCTAGCATAAAAAATTGAAAAAAATAACCTCAGTGACCGAAAATGCCTTATAATATACGATTTTAACAAATTTTTTTTGGATTTGCGAAAATGACCAACAAATTCGCAACGCGATCTCCTATTTCGCAACACAGTTTCCAAATTCGCAACATAAATTTATAAATCGCAACACCGAAGTCAAATTCGCAACACAGAAGTCAAATTCGCAACACAAAAGTCAAATTTGCAACACAGAAGTCAAATTCGCAACACAAAAGTCAAATTCGCAACACATAAGTCAAATTTGCAACACTGAATTTCAAATTCGCAACTGAATTTCAAATTCGCAACTGAATTTTAAATTCGCAACTCGATTTTCGAATTCGCAACACGAATTTAATTTCGCAACATGTTTTAGTTTCGCAACACAAATGTTTTGGGTATATAACTACGCAGCAACATCAACTCATAACCTAAATCCCTAAATCGCAACTCATTCCATCTCCATTTAGCACTCTCTCCGGCGACATTCGTTCCTATATCCAACGACATCCTTCCCCATCTCTAATTGTTTTTACATAATTTTATTTTTATACAATTTTTTCAATGATTTTTCT
This sequence comes from Hibiscus syriacus, assembly GCF_006381635.1. Taxonomy (NCBI): domain Eukaryota; kingdom Viridiplantae; phylum Streptophyta; class Magnoliopsida; order Malvales; family Malvaceae; genus Hibiscus; species Hibiscus syriacus. The sequence goes on from NW_024063196.1 coordinate 301,189, forward strand.
CCCAAATTATCAACTATCAACTTAATAAAGGTATGCTTTTCTCTAAGTTAGTGTTGATATCTAGTTTATAGCTCGTTTGTTTAGTAAATTAATTTACAATTTGTAGAATGAAATCATCTAATGTTGATCATGTTTGGATAGATTTGTGTTTTGGAGGGTCATGGGAGAATGTTCATGGTGTTTTACAATATGTGCCTTTACCCATGAATCTTCAACTAAAACTGTCTTTAAAAAAGTTAACTTATGAAACTCTAATGTTACGTGTTGCAAAGAAATTGAATTTAGAGCCTCTAAGTGGATTTAGGCCATCTTATCAGAAAAAAGGTAAAGTTTATTTGTTAACCGACAATGAAGATGTTGAATGATTCATTGCTTACATTAGTGTTTCGCAAGATGATGTTACATTGTATGTTGTTGAACCTAGAAGTAGTGAAGTTGGGTCAGTAGCGGGTAGTAATCAACTCAGTTCTTCAACCCCAGTTTATAGTGCTCACAATGTATAACGTTGTTATCAACCTCAAAATTTAATGGTTCCACCACAATTTCATCACCAAGAAAATTTTGTTTCACCACATTTCCAATACCAAACACAATCTCAAAACCCACAACCTTTTCCTAATCCATATCTCAATCAACTTTCAGCACCAAATTTCGGTTTTCATATTGACCAGTTAGACGATTATGAGCCAACAGAAAAAATTGTGAGTACTAGTCAGTATTCGAAATTTGATATTGGTCAATACCCAGACTTTGATCTTGGTCAATACTCGGATTTTGATGATGTTTCAGAAGAAGAAACATACCCTGCGTGTAATGATTTTGATATTGGTCAATACCCGAATTTTGATGATGAAACAGCCGCTGCCGAGGAAGATGATATTGATGATAATGTGGAGAAAGTTACGACTGTGAATGAACATGTTGAACATCCATTATGTAATTCATATAACCCTGAAGAAGAAAAAGAAGAAGAAGAAGTCCCCGAAGAAAAGAAAAAGAAGAAAATGCCACAAGAGTATAACTGGAATATGCCAGAATTACTTCAGATACCGGAAGAAGAGTTGGTAAAGATAGTAGTTGATTGTTACACAAAAGTTATTCGTATCAAGAAAGATGATTGTTTTGATACAAAGGAAGACTTGAAGATAGCTTTGTATACGAAATGTGTGGAAGATGGCTATCAACTAAAAGTTAACAAATCAAGAAAAGATCGTTTCGAAACAAAGTGTATGATTGACAAAATCTGTACGTGGCGTATGATTGCAAAGAGGATAAAAGACTGCGAAATGTTTCAAGTTAGGACTTTTATTGATAAACATACATGTTCAAGAACCCAAGTTTTTCCTCACCATAGACATGCAAACAAAAAGGTGTTGGGTGGTTTTTTGGCTGAGTTAATGTTTATGAATGGTAGAGTATATCGGGGACATGAAATTATGACTGACATGAATGCTCGGTTCAAGATTAGTATCTCATATTCTCAAGCTTGGAGAGCCAAATGTTATGCCTTGGAATTGTTGAGGGGGTCTTCAGAAGCATCGTTTGCCCAACTGCCGACTTATTGTCACAATTTAAAGCTGAAAAATCCTGGGTCGGTAACTCATATCAAAACAGATAGAGATGGACGCTTTGAGTTGCTGTTTATCGCCATTGGTGTTGCGGTTAGTAAATCAATATAATTTTGTTGACTCATTTTTGTTAGTTAAATGCATTTCACATTTAAATGATTATATTTCTTGTGAATATTATTTTGTAGATTCTTTCGTTTATTACTTGCATGCGCCCAGTTATTATAGTTGATGGAGCACATTTGAAAGGTTGATACCTTGGAGTAAACTTATTAGCAGTAGCCATGGATGCTAACAATGGGATACTACAATAGCTTATGGGGTTGACAAATCTGAAACCTCTGATTCATGGACATGGTTTATGGGGCATCTTAGGGATTGCATAGGTCCTATTAGCAATCTGACAATCACATCTGATAGGGCAAACTCAATTGACAACGATGTTAGAAGGTGTTTCCCAGATGCTTTTCATGGACTTTGCGGTGTTCATTTGTTCAGAAATCTAAAATCAAGGTCTGCTGGTATAAAACATACAAATGGACATACTGGAAGGCTGTAAAAGCTTATCGGGAAGTGGATTTTAATAAGCATATAAATTGTTTAAGACATGTTTTTCCTCAATGTGCTCAAACACTAGAAGATGTCGGGTTTGAAAGATGGTCAAGAGTACATCAACTTGGAGCAAGATATGGTTTTATGATGTCTAATAGTGCAGAATCAATCAACGATCTAAGACGTCATTCCCGGAAATTACCCATTACTATGTTAATGGAGTTTTTTCTAGCCTTTATTCAACATTGGTACTACAAGAAAAGAAACCATGCAGGTATTATTTCTTTAAATTCGTAACTTATCATATATTTTACTAAGTATTATTTATTTAAATTTACAGGAACATTGTAACGTCGTGTTACACCATGGACTGAAAAAAAGTTCACTAAACGTGTTGTGAAGTCAACGTCATGGAGAGTTGAACCATGTTCAAACACTTTGTTTGAAGTATTGGATAATAACTTAAATGGGCTTGTCGATCTAAATGCAAAAACGTGTAGTTGTATGAAATGGAAAACATCTGGTTATCTGTGTGGCCATGTTATAAAAGTTGCTCTTCATCTAAACCAAGATGATTCAAGCGCATACGCTATGGATTGCTATACTACAGAAGTATATCGACAGACTTATGCCGAGATTGTCTACCCTATTCCACATCCTTCTGAGTGGGACATATCGGATGACTTACAAACAATTTTGCCACCAGTCATGGACAACAGGCTACCTGGCCGACCAAAAAATCACGATCGTATACCGTCTAAGGGTGAAGAGAAAAGGATATCGACATGTAGTCGGTGCAAGAAAAGTGGTCATACAAGGTTGACCTGTGGATCACCAGTGCCATCACAATCATCTTTTCCTCTAACAAAATATGGATCCTCATCAAAATCCAAAGCTCATATGGTTTCAAGCAAAAGGAAATCAAAATCGCAATCAAAATCAAAATCCCAATCACAACCGGATTCACCTTTTGGGACTTATTAACTTAGGTGATTTTTAAATGCAAACGTTATATTATGTGTATTTTATGTGAATGCATATATTTTCAGTTAGACATTTATTAGTAACTTGAGTTTGAACATTGCTATGATCTGTTCAGTTGTTATCACTTATCGGATTGTTGCATGTTATCTTTTTAAAGGTGTTTTCCTTGAATTCGCAACGCGAAAGTCAAATTCGTAACGCGAAAATCAAAATCGCAAACCGGAAATCGCAATGCGAATTTGACTTTCGCGTTACAAATTTGATTTTCGCGTTGCAAAAGTGTACCTTCAACAGTTTTTTTTGCCTTCAACATAATGGAGATTGAATTTAAGCAAATCAACTTTTACAAATCAATGAAACAAGTAAAAAATAATTCTTATTTACACATCAATTAAACAAATCAACTTTTACAAATCAGAAGCAAAAAATAATTCTTATTTCCTCAACAAATCAACTTTTACAAAGAGAACAAATCAATGTAAAATTCAATTAAACAAGGAAAAAAAGTGTACCCCAAACAGTTATTTATACACAAATACATCAATTTCATGCAGCTCACATCAGGAATAACCTGCAGAAACCAAACATTTGCTCAAACAACACTTTCTACACATCTAAAACCAAAAAACAGCAAATTATTGAATTCTATGTACTTAACCAAACATTTTCAAACCAACAAAGAGTATATATGTTAACAAAACTTGCTCAAACTTACCAATTGTTTATGCAAACTTTCAGCACGCAGATGCAGGTAGGCAACGTCTCGCATATATCACTCGAGCCATAAAATGCCGAAACCATAAGCCTACTGTACCTCTATCTCTATCTGTAGGAGGTAGAAGGTGTTTACTTCATGTCGTCAAATGCTCCAAGCACATGTATACAAGAGGATCACAATCCACTCTGGCTCCCTCCGTTTGTTGTGGCACTGTATCGTCTTTGATCATTATAACTTTGAACTTTTTTGGCTTCTTGTTTCCAGAATTAGTCCAATAATCAATCGCGTCCAAGTATTTTGCCAAATGAGCGCTCCATCCCTTACAAATAATATCTCTCAAATCAGAAAATGGTATGTAATTCAACATGCTGTCATATACCATTGTCTTCAGGGATGGGAGCTGAAGCTTTACGAGAAGCCAATGACGACGTTCCAAAACAGGGATAAACACATGCAATCATAAATAATTGCGCACATCAAATAAAATTTTATGAAAACCTTTAAAATATTCAAAAAATAAATACTAACCTTATCGAACTCCCACCACGCAGGATAAAGTTTAGCTTTTTCATTACCCAACGTATATGAAGCATCTCTCGGATCCTTCAACTGATCTACGTGAAAAGACATCGGCATAATAGTCCATCGAGTATTTCTTATTTTCCTCAATTTCCTTATTATTAGAAGACGTGACACCCATGCATCAATATACTGTTTTATAAAAAAATACATATATTAGTGAATTTATTAATAATTAAAAAAATTTAATCAAAATGCAATATAAGAAGAATATAATACTTACCACCCCTTCGAGATAGTCATTATCTTCAACCCCTAATAAAATACCCCACCAAGACCGATCAAGAAACAAATGCATAACATCGTCGAGTTTGCATAGGTCAGAATAACACTCCTTGCTCCTCTCATGTAGATAAAAATCAACTGCGGTCTTAGCCCAAAGGGTATTATCCGTAATTGTGTCCGGTAGTGTTCCCCTCTCCTGCTGAGGAATGGTACTGGCCGGTAACACATACGAAAGTCAACTCGCATCCATCATATCGGGCACGAGAGGGGGTTTATCAATATGTCGACATATGACGCCATGTGAATCAGGCTCTTGAACGGCGGGCGAGACCTCTTGAACGATGACAGGGGCCTCTTGAACGGTGGAAGGGGCCTGTTCGATGATGAGAGGGGCCTCTTGAACGATAGGAAGTGCCTCTTGAATGATAATAGGTGCATCGGGCTTCTTCTTATGGAGTCTTAGCACTAGTGGGGTGAACAGAGACGTAATGGCACGTGCACGACGTCTGATGCGTGAACCCTGTCGTGCAAGAAAAACCCGACGTGAAGCATCTACCTTATCGGGCCGCTAAAAGTAAATTAATACATAAATCAGTAAATAAATAAATAAATAATGTCGAAAAAGGTTATTTTCATTTTTAGTATGGTATTAAACAAATTTACCTCATTGCGTAGAGTATGAACCTCATTCTGTAACGATAAAAATAATCTCGCGTAGAGCGGCAACCTCATCACGTAAAGTAGATACCTCACCACGTAGCACACCATTGTCATCGCGTAAAAAATCCACCTCACTACATAAAGACCGAACCTCATCACGCCATGCACTATTATCTTCATGTAAAGTACCGACCTCATAACGCAAAGCACTGACCTCATCACGTAACTCCCCTAACTCATCCCGTGGAGGTAGAGAACAGGGAGATAAATGTCGTGACCTCTTTGCCGGTCGCCTATCATGAGGTGATGGTGGAGAAGAGGCTCGATCAGGTGATGGCTGTGTCGAGCTGTAGAATCGGCCTGATCAGGTGATGGCTCTCGAAGTGGGGGGTGCTCATCATCTGTCCCATCAAAAAACTGCTTACTAGCTTGCCACCAATCAGTGGTAAGCTCAGCCTCTGTGGGTGTCAGCCTCTTTAATGGATAGTTGGCCTCCTAACAATATAAAAGCTCAAACAAAGTTAAACGTGTACTAGTAATAACTTGTTTATATATGGTATTATTTGTGTGTTAACTTACATCATTCATCGTCGTATATGGGTAACTCTTCCAGGTAATAGCCCTAGGAATATCATTTGATTTTTTTATCGCATATGTCTGCATGCTAGGGAAAGCCTCAAATATCCAAATCTATAAACAATATAATACACAAACATTAGTAATTGTTAAATAATTAATTATAATTTTGAAAACATTATATAGAAATTCTTACCTTAAAGGCCCAAGTAAAGCCTGTCAAAGTGTATTTAGAACCATCGCCCCACAAACTTTTTCGGTTTTCAAAGGAAGACGACAACTTCTTCCAGGTAGCTTTCTATAGATATGAACCCCACGGAAATAGGTTCCATGCATTTAGATCCTCTACCAATAATATTAGGTCTTCAGAGATAGGTTGTCTGCCCTCTTTGCCTAAAAAGTCGGCATGCAAAAGTAATAAATGGCATACTCGGACAACATCAAGGTCATCCATCCGAGTAAAACCATCTTTAACAAATAATCTCTTCAAGTCGTCGACGTGTAAACTCGGCTTCGACTTTACCAGCTCAGGAAAAACCCGAGATAATCATGATGGGCGAGAGATATGACTAGTGTACCGGGTTACATCATCGTGTCCAAAGTGTAGAACAGTGATTAAGCAAAACTCCTCCCGCCCAAAACAAGTATACGCCGGAGGAAAATGAAACCATATCTCTTCATCACCACGTTGTATCCTCTTGGGTAGATCGTTAGTCATGGTCTGAAGAAACAAATATGTCAACATAGCATCTCCACTCGGATGTTGTACTTTCAGCCATGGCTCGAAGCAAGTATCCTCAAACAATTTTCATTGTAGAGGTGTAAGCGTCGACGCAATTTTAGTGGCTATGCTTAATTTATTCCTTAAGGTCAATGCAGCCGAAAAAAATTTCTACAAAAACAATAAACATACAAAGTTAGATATACCAAAAACTACAAATTATACACTTTAAACAGACATGATATTAAACAGTGAAAACAAAGCCAAATATGTTTCAAACTAGCACGATATTCACCCAAGTCATTATTCCATCATAGTTCACAAAACATCAGATAACATTCCAGAAGTAAGCACTTATATAAATATTTAAAAGGACAACATATAGGTTTAGTGCAGGTTCAAGAACAACATAAAGAGTAGTAGTTTATTCTGAACTTAAATTCGCAATTGTTTTAGTATTGTCTTTGTTTTTGGTTGAAGTAATGCAATTCATTCAAGTTTCAATTTGCAGAATAAGAGTAGTTTCTGAAACTTAAATTCGTAACTTGAAAATGAAAATCGCAACGCGAACATGAAAATCGCAACGCAAAACTAAAATCGCGTTACGATTTTTATTTTCGCGTTGCGATTTTCATTTTCGTGTTGCGAATTTATGTTTCAAAAACTATTCTTCTGCAAATTGAAACTTGAATGAATTGCATTTCTTCAACAAAAAGACAAAACAAAGACAAATACTAACTTCACAGGACAGTATTGGCAGCAACCGAATGAATTTACTAAGCAATCTAAGTGAAATGGTTATAGATTATATATTGAAATTACCAGTAAATTTATCATCAATATCAGAAAATCTAATAATAATACAACAATTTCAAAATAAAAATAAGAGATTAAACTAACCCTCGGTGGTTGATTTTCCATTTATGATCGTGAATGGTTGTGAGGGTTGCTCTGAGAGATGGAGATAGACGGATTTCGCCGGAGATGGGGACGAATTTCGTCGGAGATGGGAACAGATGTCGCCGTAGAGAGTGAGAGATGGAGATGGGACTGAGTTATGATTTAGAGTTTTAGGTTATGATTTACGATAATACTATTTACATTTGTGTTTCTCAATTAATATTGTGTTTCGAATTCGAAAATAAAATTTGCGTTGCGAAAATAAACGCGCTTTGCGAATTTGACTTTTGTGTTGCGAATTTGACTTTTGTGTTGCAAATTTGACTTATGTGTTGCGAATTTGACTTTTGTGTTGCAAATTTGACTTCTGTGTTGTGAATTTGACTTCTGTGTTGCGATTTACATAATCGCGTTGCAAATTTGGAAACTGGGTTGCGAAATAGGAGTTCGCGTTGCGAATTTGTTGGTCATTTTCGCAAATCCAAAAAAAGTTGGTTAAAATCGTATATTATAAGGCATTTTTTGTCACTGAGGTTATTTTCTCTAAAAAAATTTTACAATGAATATTATACATTGATATTCATCATTATTAGTTTATATGACTAAATTTATAAGTGGTCATTAGTCTTCATCAAAATGATCTTTTTGGACATTAAACTTTTAAAAGGTCCATAGTAAATATTAAATCTTAGATTTTGTTATAAAATAACCAAAACACCACTAACTACCATTAAAGAGGTGACATGACATGTTAAATTATTAGAAAATATCTCATTGACTCTTTAATATTGTAGTTAAATCCTAATTTTGTTTGACTTCTCATCTTATTTTGGTTACCTCTCTCTTTCCCAAATTCTTTGAGAATTTTCGACCACAGTTGGATAACTAATCGAGGTCGTCCCGATCGCAACTGCATAACGTCACTATCCATTATGGTTGACCACCGTCAGTGGTGGAAGAAAATCCTCAAAATTAATTATTTCAAACGCCTCTTTTTTTTTGTAAGATGTTACTTTGTATTAGGGAATAACAAAGTAGACACTCTAAGTACCTCGTTAAAAAACCTCCCTAATCCTATTTGGAGGAAAAAGAGTGTTCCTTGGGGTGTAATACAGCAAATACATGCCGAAGCAAACGTCCTGGGAAGAACAGCAAAGCAAATATCGGTTCAAAACCTAAACAACCAGGAGACTAAACAAGCCAATGACATACACTGAACATAATCTGGGAAAGCAGAACCATGCAAAGAAAATAGATGAAACTCATGCAGTAGACAAAAGTTTCAGATATGAAATAGTAGCCAAGCACATCACCGTAAGCTGGAAATAGAAACCTGCAACGCAGCAACAGGGATCTCCCTTAGCCAATGCCACACACGATTCCTTCTAGATTGCGCACAAAATCAGACACCACTGAAATCAACATCAGTTATATAATCGATATGGACATATGGATCAGGGACCATCATGTCTATCAACAAATATTGTCGTGCTATCAGCAAATCTTGACATGCTAACAGCAAAACTGATGGCCAACTGTATATTCTCTTCATTCTTTGCAAAAACCTTGGGATGGGAAGTAAGATACAGGCAAGACCCACGTTACATCAGGACACATATCGAACAACTATAACACCCTTAAGCATCCCGTAAGTAGGTTCATACACCTACCTAATATCCCAGTGGAATCTGGAAAACAAATCCACTGCACCCCATATACGTGACTCCATAATAAATGTTAGAAATGACAAATGAGCAATGGACCGAGCAGAGATCAAACAACATCTTAAATAAGGAAAAGCAATGCGGATGGATACCACTTATCAACAACCGCAAATGAATTCAAATTGCATCCACCTGAGGGGAGACTCTCGGCATAAATCACAGAAGGACTCAGCACTCAAACTTAAGCTTGAACGAAAACTGCACTGAGACATGGAGAACCACGCTTGCTGAAACTCGCTTCTAAATTAACTTCGTAACTTTTTTATTGATTATTCAAATAATTCTACTTGCACTTCAAGTCCGGCATTGATTCTGTGCATAAAGATCATAAAAGGAATAGCAACAATACTACTAAACACAAAACCCCCGCTGTGAAGACAAGAGGAACCCAACTCAATGCTGAACGATAGCCTCCGAAAACATGGAGACAGAGAGAATAGACCACCCTATATACACCAGCCATTCAACCAAACTACAAAAAGACTTCAATAAACCGCACAATAAAACCACTAACAAACCACTTCAACCAAGGACAAAGAAACACAAACCTAAAAATACAACTACCAGCGTCAACTACCCACCCAACAATTAACATTGCATTGAGTAAAACAAAGGATGTATGACTCTAAGATAACCAACACACAAAAACGTTAACAACAACCCTGAGCAGAAAAACCACCAAAACACCACATAAGCCAATATGTCAATACCATGAACCTTCCAAAGCAAAAATTCTCCCAACGACCTTCACTTCAAAAGAAACCTATAAATACCTAGACTCACACCAACTCAGACAAAAAAACTAAACAATACACCCCGCTACAGTCAAACAAAATCACAAAGAACCCCTAATTAAAAAAACCAAGACCCTTGAAAATCAGTTAAAAAGGAAAAATGCTCACAAAAACCGAAAGCAAAAACCTTAACAACCCCTACAAAAATCAAACTGCCCCAACACCCTGCTTATGACACTAGCTCCTATAGAACCTCATTTACAGGACTACATCAGAATACCAAGATGCTTATCTAACGACACTGCCTCTTGCGCTTCAACAAAAGCTTCGGCCCACTTTTGTTTTAATACAAAATCTGAAATTGATGTACCTGATAATTCAGAGAATAGAAGATCCGACTGCTCCAAATTGCTCCAAATTAAATCTCTTCAAAGCTCGATCTCTTCTTCTCCTCTCAGCTTTTGAGAGAACTTTACCCTGAATATCCAACATAGAGCCGAATTTCTTAATCCTTATAGATTTGCTAAATGACCTATACGGCACGACCGACGTCTCCATGACATCACGCCTCTTAGTCATGAATGTGCATCCAATGTTAGATTTTCAAATAAATAACTACAAACACGTAGATCTACAAAAAATATTTTGGTTACTACCTTTCTCAAATTCAGATATTCGAATTCGAACGTTAACTTGCCCAAGATTTAAAAGTACATCTACCGTCATAATTTTTTTCGTTCACCTTTCTCGAATCTGAAAAGTTTCTCTGTTTCTTTTTTAGGTTTTCTTAATCTCGTATTTTTTACTGATTTTTTCTCTCTAGAATTGTGCATTTCACTCTATGTAAAAAAGGGTTTATATAAAGGTTTTTTAAATGTTAGAACTTGAGTTTAATATATGTTGAGAGACCAAATTTTGTGGGATCTATGGAGCTTTTGAATGGGATGTGAGATTTGGTAAGATAAGGTGATTTTAATTTATTTTATTTAGAGATAAAGCCTTAGTTGTTTACTCTGAGAGATGTAAGAGTGGGACCCTATCGACGATAGACAGGGTTGGGAAAGTTTGCCAGAATTTTGCACTTTTAAAAAAGATGGATTATATTCTTAGGTTTTGGATTGTTTATTTAGTTTGTGTGGGTATTTGGTTTTGATTTGAGCCTAAGTATTGAGCCCAAACAAATTTTGTAATTACAACAATTATTATTAATTCTAGATTTTTGTTTTAGAAAAAATAATAGGTAACCCCATCGATTCACCTAACTCGTTATTTTAAACATTGACTCCCACTCAAGCTTTGAATCAAATTCTCAATGGTATCGATGATCATGAGTCACAACAAGAAGCCTGCAAAATTTTATGGACAAAATTTCAAGACATGTTAGCATAAGATGTTATTTTATTTGATCATGTTAAATATAGAAAAATATAGGATGATCCTTCTATTATTAGAGAGGATAAGGTAGATGTTGTTACCACATTCACTATTCTTAAAGCTTTGGAGTATTATGACTTCCTATGTAAGAATCATATCCTGAATGAATTGTCTGATACACTATAAAATTTATAGTATCCTTAAGACGATTGAAGAAATGGATGTCATTGGACATTAAATATGAAATAAAAGATGTTGAACATTAAGAAATGTTTGCTAGCCAAGTTCTTAAATTTCATAATGGTATCACAAAACATGAGAAGGAATAAATATTTTTATTTCCTTTATTGATAATAGAATATAGTATTGTTATGTATATTTGTTTTGAAGTAAAAATAATGTATAGAGAAATTTATTTCCTATAATTAAGAAGTTGAAAACAAACATGATAAAATGAATAAGAATATGAGAAGTGATCATGAAGATGAATACATTGAACTATTTGGTGAATATTATACACAATATGATATTATTCGTGAAATGATCATACTTTGCTCAATCAAATTGAGTAGCAAGTAAAAGAATTGAATGTTAAAGGAAATGATGAACACAATATTAAGAAATTGTGGGTTGTCGTAGAATATGTGGGGAATGTGTACTATCAACCAATTACCTTTTAAATAAAGTATATCGTAAGAAAAGGGATAAAACACCATATGAGTTTTGAAAAGGTAGAAAATATTCCTACAACTACTTGAAAATGTGGTAGTGTCTTGCAAAAGTAATGACCTAATTATCAAAGCAAATAAAAATAGGTCCTAAAGCGATGGATTGTATTTTCATTGGTTATGTATAACACAATAACACATGTCAATTTCTTGTGTACAAATAAAAAAACTCTAAGATTCATGATATTAGAATCAAAGAATGTGTCATTCTTTGAAAATATATTCCCTTATAAAAACTATGGAAATTGGTCCAAGTTCAATAAAATGAACATTATGAACTATCGATGAAGATATTCTTTATGATAAAGAAGAGATAGAAAAGTTAAATAAAATGAACTTTTGAAGTCGAGTCAAGAATAATTAAATGAACAAGGATGAACAATAATTTAGATAAGTTTTTAACTTATATGTTAGAGGTTGGGCCTCAAACATATAATAATGTCATACGTTCAGCTGAAAATATCTTAGGAAAAAATGTTATCAAAAGTGAAACTGATTCCAACATGTAAAATTATATGTGGGAATTAATGGATTTATTTTTTGAAATTAAACCATTAAATTATAAGTAGATTCTCAAATGAAAAATGAAAGCAGATGGAACAATTGATAACTACAAGCAAAGTTAGTTATAAAAGGTTATGACAAAAGAAAGACATTGATTCCTTTGATACTTTTTCTCCACTATCAAGAATAACCTCCATAAGAATGGTATTCATAATTGACTATTTTCAAAATTTTGAAGTACATCAAATGGATGTTAAAATAACTTTTCAAAATGAAGATCTTGATGAAGAGATATACATAGAACAACATGAGGGTCATGTAGTCTCATGTCAAGAAGAAAAATATGTAGATTGATAAGGTGGACTTAAGAAAGTACCAAAGTAATGAGACGAGAAGTTCGATAATATTATGATGACAAACAAGTTCAATATTAATGAGTGTGAAAAATGTGTGTATATTAAAATTACTAGTATTTAATATATAATTTTGTGTTTATATGTTGATCACATACTAATTGTTGAAAGAAACAATGAAATAGTAAAACTTGTCAAAGACATGTTAAACGAAAGATTTAACATAAAAGATATGAGACTAACTTATACGATTATGTATCTAAATTAATAGGTCATCTAAAGGTCTTATATTAACTCAGTCACACTACGCGGACATGTTTTTTGAAAAAAAATAATAATGATGATTTCGGTGTTGCCAGAAATTCAACAGATACGAGCCAACATTTTTTCAAAAATAAAAAGGTGAAAGTGTTAACCAAGTGGAATATACAAGGATCACAAACAATCTAATGTATCCTGTGAGCTACACCAGACCATGTATTACTTTCAATGTGAGTAGTTTAAGTAGGTTTATAAACAATCCAGGGAAAACCCACTGGAAAACGATTGCGAGGGTACTGAGATATCTTAGATAAATTCAGGACTAAAAGCTATATTTTACTAGAGATTCAACTACGTTTGAAGGATTCGTCAATGCTAGTAGGATATTTGATATTCAAGATATGTGGGTTCATTTTCACCTTAGGAGGAGGTGTTGAACTGATATTTTGATATAAAAATATTTATAAAATTCATTTTGGACATAATCAAATATTGTAAAAATAATTCAAAGTTCAAAATAACTTTGAAAATATATTTTCTAAATTTTTTTATATATACAAAATATTTTTGAGTTAATTAAAATGTGTTTAAAGCTTTTAAAATATAAAAACATTATCCAGTCACCATTTGACATTTTTCATGATATTATTCATACACGAGTATTATTCATGAATAGTGAGTTTCAAAACTTTGTTAAAGTTTCGAAACTTTCACCCTTGAAACAGCTTCAACGAAACGAGTTTCTCCAACGATCATATTTTTTTATTATAGTGTAAAAACTCATGTTAAAAGTTTCTAAACTTTAACTATAGAATGCATTTTACTATAATTCATCCTCAACAACTATAAACTACTACTAACTCATTCCTCATTATATAAGCACCTTAAGAATGCTTGAAGAAGGTTACTACACCTATCCAAGCTTAAAGATCAAGAGAAACGAGTTTTAATTCTAAATTCTTTTATGTTCTCTTGTATATATTGTATTGAGCCTTATTGAATATATTTGTATTCATCATTTGTGAGCTTAAATATTTCTAAACACCTACTAGTGAGGTATTATTGTTTACCCAAATTGTTGAGTTAATCGATCGACGGAATCGACCAAGAGGGGGGTGAATTGACAATTAAAATTTTGGTGGAAGCTTTTGCAGAAAATTGAAAGTAATTGCACAGCGATTTAGAGTGGTTTGACTTTCTCAATCAAAGTCTACGTCCACTACCTTAGCTATCCACACAAGGATTTCCAACAAATTCATAATTGTTCTTTCTTTTGAGGCCAAAGAATAACCTTACAACTCCTCAAGAATACCCCAATTCTTGAAAACACTCTTTCTCAAAGAGAAGATTACAAATTTGCAAACTTACAAGGAAATCCTCACAATGTAGATTGTTTGCACAATTCTAGAACAAAGAAAAGAACACTAAAAAATGAATAAAATTGAGTATAAGTAGTGTTCTTGAAAGTAAAATGAATATTGAATGAAAAATAGGCTTGAAATGCTCAAACTTGAGTTTTGATGCTTTCTCTTTGATTCTCTCTTAATTCTTGTTGATTGTTGTTTCTTGTTATTGATCAATGGCTTAAGCTTGTTTAAATACACTTCATAGATTCTGAACGTTGGGGATGCTTAGTGGAGTCAATAGAGGCGATTAAGTGTGAAAACAATTAATAAATTCAGTTGGAAGCATCAGTGCATCGATGCATACCCATGGTGCATCAGTGTAAAATTCAAATATTTTGACCGTTAGACCCTTAGTGCTTCGATGCACTAAGAGTGCACCGATGCATCAAGTGCATTCGATTTTTCAAAATAGCCAAAGTGCATCGATGCATGGCTGGTGCATTGATGCATCAAATGCATTCGATGTTTTCATAAAATCCTCAGTGCATCGGTGCATGGTATGTGCATTGATGCATGAAATGCATTCAATGTCCAATTTAATTCATGGTGCATCGATGCATGGATTGGTGCATCGGTGCATCACTTTGATAAATTGATTTTAGGCTTGATTTTGGTTCAAAATACTTTATGAAAATTGTTTCAAAAATAGTTTAAGTATAAAACACAATTTTAACATTTAGTAAGGTTTGACTTTGAACTTGAAAGACTTGGTAATAATTTGATATTCGATTAATAAATCGAATATACTTAGAAAATCATTTGTAAAATCTTAAAATTCATTTAAACTTAGAAAGACTTGGAGTAATAATTTGATATTCGATTAATTAAATCGAATATACTTAGAAAATCATTTGTAAAATCTTAAAATTCATTTAAACTTAATTTGTTATATCGAAACACAAAAATGTTTTCAACAATCTCCCCCTTTTTGATATAACAAAACATTTGTGTTACTTTAAGATTTTCTAAAAATTTGAAATCAATTTTGAAAAATTACTCCCTCTTACTATAACATTTCTCCCTTTTAACACTTAATATTTCTCCCCCTTTTTGTTAAATAAAAAAGATTTAAAAACCGATTTAAACAAGGTTTTGAAAAACATAGCCAATTGATTAAATATATATATATAGCTTAAGCTGCTAAGATCACAATCAAAAGAGAGATTAGCCATTAGTTTCATAAACAATATTCATAATTAAATGTGAAACGACATAATTGGTCAAAATGAACTAATATGATGCAAAAATTAATAATCATTCAGCTCAAAATAATAAAGATAAAATCAAACCAAATATATATAATAAGTTCAAAATCCATAAAACATCCAACTCCTAACAAATTCAAACATTTATCAATCGAAAACAAACAATCCAGAAATATAAAAAATTAATCCAAGTTTGAAAATCTAAGAAAACATAACAAGGAAACAAATTCACTCCATAGGAGGTTCTGGAGGAGGAGGATACTCGAATTTCAAGAGTGAGAGCGTCCATACGTTCACGTATCTCCCGTTGAAACTCAGTAATCTGAGACTCCATAGAGGCAAACCTCAGATCAAACGACTCCAAGAAGGATCGAAAATATGGTGGCATTTAATCTTCTTGCCGTGCCGGTTCCGGTGCAGGCTCATCGTCTGGAATGTGATCTTCGATATCTTGCATTAGTTGTTGAAACTCATGATCATCGTCAGTAGCCGGTGCCAGAGGAGGAGGAGGAGCACGAGAAGAGCTAGGAGCAGCTCGTGAAGAGCTAGCTCCCGGGGTTTGCTTACCGGGTCGAAATACCCAAAGATCGGTTTCCTCGTCTTGTTTCCAATCCGCTTTCTTCAAGGAAGTAAGATTGATTTGGTTTTGGAGTGGGATATGATTGTCGAGAGAAACGTCTAGACCAAGTTTGATAAAGAGGTTACTAAGAAGACATCCATAAACTAATGTTTCGACATGTTTTGAAGGAACAATGTTTATGACATCAACTAGTTAACTGAAGATAATGTGAGGTAGATTGATTTTGATCTTATTCTTGAGACAGTGCATCCACCATAAATCCCTTATACGAAGAGTGGAGTACCTACCTCCAGATGGTTTAAACCACTAAGAGATCATCAGATGAAGAAAACGATCGTGATGAGATTGTAGAGTACTAACACTAGCGTTTGAAATATAGGGATAATCTACAGTTTCATTCTCATTATAAAACCCATCATCATCTAATCCAAAACGTGAAACTATAATCGCGGGGTTAATATTAATATATTGGTCTAAAAGATATGATATAATGGCTATAGTCTCACATTGAGTTTCGTTTTGAATACATACCGCATTGGAATAGAAAATGCGGACTAACTGTTGATAAACAATAGGTTTGAGCTGAAACATTTTATCAAACTTCTAAGCTTTAAGAATCGGAAGGTATTCAAAGTCAATATCTATCATAGCTTGAAGAGAAGGAATACGCTCTTCCTGGATTCTATAAGTTTGAAAAGAATTTCTGTACCTAGAGTACAATTCGTCTCTACGACACTCAGGCATGTTAAAACAAGATCCTAATAGAGATGTAGGTGGATGAGTAATGGGATTAAGAGGTTGGTTTGAACACGAACGACTCGATGAAGTTCTAGGGCGTTTCGGATTAGACATAGTTTAGGAATCGGAAAAAGGAATATAATCTGCATATTGAAACACATGTATGCAATTTAATCAATCCCAAAACTCAATTGAGTCCTCAATAATTCAAGGTTCTCTAAATCAAATCCTAATAGGCAAGGTTTTGAAAATAATTTTTGAAAAATCATAATATGTATATGAAAACAACATAATTAAATCAAAAACATCAAATTTAAAAATTAAATTCAGAATTTTGAAATACACATTTTTTTTAATTTCGATTTTAGAGGAATGAGATGTTGTGTTGCACGATTTGATGATAGTAGCAGGATATAGAGATGAAATATGAAAGATTTCTGATCAAAATCGAAGGATTTGGAGCAATTTTGAGAGTATGAGAGGGAGAGGAGGCGTACGGCTAAGAGAGTTTAGTTTTAGGGTTTGAAAATAAATGAGAAAATAAGCCTTATAAACCCCAAAACCCAACGGATGCATCGATGCATGACCCTGTGCATCGATGCACATTCAAGGTGTGCATCGGTGCACCTTCATGGTGTATCGATGCACATTCAAGGATGCATCGATGCACTGTTAGGTGCATCGATGCATGAAGCACAAAAATGTCAAAAATCTGTTTTAAACACTCAAAATGCTAAATTAATTGGCTCTAGTGGTATTGGTAACTCATATATTGAAAATTAATCATGTTCAACCAATCAAAATAATCCTTTAAACTACTTTTGAACATAAAATTAATTTTCATCAAGCAACATAAACTCCCCCTAACTAATAGCAAAGAATGCAATCAAAAATTATTATTATAAGCTTTTTTCATTTATACTTAAAAGTGCTAAAATTATTTTAAACACTAAGTGAAGATAGGTTAGTTAAACCTAATTCTCTCCTAAGTGTCCAAAATCTTTCTTTGTCTAAAGGTTTTGTAAAGATATCTTCTAATTGGTGCAAAGTATCAACAAATTCTAGAACTACATCTTCCTTAGCGACATTGTCTCTAATGAAGTGATATTTAATTTCAATATGCTTAGTTCTAGAGTGTTGGATGAGATTTTTAGTGAGACAAATAACACTAGTATTGTCACACTTGATAGGAACGGTACCTACTTCAATTCCATAATTAAAAAGTTATTGTTTCATCCATAAAACTTGTGCACAACAACTACCAGCTAAAATATATTCCGCTTCAGTGGTAGATAATGCGACACAATTTTGTTTCTTTGAAAACCAAGAAATCAACATATTTCCAAGGAATTGGCAAGTACCGGAGGTGCTTTTCCTATCTAATTTGTATCCTCCATAATCCACATCAGAGAAGGCATGCAAGCTAAAGCTAGAGTCTCTAGGATACCAAATTCCTAAACTAGAAGTGTCCTTAAGGTATCTAAAGATTCTCTTAACAACTAGTAAATGTGATTCCTTAGGGCATGATTGAAATCTAGCACATAAGAAAACACTAAACATAATGTCCGATCTACTTGCAGTTAGATAAAGAAAAGAACCAATCATTGACCTATATAATTTAACATCCACACATTTACCTCCTTCATCTATGTCAAGCTTTGTCGATGAGCTCATTGGAGTGTTATGTGGCTTCCCATTTTCCAGTCTAAACTTCTTGAGCATATCTTTGACGTACTTAGCTTGATTGATGAAGATATCATCTTTTCTTTGCTTAATTCGGAGTCCCAATAAGAATGAGAGCTCCCCCACCATGCTCATCTCGAATTCATTTTGCATTAGCTTAGAAAATTCTTGGCAAAGAACATCATTAGTAGAACCAAATATTATATCATCAACATAAATTTGAACTACTAATAAATCTTTACCTTTATGCTTTAAAAACAATGTAGTGACAACCTTCCCTTTTGAAAAACCTTTTTCAATTAAAAAGTTTGACAATCTTTCATACCAAGCTCTAGGAGCTTGTTTTAAACCATAAAGTGCTTTTGTAAATTTAAGAACATGATTTGGAAATTTTAAATCTTCAAAACCTGGAGGTTGTTCCGCATACACTTCTTCCTTTATAAAACCATTTAAAAATGCACTTTTAACATCCATTTGATATAATTTAAATTCATGAAAACATGCAAATGCTAATAACATTCTAATTGCTTCCATCCTAGCTACGGGAGTGTATGTTTCATCATAATCTATGCCCTCTTCTTGAGTATAGCCTTGAGCAACAAGTCTAGCCTTGTTTCTTACTATATTACCACTTTCATCAAGCTTATTCCTAAACACCCATCTAGTACATACAATAGATTTATTACTAGGCCTTTCAACTAATGTCCATACTTTACTTCTCTCAAATTGATTTAAATCTTCTTGCATAGCCATAATCCAATGTTCATCTTTTAATGCTTCTTTAATATTCTTAGGCTCTATGCATGAGATAAATGCAACATAATTACAAATATTTCTAAGAGAAGATCGAGTTGTTACCCCTTTTGATGGATCACCTATAATCTCACAATCCTTGACATAGTTGTACTCTCTTGGGTAAGATACTTCCCTTTCTTCAATGGTTGGATTCTCAAGAGGATCTTGAGTTTCCTCATCTTTTATTTCTTCATTTGATGATGGTTCTAAACTTCATGTTCAACGTCATTTATGTTTATAATACCTACATCATCATTAAACAAGAATCCTTCCTCGGAAGGGGATTATCATCGAAAATAACATGTATAGACTCTTCTACAACTAAAGTTCTTTTATTAAATACTCGATAAGCTTTAGAATTTAAGGAATAACCCAGAAAAATTCCTTCATCACTTTAGCATCAAATTTGCCAAGGTTGTCTTTACCGTTGTTTAAAACAAAACATTTACATCCAAAAGGATGAAAATAGCTAATGTTAGGTTTTTTATTTTTGAAAATTTCATATGGAGTTTTCTTTAAGATTGGCCTAATCATTACTCAATTTACAACATAACACGCGGTATTTGTGGCTACCGCCCAAAAATATTTTGGTAAATTATTTTCACAAAGCATGGTTCTAGCCATTTCTTCTAAAGTTCGATTTTTCCTCTCAATAACTCCATTTTGTTGAGGAATTCTAGGTGATGAAAAATTATGGCTAATACCATTAGAATTACAAAAATCAGTAAATCCAAGATTTTCAAATTCTGTTCCATGATCACTCCTAACACTAGTTATAGAGAACCTTTTTCGTTTTGGATTATTTTTGAAAACGTGATGAATTTTTCTAATGCTTCATCTTTAGTAATTAAGAATAGAACCCAAGTATATCAAGAATAGTCATCTACCAAGACAAATGCATATTGTTTTCCACCCAAGCTAGTAGTCCTAGTTGGCCCAAAAAGATCTATATGGATCAATGTAATACTCGACTAGTTGATACATCAGTTAATGGATTTAAAAGAAATTCGCTTTTGTTTTCCTTTAGCACAAGATCACAAATTTTATCATTATCAAATTTAAGCTTAGGCAACCCTCGAACTAAATTTCCTTGAATTAGCCATTGCAAAACACTCATACTAGCATGTCTAGTCTCCTATGCCATAACCAACTATCATGCTATCCTTAGAACTAGGCATAAATTACTCATATCAATAGAGTCTAAATGCACAATCATTATAAATTACTCATATCAATAGAGTCTAAATGCACCATGTATGTTTCCTTTCTGGACCAACAAGCATAATTCGATTAGATGCAATGTCAATAACTTTACAACCATTAGTTTCAACATGACATGAATCCTTTATCACATAATTGACTAATACTTAAGAGATTATGCTTTAATCCATTCACATAAAACATTTTTATTGTATGGAATAGGTATTACCTATAGTACCTACCTTCGATGTGACCTTTTGAATTATCACCAAAGTCACTTCTCCTCCATTTTTTGCGTTAAGCTCTGAACGGTTTTGTCTCCGGTCATGTGTCTTGAGCATCCACTATCAAGGTACCATGAGTTGAATTATTTCCCGTGCCTTGTAGCAATGCTTCTTTTCCTACAAACATAGATTTTTCTAATTTTTGGTACCCAAATTTTTTGGGTCCATATCATTAGTTTCCAAAATCCTAGTCCCCTTAGGTATCCATTTGTGTAGTATATCTTTATCTTTAGTAGTAATGAGTCCTTTAGAAACCCATATACTTCTAACGATTTTTCCATTAGAGGTTCTTCGGGGACTTCTATGATTTTAGTTTTTAAAACTTTTTCTAACAAAGTTGGATTTTGAATTTTCTCCATTTTCAAAACGTTTTGTTCCATCTTTATCAAAAGAAGTTTTAAGATCATCAATTTTCTTTTGATGATCATCATTGACCTTTGAAAGTAAATTTGCAATCCAAATTTTCTTTTCAAACTCTCTAGTTGATTTGCAAATCTTTGATTTTACTTTCAAGATCGTTGTTGGTTTTGGATATGAGTTTATTTTCATTTTTCAATTTTGAAACATCATTTTATATTTTAAAATAATTTCTCATAATCCGAAGCCAACCCATTATATCATCTAATAGCTCATCATAAGAAATCATCAAATTCAGATGAGTTAGAGGTTACCTTAAATCTTCCCCGAATGCCATCAAGCACAAGTTTGCTACTTCTTGTTCCTCTTTATCGGAACCCTCTTCATCGCTCCATGTAGCCACATGAGCCTTGTGCTTATTTTTTGATTGACCCTTTCTTTTTAATTATGGGCAATCATATTTGACATGCCCCGACTTTTTGCATTCATAACAAATGGCAGGGTCCTTCTCTTTTGGTTCATTTTTCAGGCCTTCATTTCGTTTGAATTTTCTCCCTCGGTAAGGTCTCATCATTTTTCTGAACTGTTTGGCAAACAATGCCATTTCCTCGTCATATTCATCCGAATCACTCTCATCTTTTGTGGATTTAAGAGCAACTCCAATGTTTTTCTTCTTCTCCTTCTCCTTTGGTGTCTCGTTAATCTTATCGAGGTCCACCTCATCTTCAAGAATCATTTCATGAGTGAGGAGGGAACCAATTAGCTCTTCAAGAGTTAAGAACTTTAGGTTCTTAGCCTCGATGAATGTAGTCTTCTTGGATTGCCATGATTTTGAAAGTGAGTAAACTAACTTCCTCACAAGCTTTTCATTTAGAATGATCTCTCCATATGATTTGAGACCATTGACAATCATTAAGAATCTATCTGTCATAGCTTTGATATCTTCATTTGGTTTCATCCTGAAATTTTCATAGCTATGTGTTAGAAGACTAATTTTAGATTCTTTTACCTCGTCGGTGCCTTCATAAGTGACTTGTAGTTTATCCCATATTTCTTTGGCGGTTGTAAAATATGAAACTCTTCCATATTTATCTGGTCCAAGAGCATAAAATATGATATGGATTGCTTTGGAGTTGAGCTGGAACATTCTTGTCTATACTTCACTCCACAATCTTGGATGAGTGAGAGGCTTGATATATCCGTCTTCTACAACATTCCATGCTCCCATGTCACTTGCTTGAATGAAATACATCATCCTATTCTTCCAATAGGCATAGTTAGCTCCATTGAAGAAATGAGGCTTGTTGACGGGCATCGAATCGAGACCGGAGTCGACATTTGAAGTAGAGGCCATTGATGACTTGACAATCGATGTAACTCTTCCTGAATCGACTCAAGAGGTGATTAAACCTTCAAATGAGTGAGGCTCTAATGCCAATTGTTGAGTTAATCGATCAACAGAATCGACCAAGAGGGGGTGAATTGGCAATTAAAATTTTGGTGGAAGCTTTTGCAGAAAATTGAAAGTAATTGCACAACGATTTAGAGTGGTTTGACTTTCTCAATCAAAGTCTACGTCCACTACCTTAGCTATCCACACTAAGGATTTTCTAACAAATTCACTAATTTGTTCTTTCTTTTGAGGCCAAAGAGATAACCTTACAACTCCCTCAAGAATATCCCAATTCTTGAGAACACTCTTTCTCAAAGAGAATATTACAAATTTGCAAACTTACAAGGAAATCCTCACAAGGTAGATTGTTTGCACAATTCTAGAACAAAGAAAATAACACTAAAAAATGAATATAATTGAGTACAAGTAGTGTTCTTGAAAGCAAAATGAATATTGAATGAAAAATAGGCTTTAAATACTCAAACTTGAGGTTTGATGCTTTCTCTTTGATTCTCTCTTGATTCTTGTTGATTGTTGTTTCTTGTTATTGATCAATGGCTTCTAAGCTTGTTTAAATACACCTTCAAATGATTCTGAACGTTTGGGATGCTTAGTGGAGTCAATATAGCCGTTTAAGTGTGAAAACAATTAATAAATTCAGTTGGGAGCGTCAGTGCATCGATGCATACCCATGGTGCATCAGTGTAAAATTCAAATATTTTGACCGTTGGGCCCTTAGTGCATCGGTGCACTAAGAGTGCATCGATGCATCAAGTGCATTTGATGTTTCAAAATAGCCAAAGTGCATCGATGCATGGCTGGTGCATCGATGCATCAAATGCATTCGATGTTTTCATAAAATCCTCAGTGCATCGGTGCATGGTATGCGCATCAATGCATGAAATGCATTCGATGTTCAATTTAATTCATGGTGCATCGATGCATGGATTGGTGCATCAGTGCATCACTTTGATAAATTGATTTTAGGCTTGATTTTGGTTCAAAATACTTTATGAAAATTGTTTCAAAAATAGTTTAAGTATAAAACAAAATTTTACACATTTAGTAAGGTTTGAATTTGAACTTTGAAAGACTTGGAGTAATAATTTGATATTCGATTAATTAAATCGAATATACTTAGAAAATCATTTGTAAAATCTTAAAATTTATTTAAACTTAATTTATTATATCGAAACACAAAAATGTTTTCAACACAAATCAAACCTTATAAATAGGGAATGATTATTGTTTAGCTTTAGAAAAACTAGAGTGGTTCTATCTTAGCCATTGAAAAGATAGAGTTGCAAGGTTACACCTTATCCTTAAAGGTAAGAACGAATTAGTGAATTTGTTGAAATTATTAGTGATGAAAAGCTAAGGTAGTGGATGTAGACTTTGGATGAGAAAGTTAACCACTATAAATTATTTTGTGTAAAAACTTTCAATTATTTTTTCAAGTTTCGACCAAACTCTATCAAAGTCAATTCATCATCCTCTTGGTAATTTCTAGTTGATTGATCGAGCTCAACAATCGGTATCAGAGTAGGTCATAATTGATGGTTTAATAATCTTGCGAAGATCTTAGAAGTGTTCTATCAATTTTCTATTCAATCGAAAAGATGGCTTCCACTTCCAGCTCATTCTACGTAGAGGACTCCCAATCAATCAATATGTCTTCATACTTCAATGGGGCTAACTATGGTCATTGGAAGAACTTAATAAAGTTATTTATTTAATCCATTGATCTTGGAGAATGAGAGATGATCATGAAGGCTACTCTTCTCCAATGAAGAAGATAAAGGAGTAGAGTGATCAAGAACGGAAGAACTTTCAACAAAATGCCATTGCCATACACATTTTATTCTATACATTTGGTCCCGATGTATATGAAAGCGTTTCTTCATGTTCAAGTGCCAATTATCTTTAGGACAAACTTTAAGAACTTCATGGTGGCAAGAAAGAAGAACCATCGTATTCAAATCTCCTCATCAATCCCAAGGTGGCATGTTTTATAGCTTTTGAAGAGTAAGAGGTATCTTCTAACTCAAATGAATTAAATTCATATTCTTTTAATGATTTACAAGATGCATACGATGAATTATTTTTGGAATTTGAGACCATAAACTTCAAATAAAAGAAATTGATTTCTAATTTTAAAAATAAAAAATGATTTTGTTTTAAAAATTAAATTAGATTTTAAAAAAGAATTTAGAGCTTTCAAAAATGAGAAATGAAAATTTTAAAAAAGAAAATTTTGATTTAAAAGCTAAGCTTGAATGATTAAGAACAGAAAAAGAAAACATTTTTAATAATTCATCTAACTAACTAATGACAAAATGCTCATTTACATACTTGTCCAATAAAGAATAAATTTTTTTATAAAATTAGACAAATATGAATTTCTAAAGGAACTAGAGACATTGACATTAACATTCAAGGACCCAAAGTAATTTGGGTACCAAAAATCAAGTAAATGTCTCTTATAGTTGTGTTGAATTAACAATGAGAAAACACAATAAATTTAGATACTTTAGTCACAAAATAAGAAGAAGAAGAAGAATGGGTAACCTCTAAACTTAAATATTTGATTATGTATTATGGTTGACTATTTAATTTTTTTTATTTAAAGATTATTATTATTTTTGGCATAAGTATTGAGCATGAAAGATTATGTGTTGTTTGATGCTTATAAACCATTATTGTCTCATGTATAGTAAAAACGTGTTATGATGGACATGTTTTAAAGTTAGAAGCGTTCATCATTATTTAGTTTATCTAATATTTTTTTTGGACAAGTAATATTTTTATGATTTCTTTAAAATGTCTTAACCTAAATGTGTTTTTGTTTAACGCTATTTTTCTTTCAACAAGTGATATTCATGATATATTGAATATTTTTTAAAATTATATTCATTTTAAATTTATGGTACAAAAACCATAATAGTTTTAAAATTTCTTTCAATTGGTATCATTTAAATGTTACATATGTAAAAAATAATTAGATATTTTTCTTAACTTGAATATGTTTTCTTTAACATCCTCCATACCTATAACTGATATTATTTTTTTTATCTCAAATATCAGTCGATATCAATTTTTTACATATTAGTATCCCATTAGTTTTATCTTTAAATTTTTTTTTGGAATGTCTACGTAAGGAGTAGTCACAGAAAATGATTTTAATAAAATTGCATGAATGCAAATCTAAATCGTACAAAATTTATGAAATATATTTTTCTATTGCATGATTATATAGTAATTAGTTTGAATGTTCATCAATTGATTTTAATTGTTTGAATTTTGATATTTTGATGAAATTCATTCTTTTACTTTTTTGCATATTTGCATATGTATGCTTGGTTTTTATATATTTGATATGCAAATGCATATGATTGAATGTTCATGTATATGTTCTTATTAACAATAGGTATCCATATTAAATTTATGACATTGTGTAATACTTTATGCTTGTAAGATCAATGTATCATTTCTAATTATTGTATAAAGTATAACAAGTGTTGGATTTATTGAATTTCATGTGTTACTAACATGTTTTCTCATCTATGTTGAAATTCAATACCTTTCTTAGTGTAAAAGTTTTTGTGCTAAAAGAATCATGGAATATGTTATTAAAGGTGAGTTTTTGTTCTCAAATGATTTATATACTTAAAATCTTTATTTTTTTAATTTTACTCTATATTATAAATTATTTTTATATAACAAAAAGGGAAAGAAATAAGTGAAAATTTTGATTTCTCAAAAAAAGAGTGGGAGCTTAAATATTCTTATAAAGGAGAGTTTTTTTCAAAAACAATTTTCAAATAAGTTTTGTTATATCAGAAAGGGGAGATTGTTGAACTTATATTTTAATAATAATGAATATTTGTAAAATTAATTTTGGACTTAATGAAATATTTTAAAAATAGTTTAAGTCCTAAATAACTTGAAAATATGTTTTCTAATTTTTTTATATATATAAAATAATTTTCAGTTAATTAAAATATTTTTAAAGTGTTAAAAATGTGTTTAAAGCTTTTAAAATATGAAAAACACTATTTAGTCACTATTTGACATTATTCACGATATTGTTTACACACATGTATTATTCATGACTAGTCAGTTTCGAAACTCTTGCTAAAGTTTTGAAACTTTCTCCCTTGAAACAATTTCAACGAATTGAGTTTCTCCAACTGTCACGTTTTTAAGTAGAGTTTCAAAACTCATATTAAAAGTTTTGAAACTTTAACTCCATAGTGTATTTTTGTGTTTGAGAAAAGGTCTCCAAACGACTATAATTATTCTCAATGGTTATAAACGGCTACAAACTCATTCCTCATCATATAAGCACCTCAAGAACGCTTGAAGGATTTTATTACACCTATCCAAGCTTAAAGATCAAGAGAAAGGAGTTTTAATTCTCAATTCTTTTATTTTCTCTTGTATATGGTATAGTGAGCCTTATCGAATATATTTTTCATCGTTTGTGAGCTTAAATCTTTGTAAATACCTACCTAGTGAGATATTCATGTTTACCCAAGTCAAACCTTGTAAAATAAGAGTGGTTCTAGTTTAGCCTTAGAAAAACTAGAGTAGTTCTATATTAGCTATTGAAAAGATAGAGTTGTACGGCTACACCTTATCCTCAAAGGTAAGAACAAATTAATGAATTTTTTGAAATCCATAGTGATGGAAAGCTAAGGTAATGGATGTACAATTTGGTTGAGAGAGTCAACCACTATAAATCGATTTGTGTCAAAACTTTCAATTATTTGTTCAAGTTTCCACCAAACTCTATCCCTCTTGACAGTTTCTGAATGATCGATCGAACTCAACAAGAGGAGATAGGTCATAAAAGTCCTCAAGACAAACGATTATAACCAAATCCATAATGGAATATGAATTTGTTGTCCTGGACAAAGTTGGAGAAGAGACTATGAATTTTTTTGAAGATATTCTAGAAAGGCTATAGCTTATGCCCACAATATGTGTACATTGTAATAACCAAGAAATACTTGGAAGATCACAAAACATGATATATAATGGTAAATCGAGACACATGCATCGTCAACATAATACCGTTAGATCATTGATCTCGAATGTAATTATCTCTTTTGATCTTGTAAAGTTAAAAGATTATATTGTTGATCCGCCAATCAAAGGGTTGAATCAAGATCAAGTTGATAAAAACATCAAATGGAATATAACTAAAGCTCATGAATTTTTAAGTCATTATGTGAAGAAAAATCCAACCTAGTTAATTGGAGATCCCACGATTTCTGTTCAGAATGACAACCTACTTGCATAGACTCTGTGAGGTCACTATAGGGGTTCTGATTCCAAGGTCATTCCTATGATGAAAAATAATTGAAAATAAAAATTTGTAAACAATACTTTTAATGAAAAGGTCACTTATACGAGAGTAAACTGGGACCACTTCAAGGAGACTAGTGGGGTATAGTTATCTAAGCTCTTACAGAATCAAGAGATGTCCACAACTGTATAGATATAACCAGAAAACTAAAATCCTTGCCAAAGAGTTAGTTGTGCGTGGTATGTCATCTTTTATACAAATGACATAACAATTCAAGGGTGGATGTCTACTTATCTTATGCAATTATAACATATTTTATCACCACATTGAATCAATGGTTTTTATTTAACCATCAGTTTCATTCAAGTGATGGAGAGCTAGAAAAATGAATTTTTGTAAATTTTGAGGTATATTTTCAATGGTTAAAGTTAGAGATTCAAATCATAAAATTATGATTTTATATTCTACTTCATAGTACCTTTTAATGGTACACTATATGCTCAAAATGATTAGGTGAAGAATGTAACCCCCTAGACCCGGTCTATGAGTTAGACTCAAACCTAAGTGGTCACATATCCCATTCAGAGGTTTTTTTTTTAATATCTTACAATACATTATATTAATAATACAGATATGTCCAAAATTATAGCAAATACATGTCACCAAACATAACTGAAAAACATATAGAAATATATGTTCGTACAAAATAAGTAGTTGATTTCCACTGATGCCAAATCTGCTAGCTTACTGTCTGCTACTATCTGAAAAAGGGTAAAAACTACAGAATGAGCTAAAAAGCTCAGTGTGCTCCATACAGTATATAAGAAAAATATACAGATAAAATCTTTCAATGAAATCGGTTTATGCAATATGTTTTTATTTTTATTTTTAAAACATGAACACTACCCCCATCCGTTCACATCATAGTTGTGTAGGTTCCCCAGAACCATACACCCAACCGCACATGCCATTTAGTCCCTGAGCACAAAGCCGAGAAGTCTGCAGATAATCTTCCTTCAACAATACCCCCCCCAAATGACAATGAATGTATTCAATTGAAAACAATGATTAATCACTTAAAACATAACAAATATTTCATACTTAGAAACCATATGCAGAAATACGGAAATCAGAATTCAAATCAATAATTCAGATATCAGATAAGCAGATCTCAGAAATCGGTATGAAATACCTTAATTCAGAAATTATATCAGAATATACAGCAAATCAAATATCAAATACTCGGTATTCAGATAAATTATTTAAATCAGTAATATAATACTGTTAGGAAACACACCTGTAACAGTCTGGGAAATCAGATAGGGAAGCCTATTACTGGGTATGTCGATCACGTTCTGCTGCAGCGCTAGACCCTACGAATTGAAAAATCCATATTGGAATCCTAATATAAATAATCTAAATATTATTTAAATAATATACGGAAACCTACGGGTAATTCTCGTAGTACGCGGTTCAGGCTGATCTAACGAACGGATAATACCGGACCTAATTGATCCTTGCTCAGGTGAAACACGAGTACCTTCATAAAATATTTTATTGAAAAAAAATCATTGACCAAATCTCATTTAAATAATCAAAATATTAAAATATTAAGCCTTTTGGGTTTACAAGCTCGATTCGGGAATTTCGGGTCAGAATTTGGAAAAACGGACTTCGGAATCAAATTCAGGACGTCGAAAAATATAAAGTATGACCTTCCGAAATTTCGAATTCTTGGTCAAAATTAAAGTCAACGGGGTTGACTGATGATTTGGAGACTTTCAGGTTTGAATTTAGCAAAACGGACCCCAAAAACGGATTCGGGACGTCGAAAACTATCAGGATAGGTATTCTTGGTCGAAAACAAAGGTCGTTTAATAGCTGGTCAAAGCCGGTCAAAGTTCTGGTCAAATGAGGTCAACAAACTGTCAAACATTTTACACAAATAGCACCTTTAAAAAAATTACCAAAATAGCACCCATTTCGAATTAATTCCCAGAATAGCACAAAAATGAATTAATTCCCAGAATAGCACCGGTCAACGGTCAACGGGTCGAGTCGGGTCAACGGGTCAGGTAAACGGGTAAACGGGTCAGGTAAACGGGTAAACGGGTCGTGACCGGTCAAACCGGTTCAAAACCGGTTACACCGGTCAAAACCGGTTTTCAGCGTTCACTCGCCTGCGGTGGCACGTGTGGGCGCGTGCGACGTCCTCCGGGGCTCTAAAAATCACGGAAAAATTTCTAAAAATTATTTTGAGCGATTTCGAGATACTTACAAAGATCGGTTCAAATTTTTGAACGGCGGAGAGCTCGATTTCGACTCGGCCGAATCTTTGACTGATCCACCTCCCCACGCGCCGCCGTCAACGGAGATCGAGGATGACACCGGCGGACTCGGAACGGCACAAGGAACACGATGGTGCGGGAGGTGTCGTAAAAGGAGCAACGATCGGCGATGAATTTAGGATTTTCTAGGCGATTGAGCTTAAAAAAAACGTCGATGCTTTGACTTGAAATTCACGACGTTTGGCAGCGTTTCGCTTCAATTAAATTGAAGGGTTTGTTCCTCGCTTGATGATGAACACGATGGTGGTTTCAAAACGACGATCGGAATTCAGACGGTGTCGGAATCGTCGTCGGAAGTTGAGGTAAGGAAATGGAAATTTGGGAGGAATTGGGTTCTGAAAATCAGAACCCAATTCACGCATATATCATATATATAAACCAAATACCTAACTTTTTTGGGTAAATTCAGGGCTTGGTCCCTGAATTTTCTTTAACTCTAAAACAAGCTACAAGTTTTAAAATCTTTCAGTTTAGTCCCTAAAAATTACCAATTTTCACAATTAAATCTTCAATTCCATTTAACTATTATTTTGATATTATCGGGTTGTTACAATTCTCCCCCTCTACAAGAAATTTCGTCCTCGAAATTTACCTTATGAAAACAGATGAGGAAATTGAACCTCCATTGACTCCAATGTCTCCCAAGTAGCTTCTGAGGGGCTACGATTACTCCACTATACTTTGACCATTGGAATACGCCTATTCCGAAGGACTCGCTCTTCCCTCTCTAAAACCTGAACAGGCTCCTCCTCATATGACAAATCAGGTCTCAACTCTACCTCATCAACCTGAATGATGTGATCTGGATCTGGACGGTATCGCCTCAACATAGAAACATGAAAAACATCATGAATACGACTGAGCTGGGAAGGCAACTCAAGCTGATAAGCAACAGGTCCAACTTTCTTCAGAATACGATACGGCCCAATAAATCGCGGACTCAGTTTACCTTTACGTCCAAATCTCAATACCTTCTTCCATGGAGATACCTTGAGAAAAACCTGATCTTCAACCTCAAACTCGATATCCTTACGTCGCTTATCTGCATATGACTTCTGCCTATTAAATGCCTCTCTTAAACGATCACGGATCAGTCTGACAGTATCTTCAGTCTCTCGAACCAAATCTGGACCCAAAGTTTTTCTATCATGTAACTCTGTCCAACATATAGGAGTACGACATCTACGGCCATATAGAGCCTCGTACGGTGCCATGCGAATACTCGCCTGATAACTATTATTGTAAGCAAACTCAGCTAACGGCAAGAAATCTTCCCAACTACCACGAAAATCAATCACACAACCCCGTAATATATCCTCCAACACCTGAATCACTCGCTCAGACTGTCCATCAGTTTGAGGATGAAAAGCTGTACTGAAATTCAAACGAGTACCCAGAGCCTCGTGCAAAGCTTTCCAGAACCTAGAAGTGAATCTCAGATCTCGATCAGATATGATAGACAACGGAACACCATGAAGTCTAACGATCTCAGAAATGTATAACTTAGCCAGTTTATCCAGAGAATAATTAACCCGAATAGGGATAAAGTGCGCTGACTTGGTGAGTCGATCAACAATCACCCAGATAGAATCCTTTTTGGAAGGAGTTAGAGGAAGACCAGTAACGAAGTCCATCGTAATACGCTCCCATTTCCACTCAGGAATCTTAATTGACTGTAATAATCCAGACGGATGCTGGTGCTCTGCCTTAACCTGCTGACAAGTCAAACACCTTGCCACAAAATCTGAAATATTCTTCTTCATACCAGTCCAAAAGTAGCGCTCTTTGAGATTATTGTACATTTTGTCCCCACCAGGATGCATAGCATAAAGACTACTATGAGCCTCCTGAAGAATAACCCGTTTCAACTCATCATCTTTAGGAACGCAGTAACGACCGTGAAAACACAAAATACCATCCTGATCCACAGTATACTCCGAACTCGATCCTTGCTTAACTTGTTCAATAATGGGAAGCAACGAGTTATCAAGGAGTTGTTTAGCCTTAATCTCCTCGGCCAAAATAGGTTTAACCTGTAACTCTGCTAACAAACTATTATCATCAAATAAGCTCAAGTTGGCAAATAAGGCTCTGAGGTCTGATATCGCCTTACGTCTCAAGGCGTCTGCCACTACATTAGCCTTACCTGGATGATATTCTATCTCAAAATCATAGTCCTTTAAAAGCTCCAACCAGCGACGCTGTCTCAAATTTAATTCTTTCTGAGTAAGCAGATACTTCAGACTCTTATGATCAGTATAGATATAACACTTTTCTCCGTAGAGGTAGTGTCTCCAAATCTTTAAAGCAAAAACCACCGCAGCTAATTCCAGATCGTGAGTAGGATAATTACGCTCATGCGACCTTAACTGACGTGACGCATAAGCGACAACCTTCTTCTCTTGCATCAAAACACATCCTAATCCAGAATGAGAAGCATCACTGTAGACAGAAAAATCCTTCCCAGATTCAGGCTGAATCAACACTGGGGCTTGAGTTAAAACAGTCTTCAATTTCTCAAAGCTAGCTTGTTGGTCCTCAGACCAGACAAATGGAACATCTTTCCTCAATAGTTTCGTCAGAGGAGCTGCAATAAGGGAGAACCCCTCAACGAAATGACGGTAGTAACCAGCTAAGCCCAAGAAACTACGGATCTCAGAGACGTTTCTGGGTTGCTTCCAGTTCATAATAGCCTCCACTTTGCTCGGATCCACCTGAATACCATCAGCAGAGACGATATGTCCAAGAAAAGTCACTTCGCTGAGCCAGAACTCACACTTGCTCAACTTAGCGTATAGCTTATTCTCCCTTAGAGTCTGAAGAACAGTTCTTAAATGCTCCTCATGTTCTACTTCACTTCTAGAATACACCAGTATATCATCAATGAATACAACTACAAACTGGTCCAAATAAGGTCGAAACACTCTATGCATCAGATCCATAAAAGCAGCAGGGGCATTAGTTAACCCGAATGACATCACTAAAAACTCATAATGCCCATATCGAGTACGAAAAGCAGTCTTCGGAATATCCGAATCTTTCACTTTAAGTTGATAATAACCAGATCTTAAGTCTATCTTTGAAAAGATAGAAGCCCCTCGAAATTGGTCAAATAGATCGTCGATTCTGAGCAGAGGATATTTATTTTTAACAGTGAGCTTATTTAGTTTTCTATAATCAATACAGAGTCTCAATGTCCCATCTTTCTTCTTGACAAATAGAACTGGAGCTCCCCACGGTGATACACTGGGTCGGATAAATCCCCTGTCCAACAACTCCTGGAGTTGGATTTTCAGTTCTTTAAGCTCCTTTGGGGCCATACGATAAGGAGCCATTGAAACCGGGGTGGAACCAGAATAGACTTCAATCACAAACTCGACTTCTCTATCTGGAGGTAATCCAGGCAACTCCTCGGGAAAAACATCGGGAAATTCCTTGATAATTCGGATGCCTTCAATATCGGATTGCGATATCCTAGTGTCCAAAATATAAGCAAGAAACGCCTCGGAACCCTTCCTGATCATCTTCTCCGCTACTAAAGCAGACACAACATTCGTCAGAAATCCACGTCGTTCCCCGATCATTACAATCTTTTGATTATCTGAGGTCTTCAGAACAGCTCTCTTAGTCTCAAAATCAATATTTACTCGATGTTTGTCCAACCAATCTACGCCGAGAATCAAATCGAACTCTTTAAAGGGTAACTCCATCAGGTCAGCCAGAAAAATCTCCCCATTGATCTCTATAAGGCACTCTCTAAAAATACGATCCAACACGATGGATTGGCCTAAGGGACTTTGAACTATCACTGAACGCTCAGTATTCTCAACAGGAATATTTAGACCCTCAGAAACGGAATGTGATACATAGGAATTTGTAGAGCCACTATCAAACAATGCAAAGTATGGAACTGAATGAATAGTAACAGTACCTGCAGTCACATTTGGCCCATCACGATCTTGTCGAAGTCTAGCAGTGTAAACCAATGCAGGTTGTCTGGCCTCAGATCTGACTTGACCCCTACTCTGAGATGCTCGGACCCTATTAACTGATTCAGGTGCTCTCTCCTGAGTACGACCACCCGCAGGAGTCTGAACAGTACTCTGAGTACGAGCGGGAGTACGAGCTGGTGTCTGAACTGTAGAAACTGACACTGTGCAATCCCTTATAATATGGTCACTAGAACCACATCTAAAACATGTGCCCAATTTTCTTCTGCATTCCCCAAGATGATGTTTCCCACAGTAATCACATGTCTGCAAAGGTTGCAACCCAGAAGATCCACCATGTCTAGTAGACTGAAAAGTTGAAGCACCAGATGCAACAGGTCTGACACTCGCACCGCCTCTCTGAAAGGAATCACCCCTGCCTCTCTTGCTAGGATGTGCAGAAGAATTAACAGAACCAGAAGGCCTCCTGAATCGGGTTTGAGCTCGATCACTATCTCTCCTGTGCTCCATACCCAGTCGCTCTATTTCCTTAGCAGTCTTGGCTATCTCAACCAAAGCATCAAAATTCCTCTCTCGGTGAGTAGCGACTCGACTCCTGATTTCATACCTGAGTCCATTCTCGAACCTCAAGCATCGATCTGTCTCACTATCCACAAGTCCAGGAGCATATCGGCTCAATCGGATAAATTCAACCTCATAATCCATAACAGACATATTACCCTGCTCCAGATTCTGAAACTCTTGGCGTCGCTCCTGCAGATATCTCTCTCCGATGTAGCGACTTTGGAAGCGCGTTTTGAAAAGATCCCATGTTAATTGGTTCCTCGGAATACTACCAGAAATGGATTGCCACCATCTGAAGCTTTCTTTCTTCAACATAGTTAGGGCCCCCTTTATCTTTTGCTCAGGTCTGAGGTCCATCTCATCCATAATCCTCTCTGTTTCCTCCAGCCAATACTCAGCGTCTGTCGGAGGTCCACCAGTAACACCCTCAAATGGTACTACACCAGCAGCAACCAGAGAATTTGAAATCTCCACTGCAGTCATGTTACTAGGGGCTCTAGCAGCTCTCTGAAACATGTGGAAGATAGCTCTATTAATGGCGTCTTCATTCATCTCAGTATCCTCATCTTCAGTGACGGGAGGGTCTCTCACGGGAGTAAACTGATCATCATGAGAAAGAGTCTGATCTACTTGCGGAATAGGAGGATCACGTGCTGACATCGGATCGTCTATCGTAACAGAAGGTCGAGTGACTCGCCCTCTACCACGTCCACGTCCTGTCCTACGACCTCTAGCAGCATTCATCGTTGGATCTATAAGGCTCTACAGAAAAAATTTGAAACATGTGTCAGATTAGCATCAGGGATCTCGAGAAAACTTTAAATCATAACATAAGGTGACATTTTTTTTTAAAAAATCCAAAATTTAGGACCCATATACAGTCCAAGTGTTTAAAACCGAAAGCTCTGATACCACCAAATGTAACCCCCTAGACCCGGTCTGTGAGTTAGACTCAAACCTAAGTGGTCACATATCCCATTCAGAGGTTTTTTTTTAATATCTTACAATACATTATATTAATAATACAAATATGTCCAAAATTATAGCAAATACATGTCACCAAACATAACTGAAAAACATATAGAAATATATGTTCGTACAAAATAAGTAGTTGATTTCCACTGATGCCAAATCTGCTAGCTTAATGTCTGCTACTATCTGAAAAAGGGTAAAAACTACAGAATGAGCTAAAAAGCTCAGTGTGCTCCATACAGTATATAAGAAAAATATACAGATAAAATCTTTCAATGAAATCGGTTTATGCAATATGTTTTTATTTTTATTTTTAAAACATGAACACTACCCCCATCCGTTCACATCATAGTTGTGTAGGTTCCCCATAACCATACACCCAACCGCACATGCCATTTAGACCCTGAGCACAAAGCCGAGAAGTCTGCAGATAATCTTCCTTCAACAATACCCCCCCAAATGACAATGAATGTATTCAATTGAAAACAATGATTAATCACTTAAAACATAACAAATATTTCATACTTAGAAACCATATGCAGAAATACGGAAATCAGAATTCAAATCAATAATTCAGATATCAGATAAGCAGATCTCAGAAATCGGTATGAAATACCTTAATTCAGAAATTATATCAGAATATGCAGCAAATCAAATATCAAATACTCGGTATTCAGATAAATTATTTAAATCAGTAATAAACTGTTAGGAAACACACCTGTAACAGTCTGGGAAATCAGATAGGGAAGCCTATTACTGGGTATGTCGATCACGTTCTGCTGCAGCGCTAGACCCTACGAATTGAAAAATCCATATTGGAATCCTAATATAAATAATCTAAATATTATTTAAATAATATACGGAAACCTACGGGTAATTCTCGTAGTACGCGGTTCAGGCTGATCTAACGAACGGATAATACCGGACCTAATTGATCCTTGCTCAGGTGAAACACGAGTACCTTCATAAAATATTTTATTGAAAAAAAATCATTGACCAAATCTCATTTAAATAATCAAAATATTAAAATATTAAGCCTTTTGGGTTTACAAGCTCGATTCGGGAATTTCGGGTCAGAATTTGGAAAAACGGACTTCGGAATCAAATTCAGGACGTCGAAAAATATAAAGTATGACCTTCCGAAATTTCGAATTCTTGGTCAAAATTAAAGTCAACGGGGTTGACTGATGATTTGGAGACTTTCGGGTTTGAATTTAGCAAAACGGACCCCAAAAACGGATTCGGGACGTCGAAAACTATCAGGATAGGTATTCTTGGTCGAAAACAAAGGTCGTTTAATAGCTGGTCAAAGCCGGTCAAAGTTCTGGTCAAAGGAGGTCAACAAACTGTCAAACATTTTACACAAATAGCACCCTTTTAAAAAAATTACCAAAATAGCACCCATTTCGAATTAATTCCCAGAATAGCACAAAAACCGAATTAATTCCAAGAATAGCACCGGTCAACGGTCAACGGGTCGGGTCGGGTCAACGGGTCAGGTAAACGGGTAAACGGGTCGTGACCGGTCAAACCGGTCAAACCGGTCAAAATCGGTTCAAAACCGGTTAAACCGGTCAAAATCGGTTTTCAGCGTTCACTCGCCTGCGGTGGCGCGTGTGGGCGCGTGCGACGTCCTCCGGGGCTCTAAAAATCACGGAAAAATTTCTAAAAATTATTTTGAGCGATTTCGAGATACTTACAAAGATCGGTTCAAATTTTTGAACGGCGGAGAGCTCGATTTCGACTCGGCCGAATCTTTGACTGATCCACCTCCCCACGCGCCGCCGTCAACGGAGATCGAGGATGACACCGGCGGACTCGGAACGGCACAAGGAACACGATGGTGCGGGAGGTGTCGTAAAAGGAGCAACGATCGGCGATGAATTTAGGATTTTCTAGGCGA
The DNA here is from genome assembly GCF_006381635.1 of Hibiscus syriacus. Lineage (NCBI taxonomy): Eukaryota > Viridiplantae > Streptophyta > Magnoliopsida > Malvales > Malvaceae > Hibiscus > Hibiscus syriacus. Next base: position 339,039 of record NW_024063196.1, read on the forward strand.
TTGAGCTTAAAAAAAACGTCGATGCTTTGACTTGAAATTCACGACGTTTGGCAGCGTTTCGCTTCAATTAAATTGAAAGGTTTGTTCCTCGCTTGATGATGAACACGATGGTGGTTTCAAAACGACGATCGGAATTCGGACGGTGTCGGAATCGTCGTCGGAAGTTGAGGTAAGGAAATGGAAATTTGGGAGGAATTGGGTTTTGATTTTCAGAACCCAATTCACGCATATATCATATATATATATATATAAACCAAATACCTAACTTTTTTGGGTAAATTCAGGGCTTGGTCCCTGAATTTTCTTTAACTCTAAAACAAGCTACAAATTTTAAAATCTTTCAGTTTAGTCCCTAAAAATTACCAATTTTCACAATTAAATCTTCAATTCCATTTAACTATTATTTTGATATTATCGGGTTGTTACAAAGAATAACAAATTGCTTCTAAAAGTAAGATACTTGTAAATTATATTGAGGAAAATAGAAAGTGTATATCTGACATTGGTGGGATACCTATTATGAGGGGGTTTTATATACATGAACCGACTTGAGTGTTATAGAATGTGAAAGACAAGATTCTGCCTCGTGCGCAGGAATATGGGGTAAATCAATACATATATAAATCTGATGAGGTTAGGGATCCACCCACATGACGTGGAAAGGCATGAAACGTTTCAAACCAATTAGGCATTCTAGGGCCCTATATATATTTTAGTTTAAATACGAATTTTTTCCCTCAAGTAAGATCATATTTTGTAAAAATGTTGTTTGGGGTTTAAACGAAAAAACTAAATTGAACTTAATGGCTCTTTAGTTCATACATTATTTAAGTAATTGTTATCTTGATTCAAAATATGAGAATATTATATATTAATGGATGAACATGATATACATATTAATGGATGAAAATATTTTCTCTATTTTAAATGTTTTCAGTAATAGAAAAAGGTTTGGTTACAATTCACAAAGCAATGCAATCATGTTAGTACTTTAGTCCTATCATTATTGTATCTTGGTAGATAGTCGACTGACGTTTCTCCAACAACCTAAGAACGATCGAATTTATCTTAAAAAAATTGTGTAAACATACCTCAACATATTTACTCGTTATAATTTCATATCTACATACGAGTAAATAGATTTGTTCTTTAATTTTAATTATGTTTCTGTTTTGCTTCATTCAATAGAATAATAATACCAACATATTTTTATTATTATTTATTTTTAAATTAATATTTTTTATAACAATATATATCTAGTAAGAAATTTATTATTTTCACTAAAATTAATATTAAATTTAAATTATGTCATCACCTCTAAATTCCAAAACAAATTAAATTATATAATTATTATATTTTCAATCAAATTAATAGTTGCTTGAATAGTAATTAAAATCAAAAGACCATAATAAAATAAATTTTCACTTTATTTAAGAATGCAAAATTCATTAATTAATTATAAAATTAATATTAAATTATTCTAAAATTTAAATTTATAATATTTATTTAAAATAAAATATGAAATCATTTAAAAAAATTTAAAATTGGGTGAAGTACACAAATGGTCCTTGACTATAGGGTATAACTTTATTTAGTCCCTCGATTACTAAAAATTACAAAATAATCCTTTGACTATATATTGTTACTTTGTTAAGTCTCTCGACTATTAAAAGTTATAAAATGATCATCGACTATTCATTATGTTCTAAACTCGTACTTTTTCGTTAAGAATTTAATGATATTCCGAGTTAAACTTTAAATTGTTGACTGTGGTGTGATAAAATATGATCTTACAATCTCAAACGACTATCATTTCTTAGCCATCATGTTAATATTCAACTTAGACAACCATTAATTTTTTAACGGAAAAGGACGAGTTTGGAATATAATAAATAGTCGGACAACCATTTCATAACTCTTTTTTTACTTAGCAGAAGAAATTTTTTATTAAATAAATCCTGAGTCAAGAGTCTCGTTAAAAACCTCCCTAAACTTAAGTGGAGGAAAAGAGTACTCTTGACTAGGAGCAAAATATAACTCCAAATGATACAAACGAAACAAAACACAATACATACGAAGATGCCCCTTCAATATCTAAAGCCCCTTACCAAAGGCAAGGCTGGGAGCAATGCAACGTTACAACAACCAACAGACTTAGTGCAACAACAGCATCGACACTTTAAAGACTTAACACAAACATCATCTCTAGAAACCAGTACAGACAAAATCGGGCTGAAACAAACAAAGCTAACATCATCTAAAAGAAGAACAGAGAACGATTGCATGCTTCGACAATTACGCTCCAGACCATACCTAGAAATAGATTGGTTAACGACCTAACCGACAAAGAGAAAGCCAACAAAACAAGCAGAGCAGTTAACGAAAACTCCAGCACTGTAGAGGTCGTCTAGACCAACAACAACCAAACTTCCAACATAATAACCCAAAATCAATCGGTTCTACGCACCCCATCGAGCACAATACAATGCACCATTCTATTACGATTACAAGGCATGAACCAACCATTGCACTACTTGATCATCCAAACAACTTACAAATTTCAGGAAGAACAATTGGAAATACTCTTCGGGAAACACCTCTTTGACCAATAAGACCAAGCAAAGCAAAAAGGGTAAAGAACTCCCTTACACAAGCCAAGATACAACTAGCAAAAGATAATATGGAATGGCCATGACAACCAGCACAATCAAACTCTAAACTCCTACAAAAACAAACAACAAAACAAAAACTTTGCTCCTTTCTCAAAACGCCTAACAAACCTATAGAGAATAATCAAACATAACATTACTAACTGTCGCCATAACCTAACATGAATCAGTGCAACTTTAATTCATTACTAACAAAGCTACTTCCTTCACCATTTCCTGCTTCTCACCGGAAAAATGGATACCAAGGCTTTTACCCAACTCCAAAGTTTTCTCGACTTCTTTAAATGCAGCCAACCATCTACCTTTTAAATCTGAATCAAATAATGACCTTCCTGATAACTCTGAGGAGTCCAAATCATCTATCTTCAATTTGAGCTTCTTAAGCGCTTGATCCATTTTTCTTCTGCTTGGAACATATAAAACTTGATTTTGTATTTTCAGAAGAGATCCATACTTTTTCGATTTTTTGTTTTTTCTCAAGTGCTCAATTTTTGGAAATGAATTGACCAAATCATCAGTCACAAAATCTCCCCGACCCTTAAAGTCCTTAAGAGTCCTCCATAAGTAATTATGGTCTACATTAGTTGCTGGAGAATCAGAATCGCTACCCATATGGAAACCAGCTTCTCCATTATTCAAGGCACTACTCTCGACATTCTTGACAGTATCTCGATTGATATCAACGTGCTCCTCAAGTGAAGCAATAACCTTCCCTGTTGAACCTTCAACTCCATTAACATCAACTCCAAAAAGCCCATCATTCCGAGAAGGATCATGAACCGTCAAAATATTACCTCCACCACTCAATTCTGATTCATTCAGATGGCCTGATTTCTCGTGTAATTGAGATTCATCATTTCTAATGAATTCGTTCCCAAAGCAACATGCAATTAATTCAGCAACCCTCACCTCTTCAGTTCTCTCAAACTTAGCCGAAGACGCACCAGAGTTATCCTCTTCCGTTGAACTCATATGGAAAGCCTCCTTATGATCATTCGAACCTCCCTTCAAATTTTTTTTGATACCCCATTGAGTCGTAGTTCCAACATCATCCGAAATGCCGATCTCCAAAACTTGAACCAAGTGAATATTGTTTCCAATTTCTATCTCCACTGTTTCATCGATCCTCTTATCTAGGTTTGTAGTAATCAAAATTGTTACGTTCTCACAATCTATGGACTGGGCTGCATTCTCACCTAAAGATTCAAAATTTCCCCATAACTCCGTCGCCCTTTTAAGTGTAATATGATTCCAACAATGCAATGGAACACCCGAGACCTTAATCCAGGTCGCCCTCTCTGAATAAACCAACGATTCTGACTATAGCTCAACCTTCGAGAAGATTTCTTTGAGATATGACCAGTTCAAGTATTCTAACATCAAGAACAATTCATCATCTTCAAAGCTTAATAAAAATAATTTACCTCCAATACGTTGGACTTTGATGCTCTCCAATCCCCATTTCTACAAGCAAAAACTAATCTCCCTCATGCTGCAAACCGTTGACATCCTCATTTCTGATCAATCTTCCCCATTCTTTATTTGTAGCCTGAAAATTTCCAAATTGATCATTCTCTTGATTCAAATTCCTTAGAGAGGCCTCCTTAGATGTTTCTGCTTGAAAGCAACCTCCCCATGGCCTTATCACCCTATCAGCGTCTCTACTACCTCCCATTCTTGATGATTCTCTAGACTTTTCAAACTGAACCGACAATTTGCAATCATTGAGAAAAAAAACCATTCAGCTTCTCCATACAACGTTCTACCTCTACCTTGCTACCAAACCTAACAAAACCAAAACGCTTACCTTTTCTGCTTAACTTATTTGCAATGAATGCACCAACGACATTCCCATACCTAGCAAATAAAAACCATAGACCCTTCCAATGAAATGCCTTAGGGATATTTTCCACAAACAAAGAAACTACCTGAGTTGCTGTTGAACCGATCATCTTCTTAGTTATATGGAAAAAATCACACACACATAAACACAAACAGGTGAATTGCAACTGAAAACAACCTTATAAACTCAAAACTTTACTCTAATCAAACATCAAACACATCATGCGTCGGAGAAAAAGAATAGCTAAGCGGGGAGTCGCCCCATAAGAGCAGACGAATACACACACAACACTTCCATTGAATTAGAAGCAATGCAAATGACGAATTTTCTTGCTTTTTAAAGAACAACCTAAATACCAAAGAAAATGGACTAACTTTGTTGCAGAAACCTTGAAAATATTGAAAAATTTTTGGAGAAGTTATGATGAAAAAAAAGAGAGAATTTTGGGAGAAAAGTTTCATTTCGTAACTTTTAATAGTCGAGGGATTTAAAAAAGTAATATTATGTAGTCGGAGGACAATTTTATAGCTTTTAATAGTCGAGGAACTTAATAAAACAATACTCTATAATCGGATGACCATTTGTATACTTTACCCTTTAATTTCTAAATGATATTTGATTTGCTGGCATATGTGAATGAAAAACAACCATATCAGTATCAGTAGAAATTGAAATTTTCAATGCTAATACATCGGAGCATATTGAGATTTTGAAATTCTCAATGCTACCCTATCGGAGCAATTTACTCGATGGAACGTTTTACTACTTTAGAAAAACTAATATTAGATATTTTCTCCAAATAATAAAACAAAATTATTAATACATATAGAATTTGTATCATTAATTTGTGCTGTAGTTATGTTTAAAATAATTACATGTAAATAATTTATCGTATATAACTTAGGGCTTATATTTACATTATTTTATGAATGATATTTTGTTTTAATGTTTTATTTTATAAAATTCACATGCTTCCTAAACCAAATCTCTAAACTTCAAAAATACATATAGAACGGCAAACGATGCAGAAACCCTAATCCAGATCCCAAGGTGTAATTTGTTTGTGATTTTCTTGGCAGCCAAAAAGAGATATAAGGCAATGGCCAATTCGGAGACAATTAACGGCGAGATGGAGACGACGGAGGAGTTGAACGACACCGGCGAAGGCAAAATATCCGAGCTGCTTAATAAAATCGAAGCGCTTAAGAGCGAGAAGCTGAAATTGATCCACGAAAACAAAAGAATGAAGGAGAAGATGAATAAACTGAATCAAGAAGTGGATCATCTGCACAGCAGGGAAGAAGAGATGAGACAGGACATAAACGACTGGGATGAAGATACGAGTTTCCTGGAATCGATCGCTACGAGATCGGCCGACCTCGAGATCGAAGTCACGAGGCTCCAACACGATATTATAACGTCGATGCACGAAGTAGGCGAGGCGAAGCAGGAGGTGATCGAGTTAAAGAACGCATTGGAAGAGAAAGCGTCGGTGATCGAAAGATTGCGCTCTGAAATCTCCGATCTGATCAAGGATAAAGTGAAGGCCGAGAAGAGAGGGAGAGAACTGGAGACGAAGATAGAGCTTCTAGAAGTGAGGGTAAAGGAGGAGAGGGGAAAGAAAAATCGGCTCCAAGATGAAATGGAGGAGAGGATCAATGAATTAAAGAAGAAAATCGAGGACCTTGAAGACGAGGTGTCTAAAACCAACGATAAGTTGAAAAGAAGCAAGCAAGTGAAACGACTATGCGAGGAGAAGGTGATGGGGTTGGAGAAGAAAATGTTGGCATTCAAAGATATGGTGGACGAGAAGACAATCGAAGCTGCTCTTAGTGGAAAGGTTAAGGATATTGGTTGCGAAGACAAAGGGTTGAATGTGCCGATCGTGGCGGCCGGAATGGTTGCTTCCGTCGTTGTGGTGGCGGTTGTGGTAGAACGTTGCCTTAGGAAGCATTCCTAAAGAATGAAGGCTGGTGGAAGAACTGGAAGATCAACCAGAAGAAGGATAAGCAAAGGTTAGAGCTCTGTTATAGTTATGATTATGGCTGGGCATATATATTGTTTCTTTTTCTATTATAATTATTTTTCCTAAAATAATTTTTTTCGCTATATCATTTTATATAATTTAATTATATAACTAGAAAACTATTTGTTTTAATTACTAAACTCGGGAAAAAATATTTTATAGATTAAGAAGTTATAATAAATTGTTTAAATTGATTTCATGTATTTTATTAAATATAAATCAATAACATATCATCCTTCTTAAAAATTATTTTTTTATTTTATTGATACATTTTTTCTACCATACACATTTAACCTAAAAACATCTTGTGTAATTTGTATGTTCTATTTTGTTAATTTATTTAGGTATGTTAAACATAATATTTTTTTTGTATAATCGATCTAAACATAAAATTGTACATAAAGTAAATAAATAATATACGATTTTATAAATTTTAAAGAAATCATTAATTAAAATTAGATTCTTTAGTTATGATATATTAATAAAATAATTTTAAAATAAAAGTCGCGGGTTAAAAAGTATGTTCTTTAGTTATGGTACATTAGAAAAATAATAACATTTTCTATAAATATTATTAAGTATTAGAACTTGAAGTTTAATTCAGTTTTGGAAGAAAAAAAATATCCAAAGAAATAAGAGGTGGACTATAAGGTATGATTGTTATGGTGGGACTTGGGAGGTTTTTCTGAGGATGGATTGAGGGGACGGATGGAGCAATTATTTTATGAAAAATTAAAATTAGCATATATTTAAAAGTTTTATGTATTTTTCAATTAATTTTTTTTCGTCCTTATGAAATTCTATAAAATCATCTACTTCTAAAATTTTAGAAGTTCACTACCCTAACATAAAATCTCATGTATGTCTATGGTTACAACAAGTACAATATGTTTGTTTCGGAAAACATATTCTAAAAAAATGAAATACACTTTTTGAAAAGTAATTTTCGAAAGTCATTTTATAGTATTTAGATGATGTTATATAAATCATTTTCTTTGAATTTTTTTTATAAATTATTTATTATAAATACTACATATAAAAAATAATATTATTTATTAGAAACATAATATTATTATTTTAAAATATTAGAATAATTTATTCAATATCATTTATATAATTTTAATAAATAAAAATGGTATGACCAGTATATTTTTTTAAATTGAAATTATTATTAATTATATTCATTATTTATTAAAATAACAATATTATAATATATAATTAAAATAAAAAATTTTATTAAATATATTAGTTACTTTTTGAAATAAAATATATATTATAATAATATTAAAAATTATAATATTCAAATAAAAATATTATATTAGATTTTGAAAATTTTTAATAAATATATTTTAAATATTTAGTAATATAATAATACTATTTTATGAAATTAATAAATAATATTTTTATTAATAATTTATTATTAGAATAAAATGTAATATCATATATTATTATAATATAATTAAGTATATTATATTATTGAAAATATAATATTAGATTATTAAAATTATTAATAAATATATTTTAATAATTAATGTTTAATTATTAAAATATTAAAATATTTATATTAATATTAAATACATAAAATAATATTATTTTATTTATTTATGTTTTGAAGTGAAAGGTTCGAAAAGTGACTTAAGAAAAACCAGACCGGAAATCATTTTACAGAAAATGCGAAGAAAATTTTGTTAACCAGAAAAATATTTTACATTAACCAACCTATTTCCCTCCAACCAAACACTGTAAAATGAAAAAGTATTTTTCGAAAGATGTTAAGCGAGAAACAAACTCTTGTTAATAACTTCTCATGAAGCTGGATTAAATTAAATTAGTGACCGAAGGAATTAATTTGTACGATATTCTATGTGATTAAGGATTCACATATTAATTGGATTGACTTATATTTTCTTATTATTTACATTATGATTGCCCTACAATGACATTATGTAATAGATAGAAGAATTAGAGCCGTAACAGTTGCATATTTTTCTAAAAGTATTTTCATGTAAAAATATGTGCATAATAAGCATGTTTTAAATTTGCTTGTGTGATGTGTATTTGTTTAAGCGTATGAGATTGTTTTATTTTGGATATTCACTTTGACATGTCACCTATTATTTTTGTTGGCATATATTCTTAAACTAGGAGAAACAGAAAAATTTTCTGTGAAAAAATGACCATCTAGGACACATGCTCAATGAAATAAGTTAATTGATAATGCTCATGTGCTTTCAAACTCCTCTCACAATCAAAGTAGAATCTGATTTGAAATGCACCTACATCTATCTATCTTGGCATATTTAAAATTACCGTTATATATATATATATATATATATATATTCTCGTATATCATTTAAGGTTCCTCATTTTTCTTTCCTTGAGTTTCCTGTCTCCTTACGTTATTATCATCTCTCTTTTCTTTTCTTTTTCATTTGCTTGAGATTCTCTCTAAAAGAAAATATTTTGATCTTTGAAGTGAAGAAAATTTATCGATTTTTGAAGGTTTATATATAAAAAACATGTGCGATAAATCACTTTTTTGGAAAAAAAAATTCTTCAAAGGTACACGCTTTGGCTGCAAAAGCTATTCCCAAACAGGTGTAATTAAAATGTTGGGGAGACTCATTGGTTACGATACCTTACATACTTGTCTTTATGATCTCTGAAAAACATCTCAAGCATCGATATCAAATGAACCGATATTGATATTATAATTGTTAGAATCAAAATTTAAGTTTTTGTTTGGTTAGTGTTAATACTATGTTCATAGGGTATTGATACTAAGGGTGATGACATCTATATAAGGTTGTCTTTCAAATTCTAGTGAATTATTTTGGTATCGATACCTTAGGTTGGTACCAATACTACAAGATCATTATCGATACTTTAGATAGGAGTATCGATACTAGGTGAATTCTCCAAACTTTGAGAGCTATATTAGTATTAATACCTAAGGTTGGTATATATTGATAACCCTAAAGTGTAGTACCGATACTAGTGTAGAAGTATCAATACTAGGTTTAATATAAAACAAACTTCAAGATTATTTTTGTATTGATACTCAACGTAAGTACTTATACTTTAGGTCCAATATCGATACTCAAGGGCATATATTGGTATTGACTAAGAGAAAAAGGTAAAACACCTTGTTTTAATGAGAAACTTGAGCAGAGAGTTTAGAGATGTCATGAACTCCATTAAAAGATTAAAGTGGAAATGTTGATTACTATGTGTAATTAAGCATAAAAATATTATGAGGTAACATTCCACAAGTCATTGTTTAACACTAGGGAAATAATGACACTTTAGTTACTTGTGTACGACGATCATCTTATTTGTATAAGAAATATTATGATAAATCCAAAGTCAGTTTTATTGCACTTAAAATTCTAGTTGGATTTCAATATAATGCCTTGTGACCCAGACTCGTCTAGAATACTCAGGATAGGTAGATTAGTTGAGTGATAAATATTGATGCTACGTGACCCAGATCTCATCCTATGTACCTGACAACGAGGGCCAATTAGATGTAAGATGTTGATGCTTCATGAACTAAATTTTATGTAGATTAACTTTATCATAAGCTAGATGGGTGTGAATCTTGATATGTTTATGTGACCTCAAACTACTTCATAATGTGTACTTAATTGATGTATCTATCTTATTTATAATTATACTTGTTGGCATGGTCATTTTATGAATGATGTAGTATAGTAGATTTTATTTGTGTGTCACTAAGTTTGTTAGCTTAGCATTCTGAAAGTGTTTTCATCCGCATGTTCTTAGGTGGACGTTCGAGAAAGTTATTGACATGTTTGATATACAATTTGAATGAGCTATTAGAGTACGTCTTGAGTATTATTAGTGGGCATGCATTATTCATTAATCTTATATATATTCAAATTGTAGCTCTAGTTTGATATATTGATGCTATATTTTGGGTTGTATTATTGAGAGCTCCGTATTTGTAAACTTATTATTAAGATTGTAAAACTTATGAATTTTATCTTGATTATGATGCCTAATATTACTCATTCAAAAAATGATTTCAAAAAAAGTTTAATAATTTTGTTGATTATGTATAACAATTAGTCCTCTAGATTCGAGATGGATCGTATTAGGATGTTACATTTAGTGATATTAAAGTGTCAGGTTTAATCTTTCTTAGGGCTTGCAAGTTAGAGTCGATAAGTGTCAATGTGTACATGCCTCTAGAGTGTCAAGAGTACTTAAATTTCTAGAATGGTGATTGTCATAACCATTTTTTTTTTGGATAAATAGTTAAATTTAAAAAATAATTATTACTTTATTTTTTGAAAATTTGGATTTCTTGTTTAATTTAAAATTCGGAGTCGCCATCGACCTTTGAGTTAGGTAGATCGAATACCTAAAAATCATCTTTTAAAAATTTTAAGAAAGATCATTTTAAGACAAAAATTAGTTATCAAAGATTCATTTTAAAGGGTTCGAGAGTTGGTTACGCGCGGGGAAGGACGAACACCCCCACACGCCCAAAATTGGTATCCTCGATTATACGTTGTCTAAGATGATGAAATTTTACATATTTGAGTTCAAGATTTAAGTTACAACCCTTTCTATTTTTATAACTTTTGAAAAGAGTGAATTCCATTCTTTGAAAACATTTGACTCGACAAAATCACTTAATTCACTCGATATAATTTAGAAGGATGTTCCCTTACTACATGAATTAATAAAAATTGAAATTCAGTCATGTTGGATGCAATTTGGTTAACACACGACGTAAGGCAATATTACCTTTGACCATTTTAGAAAAAAAAAACTTCAATAACATATGAATGGAGCAGTAGTAAACAACAAAAAAGGACGAGTGAAAATATCCATCATGACAAACAAATAAAACTGAACATAAATAAATAAAATAACGAAGAAATAATAAACAAATATATAAATAAGATAAATAAAAGCAGAATATCTATGGTTATTAAACTAATTATGTAAAAACACTATATTCCAATTTAAATAAATAAATATATATATATATATATATATATATAATTTTTAATAAAAAATTATTTAAAATGAATAAAATATATATACATATCTATAATTAACCTAATAAGCAACAAAAATATTGAAATTATTTTATACGAATAACCCTATGAAGGGCACTATAAAACATTCGCCACAACTATACTTTATCAGTTGTTCATATCATTTTTGCCACAACCAAATTTTATTAATTTGTCTATACTATCGTGTGTGTGTGTATATATATATATATATATATGCTTAGTGACACCCTTTTGCTATAACATCTTTTAAAATCCCTCTAATCATTGTGGAGACGATACTCACTCACTACTATATTACTTGATCGACTGTGTATACTTGCACACATTTTGCGTTCAATTTATAGCACTCACTACTATTTTACTTGAACAGATGCTAGATCGCTTGGCAGGCAAGGCTTACTATTGCTTCCTCGATGGATGCTCAAGCTACAACCAGATAGCGATAGCACCAGAGGATCAGGAGAAGACCACCTTCATGTTCCCCTATGGTACTTATGCCTTTAGGAGGATGCCCTTTGGATTATATAATGCTCCAACAACTTTTCAGAGGTGCATGTTGGCCATTTTATCGAGTTTCTAAATTTGGGGCACCGCTTTTGTAAACAATTTATGGTTACATATTTTATACAAAATATTTTAAAATGAGTATGTTTTCAGCAATAAAAGAAAAGCATGGTTAGTCACTTCGGTGACTCCGTGTGATGCTTGAGTCTTCGTGATTTGGGTGTTACAGAATTAAATTGCTTAATTTATAGTATGGAATCGTGTATATTATGAAAAAATAATACAAACCTGGTTAATTTTTTGACATTAGAGGTTGCACCTCATTCTTCTATAAACTGGTTACCTTATAGGTTGAAACATTATATATTATCAAAGTGTTAAATAAACTTGGTTTCCTGGATAACATTATAGGTTGCACATTGTTGAATGGTTAAGAAATTCTTATACAATAATTAATAGAAAGTAATACAAACTGGTTAAGCTATAAGGCTAATAGGGTACACATAAGTCTATAAATAGAATCGTTGTTCTCTCACTTCCCACCTGCACAACATCAAACACTTTTTAAATTTTCCATTCTAGTTAGTTTCTCTTCTTATATTGCTTCTATGTTTTCTCTTATGTTCTTTCTGAAGAAGTAATGGATTCTCGAAGACATCCTCTTCTGGTGGCATCTAAAAACTTCATATAGTTGATGTCAGTAGATGGTTAAAAGCCATCTATACACCAACGTTTTCCTTAAAGTTGTCAACCATATCTTTTTTAACATGACGCAAGGTCTACTTATGCATCTTTACGTGAATCCTGCTTATAAATATATCCTCTTCTGGTGCACGAAACATCGTGCGACTATTATACATACTTGTGTCAATATTAATGCGAGAAATTCTGCCACTAGAAGAGGATATCTTCATAAGGAAGAAGTCCTTATAAATCATTATCTTATGCATGTCTCTCTGTCTTCTGACTTTTCTACCTTAACAATCGATGTGCATTGTTTTGTGGGCACATAGTAGGTATCCCTTTATACATAGTAGAGTTTTAATTTTGTCTTGATATTTTATATCTTGAACTTCTTTCTTAAATAATTTGTCTACTCCTATTACGCAAAAATTGTAGGAGGATGTAGCTTTAATACATTGCTTCAATTTAATTTCAATTTTCCTAAGGATATGGATACGTTTCAATATGAATCTCATACAATTTACTTCGAATGATAAGATAGTACATTGTACATATTTTTTTGTATCTATACTTTTAGTATAGGTATCGATAAATTTTCAACTAAATCCACAGTAAACCATATTACTGCTTCAACGAATAATGAAGTTGGAAAACATAATATGCATAGATGCAAGTTGATCCTACTACAAGAATCGCCAAACCAGTACAACCCTTAATTTACCTAAATACAAAAAATTGTTGAAGAACCATCCAAGTTGTGGACATTTCTAATCTTCCACACATCTTGACCAAAAACAAAAACAATAAAGACAAGATCAGAAACTTGTACATAGAGCCTTCACACTTGGCATTCCTTAACATCTCCTCGACATCCAGTAATTTTGAACCTTCATTCACTTTCACACAACATTATCTTTTTCATTTCAACAATACTTGAACAATATTCAACTTCCGATTCTCCCTTAACATGTTATTTTCTATCATAACTTCGATAAGAATGTCATTCTTGTATTTCTCTACAACATATTCATTAAACAAACTAAAGAAGCTACATCCATCCTCCTACATCACATTTAATAAATTCATCTAAAACATACAACCAAAGAATTAACCATTATAAAAAAATTATGGACACTGTCACATTTCATCATTCCATGAGCAAGAATTAACTTAGAACCAATTTGGGCAACCAAAGAATCGCTGGCCTTTGCTTGCTTCTTTTCAAGAAGTACGAATTACATATTCCTTCCCACGGTTACATAAACTTTCTTGATAGTTTCTTCCTTTTGAGTTTGAGGAAGACTTTGCAGATGATATCTTTTATACTACTGAATGAAATAAGAAGTCAATACGAAAAGCAAAAACCTCAAATAAAATAAAATAAGAAGTTTAGAATCAGGTTTATAACTAAGACAAAACAGGTTTATATGGTTCAAATTGTTATTATTATTGAAACCTAAGGGAAAACATGTCTATAAATATAACACTTTAAGTTGCGCCTTTATAAGTATGACAAAACGTTTTACAAAGCATATTGATACAAATCTAGTAGCATAGAATAAACATCAAACTTTTATATTTCGAATATATTAATTTGAATAATGGTAGTATTATATTTCAATTTGAACTGTACTGATATGCCTATCATAAGTATCAAACTTTTATAATTAGAATATTTATTTGAAATAAAAGTTATTTAAAATATAACAAAACTTCTAAAGGAACGTCCGATACTATAACAATTACGATTGGTTGTGCACATAATTTTCCAAAAAATGAGTCTATACTTTTATGATCAGTATCGATTTTAATATAAGAAACCATATAATGCGATTTTATATAACAATAAAGGTAGCGTCTTTTTATATTGTCAACCGTGTAAGTTATATGCGTGAAACATGTTTCATTAATAACATGTAAGACAAAAAGAGTTTTATTTATAAAAATATTGGTAGTAAATTTTTATAGTGTCCACCGTTTACGTGATATGATTGAAACCTTTATTATTACAAAATTGTAAGAGATAACATGTTTAAATTTATAACAATACAAGTAGCGCCTTTTATATATTGTCAACCATGTAAGTTACACGTATGAAACTTGTGTCATTATGGACATGTAAGACAAAACATGGTTATATTTATAACAATGAAGGTAGTGCCTTTTTTATAGTGTCAATCGTTTACATGATATGTTTGAAACCTTTATTATTAACAAACTGTAACACAAAACAGGTTTAAATTTTTAACAATTTAGGTTGTGCCATTTTATAATGGAAATTGTGTGAGTTATATGTGTGAAACATGTTTCATTATGAACATGTATTACAAAACAAGCTTATATTTATAAACAATACATGTAGCACCTTTTTATAGTGTCAACTGTTTACGTTATATGTTCAAAACCTTTTTTTATTAAAATAATGTAAGAAAAACATGTTTAAATTTATAACAATACATGTAGCGTTTTTTTATATTGTCAACCGTGTAAGTTATATATATGAAACTTTTTTCATTATGAACATGTAAGACTAAACTAGGTTATGTTTATAACAATACAGGTAACACTATTTTTTAATGTCAATCGTTTAAATGATAAGTTTGAAACCTTATTTTATTAATAAACTATAAGAGAAAACATGTTAAAATTTATAACAATACAAGTAGCACCTTTTTATATTGTCAACAGTTTAAGTTATATGTCTGAAACATTTTTCGTTATGGTTATTTATGACAAAATATGGTTATATTTTTAACAATACAGGTAGTGCCTTTTTATATTATAAATCGCTTAGGTTTTATGGAACAACTCGTTTATATTATTAAAATTAAGATAAATACATTTTTTACCATAATGTAATATGTCTCAATTCAATACATTTGTATTGATTTATATACATAAATATTTTTATTTTTTAGAAATGATTTAAAGTTTAATGTTTTCATTGGAAATCTGAAATATTTCCTCATCATGCCCATAACCTCCCTCCCTCTCTCCCTCCCGATTTCCTCCCGACTGATAAACTATTTGCCTCCCATGTGACGAGGCACACACCCAAACAATTACAACCTTTTCTCGACAAACGTTTCTTTCATGACCAATTATGCACTAGAGCACTCTCTCTACAAATTTTTTAGGATATCCATAGCTCTCTGCTTCAACACATAAATAGGACATTTTTTAAGAATTCCAGGTATTGTTTTACGGTTTACAAATTATAATGTAGGGTGCCAAGCTTGTAATACAACAAACCCGATAGTGCCTTTTTATATTGTCAACCCTGTAAGTTATATGTGAAAAACATGTTTCATTATGGATATGGAAGACAAAACATGGTTATATTTATAACAATACAAGTAATGCCTTCATATAGTGTCAACTGTTTACTTGATATGTTTGAAACCTTTATTATTAAGAAACTGTAACAGAAAATAGGTTTAAATTTATAATAATAATATAGGTAGCGTCTTTTTATATTGTTAACCATTTAAGTTATATGCGTGAAACATGTTTTATTATGGTTATGTAAGGCAAAACAGGGATATGTTTATAACAATACAGGTAGTAGCGCCTTTTTATAGTGTCAACTATTTACGTGATATGTTTGAAACCTTTTTTATTAATACATTGTAAGAAAAAACATGTTTAAATTTATAACAATACAGGTAGCGCCTTCTTATATTGTGAACCGTTTAAGTTATATGTGTGAAACCTTTTTCATTATGATTATGTAAGACGAAACATAGTTATATTTATAACAATATAGGTATCGCCTTCTTATATTATCAACCGTTTAGGTTATAGGGAACAAATTGTTGATATTATTAAATTTAATATAAATATGGTTTTTATTGTAATGTAATAGGTTTTTATTCAGTACATCTGTATTGATATTAAATACAAATATATCGATAATTCTAAAATAATTTAAAGTTTGATGTTTTCATTGGAAATCTGAAATATTTCCTCGTCTCATCCATTACCTTCCTCCTGTCCAATTTCTTCCTGCCCAGTATACTCTCTCCCTCCCATGTGACGAAATTACAACCTTTTCTCGACATTAGTTTTTCTCTCAGCCGATTATGCACGAGATTAATCTCTCTCTCTCTCTCCCTCTCTCTAATTTTTGTAGGATATCTATAGCTTTTTGTTGCAACATATAAATTGAAAGTTTGTGGTTGTGTTATAAGACTGTGGTTATGGATATATATATGTTGTAATATTTTTTTCGTTTTTGTCTTACAAGAAATCTATATCATTCTGCAACACATACATTGTAATTGTAACACTGAGGAAAACATGAGTCTGTGTAACAGTAAATGTTCCATTTCTTACACAATAAAGATTCATTTCCTTTTTACTTTCTCTTGAACTCTAATGAACACAGTAAAGATTCCATGATTTGATCAATCAAATTATGACTTTCCTATGAACCTAGTTCAACTTTAATGTCAATCATGCATGTGAGTAAAAGCCCTTTCAAGATTATTCAATTGCATGGAAACTAAATTTGTAATTTACCAAAATTTTCACATGAAAGTATAGACACTCTAACCATTTGTATCGATTTTTAAAATTTCCATCTCATATCATCAATATTTTTTTAACAAATATCGACCCTCATGATGCAATGTTTCGATAGTATATATATAATTCTTAAACAAAAATATTGAATTTCGCATATAAGTATTGATATTTTAAACTTCGAACATAATTTAAAAGTCCACATTAATTGAAAGTATCAATCCTCGTGCATTAAGTATTGATATTTAAAAGATTGAATTGTTTTATTGTATTATTATAAAGTATTAAATCTGGTTGCTTGAGTAATGATTCTGATTGCACCTTCGTGTTATTTTAAATTGGTAAGTTATAGGTTGCCACCATGTATATTATGAAACATTACACAAACCTTCTTTTTTGGCTAAAATTATAGGTTGCACCTTGTTCTTGTGAT
Source organism: Hibiscus syriacus (assembly GCF_006381635.1). Classification (NCBI taxonomy): domain Eukaryota; kingdom Viridiplantae; phylum Streptophyta; class Magnoliopsida; order Malvales; family Malvaceae; genus Hibiscus; species Hibiscus syriacus. Next base: position 356,776 of record NW_024063196.1, read on the forward strand.
AACTGATTAACTTATAGGTTGAAAACCTGTATATTATGAAAACGTAAAACAAACCTAATTTCTTGGGCAACATTATAGGTTGCGCCTTCTTGTTATGTTAACTGGTTAAGTTATATGCTGAAATCGTATACATTATGAAAAGATTAATAGAAATCGGTTAAGTTATAAGGCAAGAGTTTCTTGGGTAACCCAAAGTCTATAAATAGGATATTCTTCCTCCTCTATCCCCTCCTCACAAAAAAATTAAATTTTCCTTTTCAATCCCAATTTTTCTTCTAATGTTGTTTATTTGTTTCATCTTATACTATTTCTTATTATGTGTAGATTCCATAAGGCATCCTCTTTTGGTGGCATGAACACAACTACTACTTAAATAGATCAGTGACTCAGGTTACATAGGGTTCAGAAGAATCAAGTCATGAATAATTGTCGATCATAAGCTCATAATTATTTATATATTATATTTATCAATAAAATATCACATATATTAAGTATTGATATTTTATATTTCGCATTGCTTTCTTGAATAATAGTTTGTCTCCTCATCAACGCTGCAATATATATCTTAAATAAGTTATTTCAATTTAACTTCATTTACAAGATCAATACTTTTTCATGACAAGTCTGATACAATTTATTTCGATTGTGGAGATAATATATTGTCCTGAAAATGTATCGATACATTTGATATGTGTTTCGATATCATTTTAGATTGTGCAATATATCTTAAATAAGTACTTTCAATTTAAGTTCATTTTTAGGACCGGTATTTTTTATTGATAACTTCGTTTATATGTTTCAAACAGTTTTTAAGTTAGACAATAACTCAAATGAAATTGGCAAAGAACCCTAGAAACATGTTTATAAGATAAAACAAGTTTATATGTTTGAATCTATTTTTGTTATGAAAAACTAAGTATAAACAGGTTTACAAGTATAATATTATAGGTAGTGTATTTTTTTTAATTTTCAACCGTTTATGTTATATGTTTATGACGTCGGACAGGATAGCAATTATCCTGTAGGTTGGTTCCAACAGATGATTCACAAGAGAAAATTCACCCAAAACCAGAGAAAAGAAGTCTCTAGGGTTTAACGAAATATTATAAAATCAAACAATGTCCAAGTTAGCCCACAAGCCAGACTGTTATAGCCAAAAATCATTATGATTCGAATTTTACCAAAAATAGAAAAATCCCGAAAATCACTCTAAATTGAAATTCGAAATAAAATAAACAATCTGCGAAAAATCCGGCCCAAATCGGATTTAAATTGACTTCCTAACTAACAAGTGAAATATTACCATAAATAGTAAAAAATAAATAAAACTAGTGATTTGGAGGGAAAAACGGCAGAATTTGAGGTTGAAAAAAGGCCACATGAAGCCATGCTCATGTGGACAGCGTGCGCGTTGAAAGGGGCTTTCCGAATTGGGGTCTTATGCGCGATTCCGACACCCGTAGCCAAAGTTATGGCCAAAAGACTGAAACACACTCAAAACGGCCCCAATGAGAAACATATCACAATCAACTCCCGCCTTTGCGTTGATATGCCAACTCATGGTATCTCTGCGCCATCAAGGTGCATTATGTCTCGGATCCCCCTGCATCAGTTTATAACCTTTTATATTATAAAAAATAATACAAAATATGTTTATAAGTATAACACGATGTAGGTTACGCTTTTTTGAATTTTCAATCAATAATATTATATGTTTCATGCCATTTTTATTATGAAACAATTAGACAAAACATGTCTATAACTAAAACATTATAGGTAGTGCCTTCTTTAATTGTTAACCGTTTACGTTAAATGTTTGAAACCTTTTTAATATTAATGCGAAAGCAATACAAAATAGGTTTGTAAGTATAACATTATAGAATGCACGTTTATTTAATTGTCTATCGACAAGATTATATTTTTCAAATTGTTTTTATGCAACAGTCAAACAATACAGGTTTGTAAGTCTAACATTATAGGCCACATTTTATGTAATAATAATTAATTTACTATTTTATATTCCTTAATTTTTTAAATTAATAATAATTGTTGTTTTCATGATCCTAATAGAAATAACCCTAATATTTATTTAAATTAAAACTAAACTTAGGTTGTAACATATTTTAAAATAAAGTTGCTTCATGATCCCAAAAACAATAACCATAACAAATGCAGAGGTTGACCTTTTGGTTGCCAAACTTGGTCGACTGAGTTCGATTGGATCACAATGCATCTTGTTTTGGATCAACGACATTAGGCATACAAACCGTCGAATCTCTGAATAATAAATACCTTTGAAATGTATTTTCTTATAATATGTGGGATTCAAAGCTTTCACGATTCAACATCATTCTTCTCTTAAATCTTCAACCCGAGAACATAGTTGAAACATGCCATAGACATATATGGTTTTATTATTACTTGTATCAATTGCTTGCTTCAAACAATGGAGACCGTACTTCTGGTTCTTTCCATTAAAAGAAGCATACATGCCTGTACTATATAATGCTTCAGGGTTATTATTAGCTTTGCATCTTTTTATTCAAAGCTTTCACGATTCAACATCATTCTTCTCTTAAATCTTCAACCCGAGAACATAGTTGAAACATGCCATAGACATATATGGTTTTATTATTACTTGTATCAATTGCTTGCTTCAAACAATGGAGACCGTACTTCTGGTTCTTTCCATTAAAAGAAGCATACATGCCTGCTTCAAGCAATTAGTCTGAATGCAACTTAACTGAATATTGTTGAAATCGACGATTGAATTATACGCCACATGCATAAGAATTTTCCACAACAATTCCTCTGGGATTGATTCCACAATATTGCAACATACTTTTTTGTCATTTTTGTGAAAGAGATAATTACTATAAACCTTAAATCTAAACCCAAATTTATAATTGTCCTCACAACTTTTCATTGCCAATATTTCATTGGGACCTCACGCTTTTAACATACCATTAATCGAGTCTAAAATGATTTAATGTTTTTCTTTCCATTGCCCCTATCCAGGTGATGGTTCACCCACCATTTTCCCAAAAGTATCGACCATTTTATCAACATTTTCAAATTTTGATTGGTGAGGCATTTCAAACGATTTAAGGCTTTTAAAACAATTTAATTTTAAATTTTCATATTTTAATATTCGGTCTTATCTTCAATTTTTCAATAATTAAAATTATTGATACTAACTATTTTGATCTTTTTTTCATGCAACCGTACTTATTATATGAAGATTTACTTATTTTTTAATTATGGGAAAATTCAAGGATCCATCAGCTTAAATTTTGATAACATTTTAGGCGTAACATATTTTATTATTAAAAGTATTAATATTCCAGATTGCAACATGCTTTCTTATTGAATCATGATATTCTTTGGCGCAACATATTTCTTAGTGACCCATGAAATTAATGGATGCAACCATATTTCTTATATATGTTCATAATATTTTCAGTTTTAAACTTATTTTCTTATACTTTGATAATCGAAGGCTCCATCCGCTTAAATCTGCTAACATTTTCGGCACAACCTACTTTATTATTAAAAAAGTTAACATTCCAGATTACAACTTTTTCTATTATTGAATCATGACATTATTTGACACAACTGTAATTCTTATATATGTTCATAATATTTTCAGTTTTAAACTTATTTTCTTATATTGGGATAACCAAGAATCCATCGACTTAAACTCTGATAACATTTTTGGCGTAACCTACTTTATTATTAAAAGAATTAAATTCTATATTACGTCTTTTATTATTGAATCGTCACATTATTGAGCACAATTGTATTTCTTATGTATGGTCATAACATTTTTAGTTTAAGCTTATTTTCTTATACTGGGATAATCAAAGCTCCATCCATCACCTTAAACTCTGATAACATTTTCGGGTCAACCTATTTTATTATTAAAAGTATTAACATTCCAAATTACAACATCTTTTATTATTGAACTATAACATTATTAGACGCAACCGTATTTCTTATATATTCATAACATTTCCAGTTTTAAACTTATTTTCTTATATTGGGATAATCTAACGCTCCATCAACTTAAACTATAATAACATTTTTGGCGCAATCTAAAATGTTCATAGTATTCATAACATTTACTTTTAAGAACTTATTTTCTTACTTTGTAACACATTATATTGCAACATGTTATGCTACTATGGATAGAAAATTTTCCGGTTTCTGATTATAACATTATCGGTCGCGCTTTTGTTTTATAGGAATAAAGATTTATTAAAATCAAGAGACGAAGAACAACTTATGAGCCTCATTAAAAACCTCCCTAATCTAACTGGAGGAAAAGAGTGCTAATAAGAGAACAATACAAATAAAACATATCAATAGCGAAAGACAGGCCTACAGAGACAACAAAAGCGAACAAAGACAATTCCAGAGAAAAAACATTCCAACCGACCAACCAAAGCAAAAACTGCAACCAACTAAAAACACATAACAATTCCAACCGAAGAGGCTTCGTCTACTACATCAACTCAAAACACAGCAAAAGCCCGATGCCAATAGCTCCAGAGCGGACAACCATAGAAAAATCTCAAAGAAGAAATCGCTACCGTACTACATACAGGATGCAACGAGCACTAAGCTCTATACCAAGCCACCAACCATGAATAAAAAAACATTCTCAACAAACCAACAAACACCTACCAAACGACCAATCCATCAACATGGCTCCACAGATAAGACCAAACTGAAAATAAAGCATCCTCCCAACAATTAAGAATAACAGATCAATCCAACATAGATCCAAATTTCTATTGCTTCCTTTCAAAACTATAAAACAACACCTTAACACACGAATAACCAGAATTATTTGATACTGGAAACTAGATCAAAACCGCATCATTAACTGTATTGAAAGAAATCGACTGAATACTCGAAGTTTCCAATAGCCTTGATAGTAGGGATAATAATTCGGCTATCTAAGAAAAAAATGGAGCCGTACGCCCATGTTACCAACAAAAGCAAGAACAAAAGTCCCTAAAAAAAGAACACAACCATCCACCTTGCCATCCACTATAGCACACGCACCCACCCATAGTTGCACTACTATCCATCTCCAAAGCAATGAATCATCCACTAATTAGACAAAGAAAGGACAAACGCAGGACCACCATAACACCATGTCTAGGAAGCAAAAACTAAGCGCCCCATTCTATAATTAAATCCTTAAATAAAACGCCCATCAAATTCACAAATCGCCCATCACGCACAAAACTTTTAGAATTGGCACACCATCCCACCTGAGAACCCACGATCGAATACCAACAGCCTCCGAAGCTCCTAGACCTAAACCCCCACTACACGTAAAAAAAAGAGAAAATCGCCTCAGTGACCAAAAATGCCTTATAATATACGATTTTAACCAACTTTTTCCGGATTTGCCAAAATGACCAACAAAATCGCAATGCGATCGCTAATTCGCAATGCGATCTCCATTATCGCAAATTCGCGTTGCATTTCGCGTTGCATTTCGCGTTGCGATAGTTGGAAATCACGTTGCGATAGTCTACAGTGTCGTTGCGATTTTCCCAATTCGCAATGCGAATAAGTAAATCGCAACGCGAATTGGGAAAATCGCAATGCGATACTGACTATCGCAATGCGATACTTACTATCGCAATGCGATAATACAAAATCGCAACGAGATACTGACTTTCGCAACGCGATTCTGACTTTCGCAACGCGATTTACATAGCGCCATTCGTATTAACGCGTATTTTTTTTTTAAATTCCAAACACGAATTTTTTCTTAATAAATCGGAAACTGAACCGTCCACAGTAATCGCAACTCATAACCTCAAACCCAAAATCATAACACTCAGTCCCATCTCCATCTCTCACTCTCTACGGCGAAATCCGTCCCCATCTCCGAAGATTTCCGTCCCCATCGCCGGCGAAATCCCTCACAACCATTCAAGTCAAAAATCCCTCACAATCATTCAGAAATGGAAAATCAACCTCCGAGGGTTAGTTTTTTTTATTTTTATTTTGAAATTTTTGCATTATTTTAGGTTTTTCATATTGAGATTGATGATAAGTTTACTGGTAATTTCAATAATAGATTAACCATTTCACTTAGATTTCTTATTAAATTCATTCGATTGTTGCCAATACTGCTAAACTGTTTAGCCTGTGAAGTTAGTATTTGTCTTTGTTTTATCTTTTGGTTGAAGTAATGCAGAAGAAGAATAGTTTCGAGAATGAAAATCGCAACGCGGAAATAACTATCGCAACGAGAGAATCGCAACGCGAAATAAAATCGCACGCGAAACCAAAATCGCATTGCGATTTTCATTTCGCGTTGCGATTTTCATTTCGCGTTGCGATTCTCTCGTCGCGATAGTCATTTCGCGTTGCGATTCTCTCGTTGCGATAGTCATTTCCGCGTTGCGATTCTCATTATCTCGTTGCGATTTTCATTTCAACCAAAAGACAAAACAGTATTGCAAATTTTAGTTTCAAGAATAAACTACTATTTATGTTTATTGTTTTTGGTATATCTTGACAGTGTAGTTTTTGGTATATCTAACTTGGTATGTTTATTGTTTTTGTAGAAATTTTTTTCGGCTTCATTGACATTAAGGAATAAAGTTAGCCTAGCCACTACAATTGCTTCGAATCTTTCACCTGCACAAAGAAAATTGTTTGAAGAAATCTGCTTCGGGCCATGGCTGAGAGTACAGCATCCGGGTGGAGATGCTAATTTGACCCATTTGTGGCTTCAGACCATGACTAGCGATCTACCCGACAGTATACAACGTGGTGAGGAAGAGATATGGTTTCATTTTCCACCGACGTATACTTGTTTTGGGCGGAAGGAGTTCTGCTTAATCACTGGTCTACAATTCGGACACGATGATGTAGGCCGGTACACTCGTCATATCACCCGCCCATCATGGTTATCCAGGGTTTTTCCTGATGAGTCAATAGAGAAGCCGAACTTACACGTCGACGACATGAAGAAATTGTTTAATAAGAAAGATGGTTTTACTCGGATGAATGACGTCGATGTTGTCCGAGTATGCCTTCTACTACTTTTGTATGCCGGCTTTTTAGGCAGAGAGGCCAGACAACCTATTCCTCAGGAGCTAATATTATTGGTAGAGGACCTAAATGCATGGAATCTGTTTCCGTGGGGTTCGTATATATGGAAAGCTACCTGGACTAAGTTGTCGTTTGCCTTTGATGACCGCAAAAGTTTGCAGGGCGATGGGTCGAAATACACTTTGTCAGGCTTTGTTTGGGCCTTTAAGGTAAGAATTTCTATATAATGTTTTCAAAATTATAATTAATTATTTAACAATTACTAATGTTTGTTATTATATTGTTTGTAAATTTGGATATTCGAGCCCTTTCCCGCCATGAAGACATATGCAATAAAAACTTCAAATGATATTCCCAGGGCTATTTCCTGGAAGAGGAAACGTCTGTTGGATTGGGAAGACTTAATACCATATGCGACAATAAATAATGTAAGTTAACACAAATACTATCATATAAAACAGTTATTAATAGTAGACGTTTAACTTTGTTTGAGTTTTTATATTTTTAGGAGGCCAACATTCCATTAATTAGACTGACACCACGGAGGCTGAGCTTGCCACTGATTGGTGGCAAGCTAGTCAGCGTTTTCTTGATGGCACGAATGATGAGCAGCCTCCACTTCCTCCACTTTGAGAGCCATCACCTCACCCAGAGCCATCACCTGATCGACCCGACTATACACCTCTACAACGAGAGCCATCACCTATCCCGTCAATCATCGAGCCTCTTCTCCACCATCACCTCATGATAGGCGACCGGTAAAGATGCCACGACTTCTATCTCCCTGTTCTCCACCTCCACGGGATGAGTCAAGGGAGTTACGTGATGAGGTCAATGCCTTGCGTGAGGAGATCGGTACTCTACTCGATAACGATGGTGCATGGCGTGTGGAGGTGTCTACTTTACGTGGTGAGGTTTCCGCTCTACGTGAGATGGTAGTATCGTTGCAGAATAAGGTTCATACTCTACGCAACGAGGTAAGTTTAAGATTTTCCATATTTAACTTGATGATAAATTTACTCGTAATTTCACTTAAATTAACCATTTCACTTAGATTGCTTAGTAAATTTATTCGGTTGCTGCCAATACTGCTAAACTGTTTATTAACATTGTGAAGTTAGTATTTGTCTTTTTGTTTTGTCTTTTGGTTGAAGTAAATTTATTCGGTTGCTGCCAATTCTGCTAAACTGTGTATTCTTTAACACTGTGAAGTTAGTATTTGTCTTTGTTTTGTCTTTTGGTTGAAATTTTGAAATATATTTGTCTTTGTTTTCACTGTTTAAATAGCATGTCTGTTTATTTACTGATATTTGTATTTAATTATTTAGCGGACCGATAAGGTGGATGCTTTACGTCGGGTTTTTCTTGCACGTCAGAGTTCATGCATCAGACGGCGTGCACGTGCTATTAAGTCTCCGTATACCCCAATAGTGCGAAGACACCGCAAGAAGAAGCCCGACTCGCCTATCATCCCTCAAGAGTCAACTCCTATCATTGAAGAGGCCCCTATCATTCCTCGAGAGTCCCCTCTCACCGTTCAAGAGGCCACTATCATCCCTCAAGAGTCCACTCCTATCGTTGAAGAGGCCCCTATCATTCCTCGAGAGTCCCCTCCCACCGTTCAAGAGGCCACTGTCATCGTTGAAGAGGTCCCTCCCACCATTCAAGAGCCCGATTCACATGGCGTCATATGTAGGATTCTTGAGAAACCCTCTGACGTGCCGGACATGATGGATTCAAGTTAGCTCTCGTATGAGTTACCGGCCAGTACTATACCGGTATCTGAAGTGGAGAGGAAACAACTACCGGACACAATTCTGAATAACACCCTTTGGGCTAAGACCGCAGTTGATTTTTATCTACATGAGTGAAGCCAGGGGTGTTTCACTGACATATGCAAGCTCAATGATGATATCTATTTGTTGCTTGATCGGTCTTGGTGGGGCGTATTATTAGGGGTCGAAGACAATGTCTATTTCGATGGAGGGGTAAGTCTTATATTTTTCTTATATTTTAATTTGATTATTTTTTTGTAAATTTATGTAAGTTATTAATATATGTCTTTTTTTGTAAAACAGCATATCGATGTGTGGGTGTCATGTCTTCTAATAATTAGGAAACTTAAGGAAAATAAAAGAAATACACGATATACAATTATGCCGACGTCTTTTAACGTCGTTCACTTGAAGAATCAACGAGATGAATCATTTGCGTTGGGCAATGGACAAGCTAAACTTTATCCTGCATGGTGGGAGGTCTATAAGGTTAGTGTTTATTTTAGATTGAGTTTAAAGGTATTCATAAATAAGTGCGCAAATGAATGAATTATTACTTATGATTGCAGGTGTTTATCCCTGTTTTGGAACGTAACCATTGGCTTCTCGTCGAGCTTCAGATCCCATCCCTTAAGGCAATAGTATATGACAGCATGATAAATTACATATCATTGGCTGATTTAAGAGATATTATTAAGGGATGGAGCTCTTATTTGGCTAAATTCTTGGATGCGATAAATTATTGGACTCGTTCTGGAAACAATAAGCCAAAGAAGCTCAATATTACAGTTAGCAGAGACGAGACCGCACCACAACAAACTAAAGGACCCAGAGGGGATTGTGGTCCTCTCGTATGCTTGGCGTTGGACCGTTTGATCACAGGAAGTATAAAGTATCTACCTCCCACCGATATAGATAGAGCTACAGTAGGCTTGTGGTTTCGACATTATATGGCTAGATCGATATATACGAGACGCTGCCTACCTGCATCCGCGTTATAAAAATGTCCATAAACAATTGGTATGTTTATAGGCTTGTGGTTTGAAAATGTTTGGTTAAGTACCTAGAATTCAATAATTTGCTGTTTGTAGGTTTTAGATGTGTAGAAAGTGTTGTTTGAGCAAATGTTTGGTTTATGCAGGTTAATCTCAGAAGTGAGCTGCGTGAAAATGATGTATGGCTGCAAAAGTTGATTCAATACTAGAAGTGTTATTTTCTCTAATAATTATTGCTTATTTTTTGATTGTTTAATTGATTTGTAAAAGGTGATTTGTAAAAGTTGATTTGTTTAATTGATGTTAACATAATTCTTATTTGTGCTTGTTTAATTGATTGAAATGTAATGGTTGATTTTGTTGATTTCAATCTGCATTATGTTGAAGGCAAAAAGTACTATCGCAATGCAAAATGAAAATCACAACGAGAGAATCGCAACGCGAAATGAAAATCGCAACGAGAGAATCGCAACGCGAAATTAAATTCGCGTTGCGATTTTCATTTCGCATTGCGATTCCCTCGTTGCGATTTTCATTTCGCATTGTGAAATTAGCGTTGCAATTTTCATTTCGCATTGCGAAATTAGCGTTGCGATTTTCATTTCACATTGCGATTCTCTCGTTGCGATTTTCATTTCGCATTGCGATAGTAATTTCCGCATTGCGATAGACATTAAGATGATTGCCTATTAAGTGATAACAACTGAACAGATCATAGCAATTTTCAAACTCAAGTTACTAATACATGCCTAACTGAAAATGTTAAAAGTTCACACATAAAATCTACATAATACAACGTTTGCATTTAAAAATCACCTAAGTTAACAGTCCCAAAAGGTGAAGCCAGTTGTGATTGGGATTTTAAAGATGATTGCGATTTTGATTGCCTTTTTCTTGACACCATATGAGCTTTGGATTTTGATGATGATCCATATTTTGGTAGAGGAAAAGATGATTGTTATGGCACTGGTGATCCACATGTCAACCTTGTATGACCACTTTCCTTGCACCGAATACATGTCGATCTCTTCTTCTCTTCACCCTTAGACGGTATACGATCGTGACTTTTTGGTCGGCCAGGTAGCCTTCTGTCCATGGCTGGTGGCAAAACTGTTTGTAAGTCATCTGATATGTCCCACTCAGAAGGATGTGGAATAGGGTAGACAATCTCGGCATAAGTCTGTCGATATACTTCTGTAGTGTAGCAATCCATAGCGTATGTGCTTGAATCATCTTGGTTTAGATGAAGAGCAACTTTTATAACATGGCCACACAGATAACCAGATGTTTTCCATTTCATACAACTACACGTCCTTGCATTTAGATCGACAAGCCCATTTAAGTTATTATCCAGTACTTCAAACAAAGTGTTTGAACATGGTTCAACTCTCCATGACATTGACTTCACAACACGTTTCGTTATCTTTTTTTCAGTCCATGGTGTAACACGATGTTCCAATGTTACTGTAAATTTAAATAAATAATACTTAGTAAAATATATGATAAGTTACGAATTCAAAGAAATAATACCTGCATGGTTTCTTTTCTTGTAGTACCACTGTTGAATAGAGGCTCGAAAAAACTCCATTAACATAGTAATGGGTAATTTCTGGGAATGTCGACTTAGAGCGTTGATTGATTCTGCACTATTAGACGTCATGAAACCATATCTTGCTCCAAGTTGATGTACTCTTGACCATCTTTCAAACCCGACATCTTCTAGTGTTTGAGCACACTGAGGCAAAACACGTCTTAAACAGTTTATATGCTTATTGAAATCCACTTCCCGATAAGCTTTTACAGCCTTCCAGTATGTCCATTTGTGCTTTTTTATACCAGCAGACCTTGATTTTAGATTTCTATACAAATGAACACCACAAAGTCCATGAAAAGCATCTGGGAAACACCTTCTAACAGCGTTGTCAATTGAGTTTGCCCTATCGGATATGATTGTCAGATTGCTAATAGGACCTATGCAATCCCTAAGATACCCCATAAACCATGTCCATGAATCAGAGGTTTCAGATTTGCCAACCCCGTAAGCTATTGGCAATATCACATTGTTAGCATCCATGGCTACTGCTAATAAGTTTACTCCAAGGTATCGACCTTTCAAATGTTCTCCGTCAACTATAATAACTGGGCGCATGCAAGTAATAAACGAACGAATCTACAAAATAATATACACAATAAATATAATCCTTTAAATGTGAAATGCATGTAACTAACAGAAATGAGTCAACAAAATTATATTGATTTACTAACCGCAGCACCAATGGCGATAAACAACAACTCAAAGCGTCCATCTCTATCTGTTTTGATATGAGTTACCGACCCAGGATTTTTCAGCTTTAAATTGTGACAATAAGCCGGTAGTTGGGCAAACGATGCTTCTGGCGACCCCCTCAACAATTCCAAGGCATAACATTTGGCTCTCCAAGCTTGAGAATATGATATACTAATCTTGAACCGAGCATTCATGTCAGTCATAATTTAATGTCCCCGATATACCCTGCCATTCAAAAACATTAACTCAGCCAGAAAACCACCCAACACCTTTTTGTTTGCCTGTCTATGGTTAGGAAAAACTTGGGTTCTTGAACATGTATGTTTATCAATAAAAGTCCTAAATTGAAACATTTCGCAATCTTTTATCCTCTTTGCAATCATACGCCACGTACAGTTTTTGTCAATCATACACCTTGTTTCGAAACGATCTTTGCTTGATTTGTTAACTTTTAGTTGATAGCCTTCTTCCACACATTTCGTATACAAAGCTATCTTCAAGTCTTCCTTTGTATCAAAACAATCATCTTTCTTGATACGAATAACTTTTGTGTAACAATCAACTGCTTTCTTTACCAACTCTTCTTCCGGTATCTGAAGTAATTCTGGCATATTCCAGTTATACTCCCGTGGCATTTTCTTTTCTTCGGGGACTTTTTCTTCTTCAGGATTATATGAATTACAGAATGGATGTTCAACATGTTCATTCACAGCCTCCACTTCCTTCTCATTATCATCAACAACATTTTCCTCGGCAACTGTTGTTTCATCATCAAAATTCGGGTATTGACCAATATCAAAATTATTACACGCAGGGTCTGTTTCTTCTTCTGAAACATCATCAAAATCCGAGTATTGACCAATATCAAAGTCCGGGTATTGACCAAGATCAAATTTCGAATACTGACTAGTACTCACAATTTTTTCTCTTGGCTCATCATCGTCTAATTGGTCAATACGAAAACCGGAATTTGGTGCTGAAAGTTGATTGGGATTTGGATTAGAGAAAGGTTGTGGGTTTTGAGAAAAAACTTAGTTGATTACTACCCGCTACTGACCCAACAATACTACTTCTAGGTTCAACAACATACAATGTAACATCATCACTTGAAACACTAATGTAAGCAATGAATCGTTCAACATCTTCATTATCGGTTAACAAATAAACTTTACCATTCCTCTGATAAGATAGCCTAAATCCACTTAGGGGGCTCTAAATTTAATTTCTTTGAAATACGTAACATTAGAGTTTTATAAGTTAACTTTTTTAATGACAGTTTTAGTTGAAGATTCATGGGTAAAGGCATATATTGTAAAACACCATGAACATTCTCCTATGACCCTCCAAAACACAAATCTATCCAAACATGATCAACATTAGATGATTTCATGGTTGTAAATTAATTTACTAAACAAACGAGCTGCGAAACTAAGACCTGTTGCCGGATGGGGAAGGATGTAGGAACGGATATAGGAACGGATGTCGCCGGAGAGAGTGATAGATGGAGATGGAATGAGTTGCGATTTAGGGATTTAGGTTATGAGTTGTTGCTTCTGCGTAGATATATACACAAAAAAATTTTGTTGCGAAACTAAAACCTATTGCGTACTTTGAAAATCGCATTGCGATTCTGTATTATCTCGTTGCGAAAGTAAGTATCGCGTTGCGATTTTTCTAATTCGCAATGCGAATAAGTAAATAGCAATGCGAATTTGGAAAATCGCAATGCGATACTGACTATCGCAACGAGATAATACAAAATCGCAACGAGATTCTGACTTTCACAACGAGATTCTGAAAATTGCAATCATCTTCAAAATCCCAATCACAACCGGCTTCACCTTTTGGGACTGTTAACTTAGGTGATTTTTAAATGCAAACGTTGTATTATGTGTATTTTATGTGTGCACTTTTAACATTTTCAGTTAGGCATGTATTAGTAACTTGAGTTTGAACATTGCTATGATCTGTTCAGTTGTTATCACTTATTAGACATTCATTTGACTATCGCAACAAGGAAATCGCAACGCGAAAATGGCTATCGCCATTCGAAATGAAAAATCGCAACGTTAAAATGGCTATCGCAACTAGAAAATTGCAATGCGAAATGAAAATCGCATTGCGATTTTCTCGTTGCGATTTTCATTTCGCATTGCGATTTTCATTTTGCATTGCGATTTTCTCGTTGCGATAGTCAGTTTCGTGTTGCGATAGTCTGTTTTGCCTTCAACATAATGCAGATTGAAAATCAACAAATCAACTATTACATTTCAATCAATTAAACAAGCACAAATAAGAATTATGTACACATCAATTAAACAAATCAACATTTACAAATCATTTTTTACAAATCAATTAAACAATCAAAAAATAATAATAATTCTTATTTCTTCATAAATAATTGAATCAATGAATCAACAACTTTGTGACCCCGTACATCCATTTCACACAGCTCACTTAAGGATTAACCTGCAGAAACCAAACATTTGCTCAAACAAGACTTCCTACACATTTGAAACCTACAAACAGCAAATTATTGAATTCTAGGTACTTAACCAAACATTTTCAAACCAAAAGGAGTATATATGTTAACAAAACTTGCATTTGACTTACCAATTAACAATGGACACTTTCATAAGGCGGATGCAGGTAGGCAGCGTCTCGAATATATTACTCTAGCCATATAATGCCGAAACCACAAGCCTACTGCAGCTCTATCTCTATCAGTGGGAGGTAGAAACTCTGTGCTTCCCGTCGTCAAACACGCCAAGCACAAGCATACGAGAGGACCACAATCCCCTCTGGCTCCCGGCGATTGTTGTGGCGCGGTCTCGTCTCTGACAACTGTGACATTGAACTTCTTTGGCTTCTTGTGTCCAGAATGAGTCTAATAATTAACCCCATCCAAGAATTTAGCCAAATGAGAGCTCCATCCCTTGATCATATCTCTCAAATCAGACAGTGATATGTAATTTATCATGCTGTCATACACTATTATCTTCAGGGATGGGAGATGAAGTTGGACGAGAAGCCAATGACGACGTTCCAAAACATGGATAAACACTTGCAATCATAAGTAATAATTCATTTATTTGCGCACTTATTTATGAACACCTTTAAAAAATTTAAAAAATAAACACTAACCTTATCGACCTCCCACCATGCAGGATAAAGTTTAGCTTGTCCATTGCCCAACGAAAATGATTCATCTCGTTGATTCTTCAAGTGAACTGCGTGAAAAGCCGCCGGCATTATTGTATATCACGAATTTTTTTATTTTTCCTAAGCTTCCTTATTATTAGTAGACGTGACACCCACGCATTGATATGCTGTTTTACAAAAAAATATATATATTAGTGAATTACATTAATTTTTAAAAAAATTAATCAAAATCATATATAAGACAAATATAAGACTTACCTCCCCATCGAAATAGCCACTGTCTTCAACCCCTAATAGCACACCACACCAAGACCGATCAAGCAACAAAAATATTTCATCGTTGAGTTTGCTTATGTCAGTGTAACACCCTTGGCTCCGCTCATGTAGATAAAAATCAACTGCGGTCTTAGCCCAAAGGGTATTATCCACAATTGTTTCCGGTAGTTGTCTCCTCTCCACTTTAGATACCGGAAGGGTACTAGCCGGTAACTCATACGAGAGCCAACTCTCATCCATCATGTCCGGAACCGGTGGGGGTTTCTCAATACTTCGATATATTACCCCATGTGAATCAGACTCTGGAATGGTGGGAGGGACCTCTTCAACGATGACAGTGGCCTCTTGAACGGTGGGGAGGACTCTTGAGGGAGGATAGGGGCCTCTTGAACGATTGGAGGGGACTCTTGAGGGATGACAGGTGAGTCGGGCTTCTTCTTGTGGAGTCTTCGCACCATTGGGGTGAACGGAGACGTAATAGTACGTCCACGTCGTCTGATGCGTGAACTCCTTCGTGCAAGGAAAACCCGACGTAAAGCATCCACCTTATCGGGCCGCTAAAAAAATTAATACATAAATCAGTAAATAAACATACATGATATTAAACAAAGACAAATATGTTTCAAACTAGCATTGTATTCACCCAAGTCATTATTCTATCATAGTTCACAAAATGCTCAGATAACATTCCAGAAGTAAGCACTTATATAAACATTTAAAAGGACAACATATATAAACATTCCAGAAGAAGAATAGTTTACTTTCGCAACACGAAACTTAAAATCACAACGCGAAAATGACTATCGCAACGCGGAAATGGCTATCGTAATGCGAAATGAAAATCGCAACGACAAAATCGCAATGCGAAATGAAAATCGCAACGACAAAATCGCAATGCGAAATGAAATCGCAACGACAAAATAGCAACGCGAAACACAAATCGCATTGCGATTTTCATTTCGCGTTGCGATTTCATTTCGCATTGCGATTTTGTCGTTGCGATTTTCATTTCGCATTGCGATAGCCATTTCCGCGTTGCGGTAGTCATTTTCGTATTGCGAAAGTAAACTATTCTTCTTCTGCAAATTGAAACTTGAATGGATTGCATTACTTCAACCAAAAGACAAAAACAAAACCAAAAACAAATACTAACAAAAACAGTTTAGCAGTATTGGCAGCAACCGAATGAATTACGAGTATGAAAAATCTTAAACTTACCTCGTTGCGTAGAGTATGAACCTCATTCTGCAACGATGCTACCATCTCACGTAGAGCGGCTACCTCACCGCGTAATGTAGACACCTCAACACGCCATGCACCATCGTCTTTGCGTAAAGTATCGACCTCCTCACGCAAGGCATTAACCTCATCACGTAACTCCCCTAACTCATCCCGTTGAGGTGGAGGTGGAGAACAGGGAGATAAACGTCGTGGCATCTTTGTCGGTCGCCTATCTTGCGGTAATGGTAGAGAAGAGGCTCGATGATGTGACAGAATAGGTGATGGCTGTCGTTGTGGAGGTGTATAGTCGGGTCGATCAGATGATGGCTCTGGGTGAGGTGATAGCTTTGGGCGAGGTGATGGCTCCCGAAGTGGAGGCTGCTCATCAACCGTTCCATCAAAAAAACGCTTACTAGCTTGCCACCAATCAGTGGCAAGCTCAGCTTCCGTGGGTGTCAGCCTCTGTAGAGGAGTGTTGGCCTCCTAACAATATAAAAGCTCAAACAAAGTTAAACGTGTACTAGTAATAACTTGTTTATAAACATATGGTAGTATTTATGTTAACTTACATTATTTATTATCATATACCGTAGTAAATTTTCCCATTGCAAGGTACGTTTCCTCTTCCAGGAAATTGCCCTGGGAATATCATTTGAAGTTTTTATTGCATATGTCTTCATGGCGGGAAAGGCCTCAAATATCCAAATCTATAAACAATATAATAACAAACATTAGTAATTGTTAAATAATTACTTATAATTTATGAAACATTATATAAAAATTCTTACCTTAAAGGCCCAAATAAAGCCTGTCAAAGTGTATTTGGAACCATCGCCATGCAAACTTTTTCGATCATCCAAGGCAGACGATAACTTATTCCATGTAGCTTTCCATAAATACGAGCCCCACGGAAACAGGTTCCACGCATTTAGGTCTTCTACCAATTTGATTAGATCATTTGGAATAGGTTGTCTGGCCTCTCTGCCTAAAAAGCCGGCATGCAAAAGAATTAGAAGGCATACTCGGGCAACGTCGACGTCATCCATCCGAGTAAAACCATCTTTCTTATTCAACAATCTTGTCAGGTCTTCTACGTGTAGATTCGGCCTCTCCAGCTCAAGATAAACCCGGGATAGCCATGATGGGCGGGTAATGTGTCTAGTGTACCGACCTACATCATCGTGTCCGAAGCATAGACCGGTGATTAAGCAAAACTCCTCTCGCCCAAAACACGAATACTCCGGTGGAAAATCAAACCATATCTCTTCATCACGACGTTGTATAGTCTCTGGTAGATCGCTAGTCATGGTTTGAAGAAACAGGTGTGTCAACATCGCATCTCCACCGGGATGTTGTACTTTCAGCCATGGCCCGAAGCATGTATCCTCAAACATTTTTCTTTGTGCAGGTGAAAGCTTCGACGCAATTGTTTTGGCCAGGCTGACTTTATTTCTTAAGGTCAATTGAGCCGAATAAAAGTTCTACAAAAACAATAAACATACTAAGTTAGATATACCAAAAACTACAATGTGAAGATATACCAAAAACAATAATAAACATAAAGAGTAGTAGTTTATTCTTCAAACTTAAATTTGCAACACTGTGAATTTCGTATTTTTCTTTGTTTTTTGGTTGAAGTAATGCAATTCATTCAAGTTTCAATTTGCAGAAGAAGAATAGTTTCTGAAAATGAAAATCGCAACACGAAAATGACTATCGCAACGCGAATTTGACTATCGCAACGTGAAACTAAAATCGCGTTGCGATTTGCATTTCGCGTTGCGATTCTCGGTTGATTTAATAAGCAATCTAAGTGAAATGGTTAATCTATTATTGAAATTACCAGTAAACTTATCATCAATTTCAATATGAAAAACCTAATAATAATGCAAAAATTTCAAAAAGAAAATAATTAAAAAAACTAACCCTCGTTGGTTGATTTGGTTGATTTTCCATTTCTGATTGTGAGGGTGGCTCTGAGAGATGGAGATAGACGGATTTCGTCGGAGATGGGGACGGATTTCGTTGGAGATGGGGACGGATTTCGTTGGAGATGGGTGAGAGAGTGAGAGATGGAGATGGGACTGAGTTGTGATTTTAGGTTTTAGGTTATGAGTTGCGATTACGGGATATACTGTGGACGGTTCAGTGTTCCAATATATTAATATTCGTGTTTGGAATTTAAAAATAAAATACTTGGCCAGGATACTAATGGCGCTTTGAAAATTGCATTGCGATTATGTATTATCGCGTTGCGAAAGTCAGAATCGCGTTGCGAAAGTCAGTATCTCGTTGCGATTTTGTATTATCGCATTGCGATAGTCAGTATCGCATTGCGATTTTCCCAATTCGCGTTGCGATTTACTTATTCGCATTGCGAATTGGGAAAATCGCAACGACACTGTAGACCATCGCAACACGATTTTGAACTATCACAACGCGAAATGCAACGCGAATTTGCGATAATGGAGATCGCGTTGCGAATTAGCGATCGCATTACGATTTTGTTGGTCATTTTGGCAAATCCAAAAAAAGTTGGTTAAAATCGTATATTATATGGGAATTTTGGTCACTGAGGCGATTTTCTCTAAAAAAATTCACATAGAACCCTTAAAAACCAGCTCCTAGACCTAAAAAACCCACGACATGGACCTCAAAGTTTACAAACAAAAACTTAAACGCATGCCCTACACCTCACTCACTACCCTCAGCACAATTCCAACGACACTAACTCCCGAGAACCTTCCTTTTAGGACCAGCAAACTTATTACCAAGCATCTTAGCAACTGACAGAGTCTCTTCCGCTTCAACATACACAGCAGTCCACTTTTTCTTTAAATTTGAATTTGAAAGAGATTTATCTGATAATTCAGAGGATTCTAGATCAGCCTTCTTCAGTTTGGATCTCTTCAACGCTCGATCTCTACGACTCCTCTCAGCTTTCGAAAGCACTGTGTCCTGGATTTGCAGCAGAGAACCGAATTTCTTCACCTTTTTATTATTCTTAATGGACAGATCTGGCAAACACGACTCATCTTCTAAGGCTCCCCCAAAACTCACATTTTCAGAATTCTTCCTTATACTTGCATTGCCTAATTCCAAAGTGTTAACAGGAACCACATTAAAACCATCACACCTCCCCCCTGAGGTCACCAGAATATCTGTATGAGAATCGATTAAAACTTTTGCTTGTAGGTCCATCCCTGGAGGAATCCCAATCTCTGAAGAAACTACAGCAGAAGCACCAACCAATACTTTATCCTCCAAGATTGAAACCCCTTCTGAAAAAGGACTACCACATCTGACTCTACAGCCTTAATCTTAACCCCCTCAATATCCAAACCTTGCAAACCCACGTCAATACATTGATCTGAAATTTGAAAACCGACACTCTCTCCACCCTCCTTAACACCACTCCCGACCTCGATCGGCTTCCCAATACTAACCTTTTTACGACAACCAAGGCTCTTCCCAGAGCATGCGACTTCAAAAGGGCTGCCATAGAAGGTGTCCCTTTCTTGCCATATGAACTTCCCGACTCAGAAGCCACCGACTGATCATCGGATAATTTGACCGGTGAAACACCTGCTTTATTAGCCCCAACCTCAACCCCATCCTTCTCAACCTCAATCTCTTTTTTCTTTAGAATTTTAGATTTAGACAAATTACCAAACGTATTATCCACCATTCTTACTTTAAGAACTCGTACACCAAACTTCTTATTCTCCACCACTACATCTACAACTTCATCGATCCAAGCTTCTGTTGATGTAGAAATCAGCATATTAACTTTCTCACAATCCAAATGATGACTAACATTATCTCCAAAAGCCTCAAATCTTCCCCCACAAGGCAACTAACCTTTTCAAAGTGACACCATTCCAACAATGCAACGGAAGTCCATCAATCTCTAACCAAACAACTCTCTCCTTTTGGAAAAAAGACTCTGTCCAAAGCATAACATCCACGAAAATCTCTTTCAAGTAAGACCACTAAAGGTCTTCAAGCATGATAAAAAGATATTCATCCTCAATGGTGAGCAAAAATGAGTTCCCACGAAGTCTATGAACTTTAATATCCCCTAAGCCCCAGTTATGTAGTTTATCAACTATACCCCCAACACTACAAGCACCAGCCATAACTCCCACCAAACATCTCTTTAACATTCTGACTTCATCCTCATCCACATGCCCAATAACTTTTTTTCTGGAAGCACAAGCATTGCTAGCCTCCATATTAACGGTAGAGCTTACAATATTTCCTTTCCATGGCAACTTACAGTGCGCACATTTATCCTTCGAAACCTTCAAAGTATACTTAGCAAAACTCACTGAGATGCGACTACCATACACCATAAGACCGTTCAATCGTTCCTTAACTCTTTCGGCTTTAACCATATTACCAACCTTTACGAAACCAAACCTAGAGCCTGCTCGACTCCTCTTCAAAGGAAGATACACACAATCTGCCATAAACTTTTCCAGTGGATAGAGTTTGGTAAATTATCCACAAACAAAGAAACAGTTTCCGACCCACAATCTGCCATTTGTTGCCACTTGAAGTTATATTTTATGAAAGGATCTTCTGGAATGATGAGTGATGATGTTCTCTTCGAGACACTCGTTTTCTTCTGAGGCGACATGAATAGTACTTAACACGTTTACTTCAGGAAAAATGAAAGTGGGATTAATCGGTAATCTTTTTTTCGAACACGCCATTTTTTAGCTTTATTTTAGGCGCCTCACTACGGAACCTCCCAAATTGGTGAAGATGGTCAAATTCCAAAATTAATGTAAACATAAAAAATTCAAAAGATCAAAATGACAAAGTTTAGGGGCAAAAATTAGAATGAACCCTTTCAGCCTTATCGTTCCCATTATGAAGATTGGGAAGTAAGTGGGAACTGAAGGTAATTACGAAAACGCCACGAAGCTCGAAATTCGAAGCTGCCAGGTGGTTTAACATTCTTCGCACAAGAAACTCAGCTTCGTGTCCGAACCAAGTTCTTCGGATCCTGGTTTATTCGACTATGGGACCTATAAATAAAGACAAATTTTGCTCTTATTACAATGAAAATACCTTATAGGTCCCTATTTTTATAGAGACTATCAATTTAGTCCATTCACTATTTGATAGATCAATTTTTAATCTTTCTATTATAGAGACTGGTTTAAATTAATCTCTTTTATAGACATTGGTTTAAATTAATCTCATTTATAGATATTGGTTTAAATTAATCCTTTTTATTATTAAATAAATAAATTTAGTTCTTGTATTAATAAAAATATATATATAGAGTTGAATTTGATGTTTAAAAAAAGATAGATAATGTCTAATAAAGTGGATAATTTTATAGCTTTTATAGTTTTGGAAATGAATTTTTTTGTTAAAATTTAAATTTAAAATAAAAATATAGTTTTAAATCCATATTTTAAATGAAAATGTCAATTTGAAAAAAAATACTTTTCTTTTTTCTAGAAGAAGGATTAAAATTATAGTAACCTTATAACATAGGGACCTGATATGTATGTCCACCATATCTTTATCCGAAGCTGAGATTCGATCCAAACCAAAGTTTCCCGCGCACGCTCTCGTTCGATTACTTGGTCTAGTGTAGAAAAAACAAAGGCAAAGATATAACCTTTTCTGTAAGCTAAATTTACCATGAAAAAAGGGGATATTTTATTCATAAAAGATCATTGTTGTTTGCAGGAGCTGGCTTATTGACAGTAGAGCAATAACAAAGAAAGTGAAAAATGCTTCTTTCTCGTCTTCCATTTAAATCACTGATTGTGGGGCAAATCGTGAATGCCCCAACTGCCATTACCGTAACAGTGATGTAAGTTGGAAGTTGTAACATGGAATTTTAAGGTTCCTCATGGTTTTATTACACGTGTGAATGCCATCAATAATGTATTTGGGGATGTACTGTTTTTTTTTTAAGGTTTTTCCTCAATGACCTGGTCTTCCTGTAGGAGTGAAATTTGATCCTTCCGATGCAGAGCTTTTAGAACATTTAGCAGCTAAGTGCTGTGTCGGAGACTCAAAACAACACCTGTTTATCGATGAGTTCATTCCGACGCTCGAGGAATGTCAAGGGATTTGCTACACTCATCCTGAAAATCTTCCAGGTAAATAATGTGTTTATGGATTCAATATGCTAGTATTTTACATTACTATCATATATAGGACTGGTGTCAACATGTTTGCATTTGTTGTTATTCGAAGTAGGTAGGAGACACACTCCCTGGTTCATGGTTAACCTTGGCAAATTCGGATTTTTCCATAATGGAATATTGATATCGCAGCTTGATTTGGATTCAATAATTTTTGGCTTTTACATTTATGTCAACTGTAGGATGAATTCAGTTCACCATATTAGATTGAATATTGAATTGTTCTCGAGCTGCTATCTTGGGAAATTTGGAGTTTATGATAATGGAAAGTTGATATTGCAGCTTGATTTGTATTCAACAAGATGATGGATAGGGTGTAAATTTGATTTTTCTCATTAGTTCATCTCTATTTTGTGCAGGTGCAAAGAAGGATGGAAGTAGTGTCCACTTCTTTCATCGAACGATTAATGCATATGCAACTGGTCAACGAAAGCGCCGTAAAATCCACAATCAAGATGACACGAACGAGGAGCATGTTCGTTGGCATAAGACAGGGAAGACCAAACCTGTTATAGAAAATGGAGTTCATAAGGGGTGGAAGAAGATCATGGTTCTCTATAAAAGTTCGAAGAAAGGGTGCAAACCCGAAAAGTCGAATTGGGTGATGCATCAGTACCATCTTGGGGATGATGTAGACGAGCATGATGGGGAATATGTGGTTTTAAAGATTTCCTATCAACAGCCGAAACAAAATGAGAAGAAAGATGACAGCCTGATCCCGACTAACTTGATGATTCGCGCTACTCCGAGGGCCCCTAAAACAATTACTCCTAATCCACCTAGGCCTTACCATATAAGTCAATGCTATATAATGACATTAACGAAAATACGCACCAGGTATTCATCTGCCCTTATCATACCATTGATATACAGCTTTAGATCACCATGTATATATATATAAATATGCATTAGAGTGAGCCTCCTTGTTCTCTAGTCTGACGAAACAAATTGTCGACGTTGTGTTGTCTTGTAGTGTTTATAAGAACCAAATAACAAATCAGCATGATGAAATATCGAATTCTTGCATCAGAATATGCGTGAAGTTATTACGTTTGCTATAAATTGTAAACTATGGATTCTTTCATTTGATCCTCAACAAAGTTTGTTTCGATGGTTTAGGACGCGAAATTTTCTGTTGAAGGATCTCATCTAATTAAGGATTCTGTTCAATACAAGGATAATTCCGACTATCCGGGATGGTGGGCTGAGGAATCTCAGGCTGCTGAAAATTCCGATTTTAATGGCTTGGATGATTTTTTTCTATGCAATGAGCTTTTGGATTCATCTTCTCTGCAAACAAGTTCAGTTAAGAATTGTCTCTAATGTTGGCTGCACCGAACGATACAACCGAGATAAAAGGAAATAATGATGTAGCTTGTGGAATTTCCGAGCTCGAGAACTTGGAGTTCGATACGCCACCTGATGTACCACTAGCTGTAAGCTTCTTTTCCTCTATCTTTTCATATACGTCTCAGAATTAAATCATATGATCATCCTACATCCGTTTGCTGCAGGATCTACAATTTGGCTCTCAGGACAGCTTTCTTTCATGGTTAGACCGATTATGAAGAATTTGTACGATGCATAATCTGCATCCCCGACGACAAAGTCCAATTTTTGAGCTCTTCTATCGTCTCTGAAGCTGTTGCTGTGTCGAGCACTTCACAGAGCTAGACAGTATTCGCTTTGCTTTCGGAGGCATGCGAGTTTATTCGTTCTCGGTTTTCTTTATTCAAGGCTGTTTGACGTTTGTTTAATCCCGCAGCTGCTGGTTTCTGAATAAGAGCTGGCTGGTTGAAACAACATTCAAGTTCATGAAGAGTTGAATGCTGTTTCCATGGAACCAACTTGCAATCTTTTTGAAATGACATGCAATTCTAATATTTTTTTTTCTCTGCTACATGTAGGAAAAACAAACATTTGGTGGTGTTGCAGCTAAAATTTGTAACTACGACATTAGTAAAATCTCTGGCTAATGTTCTTTTAATAGCAACCTAAAAAACATTAGTAAGAACTTCCATTCTTGTCTTGTTTGAATACACACAATCCGTTCTGTTTTCTAAGTTAAGCTTTTTCAAGGCCATTAGGGAAATAAAGATGATCATGGGTCCGGCTAGATTTCTGACTGATCCAAACCCACCTGAATATTATACCTTCCACTTGAAGTACGATATAGCATGGGTTTGGGGAGATTCAACCATGTCCAAAATTTGATCAGAATTTTAAAGTCAAAATATTCACCCGATCTGATATAAATAAAAAAAAAATAGTTTTCTTTCAATAAAATAGCGAACCAATACAAAATATATATATATATATATAGAAAGAGGGGAATTATAGTGATTATCCTTTCAAATAGATAGAATAATTATATTATTATCTTAAATTAAAGATTTTTCACTCTAAACTCGAATCGGACCTGATCTTATCCTTCACAAAGTTCGATTCCACTAATCTTAAATTTTAATAAACAATTTCTAACAATTATACATAAAGTATGTTAAAGAACTTGGCTCAACCTAACTCGATCCTATAGAATCAGGTCAGGTTAGAATCCATCAAGTTCGAGTATAAAAATCATCCGAATGATAATGAAAACAGTCTTGCTTGATGCCGTGTATGAATCAACTCGTTTAAACCAATAATAACGAAAAGAAACTGCTATTGATTTGTGGTTTTGTTTGATGAACAGATTGCTACACTAATAGCATTTTATGCAAACAGGAACTTTGCTGCAATTGAAGGACTTGGATGGGGTTGAGCTGGCGTGATGTGGCTTTACAATCTTATCTTTTACTTTCCACTCGACTTCATCAAGTTCTCATCCGACACTCCCTCAGCGGAAAGGCTTCGGATCTTATTTCAATGCTGTAATTTCCAGGTTCTTTTGCAGATCGATTTCACGGGGAATGAAGACTTTGGGAAAGAACATGAACTAAAAATGGGCACATGCTCAGAGGACGCTCCATGGACTGCAGCTACCGGACACCAAGATGTTCAATGACCGCACCAGTTACAATGAACTTAATCAGATGGCTGAAGAGGCAAGACGGACGAGCCGAAATTGCAAGGTATGCACCCATTAAGTTCAACTTTACTTTCAAATCATAACTGTTGATAAACCCAGAGCTAGAAATTCGAATTTAGTTAGGTTAGTTTATGCGTAATCGATGACAATGTCTTATCAAAGCTAAGCATTTGCAATATTTTTCTGCTTGCAGGTTGAAAGAACTGACTATGCTAAAAGGGCATGTTGAATCGGTATGAAGGGTCTCGACATAGACACAATTCAGCAAGCATACATACACTGTCTGAGAAAAGGCATCAAACAATTTGATTCTACATGTATCGTACATATACTGCTGGGATTGCTACTGCAGAGCGTAATATGGATCTTTGGTTTGTCATCTTAGTCATAATTCAGAGAGCATACACCGTCTGAGAAAAGGCATCAAAAATTCTGATTCTACATATATAGTAGGTATACTGCTGGGATTACTACTGCAGGCGTAATATGGATCTATAGTTTGGATTTATAGTTTGTCATCTTAAAGTAGAAACTGCTTTCTATCCGCTTAAATCCATCATCTTCGTGATAGACTCGTGTTTGCCATGACTTCAATGTAATTTTTGAACTCTTCTCTATACAACCTTCCATTCAATGCTGCCTCCTAAGGCATAAATGAGATACGTATGCTCACAAACTACTTGAGTTTGCCTTAGGAAAACTCGAATTTGACTCGACCATTGTGTTGAGTCAAATTCAAGCCACGCGAGTCATTAAGCAAATTAAAGAGAGAACCCATGTTCCTAACATGAAGAAACTGATACAGAGGCCATTGATTAAAAATATATGAACATCCCCTTCTGTTTTTGGGGCAATGACCAAACTCTAAAACTACAAATCCAATACGAGACATCAGATAAACACATGCAAAAGCAAAGCATCCAACAATAGATTTATCAATCACATTATATAAAACAATCATTGTTCCACAATAAAGAGTTGAAGCATTATTTTACCATCATCAAAGTCAGGAAACTCCATTTGGCATTTATTATTGCAAATGTACAAACTGAAAGTTCAAATAGCAGCTTGTTATGGTGGTAATTAACACCTGTGCTTGTCAACTTTCTTTTCAAGCTCATTCTTTTGAGCTCCGACCACCCTATCCACTTCCTTCCCGTTCTTCAACAACACGAAAGTCGGCATCCCCTGCACTCCGAATTCTTGTGCCACATCCTAAAAACCCACCAACATGTAAGGATCAGCAAATAAAATCACCTAAAACATCTGATCAACACAATGAATTGTAGCAAAGGGCTTCCAGTATATGTAAAGGATAAAAAAAACATACAGGCAGCTCATCAACATCAAGTTTCACAAACGCAACATCAGTGAACCTATCAGCCATGTCATTCAAAGCAGGTTCCATGAACTTGCACGGTCCACACCAGGAAGCTGAGAAATCTATAACCATCTGGTCTCAATTTTTTTTGTTCAATCAAAAACAACAAAAACCCAAAGTCAGATCTTTCATATAATAACCAAAACAACAAGAAAACACCCCCAAAAGAATAACTGTTAAGAAATCAGATCTGGGGTTGAGAGAAACATACAAGCTTTGGGCTCTCTTTGACAGAGTTGAAGTGAAGCTGCCATCTCGGAGTTGAATGGAAGGTCTTAACCCCTGAAGACTCAGATGAAGATGATGAATCTTCTGATGTGGAATAGGACGGACCCAACAAGCTCGAGAAGAAAGAACCCATTTTTTCCCTTTTCTTGCTAGGTCAACGTAAAATATTGAAAGGGCGAAGACAATGTTACTTGGAAGGCAACTTCGGATTTTGTCGGATCTCTTTACAAAAAAAATCAATATGTTTGTTTTCTGGGGATAAATCGTATTAGACCCATAAAGTTGTACTTTATTATCATGTTCGTATTTTAGGATTTTTTTGGGGGTAAATTATAAGTTTTATAATGCTCTAAATCTAGGAGTTTTAGGTTAATCCGATAAATCCTTTGACTTTTAGGAAACATTGACCCAAATTTGAGTGTATTTGGGCTTGGATTGAGTCCAACATGAGTCTAAAAAAAGGATTTTTTTAATTATGACCCAAACTTGAAGGACTAAGGAAGTAGTTTACCCATTTTTGTTATGAAGGTTGAAATCTTTTAATTTTCATGAGATCATTCTTCAAAAAACCCCATTTCCCACTTTTGTCTTTTTCTTCTTCTTTCAAACTTCACCCCTTCTCGTTAGAGCTTGAACAAAGGTGGAAGCTTATTGCCCTGCGATTATAATCCTGGTTAGCTAAGATAAGGAACGAAACCATCTCTTCTAGAGTTTCATTTTAAGCCATCAAACACAGGTTTTGGTTATGGAGACCATTTTTGGGTTTAGTGGGGGTTTAAGAAAACCCAAGTATTCCAACATGTTTTTTTTTGGAGGTTTAAGTCTTCAAAGTTGTTCTTAATCTCTTCCCAAGCTCCTAAGCAAGTTAGCAATACTTTATGTGATCTTTTTTTTTTGAGAAAAGTGAGAAAAAGCTCCAAGAACAAAGGGAAGGAAAAGTTGACCCTTAGTTAAGCTTTGAGCATCTCAAACAACTTATTAGTCCAAGTAATACAGTTGTAACTCAACTGTTCTACATATAGATCACTGGGTGAGTTTGGTAGCTTGCATAAGATAAGAAGAATAAAAGCACATTCATTGTAGATTTCAGCATTTGGTGTTTTTTAACATGTTTATATACATATTATGAACCCTCTTAATATATATAGAACTTTAATAACGTTTGGGAACCTGAGTAGGCTTTTTGGGTGAAATTGGGAGTTATTTTCTTGCCCAAACATGATATTTTTAGGTTTGAGTATCGGTACTGGAATAACAGTACTGATATTGTTCTTCAAATGGTTTAAAATAATGAAGTTTTGGGCAAGAAGTATCGATACTCATTCTTCGAATATCGATACTGCAAGTTGGGTATTGATGCTCGTAGGAGGAGTATTGATACCGAGTTCACTTACCAAATTCTAGTAGCCAATTTTGGTATCGGTACTCATGGGAGTATTGATACTGAAGGTAGAGCTAGAAACAATAACACTTACGATCACATAAAACTAGCCTTGTTTGATATTCAAGAAACAATCAAGACACCCGAGTTACTTTAGCAGATGACGATCGTCTTGTTGTGAAAAAAATCTGGATATATCCCAGTCAGTGCCAAGACACTTCAGTCGCCAGTTAGGTGCAGATACTCCAAGACTCAACGGAGTAAGTTGGTCGGGTGTACATTTCCAATGTAGTTCTGGATCTCACCCCGGATACCCAAAGGTATCTTAGGTAGGCTAGAGGGGTGTGCGTTCTGAGATGTAGAACCCTCAACCACACCATGATGCCTACCTCAGTAATTCATGTCAGCATTCCTATGTATTCATACATATGCCACTAGCATGCTCATTTAGTGAAAGCATGTAATACAATACATTTGTTAGTATGGCACTAAACTCGTAAGCTTAGTGTTCAGAATGTGTTTTCGTGCGTATGTTCTTAGGAGAACGTTCAATGAGTGTTATCATCATCATGCTTTATAGTACATCTTGATTTATATTACAGGGTATGTACTATTCTTAGACCCTTGTATTCAGTCGTAATTCATTTTTTGTTTTAAAATAAGTGTTATTATTTTAGGTGTATTTAGGAGCTCCATTGTATTTGTAAACTCTGATTTATTACATTTTTATTTCAGATTACTATTGATGGTTTTTATATAATGTTTTACTGTTGTTTTAAAACATTTTGGGTTAGCCACCTCGGTGGCTTAAATCCTTCTATCTTCGGGTCATAATGGATTAAGGTGTTAAATTTAATGGTATCAGAGCGTTATATTCAGTCATTTCTAGGACATGCGGGTTAGAGTTAGTCAGCGTCTATGCATGTACATGCCTCTAGAGTATCAAGAGTACCTTAATATATGGAATGATGATAATAACCTTATTTTATTTCTAAATTAAAAAAAAACCCATGGCAGACAACACAACATATAGTCAGGATGGTAGAGACCAGAGAAACGCCTCATTAGCAGCCAACATCGATGATGAGTTTGTCCCGGTTATGAATCAATTTAACATACCAACTAACGAATGGGTCAATGAGGTGAACTTCTTTAGGGACCTTATGTCAACGCTTAGGCAAATTGTTAGATCCATACCTAGTGCCTCAGTTGTACCACTCCCACTAGTATCGCTACCCAACCTTCAGTGGTGCCTTAAGAGTCCCCAATAGAGAGGCTCTATATGTACAAGAACACAGAGTTCTATGGCTCTAGGGATGACGACCCCATCGTAGCAAATCAATAGCTTCGAGATACCCTCCACATTCTTCAATAATTGCACCTTACCCTCAAGGGTAAGCTTAATGTGTCATCGCTCTGCTCAAGGTTGATGTCATTGATTGGTAGGAGAAAATATATATGGTATTGGAGCTGGAGAGACCAACTTGGGAGCATTTTCTATCAGAGTTTCGCCATAAATATATCGAAGAGGCTAATACCAACGACCTAAGGGAACAATACTTACACTCTGCTTAGGGGGATCGATCAGTGATGGAGTATGAGGGGAAGTTCCTCTGACTATATAGATTCGCGCCAGAGTTGGTTTCGACTAAGGATCACCACTGCCGGAGATTTAGAGAAGGCCTATACCTCGATATTCTTTCACACTTAGCAGTCGACCCTCCTAGGGTCTTTGTCGAGATTTCCCACCAAGAAAAGACGATTGAGAGGATCCTGAGCTAAAGGGTTAGGCAGACTGATGAGGTTGTAAGACAGGTTAGGGGAGCCACAAAGCCAACGAGATCATCGTAGACTTCGACCAAGAGGACCAAGGAAAGTCAAGGTTCATGGATACCATCAATATTGCAGTCGATGAGTGCCAGTCAAAGTTCAGATCGTGGGGGTAGGTCTAAGCCTCGGATGAGACCTTTTACGTTAGCCTCTAGGGGAAGTGCCAGTGATTCGACGGGAGCCTTCACTCATCCGTTCTACGCTTAGGGCGGAAGGAAACACCCAGGGACATACTAGTAGGGATTAAGGGGTTACTTTAATTTTAGCTCCTTAAACCATTTTATCAGAAATTATCTGACGACTCAGGGAATAACTCCAGTATCGACTTAGAGATAAGCGCCATATGTATAGAGAGGTTGGGGTTCAGTGAGATGTGGTAGTGTTGCGTCTAGGCAGCAAAATAGAGGGACATACATGTTAGTTGTTAGTGTATAACCAATGGTAGCCTCCAAATAGCACACGGTGAGATCCCATGAGGAGTGTGATGTGACAGACATGATATCATGTACCTTGACAATATTTTCCATTCCATTTATTGCATTAATAGTGTCGCAACGGTCCGTCGGGTGGTCCCAGATTCACGTCTCGACTTGGATTGAGTAATGGACTCGCCACTGATCGTTTTCGAATTAGGTAGATCGGATACCTTAAACTTACCATTTATCATATCTGCATCTTACCAGAGAATTATCGGATTCAGGAGTCGAT
Organism: Hibiscus syriacus; assembly: GCF_006381635.1. Classification (NCBI taxonomy): domain Eukaryota; kingdom Viridiplantae; phylum Streptophyta; class Magnoliopsida; order Malvales; family Malvaceae; genus Hibiscus; species Hibiscus syriacus. The sequence continues at coordinate 388,310 of NW_024063196.1, forward strand.
TACAATCGAGGAAGGATGAGCACCTCTAATTGCCCTTTTGGTACAACACGATTACCCGATTGTCTTAATTGGGAAAATTGAAATTTAGATAAAAATTTAAATGTTCGATCCAAATTATTTACCTTTGAGAATATGTCACATTAAAATAAAATAATAATGTTTTAAGAAAATATGAAATCAAATCAAATATGCAAAAATAAGGAAGAGTTGCAAGTACCAATATAAAAATATATAACATAAATAACTAGAATAAAATAAAGAAATGAGTATACAAAATCAAAAATCACGCGCAATAAGGAATAAAAAATTCAAAGAATTTAAAGAAATATAAAATAAGTCTATTGAAATTAAAAAAATTAAAAGAGAAACAAAATTGCTGAAGAAAAATTATATTTAATTAAACTAAAATTTCAATCTAAAAAAATACACATTAAGATAGAAAGGAGACCAAAATAACGAATAAGGTATGAATTAAGCAAAATTAAAGGAAAGTGAAATTAGGAAAAGTATTAAAGTTAATAAAAGCAACAGTTGATCACGATTCAAACAAATTAAAAAAGTAAAAAAAAAAAGTAAGTAAATTAATAAAAAAAAAGATTAAATTGTGTCAAGTTAAAATTAAAAGTTTAATTTAAAAAGAATCGATATAGATTTAATAAAAGGGGACTAAATGAACTTTCAAAAAGAGTAATAGGGGCATCGATTGTGATTATCTCTTACTCCTGCAAAAACACACGGATCCCATAAAAATCTGAGTTGAGTCATAAAGTCATTTAATCGAATATAAAATCCTCCAAAAATAAAAAAAGATCAAAATCGAATCAAAATAAATAAATAAAGGAAAAAATGGGTCAAGACGAAATTGAACAAAAAAACAAGAATTGCCTAGTCAAAAATTTTCTTTTATTGCTCGAATCTTGTAGGTTACAATCCTTAACTTCTCAATACCAAAAAATTTCCAAAAAAAAAATTCCTCCTCCCATTACAAAATAAGAGTGCCTATTTATAGGCTCCTAAAAACCCTAAAAATAAAAAACCCTAGAATCTTTTCATTAATGTTAAATACTCTAATTAAGAAAAATAATATTAACATAAAAAATATCTTAAATTGCCCTAAATAAATAATGGAAAGTAGAAAGCTAAATTTATTCACAAACAATCAATAAAATAATTGAAAATTTTGGAATAAATTAAAATTCTCGTATTAGACCCGTATCTAATTTTTTGCATGCATTGTCTTCGCTAAAATGAGTATATCTTGAGTTATGGATGTTCGATTGAGGTGTGTCAAAATGCGTTGGCAAAATAACTGAAATTTAGTTATATCTCAAGAAGACATTAAGTCTTGAAAAGTTTTGGATCTTGCTTGAAAATCTGTTGCAAGTCTTAACCCCTGAAGACTCAGATGAAGATGATGAATCTTCTGATGTTGAATAGGACAGACCCAACAAGCTCGAGAAGAAAGAACCCATTTTTTCCCCTTTTCTTGCTAGGTCAACGTAAAATATTGAAAGGGCGAAGACAATGTTACTTGGAAGGCAACTTCGGATTTTGTCGGATCTCTTTACAAAAAAAATCAATATGTTTGTTTTCTAGGGATAAATCGTATTAGACCCATAAAGTTGTACTTTATTATCATGTTCGTATTTTAGGATTTTTTTGGGGGTAAATTATAAGTTTTATAATGCCCTAAATCTAGGAGTTTTGGGTTAATCCGATAAATCCTTTGACTTTTAGGAAACATTGACCCAAGTTTGAGTGGATTTGGGCTTGGATTGAGTCCAACATGAGTCTAAAAAAGGATTTTTTTAATTATGACCCAAACTTGAAGGACCAAGGAAGTAGTTTTCCCATTTTTGTTATGAAGGTTGAAATCTTTTAATTTTCATGAGGTCATTCTTCAAAAACCCCATTTCCCACTTTTATCTTTTTCTTCTTCTTTCAAACTTCACCCCTTCTCGTTAGAGCTTGAACAAAGGTAGAAGCTTATTGCCCTGCGATTATAGTCCAGGTTAGCTAAGATAAGGAACGAAACCATCTCTTCTAGAGTTTCATTTTAAGCCATCAAACATAGGTTTTGGTTATGGAGACCATTTTTGGGTTTAGTGGGGGTTTAAGAAAACCCAAGTATTCCAACATGTTTTTTTTTGGAGATTTAAGTCTTCAAAGTTGTTCTTAATCTTTTCCCAAGCTCCTAAGCAAGTTAGTAATACTTTATGTGATCTTTTTTTTTATTGAAAAAAGTGAGAAAAAGCTCCAAGAACAAAGGGAAGGAAAAGTTGACCCTTAGTTGAGCTTTGAGCATCTCAAACAACTTATTAGTCCAAGTAATACAGTTGTAACTCAACTGTTCTACATATAGATCACTAGGTGAGTTTGGTAGCTTGCATAAGATAAGAAGAATAAAAGCACATTCATTGTAGATTTCAGCATTTGGTGTTTTTTAACATGTTTATAGACCTATTATGAACCCTCTTAATATATATAGAACTTTAATAACGTTTGGGAACCTGAGTAGGCTTTTTGGGTGAAATTGGGAGTTATTTTCTTGCCCAAGCATGATATTTTTAGGTTTGAGTATCGATACTGGAATAATAGTACTGATATTGTTCGTCAAATGGTTTAAAGTAATGAAGTTTTGGGCAAGAAGTATCGATACTCATTCTTCGAATACCGATACTGCAAGTTGGGTATTGATGCTCGTAGGAGGAGTATTGATACCGAGTTACCAAATTCTAGTAGCCAATTTTGGTATCGGTACTCATAAGAATATTGATACTGAAGGTAGAGCTAGAAACAATAACACTTACGATCACATAAAACTAGCCTTGTTTGATATTCAAGAAACAATCAAGACACCCGAGTTACTTTAGCAAATGACGATCGTCTTGTTGTGAAAAAATCCTGGATATATCCCAGTTAGTGCCAAGACACTTCAGTCGCCAGTTAGATGCAGATACTCCAAGACTCAACGGAGTAAGTTGGTCGGGTGTACATTTCCAATGTAGTTCTGGATCTCACCCCGGATACCCAAAGGTATCTTAGGTAGGCTAGAGGGGTGTGCGTTCTGAGATACAGAACCCTCAACCACACCATGATGCCTACCTCAGTAATTTATGTCAGCATTCCTATGTATTCATACATATGCCACTAGCATGCTCATTTAGTGAAAGCATGTAATACAATACATTTGTTAGTATGGCACTAAACTCGTAAGCTTAGTGTTCAGAATGTGTTTTCGTGCGTATGTTCTTAGGAAAACGTTCATTGAGTGTTATCACCATCATGCTTTATAGTACATCTTGATTTATATTACAGGGTATGTACTATTCTTAGACCCTTGTATTCAGTCGTAATTCATTTTTTGTTTTAAAATAAGTGTTATTATTTTAGGTGTATTTAGGAGCTCCATTGTATTTGTAAACTCTGATTTATTACGTTTTCATTTCATATTACTATTGATGGTTTTTATATAATGTTTTACTGTTGTTTTAAAACATTTTGGGTTAGCCACCTCGGTGGCTTAAATCCTTCTATCTTCGGGTCATAATGGATTAAGGTGTTAAATTTAATGTTATCAGAGCGTTATATTCAGTCATTTCTAGGACATGCGGGTTAGAGTTAGTCAGCGTCTATGCATGTACATGCCTCTAGAGTATCAAGAGTACCTTAATATATGGAATGATGATAATAACCTTATTTTATTTCTAAATTAAAAAAAAACCCATGGCAGACAACACAACATATAGTCAGGATGGTAGAGACCAGAGAAACGCCTCATTAGCAGCCAACATCGATGATGAGTTTGTCCCGGTTATGAATCAATTTAACATACCAACTAACGAATGGGTCAATGAGGTGAACTTCTTTAGGGACCTTATGTCAACGCTTAGGCAAATTGTTAGATCCATACCTAGTGCCTCAGTTGTACCACTCCCACTAGTATCGCTACCCAACCTTCAGTGGTGCCTCAAGAGTCCCCAATAGAGAGGCTCTATATGTACAAGAACACGGAGTTCTATGGCTCTAGGGATGACGACCCCATCGTAGCAAATCAATAGCTTCGAGATACCCTCCACATTCTTCAATAATTGCACCTTACCCTCGAGGGTAAGCTTAATGTGTCACCGCTCTGCTCAAGGTTGATGTCATTGATTGGTAGGAGAAAATAGATATGGTATTGGAGCTGGAGAGACCAACTTGGGAGCATGTTCTATCAGAGTTTCGCCATAAATATATCGAAGAGGCTAATACCAACGACCTAAGGGAACAATACTTACACTCTGCTTAGGGGGATCGATCAGTGATGGAGTATGAGGGGAAGTTCCTCTGACTATATAGATTCGCGCCAGAGTTGGTTTCGACTAAGGATCACCACTGCCGGAGATTTAGAGAAGGCATACACCTCGATATTCTTTCACACCTAGCAGTCGACCCTCCTAGGGTCTTTGTCGAGATTTCCCACCAAGAAAAGACGATTGAGAGGATCCTGAGCTAAAGGGTTAGGCAGACTGATGAGGTTGTAAGACAGGTTAGGGGAGCCACAAAGCCAACGAGATCATCGCAGACTTCGACCAAGAGGACCAAGGAAAGTCAAGGTTCATGGATACCATCAATATTGCAGTCGATGAGTTCCAGTTAAAGTTCATATCGTGGGGGTAGGTCTAAGCCTCGGATGAGACCTTTTACGTTAGCCTCTAGGGGAAGTGCCAGTGATTCGACGGGAGCCTTCACTCATCCGTTCAACGCTTAGGACGGAAGGAAACACCCAGGGACATACTAGTAGGGATTAAGGGGTTACTTCAATTTTAGCTCCTTAAACCATTTTATCAGAAATTATCTGACGACTCAGGGAATAACTCCAGTATTGACTTAGAGATAAGTGCCATATGTATAGAGAGGTTGGGGTTCAGTGAGATGTGGTAGTGTTGCGTCTAGGCAGCAAAATAGAGGGACATACATGTTAGTTGTTAGTGTACAACCAATGGTAGCCTCCAAATAGCACACGATGAGATCCCATGAGGAGTGTGATGTGACAGACATGATATCATGTACCTTGACAATATTTTCCATTCCATTTATTGCATTAATAGTGTCGCAACGGTCCGTCGGGTGGTCCCAGATTCACGTCTCGACTTGGATTGAGTAATGGACTCGCCACTGATCGTTTTCGAATTAGGTAGATCGGATACCTTAAACTTACCATTTATCATATCTGCATCTTACCAGAGAATTATCGGATTCAGGAGTCGATTACAATCGAGGAAGGATGAGCACCTCTAATTGCCCTTTTGGTACAACACTATTACCCGATTATCTTAATTGGGAAAATTGAAATTTAGATAAAAATTTAAATGTTCGATCCAAATTATTTACCTTTGAGAATATGTCACATTAAAATAAAATAATAATGTTTTAAGAAAATATGAAATCAAATCAAATATGCAAAAATAAGGAAGAGTTGCAAGTACCAATATAAAAATATATAACATAAATAACTAGAATAAAATAAAGAAATGAGTATACAAAATCAAAAATCACGCGCAATAAGGAATAAAAAATTCAAAGAATTTAAAGAAATATAAAATAAGTCTATTGAAATTAAAAAAAAATTAAAAGAGAAACAAAATTGCTGAAGAAAAATTATATTTAATTAAACTAAAATTTCAATCTAAAAAATACACATTAAGATAGAAAGGAGACCAAAATAACGAATAAGGTATGAATTAAGCAAAATTAAAGGAAAGTGAAATTAGGAAAAGTATTAAAGTTAATAAAAGCAACAGTTGATCACGATTCAAACAAATTAAAAAAGTAAAAAAAAAAGTAAGTAAATTAATAAAAAAAGATTAAATTGTGTCGAGTTAAAATTAAAAGTTTAATTTAAAAAGAATCGATATAGATTTAATAAAAGGGGACTAAATGAACTTTCAAAAAGAGTAATAGGGGCATCGATTGTGATTATCTCCTACTCCTGCAAAAACACACGGATCCCATAAAAATCTGGGTTGAGTCATAAAGTCATTTAATCGAATATAAAATCCTCCAAAAATAAAAAAGATCAAAATCGAATCAAAATAAATAAATAAAGGAAAAAATGGGTCAAGACGAAATTGAACAAAAAAACAAGAATTGCCTAGTCAAAAATTTTCTTTTATTGCTCGAATCTTGTAGGTTACAATCCTTAACTTCTCAATACCAAAAAAATTCCAAAAAAAAAAAATTCCTCCTCCCATTACAAAATAAGGGTGCCTATTTATAGGCTCCTAAAAACCCTAAAAACAAAAAACCCTAGAATCTTTTCATTAATGTTAAATACTCTAATTAAGAAAAATAATATTAACATAAAAAATATCTTAAATTGCCCTAAATAAATAATGGAAAGTAGAAAGCTAAATTTATTCACAAACAATCAATAAAATAATTGAAAATTTTGGAATAAATTAAAATTCTCGTATTAGACCCGTATCTAATTTTTTGCATGCATTGTCTTCGCTAAAATGAGTATATCTTGAGTTATGGATGTTCGATTGAGGTGTGTCAAAATGCGTTGGAAAAATAACTGAAATTTAGTTATATCTCAAGAAGACATTAAGTCTTGAAAAGTTTTGGATCTTGCTTGAAAATCTGTTGCAAGTCAACTAAAATCCCAAACTTCAAAATCGACTTCAATAAAATGTTTTGGGCCTTGTAAAAAAAACAGGCCGGACAAAAATCAAGTATTACAACTACCTCTCTTTGCTCATTGGCATGTAACATGAATAGAGCAAAGATAAAAAATAATTGATTTTTGTTCGATTGACGTAACTTCATTCCATGGTGTTGTTGTTTTCCTTTAACCTTCGGTTGATATGCCCTTCCACTTTATTTGAATCTTCAAGAAAGATTTGGCCTTTTGTGTCCATTTTAAGGGCTTGTTTATATCTTTTACATCTTCAAGTATATGGGTTTGAAAATCTTCCTCTAGTTCATCTTGGTTCCAAAGTAATTGAACTTGCAAAAGTCAACAAAAATATTAGTTGATGTGCTTGTGAATATTAAAGTCAGTTTGAATGATTGGTTCTTCAGGCTGGATATCATCCATCATGGAGTTGAACTTGAAAGCTTTGGTTGAGATATAGCTCTTCTCGACTTAAGCTATGTCGAAATTTAGGCTGGGAAATAGTTCCTCGTTGCTAAATCGCAACCAACATGAGTCATCTTCTTGGTTTAAAGAAATTGGTTTGAATTTGGATTGGACGGTACTTCCTCATTGTTACCACGCGGTCAACGCGCTCTTGAGTTGAGTGGAATCGAACTTAAAAGCTTTGCTCGACAGATAGCTCTTCTTGATTTAAGTTATATCGTTGGCCCTCTATCGTGAATTTGGTCTCGTGGTGATTCGAGCTTGATATCCTTCATCATGAATTTTAAATCTTACTCAAAATCTAAAAAATTGTACACATGCATGTAATGTACAAATGCAATGCTTAGGTATGCCTATAATAGTAGAAAATTAGCTTCCCGTTGCGAGTTGAGCTAAATTGTGGATGACTCTTTTATTGTGAGTTAAGTCAAATTTTGGATTACTTCCTTTGCGAGTTAAGTCATGTCAAGATAATGTCTTGAGTGATATGGAAAAATTTTCAAGAGAAAATATCTTAAGTGATATGAAATTTAGTTTCGAGAGAAATTGTTTCGAGTGAGACGAAATTTGTTTTTGAGGAAACATATCTCAAGTGAGATAAAAAAAATCAAGAGAAAATATATCGAGTGAGATGAATTTCCAAGGGAAAATATCTCAAGTGAGATTAGATTGTGTTTCGAGAGAAATTGTCTCATGTGAGACAAAAATTTTCATGGGAAAGTATCTCAAGTGAGATCAAATTTTGTTTCGAGCGAGACGAGAATTTTCAAGAGAAAATATCTCAAGTAAGATTAGATTTTGTTTAGAGAGAAATTGTCTCGAGTGAGACCAGAATTTGGAAAGTATCTCAAGTGAGATTAAATTTTGTTTTGAGAGAAAATTGTCTTGAGTGAGACGAAAAATTGATTTTGAAGAAACCTATCTCAAGTGAGATAAAATTTTTGTTTAAAGAGAAACTATCTTGAGTGAGACAAGAATTTTCAAAGGAAAAATATCTCAAGTGAGATTAAATTTCGTTTCGAGAGGATTGTCTCAAGTGAGAGGAAATTGTTCTTTAAGGAAAGCTATCTCGAGTGTGATAAAATTTGTTTAGAGGAAATGGTCTCATGTGAGACAAAATTTATGCTTAAAGTGAAATGATCTTAAGGAAGACAAAGATTCTTGAAAACAAATTAAAGATATCCTTAATGGAGGAAAATTATCTTTAAAAAGCTAAGATTCTCTGAAAATGTTAAAGATGTCCTCGAGAGATGAGGGAAAAATGATCTTGAGAAAGGCAAGATTTTCTTGAATTTTCTTATGTAACCTATAGAAAGGAAAAATAGTGATCTTAAGAAAGAAAAATTTGAAAGTAAGCTCATGAGAGAAAAAAATAATCTTTAAGAAATAGAAAAATTTGAGAATATCCTCATGAAAGGAAAAAAATGAATGATGAATGTTTGATGAAAAGATGCATATGTACGTAAAATATGTCAATGATGGAAGTGCATGCTTTCATAAATGATAATGATGCAGAGATGTGTGGAAAATCTTCATTCTTGATTTATTTCAACCTTCCTCACTAGAGTCTATCACCAATCTTCATGCCCCAATAAACTTTTACCCCGAGGCTTCTCTTTTTTTCCTCAACATAGATTCTGAGCTTCCATATTTGAGAGACATTCTTCAATCTTCAAGATACATTCCCCGATAAAGACTATCTTGTTCGAAAATGTTTTCCTTCAATATTTATTTCAAATGTGAAAAGGTTTTATTAAAGAAATAAAATTATGCCCCTTGTTTTAAGCTCACAATTGAAACAAATAGTAAAACACTAGTTCATTAAATATCAAATGCTCTTACAATCTTTCAAAGTTACAGTTCTTTGACAAGTATCAAGACTAATCGTAAAGGTTGATTTGGGAAAGGTTTAGATTAGTTTCCTTTTTCGATGGATTCATTGGTTTGGTGTTCATGTACACCGGTTCATACGTTAATACATTCCTTTGAGATACCATTTGACCTTCAATGAGTCCGTGCAAATTGCCAGTGATTGCTTAAAATGCCCCTCTGAACGCATTCAGTAATGTAATGTTAGACATTTTAAAGAGTGTTCATTTTTCAATTCTCTGACATCATTTATTTATTCAGGTTTCATAGATTCTTTTAGCAAAGATAGTGCAGAAGTATCGATCCAAAATAGAATAACTTAGTACTTTGTGTAGTTAACTATAACATATGTTTCTTAACTCACTTAGTCCACTATTTATCATAGCGTATTCTTAATTCAAAATTCCAGGCCTTACCGTATTTTTTAAAATATATTTCATTAAATTTGGTATTCTTATCTTTGCTTTGATTTTGCTGGAGATTCATCTCCACACATAGAGACTAATGTCATGATCTGAATGTAATCTTATCCATAAAGTTAGGGCTTTCGACATAGCCAATTACTTTAGCAGAATACCTCTAATTAGATGATTCAAATGTCAGAAAGTCTTCGACAACTTGAATGGAACTCACTTCATAAAGCTTGGACATTACCTCCATAGCTACTTCAAACATTACTTTCGAAGATTAACATTTTACTACTTTCAACGGAGTACCCCCAACAATATTAGTTTGCGTTAATACCACATTACTTTCCTGAGTTTTTTATTTCAAGAGTTCTTAAGCTTTTCAAGAAGAATATGTTATAGTCTGAGTGTCATTGAAAATCAGGAAAATGCATCTTCATAGCTCAATTTCCAAGCAACTAACCTGGGTTAAATTTATCTACTCCACTATTCCAACTGTGTAGATTATGAATCATCATCGAACATCCTGAATAGAACTACATTCTAAATGGTTTAGAAGTATCATGTACGTTGAATGCCCCACTTTACCTGTTTGCGGGAAGACACGTACTTTACTTACGACCTGTATCGGATGAACTCCTTCGTGCTTGAGAAGACTAGATTGTAAATTTAGAGTATCTATGCAAAAGTAATTGAGTTATTTAAATTTTTGGTGTAAACTCAAAGGATTTTGTGTTGGGTGAAAGATCGAAGGGATCAATTTTTAGGCGGGTGTAATCATGTTACTTGTCAAAGGTCTATAATCTCGATTCTTAGAAGAATGAAGAACTTTCAATTCAATTGTTATTTAAAGAACTTCAAGATTAAAATTTGCACATTACTCATAACCTCAAAATGTATCATTTTATTCGTCAAGAGACTTTTAAGGAAAAAGGTTCGAATAATATAGAATGCAAGTGCATTATGGGAAATGCATCAGAATGTCTTATTACTCTTCAAATGTCAATACTCCTAAATTCACTAAATTATGGGCTTTGTGGTTTAGTGTCCTACAATTCTCATTAATGTGTCCTAAACTCCTTATGTGGTAGTTGCATATGGAATTGACACCATAATCTTTATGATACAGGGGATCTTTTGGTTTGGATTGAATTGAATTAAGAAGATTCTTCTCAACAAACGTCAGGGTAACTTTTCATATGCCATGGAATTAGTCTAATAAGAGTATTTTCTTGAATACGTATATGAGGTTTGATCCAACAGTTCATCTTGGAAACTCTTCAATCGATCGTACATCACCCATTAAGTTCAGGACATATATGCAATGTATTCATGATAAATGTATGCAAAATGATTAACATGATACATAAATTAAAATACAAGATGAAAAGGTGATGTGTTGATCACAAAAGTGTCTGTCATAATAAATAGCCTTCATTGGCACAAAATTATTAGTACAAGGAGTCCAAAAACATTAAAAGGTACACTCAAGCCAGATCCTTTGAACTCTAGATAGATTCTAGTAGGTTGGCAAGTCTCCATGCTTCACTGGTCATTGGTTGAACATTCTGTCTCATTGCCCCAACTTCTTTATGTATGAGATGAATCGTTATGTGAACCTGATCTTGGAATTCTCAGATATCTACATTTTCACCTTCATTTTTCATTAGACTTGTTATAAGTTTCCATTGTTGCCCTTCGTTGTATGGGATTATTTAGAGCTCTCTCGTTTTTCTTTTGTCATCTCATGATGCTCTACGCTTTTCCAAGTCTCCATGTTAAATGCTTTCTTCGCATTTAGAGAGACTTTAATCTCATCATAACTTGAGCTACTCCTACAATATTTGTTAGGTTTGAAATAAACTTGACCTATATAGATTGTAGTGTAGAAAAGTAGTGTGTTTCTCGATACTGGGCATCATGTCTTCAGCTATACCATGAAGAACTATATTAACGTTCGAATTAAAGCCTCTTCCACTTGTACATATGTTGATAGAACTTATGTTTTCCCTCACATTTCTACTTGTCCCACCTATTTTGAAGCATAACCAACTAACGTAGTTGCCTTGCAGTCTGTTTTATTTTTCTTTTCGAGTCTTCTCAGACCATAGTCATACTTCTGTGTTTTTGACCTGTTGTATCACAATCTCTTTTTTCATCAATAAAGACTATATGGAATTGAAAAACACTCTGTGGATCAACACATCTATGAAATGATGCAGATAAAAATAAAATACAAAAAGGGAAACAAGTTAGTATAATAAATTAATAATAAAGGAAACTAATACATATATGATATCTACCTCACATGCTTTTATTCCTACGAGATCATTATTTTTAATCCCGTATAATATTTTTCACAACAACTCCTAACCACATATATATCTAGTTCATATACTTTGAAAAGTAAAATAAAGGCAGGAAATAAAGTAACAATATCCTAGGTTTTGCATGTGGTTTAAGGGTAAGCTCTAATATTATGCTGCAACTAGATTTGGTTCTATAAAAAGGACCTGGATTCTCTTTGTCGGTGCCCCATTAGGCTTGACAGACCCTTGATCCTAAACCCATCATAGGCTTATGCAGACCGAGTTAAACTCGAGGATATATATTCCCTTATGCCTATGTGAGAAATAAATTCCTACGAAGATATAAGGTATATGAATCTCGAGGGTTAGTTGCTAGGCCTATGCGGAGAATAAATTCTCATGAAGGCTTCACTTTCACCCCCACTTAAACGGGTTCAAAGCTCGGGTTTAGAGCTTGAAATATGAGTCCTTTTATTTTTTAAAAACTGAAATCATTAGAAAACGATTAGTCCAACTATTTATTTGAAAGAAAATAATCAAAGGTAAATAAATGGATCGAACATAAATTAAATCCTAAACTTACAACTTCTGCCTAAAAAGACAACCGGTGATCGATTTTTGGCATGACTCTCTTGTGTCCCCAATGGAGTTGCCAAGTTATCACAACGGTTCTTCTGGTGGTCTCGGATTCTTGTCTCGACTTGGATTGAGTGATGGAGTCATCATCGATCGTTTTTGAATTAGGTAGATGAGATACCTGAAACTTATCATTTATTGGATCTGCATTTTACTAGAGAATTATCGGATTCGGGAGTCGATTACAATCGAAAAAAGGATGAGCACCCTCAAATTGTCGTTTCAATACCACACGATTACCCGATTATCTTAATTGCAAAAATTGAAATTTAGATGAAAATTTAAATATTCGATCCAAATTATTTACATTTTAGAATACGTCACATTAAAATAAAATAATAATTTTGTAAGAAAAAGTAAAAAATTGAAATCAAATCTAATTGCAAAAATAAGGAAAAGAGTTACGAGTACCAATATTAAAAAATATAACGTAAATAATTAAAAAAATAAAGAAATGAGTATACAAAATCAAAACGCACGAACAATGAAAAGGAATAAAAAATAAAAAGAATTTAAAAAATATATAAATAACTCAAATGAAATAAAAAATAATTAAAATAGAAACAAAATTGCTGAATAAAAAATATTTAATTAAACTAAAATTTCAATCAAAAATTAAAAAAAAAAAGACACACTAAGAAAAAAAAGGAGACCAAAATAACGAATAAGGTATGAATTAAGCAAAATTAAAGGAAAGTGAAATTAGAAAAAAATATTAAAGTTAATAAAAGCAACAGTCGGCCACGGTTCAAGCAAATTAAAAAAAGTAAAAAATATGAAAAGTAAATTAACAAATAAGAAAAGATTAAATTGTGACGATTTAAAATTAAAATTTCAATTTTAAAAAGAAACGATATAGATTTAATAAAAGGATACTAAAATGAATTTTTAGAAAAAGTAATAGGGCATTGATTGTGATTATCTCCTACTCATGCGAAAATACATGGATCCCATAAGAACTCGGGTTGAGTCATCGTGTCATTTAATCGAATATAAAATCTCAAAACAATAAAAAAATATCAAAATTGAATCAAAATAAATAAATAACATAAAGGAAAAATCGTTTAAGATCCATCATCGACTTTCATCGAAAAACCTCAAGAAATGCTCAATATATGAAGATTAATTTGAAAGTCTTTTTTCCTTGTTCCTCAATTTTCTCTCATTAAATAAAGTTTTTTTTCAAAAAAGGGAAAAAATACAAGAAGAAAATGAACAAAGAAAAAAAATTACCTAATCAAAAGTTTTCTTTTATTGCTCAAATCTTGTAGGTTACAATCCTAGCTTCTTTATACCAAAAATTCTCAACAAAAAAAAAAAAAGAATTATCCTCCCATTACAAAATAGGAGTGCCTATATATATAGGCTCTCAATTCATAAAAACAAAAAACCCTGAAATCTCTTCATTAATGTTAAATAAACTAATTAAGAAAAGTAATATTAACATAATGAAAATATCATAAATTGCCCAAAATAAATAATGGAAAGTAGAAAGCTGAATTTATTTACAAATAATCAATAAAATAATTGAAAATTTGGAATAAATTAAAATTATCGTATTGGACCTGGATCTAATTTTCTGCATGCACTATCTTCGCTAAGATGAGCATATCTTGAGTTATTGATGTATAATTGAGGCGTTTAAGATACGTTGGAAAGATAAATTAAAATTAGGTTTTATCTCAAGAAGACATTATGTCCTTAAAACATTTGGATCATGGTTGAAAATCTATTACAAGTCAATTAATGTCCCAAACTTTAAAATTGACTTCCATAAAATGTTTTGGGCATGAAAAAAAGTAGGGTGGAAAAATCATGTATTACAAATAGATCCTAATTCCACCCGCTCCTACTTATGTCATGACCTAGTACAAGATATAGAAATCCCAGCAGAAGACATAGAGATAGGAGTTTGAGTATCAAGTCCTTTAGGTCTAGACGTTCTAGTAGATAAAATTCATTGGAGATGCCAAGTAGAGATTCAAGGTCAGATCTTTTTAGCGAACTTGATAGAGTTACCTTTTCAAGAATTTGACATGATCTTGGGTATAGATTGGTTATCCCTGCACAACACCAATTTGAAGTGCAAAGCTAGACAACGTAAGATCATGACATATGACGATACCAAATTAGTGATGATAAGTTAAAAGTCAGGTCAGTCCCAGTGGATGATCGACGAAGGATGTAAGACCTTCTTAGCTCATGTGGTTGATAGCCGAACCTTAATTCTGAAACTCGAGGATGTTCAGACCGTGTGAGATTTCCCCGATGTGTTCTTAGAAATTTTTTCATGTTTGCCACCCTGACAAGCATCGAATTTTCCAAATAAAATTAATTCATAATTCTCAAATAAATAAATAAAATAGTATAAAAAAGTAGGGTCGATTCACATGGATTAAAAAAGTTTTATAATATCATTTATTGGATTGAATTAGTTGCAAAAAATAAAGAGGTAGATTGTAAAATTAATGAAAGTAAATAATAATAAAAAAACAAACACTAAATAAAAAATAATTAGAAATAAAGTAAAAGAACTCAATAGAGATGATATAGCCATAGGTTTTTCTTAGCCTCAATTTCGATCGATCATTGGAATAAAATTTTCCTTTCGTGATGTATATCGGTTACAGTCAACATGGCTCAACCCCTGCAACAAACTCTTCTCTCTGGTTAATCGAAATTTCCAAGTCTATCTCTGAAATCTGGTCCTTGTTGGTCTAGCCATGTTTATTACCGTTTGATCCAAAATAACTTTAAGTTCTGGAAAAAATGAATTACGACCAACCGGTCCAACTTCCAAACTTCAAGAAAAATAGTCTTCAAATCATCGTGCACCTTTTGTGTTGAAGATGTAATAACTTTTAAGGGAATGACCGATTGTCACCCCCAGTTTCCATAGAATCAAATAATACAATATGAAGGTATAAAGATCAAGACTCAATTCTCACGATTAGAATTGAGTTTCACAAAACTTTTGGCTAAGTGGAAGTTTAGCTAAGAATGGATTGGATCATGCCTAGCATTTTGAAAAGAAAATTATGAAAGAAAATAAACAAAGAAAATAAAGAGAATGAAAGAAAATCAAAACTTTAGTAATAATAAACTAAGGAAAAATAAATTCCAATCTGAGTTTCAATTGTTGAATCTAAGGGGCATTTATAACTCGAGAATTATAAGCAAATAAAATAACTAATTCCTAAATAATCAAACTAAAAATCCTAATAAGAATTCTAATAAAATAACTAATTCCTAAATAAAATAATCAAACTAAAATCCTAATTTTATAAGGTTTATCACAAAGATAAAAATAAATATTTAAGTATTGTAGTCCTAGTTGAATTATGCTTCATCTTTTGGATAACCTTGTCCCAAGTAGATTTCAAATTAAATATTCAAAATAATTTGGCTCATCTTCTAGAAGTATCGATACTCATTCTTCGGGTATAGATATTGCTGCTTGGGTATCTTTACTCGTATGAGGAGTATCAATATTGATTCCACATAACGAATTTCAGTAGCCAATTTTGGTATCGGTACTCATGGGAGTATCGATACTAAGGGTAAGTATTGATACTCCCTGTAGAAGTATATACTGAGTCATTTTCTAAAATATCGAAGTAAAATTTGGTATCAATACTCAGGATAATATCAATATTCTGGTTTAGAAGTATCAATACTCGGCCCTATTACCCCTCTATCTCAGTTTACAATAGCCATTTTAGTATTGATACCAAAGGGTGAGTATCGATACTCAGGGTAAGTATTGATACCGAAAAGGCCAATATCGATACCATCGTCTAGTTCTACATAAGGAATCCACATGGATAAAGGTTTACACTTGAGGGGCCTAATAACATTAAAATACCATCAAATAAAACTACAAGTGAGAACATTAAGAAATGTAGTACAACTAGAAATAATAACAATTAGGATAACATAAAACTAACCTTGTTTGATATTCGGGAAACAACCAAGATACCCAAGTTACTTTAGCAGATGACGATCTTCTTATTGCAGAAAACTCTAGATATATCTCAGTCAGTTCCAAGGCATTTCAATCGCCTGTTGGGCGCAATACCTTAAGACTTAATGGAGTAAGTTGGTCGGGTGTACATTTCTAATGCAGTTCTGGATCACACCCTAGATACCTAAGGGTATCTTAGGTAGGCTAGAGGGGTGTGCACTCCGAGATGCAAAACCCTCAGCCACACCATGATTCCTACCTTAATATTTCATGTATTCATACCTATGTCACTAGCATGCTCATTTAGTTATTATATATAGTACAATACAATTGTTAGTGTGGCATTAAGCTCAGCGTTTGAAATGTGTTTCCGTGCACAGGTTCTTAGGAGATCGTTTGGGGAGTGTTATTGTCATAAGATATTCCAGATCGGTTGAGGCTTCAAAGTTCGTCTTGATTTATATTAGAGGACATGTACAATTTATAGACCCTTGTATTCAATCTTAACTTTGTTTTTGTTTTAAACTCCGTGTTATTATTTTGGATGTATTTGGGAGCTCCTCGTATTAGTAAACTCTGATTTATTACATTTTCATTTTATATTATTATGGATGGCTTTTATATGATGTTTTACCGTTGTTTTAAAAGAATTTTTTTGGATTAGCCACCTCGGTGGTCCCATGTGACACTTAAATCCTTCGATCTTCAAGTCAAACTGGACTAGATTGTTACAAGTTTAGTATTTTAATTATCATTTTTATTATGTTTTAGTATTTAATTTTTTTAATCATACCTAATATTTATTTTAGATTTCAATTTAATACCTAATATAAAAGAACATGTAATAAACTATGATATTTCTCTATACATTTGTGACAATTAAAATGTTATTAGTTCTCTATTTGTTTTTTCTCTTTGAGTATAATTGTTTTAAAATTTCGTGATTTTTACTTTGTATTTACTCTTTTATTGTTTCGATAAGATAGTTCAATCGACCTTTTATAAAAAAAAATATTTATCTTATGAGGAAAAATTTAAAATATTTATTTCTAATTTAAATTCTTTGGTAGATTTATCAATTTGACTTGTAATTATATACAATTTATAATATGCTTGAAAAAGATATGCATGCTAAGGAGAAATGTAAATAAATATATATAATTATTACGGGTGTTAAAAGATTAAGGGGATGCAGCTCAGATGATAGAGTATATGCTTAGCATGCAAGAGATATGGGTATCCATACCCCGCATCTCCATCATATGATGTGTTTTATTTGAGAGATTCACGGTGGTTTTATTAGGCCGCCATTGCAATGTTTTCTGTTAAAAACTGTAATTACAAAGTAAAAACATTCACTCGAAGTGTTTTTTTATGGAGTAAAAAGGATGTGGATTCTGACAACACAAAAGAATCAAACATTGGCACAACGTCACTTATTAGACTGTCATTCATCACTTGGTGAACAAACTCCAAACACTTTGATTCTAAATCCGTCAGCACTAGGCGATTCTGGTGGTTGGGGATGACAATCATCAACAAGAAGAGGAAATAACTGCAGAAGCAAACACATAAAACAAGTGCAATAAGGTGAAGAAAAGTGGAGATCAGTTGATGAGCAAAGCCAAAGATGCTTAAAACCCCTATCACTGATTTCAATAAATAACAAAAGTAGGCTATGGCTGCTACTGTTGTGGATATGCTGTTTGCTTGTGAGATACAAGTAGGCTATGGCTGCAACTGTTGTGGTTTGGTTTTCATCATTGTTTGCCTGCATTCTTTTTTTTTTTATTGAAATAAAGCTAGATGAAATTTGTGAAAACTACATGGAAACACATATATTATACATAGTTATGATGATGAAGTGATTGGTTCCTGGGAAATGCAAAGAAATTCAAGGGGAAATACTTGGAACTTGACTGAGGAGAGGACCGGCTTGCTGTAATGGGTGGGTGTAACTGTATTTGAACTTCTCTTGCAACTGCTAAATTTTCCATGAGTAGTTTGAAACCTGCATTAATGTAAAGAAAACCCCGAGCATTTAACCACAGTGTCAAACCAAGAACTTACTATATTTTTAACAAAACTAATATAGGAAAGTTATCATGGTGATGGAGTGTAGCTCAGATTCCAGTTAAGTATTTTATAAACTTGGAACAAGCTTGATGAGATAAGGTAGTTTTAATCCTCTAGCTTTCTGCAACCGTTGCTAACCTTTGCATTCCATTGTTGGGTGCCGTGTGATCTTCATTTCTCTTTCATCATTTATCAGCTCATCTTTCCATGTTTCTTTAAACTATTTGTGTATATTTCATTCCTTGTTCCATCATTAATTTAAGTTTGACATTTACACGGTTCAGGTTTTGTTTTTTCTTTAAAAAAATTTACATCTTTCTTCTTTCTGATACAAGCTCTACTCTGGGTTCATGTCATCATGCTGTTTAATTTGCAAGTTAAATGAATTTTGAGATTGTATCATTGCTTAAAATTATGGGAAAACTGGGTTTCTTAGAATTGGTTTTTGATTTTGAGAGTTCACTGCAAACACAAACGTATATATTGCTTATGATGGTGTGATTGGAAAACACAAAGACATTGATGTGAAAATATTTGGAAGTGGGTATGACCTTATTTGAAGTTTCTTGGAACTGGGGAACTTCCTTTTTTTTCCCCAAATTTTTAATGGTTTGATCAGGAATTTAGGGAAGTTTAAGAAAATAATACCTCATATAATACAACAAGCATTCATTGTATTTCAAAGCTGACGATGAGTGCATAAAAGAGATAAACTTCGTTGGAAAAACTCAAATCCGATTCAATGAATGATGACAAACATTAACATCCCTTCTGTTAAGGGACAATAACCTGGAATTTGAAATGAACAGTTCATGGGGATGTAACTCAGATGGTATAGTGTTCACTTAGCATGGGAGTAAGCACCTATCGACATCATGCATCTCCACTTCCTTTCTTACAGATGTCGACTCAGCCGGCCATTGGAATATCTTCTGTTTAGAACTGTATTTACAAAGTAAAAGAACAGAACCACATTTTTTTTTCTCAATTCAACGATAACAAGTAAAAGATGATAACAACATGGATATATCATGGGGAGCAAGAACTGCTGCCATAAATGGCATGTATGAAATATATTATACCTAATGGAGATAATAATGAATATATGGTTCCAAAATCAGCTCATCTTTTCAATAGAAAAGAATCATAGATTGGCCTCCAGCTTAGAGTTTGCTACATATTATATACTTTTGTTCTTCTTGAGAAATTAATTAACAACTTTCTTCTTTGATGTAGACATCTTCTGGAGCTGCCAC
This sequence comes from Hibiscus syriacus, assembly GCF_006381635.1. Classification (NCBI taxonomy): domain Eukaryota; kingdom Viridiplantae; phylum Streptophyta; class Magnoliopsida; order Malvales; family Malvaceae; genus Hibiscus; species Hibiscus syriacus. Next base: position 407,953 of record NW_024063196.1, read on the forward strand.
AACTTCATTATTATGTTACTACCAATCATCACTCTACTACTCGGCGAACAAACTCGAACACTTTGATTCCAAACCTGAAGGAAGAGTTCGCCCTTTGTGTTTCCAGTTGTTGGGATGACAATCATCATTGGCAATGGCGGACAATGGGAACGTTGTGTTATTTCAGTTGCATTTACCTTTGAAAGTTAAGGGTTGCAGCAGAAATGACTTACCTTGAGGTACAAGAACAATCGGTGATGAAGTTGAATAATCGCAAGCAGCATTCCCAGCATGCTTAAAGCCCTGGAAATTATTTACATAAACACAACTAAACAGTTAAGAAGAATCAGAAACTGCTATAGATGAAGTAAACACAACTAAACGTTAGTAATGAGACCATAAGTACCCAATCCAGATTAGCCGTCGATCTCCAATAGCTCCAAAGTCAATGACACTGATTGCATTGTGATCATAACCACATAGCTATAGAGTCTACATATGATATATATGCTAAATTGTTTTTATAATCCAACAATGAGAAACCCCTAGTAACTAAAAGTGAAATAAAAGTAATTTAGCAGAAGAAATCATGAACATCACCCATGCAATGATAAACACCATGCCATTCTCATTATACCACAACTTAAACTAAAATCCGGAGTCCACCCACAATTGCAATAGCACTGATAAAATAAGCAGCAACAAGCAAATATATAATATAAAATGGAAAAGATAAATAAGCCCTCACTGTATTTATGTGAGTAGACTCACGATCTGCTGCTCATCTCCGTCTGTTTCATATCAGTTCCTTTTTTCTTCACAAACATCACAATAAAAACATAATATGGATCGAAGAGATGCCCACTCCATGTGTTAAGTTATTGTGACATTTGTGAAGGAAAAAGGTACAAACATGAGTGATGAAAGCTTATCATCTCCGCCGTCTGCTTTTTGCGAATTCTAACACCCTTACCACTCACCTTCCAATGCCCTAATTGTTTGCCCTTTAATCGATCATCTTTTCAGCCCCTTTATCATTGTCGCCCACTTCCGTATCAGACCCTTCACTCGAGCCCAATTTAATGGGTCGAATCACGATCTGATTATAAAAAAGCTCCGAGCCCAAATCTGAATTTGATTCGGTACAACTTTCTTTAATTAATAATAATCGTTGACTTTTTTGAATGGGGAAGGAATATTTAATATTATTAGAGGTACCGGTTCAGGTCAAGTCACAACATTCTATTTATGTTAGATTTAGGTCATATCACATTTTATTTAAATTTAATTTTAGTTTATAGTAAGTTGGGTGGGTTCAAGTTTTGAGTTTGGTCAATTGATAGATTAAATTAATATTAAATCGATTGATTTTCGATTTAAGTTAATGTTAAATATATGAGTTCTTTAGTCAATTAAAATCAAATGTGGATCTTTGAGTTCATGAAGATCGAGTTTGATCTAATATAGATATAATTATTGATATATGTGTTTTTCTCTATCAATCTTATCATTTATATTAAATTTTATTTGAATTCAATCATTATTTAATGATAATAATTTAACCTAAATATGATCTATTCGACATGTTAGTGTTTGTGGTCTTTTTCATATTGATATGGTCTAAAATATTTATGTGTGACCTATTTGGTGGAAAAATAAAGTTTTCAATTATAAATTTTATTACAAATTAAATTTTTCAATAAGATGTTTATTTTTAATTATAAATATAATATTTTTATTGAACGTGAAGAAGAAGAATAAATTAATTTGTACTTAAAACATTAATTATATTTGAATGAATATTGATTAAACAATTTTATAAATTATATTATTTTAGTGATAATATTTTAATTTTAAATTATAAATAAAATAAATATTTTAATATTATAAGAATAAACATTTTATATTATAAAAATAAATATTTTAGATTATATACATAAAATATTTTTATACTAAATTTAAGTAATTACATTTTTTTCGCAGACGGAAGGATTAAAATGATTTGAAAATTAATTTAATAATTTTAAGAAAGTATTTAATTGATTTCAAATTATAATATTAAATTAAAAAATCATTTAAATGATCTAGAAACTGATTTAATTTTTTAGTTCATTATTTGATGGAATCTAAAATAAAAATATTTAATTATTAAGTTATCATTTAAATAATTTAGAGAGTAATTTAATATTTTTAGATCATTAATTAATAAAATTTAGAATATTAATAAATATTAAATAATTATTAAGTTAATAACATTATAAATTAAAATATAAATTAAATAAATATATACATAAATTTTGAGTCGATAAAATTATTATGATTATACATAATTAGAATTTGATAAAAGTTATTGAATCAAGAAATTTTTATCATAATTAATTATTTAATTAATTATATATTAAAATTAATTTAATTTTGTAAATCCCTAGATCTGACCTGGGCGTTACGATCGAATCTTGGGGGTCACATGCCATATATAAAATTCCTTTCCATTATTAAAACGTGCTTAAAATTTATTTCAGTAGATAAAAACCCATATAACGGTATGATACAAAAATAACATAAAAAAATATCCATACACTAAACATATAGAGTTACCAACGTCAAAAAATATAACACTGATAATACATGCACATCAAGACATTAGTAAAACACGTGTCACCAAAATATAACAAAAAGAGGCATATAGAAATATATAGTGATACAAAAGGAAGAACATTCGATCCTCCTGATACCAAGTCTGCTAGCCTACTATTGGATAGTATTTGAAAAGTTAAAAATTTAAAGAGTGAGCTAAAATGATTGATGTGCTTCATACGGTGTATAAATATGTTCAGATAATTATTTCAGTAAAAGTCAATCTATAAAACATGCTTTTAAAATATGAACACTGTCCCCATTCGAGCACCATAATGTGTAGGTTCCCCTGAACCTTACACCCACTTATACACTCGGTAAGGACCTTATACTTATAGTATAAGAATATGCAGTACGAATTTACCCTATGCACAAAGCAGAGGAGCCTGCTGATAGAGATGCGGTAGCGGATGGAGAGTTATTGCTCTCATTAAGGAATCAAACCTAGAAAGTTCTTTTTTGGTACTCGAAAATTTCGAGTACTCGAACATGCGAATACCTAATTTTGAACACCGTTAATGACATGTCAGTATCACCGTTATTTTTTAACGGACATTAACCAAAATGAATTCAAAACGTAACATTAGATATCATTTTCAAATAAAAAATAATTGGATGACTAATATAGAACAAAAACGATGGTTATAATACTAAATGTGTAGTTTACTCTATTTTTTAACTAATAATAAATGCTTATATATAAAAGAAATTTAAGTCTAATCTTTTTTATAATAATTTAAGATTAATTTATGTTCAATTGAATGGATATGAATTTATGTTCAATTGAATAGATATGAATGTAAATTTTATGAAGATACAAATAATTTACGAGATAATATCCACCGAGTTAGGAAATCGTCTTGATAATTATAGAAATAAACTAACATTATTTTAAGGGTAAAGTATAGTAATGATCATTGTACTTTTCTAAATCTTTCATTTAGGTCCCCCAACTTTTAAAACTTATAATACAGTCCCTCAACATTTAGTCTGTTTACAATATGGTCCCCCAACTTTTAGTCCGTTTGCAATATGGTCCCCGACGTAACCGACCGTTCGACGCCGTTACACTACCGTTAGTACGTTTGCAATATGGTCACTGAACTTTTTAGGTACTTGCATTTAGGTCCCCCAACTTTTAAAACGTGTAACATAGTCCTCAATTTCATTCTAAACCCCAAATTCCTTTTCGATCTCAAATTTCCTTTTTCGCTTATCTCTTTTCATTTCCAACGTAACTTTTCAGTCGGGGATGCATGAAAAATTCTAATCTAACTTTGAATTATGTGGAGGTGTTGACTTGAATAAGGGTCCATTGAGAGAAGACCCGACCAAGGGACTATCGGTGCCATCAACGATTCAAGGTGTAATGTTAGATACAAGTCATCTCAGGTGAAGCATAGATGTTCGATGAAATATTTGTGAGAAAAATGGGGTTACAAATGCAGAGTTGACAAATACTACTAAGATGAACTAAGTATCATTGTTGAAAGTCACCAACAAAGTTGGAATTATTTTGTATAAATGACATATAATAATTTCTTCTTTTAATCCTTGTGGTTAAAGATTTTCCAACAGATGATCAAATATAATGAAATCCCAAACAGCGCATTCACCTCTCTGTCTCTTTCGTTCACATGCACTCTCGTTTGGTTTTTGTTCTTCAATTTTTTGCCATGTAAAATTGTAAACCCAAGCAGTGCTCTGTCTTTCAACTTTTTTTTACAAAGAAAAAAATAGAGGAAGAATTGCTGGAACGCAACACCGATTGCATTTATTTCTTAGCATCTCCCCTCACTTGTAAGAAGGTATTTATTTTCTCTTTTGGACTATCTGGAAGTAAGCTTTTCCTCTTTCGCACTTTCCCATTTTCAGCTTGTGTGTTTTTTGTTGAAATTTTTATGTTTCTGGAACTGCATGTCAATTATCTAGATATTCAGTGTTAGTTTTGAACCAAAAACATCTAATTTTCTTTCTTTCTTCTTAATCAAATCTTTTAGTACTCCTTATGAAAGATATTCAGTCCATCAGAATAGAAGTGAAATATGGTCTTATGCTAAATTTTTTTGATCTTCTTGTTTGGTTTTTCTTTAAATTAGGGAATTGGTTGTGAGTATCGACATAGTGAAATCGTCAGGCTCAATTCGAGAGATTGTTGGTACTAGTTTATTTGGAATTGTATTGATCCGACCTGTGATTTTCGGTGTCTTGTGAGCTCGTATTCTTTTTAATAAGTTCATGTTGATTATGGGACTGATATATCGTGAACGAATTGGTAGCTTTAGAAGAAAATATTACATGCACGTAACTCGAAAGGCATCGTGACAGGATAGTATATTTGGAGCAGCTACTTGACCCTGTCATGATGCCTTTCGAATTGCGAAAGAGATTGAGAGGTGAATGTGCTGTTTGAGATTTCATTATATTTGATCATATGTTGGAAAATCTTTAACCACAAGGATTAAACGAATAAATTATTATATGTCATTTATACAAAATAATTCTAGCTTTGTTGGCGACTTTCAACTATGATACTTAGTTCATCTTAGTAGTATTTGTCAACTCTGCATTTCTAACCCCATTTTTTTCTCACAAGCATTTCATCGAACATCTATGCTTCACATGAGATGACCTGTATCTAATATTACACCTTGAATCATTGATGGTCCCGATAGTCCCTTGGATGTGTCTTCTCTCAATGGACTCTTATTCAAGTCAACACCTCCACATAATTCAAAGTTAAATTAGAATTTTACATGCATCTCCGACTGAAAAGTTACGCTGGAAATGAGAAGAGAGAAGCGAAAAATGAAATTCGAGATCGAAAAGGAGTTTGGGGTTTAGAATGAAATTAAGGATTATGTTGCAAGTTTTAAAAGTTAGGGGACCTAAATGCAAGTGCCTGAAAAGTTCAGTGACCATATTGCAAACGTACTAATGGTGTTAAACGGTCAGTTACATCGGGGACCATATTGCAAATAGATTAAATGTTGGGGGACCATATTATAAACGGACTAAATGTTGGAGGTTGTATTGCAAGTTTTAAAAGTTGGGGGGACCTAAATGAAAGCTTTAGAAAAGTTCAGTGACCATTACTATACTTTACCCTTATTTTAATTTTAAAAAATAAAAAAATATTATTTATTATAAAAAATAATTAAAAATAATATTCTAATAAATTTGAAGATCATCTCATTAATTACTAAAATATGATAATATTGTCTTAATTTTAAAATAAATTTACAAAATACATATTTAAAAAAGAAGACGCAGAAAATTGAAGTTAGGATAATAGTAATAAAAATTGGCTTAATGATAAAATAAATGCTTAAATTATATTGTTTTTTAAATACATGTTCAATTTTTTTCGAATCATCGAGATGTTTAATTTTATAAGCGCTATTACTTTATGTGTTTTGACCATAACAACCGTTAAAAAAATCTAGTTAAATGACACATGTCACATTTTATTTATTTTAAAAAACATAAAATTAATATTTAAAACCCTTAAAAATTAAAATTTGAAAAATAACCCTAAATTCTTAAAATTTCTTATTCTAATCCCCTTTACTCCAATCGTCGATCATCTTCAGCTACCCATCCATTGCCGAACAGCCACTCGTCGGTCATAACCCTAGTTATCATCTCAAAACCTAAAAATCTCAAATCCCTACACTTTAATTCCTAATCCCTAAAATCCCTTTGGTCGATCGTGGTAATAAGACGTTTAGTCGACTGTGGCATCCGACCATTTGGCCATTTGATCGGCTGTTTAGTCGGTCGTTTAGCCTTTGATCATTTTGCCATGGAAAAATAGGGGAAGGAGAGGCGGATGCAAATTGGGGAAGGTTTTTTTATAGTATTTTTATTTTTAAAAGAAATATTTTTTTTTCAAAATTCTATAAATGTGACATGTGTTACTTAATGAGGTTTTTTAACGATCGTTACAGTCGATGCACCTAAAGTGATAACGTTTGTAACATTAAGTACCTAGATGATTTGAGAAAAGTTTAGACACATAAAAAATGATATAGTTTGGACACTTATTTTATAATTAAGCCTAAAAAATATTACTAGGAAGAAACATTACATATATGAAGTTATATGGTGTGTGCCAACTTGTACGTAATTATTTTTGAACACAAGGCTAGGATATGAATGAAACTTTACTAATACTTATTTCAAAATTAGAGACACCTAAAAGTATCACTCAATTTTGAACGATAAGCCTTTGCAATATACCCTATAAAATAGTGATAAAAGTAATGGTCAATCGACTAAAATCAAGAATTTTTATCATAATTAATTATTTAATTAATTGTATATTAAAATTAATTTAAATTTTGTAACCCTTTAAACTCGACCTGGGCGTTACGATCGAATCTAGGGGATCACATGTCGTATACAAAATTCCTTTCCATATTTAAAACGTACTTAAAATTTATTTCAGTAAATAAAAACCCATGTAACGGTATGATACGAAAATAACCATAAAAATGTTCATACGGTAAACATATAGAGTTACCAACGTCTAAAAATAAAACATCGATAATACAGGTACATCAAGACATTAGTAAAACACATGTCCCCAAAATATAACAAAAAGATGCATATATAAATATACAGTGATACAAGAGGGAGAATGGTCGATCCTCCTGATGCCATGGCTGCTAGCCTATTGTTTGATAGTATCTGAAAAATTAAAATTTTAAAGAGTGAGCTAAAAAACTCAGTGTGATCCTTACAAAGTATAAAAACTTTCAGATAATTATTTCAGTAAAAGTCAATTTATAAAATATGCTTTTAAAATATGAACACTACCCCCATCTAAACACTAGAATGTGTAGGTTCCATTGAACCTTACACCCACCTGTATACCCGATAATAGGGATGAGCATGGGACCTGAACCTGACGACCCGACTTAACCAATCGGGTCGTGTTTTTTTTAAAAAAATTGGGTTCGGGTCTGATTTTTTAAATGTGATGTTCAGGTTCGAGTTTAGGGTGAAAATACCCGACCCGACCCGAAAAAAATATAATTTTACCTTATATATTTAGGAATAATTATAATAATACCCCTCTATATATTATTTTTTTCAATTAAGTCACTATTTTTATTGAATAAAAATAATATTTTTTTATTATTTCGGGTCGGGTCAGGTTTTTAGTTATTTATTGGGTCGGGTTAGGGTCGAGTGAAATCTTATTTTGGTCGGGTTGGATCTCGGGTGGAGGATTCCTTACTCTCGGGTCGGGTCGGGTGGACCAAAAATTCGACCCAACCCGACCCATGCCCATCCCTACCCGGTAAGGACGTTATATTGACAACATGAGGATCTGTGGTAAGGACTTACCCTTGCACAAAGCATAGGAGTCTGCGGTAAGATCTTACAAATCATAGAAAGCCTGAGATACTTCCTCAAATCATAACCCCAATGACAGTAAATATGCACGTGTTTGAGTGAAAACGATAAATTAATACTTTAAAACATGAAATCATGACATATTTTAGAATCAGATACAAAAATACAGTAACCAAAGATCATGTTAGAAACAAACGGTAAATTAGATGTCAGATTTCATGCATACGATAAAACATATATCATGAACTTAAAATTTTAAAATATCATCAGATATCCAGAATAGATCAGATAAAAAGTTCAAAACAGTAATGTAACACCATCAGGAACACACTTGAATCGGTCTGAGAAGTCTTGTATAATAGCCTACTATCGGGTTTGCCTATCAAGGTCGGCGGCAACGCTAAATCCTACAAATTGGAAAAATTAGATCACAATCGTAGTATGATAAATAATAAACCTTATTTAAATAATTTACGAAAACCTACGAGTAGCTCTAAAAGAAAGTGTATCAAGTTGATCTACCGAACTAGAAGCACCAGATCTAATTGACCCTTAGTTAGGGAAATCACGAGTACCTTCATGAACTCAGATCAATTTCATAAGCATATCTCAAATAACTAAGCAAAAATGCTAAAAATACTAAGCATTTCGATTTAACGGGATCGATTCGAGGCTTTTGGATCATAATTTGATGAAACGGATCACAAAATTAGACTCGGGGCGTTGAAAAATGTAAAGAGAGAGGTTTTCAAAAAAAGTCAAAGCTGGTTAATTACGTTGGTTAGCGGTCAGCGACGACGGTCAACGATCAATGGTCGCTCGGCTCCATTTCGGTTTGACCATTTCGGTCTGGTTCGACTCGACCGGTTGGGTTAGTTTAGAAATTAGACTGAATGGGTTTGGGCCGAAAGAATCAGGTTGCAAGGGTTTATGGGTCGGATAGATGGGTTAACGGGTCAAATTAGGCGGTCGAGTCGGACACGGGTTAGCGGATTGGGTTGACCCGTTTTCAGAAGGTCCACCAGATGGTGAACAAGCCCCATATGCAGTGGCGATGCGTGGGGGTGCTTGCGATAGTTTTGGCCGTCAGAAAAATTATGAAAAAAATCTAAAAATTATTTTGATGGGGTTTAAGACATTTACCAAGCTCAGTTCACAATAGTAAATGGTGGAGAGCTTAATAATAACTCACCTGGAATTTTCTAATGCTCACCCCTCCACACGCCAGTGACGGAGACTACGAAACAGACATTTTCGAGCTCAAAATGATCAACCGAAAAAGGTGTCAAGTGGGGGTTGAATTGGCTTTTTGAAGTGTATGGAGTAAGGAGTATAAGATAAGAAAAGTTTCACAATGATTTATAGTGGTTCAACTTCTCAACCAAGTCTACATCCACTACCTAAGCACCTCACTTAGGATTTTCCAACAAATCCACTAATTTGTTCTTTTTTTTTCAATGATCAAGAGTAACCTTTACAACTCCATAGTTTTTCACTTGGCTAAACTAGAATCAAAGCCCCTTTACAAAAAAGATAGGAAATATGTAAACAAGAAGACCTCTCTAAGTAGGTATTTACAAAGATTTAGGTCACAAAAACAAAACCTAAGGATATACAATTGAGCTCTAAACACTAATATTTGCAAAAGAAAAAAAATGGGATTAAAAAATTCTTATCTTGTGTTTGATTGCTTGGATACGTATTTGTCTACTTCTTCAAGTGTCCTTGGAGTGTTTTTATATGTTGGAATGAGTTACTAGCTATTTTTAGATGTTGGGGATGATTTGGAGCTGTTAAAAGCTGAAAAATCTACAATTATGCACAGGGGTTTCGAAACCTTTAAGAGGGGTTTCGAAACTTGCATTTAAAATATTTGACCGTTGGCATAGAGGTTTCAAAACCTTTGGTAATTTTTGCATTCTTTCATAGGGGTTTCGAAACCTCTTGAAGGGGTTTCGAAACCAGGCCCAAAATTGCTTGTTTCACCTTTTAAAAACTTAAAAAATTTGAATTATTTTTGCAATGTTTGAAAAAAATTCAATTTGGTCCAAAAACATTTTTGCCCTTATTTGTTATATAAAAAATATTAGTTCTACAATCTCCCCCTTTTTGATATAACAAAACCTTTGAAAAATGGTTTTTGAAAAATGCTTCCCATTTGAAAAACTTTTGATAAAAAAGAGAAACACTTTGAAAATATTTAAGCTCTCCCTTTTTCATTCTTTAAATAGAAATTTTCAAACCTATACTTCTCCCCCTTTTTGTTATATAAAAAATAATTCAAACTTTAAGGTTAAAAAATAACAATGGAGAGTAAGCAATAATTTTAACATTAAAATTGCTTGAAAAATCAAAGCTCCCCTCAACAAATGCATTTCGAATAAAAAATTAACTTGAAAAGCTTGACACTTAAAAGGCATTGAATTTCAACAAAGATGAACAAACAAGTTAGTAGCACGATAAATTCAATATATCCAAGTCTAATATACTTTATGCAATACCAATTGTTGAAACTAAGTGCATGTGCATAAAGCTATCAAAAAATGTTATGCATTTGGAAAATTGATATCAATTGTTAGAGAGATATATAAATCACATGCATAAACATTTTCATTAAGGTCAAAAATTAAAATTTGTTAAAACAAAGCTTTAAAACAAATTTTGACCAAAATTCATTATGATGAATAAACATTTATGAAAAATCATTAAAACTTTAGAAAATGTTCATTACAACACTTTTTAACATACATAAGATAGAAAACATAAAATTATTTAAAATCAAAAGTCATGCATGCTTAAACCAAATGAGCAACCAATTATGCAAGATAATCAAAATAAGCTTAGAGGTTACCCATTACATATCAAGTGTGGCTATAGCATTTGAATATCTTCACTTTCATCACCATTGCTCCCACACACCTACAAGAGACATTTATTTGGATTTTGGTATACAAATTGCTTTGGATCCTTGAACATTAGTTTCAGTGCCCATTGTTCCCTTTGGAACCCATACTTGTTTGATTTTAAAACATTTTCCTTTCTTTAAAAGACAAGTATGTTCCAAATGACCATGAAAATGGTAATGTGAGAATTTTGCCATTTTTAAACATAATGAGTTGTTTTTAGAAATTAATTCTTTTTATTTTGTTAAGCTTTCAAGCTTAACTTTCAATTCAAAATTTTCTTTTTCTAAATCATTGATTTTGATTTTTGAAAGCTCAAAATCATTTTCAACATTTCATTTTGTTTTTCTAAATCAACTTTTGCTTTCAAAATCAATTCATTTTCAACTTTAAAATTTGAAATTAATTTCTTATATTTGGAATTCATGGTCTCAAATTCCAAATACAACTTATCATAAGCATCTTGTAACTCTTTAAATGAATAAGTATTTAAATCACAAGAGTTAGAAGTTACCATTGAATCTTTTTCGATGACTATGAGGCATAGATTGGATACTTGACATGTCATGTCCTTTGGCACTCAAAGCACACCATGGGGACCTTTCTTCTTGCTCGATTCATGCTTTTCATCTTCTTTGGATGTCTTGAATCACTTGAATCTTTTGAAGAACTTTGACATCTATTCTTCTTCATCCTTTTCTTCACTTCAAGTGTTTTCATTTTGAGTTGATGATTTCAAGGTAACACTGCTTTCTTTCTTTTCTTCTTTATTCTCTTCTTCTTATTCTTCCTCATTTTCCATCATCTCATGAGTGATAAGGGAACCAATAAGTTCATCAAGTGATAGAGTCTTTAATTTTTTTCACTTCAATGATCATTATCTTCTTTGATTGCCAATATTTTAGAAGAGAATATATCATCTTCCTAACAAGCTTCTTATTATGATGATCTCTCCATATCCCTTAAGACGATTCACAATCACGAAAAATCTATCTGTCATAGCTTTGATGTCTTCATCTAGTTTCATCTTAAAATTCTCGTAGCTATGATTGAGAAGACCATTTTTGTTTCCCTCACTTCATCGGTTCCTTCATGAGTGACTTGTAGTTTGTCCCATATCTTCTTGGCATTTGAACAAGAGGGGACTCTTCCATATTTATCTGGGCCTAATGCATAAAACAAAATATACATGACCTTAGCATTGAGTTGGAACACTTTCTTCTCTATTTCAGTCTATTCTGCCATAGCTCTAGTTGAAGTAGAATGACCCATTAGAATAAAATTCCAAGCATCTAGATCGGTGGCTTGAATGGAGAGCATCATCCTATTCTTTAAATATGAATAACTTGCTCCATTGAAATAGAGTGACTTGTTGATCGGTTGAAAATCTTCGATGTAATAAGCGCCGGAGGAAAAAGTCATATTCTCGGTTGAGTCAAAAATTGATATAGCTTCTTCAAAGATCGTCTCAAGGTTTTAGACATTCTAATGAGTCAATCTTTGATACTAATTATTGGGCTTGAAATGAACAACCGAAAATGTGCCAATAGGGGGTTGAATTGGCTTTTTAAAGTTTAGGGAGTAAGGAGTATAAGGTAAGAAAATTTGTACAATGATTTATAGTGGTTCGACTTCTCAACCAAGTTTACATCCACTACCAATCTTCTCACTTAGGATTTTTCAACAAATCCACTAATTTGTTCTTTCTTTTTCAAGGATCAAGAGTAACCTTTACAACTCCCTAGTTTTTTACTATGCTAATCTAGAACCAAAACCCCTTTACAAAAGGATAAAAAATGTGTAAAAAAGAAGTCCTCTCTAGGTAAGTGTTTACAAAGATTTAGCTCACAAAAAAACCTAAGGATATACAATTGAGCTTAAAACACTAATATTTACAAGAGAAATAAAAATGGGATTACAAAACTCTTCTCTTGTGTTTGATTGCTTGGATAGGTGTTTGTCTACTTCTTCAAGTGTCTTTGGAGTGTTTTTATATGTTGGAATGAGTTACTAGCCGTTGGGGATGATTTGGAGCCGTTGGAAACTAGAAAATTTGTAATTTTGCATAGGGGTTTTGAAACCTTTAAGAGGGGTTTCGAAACTTGCATTTAAAATATTTGACCGTTGGTATGCGGGTTTCGAAACCTTTGGTAATTTTTGCATTCTGTCGTAGAGGTTTCAAATTTCGACAACAAGTTTCGAAACTAGGCCCAAAATTGGTTGTTTCACCTTTTAAAAGCTTAAAAACTTAGAATTATTTTTGTAATGTTTGAACAAATTCAATTTGGTCTAAAAACATTTTTGCCCTTATTTGTTATATAAAATTATTAGTTCTACAGACATCGAGGGAATCATGACGACGCAAGGATCACAATGGTATGGGCGTTGTAGCAAACGGAGCTACGGTCAGCGGCAAAATGGAGATTAAACCTTTGTTGGAGAAGAAAACCAAAAAGGGAAAGAGAATGAGAGATAACAAGGAAAAAAAACACGGGGTTTCTAAATGAGAATGGTTCCGACTTTTTGGGATGCTTTAAACCAAACAATTAAGGAAAACAACAAAATCATGTCATTAGTCCTTAGGCTTTTGGAGTTTCATGATTTGAATCTAAATTTGACTAAATATTTGATTTAGTCCCAAAATTTAACTAAAATTCAAATCAAAAATAACTTTAGGAAAAAATTTAACCCCTAAATTAGAGTGTGACAAATTTATTTTAATCATTAAGGGCCAGGTTGACATTACTTTTGAAAAGTAACTTTTAAAAATTTTGTTTAAAATTTAAATATTTGGGATTGTTGTTAAAAAGTGTGTTTGAAAAGATAAAATGTTTATTATAGACATTATGTATGAAAAGATAAAGTGGGTTTAAAATTTAACTGTTTGTGAAATTATTATATATAAAATATAAATTTTCAACTATAATAAATAAAAAAAATTATAATAAAAATATATTTTATAATAACTTACTATTGATATTTTCATATATAAACTATAAATTTTATTTACTTTTAAGTAATTAAAATAAATTATTAAGTAACAAATAATTTTTTTCCAAACACAAAGCTGAAAATGAAAAAACTAGAAATCATAGCTTTTGCAATTGGTTTGAGCCCATCGTTTCTACTGTATTTTTTCCATATTTTATCTGTTTAATAATAATTTTATGGCCAAAACGAACTTTTTAATTAAAAGTCCTTTTAGAAAGTTACAACAAACGGAGCTTAAGGGTCAGTTTGACAGAACTTTTAAAAAGTGATTTTTAAAAGTTTTGTAAAAAATAACTTTTAAAAGTGTTGTTTAAAAGTGCATTTTAAAATTTAACTCTTTGGTATTGTTGTTAAAAAAATGAGCTTGAAAAGATAAAATGTCCATTATAGACATTATATTGTAAACTAAAAATATAGAATTTAAATTAAATTTACACTTATTAATACTATAATATATAAAATATATCAATTTAAACTATAATAAAAATATAAACAAATATTTTAAGATAACTCATTAATAATATTTTTTATAAATAAAATATTTTATAAAAAATATATTATCTACATTTTTTAACACGTGAATATAAATTATTACGAAATAATAATTTAAATACTTATTTTGACAAAAAGAATAATAAAAAAAATACATTAATTCTTACAAATTAAAGTGAATTTATTAAAGTGAAATTAACATTTGAAATCTAAGATAATATTTTAATTATTTCAATTCAACCACAATTACTCTTTTAAAATTTAAAATAAAATATTATAAAATTATATATTAATCCTTTTAACTATTCAAAAATATATATATATATATATATTATAAATAAATTCAAATGAAATTATTATTATATATGAAATATATCAATTTAAAATATAAAAAAAATATAAAAAATAAACATGAAAAAATATGATTATAATAAAAATATATTTTATAGTAACTCACTGTTAATATTTTAATATTTAAACCATGAATTTTATTTACTTTTAAATATTGAAAAGAAATTATTAAGTAATAAATTATTTTTTAAAGATTTTGATATGAAATTATTAAAATAAAATGTAAATACATAATTGAATGGAGCCTATGCATTAGGATAAAATTATATTTTGCTTTCAAACGCAAAGTTGAAAATGAAAAAGCTACAAATATTAACTTTTGTGGTTGGTTTGAAATCATTGTTTCCACTTAATTTTTTTTCATTTTTTACCGGTTTGACATTGATTTTGTGAGAAAATGAGCTTTTTAACTAAAAGTGCTTTTAGAAAGCCACACCAAATGAGGCTTAAGGGTTAGTATGGTGCAACTTTTAAAAAGTGTCTTTTAAAAGTTTTGTAGAAACGAACTTTTAAAAGTGTTATATAAAAGTGTAGTTTAAAGTTTAACTTTTTGGGGTTGTTGTTAAAATTGTGTTTGAAAAGATAAAATGTCTATTATAGACATTATGTTGCAAATTAAAAATATAGCATTTAAATTATATTTACACTTATTAATACTATGATATATAAAAATATATCAACTTAAACTATAATAAAAATATATTTTAAGATAATTCATTAATAATATTTTTATATAAGAAATATTTTATTAGAGAAATATACTATCAATACTTTTTAACATGTAGACATAAAATTATTAAGAAATAATAATTCAAATATTTGTTTTGATAAAAAGAATATTAAAAACATTTGTAATTAAAATAAATTATTAAGTGAAATTATTTTTTAAGGTTGTTAGTATTAAATTATTAAAATAAAATGTAAATACATAATTGAGTGGGGCATATCCATTAGTAAGGGTAAAATTATAATTTGCTTCCAAACGCAAAGTTGAAACTGAAAAAGCTAGAAATCATAGCTTTTGCAGTTGGTTTGAAACCATCGTTTTTCACAGTTTTTTTTACACGTTTAGCATTGTTTTTGCGACCGAAACGAGTTTTTTTTTTACCTA
The DNA here is from genome assembly GCF_006381635.1 of Hibiscus syriacus. NCBI lineage: Eukaryota > Viridiplantae > Streptophyta > Magnoliopsida > Malvales > Malvaceae > Hibiscus > Hibiscus syriacus. The sequence goes on from NW_024063196.1 coordinate 423,781, forward strand.
AAAGTGCTTTTAGAAAGACACGCCAAACTTGGCCTACGTATTTAATTGTGTCGCAACCGTCTTTCGGTTGGGCCCCGAATCGAGCTTCGACTTGAAGTGATTGGGTTAGGAGTCACCACCGATCATTTATTTGAAAACAAATGGGTTGATCGGATACCCTATTTCTTACCTGGTTTACGTCTTTCCAAAGATATGTCGGATTTGGAAGTCGGTTACAATCAAGGAAGGGTTAGCACCCTTGAGCTGCCCTTTCGGTACTACGTAATTGCCAGTTGTCTTTAATTAAGAAAATTGAAAATTTAACTTATAAGGTAAAATAACGATCTGAATTGCTTACCTTTGATTGATTGAAAACGTACCCTTTAAAAGTCAAAAGACGTATTAGATGAAATAGAAATAATTAAACTGGTTAAATTAAACCAAGTAATAAGAAAGAGATAATAAATAAATAAATAATCTAAAAATAGGAAGCAAAACACCAAGTGGAAAATAAAATTAGAGAGTTAACACACAAAATAGTACAAGTAAACAAAAGAAAAATAATGATAGTAAGTAAAATAGATACATTATACAAAACAAAAACCCAACAAATTTAAAAAAGAAATAAAAACAGTAATTAAATAAAATAAAAAATAAAAAAATAATGAAAATAAAATATAAGTACATATTAGAAAAGAAATAAAAGAAAATAAGATAAATATATATATATATATATATATATATATATATATATATATATAAAAGATAAAACGAACTAAAGAAGAAGAAAAATTAAAAAAAATATGCATATATATTAATGTAAGATAAAATAAATTAATCAGATAAAACTAAAAACAAAAGCATAACATATGTATATACATAGAGAATAATAAAATACCACTTAAAAAAAGTAAGAAATAATAAAAAACAATGATAATAAAATATAAAGGGGTCGGATTGGATGAAAAGCGAAATTGGGGACCGTTTTTAAAAGAAATTAAGGGTGAATTCGATGAAAAGGGGGTCAAATCAAAGCTTTTAAAAGAGTGAGGACCAAAAATAGAGTTTACCCATTTAAGAAGCAAAACGCGCGGACCCTCAGCTACTGGGTCGGGTCGCACGGGGTCAAATTCGGTCCATGGGTCTCAAATAAAAGTCAATTTTTTTTAAAAAGTTTCTCATTTCTTCATTTGAAAACCGAGAGCCCCCCAAATTCTTCATTTTCTCTCCTTGTTCTTCAAAATGAAGAACACTGGCCAACATTCAACCAGAGTTCCAGAAATCGGCGGTTGCTCCGCCTCGCGCCGCCTCGAACGGCGATGGCCGCCATTCATCGACGGTAAAACCCCAAAAAAATTTGATTTTTTTAAAGCTCCCAACCCCCTACTTCAAAATATCCAAATAGTTTTTTGAGAATCGACCTCGGGATTGCTAGATCTACAAAGATGGATCTTGGAAACTTTTCCCGTTTATCGGCCAGAAACTATTTTATTTGGTGTTTCTCAAGTTGAAAACGAAGATAAAAGGGGTACGAAACTAACATGCATACTCAAAAAACGCACAAAGGTGAGTTCTTTACCTTTAACTTGCCTTCGAAAGTAAAAAAGCTTCGAATATACTCGTAGTTTGCTTGAAATTTTGCTTGTTTATTTCATATCAAAAAACTGTAGTGTACAAATGAACTAATTACATGTATTTATAGCCTCATATTCGGCTATTCTTAGTGTCCGATTTGGACTAAACTGCTCCTATTCTAGTGCTTAATCCCGAGTGAAACTCGGTTTTGTTGGTTGATGAGAGTCCTGCTAACACACGCTCGTGGTGTTTGGTTTGAATGTGCGAGGAATGGCCGTGGAAAGCGGCGGGGATGAGAAACGTGGAGCATGTGGACATGCGGCGCGGCTGGCATGCTAGGGTTCTAGAAACCCTAACTGGCTGGTCTGGTTCGAGTATGGGCTGCCCACGTGGGCTGCCAGAGTTGGTTTTATTTGTGCGGGCCTGTATAAAAATAAAATATAAGTATGTATATTATATAATATAATTAGTAAGTATTATATAATATAACGACATTATTTAGCGAATGAAATTTAGTGTCTTCAGCTGCCCCTCTTTGCTCATTATTGTGTAACGAAAATAGAGCAAAGATTAAAAGACACAAATTTCGTCCTTATCGAATGCCCTCCGTTGTAGAGTTGAAATCCGATATTAAGACCGACTTGTTGATTTGGATTGGATCCGAAATAACTCCCTCATTGTGAGGTTGAGTCGAACTAGAAAATTCTGAGCGCGATATCCTTCTTCGTGAAGTTGAAATCGAGCTCAAAGTTGAGTCATCTTCTTGTTCAAGATACTTCGTTGTGAAGGTGAAACTTGTCTTGAAGACTTTGGTGTTGATGTGTCACAGTTAACTCCTTCATTGTGAAGTTGGGTCAATTTGTTCGTGAAGTTAGAATCGTATATGGCCCCTTCGTCGTGAAGTTGAGCCTGGGCATCGAATATCCTTCGCCGTGAAGTTGAAATCCAATATAAGTTGCGTTGTTTTGAAGCCAATATCCTTCGTTGTGAAGTTGAAATTGACTCTGAAATTAGAAGGTTTATTAACTGACACTCCTTCTTTGAGTTGGATATCCTTCGTTGTGAAGTTGAAATACAATCTAGAGATGGACGCTGCTTGCGTGCACGATTCCCTTTGTCGTGAAGTTGAAACCGTGGGTGGCCCCTCCGTCGTGAAGTTGAGCCTGGTAATTGGATATCCTTCGTCGTGAAGTTGAAATCCAAGTAAGTTTTATGTTCCGAGTCCAATATCCTCCGCCGTGAAGTTGAAATCGGCTCTGGAACTGGGAAATTGTTTGTTGACAGTCAGCCGCCCCTTCGCCGTGAAGTTGAGCTTGTGCTGTCTTGAGTCCAATATTCTTCGCTGTGAAGTTGAAATTGGCTATGAAGTTGGGAAATTATTCGTTGACAGTCAGCTGCCCCTTCGCCATGAAGTTGAACTTGTGCTGTCTTGAGTCCAATATCCTTCGCTGTGAAATTGAAATTGGCTCTGAAGTTGAGAAATTATTTGTTGACAGTCAGCCGCCCCTTCGCCGTGAAGTTGAGCTTGTGCTGTCTTGAGTCCAATATCCTTCGCTGTGAAGTTGAAATTGGCTCTGAAGTTGGGAAATTATTCGCTGACAGTCAGCCGCCCCTTCGCCGTGAAGTTGAGCTTGTGCTGTCTTGAGTCCAATATCATTCGCTGTGAAGTTGAAATTGGCTCTGAAGTTGAGAAATTATTTGTTGACAGTCAGCCGCCCCTTCGCCGTGAAGTTGAGCTTGTGCTGTCTTGAGTCCAATATCCTTCGTTGTGAAGTTGAAATTGTCTCTAGATAAAACCTGAAAAAGTTATGCATATATGTGATGCTATGAATGCAATGCTCTTAGGTGTGCCCAAAATGCATATGCAACATATGTTATCTTGGGGCTTTAGAGAGAAATCTCGATCTCCGGTTGCATTTCGTTGTTGACTCTTGATTTTGAAAACTTGAAGTTCTGATCTCTTATCTTGAGTTCTTCAAATCCGATGTGCAGATTTGGGAGCTGCTTCTCGACCATCTCAAGTATGTGCATGAGCCTTGAACGGCTTTCGGGTACCTGTACTTTTCAATGAATATTTGTACAGTAATATGCGATTATCTTTTGCATAAGTCGATAAATCATTGAGTTTAAGTTCAATTCAAGATGTTCGAAAGGAATTGATTTAGAGAAAAAGATTGTCTTTATTCATAAGGGAGAAAAAGAACAAATAATACATGACAAACATTTCGGAAAATGAATACATGATGGAGTATATATATGAATGTCTTAGATCTCGATAATGTGGGCACTTCTGAGCTGAAAAGCCATCAGGTGACTTTGAACACAACCTTTACTAAGGGATCTTTGAGAATGCGACAATGTTCTGGAGAGTGCAACCCTTCTCCGACTTGTTGAGTTTGTTGGAGATTCAGATGTCGGGATGCTTCCACTGTCTGGATTTCTTAAAGTGATATCCAAATCGCCCTTTCGGGTTTTCAATTTGGACCTATCCTTGGTCGCGAGACGCCCTTTGCGGGTTTTCATCTCGGACCCACCTTATTTTCCTTTTCCTTTTTTTTCTTCTGTTTTTTCCTCTTTTTCTCTTTTTTCAATTTAGGGCGCCCTTTCGGGTTTTCACCCTAAACATCTTTTTCTCTTTTTTGTTTTTTAGTCTTTTTCCTTTTTTCGACTTAAGACAACCTTTCGAGTTTTCATCCTAAGCGAAGTATTTCTTGACTGCATCTGAGTTGATGGGATGTGGCAGTTCAGGTCCGTCCATTTCAGCCAGGATATGGGCTCATCCGGAGAAGGCCTTTTTCACGACATAAGGTCCTTCCCAATTTGGCGTCCATTTTCCTCGAAAATCTTTCTGGATTGGCCAAATTCTTTTTAGTTCCAGATCTCATTCCTGGAATATTCTCGGGCGCACCTTTTTATCATGTGCTCGGATCATTCGTTTCTGATAGATTTGACCATGATGAATGGATTTCAGTCTCTTTTCATCTATCAGATTAAGCTGATCATATCTAGATTATACCCATTATGCATCATCCAGTTTGACCTTTGTCAAGACCCGGAGTGACGAAATCTCTACTTCAATGGGTAGCACTGCCTCCATTCCGTAAGCTAGTGAAAATAGAGTTGCCCCAGTTGAGGTTCGTACCGAGGTTTGATAAGCGAACAAAGCAAAAGGCAACTTCTCATGCCAGTCTTTGTAAGTTTCAGTTGTTTTCTCCACTATCTTCTTAATGTTTTTGTTTGCTGCTTCTACTGCTCTGTTCATCTTTGGTCTGTAAGTAGTAGAATTGTGATGCTTTATATTGAACTGCTCACAAGCAGCATTCATCATTTTTTTGTTCAAGTTTGTAGCGTTATCGGTGATGATCCTCTCAGGTATACCATACCGACATATAATCTCTTTCTTCAGAAACTTGCAAATAGTGGACTGAGTGACACTGACATACGATGCAGCTTCTACCCATTTTGTGAAGTAATCGATGGCTACAAGGATGAAACTATGACCATTTGAAGCCTTCGGATAAATTTGCCCGATAACGTCCATGCCCCACACAGAGAAATGTCATGGTGACGTCATTACATGAAGTGGATGAGGTGGAACATTGATTTTATCTCCGTAAATCTGACATTTATGACATCTTCTAGCATAGTTGATGCAATCGCTTTCCAGTGTGGACAAAAAATATCCATTTCTCATTATTTGTCTTGACATCATATGTTCATTTGCATGTGCTCCACAAACTCTATCATGTACTTCTTCCACTATCATTCTTACCTCTTCAGCATCGACACATCTTAACAGGACTTGATTATGGCTTTTCTTGTATAAAACCTCTCCGTCAAGGACGTATCCAGCTGCCATCCTTCTAAGGGTTCTCTTATCGGTTTCAGTGGCTTCTTTTGGATAACTCTAATGCTTGATATACTGCAAAATGTCATAGTACCAAGGCTTAGTGTCTTTCACTTCTTCAATTTGGTAACAATGAGTCGGGTACTCATACGACTGCATGTTAATCGGCTTCATTTCAGACTCCCCGCCAGCTTTGAATGCGACTGCCAAGGTAGCTAAAGCGTCAGCCATTTGATTTTCTTCTCTAGGCACGTAGTGGAAGGTGACTTCGTCGAACTCTTCGAGCAGATTCAGTACTAGTTTTTGGTACTCTAACAGTTTTAAATCCTTGGTTTCCCACTCTCTGTGAAGCTGATAGATTACTAATGCTGAATCCCCATATATTCACAAGGTCTTTATGTTTTGCCCCAGTGCAGCTCGGATTCCCAAGACACATACTTCATACTCTACCATGTTATTAGTGCAATCAAAGTTAAGTCTGCTAGTAAATAGGTAGTGACTCACTTCTGGAAAAATTAGGATTACCCCGATGCCATGTCCTAATGCATTTGACGAACCATCGAAATGCATTCTCCACGAACTGTCCGTTGAAGTCTCTGCTTCTTCTAAGGAGATAGCCATCAAGTCTTTGTCTGGGAAGTCAAAGTCCAAAGGCTCGTAATTCTCATCGGTTCTACTAGCCAAGAACTCCGATATGGAACTTTCTTTGATTGCTTTCTGGCTCACGTACTCAATGTCAAATTCTGACAAGAGCATCTGCCATCGGGCTAACCTTCCAGATAGAGCAGGTACACCCATCATGTATTTCAGGGGATCTAACTTGGAAATTAGCCAAGTAGTGTGGTATAGCATGTATTATCGGAGTCTTTTTGTAGCCCATACTAAAGCACAACAGACCTTCCCGATAGGAGGATATCTAACCTTGCAATCGGTGAACTTCTTGCTTAAATAGTAGATGGCTCTTTCCTTCTTCCCGAATTCATCATGTTGACCTAGGACACACCCCATGGAGTTCTCGAATATAGAGAGATACAAGAACAGAGGTTTGCTCGGGATAGGGGACATCAGGACAGGAGAGTGAGACAAATACTTCTTTACTTTCTCGAATGTAATCTGGCAGTTTTCATCCCATGCTCCTGGATTGTTCGTTCGGAGAAGACGGAAGATTGGGTCATATTTGTCGGTTAACTGATATATGAACTATGCTATGTAATTCAATCTACCTAGAAAACCCTGAACCTCCTTCTATATTCGTGGGGGAGGCAGATTTTGGATAGCCTTAACTTTATCAGGATCAACCTCGATGCCTTTCATGCTGACTAAGTCTAATAGTTTCCCGAATGTTACCTCGAAAGTGAACTTGCTAGGGTTCAATCTTAGTTGGAACTTCCTCAATATTTGGAAGAGCTTCCTCAGATTCTCGACATGTTCATTCTCGGTTTGTGTCTTGACAATCATGTCGTCGACATAAACTTCTATCTCTTTGTGTATCATGTCGTGGAATAGGGTCACCATAGCTCTTTGATATGTTACCCTAGCATTCTTTAGTTCGAAGGGCATCACCTTGTAGCAGAAAGTTCCCCACATTGTGACGAACGTGGTCTTCTCCATGTCTTCAGGATGCATCATGATCTGGTTATATAAAAGTGTTCCCGGCTGTATTGTCTACCAACGTGTCAATGTAAGGCAGAGGAAAGTTGTCTTTAGGGCTCGCCTTGTTAAGATCACGGTAATCGACGCACATGCAAACCTTCCCGTCCTTTTTCGGAACTGGCACTATGTTAGCCACCCACTCCGGATACTTGGCCACTTGAAGAAAATTGGCATCAAATTGCTTCTTGACTTCTTCTTTGATCTTAAGGAACATTTCTGGTCGCATCCTTCTCAATTTCTGTTTCACGGGTTTGCATTCTAGCTTAATTGGCAATTTATGAACTACCACATCTGTGCTTAGTCCTGGCATGTCCTGATACGACCAGGCGAACACATCTCTATACTCCTAAAGTAAGACTATCAGGTTTTATCTTGCTTCAGCCGATAGAGTTATGCCGATTTTAACCTCATTTCTGTCATCTTCAGAGCCCAGATTTAAGATTTCGATTGTCTCTTTATGTGGTAGTATTTGTTTTTCTTCTCTTCCTACCATTCTCAATAATTCGGTAGGTAAGTTACACTCCTCTTCAGTGTCGCATTCATCAAATTCCCTGAGGCAAATGGCTGATTCAAAATCCACTTTCGGATCAAGATCATTGGTGCCCACATTATCGTTATCTGGGGTCCTGAATGAACAAAAAGATATGTGTGTGTGAGAGGAAATATCCCACACGAAACAGTCAAGAATCAAATTTGAAAGAGAAATGAAAATGAAGAAAATAGACAATGAATTCAAAAAGAAATGAAAACAAGAAAACTTGTTTGCCATGGAAAGAAAAAAAATGCATCTTTTATTGAGTTTAAACAAAATGTTTATTCACCCTTACAAAAGATCACCTATTGCCCCGGGTATAGGCAAATAGGGATAGTTCGAATATTACTCTGAAAGACTCTTGTAAATCACAGGTAGTTCTTCCACCGACCAACTACTAGGCACGAACCCAGGTGGCAGAGGGCATATCCCGAATCTATCTCCGTTGTCAACATCTTCTATGGTCATGGCATTGATATTCAGATCTTCCAGAGTCACTTCTAACTCGGATATGGTGGTTTCAAACACATAACCACCTGACTTGAATGTTTTGTAAAGAGGCAGGAATGTTATAGGCTTCCATTGAATTTCATTTATAGTCAACCTGGCAATCCTTCTATCCCGGTTCTTCTGGACTTCCTTCCTCTTTTCATGATAACTGGGCTGAAAACCGAGCCCAAACTGGTCTAATTTTGAAATAGGAAGGACTAGATTAATCATTCCTTGCAAATATTTCCCAAAATCTCTCCCGGTCCTGGCACCTCTTCCCAAAGTCTGCATGATCTCCATTCGGGTGCACCTGGAAAGTCGGGGCTTAGGGATTCTTCTTCCTTCTACCACGAATGTGGCATTCACAAACTCTAGGGAGCGGAAGGAGCATTCCACCGCTTCCTCATTTACTTCGATATACGGGGCCTCCGTGGTCACACTTGCCACGATATCTTCCTCAGCATTGATAATTACTAAGGCCCCGTCAATAACAAATTTAACTTTTTGGTGCAGCGTGGAGGGTACTGCACCTGCTTGATGAATCCATGGCCTTCCCAAAAGGCAGCTATAGGACGACATGATATCCATCATAAGGAACTCAACATCATAGGTGGATGGTCCGATGGTCAAAGGTACCTCGATCTTCCCGACTACCTCTCATTTGGTCCCGTCAAATGCTCGGACCATGTTTTGATAGGCTCTCATATGAGAGGTATCTATTGGTAGCCTCTTCAATGTAACAAAAGGCATCACGTTTAGGGCTGATCCGTTATCGATTAAGATACTTGGTAAAGCGTGCCCCTTACAGTAGGTGGTAATGTGTAACGCCTTTGTTCGGTCTCTACCTCCGGATGGAATCTCATCATCTGAAAACGAGATGAGATTATCAACTTGAATATTGTTTACCAATCGATCCATCTTGCTGACAGGTATGTCTTGTGGCACAAACATTTGATTAAGGACTTTCAACAATGCTTCTCGGTGTGCCTCTGAGTTTAAAAATAGTGCTAGCATTGAAGTACGCGTATGTAAGTTGTGGAGCTGTTCTATAATGTTGTACTCGCTGTGCTTCAAGATCTTGAGGAACTCTTTAGCTTCTTCCTCCTTTATGGGTTCGTTGACAGCTAACACATCTTTTTTTAATAGCTCAAGTGGTCTTTGTCCCACTTTGCCATCACATCCTTTAGAAGTACTCACTTGGCATTCGTACTTCCATGGCACTTGTCGATTGTCCTTGTATTGAAAAGGTCGAGGTGTTGTGATCACTACCCTGGCTTGTATTGTTGTTGTCGTCTTCGCTTTAGGGGTAATTATCAGAGGACCACCCCTGCCATACCTCTTGTCAGATGATTCTTCGGTACCGCAAACATCTTCTTCCGAAGAATCTTGAATTTCCTCATAAAATTCCAGCTCATGAGTTGGACTAACGATATGAACTCTGGGCATTCTTGCACATTATGCTCCTCTTCGTTGTGGTAACAACAATAGTTACCATCTCCTATCCTTGTTGCCCATTAATGGGGTGTAAGAAGCCCCACATTTACCATTTGGCTCCATACCCAAGCCAAAGGAGCTTTAACTTCCAAAACACAAGTTTTGACTCTCTTGCCATTCTTTGTGGTGATTGCATTGATCCCGGTCTCTGGATGGTTAGGCAAGGGATTCTGGGCGACGTTCGCTGCTCCGGAGTTGAAATGAATCCAATTCTTGTTTCGCATTCGTTGTACAAGCCTCTTGAATGCGAGACAATTTTCGATTGAATGCCCCTGTATACCTCTATGATATTCGTAGTGGACATTTTCGTCATACCACTTCATATATGGGGGCTTTATCGGATCCATTGGGTAGGGTGATACTGCGTGAGTGTCGAAGATTTGTTGATATAACTCTTTATAGGTCATGGGAATGGGATCGAACTGCTCTCTTTCCCTTTCTCTCCTTGGTTCTCTCTGAGTTTGGTTAGAAGTACCAGATGGTACAGCTGTAGTTATTTTTGAACTTGAGACCGTAACACATTTGTTAGCATTGTAGGTGTTGATATTGTTGATCTCGCGGTCCTTGTTCTTTATGGGAGTCTTTCTACTAGAGTCACCTCCTTCAATTTTTCCTTGTTTTATAGCCAGTTCAACCATCTCACCAGCCATGACTAAATCTGAGAAACTTCCCGACGTGATTGCTACCAAATGCCCGAAGTAAGGTACCTTCAGGGTTTGTACAAACAACTTTCTAGTTTCCTTTTCATCCAAGGGTGGATAAACTTGCACAGATAAATCCCTCCATCTCTGTGCGTACAGTCGGAAACTTTCGTTATGCTTCTTTTCCAAGCTCTGCAGCATAACTCGGTCTGGTTTCATATCATTGATATGTTTGTACTACTCTAAGAAAGACTTGGCTAAGTCTTTCCACGTCTTGATATAAGTTCGGCTGAGCTGGTTGTACCACCAGATAGCTGATCCGGACAGGCTCTCCTGAAAGCAGTAGATTAAGAGTTGGTCATTTCCCCCATACCCTGTCATCTTCCGACAGAACATAGTGATATGGGCTGAAGGGCAGTTGTTCCTGTCGAACTTCTCAAATGCGGGAACCTTAAATTTTGGTGGAAGCACCAAATCAGGAACCAAACTTAGTTTCATTGCATCCACACCATAATAATCATGGTCTCCTTGGACCATCTTCATTTGGTCTTCTAACATCCTTATCTTTTCTTTCATCTTCTTTGCCTTATCCTCCTCGTCAAAATCCGGGATAGGGCAGTCGTCCGGATGACTGTCAGGTTTTGCCGCAGAAGTCTGTAAATTTGCCACTAATACAACTTTCCCTTTGGCGGCAGATGAGTCACCTTGCAGTTCGGGTAAGGTCCCGGATGAGACAACCACTTATGGGGTCGATGGTATGGTTATCCCCTCAGATGTACCTTCTCCGGATGCACTTGTTTATTGTTGTAAGCCAGATAACTTAGCCACGATCTGGTCGACTAAGGACTCTGTGCTTTTCTTAATGGACTCCATGGTACGTTGACTGTTCTGAGCCATTTTGTCCTCCAATTCTTTCTGTATTCTTGCCATGTTCTCCTCAATCTTCTCGATTCTGGCATCCATTTGTTTCTTTTTTACACGAGTGTTGTGAGGGTGATGCGTATCTAATGCTTGCGGTGGTAAGCTTGGTGTCTGAGACATGTTATGTTAGTTAATACGAATGTAAAAACATGGAAAATATAAAATAAAAACAAACATCCAATATAAAATGCAAGAAATGCAATGCATGATGTATGCAATTTGGAGGCATTGATCCAGAAAAGTGTTCATTATTATAAATAATCCTTATTCAGACAAAAATGTTTTATCTTTTAAGAGACATAAAAACAAATTAAAGGTACATTCGGACTAAATCCTCTAGACCCCTAACAGCTTCTAGTAGGTTGACAAGTCTTCTGCCTTCATCTGTCACTGGTTGAATGCCTTGTCGAACTACTCCTGCTTCCCTTGCCAGGCTGTGAAGATGATGAGTTGCCTTCTGTACTTGATCCAGGAAATCTCGGATGGTTGCGTCTCTGGCCCTTACCCTTTGTTGTGCTTGTTCCCAACGGAAATGCCACTGTAAACCTCCATCGAAGGGCACTATCTGAAGCTCGTTTTCTTGCCTCCTGAACCAATCTACAATAGCTTCTAACTCAACTATTATCTTGCCATCCTTTTCATGTTGTTTCTCTAAGTCCGCCACCCGGATTCTCAAGTTTTGGTTCTGATGTTGACTGTCTGCCAAGCGCCTTCGAGCAGTCTTCAGTTGTTCCTTCCAAGCTCTTTCATCAGGCCCCTCGAATTTCCTTTTCAGACTGTGAGCTTCGTCTTTCCAGTATTCAGAGGTTACTTTTAACTTGGAGTTATCCTTGACTTTATCTTGATAGCCTTTTCTTAAGTCTTCGAGCTCAAAACGGACTCTTTTCTGTTCCCTTTCCAGTTTGTCTGCTCTATCTTTCTGAGAGTCGGCATCTAGCTTCCATTAATAACGTTCAGCTTCAAGTTCCTTAATCCTTTGCTTAAGCTCGTTATTCACAGCTTCAAACTCTGCCCTGGCTATCTCAAGTCCAGAAGGGACAAACCTGAGATGTTCCTCCATAGTTCGGGTGTCTTCGCAGTCTGGCATCGGGATGTTATCATTCTTTCTCAATCTTCGCCACTCCACATAGTCCGGAGTAAGCATGTCTCTGGCAGCTACAACATCCATCCGAAATACTTGCTTCCATGAATCGGCTGCTTCCTTGATCATCTTCTTATAACTATCACCGCTATACACAAACTCTGATTTAATTAGTCCGTATGTTGCGGGGACAAACTGACGTGCCCCATACTGTCTCAGTGCCAACAACGGAGCATACCCAACTGCACCCCAAAGTCCAAGTTATAGTATTAGAATCCCCACAACGGAAAAGAATGTCACCGAGGAACAACCAGGGGGCTCTCCAGGTAATATCCCGATCCTGAAGATGTGTAAAAACTTTCATCCACTTTTCCTTTGAAGCACCTTCATGCCATTTCATTGTGATGAACTCTCCCAAAGGTGAATATGTGGTGCTAAATCGGTGGTAGGCGACCCCGTTAGTCTTCCAGAAGTGGCTGCGAATCCAGACTTGAAGGAGCTGAATACACCCAACGAACCTTCCTCCACCAGATCTTCGACAATGATTAAGAGACCAAAAGGTCTCGGCTAAGATGGTCGGTGTTGGGTTGACTCATCTTGGAATTTGTTCAAATAGCTCCACCACGGCTGCATCAATGCACCCCAAAGCTTTCAGAAAGATAATCAAACCCTATAGACCCAGTACAAATAAGTCTATAGTCTTTCACTCATCAGGGTGGTTTTTCATTAATTGCTTTATGTGGAACCATTCAATCCCTTCCACGTTGCCTCTGCGTTGAGTCCGATCAATTACCCATTTCTCGTCTACTCCTGTAACCCTGGCTAGTGTATTCTTAAAAGGCTGACTTTTAATGTGTTTAATGTAGGCTCGCTCTAGTTTGATGTTTTCACAATGCAACAGTGTAGTGTATTCTTCAATGGTGGGCACCATGTTCTTCCGGTTAAAAGTGAAACAACTACATCCCGAGTTCCAGAACTGAACCAAGCCTCTGATTAAGGGCTTATCAGTCTTAATCTGGAGTAGAAGTGCAATGTCACCGTACCGTTGGCTGAACTTTTGTTTTCGATCATTCTTCCAACTGTCCCAGATGTCTCGAAGCTCTTGAACATTGTTCTGTTTTAGGCTGATAGAAGCATAATTAACCAGCTCTGACACATAGCTTCCTTGAAGACTGTCTCCCTTTTCCTTCTGGGTCTTCTCGGACCATAGTCGTACCTCAGGGTTTTTAATCTTTTGCATTACAACACCTTTGTCTATTAATTCGAATTATTTTATGTATAACAAATGCTTTTTAGGGATCAATAGCCACTTGTAATGATGCAAATGCTAGAAAACAAACACAAAGGTAAAAACGTTAGTAAAATGAAAACATATAAATAAATATGAAATGACGAAAGAAAAATAAGAAGGAACAAAAACATGGTTAGGGTAAACGTCCTAGGGTTTGAAATGTGGTTTCGGGGTAAGCTCTATTTCTCCATAGCTTCTAGGTTTAGGTTCTAAAAAACGGTACCCGAGTTCTCCTTGCCGGTGCCCCCTTGGGCTTACCAGACCCTTAGTCCTAAACCCATCACAGGCTTGTATGGACTAAGTTAAACTCGAGATGACACATTCCCTTATGCCCATACGGAGAATAAATTCACACGAAGGCATAAGGTATATGAATCCCGAAGGCTACTTGCTAGGCCCACACGGTGAATAAATTCACACGAAGGCGTCGCTTTCACCCCCACTTAAAATAGGTTTGGAGCTCAGGTTTAGAGTCTTAAGTGAAAAAAACTTTGAAGGCTGAAATCATGAGAAAACGATTAGTACAATTATTTACTCAAAAATATAATCAAAAGTAAGTAAAAAGGATCAAAATAGTACCTAAAAATTTAAACTTACCCTTTTCGTTAAAAAGACAACTAGAAATTACCTTAGCCTGACTCACTTACCTGTATCCCCAACGGAGTCACCAAGCTGTCACAACCGTCTTTCGGTTGGGCCCCGAATCGGGCTTCGACTTAAATTGATTGGGTTAGGAGTCGCCACCGATCATTTATTTGAAAAAAATGGGTTGATCGGATACCCTATTTCTTACCTGGTCTGTGTCTTTCCTAAGATATATCGGATTCGGGAGTCGGTTACAGTCAAGGAAGGGTTAGCACCCTTGAGCTTCCCTTTCGGTACTACTAATTGCCAGTTGTCTTTAATTAAGAAAATTGAAAATTTAACTTATAAGGTAAAATAACGATCCGAATTGCTTACCTTTGATTGATTGAAAACGTACCCTTTAAAAGTCAAAAGACGTATTAGATGAAATAGAAATAATTAAACTGGTTAAATTAAACCAAGTAATAAGAAAGAGATAATAAGTAAATAAATAATCTAAAAATAGGAAGTAAAACACCAAGTGGAAAATAAAATTAGAGAGTTAACACACAAAATAGTACAAGTAAACAAAAGAAAAATAATGATAGTAAGTAAAATAGATACATTATACAAAACGAAAACCCAACAAATTTAAAAAAGAAATAAAAAGCAGTAATAAAATAAAATAAAATAAATAATGATAATAAAATATAAGTACATATTAGAAAAGAAATAAAAGAAAATAAGATAAATATATATATATATATAAAAGATAAAATGAACTAAAGAAGAAAAAAAATAAAAAAATATGCATATAAATTAATGTAAGATAAAATAAATTAATTAGATAAAACTAAAAAAAGCATAACATATGTATATACATAGATAATAATAAAATACCACTTAAAAAAGTAAGAAAAAAAAATAATGATAATAAAATATAAAGGGGTCGGATTGGATGAAAAGCGAAATTGGGGACCGTTTTTTAAAAGAAATTAAGGGTGAATTCGATGAAAAAGGGGTCAAATCAAAGCTTTTAAAAGAGTGAGGCCAAAAACAGAGTTTACCCATTTAAGAAGCAAAACACGCGGACCCTCAGCTACAGGGTCGGGTCGCACGGGGTCAAATTGGGTCCATGGGTCTCATATAAAAGTTAATTTTTTTAAAAAAGTTTCTCATTTCTTCATTTGAAAACCGAGAGCCCCCCCCCCCAAATTCTTCATTTTCTCTCCTTGTTCTTTAAAATGAAGAACACTGGCCAATATTCAACCAAATTTCCAGAAATCGGCGGTTGCTCCGCCTCGCGCCGCCTCACTGGCGACGACCGCCATTCATCGATGGTAAAACCCTAAAATTTTTTGATTTTTTTAAAGCTCCCAACCCCCTACTTCAAAATATCCGAATAGTTTTTTGAGAATCAACCTGGGGATTGCTAGATCTACAAAGATGGATCTTGGAAACTTTTCCCGTTCATCGGTCAGAAACTATTTTATTTGGTGTTTCTCAAGTCGAAAATGAATAGAAAAGGGATATGAAACTAACATGCATACTCAAAAAACGCACAAAGGTGAGTTATTTACCTTTAACTTGCCTTCGAAAGTAAAAATGCTTCGAATATACTCGTAGTTTGCTTGAAATTTTGCTTGTTTATTTCGTATCAAAAAACCGTAGTCTACAAATGAACTGATTACATGTATTTATAGCCTCAGATTCGGCTATTCTTATAGTCCGATTTGGACTAAACTGCTCCTATTCTAGTGCTTAATCCCGAGTGAAACTCGGTTTTGTTGGTTGATGAGAGTCCTGCTAACACACGCCCGTGGTGTTTGGTTTGAATGTGCGAGGAATGGCCGTGGAAAGCGACGGGGATGAGAAACCCTAACTGGATGGTCTGGTTCGAGTATGGGTTGCACACGTGGGCTGCCAGAGTTGGTTTTATTTGTGCGGGCCTGTATAAAAATAAAAATATAAGTATGTATATTATATAATATAATTAGTAAATATTATATAATATAACGACATTATTTAACGAATGAAATTTAGTGTCTTCAAATTGAATATTTGAATTTCATACTTAGATATTTAATTAATTAAATAAATTTTAAATAAATAATTAAAATTATATATATTCAAATTTTAGAGTTACCATTTTATTATTTATCACGTTGTCAAAAAATATCTAATAATAAAAATAAATTCTTCATTCACTTTAACTCAATTATTAGGTTGATATTCAGTTCATATAAGATTTTGATAAAATTAAATTCTAAGTTACTTTCTATTGGAACTATCCTTAAGCTTGGGATCCTATTCTTGAATATTTTGGGGAAGTCTTCAAAAAACTTTGATATTATAAAATTTAGAATCCTCGTCGACTTTTTAGGCTAAGTATGATCGAAAACCTATAAAATCATCTTTTTAAAAGAAGAGTTTTGAAAACTCACATTGTGTGTCATTGAATTTGAAGTGAGATTTGACAATTTATATTTAACACGTAACACCCTTATCCAATGCTGGTTCGTATCCAAGACTAGGCGAAAGGCTAATTTCATTAGAAAAGCCTCTTTGATCTGTTGGCAAGCAAACATATTCCCATCGTACAAGATTAATCACCTTTTTATTATTTGGATTGCCCCAAATAAAATTTCAGATCAATCTTTAAATGTTATTGCAAACTCCTTTTGGTAGCTTACACGTTTGCTGTTAGGAATGCGTAAACACATTATCCCACATTGAGTGGGAAATACCATAGGCTTGGGTATTTATAGTGTCTATTATTCCTTCCTTTGTTGAGTGATAGAGAATAAAGGGCAATCTCGTGTGCCGTTTTAGCCGTCTGGCTCGTAGCTTATACTCGTGGCTCATGGCAATATGTGTCAAATTCGTGCGAATACTATCTTTTGAGAGAAAATTCATAAGGATTTTTCTCAAGCATAAAAGATTTGTGAAAGAATTTCGTTATGATATTTATAGGCTTTAGTGGTATGTACGATCTAAATTTACAGAGGATAACAACTGATTAATTAGTTGTCGAATTGATTTTTGAAAATTAAAATTTGAATGTCTGTGAAACATTGGATGAACCTGGACAAGTTTTCAGCTTTGTTCAAAATGTTTATTGTGTCAGTTACAGAGTAAATGCAAGAGTTACAAATGGTAATTGCATGAGTTACAAATGACTAGACTTTAAACTATGAACCTGGACTGATTTGATGCCAGATTCATTGGTTTATGATTACAGGTTCAGACAAAGATTTGATAAGGAAATTAATTAGATATAAATCTAATTTCTATTAGACCATTTTTCCCCTGACACCCAATCTATAAATAGAAATATTTTCCAGGCTTCTCAACTTACTCCCAATTCTCACATATTCTCTCAAAAGAAGTATTTCAAGTTCTTCTCTCTATTTCTATTAGAAAAGTAGTGCCACCGAAAGTCCACTCCGGTTTCAGGTGTACGAAATTTGGAGAGACCGTGTTAACCTCGGGGGACAATCTGCTTGAAGTAGCGATTACACACATTGAGGCGAATTTGTTTCTAAGACAGTGGTTTTTACCACGACACAGTTTTGGTTGTTCACTTGTTCATTATATTTTTTATTTGGCCTGCCAGTGCTAACGTCTCATTTTGCAGTTTATATTTCCAACAATTTATATACAATGTCCTTATTGTAAAACTTCGACACCATTGAGCAAGTTAATTCCTCAACTTTCCAAGCTCAATGCTCTTGATAGTTACCAGAGGTGGTCCCAACAAATTTTGATCTTCGACCAACTTGATATGGACTATGTGCTGTTGAATCCACAACTTACTACTCCGGTGACTACCCTAGCTGCAACTGATGCTACTGGTGATGAGGTCATACCTGATATCTCTCTGCTTTCGCTGCTACTGCTATTGTTATTGCTGAAAAGTACAAAAAATATAATAAGATGGTGCGAGGTCATCTCTTAAGTCACATGTCTAACAAACTGTTTGACATTTCCTCAAAGAAAGAAGTGCCAAGGCAATTTGGGACACGTTGGAGAAGAAGTATGGTGTTGTTGATGCATGCATCAAGAAGTATGTCGTTAACGAGTGGCTGAGATTCTAGATGACCAACGAAAAGACGATCATGGATGAAGTCCTTGATTACGAGAAGCTAATCTCTAGCATCATTACTGAAGGAATGCAGATATAAATCTCACATATTCTCTATAAATCTAATTTCTATTAGACCATTTTTCACCTGACGTTCAACCTATAAATAGAAAGATTTTCCAAGCTTCTCAACTTACTCCCAACTCTCACATATTCTCTCAAAAGAAGTATTTCAAGTTCTTCTCTCTATTTCTATTAGAAAAGCAGTTCCACCAAAAGTCCACTTCGGTTTCAGGTGTACGAAACTTGGAGAGACCGTGTTAACCTCTGGGGACAATCCTCTTGAAGCAACGATTACACACATTGAGGTGAATTTGTTTCTAAGGCAGTGGTTTTTACCACGACACGGTTTTGGTTGTTTGCTTGTTCGTTATATTTTTTATTTGTCCTGCCAGTGCTAACGTCTCATTTTTCAGTTTATATTTCCAACAATTTATATACAAAGTCCTTACTGTAAAACTTCGACACCATTGAGCAAGTTAATTCCTGAACTTTCCAAGCTCAATGCTCTTGATAGATCCAATTACGAGAGGTGGTCCCAACGAATTTTGATATTTGACCAACTTGATATGGACTACGTGCTGTTGAAGCCACAACCTACTACTCCGGTGACTACCCTAGCTGCAACTGATGCTACTGGTGACGAGGCCATACCTGACGTCTCTCTGCTTTCGCTGCTACTGCTGTTGTTATTGCTGAAAAGTACAAAAAATATAATAAGACGGTGTGAGGTCATCTCTTAAGTCATATGTCTAACAAACTGTTTGACATTTCCTCAAAGAAAAAAGCACCAAGGCAATTTGGGACACGTTGGAGAAGAAGTATGGTGTTGTTGATGCATGCATTAAGAAGTATGTCGTTAACAAGTGGCTGAGATTCTAGATGATCAACAAAAAGACGATCATGGATCAAGTCCATGATTACGAGAAGCTGATCTCTAGCATCATTACTGAAGGAATGCAGATATGTGAAGTGTTGCAAGCCAACGTCCTGATTGAGAAGCTACCCAAGTCCTGGTCCGATTACCGTAACTTCCTCAAACATAAAAAGAGGGAAATTTCACTTGAGAAGCTAGTGGACCATATGAATATAGAGGAAGCTAACCAGTTAAAGGATAAGGTTACTAACTCTATTGGTCAATTATCTGTTAAAGCTTACTTGGTTAAGTCTAGTGCTACCTTAGGGTCTAAGTTCAAAAAACCCACAAACTTCAAAAGATGGAATTAAAACAAGAAGATGAAACCTCAAAAGAATGTCAACTTCAAAAAATTAGGGAAGCCTAAAGCTGAAGGGAAATCTGTCAAGTGTTATTTGTGTGGTCTAGTTGGCTAGATTGAGAGAAGACCACAGCTGAATATTACGAAAAACAATGTTGATCATGTCATCGTAGTGGTGGTTTCATAAATGAATCTGGTGGAGAACAATACTGATAGGGTCGTGGAAACTGGCACTTTCAGACATTTCTACGCAATGAGGGAATTTTTCACTGAGTTTGAGGATGGGGACAAAGGTGAATGTGTGTACATGGGAAACTCTAATAGCTTAGAAGTGTTGGGCAAAGGCAAGGTTTTACTCAAGCTGACTTATAGTAAAACTTTAGCCCTGAATAATGTCTTGTATGTACCTGCCCTGCATAGAAATTTAATAAGTGACAGACTTTTAAATAAGGCAGACATTAAGTTAGTTTTTGAGGCGAATGAACTTGTACTTTCCCAAAACAGTGATTATGTTGGGAAAGGTTTTCTAAATGGGGGTTTATTTGTCATAGAAACTCAACTTCATGAAAATAAAGTTACCACTTTTACTTACACTGTTGAGACTATTAATATGTGGCATGCTAGATTAGGTCATGTGGATATTCACTCTTTAAAGAAACTGATGAAAATGAATGTTCTGCCTAAACTAGACATAACTAGCTTTAACAAATGCAAAATTTGTGTAGAAGTCAATCATGCTAAACCTCACTTTAAGACAGTTTATAAGAGAAATATTGAACTGTTAAAACTTATACATATTAATCTAGCATACTTTAGAAACTCTGAAAGTAATTGAGGAAAACACTACTACATTACTTTTGTAGATGACTTTTCAAGATACACAAAAGTATATCTCCTGAAAACTAAAGATGGAGCTGAAAACTTCTTTCTAATTTATAAGGAAGAAGTCGACAATCAGTTAGATAGGAGAATAAAATAGGTTAGATCAGTTAAAGGTGGTGAATATGGATCAATTTTTTTTGAAATAGGTGTGTGAGAATAATGACATAATACATGAAACTTTGGCTCCCTACTTTCCTCAAAAGAACTGTATAGCCGAGAGAAAAATCGAACTTCAAAATAAATGATGAATTCATTGTTAATAAGTTCTGGATTAGCTGATAACATGTGGGGGAATCCATTATAGTGACAAATCACATTTTTTTGGATAATTCAATTTTATTACCCAACGAATCAAGAACTGCTACAAAAATAACCGATCACAAAAATCATATGTACACAATACTTACAAGACAAAAGATCGGTTAATCAATACCCCAAGAATTACATAGAGAAATATTGATACTATCAGACATATTAATATTAACCCCCTCAGTTTGGTAGAAACAAAATCTTTGATACAAGCAAAAAGGTCGTCAGCAGTCCTTGTACATCCTCGAAAAATTCGTCTATTGCGTTCCTCCCATAGTACATAGATTTTGGAACACCAAGCAATCTTTAAAATGGTTGAGAGAAGAGATTTGCCTTTCCAGTTATTGCTTGCCCATGTGATCATGTCTTCCCAGGTTGAAAGTGGTTTCTTTAACCCATTATGAAGCAATATTGAGTCCCATAAATTAGCAGCCAATGGACAATCAAAGAATAGGTGAGGACAAATCACATTTTGATCCGAGTACCTCATAAAAAATTATATTCAAGTCCATACAAATTGTGGAAAGGCTACGCTCCAAATCTACAATACCTGAAAGTGTGAGGGTTTCTGACTAAAGTGGACTTGCCAGAGTTTAAGAAGTTCACCATCAGTCCTAAAACCATCTATACAGTGTTTATAGGGTATGCTACAAACAATGTCACATACAAGTTCATATGTTTACAAGACTTCTTTTTTTTTTTGAATCTAGGGATGCAATTTTATTTGAAAATATCTTTTCACATAAGAAACCTAGATTAAATGAAGAAACAATGTAGAAATTACCATCCACTTCTTCTAGTTTACCTGTTAGGTCTTCTCAATAGATTGAATTTGAACTTAGGAGAGAAAAAAGACAAAAAATTGAAACCTCTTTTGAACCATACTTCATAACTTCCTTTATTTTTTATATAAATGATTTACTCAATATCTGATCCTATAGCTCAAAATTATTTATGTTAGACGGGGATCCTAAAACATATGAAGAAGTTATAAGATCTATTGATGTTAGTTTCTGGAAAAGTGCTATCAATGATGAACTAGAATAAATAATGTCTAATCATACTTGGGAATTGGTTGACTTGCCTAGAGGATTTAAACCAATCATCAACAAATGGGTCTTTCAAAAGAAACTCAGACCAGATGGTTCGATCCAGTGGTACAAGGCAAGGCTAGTTGTCAAAGGGTTCACTCAAAAATTTGGTTTAGACCTCTTGAATACCTACTCTCCCGTAAAAAAAATCTCAATGACCCCTGCATTATTTGCATTAGCCTCCATTCACAAGTTGCAAGTACATCAAATAGATGTGAAGACAATATTTATGAACGGAGATCTAGATGATGAGATCTATATAGAGCAACCTCTTGGCTTCAAGGAGCCTGACATAGAAGGCAAAATGTGTAGAATGAAAAATCGCTTTATGGCCTGTAGCAAGCTCCTAAACAGTGGTATGAGAAATTTCAAAAAACTATCCTGAGTTTTGGTTTTCTTGTGAATGATTTGGATACATATGCGTATTCGAGGATGTTTGGTACTGATTGCGTCCATCATAAGTTTATATGTTGATTACATGTTGATTTTACATTAAAGAAGTAAACTAATTTTTCAAGAAGAACAAAAGTATATAATATGTAGCAAACTCTAAGCTGGAGGCCAATATTTGATTCTTTTCTATTGAAAAGATGAGCTGATTTTGGAACCATATATTCACTTATTATCTCCATTAGGTATAATATATTTCGTACATGCCATTTGTGGCAGCAGTTCTTGCTTCCCATGATATATCCATGTTATCATCTTTTACTCATCGTTGAATTGAGGAAAAAAATGTGGTTTTGTTCTTTTACTTTGTAAATACAGTTCTAAACAGAAGATATTCCAATGGCCGGCTGACTCGACATCTGTAAGAAAGGAAATGGAGATGCATGGTGCCGATCGGTGCTTTTCCCATGCTAAGTGAACATTATACCATCTGAGTTACATCTCCATGTACTGTTCATATTCAAATTCCAGGTTATTGTCCCTTAATAGAAGGGATGCTAATGTTTGTCATCATTCATTGAATCGGATTTGAGTTTTTCCAACAAAGTTTCTCTCTTTTATGCACTCATCGCCAGCTTTGAAATACAATGAATGCTTGTCGTATTATATGAAGTATTATTGTTTTAAACTGCCCCAAATTCCTGATCAAACCAATAAAAATTTGGGGAAAAAAAGGAAGTTTCCATGTTCCAAGAAACTTCAAATAAGGTCATACCCACTTCCAAATATTTTCACATCAGTGTGTTTGTGCTTTCCAATCACACCATCATAGGCAATATATAAGTTTGTGTTTGCAGTGAATTCTCAAAATCAAACCAATTCTAAGAAACCCAGGTTTTCCATAATTTTTAAGCAATGATACGATCTCAAAATTCATTTAACTTGCAAATTAAACAACATGATGACATGAACCCAGAGCAGAGCTTAGTATGAGAAAGATGTAATTTTTTTTAAAAGAAAAAACAAAACCTGAACCGAGTAAAATGTCAAACTTAAATTAGTGATGGAACAAGGAATGAAATATACACAAATACTTTTAAAAAGAACATGGAAAGATGAGCTGATAAATGATGAAAGAGATATGAAGATCACACGGCACCCAACAATGGAATGCAAAGGTTAGCAACGGTTGCAGAAAGCTAGAGGATTAAAACTACCTTATCTCATCAAGCTTGTTCCAAGTTTATAAAATAGTTAACTGGAATCTGAGCCACACTCCATCTCGATGATAACTTTCCTATATTAGTTTTGTTAAAAATATAGTAAGTTATTGGTTTGACTAGGTGGTTAAATGCTCGGGGTTTTCTTTACATTAATCCAGGTCTCAAATTACTCACGGAAAATTTAGCAGTTGCAAGAGAAGTTCAAATACAGTTACACCCACCCATTACAGCAAGCCGGTCCTCTTCTCAGTCAAGTTTCAAGTATTTTCCCTTGAATTTCTTTGCATTTCCCAGGAACCAATCACTTCATCATCGTAACTATGTATAATACATGTGTTTCGATGTAGTTTTCACCAATTTCTTCTAGCTTTATTTCGATAAAAATAAAGAATGCAGGCAAACAATGATGAAAGCCAAACCACAACAGTAGCAGCCATAACCTACTTGTCTCTCACAAGCAAACAGCATATCCACAACAGTAGCAGCCATAGCCTACTTTGGTTATTTATTGAAATCAGTGATAGGGGTTTTAAGCATCTTTGGCTTTGCTCATCAACAGATCTCCACTTTTCTTCACCTTATTGCACTTGTTTTATGTGTTTGCTTCTGCAGTTATTTCGTCTTCTTGTTGATGATTGTCATCCCCAACCACCAGAAACGCATAGTGCTGACGGATTTAGAATCAAAGTGTTTGGAGTTTGTTCACCAAGTGATGAATGACAGTCTAATAATAAGTGACGGTGTGCCAATGTTTGATTCTTTTGTGTTGTAAGAATCCATCCTTTTTACTCATTTAAAAACACTTCTAGTGAATGTTTTTACTTTGTAATTACAGTTTTTAACAGAAAACATTGCAATGACTGCTTAATTAAACCACCGTGAATCTCTCAAATGGAGATGCAAGAAGCAAAATTCTAATATGGAGATGCGGGTTATCGATCCCCGTACCTCTCGCATGCTAAGCGAGCGCTCTACTATCTGAGTGACATCCCCTTACACTTTCAACATCCGTAATAATTAAATATATTTATTTACATTTCTACTTGGCATGAATATCTTTTTCAAGCATATTATAAATTGTATATAATTACAAGTCAAATTGATAAATCTACTAAATAATTTAAATTAGAAATAAATATTTTAAATTTTACCTCATAAGATAAATATTCTTTTTTTTATAAAGGGTCGATTGAATTATCTTATCGAAACAATAAAAGAGTAAATACAAAGTAAATATCACGAAATCTTAAAACAATTATACTCAAAGAGAAAAAACAAATAGAGAACTAATAACATTTTAATTGTCACAAATATATAGAGAAATATCATTGTTTATTACCTGCTCTTTTATATTTGTCGTAATATTGACTTTGAAATATTAATTCATTTGTTTCCATCAAATTGATATTTAATTTAATAACATTATCATTTCCCTAACTCTTGATTTCTATCCTTCTTGATTTCTACATTGAATTACATGAGGCCTACCTTTTCAAATTATTAGATAGTAAAATAATACCTACAATTGGTGAGCAATGTACACTAGGTGAAATTATTTTCACTTTTTTTATATTTTACTCGTATAGTTCATACATGTGTTAGGTGAAATTATTTTCACGTATATTTTGGAATCATATATTCACTTATTATTTACATCGGGTGTGGTACATTTCATACATGTCATTTATAGCAGCAGTTCTTGCTTCCCATAATGTATCCATGTTGTTATCATCTTTTACTCATTACAGTTGAATCGAAAAAAAATGGGGTTCTCATCTAGTGATTGTTTTTTACTTTGCAAATACAGTTCTTAACAGAAGATATTCCAATGGCTGGCTCAATTGACCTCTGCAAGAAAGGAAGTGGAGATACACGTCATCGATCCGTATTTCTTGTATGCTTAAGCTACCATCTTAGCTACATCCCCATGACCGTTCATTTCCAAATTCCAGCATGATGAAATGAACCCAGAGTAGAGCTTAGTATGGGAAAAAAGAAAGATGTATTTTTTTAGGAAAAAACGAAACAAAACCAGAAAAATGATTAATGTCAAACTTAAGAAAGAAAAGCATGCAAAGATGAGCTGATGAATGTTTTGATAAAAGAGAATCGAAGCAACAATGGAATGGAACGCAAAGGTTGGCAGCATTTGCTGAAAGCTGGAGGATTAAAACCACCAGATTAAAGCTAGAGGATTTAACCCTAAAACCGCCTGACCTCATCAAGCTTGTTCGAAGTTTAAAAAATAGTTAACTGGAAATGGAGATGAAGGGTATCTAAACTACCCCGTAACTTTCGTATATAAGTTTTTATATTTTTACTCGGCATGCTACAGAAGCAAAAATCTAGAAGGTTTAGGCTTAAAACTGGAAGATGCAGCAATCGATCCCCATTCCATCTTAACTACGTGCCCTTGGATTTTCAAATTCTATGATGATCATATAGTGTTTTATATTTCTGCAATCCGTGTGTATCATGCACAAAAATTGTCAAGTTAGTGAGTTACGTACACGAAGAGCAACAACTATTGAATGATAATCATCACCTAATTGATTGACAATAGAAATCAATAGATTTGTATCAGAAACAGTACCTAAGCTATTAATCTTTTTAAAATTTAACGTTACATTTTGAATAGAGTACTAAAATGAAATAAAAACTAAAGTTTTCAATGGTTGGTACTAAAATGAAACAAAAACTAAACTTTATGTATGATTTAAAAAAAAATGAAAGTTTAGATACTAAAACGACCAAAAATAATATTTTAGATACTAAACACGTAATTTACCCATAAAAATATTTAATATTATATGCAATCCGTGTGTATCATGCACAAAAATTGTCAAGTTATAGGCAATTTTACTTACGATTACAATTTAAAGTTCTCCAAAAATTATGATAATTTATGTTTAGCATTCCTTTTTCTTCCTAGATCGCTTTAGCCTCTATAATAAATATTCAAAAATTAATATTAATGTTTAAAATCATATAAATTTATAATTTTTACATGTAAACAAATAAACTTTTATAAATTTCTAAAATTACGATAACCATATCGAATCTTAAAAGGTGTTTTCGTAATACCTACATATTTAATATTTAGCTGATAATACACATACCTCAAACCTATTTTAGAGAACAATGGAACTACTATAAGCTGATCAAATAATCATTGATCCTCAAGAGCGGATATTAGTTCTTTACAATCAGTTTATTCGACTAATAAAGTGACGTTAGTTAATGCACAACCTCATCGATTCATCTTTTTTCTTGATAAATAATATTGATGCTCTCAAGGAGATATACTAGACCAATGAATCATTTCTCTAACAACTTCTAAATTTGAGCTTTAAACCCCTTCAGCTCTATTGATGTCATGCGATATGGGACAATGGACACCGAAACTAAACCTGGCATCATCTTATGTTAACTCGAACTCTTGGCCAAGCAATAGTCTTGATAAATCCTCCAAAAAATACATCATGAAACTCTCTCATAGTCTGAAGATCATCAAGCATTGGACTCAAAATCCTCGAATCCACTAGGTGAGTCGAAAAGGCCTCTCAACCATGACTAATCAATCTCTGAGTCGTTACAGTAAAAATCACTCGAGTGAAGCAATGACTCCCCTCACTACAACTTTAGCACTATCCAACCCTTGAAGCCTGAGTTACCTCAGTTTACACCTCAATATGACATCAAGCTCATATAATCAATTCATGCCCAAAATCATATTAAAATCTCGAACAAGAGTTTCATTAGACCGATTAGAAAAATCTAATCTTGAATTTCTATCAAACAACAACGATATACTTTATCTACAAGGACATCCACCCCAATTGATTTGAAATTCAGACCCTAACCTAAAGATCTTCTACCAGAATACCCTTCTTCCGGATGAGCTCACAATAAATATATGAATAGAAGGACTTTAAGTCCACTAATACAATAATAGAAATCGAGAAGACTATAAATATACATGTTATGATGCCAATAGTATCACAATCCTCTTGAGTCATCATTGTATATTACTTGGATGCTACTTTGGCCTCTAGTCTGTTTGTAGATCTAGTGGTACCTTGTTCTGATCTCCGAATGTAACATTACCTCCTCTTCTAAAAGATCTTAAAATATGCTAAACTAATAGAGGCCAATCTCTACGATGATATGAAACCTCCGAACAAGCAGAACTGATAGGGATCAACCTCGACGATGATATAAAACTTTCAAACAATCTCTAACAAAAATGCTTTAGAGAATCATAACTATAGAAAGCTCTTGATCTCTCATGGCAATTAGCTGAGTACGGTCTACCACAATGATCACAAATGGGAGGAATTGAGGTTCTTGTCGAATCGTCAATACTTGCCACTGATGTTGTTGCTAGAGGTCTCTGGAGATACTCTGATCCACTTCTCTACTTTGATATTTGTTTAGAATAAAATTGCAGGGGGTATTGGTCGGTTATTTCTATGAATTTAAATCTCAAATTAGTATTATTTTTATATTATCTAGAAGTCTATTTGGATGAGTTACATAATTTCCGTATTAATTTTGTGTGTGTATTTTAGTCGTTCTTAATCATCCACCTATTATTTTTGTTCAATTTCACTTGTGTACAAGACATGTATGAGAATTTATGGTTGGGAAGTCCAATCAACTTTTATACAGACTCATATTTAATCTAATAATATTATCATTTCCCTAACTCTTGATTTCTACGATGAATTACATGATGCCTATTTTTTCAAATTATTAGATAGTAAAATAATATGTACAATTGGAAGAGTTTTGAAAATTCAGGTTGTACCTTGGGTTCCATTAGAAGATGGCGACGACAGCATGAGGGAATGAATCTATGCTTGTGCTTCTCATATACTACCAAATATTATCAAAGTTTGAGTAACTTCATCTCCCCTGCATTCATCTTTCAACCTCAAATGATTCATTTCAATCTTATATTTTTGTATAGTATGGGGACTACTAGAAAATTTTGAGCAATGTAATATATTGTTTTTTGGGTGGGGGCAAATCAAATGAACGAGTCCAATAATACTAGCAAACGGTGTTAAAGGTCATTTTGGATGTTTTAAATTTTTTGATTTTCGTCGTTAAGTACTACGATATTGATGTGACAGTTTATTATGGTTGATGATGTGACGGTAAACTAAATTAATTTTTTGATCGGATTTAAGAGCCAAGTTGGTTTTTTTTAAATTTAAAGATTTATTTAATTTTTTAGAAAAAAAAATATTTTAAACTTAAAATATAAAAAATACAAATTAAATTAATAAAAAATAATATATATCTAGAGTACTAAAAGCGTTATTCATATCAACTAAACATATATGAAACATTATCATGCCCACTAGGCCTGTAAACGAACATAACGCAGACGAACGGAGGTATGTTCATGTTCGTTCATTTAATAAATAAACGAACATAAACGAACAAAAATTTTTTTGTTCATGTTCGTTCTTTAAGGAATATAGTTCGTTCATGTTCGTTCATTTAAATGATAAACGAACGTTAACGAACACAAACGAACGAACATAAACGAATACAATAAACGAATATAAACAACACAAACACAAAAAACAAACTTATTCGAACACAACAAATGAATCTAAAAAAAAGTAAACAACAAGAATAACAACTTAAAATTCATTAATATAACCTTCAACTTTAGAGTTAATTTGTTCGAATACGACAAAAACATACATAAATCATAAATAAGCTATATGAACATAATAAAGTCTTAAAGTTAATTTGTTCAACAAAACAATCTTCTTGAAATTCAAACAACTTCAATAATCTTCGTAACATATTCAACTTGTCCGCTGTTCGAACATAAATGAACGAACATATATGAACATAAATGATCAAACATAAACGAACATATAATCGAACGTTCACGAAGGTAAATGATCGAACGAGCCCTTTGTTCGTGTTCATTCATTTAATTAAACACACGCAAAATCTTGTTCATATTCGTTCATTTAATAAATAAACGAACATAAACGAACTTCCCGCCGCACGATTCATGAACGGTTCGCTGAACGTTTAGTTGATTTACAGGACTAATGCCCACAAATAACTTTAGTAGAATGAGATCCTACAAAAGGAGTTCTTTTCTATGTTTGTTGTCGAAAGAAATCAAGATGTCATCAATTGAGTCATTCCATGAGTCAACGTCTTGATCTAAGAATAAAAAATTATCAAATATAACATTCCAATGACGAAATATCAAGCTTAGCAAAATATATGATATGCACATATTCACAAATATCTAAAGCAAGACGGATAGTACATACCATTTTAATATTTTTAAATTTTTTAGTTTTTATAATATATAATTTATTTTATAGTTTATGATGTATTTTAAATCTTTTAATAGTGTTTATATATATATATATATATATATATATATATATTCTAAATTTTTAGAAATTAATTTTTTATTTTTTATATTTTAAATTTATTTTTTAAAAAATTAAATAAACTATTAAACTTTTAAAAAATTAATTTGGCCATTAAATTCAACAACAAAAAATAATTTAGCCCATCGATCACCACTGATCGCTATATTAACATCTTTGGCTACCATATTAATATCATAACGGTTACGATATAAACCATGGATTAAAAAATCATATTAAGTTTTT
The DNA here is from genome assembly GCF_006381635.1 of Hibiscus syriacus. Lineage (NCBI taxonomy): Eukaryota > Viridiplantae > Streptophyta > Magnoliopsida > Malvales > Malvaceae > Hibiscus > Hibiscus syriacus. Next base: position 453,769 of record NW_024063196.1, read on the forward strand.
TATTCCTGAACTTGAACGTAAAAATACTTCAAAGATCATATTATTTTTTTCAAAAAAAAAAAGTTTAAGTACTTCACCTGCCATTAAACTTAATTAAAACTAAATAAAAAGCCCTATAATTTGGCCGGAAACACACCAATGAAAGTGATAGTTGTTTTTGTCGGATAGTAAAAATATGTGTTTGATTTTATTGGGTAAAGTATGCCGATGATCATTGATTATATACTGCTGATTTGTTAAGTTTTTTTATTATTGAAAGTTATAAAATGATCCCTGACTATAAGACACTATTTTATTGAGTTCACCGACCATTAAAAGTTATAAAATAATCACCTGACTATTTATATATTCTAAATTCATCATTTTTGTTAAAAAATTGGCATCCGTCTAAGCTAAATTGTAATCTATTAATTGAGATATGATAAAAATCATATTTTAATGATGTCTACTGATACCGTTGTTGATTTTAAGCACTGGCTAATATTTCAAGAACTGACTCGATGACATTATGTAAACAGAGAATCAATCCATAAAATACAACTCAAACGGTCCTAAGATTATATTTTATCATATCTCAATTAATAGGATAATATTTAACTAAAACAGACGTCATTTTTTTAAAAAAAAAGACGAATTTGAAATATAAGAATAGTTGAGTTATCATTTTATAACTTTTAATAATCTAATGACTCAAAAAGCAATATCCTATTGTCGGTGGATCATTTGTGTATTATACCCTATTTTATTTTTAGTTAGGCAAAATATAAACCTATTTGCATGCAAACGTGGCATTGTCTCAACAGACTTTCATGCGATAATCAGATATGCAAAAGGAATATACAATGTTAAACAAGTTCAATAAACAATTATTTTTTTTGGTACACTTGAACAAAGCAGTAACCTAGTGTCTCAACTGGCGCTCCTCGTTCTTATCCGCTCCTAACAACGCCTGAATTTCAGGTGGAGGCAACTTTAGAATAGAGGAATCATCTCCTTGTAGAAGTGCGAGATTCGCAAGTTTATCGACGCATTTGTTTCCTTCACGCCAGATGTGTCGAACTTCAACCACCCATCCTTCCTTAAGGATGTCTAAACAATCATTTACCAGATCAGTTTCAGAGGCATCAACCATTTTGTCTCCATTAAAGAGATCCACAATCCATTTTGCATCCATCTCTAGGATTAGGTTCCTAAGCCCTAGACTTTTCGCTAACAAGAGACCCTGTCGAGCCCCCCAAATTTCAGCGAGCGAACTATTAACCCTCCCTAATCTCAGCATGAATCCTGCTTTCCAGTCCCCATTGCTATCTCGGATCAGACCACCTGCAGCCACCAGACCAGAATTCATTTTATACACACCATTAGTATTTAGAATCCAACCCCCTTCAGGAGGTTTTTTCCATTTAACCCAACAAAGATCATTAAACATCCTGCTATGTGAGTTTAACAGGGCTTTATCTACATCCATTGCAAGCCGTTTGGCATAGATAATCACTTGAGAGGGATCCATTGATGTTTCTTTAAAGATCATTTCATTCCTGCTCTTCCACAGTCCCCAAATAGCAGCCATGAACAAAGGTCTCTATTCTAATCCATCGAGCCCGACTTTCTTAGAAAGACAGTTTGATTAATTATTATGGTTGTTTAATATATTTATCTTATTCATTAATACGTTCCATATGAAATCTAACAGTTAAAATTTTACTTTAATACTAATTTTATGAGATTTCTGTTCTTCCTAAAAAAATACATGTGACTATCACTTTTAGTAAGGGGACTAATCCAAAGTTTCCTAAAAATAATCTTATAGTAAGAGGACTTACTGTTCAATTAAGTTCTTTTTCCTTTAAAAAACACTAAAATTTGGGAGTGGAATCTGGCAAAAAGAAGAAAAAGTAATAAAGTAATTTTTTAGGAAGAACAGTAATCTCATAAATTTCTCTCAAAATGAATTATAGTTTTTTTAGGAAACTTTTAAGTCATTTCATTTCGTTTTTTTTTCATTATAAATAAATTTCTTTAATCAATCAAATATTGACACATTGTATATCATTAAAAGTTTCTATCACTCATCGTAGCACCACGGTTTAACAATCCAAACTTTGAATCTTGAATAAAGGAGTTCTTAAGCCTCGCAGGCTTCGTTGAACAAATAAGTTAAACGAAAAGAAAAATTAGGGAAATATAAGTGTTGGAAAATTAATTTAGGATAGGCTATTTGTTATACTATTTTTGGAACTGTCTAAGTTTCATAAAATATAATAAATAATTAGAATTCCTAATACTCTCATGATGAATTTCATACAAATTTTATCACAACAACAACAACAAAACCCTATTCTCATATGCAATGGGGTAAGGGGGAGGTAGGTTAGTAGGATGCCCCTAACACCAGGTTGAAAGCAGCTTTCGTGGAAGACCTTCGGCAGTCAGAAAATTAAAAGTAAAGATAAAATATAATGCATGTATAAATTAATACATAGTTGAACAGTCTTCATATGCAGTCATTCATATGCACGTCTGTAATGGGAAGTAATCCCTGCGTAAAAATATCTACATATAGACAGAAACGTAAGTCCCGGCTAAATTTAAAAAGAGGAAACATGAAGAGAATGATACACAGAAGTCAGCGATAGCAAGCTAAAAGAAGGAATAAAGTCAAAACGGATTAAAACCTAAACTAAGGCAACACTACTCCGCTACCCTAGTTCTAAGCCTTCATAAATTCCAATGATAGAAAAATATAAAAAGTAGAAGTCATGGAAATTACTACAAAGGCAATCAAAAAGAAGATAGAGATACTACACCCTATGGCTGTTGACCCACACTACTCGGCTACCCTGGTCTTAAGTCTCCATACTTTCCTATCAGAGGTCATGTCCTCGGTAAGGGATAAATCCTTCAAATCAGATCTCAAGCAGTCTACCCACTTCCTCCTTGGTCGTCCTCTCCTTCTGGCACCGTCGACTGTAATCAACTCTACCCGCCTGACTGCATCCGACGGTTGTCACCTAAGGACATGTCCAAACCACCGTAATCTTCCCTCTCTTAATTTTTCGAATACAGGCACCACCCCCAAAGACATCCTAATAGCAGAGTTTGGTGTCATATCCCACAGAGTCCTACCACATGCCCATCGAAACATTCTCATTTCTGCGACCTCCATCCTCCTTACGTGATCCTTCTTGATTGCCCAACATTCTGATCCCACAGCAGCGCTGGTCTTATTGCCATTCTATAAAATTTTCCCTTTAGTTTTAGAGGCACCTTCTTATCACACAAAACTCTAGTAGTAGCCCTCCACTTTAGCCATCCCGCATTTATACGGTGTGTAACGTCATCATCTACACCCCCATCTTTATGTATCATAGACCCTAGGTACTTGAAACAATCCTTTGAGGGGAGAACGTGTATTTCGATGCATACCTCTACATCTTCATCGTTTTGGTTCCCACTGAAGTTTGAACATAAATACTCTATCTTTTCAATATTGTTCCTTAGACCTTTTTCTTCCAAAGCAGTCTTCCAGGTAGCAAGTCTACTATTCAACTCATTTTTTATTTCAGCAACTAGGACAATGTCATCAGCGAAAAGCATACACCATGGAACACCGTCTGGTGTCACACAATAGATGTCGTCCATAATTAAGGCGAAGATTTAAGGGCTAAGAGTTGACCCCTGGTGGAGTCTGATTTCCACCGGGAATTCCTCGGTGTCGCCAACTGTAGTCCTAACGTATGTAGTATATCTACAGTACATATCACAAATTGCCCAGATATAAGCAGTTAGGATCCGTCTCGTTTGCAAGGTCTTCCAGATCGTATCGCGGGGTACGCTATCATACGCCTTCTCAAGGTCAATGAACGCCACGTGAATATCTCTATTTTTTCCCTATATTTCTCCATAAGCCGTCGGAGTACATGAATCGCCTCCGTAGTAGACCTGTCTGGCATAAAGCCAAATTGGTTTTCCGAAACCCTAGTAACCTGTCTCAACCTAGCCTCTATCACTCTTTCTCATATCTTTATGGTATGACTGAGTAGTTTAATACCTCTGTAGTTACCACAACGTTGGGGATCTCCTTTATTCTTATAGATTGGTATCACCGTAGACTCTCTCCACTCCTCTGGCATCTTGGCAGTCTCTAAAATAATATTAAAGATATTGGTCAACCACTTAACTCCCTCTTCTCCTAGGGTCAACCACACAGTGATAGGAATTTGATCTGGACCGATAACTTTGTCCCTCCCCATCTTTCTAAGGGCCATTTTGACTTCCTCAATCCCAATCCTACTTGTAGGGCAATCATTGGTCGTAGTATGATGGTCGGCAGACCTATCAACGTTACTATCTCTGTAAGGAGAGGCACCGTTATTAAATAAGCCAAAGAAGTAACTACCTTAAACCCTTTTAATAACATGATCTTTCACTAAAAGAACACTATTGTTGTCCTTAATAAACCTAATGCTACCTAGATCCTTTTTCTTATTCTCCATGGATTTTGTAAGCCTGGAGATGTCATTTTGTCCTTCCTTGGTGTCTAATCTCTTGTACATTTCCTCGTATGCCTTATCCTTTGCTTTAGCTATTGTTTTCTTGGCTTCCCGCTTTGCCTCCTTGTATCTTTGTTTAGCTCTCGATATTTCTTCGTCGTCATTGCATTGTAGCAACTCCTTGAAGAAAGTTTGCTTTGTCTTCACCTTAGTTTGGACTTCATCGTTCCACCACCACGATTCTTTATGTTTCTTGGCCTTCCCTGTTGACAACCCAAGGGTGTATTTGCCCACTTCTCTGATGGAATTTGCCATATTTTTCCATAACATATATGCATTATTTGAGTTTGTAGTTCCAAAACATGTATGAGACAAAACCTTACTCCTAAAGTCATCAACTATCGCTCCATGTAAGTTCTTCCAAAGGATCCTAGGTTTAGCTAGTGTAGCCCTCCTATGAGTTCTCCGCTCGTGGCGTACGCGGAAGACCAAAACCAATAATCTATGTTGTGATGCACATGCCTCTTCAGGTAACACCTTACAGTCAATGCAGTCCTATCGATCCCGACTTCAAACCAGGATGTAGTCGATTTAGGTACAATATCCCCCGTTATGGAACGTAATCAAGTTAACATCTCTCTTGTTAAAGAATGAGTTAGTGATCACCATATCGTATGCAGTACCAAATTCAAGCTACATACGCCCTTCCTCGTTCCTACTACCAAAACCGAAACCCCCATGAATGTCGTCATACCCGTCAATTTCACTACCTATATGGCTATTGAAGTCTCCCCCTATGAAAACTCTTTGGTCCTCCGGAATGCTCCTAAGTACATCATCTAACGAATCCCAGAAGCAACATTTCTCCTCCTCCCCTAGGCCAATGTGTGGGGCGTACCCCGAAAGGACATTCACCACTTCCTCTTCTATAATAACCTTAATCATCATGATCCTATCACGGTATCTACAAACTTCAACTACATTTTCCTTGAGTCTAGAGGATACCAAGATGCCCACCCCATTTCTAGCGTTATTTACGCCTGAATACCACAACTGTACTCGTTACACTCTCTGGCGCGAGAACACACGACAAGTTCACGTATATTATAACAAATAATTATCTCAAAATAAATTTCCAAAGCCTGTATTTTTTAAAAAATTTATTTACCATTATTCCAAAATTTAAGCGATCTTGCATGTGTTGTTCACTTGTGCCTCAACATTTTAGGGATCTATAACTATTTTCTAGGGTGAGTGAGAACCCCAAAAATTTCAGGACCTTACTCTACTCGACCTGTAACCCACTAGACCCGGCCTATGCGCCAAGACTATGTCCAGTGAATGACATTAAAAATTTCTAATATGTTGCAAAACTTTGAAATCATATGTAACCAAACACCCTTAAAATAAACATAATTGAGAGTATTAAGGTTCAAATCAAGAAAATAAAACATAAAACGTCATGCATAAATGTGAAATCCAATCATCCAGAATCGTACATATACATCAATCAATAGTAAAACAAAATAAGTCAAAAAAAAAGTATAACAATATATGTAGCCACATGCCACCCATAATAAAGACAACATGGAATATGGAAATATTACGACAAAATACGATACAGAGAGTGTCAATCCTCCAAGTGCCAAGTCCGGGAGTGCCTATCCAAAAGTATCTGAAAGAGAAAAAGTTTTGGGAGTAAGCTAGGAAGCTCAGTGTGTTCCAATAAGTGTCATATAAAACATGTTGATACATTTCAAATCAGATTTCAGAAATCATAGAGTAAAGATGGAAGTAAAGTTTTTATTTATAACATATAACTACGAAAAAGTTTTTAGAGTGAGTTAGGAAGCTCAGTGTGTTCCAATAAGTGTTATATAAAACATGTTGATACATTTCAAATCAGGTTTCAGAAATCATAGAGTAAAGATGGAAGTAAAGTTTTTAATTATAACAGATAACTACCCTCCACACTTACACCACATGACATACCCAGAACATACATCCATAAGGACTTTACCCTAGACCCGTAGGATATAGGAGTCCAATATGAATGATCATAATAGAAAGGATTTACCAGCTAGTTAAGCATCAAAGTCTCCAGAAACCTACCTGGATAGCACCCCAAAAACAGTTTCAAATAGCACCAGTAATATTAGGATATCATAAAACATACATTTTACAGAAATTCAGTAAACAAATATAAGACAGATCAGAAATTTCATATCAGTAAAACAGAACTCATGAAAATCAGTAAACATAATCATATGCTCATGGTAGTTCATATATATATATACTTAAAACATATAATATAACACACAAGGAACACACCTCAAAAGGGTTAGTCGGGGATGTCTAATTATTTATAAGGTTTACGAAACTATACAAGTAATCACGGGCTCGCGAGGTCTGACAGATCAGGAAGAGCTGGGTCTAGCTGGCGAGCGATTGGGAGAGTCTCAAGCACCTTCAATAATTAACGACATAAATCAGTCTTTGACCTTATATTAAATGTGCTTAAATAAAATAATTAAATACATATGCATGCCCGGTATTTAACACTCGATTTGAGGACTTTCATGTTAGAAATTGGCAAATCAGACTTCAGATTCAGACTCAGGACATCAGAAAACATAAAATATAACTTTTCAAAAATTTTAACTTTTCGGTCAAAGTCAAAGTGGGTCAAAGCCAAAGTCAAATCTGGTTAACAGTCTGGGTCAAAGTCAATTGGTCAAACTGGTTCGAGTTGACTCAGACTGATTCGGGTTGACTCGAGCGACTTGGTCAACTCGGTCCGAGTTGACTCGATTCTAGAATATTCGAATGAGAGTGAAGCCCACGCACCACGACGGCACGTGGTGGTATATACGATGGCCAACTGAAGTATGATCACTGGTCGATTACTCTCCTAGCCATCAATCATTGATTTAACAAAGTTACCAGCCAAACAATCAACCAAAATTACGAGAAAACAACGAAAAAGGGTCTTACCCACGTTGACAACAGAGAATTTGACGGCGACAAGGGGTCAAGGTGTTTAGGTTTTGGTCGAAACTAAGCCAGAAACTCAGTGACGACAGCGGTATAGCACGACAGTGGCTAAATTGATGCAAAAACGTGAAAACCTACAACGACGGGTTTAGGTTTCAATAAGAAAATAATTGTCGATTCACGTCGAACAACGATAAAATACGATGAGAGGTTATAGGGGTTTTGATCGGGGTTGGATGATAATTACATGGGTGACTAGGGGTGTAAACGAGCCGAGCTCGATTATTGCTGAGCTCGACTCAACTCGAAATCTTGAACTGAAGATCGTGAACAGCTCGAAAAGGCTTGAAATGAAAATAAAAATTTCTTAAACTTAACTCGATTGAAGCCTTAAACTCGTAATCGAACATGAACCTTAAATACATAAAAAACTTACTGTATCGAGTAGCTCGTTTCAGCTCATTAAGAACTCGAATCGAGCTCGAGTCGAGTCCATTCGATCTGAGTATTTATCGAGCCTTGATCTAGTCGATCTCAAGTAGCTCGCGATCTGTCTCGTCTCATTTACAACCTTAGGGGTGACAGTTGTGTACGACACGTCAGCCAAAGAGGACGATGATGACGAACGATAAGCTGGGTTGGGGTTTAATATTTTTTGGGTTTTGATTTTTTTTAACTGACATAACTTTCCCTTGATTTAATATCCAACCTAGGTAACTTAAATTAATACTTTTATTCTTATAAAACTCAAACAGTAACATAGTTTAAGTGGTAGGAGAATCAGCCACCATACTTTGAGTCAGGGGTTTAAAACCCACCAGCCTCAACTTATTATTATTTTTTTCAGCAGACCGACAATGGTTAAATCAAAAAACAAATCCCTAAAATTTTAATGACTTAGAATTTTTCCCTACAATTCTTCAAAATTTACATAATGGTCCAAAAAATTTGCATAAATTCAAATTAAAAACAAATTGAAAATAAGGGTGTTACAACTCTTAACCCCTAAAGAAAATTTCGTCCTCGAAATTTACCTGAAGCAAAGAGATTAGGAAATTGCTCCTTCATTGATTCATCTGTTCCCCATGTAGCTTCTGCGAGACCACAGTTACTCTACCGGACCATTACCATCAAAATACCCCTATTCTGAAAAATTCTCTCATCTCGATCTAGAATCTGAATAAGATCCTCTTCATAAGAAAGATTTGGTCTCAGCTCAACATCTTCAACCTAGATAATATGACTCGAATTCGAATGGTAAAGCCTCAACATGTACACATGAAAGATATCATGAATACGGCTAAGCTGGGGAGGCAACTCTATCTAATAAGCAACAGGTTCGACTCTCTTTAAAATACGATACGGTCCAATAAATCTCGAACTTAGTTTAACATTTCTCTTCAAATCTCAACACTCTCTTCCATGGTGATACTTTTCAGAAAGACTTGATCTTCAACCTGAAACGCAATGTCCTTTCTCCTATGATCAATATAAGAATTCTATCTATCGAAAGCCTCCCTCAAGTGATCACATATCAATATGATAATATCCTTAGTCTCACGGACTAACTTTGAGCCCAAAGTCTTCCTATCACGTAACTCAGTCCAATAAATAGGATTACGACATCTGTGCCCATACAGAGCCTCATATGGTGCCATATGGATAATGGTCTGATAACTGTTATTATAAGCAAACTTGGCCAAAGGTAAGAAACTCTCCCAACTACCACGGAAATTAATCATGCAACCTTGCAACATGTCTTCCAGAACTTGAATCACCCTCTCGGACTGACTATTAGTCTGAGGATTAAAACCAGTACTGAAGTTCAGACGAGTACTCATAACCTCATTCATGACCTCCTAGAACCTCAAAGTAAATTTTGGATCACGGTTAGAAATGATAAATATAGGAACTCCATGTAGTCTAACAATCTCTGCAATATACAACCTAGTCAGCTTATCCAGTGAATAATTCCCTCGAATAGGAGTAAAGTGAGCTGACTTGGTGAGTCTATAAACAATCACTCATACAGAATCCTTTTTCAAATGAGTCAAAGGAATTCTAATAACGAAATCTATAGTGATACGCTCCCATTTCCACTCGGGAATCTTAATATACTGCAATAAACTAGAGGGGTAGTGGTGCTTTGCCTTAACTTGCTGACAAGTCAGGCACTTGGCCACATAGTTGGAAATATCTTTCTTCATTCCAACCCATCGGTATCACTCTCTTAGATTACTATACATCTTAGCTCTACCTGGGTGCATAGCATATGGACTACTATGAGCCTCTTGAAGAATAGCATGTCTCAACTCTGCATTATCAGGTACACAATAACGACCCTTGAAGCATAAAACATCATCCTGGTCAAAGGCATAATCTGAGGTATATCCCTGCTCAACTTGCTCTATAAAGGGAAACAATGAGCTATCTAACAACTGTTTAGCCTTAATCTCCCTAGCCAAAGTGGGCTTAAATTGTAGTTCGGCTAACAACATGCCATCATCATACAATCTCATCCTGGTAAACAATATCCGCGTATTAGATATCACCTTGCGACTCAAAGAATCAACGACAACATTATCTTTACCCGGATGATAATCAATCTCTAAATCATAATCCTTTAAAAGTTCGAGCCAACATCGTTGCCTCAGATTAAGTTCATTATGGGTAAGAAGATACTTCAAACTTTTAAGATCAGTGAAAATATAACACTTTTTCCCATAGAGATAGTGTCTAAAAATCTTCAGGGCGAAGATCACAGCTACTAACTCTAGATCATGGGTCGGGTAATTACACTCATGCGACCTTAATTGACGAGACGTATAAGCGAGTAACCTCCCCTCCTGCATCAAAACACATTCAATTCCAAAGCGTGAAGCATCATTATAAACTGTAAAGTCCTTCCCGGGCACATGTTGAATTAAAAATGGAGTCTGAGTCAAAGTTGCCTTCAATTTATCAAAACTCTCCTGCTAAGCATCCCCCATTTAAATGGAACATTCTTCCTAAGCAGCTTTGTCAAAGGGGCAACAATGATGGAGAAGCCCTCGACAAAGTGCCTATAGTACCCAGCTAAACCCAAGAAACTACAGATCTGGATCTCAAAGATATTCTTGGGTCATTTTCAACTCACAATGGCCTCAATCTTGCCCGGATCGACCTGGATACCATTGACATACACAATATGCCCAAGAAAAGTCACTTTATGAAGCCAAAATTCACGTTTACTCAACTTAGCATTAAAATGGTGCTCCTTTAGAGTCTGTAGAACAATCCTTAAATGTTCATCATGTTATGCCTCAGCTTGGGAATAAACCAGAATATCGTTAATAAATACCACTATAAACTGGTCTAAATAGGGTCGGAACACATGATTCATTAGGTCCATGAAAGCTGCTGGAGCATTAGTTAACCCAAATGGCATCGCCAGAAACTTGTAATACCCATATCGGGTACGAAAAGTAGTATTCGTAACATCAACATCTTCCACTTTCAAGTAATAATACCATGATCGAAGATCAATCTTCGAGAATATGGTGGCTCCTTTCAACTAATCAAATATGTCATCAATCCAGGGTAGGGGATATTTGTTCTTGATGGTTAGCTTGTTTAACTTTTGGTAGTCAATACACAATATAAGTGATCATTCTTCTTTTTTCACAAATAGAACCGGAGCTCCTCGTGGTGAAGTATTGTGCCTGATAAAACCTTGATCGAGTAACTCTTGCAACTAAACCTTCAACTCTTTAAGTTCCTTCGGGGCCATACAATACGGTGCCATAGAAATAGGGGCAGAATATGAATGAGTCTAAATCTTAAACTTCGCGTCTCTTTCCAGAGGTAACCCTAGTAACTCCTCAAGAAAGGCATCGAGAAACCCACAGACGGTATGAATTTCCTCGATCTTGGAAATGAGCCTCTAGTATTCAAAATACAAGCAATAAAAGTCTCATATCCCTTTCGAATCATCCGGGCGACAACTAAAGCCGAAACTATATTGGATAGAAAACTTCGATTAATATCATAGTTCGACCATAAGAAGTCTGCTGAGTATCCCTCTTGTACTCACAATCCAGATTAACTTGATGCTTATTCAACCAATCCATCCCCAGAATCAAATCGAACTCCTCCAAAGGAAGCTCTATAAGATTAGCTAGAAAGATTTCACCTTTAATCTCAAGTGGACAATGACAGAATATTATATTCACAACCATTGATTGTCCTACATGGCTCATAACTGTAATTGCACTCTTGGTGTCCTCGATTGGAATATGAAGGTCTCGGGATATGAAACTCGATATATAGGAATTGGTGGAGCCATTGTCTAACAATGAAAAGTATAGAACATAATAAATAATAAATGTATCTACGATAACCTCTGGCTCGTCTTTGTCATCTCGATGTCTGGTAGTATACACCAGAGCTGGCTACTTAGCCTCAGATACCACTAGCCCTCTACTTTACTGCTAACAGGCTCTAGTGACAATCCCAGAAGTAGATCCAGAAGCTCTCCCTTGACAACGACCCCTAGTTGGAGCCTGAACGGAAGCTTGTGAGTGAGCAGGGGTCTAGGTGGATGTCCGCTGAGAAGAGGTTGGATGTGGATAATCTCTAAGGAAATGCTCATTAGATCAACATAAAAAACAAATACCCATCTTCTTATGACATTATCCCTTATATCGATTTCTACAGTATTCACAAATAGGTACATAAGAAACACCTGATGAATTACCCCGAATAACAGCTGAGGGTGAAGAAGTTGTAGGCCTAGAACCAGAATTACTCCTATGGGAATAAAAGTACGGGTCCGCTTCCCAGGGCGAACAGAAGACTCGGTCTGACCAGAAGACCTCCTAGATTGGTCTCGATCTACTATATCCTTATTAGGAGCCATAATCTCAATATCCTCATTCTCTTTCACTCTATCCACCAAATCATCGAGCATCTCATCCCGATGGCCCACCACATGCTTACTCAACTCATATTTGAGTCCTCGAGCAAACTTACGACACTTATCCCTGCCAGTAGGAACCAGACTTTCACCATACTTCATTAGCTTCAAACATTATATCTCGTACTCAGAAACTATCATATCTCATTGAACTAAATCCTGAAACTATTTTCATCTCTCAGTCTGATAACACTCTTTAAGAAAACATTTCCTAAAGTACTCATTAAAGAAATCCCAAGTCAAACGATTAGCAAGGATGTTGCTCACTACAGACTCCCACCAGGTGTAGGTATTCCCATCCAACATCGAAATAACTCTCAAATATCTCTTTTGTGGATCTAAACCCAACTAATACATATGTATCTCTATATCATAAAGTCAATCCTCAGTCTCAACAGGAGCTCTACCAGTTAGGCCTCTAAAAGTTTTAACCTCATTATCAATTTCTACCAGTTACTCACTCCTCTAATTGCTCCCTGAATCAACTGTAGAAACCATTTGCCCAACGTATCATCCAAAATAACTCTTGTAGGCTCAATCCTAGTAATTGGTGCTCCTTTAACAGGTGTCTTCATATCAATCCCTAGAGCAGACTATGAATCACTCGCAACTGACGAGCCAGTAAGGGCGGGAGGATTTACTGGCATCGACGGTTCCTCAACCGAATCAGTAAATCTAACAGGTCGACCTTGTGCACGGGAAGGTCGAAGACCTCACCTAGCACTCATCTTGGAAAAGCTCGTGGGTCACTACACAAGGTAAAATCTAGGATTAGATTTGGCACTCAGAGTCTTGTACACAGTTAAACTTACAAAACTTGGTGACATGACCTTTATAGTAATTTTGTAAAACATTTCAAAACAATATTTTTATTTAGGACTCATCCACAGTCTTAGGTTTTAAAAACCAAAATCTCTGATACCAACCAAATGTAACCCCCTAAACTCAGCCTTTGCGCCACGACTAAATCTACTGAATTACATTAAAAACTTTCTAAAACGTTTCAAAACTTTGAAATCATACGTAACCAAGCACCCTTAAAATAAACATAATTGAGAGTATTATGGTTCAAACCAAGAAAATGAAAACATAAAATATCATGCATAAACATGAAATTCAATCATCCAGAATCGTATATATTCATCAATCAATAGTAAAACAAAAATAAGTAAAAAGACAAGTATAACAAAATATGTAGGCACATGTCACCCATAATAAAGACAGTATGGAAGATGGAAACATTACGACAAAATACTATACATAATGTGTCAATCCTCTAAATGTCAAGTTTGGGAACGCCTATCCAAAAGTATCTGAAAGGGAAAAAAATTTGGGAGTGAACATGCAAGCTCAGTGTGTTCCAATAAGTGTCATATAAAACATGATGATACATTTCAAATAAGATTTCAGAAATCACAGAGTAAAGATGATAGTAAAGTTTTTATTTATAACAGATAACTACCCTCCACCCTTACACCACATAAAATATCCAGAATATGCATCCATAAGGACTTGCCCTAGACCCCTAAAATATAGGAGTCCAATATGAATTATCAGAATAGAAAAGATTTACCAACTAGCTGAAACTTAGAGTCTCCAGACACCTATCCGTACAGTACCCCAAAAATAGTTTCAAATAACACCAGTAAAATTAGGATATCATAAAACAGATGTTTTACAAAAATTCAGTGAACAAATATCAAACAGATCAGAAAATTCAGATCAGTAAAACAGAACTCAGGAAAATCAGTAAACAGAATCATATGCACATGGTAGTTTATATATATATATATATATAACATAACACACAAGGAACACACCTTAAAAGGGTCAGTCGAGGATGTCTACTAAGCATCAGCCTCACCACACTCTATAACAGTGTTCGAACCTAAACCATAATGAATTCGGGGTTACTACGAAAATAATATTTAAATCTAATTATTTATAAGGTTTATAAAACTATACGAGTAATCACGGGCTCGCGCAGTCTGAAAGATCAGGAAGAGCTGGGTCGAGTTGACGAGCGGTAGGAAGAATCTCGAGTACCTTCAATAATTAACGACACAAATCAACTCTTGACCTTATATTAAATGCGCTTAAATAAAATAATTAAATACATATGCATGTTCAGGGTTCAACGCTCGATTTGAGGGCTTTCGTGTAAGAATTTGGTAAAACAGACTTTGGATTCAGACTTAAGACGTCGAAAAACGTAAAATATGACTTTTAAAAAAATTTACCTTTTCGGTCAAAGCTAACGCATGTCAAAGTCGACTCAGGTTAACACATTCGAGTTGACGGGTCTGGGTCAAAGTCAACGGGTCAGACTGGTTTGGGTTGACTCAGACCAATTCGAGTTGACTCAGACCGATTCGAGTTGACTCAGACCGATTCGAGTTGACTCAACTGACTTGGTCAACTCAGTTCTGGAATATTTGAATGAGAGTGGAGCCCACGCGCCACGATAGCGTGTGGTGGCACGTGCGATGACCAACTAGAGTAGGGTCACCATCCAATTACTCCCCTAGCCATCAATCACCGATTTAACACAGTTACCAACCAAACAATCAACCAAAACTGTGAGAAAATAATCGGAAAAGAAAAAGTATCTTACCCACGCCGACAGAGGATTCGACGACAACAAGGGGTCAAGGTGACCGGGTCTTGGTTGGAACTAAGTGAGGAACTCAGTGACGAAAACGGTGTAGCACGACGATGGCTAAATCGGTGCAAAAATGCGAAAACCTACGGCGACGGGTTTAGGTTTCAACGAGCAAATAATCATCGATTCACGTCGAACAGTGATGAAATACGATGAGAGGTTATACGGGTTTTGATCGGAGTTGGACTGCGATTAAGGGGCTGACGGCGGTGTATGACACGTCAACCAGAGACGGCGACGACAACAAACGATAAGCAAATTTTGATTTTTTTTCTAATTGAGATAACTTTCCCGATTTAAGATCCAACCTAAGTAAGTTAAAGTAATATTTTTATTATTATAAAGCTCAAATAGTAACATAGTCTGAGTGGTATGACATAGGGGTGTAAACGAGCCGAGTCGAGCTCGAGTATTGCTGAGCTCGACTCGACTCGAAAACTCTGAAATGGAGCTCGACTCGATCTTGAAATCCTGATCTGAAGCTCGTGAGCAGTTCGAAAAGGCTAGAAATGAAAAAAAAAATCTTAAACTTAACTAGATTGAAGTTTCAAACTCAAACATGAACCTTAAATACATGTAAACCTTACTGTATTTTTTTTAAAAAAAATCAACACATAAATGTTAATATTATTAATAATTTATTTTAAAAATAAAATATTAATATATTATATTTTCGAGTTACTCGCGAGCTTTTCGAGTCGAGTATCAAATAGCTCGTTTCGGCTCGTTAAGAATTCGAGTCGAGATCGAGTCGAGTCCATTCAATTCGAGTATTTATCGAGTCTTGACTGAATCGATCTCGAGTAGTTCGCGATCTGTCTCATCTTATTTACAACCCTAGTAGGAGAAATGGTCATCTGTTTTTGCTTTGTATTAGGGGTTCAAAACCCACCGGCCTCAGTTTATTATTCTTTTCAGCATACCAACAATGGTTAAACCAGGGAACAAGTCACTGAAATTTAAGTGACTTAGAATTCTGCCCTAAAATTCCCCAAAATTTACAGAATTTTCCACAAAAATTTGAATAAATTCAAATTAAAAAACAAATTGAAAATAGGGGTTGTTACACAACCGGTGTTGAACGGACTATGTCTCTTGTTATATTACAATGCGATCCATCAAATAAGCTTTTATTATGTATAAAGGCTAATAATTTACTTTACATAAATATTAACATTCATAAATGATAAAACATCTCAAGTCATGTCTTCATATTATAAATTTCCATTGTGTTGTATCTAGGAAATAACATAAAAAAGGTACTCTCGGGTGGAACTAAAATGCATGAGACAGATATGTTTAATTTTGCCCAAATGCTTTTAGAATTCGTAAAAAAGCACAATCCCACAACTATGTCCGAATAAAAATCGGTACTACCGTACAATTTTCTCCATATTACATCCTACAAAATACATATTCTCTTCATATTACATCCTACAAGTTCTCAAGTATCTCTCTAGGCCAATGAAAACAACCCCACCACAACTGCCATCTAAAGCTTATGAGCTGTCGGATTCGTTTCCCGAATCTATGTTCATCGGTTGAGGATTTTTATATGCGTTCCTTTCGACGTCATATCGTTTTCTATCTAATTTAGCCTTCGCTTCATACGGTTCTTTTTCCTCCTCTGTGCAAAAAGGAATATCAAAATGTTCTTATTGTTACCATCCAAGCTAATTTTGAACCTATACTTAGCATATTAATAAAACAAGCTACGTCAATTTGGCAATGTAACTTACCGGACAGCTTTTTCCACTTCTCTCCGAGTATTCTCGACACCTCAGTAAACGAAGCTCCAGGATTACTTTTCTTCAGATTCTGTAATCAGGCATAACCAGATCAATCAGAGGTTCACCAAAACTAACTTCATCATTCATTGGCAGCCACAAAAATATTTCACCACTAATCAAAGAATGTAAAGAAAATACATGACCCACCTCCCTTTCCACTTGACAGAAAAACATGAAACCGGACATAGCCCTCTTGGGTGCATTTGGATCCTTCTTTTTCCTTTTTTTCTTCTTCCCATCATCTAGCCCATCTTTAGCTTTTTTCTTAGTTGCCTTGGCAGAAGAAGCTTCCTTTCTGGGATCGTTTTTGGCAGGCTTCTGGCGATTGAATATTCAGTGTGAGATACCGAAAGATACTTTGTCCTGAATTTAAGTTAGAGGAATGAAGTTAAGGAACAAAAGTTACTTGCCTCTTTCTCATCTCCACTGTCACTACCATCTGAATCCTCATCCCCAGAATCATCAGTTGGTGATCCTCCATCGTCTTTGTCAAGAACAAAGTCCTCATCCTGCATTGGTTCATCGTGTTTATGACATTGACAAAAAACAACCGGTAGGGACATGCGGAAGCTAGAGAGACAGACATGGATATCTATGATGGTTGCCCCTTGATGTTACATGCAAGCATCATAAAAGACATACCATCACTATGTTAACAGGGGAATTTTCTCTATCTATATAACTACTAGTAAAGACCAATGGACTATTGGACTTAACCCGTGCTTCATATTTGAGGCAGAAGCAAGTTCAAACTACAAATAAAGAATGAAACAGTGAAGTTCAAACTACAAATAAATAAATAAATAAATAAAAATCAGGAAGATAAAGAATGCACCTCCTCATCACTTTCATCTCCACCAGCTTCGTTCTTAATGCGTTCAAGATGTGGGTCAACAGCATCATCATCATCATTTTGGAAAATTTCAGCCACGCCATCCGTGGTTCGTACATCTCCGAGGTTCATAATCTTCAAACCCTTCGAACTGCATTTACAGCCAACAGTTAATATATTTCCAAAAGGAACAAAATTATTCATCGAATGAAGAACATCAAAACCAGACCTGATGAAGTCAAACAAATTGTGATATTCATTTCTCTGAATATTCCGGAATAAATGCTCTTGCTCAGTCTTTAATCTTATGAGAAGATCAAAGTAATGCATATTTGAGCCTCCGGCAGCATGCCTCTCAAATTCAACATAGTCAATCTAGCATTTGAAAATAAGAAATAACAACCAAATATGTCATTTGAATGGGGTAATTAGCCATTAAATTTATAGATCAACAAATCAATGTACAGACAGTTTACAATCTATACCTCCTCATGAAGAATAAGCGTAGGAGGTTTGGGTAGAAAGAAGAAGCTTTTTTCAAGTGGATACAGTACTCCATCTTCAGCTTTTAAGGAAGACTTGACAGCATAACCATCTTGACAGCTACGGAATTTTCCTGGTTTGGTAACTTTGGCACCAGATAAACCACGCATTATTGTGGTAAACACTTCATGAATCAGTCCCTGTTTTATCAAGCCCCACAAAATAATAGGTGTAAATTTGACAACACCATGCCATGCTTTGGATGGACTTAAAATGAAAATGATGTATTACCTTGTAAGAGGGTTCCAATTTGTCCTTGTACTTGGTATGCAACAGATCTTCATTTATAGACAAGGTGCTTTGAACAACATAATCAGTTTCAAACTGCAAAAAAATGAATGAGAATATATGTGCAAAACAGTCTTGGCACATGCAGTGACAATGGATCTAGGGAACCAACAATACCTGCAAGACAATATGGGGGTACAAAGTTTGCCCTTTACGAATAGGCGGATCAAGGGTCACAACAACAAAAGTGTGAGGCTGGTTGTACTGTCAAACACACAAAAAAGTAGCGAAAATATATCCTAATAGGTTATACATAAAATAAGACCTTTTCATCAATGAACACTATTAACTTGTTATGAAGATAAAGAATTAAAACCTTCGGAAGCAAAAACAGGCGAACAACACTGCTATACTGAATTTTGAAATCATTTGCCTGGCCTTGGAGTCGCAAGAATGAGAGATGAAGTTCAACACTATACCGACCCCTGCACAAAAAGCAAGCTTAGTCAGCCATATACAAATAGGAAAACAATCTTAATAAAACAATATATGAAACAAATCAGATATATACATATCACAATCGAGTGTGATTACATATAAGTGTTGCGAGATTACATTTTGCAACATCCCTATCTCAATATTTGAGCAAGACCTACCTAGGTGTGAGAATTGCAATGCCCTCAAAAGTGACAACAGCTTCCTCAACTCCAGAACCAACATCAGCCACTGACATGATTTTTTCGCGGAAAACCTATCAGAAAGTTAATGGGACATACATTAGCATGGCAATAAAAATTGAATATTTACATTATCCCGACAGAGAAGTGACAACAAACTTACCTGAGCTGGTGGACGATTTTCATCACCAACAAATTGGGTGTTAGAATTAGGAACGTGGAAACTTATCTCCATAAGTGAATCTTTCTGTCATTAACGGAAGAAAACCTAGTTAGACACAGGGGGGGGGGGAGTTTCCCTATTCTTGGAAAAATGTGCTGCAGGTAAAACTTCAAGTAAACCTTACATAAAATAATATGGTCACATGCATTTAAAGGGGAGATGGACTCCTTTCAAAATTAACAAATAATCAGCAGAACAGTTAGAAACACACCTCGTTAGCTCCAGTTGTGTCATCCACATGGAACTCCAAGATGACATCATTTTTCCCTTGAAGTTGAGTTTGCGACACGTCAGCTAACGACACTTCAAAAGCTTGTTTCGCACCAGTCAGAAAGGTAAGCATATTCCCTGCATACACGATATCAGGGACTTCAGAACTATAAGAAAGAGCAATTTGTTATTTGTGACATACCAAAAACCAGGTTACAGCAAGAATGCAAAACCTGGCCATAAAGTATAAAGATCAAAGACTCTAGCAAACTGAAGCATAAACTCCTCATTCTCTCAAGGGCACAAAATATAAAGTTATAGTATGCAAAAAAGAAAACACACCATTATCCACTAATGACAAAACAGTACAGCAGCCAAAAACTGTGTAGAAGTGCCACAGAACACAAGAAATCACCAAATTTTGGTAAAAGCTTACTATCTCGCTAGATTAATGATGGCATTCTTTATAGACCCGTGGGCCCAGAGCCATAAAAAGCTTGCAAATCTAAAAATAACGAAGAAGTTGTTGAAGGCCCAAGGACAATGTTTGAAATCTCAATCATCATCAAACACAATGCAAGATTTAGAACACAAATAACAGAAAACAGTTTCAAAGCACTTCATGTAATCTCTTCTGTAGCTACAAACAGAAATCACCATATGCAGGAGGCATTGATAAGCAGAAAGAAATCAAAAGGATTCACTAACCACTTAAATCAACTTCTCCCCAATTACGACCGCTGACAGAAAGCTGCTTTTCTTCTGGTGTTATTCCACAATTATTCTGGAAAAAACTGGTCAAACTGGCAACATCCTGCAATGCAAACATAACAGAAGAAAACAAGGGTCATTAATAAATAGTACTAAATCCAAGGACAGAAAATACGGCACTGATATTATTTCTCAATTAACATAGTTCATAACTGCTACTGAAAACCTTTAGATGTAAATGAGAGAATACAACTCTACTGGGGATAGAATTGAATTTCAACCTGGTCACGGAACCCAGTGAACTTGTAATACAACCCATCTTTGATTCTAACACCAAGTTGGTTTGTCCTAGGGATCTTCGTCCATGTAACACCTAAGATATCAGATTTATCAACTTCGACAGCTTTTCCACCTCCTTGTTTCTTCCATAAAATCCCTCCTGAATAAATTTTAAGCTGCCCAGGATTCTGCATTTAATCACATAAAGGGGCAAGCGTGTAAGATCCATGTTTTCATTTCTTTCCAACCTTAATGAAAAATAAAAGGGGGAAAAGAACTTATCAAACTCTGTTTCTAAAGACATTAGTATTACATCTGTCAAAACGGGCAGAACCAAGATTGCATACATTTATACTCTGTTACAAATTTGGAATTCACAAACCGCGATACCAAATGCTTTAACCTGAGCATAAAATAGAAGGCAACAGTCATGTACTAGTGCATTCCACAAGTTTCCCCGTCTCTAGACCATTTTTACATTTCAGCTGCAGAATAAAAAATTCAATTTTTCTTCTTTGAAATTAATTAGGGTTTCTACATTAGTGGCCAGGGAAAATAACAACATAAAGAAGGCCCTGTTTCATCTCGTCAATCGACAAGGCCTGAACTGAAAAAATACCTTTCTTCAAAAACCTCGATGAACTAGGGTTTCAAATGAATCAACCGCGCTAACTAATAAAGACATGCTCCGTTTCCTTCTATCAGAACATAAGAATCTATCAAGCAGATATGAACATAAAACAAACAAAAAACCATAAAATGAACTAAAAAATTATAATCTCAAGAAAAAGAAGAAACCCTAGCAATAACAAGAAACAAAAACACTGAAAGAACCGGTAGATTTTTCTCCAAAGCTTAAACTGAACATATCGAAGTCACATGAAATCAAACAAACAAAGAACGAATTAGGGTCACAAAATGATTTAAAAAGAGTAAAAGAAAAGGAAAGCCATAAACTTAAGTTTTTTAGAGTAAAAGAGAAACATAGAGAAAGTTCGAGCGATAGAAAGAACTAACCGTGCCACCTCGGCCGCCGAGGGAGATGTTGTTGAAGAGATGGCCGTCCGTCATAGCGGCAATGCTATTCCAAGAGAGAGAAAGTGAACGGAGTTCAGAAATGAACTAGTTAGAGATTGAGTCGGTTCAAGTTCGAATAAAAACTATAGGTTAACCTAGTTATTTAGCCATCAAACTATTACTTATCTACCATTATGGTCACATAACGGATAATTATTTCATTTTAGTCATTAATATTATATTTTTTTCTATCCCAATCACATGCAGTTAAAAATTCTTAAAATAAAATAAAAAATGCTGAAATGTTTGGGTATAATAGAATATTTAGTCCCTCATCTTTACATATTCTTTTAATTTAATCATAATGTTTATAATTTAATAAATGTATCCCTTCAATTTATAAATTCTATCAATTTAATCCTCAAACACGTAACATCTCTCCTCAACAACCGAAAATTTGCAAGTCAAAAAAGCGAAATGGACTGGAAAATGCAGAGAAAGTCTTTGTTATTACAAATCTTTTCGCTTGAAATTCTAAAAGGAAAAAGAAAAAAAAAAACAAGTATAAACAGTAGGGTATTCATAACCAAGTACCTGCATTTTTAGCTATTTGAAATGTTGGGTACCCAAAAATTTTAAGTATCAAAATATTAGTTCTTATCTCATCTATTAACTTCAGATACCCTTAAATAAGATATCTGTAAAATTTAAGTAATCATATTTTTGAATCACGTGTACCTGATTCATATTTAGTTTTTATATATATTTTAAATTATATTACTTTTTACAAAAGTTCACATAAAACTTAAAATTAAAAATATATATTATCTAATCTATATATAAAATTTCAAATTTCAAATCACATAAATCTAAAAATATATTTTGAAATTATAAAAATTAGAATTATAAAAATAAATTAAAATTAAAGAAATAATTTAGAATATTGTACGGTGATAATTTAAGAAATTTAAACATTAGAATATTAATGTGAAATAATTTAGGAATTGAGAATGAAAATTTAAAATAAAATTAAAAAGACATTTAGTATCAATTAGTCATGTATACAGTTAATAAAAATGATGTGGCTCGATTCAGACTTGACTCGAAAACTCAAAAAAAAGGTCGTATATTTGAAACGTAAATTAGAGTATTTACATCATAGATATTTGACAACTTTTAACCAAGTCGACAGATCAACAGGTTGGATAGTTTGAATTGTGTATTTTTAATGCATAAAGCTCGTCATGCTTATGCAACTTAGCTGACCCTTATTCCCATATGTAATGGGATAAGGGGGAGGTATGATAGTAGGCTGCGGTCCCAACGTCAGGTTGAGAGCAGCTTCCGTAGGAGACCTACCTTGTGCTCTACCAACTGAGCTGGATGGTCATGCTTATACAACGAATTTTATAAATTAAAACTTGTCGAATTTTAATTATTTATTATATTTTATTAACATAACAAATTCTAAGTACACACCTAGTAAATATCATTGCTCGAACTCAAAATTTTTAGAGTGAACGATACTCTTTTTAACCATCGAGGCCATTTGATGAATTTTGGAGTGAGGTACTTAGAGATGACAGATTGGTATAATTTCGTAGGTTTCACACCTTATCCGCTCCAATTAGGGTAGAGATGGGTATAAGTTTAGTGTGTAGTGGGTAGGTGATGGGTTTGAGACCTTACCCGCTCCGCATTTGCTTGCCCTATATCCGCCGACCCACTAACTACTCGCCATATAATTTTTGTACAATTATGAATTTAGAAATAATTCTAGAAACTATTTCGTAAATCATAAGATTTTATAGGACATGACTTTTAATTTAACCAAATGTTATAATAAAAAAATTTAGAATTGAAGATCGTTGTTTTTCCTATTTCAAATTGGCTGGTATGGATGAGTACAATTGGGTTCAGGCGGGTATGTGATGGGTGTATGTATCCAATTGGATAGTGGGTGTGGGGTGAATTTGAGAATATATCCGCGTGGGAATGTATGAATTTAAAAATTTTACTCATCGTGGGTGATGGGTTGGTGATGGATATGAAAATAATAGGTGGGTATGGGGATGGAGAAAGGGATATCTGCCTGCTCGCCCATTTGTCATCCCAAGAGATATTACGTCTCTTTGATAAAGTAAAATTTTAAATTTAATATTAAAAATAGAACAAATTAAAGGGTAAACAATATGTTTAGTACCCAGACTATCACTTTTTCATGTTATATCTAAAACTTTCATTTTTTTTAAAAAAATTAGACCTAATATTTACTTTTTGTTTTGTTTTGGTACATTGTCGTTAACAACTTAACAAAAATACTTAACGAAACTATCTTCTCATTTATATTTTGATCACTAAAGTTTAATTTTTTAATTTAATTACTTAATTTTCAAATTACTCTTAATCTAATCACTCTAACTTTCAAATTTAAATTTTTTTAATTATATGTTAATAAAATAATAATAAATTTAATATAAAAAAATTTATTAATAAAATAAATTAGAGTGATTAAAACACGAGTAATTTGAAAGTTGAGTAGTTAAATGGAAATTTTTTAAACTTCAATGACTAAAATAAGAGTAAAAAATAATTAAGTGATGAATAATATAATTTATTCATAAAAAAGTCCGTTAAGTTTTTAACACCTATGTATCAAATTCAAACAAAAAAATAAACGTTATATACGTTTTTTTTAAAAAAAATAATAGGTATCAAACTGAGATAAAAGTATTAACTTAGGTACTAAACATGTAGTTTATCCAAACTTAAATTGTAAAAATTATAAGTGAGAACTATTTACTATTTATTTTTATTTTAACATTAGAAAACTCAACATTAGTGTGAAGTTGAGAAAAAAAATCTAGCTATTCTTTTTCCTTTTACAAACCTATGAAGAAAAAAAAAAAGGAAATATGGCGGAGCTACCAGCTTCACAGCTGCACACAGCAACAACAGCGGCGGCGGCGACAATGATCACTGATTTGGACGAAGATTCGTTGGCTCATTGCGCAACCTATCTAAGCCTTCAGGACCTTTCAAATATCACCACGACCTCCAAATTTCTCAACAAAAAAAGAGCTTATTCCGACTCCATTTGGCTCCACCGCTTCAGGTTTCTCAAAACTGTTTATATAATTCGTTTTTTTTATAAGTAGAAGAAGATACAGTTATTCCTTTTTAGGATTCGAATTTAAAAATAGAGATTTTATTTTAAGGCAATTGTTTGCATGCTCGAATTTCATTTCTCTGTAAAATACGATTGAAAAATAGATTGAATTTTACAAAAAATAGTCAGTGGATTTTTATTTATCTGTTCATTATTTTGTATTTGATTGTATTAGGCTGCATTGGCCGCTAGAAATGCTATCAAGCTCTTCATCAGGAGTGAGGAAGCCTATTTGGATTGGCGTCCGGCGTTGCATCAGTTCAAATTTGCTGATCCTTTAGTTCTAGATTTGTATACTGAAGCAAGGCCTTTCGATCATATATTTCTTGATAAGAATGATATAATCTTTTCTCAAGAATTTCCATTTAGTTTCTTTATCATGTTTTTAACTCACGATGCTTTCACCATTTCAAAGCTTACTTTAAGTTTGTTTGCCTAGGGTTCTATCGTAAGAATGATGAAAACCGGAAGCTCTTTGTAGAATTACATATATGGATATCCTTGTAAGAACGAGTGATGATAATGCAAGAATTACATGCATGAGGTGAGAAATATTTTATGGATATCCTTGTAGAATAAGTGGCATTGCATTTACAATAGGGGATATGGTTTTCTTGGTTATAGTCTGTTGATTTACTTGTGACATTTTACATAAGGAGTATTTCATGGACACTAGGCATCAAAATTGGGTATACCAATATGCAAAAGCTAGAGTTCTTTTTAATATGCTACTGCTTTGCAGATTGCTTCTGCTAAATGAAACTTCTTTGTTTCGAGGTGGGATGCATATTGGTTCACCCGGTTTTGATGTACTTGGTGTCATTTTTATTTTTGATTTGGCATGTTTAATTACGTAAGTGTTTCATGATCACTTGGCATTGGAACCGGTTATGCCAATGTGCAAAAGCTCGAGTTCTTTTCAATATGCCTTTTATGATTGTTCTGCAGATTGTTTCCACTTGATGAAACTTCTTTAGTTCGAAGTGAGATGCAACGAGATGAAAATGTTTTGGTAACCTCAAGTTGTGACCACTCAGTTCGTCTGTGGTGGAAGGTATTATTCCAAATATTCCCTTTCTTTTTCCTTTTCAACAGAGCTATATAAGTTATAACTAACCTTGATTTATTCGTTGCATTGCATCGAGTAGGAGAGCATACATGCAATTTCTATTTGTTGTTCATTATTATAATTTTTTGTGCTTATGTTATGGATAGGATGTAATCATGTAAGCTTATCTTTCTTGGCTTTGTTCTGGTTGAATGTCTTGCTTCATGCTTTTCTTGTAGGGTGCTTGTTAACGGTGCTTTATAGGTCATAATGGTCATGTTTCCATAATGTCTGATAAATTATTAGGTGACGGCGGTGTCAAAGTATTGGCAAGTGCTGGGAAAGATGGCACTGTTTGTCTCTGGTCCCTTCGCTCTAGCGGAAAACGTGGGCAACAAGCTTTAAAGGCTACATTTTATGGGCATCAGAAACATGTTTTATTGATGTCAGTTGCTGGGTAAGAATTTGTTTCTTCAAGAAGAGTTTTTTCCCTTTGTTCAAACTTAAAACAAACATTACAAAGTTTGAGCTTTATATTCTGTACATTTGATTATATGTTCTTTAGTTATAATCAATAGTTGACATCCCATCATTTTCCAGGTACAAACTGTTATAGTTAAGAGAAATAGAAAAGGATTCGAGAAGAAGAAATAGAGAATTAGAGATTTAAGAAAAGAAATACTTCATTCATTACTTGAGAAATCAATTCCTCTCAGCCAATGTTTATTTAGTTACAGGGCTATAATTGTAATTTAAAAATATGCCAGCTGTCAGTACTATTCCGAGTGTCGATTCAGAAAAGGAGGCGTTTTTCGGGGAGCTGTTATCATTCTTAGAGAATATAGACTGTCCAGTGTGTCTTGGAGGAGACTTCAATGTTGTAATGTCACAGGATGAAAAGATGGGAGGTGCAGTGAACTTAGTTACAATGTTTGCTTTCAAAGATTTTATGAGCAAAGCTAATTTACTGGATTTGCCTTTGGTTGGAGGTCGATTTACATGGTGTAACAATAGGGATATCCCAACTTATGAGAGGCTTGATCGATTCCTAGTGGATCAAAGATTTTTATCATTGTACCCTATGATAACTCAAAGACTCCTTGAAAGGTTTGTTTCAGATCATAACAGCATCTTGCTGGAAAATAGGGGATGGAATTGGGGCCCTAAACCGTTTAAATTATTTAATTATGTCTTGGAAGAAGATGGATTTTGTAGGATGATGGAGGGAGAACTGGTCAAGCTTTGTAATGTGGAGAATGGACAACCAATCTCCAGTGTACTAAAAGGAGTGCAGGATGCAGTGAAGAATTGGTCTGGGAAGGGTTATCTTGAGATCCCCGGAAGAATAAATAGGTTAGAGAAAGAAATTCAGGAGATGGAACTTAATCTGCAACAAGGTCTCTCCATGGTCTCCATGAAGAACCTAGTGGAAGCAAAGAAAGAGCTGTGGGACTTGTATAAAAAAGATGAATTGATTTGGCTTCAAAAGTCAAGATTGAAGTGGAGTTTGAATGGGGATAAGAACACTAGATTTTTCCAGCAGTGTGCAAGAGGTAGAGGAAGGAGAAATGGTATCAAATCCATCAAAGTAGATAATGAAGACATCTCAGATCCAAAATTAATTAAAGCTTCGGTGGTGCACTTTATCAAGGGGTTGTTTAATCAGGAAAATACATTGGAAGTTGAGGAGATGGACTTGGATTTTTTACAGCTATCGAATCAGCAGAGTATGGCACTCGGGAAGCCTTTTTCTGAAGAGGAAATTTGGGGTGTAATCGCTAATTCGGATTGTAATAAAGCACCTGGCCCGGATGGACTGAATTTAGGTTTTTTTTAAGAAGTTTTGGTCAAGTCTGAAGGAAATTTTGCTGCTGTTTTTTAAAGATTTTTATGAGGGAAAGGAATGGGACATGGAAACCAATCATTCTTTCCTCTCTCTTATTCCCAAGAGGGACAATCCGGAGGGGCTTGAAGACTTTAGGCCTATTAGTCTAGCTGGGGGTTTCTACAAAATTCTCTCAAAAGTTCTGGCTAGAAGGTTAAGCTTATGCATTAATGAAGTTATTAGTCCTTCACAGTTCGCTTTTATACTGGGGAGGCACATTTTAGATTGCTCGTTTATAGCAAATGAAGGCATTGATTGTTGGAGGAAAAAATGATTGAAGGGAGTTGTTTTTAAGGTGGATTTCAAAAGAGCTTTTGATACGGTTGATTGGAGAATCTTGCTGAAAATAATGAGTAAAATGGGGTTTGGATCTAGATGGAGTTCTTGGATGTACAAGTGTGTTTCAACAGCTTACATTTCAGTTTTGGTAAATGGCACACCTACGGAGAAAATTCACATTACTAGAGGGCTAAGGCAGGGCTGCTCGTTATCCCCTTTTTTATTCAATTTGGGAGGGGAACTGCTACATTTAATGTTGGTAAAAGCAGTGAATAAGGGGTTGTTTTCGGGTTTTGAATTAGGCTCTAATGAACGTTCTTTCATGTTATCTCATTTGCAATTTGCGGATGATTTAATAATTTTTAGTAAGGCTTCTATTCATGATTTGGTGAATATTAAAAGGGTACTTTTAATTTATGAACTGATGGTGGGTTTGAAGTTGAATCTGTCTAAGAGTAGAATTTTTGGAATTAATGTGGGGAAGGAGGAACTAGTTTCATGGGCAAAGGAAATAGGGTGCATAAGGGGAGTTTTTCCTTCGGAGTACTTAGGTCTTCCATTGGGGGCCAAGAGGAATTCTTTTTCCCTGTGGGAATCGGTTGTACAAAAATTTTATAATAATTTGGCTGGTTGGAAGGCCAAGTCTTTATCTCTGGCTGGAAGGGCTGTCTTGGTCAAATCGGTGTTGTGCTCTATTCCAATCCACTATCTTTCTATTTTTCGGATCCCTATTAGTGTTCTCAACAAACTAAACTCTATCATGACATCGTTTCTATGGGGGGATCATCAGATAAAAAGAACATTCATTGGATCAAGTGGGATTTGGTGTGTAAGCCAAAGAAGTTGGGGGGTTTAGGGATTTCGAATCTGCTGCTATTAAACAGGGCTCTTATGGGGATATGGGTGTGGAAATTTGCTGCAGAGAAATTTTTTTGGTGGAAATCAGTTGTGTGTTGTGTTTACAATATGAATCCTAATTCTTTGATGATCCGGAATACTTGGACAGCTCGTAATTCTTAGATTTGGAGAGGAGTTGTTAAGAACTTCTTTTCTAGTGATGCATTTGGGGACTGTTTTAGGAGAAATTTGTGTGTTAGGGCTGGAAATAGAGAAACTGTTTAGTTTTGGCATGATGTTTGTTTGGGTTCGGCTCCTCTAAAAGATAGGTTTCCAAGGTTATTTGCTCTTTCGAATAACAAAGAGGGTAAGGTAGCAGAATTCAGATTGCACAATGATTCGGGTTAGGTTTGGGATATTCAAATGAGAAGGAATTTGGTGGATTGGGAGGTTGAGCAGTGGCTGCAAATTATCTCTCTGTTGAATAGCTCTTCTTTGTCTCTAGTAGAGGAAGATTGTTGGATTTGGTTGGGAAATGGAGAGGGCTGTTTTACAACAAAATCATGCATGAAGACCTATTTTGGTAGAGAGGGTATTGATCAATTAGAAAGTAATTGGGAACGGTATGTTTGGAAAGGAGTAGTTCCACCACGTGTGGAATCCTTTGTTTGGCAACTTGCTCATCATAGAGTTGCGGTGAAAGAGGAATTGCTGAAGAGAGGAGTTTCTGGGGTTGAAGCTCTGTCTACCCTTTGTGCAGGAAGTACAATGAGTCGGTCTCTCATTTGTTTCTTCACTGTGAAGTGGTATGGGTTTTGTGGGCTAAGTTTTTAAAGTTTTGGAATGTTTTCTTTGTGGTTCCTGGTTCGGTGATGGACTTCCTAATTGCCTGGGATGACTTAGTGCCGCGATCCAATATATGGAAGTTTATTTCAAGAGCAGTGTTGTGGTATGTTTGGAAATGTAGGAATGAGGTGATTTTCCAGAATGGGAAGGTTGATTCAGCGCTGTTGTTCTTCATTTCACGTTTCATAACTGTTTCTTGGTTTGAAACATCAGTTAAGGATGTTCATTTTCATTTTGATTCCTTGATGGGGGATTTAAAACTAGCTGATCAACCTGTCAATCTGAATAAGAGGTATCTTCTTTCTTCTAGGTGGAGTCCTCCTCCGATAGGGTTCTTAAAAGTTAATGTTGATGGTGCAATGGTCAAAGGTTGGGATAGGTGGCTTGACTAGAGATGGCAGCGGGATGGTGCTTGGGTCTTTTTCAGAGAAGGTAGGGGGAGGTCCTCCCTTACTCGCAGAGCTTTTGGCGATCAAGAAAGGGTTGATTCTTATTGAGGAAGTTGAAGCTGACCAAAAGGCTCCATGATTTTGAATGCCAAATTACCTCTATTATTTATAGAAGTTAGTTGTGATGCTCTTCTATGTTTCTTAGACATGTGAGATTGTTTTGTTCTCATATTTTTACTCTTTAGACTTTTGGGATGCTCTTCTATGTTTCTTAGCCATGTGGGATTATTTTTTTAAAAAAAATAAACCAAACAATATCATTTTGTTATGATTTTTTTAGCCCCAAATTTATTTTTTAATTATAGTTATATAATTATATTTATTATTTAATATGTTTTACCTTAAATATTATGTTGTAGTTAATTTGAATCATTTTGTTTCACTTGATTTTATGGTTTTTAATTTATATATGTTATGACTTGCTTTGAATATGACTTGTGATATAAAAAATTATTTTTTATTAAATATTTTTGGTATTTTTATTTAATTTTTAAATAATTATGACGTCGTCCGGTTCTTCCGACCGGTCGGATCGGTTCGACCGGTTGAACCAGTGAACCGGTAGGATGGTCGGTTCGCTAACCGGTCCGGTTCTAAAAACCATGGTTAAAAGATGCCCATATCAGATTGCAAGGCGATTTCTTTTACGACCATGGTTGAAAGATGTCCACATCAGATTGTCGCGGCCCTACCAGAACACCAAAAAATTAAATTAATATTTAACTTATATAACTGTTAAATTAAAGATTAAATCAATTTTCACCTTATTTGGAAATAATAAAATAACTATTTATATAATTTTATACAATTAATATTAAATTATTATAAAAATTATAATATTTATTTATAATAAAATTTAAATTATTTCATATTTATTATAAAGATTTATATTTTATCATATATATAGTTTAAAGAGGTCTTTATGTAATTTATTTTTTAAATTACTTATGATATAATATAAATATTATAATATATATTTATTTTCAAAATTATATTTTAGTATAATATTATAAATTTAATTCTTAAAATGGATTAATTTTATAAATTTGCAAATCTTATAAATTATTTCTAAATGAAATGATGATTTTTTGACAAATCTTAAATCTAATTAGGCTTGTAAACGAATCAGAACACAAATGAGTGTATGTTCGTATTCATTCGCTTAACTTTATCTGAACAAACGAACGAACACGAACAACTAAACAATCGTAATTTCTTGTTCTTGATCGTTCATTAAGGAATGTAGCTTGGTTTGGTTTGGTTTGGATTGAGCTTGGTTTTGATCCAATTAGAGATAAAAAGGGTATTTTTGAAATGAATGGAACCAAGGAAGTAATTTACCCTTTTAAAGTTTAAAAGGCCGATATCCCTTTAATTTTGGTTTGTTCACGGTTGAACACCTATTTCCCCCGCTATTTTGTCATTTTATTCTCTCAAAACTTCATCTCTTCTCTCCACCCTCTTCTTTAAGTCCAAACTAGTAAAGGTGATAGCTCAGTGGTCTTGTAAGTGCAACACAAAAATTCTAAGGTAAGAATTATCATTTCCTCACGTCAAGCTTTCTTTCAAGCTCTCAAACTCAAGGTTTGCCTATGAAAGCTATACGAAAGGTTTTAGTGAGGTTTAGAAAATGATAGGTTTTCAACTCTTTTTTTTATAGATTCAAGCCCTAGGAAGTATTCTTAACTTTATTCTAAGTTCCTAAATGAGTTAGTAACTCATTTTCCTTAATTATGATAAGTGAATGAGAGTCGAGAAAGCTCCAAGACCAAAGAAAAAGAAAAATTGGTTCTTGGTTTAGTTGTGGATATTTTTCCAAAAGCCTAAGACCAAGGGAACACATTTCTAGCTATCATGCCTAAGACCAAGAGAACACATTTCTAACTATCATATGCCATATGTAAGTCATTGCATGCACTTGGAAGCTTGTATAAGAACATGAATCATTTAAATATATCCATGGTAGATTTTAGTTTAAGATGTTGTATAGCATGAAAAATTATTCTTTATGACCCCTATAAGCTTACATAAGACTCAAATAACCTTTAAGGGCTTTAGAGGGACAAATGGTAGAGTTTGATGTCATTTTCATTCTCAAAACAAAGTATTTATAGACTTGGGTATCGATACTAGATGAATAATATCGATATTGTTCTTTAGATAGCCTAAAACTAGAGAATTTTTTGTTAGTAGTATCTGTTGAAAACATTTTGATGTTTCGATATAACAAATTAAATTAAAAGAATTTTAATTTTGAAAATTATTTTTCTAAGCATATTCGATATATTAAATCGAATATCAAAATATTACTCAAAGTTTATTTTAAATCCTTACTCAAGTGTAAAATTAAGTTTTAATCTTAAAATAATTTCAAAACGATTTTACAAAATATTTCGAACCATTTCAAAGCGAAAAATTCCAGATTTCTCAGAGGGAACCGATTCCCCCTGAATGGTTTGGCTCCAAGAATTCCAGTATGCTCGGAGGGAACCGATTCCCCCTACTGTTCAACGGTCGAAATATTTGAATTGTACACTTAGGGAACTGATTCCCCATGAGGGGTACCGATTCCCCCCACGCTCCAAGCAGAAATATTAATTGTTTTCACACTTAAACGGCTCCAATACTTCATTAATGATCCCCAACGTTCAGAAGTGATTCAAGGTGTATTTAAGCAAGCTTAGAAGCCATTGATCAATAACAAGAAACATCAAGCAACTAGAATCAAGAGACAATCAAAGAGAAAGCATCAAACCTCAAGTTTGAGCATTTCAAGTCATTTTTTCATTCTATATTCATTTTGCTTTCAAGAACACTTATTGTGCTCAATTGTATTATTCTTGAGTGTTCTTTTCTTTATTCTAGAATTGTGAAAACAATATACCTTGTGAGGATTTTCATGTAAGTTTGCAAATTTGTATTGTTCTCTTTGGTAGAGAGTGTTTTCAAGAATTTGGGGTATAATTCTTGAGGGTTTGTAAGGTTACTCTTTGTCCTCAAAAGAAAGACAAATTAGTGAATTTGTGGAAAATCCTTAGTGTGGATAGCTAAGGTAGTGGACGTAGACTTTGGTTGAGAAAGTCGAACCACTCTAAATCGATGTGCAATTACTTTCAATTTTCTGCAAAAGCTTCCACCAAAATTTTAATTGCCAATTCACCCCCCTCTTGGCCATATTTGTCGATTGATTAACTTAACAATTGGTATCAGAGCCTAACTCATTTGAAGGTTTAATCACCTCTTGAGTCGATTCGGGAAAAGTTATATCGATAATCAAAGTCATCAATGGCCTCCACTTCAAACTTCAACTCTGTTCTCGATTCGATGCCCGTCAACAAGCCTCCTTTCTTCAATGGGGCTAACTATGCCTATTGGAAAAATAGGACGATGTACTTCATTCAAGCAAGTGACATGGGAGCATGGAATGTCGTAGAAGAATAATACATCAAGCCTCTCACTCATCCAAGACTGTGGAGTGAAGGAGAGACAAAAATGTTCCAGCTCAACTCCAAAGCCATCCATATCATATTTTGTGCTATTGGACCAGATGAATACGAAGGAGTTTCATCTTGTACAACCGCCAAAGAAATATGGGACAAACTGCAAGTCACTCATGAAGGTACCGATGAGGTAAAGAAATCTAAAATTAGTA
Source organism: Hibiscus syriacus (assembly GCF_006381635.1). NCBI lineage: Eukaryota > Viridiplantae > Streptophyta > Magnoliopsida > Malvales > Malvaceae > Hibiscus > Hibiscus syriacus. The sequence continues at coordinate 487,547 of NW_024063196.1, forward strand.
TTCTAACGCATAGCTATGAAAATTTCAGAATGAAACCAAATGAAGATATCAAAACTATGATGGATAGATTCTCAACGATTGTCAATGGTCTCAAATCATATGGAGAGATCATTTCAAATGAAAAGCTTGTGAGGAAGTTAGTTTACTCCCTTCCAAAATCATGGCAATCAAAGAAGACGACAATCATCAAGTCTAAGGACCTAACGTCCTTAACTCTTGAAGAACTAATCAGTTCCCTCCTCACTCATGAAATGATGCTTGAAGATGAGGTGGACCTCGATAAGATTGACGAGACACCAAAGGAGAAGGAGAAGAAGAAAAATATTAGAGTTGCTCTCAAATCCACAAAATATGAGAGTGATTCTAATGAAGATGACGATGATGAGGAAATGGTATTGTTTTCCAAACGGTTCAGAAAAATGATGAGACCTTACCAAGGAAGAAAATTCAAACGAAGTGAAGGCCTTAAAATGAACCAAAAGAAAAGGACCCGGTCATTTTCTATGAATGCAAAAAACCGGGGCATGTCAAATATGATTGCCCATAATTGAAGAGAAAGGGTCAATCAAAGAATAAGCACAAGGCTCATATGGCTACATGGAGCGATGAAGAAGGTTCCGATGAAGAGGAACAAGAAGTAGCAAACTTGTGCTTGATGGCATTTGGGGAAGATTCTAAGGTAATCTCTAACTAATATGATTTTGATGATTTATCCTATGATGAGTTATTAGAGGAATATAATGGGTTGGCTTCGGATTATTAGAAATTGTTTTTAAAATATAAAAATGATATTTCAAAATTGAAAAATGAAAATAAACTCATATCCAAAACCAACAACATCTTGAAAGTAAAATCAAAGATTTGCAAATCAAACTAGAAGAGTTTGAAAAGAAAATTTTGGATTTGCAAAATTTACTTTCAAATGTCAATGATGATCATCAAAAGAAAATTGATGATCTTAAAGCTTCTTTTGATAAAGTTGGAACAAAACGTTTTGAAAATGGAGAAAATTCAAAATTTAATTTTGTTAGAAAAAGTTTTAAAACTACAATCATAGAGGTCCCCGAAAAACCTCTAATGGAAAAATCATTAGAAGTATATGGGTTCCCAAAGAACTCATTACTACTAAAAATAAGGATATCATACATCAATGGATACCTAAAGGGACTAGGATTTTGGAAACTAATGAATATGGACCCAAAAGAATTTGGGTACCAAAAATTATAAATTAATCTATATTTGTAGGAAAAGGAGCATTGCTACAAGGCACGGGAAACAAATTCAAATTCATGGTACCTTGATAGTGGATGCTCGACACACATGAACGGAGACAAAAGTTGGTTCATAGAGCTTAACGCCAAAAATGGAGAAGAAGTGACTTTTGGTGATAATTCAAAAGGTCACATTGAAGGTATAGGTATAATAGGTAATACCTCTTCCATACAAATTAAAAATGTGTTATATGTGAATGGATTAAAGCATAATCTCTTGAGTATTAGTCAATTATGTGATAAGGGATTCAATGTCATATTTGAAACTAATGGTTGTAAAGTCATTGACATTGCATATAATATGATTATGCTTGTTGGTCATAGAATAGGAAACATATACATGGTGCATTTAGACTCTATAGAAATGACTAATTTATGCCTAGTTGCAAAGGATGAGCATGATAGTTGGTTATGGCATAGGAGACTAGGACATGCTAGTATGAGTGTTTTGCAACGGTTAGTTCAAGGAGAATTAGTTCAAGGGCTGCCTAAACTAAAATTTGATAATGATAAAATCTGTGATGCTTGTGCTAAAGGAAAACAAAAGCGAGTTTCTTTTAAATCCATTAATGATGTGTCAACTAGTAGAGTATTACAATTGATCCATATAGATCTTTTTGGGCCAACTAGGACTACTAGCTTGGGTGGAAAACAATATGCATTTGTCTTGATAGATGACTATTCTAGATATACTTGGGTTCTATTCTTAAGTACTAAAGATGAAGCATTAGAAAATTTCATCACATTTTCAAAAGTAATCCAAAACGAAAAAGGTTACTCTATCACTAGTGTTAGAAGTGATCATGGCACTGAATTTGAAAATCTTGGATTTAATGAGTTTTGTAATTCTAATAGTATTAGCCATAATTTTTCAGCACCTAGAACCCCTCAACAAAATGGAGTTGTTGAGAGGAAAAATCGAACTTTAGAAGAAATGGCTAGAACCATGCTTTGTGAAAATAATTTGCCAAAATATTTTTGGGCGGAAGCCACAAATACCGCTTGTTATGTTGTAAATCGAGTAATGATTAGGCCAATTTTAAAGAAAACTCCATATGAAATTTTCAAAAATAAAAAGCCTAACATTAGCTATTTGCATCCTTTTGGATGTAAATGTTTTGTTTTAAACAACGGTAAAGAAAACCTTGGCAAATTTGATGCTAAAAGTGATGAAGGAATTTTTCTAGGTTATTCCTTAAATTCTAAAGCTTATCGAGTATTTAATAAAAGAACTTTAGTTGTAAAAGAGTCTATACATGTTTTTTTCGATGATAATCTCCTTCCGAGGAAGGATTCTTGTGTGAATGATGATGTAGGCATTATAAATGACATTAGACATGATGTTGGAGAACCATCATCAAAGGAAGAAACGAAAGATGAGAAAACTCATGATCCTCTCGAGAATCCAACCATTGAAGAAAGGGAAGTATCTTATCCAAGAGAGTACAACTATGTCAAGGATGGTGAGATTATAGGTGATCCATCCAAAGGGGTAACAACTTGATCTTCTCTTAGAAATATTTGTAATTATGTTGCATTTATTTCATGCATAGAGCCTAAGAATATTAAAGAAGAATTAAATGATGAACATTGGATTATGGCTATGCAAGAAGAATTAAATCAATTTGAGAGAAGTAAAGTATGGACATTAGTTGAAAGGCCTAGTAATAAATCTACTGTAGGTACTAGATGGGTATTTAGGAATAAGCTTGATGAGAGTGGTAATATAGTGAGAAACAAGGCTAGACTTGTTGCTCAAGGGTATACTCAAGAAGAGGGCATAGACTATGATGAAACATACGCTCCCGTAGCTAGGATGGAAGCAATTAGAATGTTATTAGCATTTGTATGTTTTCATGAATTTAAACTATATCAAATGGATGTTAAAAGTGCAGTTTTAAATGGTTTTATAAAAGAAGAAGTGTATGTGGAACAACCTCCAGGTTTTGAAGATTCAAAATTTCTGGATCATGTTCTTAAATTGACAAAAGCACTTTATGGTTTAAAACAAGCTCCTAGAGCTTGGTATGAAAGATTGTCAAATTTTTTAATTGAAAAGGGTTTTTCAAAAGGGAAGGTTGACACTACATTGTTTTTAAAGCATAAAGGTAAAGATTTATTAGTAGTTCAAATCTATGTTGATGATATAATATTTGGTTCTACTAATGATGTTCTTTGCCAAGAATTTTCTTAGCTAATGCAAACGAATTCGAAATGAGCATGATGGGGGAGCTCTCATTTTTCGTGGGACTCTAAATTAAGCAAATAAAAGATGGCATCTTCATCAATCAAGCTAAGTACGTCAAAGATATGCTCAAAAAGTTTGGACTGGAAAATGGCAAACCTCATGATACTCCAATGAGCTCTTCAACAAAGCTTGACTTAGATGAAGGAGGTAAATGTGTAGATGTTAAATTATATAGGTCAATGATTGGATCTCTACTTTATCTAACTGCAAGTAGACCAGATATTATGTTTAGTGTTTGCTTATGTGCTAGATTTCAATCATGCCCTAAGGAATCACATTCACTAGCTGTTAAGAGAATCTTTAGATACCTTAAGGACACTCCTATTTTAGGACTTTGGTATCCTAGAGACTCTAGCTTTAGCTTGCATGCCTTTTCTGATGCGGATTATGGAGGATGCAAATTAGATAGGAAAAGCACATCCGATACTTGCCAATTCCTTGGAAATATGCTGATTTCTTGGTTTTCAAAGAAACAAAATTGTGTTGCATTATCTACCACTGAAGCCGAATACATTTCATTTGTTGTGCACAAGTTTTATGGATGAAACAACAACTTTTTGATTATGGAATTGAAGTAGGTACCATTCCTATCAAGTGTGACAATACTAGTGCTATTTGTCTCACTAAAAATCACATCCAACACTCTAAAACTAAGCACATTGAAATAAGACATCACTTCATTAGAGACCATGTCACTAAGGAAGATGTAGTTCTAGAATTTGTTGATACTTTGCATCAATTAGCGGATATCTTTACAAAACCTTTAGACAAGGAACATTTTTGGACACTTAGGAGAGAATTAGATTTAACTGACCTATCTTCACTTAGTGTTTAAAATAATTTTAGCACTTTTAAGACTAAATGAAAAATGCTTATAATAGTAATTTCTGATTACATTCATTGCTATTAGTTAGGGGGAGTTTATGATTCTTGATGAAAAATTAACTTTATGTTCAAATGTAGTTTAAGGATTAATTTGATTGATTGAACATAATTAATTTTTGATATATGGGTTGCCAATACCACTAGAGAAGATTAATTTAGCATTTTTGAATGTTTAAAATACAAATTTTTGAATTATAGGGCAGAGGGAATCGATACCCCCTTGAAGGGGGGAATCGGTTCCCCCCAGGGGAATCTATACCCCCTGAGGGTTCTGGTTATATCACGCCCAGAACTCTTTCTTTGCCTCAAACTCTTTTCTCTCCTTCTTCACGCCGTTCCCCCTCTCTCTCTCTCCCTATCTCCATTTTTGCCTCAAATCAACGTTTCTTATCGGAATTCTTCAAATATCATCTTCTAAACCTGCTAGCATCATTAAAATCGTGCAAACAACATCAAAATCCACTCAATCTCATCTTTCAAGGTAAATTTTTCTAAACTCTCTATTTCATTGATTTTGAACATAAGACTAGTTTCAATTAGTTCTAAATAGAAATAGTGACCGGGCATTGCTTATTAGTGTTTAGAAACTAAATTTTTACAACTAATTTCATCAAAAACACAAGATTTTTTCCAAAATTTTTGAAATTTTCTAAATAAAAAAAATTATTATTGTGTTTTGATTGAATTATGTTGTTGTTATGAAAACTATACATATATTGATTTTCAAAATCTCATTTTTCAATAAGTTTTTCAAAATCTTTGCCCATTAGGATTAGTTTAAGAGAACCTTGAAATATTGAGAACTCAATTGAGTTTTGGGATTGATTGAATTGCATACATGTGTTTTCTAAATTGTAGGTTATCCATTCTATTCCGATTTCCTAAACCATGTCCAATCCTAAACGTGTTAGGTCATCATCTAGTCGCTCAAACCGTCAATCCAACCCACCTCCAAATCCTCCTCCTATTCCTGAAATTCCTATTCCTAATCCCGTTGATCCTTATATGACTATCCAAAACTCGTGCTTCAATCATCATGGTCCTAGAAATCATCGTTTTTGGTATTATCAATATTTTGACTCTTACAAAATTAGAGAAGAACATATCCCTTCTCGTCAAGCTATGATAGATATCGATTTTAGATATCTTCCTCTTTTACAAGAGTGGAAATTTGATAAACTTTGTGACCTTGAACCTATAGTTTACCATCAACTTGTTCGTATATTCTATTCTAATGCCATTTGTATTAAAAACCGAGCTCAAACTAAAACCATAGCAGTTCGTTCCTATCTCCTAGGATAATTCATCCATTTTGACTCGGCTTACATAGCTAATGAATTAGGATTAGATAATGATGGTATATCAAATGAAAAACAGTTTTTAGGTTCTCGTTATAAAAGAAGGGATAGTGCGAGTGTCTTAGATCTTCATGATCGTTTTCTTCATCTAATGATTTCTTGGTGGTTTCGACCATCCTGAGGTCGTTACTCTACTCTTCGTGCTTTAGATATTTGGTGGTTACACGGTTTCCAAAACAATATTAAAATAAACCTACCTCAGATTATTTTTGCTGAAATTGTTGAAACCGTAAATCTTGTTCCTAATAAGAAACTCTGTTCATCTCTAGTTTACGGTTGCATTCTGAGTAATCTATTTTATAAAGTCGGACTTAGGGTAGGTCTAGATGCCATCTTTCCTCTAAAGAAACAAATTAATCTTCTTTCCTTAACGAGAGCGGGATGGATAAAGAATAAGGACACCGGTGAATGGGTTCGATCTTCTGAAAATACTCCGGGAGTTAGCTCTTCTCAAGCTCCACCAAAAGCTAACGACGATCCCGAGCTTGAACAATTAATGCAAGATATTGACGAAGCCGACGATGAGCCTGAACAACACGAGGAACAAGCTCAGCAAGAAGATCATGTGCCTTCATATTTTCAATCATTTATGGAGACATTTGATTTCCGTTATGCATCATTGGATTCTCGCTTCACTTCCATAGAATCTCACTTCTCGACTATGGAAGCTCAACAATTGGAAATTCTCCGGGAGATGCGTGCAAACAATGAAGCAACCAACGCTCGTATTAATGAACTCACTCATGAAATGGCAGCGACGATCCTCCTACGGATGCTTGAACTTTGATCTTTGTTTTGTTTGTTTGGATTGAACTTGAATAATTGCATTATTGTTAAAACATTTTGAATGTTTTTGGATTGTTTATTATTGGTTGTTCGAACTTATGTTTAATACATTTGATTTGGATTTCGTGTTTATTTTGTATCTTTAGACATATATGACCAATTATCCATTACATGTTTATGAATATTGATTATGAAACTAATGGCTAACCTCTCTTTTGATTGTGTTCTTAGCAATTTAAGCTATATATATATAATCAATTGGCTAAATGATTTCAAAACCTTGTTTAAAATCTTTTACGAGTCTTTTTGATTTAACAAAAAAGGGGAGATAAAAGCGTTTTTGTAGAGGAATAGTGTTAAAGTAAGGGGGAGTAGTATTTTTCAAAATCAAAATTCATTTTGAAATTAGAAAATCTTAAAATGTTTTGTTATATCAAAAAGGGGGAGATTGTTGAAAACATTTTGATGTTTCGATATAACAAATTAAATTAAAAGAATTTTAATTTTGAAAATGATTTTTCTAAGTATATTCGATATATTAAATCGAATATCAAAATATTACTCAAAGTATTTTAAAGTTCATTTTAAATCCTTACTCAAGTGTAAAATTAAGTTTTAATCTTAAAATAATTTCAAAACGATTTTACAAAATATTTTGAACCATTTCAAAGCCAAAAATTCCAGATTGCTCAGAGGGAACCGATTCCCCCCTAAGGGGGTACCGATTCCCCCTAAATGGTTTGGCTCCGAGAATTCCAGTATGCTCGGAGGGAACCGATTCCCCCCAGGGGTACCGATTCCCCCCACTGTTCAACGATCGAAATATTTGAATTTTACACTTAGGGAACCGATTCCCCATGAGGGGTACCGATTCCCCCCACGCTCCAAGTAGAAATATTAATTGTTTTCACACTTAAACGACTCCCATAACTTCATTAATGATTCCAAACGTTCAGAAGTGATTCAAGGCGTATTTAAGCAAGCTTAGAGCCATTGACCAATAACAAGAAACATCAAGCAACTAGAATCAAGAGAGAATCAAAGAGAAAGCATCAAACCTAAAGTTTGAGCATTTCAAGCCAATTTTCATTCAATATTCATTTTGCTTTCAAGAACACTTATTGTGCTCAATTGTATTATTCTTGAGTGTTCTTTTCTTTATTCTAGAATTGTGCAAACAATCTACCTTGTAAGGATTTCCTTGTAAGTTTGCAAATTTGTATTGTTCTCTTTGGGAGAGAGTGTTCTCAAGAATTTGGGGTATAATTCTTGAGGGTTTGTAAGGTTACTCTTTGTCCTCAAAAGAAAGACAAATTAGTGAATTTGTGGAAAATCCTTAGTGTGGACAGCTAAGGTAGTGGACGTAGACTTTAGTTGAGAAAGTCGAACCACTCTAAATCGCTGTGCAATTACTTTCAATTTTCTGCAAAAGCTTCCACCAAAATTTTAATTGCCAATTCACCCCCCTCTTGGCCATATTCGTCGATCGATTAACTCAACAGTATCGTTATCTCTTCATTGGGTATCAATATTGTTCATCGGGTATCGATACCCAAGGGTGGGGCATTAGTACCATCTTCATATTTCAAATTTTAGTAGCAAATTTTGGTATAGGTACTCATGGGAGTATCAATACCATGTGAAGGGTATCGATACCCTAAGTAAGGGTATCAATACTGAGTTAATTTTCAAAACATTAAATCTAATTCTGATATAGATACTCAAGATGGTATTAATACCCTAGTAAAAAAGTACTAATGCTCCAAGTAAAAGTATTGATACCAAGGGTGAGTACCAATACTCATTGATTAGTATCAATACAAAAGAATTTAGTATTAGTACCCTCTTCTTGAATTAGGTAAGGAACTCAATTTGGCCAAGGGGTTTGGAATGGGGGTTTAATAACACCAAGACTTCACTAATAAAAATACAAGTGAAAACAATTAATAAAGGCAGCTACAACTAGAAACAATATGTGACATAAACTACAAGAAATTTCTATTGTTGTAACAAAATTATTTATCACTAAAATTACTAAATTTGTCACGATATTTTTTTTTGATGAATTTTATTTGTTACCATGTTTGTTAAAACAATCTCGTCATGTAAAGTATATTGTGACAAAATTGTGTTTGTTACTATTTTATATTATTTATCGTAACAATGAAATTTTGTTACTATAATTAACTTGTCATGAAAAAAAATTGTCACAATCAATTAAATATTTTGTTATGAGAAATACATTTTGTCATAACTAACTTGTATTTTAACATCAAGTATAGAATATTTTTGTGACAAAAATACATATTGTAACAAAAATAATTTCTCACTATTTCTATTTCATTGGTAAATATAGCTTATAAAGACAAATTGTTAAATTAAAATATTTTTTAAAATTAACTTAAATTATAATATAGAATAAAAAAATCGTGACAAAAAGACTTATTATAAAAAATTAATTTCCCACAACTTTTATTTTGTGACAAAATAAATTTTACATAATTTCTTGTTTTGAGTAAATTTAATATGTTATTGTGACTAAATATTTTTTTACAATTTATTATTATGAAAGATTATCATTTGTCATAATTTTATATTGAGAATTAATATTTGTTATAAATAATTATTATGACTAAGTAATTTATCAAGATTTGTAATCTTGAGAAAATATTGTGATTAAATAAATTTGACATAATTTCTTATTTTGACTAAATTTCATATGTTTTTGTGGTTAAATAAATTTTTCATAATTTATTATTGTGAAAAATATTTTTTTTATAAATTTTTTATATTGAGAAATTAATATTTGTTATAAATTATTATTATGACTAAATAAAACTGTCATAATGAGTTGTTGAGAAAATATTATAACTAAATAAATTTAAAATAGTTTTTTTTATTTTGACTAAATTTAATATGTTACTGTGATTAAATAAATTTACCACAATTTATTAATTTTGCAAAATTATTTTTTTCATAATTTATTTATGTGGTTAAATTAATTTGTCATAATTTATTTATGTTAAAAAATAGAATTTGTTGAAATTTATCATGATAACTAATAATATATTTAAAAATATTATAATAATAAAACTAATATTAAACATTTTATGAATAAAATTTTATAAAAACATAAAGTCATTTTCTAGAAATATAAATAAATTAAAATCTATCACGACGATATATAAATCCTTCTATACCTACAATTAAATACAAAAATTTAAATTATATTAATTTTTTAATAAATATTTTAAAAATAACATATAGACTATATTTTATTATTAAAAATTAAATTATAATAGTACTTTGAATTTTGATTGGGTAAAATATCAATATTTTGATTCCTGGATCTAACATTCTATGAACATGTTAATATTATAATAAATAAGTGTGAGAAAATAAATAAATAAATCAATAATATTAGACTAGTCTTAATTTTTTTTATTTTAAAAGAATATAACTAAGTCCTAAGAAGAAGGCAACTAGTGGACTAAAAAAAACCAAAGGATGAAAAAGATGGAATTAGTTAGAGAGAATAGAACACAAATAGAAAAAAATTCACATGGCCAAAATCTCCGATGAAATGAAGTCAGAACTTGTTACTCTGAAAACTAACACAATAAAATCATATAACGACTTCGAGATTATAAAAAAATATTTGTAGCAATTTGATCTACTAACTACCATTAATCTTGATGAGCTTAAATCTTTATATATGCAATTCACATTATATTAATTGTCTATTCACAAGAACACCACAACAACAAATCCCTAAAAGGATTAAAACCTAAAAAGAAAAAATCATAGGTCCCAACAAAAAAACATTCACAAAGATAACTCTAAGAACATGCAAATCAAATAACAGTCTCAAACTAAATAAATTAATTCAAGTTACGTTGGAGGTATATAATTTTTGTCCCTTTACAAATAAACATATGCTTTTTTTCTTTGTGGAGTTCACAATATACATTCATAAAACAAGAAGAAAAATTTATTTTCATTCTATTTTTTATAACTTGGCCAAAAATTAAAATTAACAACCAAAAATAAGATAAAATTATCACCTCTCTTATATTGATTGATCATTGACTCATTATTTGTATTGGATTTTGATTGTTTTTGTCGATTAGTATCAGCCATAATCAATGAGGTAACTTACACTCTCTTGTTTTTATATACGATTGTATAGAAAGAACACAAATATAAACTATAAAAAATAAATCAAATATATATATATATATATATATAATAAATTACTGGTCTTTCCTTCACAGAAGAAAGAAAAAGACAGCGTAATGGTCTGAAATTGTTAAACAAAAATATAATTAAGATTTGAAAAATTATTATTTATAAGATAAGTATTAAAACAATTCTCTAAGAATAAGTTTCCTCTAAGAGAAAAAAAGGGAAATTTCCCTCCCAAATTATTTATTTATTTTAAAACATATATTATTTAATAATATTAATAAAAGCAACTTCAAAATTTCTAAAAATTATATTTAAAATTCTTGAATATATATATATATATATATTCTAAATAAAATCTATAAATTAAAATTACATCATCTATAAAAATACAACTAAATTTATAAACCCTTAATATATATTTAATACAAATATTTAATATTACAATTTCTTATCATATGTATCATACATTATTCTTTTATCATTCATGTTAAAATAAAATATATTAATCTATATTAAATAAATTATATAGTCGATAATGCACATAGAAACTATATTTAAAACATAATCCAAATACATTATATGAAAAAGATCACAAACTTAATCCAATTATAGTTAACATTTTAATTTATAACTAAAATTTTTTATTAGCTGGCCCTATTCCCATATGTAATGAGGTAAGGGAGAGGTAGGATAGTAGGTTGCCCCCAACGTCAGGTTGAGAGCATCATCTTATAACTAAAATTTTTATTTTTACCAAATAAAACACACCATAAATTTTTAGACCAATACAATATGAAAAATGTCACAAACTCTATCATGTCTTATAGGTCGGGTTTAAGTTAAATTATTATCCCTAAATAATGATTGAATTTGAATGAAATTGAGCTTAAATGATAAGATTAACATATAAAAAGATACGATTAGTTAATTATTTACTCATCTTTGTACATCTCTTAAAATATTCAACTTAAATGTTATGTTGGATACATTTGCGTAAGTTACTTATATTTTAATGTAAGGTAATATATATTAATTAACCATTACTTACGAATACAATTTTCTATCCCCATTTTATATCCCTATGTGTCCACCATTCATATTATAACACGTGTAATATAATATAATTCACCAATAACTTAATCAAGTTTGCCATCATTATTTTTTATTTTAATTTAATGTTTCCTTTTATCGTATAAAATAAAAAATTTAATCTTTATTAGTATATTATCAGTGTTAATAAATTTATTTTATTTATCTATTATTCTCTAAATTATATATTTTTTATCTATAACTAAATTTGATTCTTTATAAAATTTTGAATAGTTTATTATAATTTAGTTGGATTAATTTTATTTTTTTTATTTTGATTTTAAATTTTAACTTTTTAAAATTTTAAAAAAATTAGTTTTGCTTTATGTTTTTTGATATTACGTGATGAAATTTTCAATTTTTATAAATATTTTTAAATAATTAATCTCAATTAAATAAAAAAATAATTAATGATTTTTCATATATTATGTTAAGTTTATTTTGATTGTTTTAAATAGAATTTTTTTCATTTAATTAAAATAAATTAATTATAAAATAAAATTTAATTTAATTTGTTGTGATAATTTTATTTGTAAGTAAAATTTATAGTTACAAAATTTGCCACTATATAATTTTTTGTGCCAAAAAATGGAGTAAAATATTTATGACAATATATTTCTCACTATAATTAAAATATATAACTACAAACAAAATTTGTCACCAAAAATTTGAATCTCATTATTTGTTGTGATAGTTTTTCTGTAACAAAAATTATAAGTTATAGTTACAAAATATGTCACTATATAACTTTCGTTTTTGCGCTAAAAACTAGAGGAAAACATTTATGACTATACATTTTTTCACTATAATTAAAATATGACTACAAACAAAAATTTTCATGAAAAATTAGAATCTCATTATTTCCTGTGACAATTTTTTTCCTATCATAATTATTAAAATTTATAGTCGCAAAACTTGTCATTATGTGTCTTTTTTTGCACCAGAAAAATGGATTTGTGATAAAAAATGGTAACAAAATATATTGCATCACCATATGTTACACATGTTTGTTAATTGTGACAAAATATTACTATGATTTTAGTTTCTGTGTCATTGTGTAACGCTCGGGAAACAACTAGGACACTTGAGTTACTCTAGCAGTATGAAGATCTTCTTACATGTTTAGAATGTCCGAACATATCTCAGTCAATGCCAAAGCACTTCAGTCGTTGGTCGGGAGTAGATGCCTCATGTACTCATAAGGAGTAGGTCAGTTGGGTGTACATTTCCGATGTTGAAATTTCAAATCTCACCTTAAGTAGGCTAAAAAGGTGTGTCCCGAGATGCAGTGAATCCTCCAACCACACCATGATGCCTACCTTAGCATGTGTGTTTAACATACTTGTATGCTTATATTTTGCTTACTAGCACGGCCATATAGTGAATGCATGTAGTATAGTTTAGTTATTAGCTTGGCATTGAGCTTGTGGGCTCAACGTTCAAAATTTGTTTCTGTGCGCAGGTTCTTAGGAGGACCGTAGAGGAGCTTATTGCACATTTGACTTTCAAGACTTTCAGAGCAGCAACAGAGTACGTCTTGAGTCATTATTTAGATGGCATGTACTAGTCATAGATTTTCGTGTATTTGAGTCGTAAACCTATTTGAATATTTGAATTATATTATTTTGGAACATATTTTGGGTGCTCCCCATTTGTAAACTTGAGCACTTATGTTTTTATTTTATGATTTCAATTTGTAGTAATTAAAATGATGTTTTTCATTTTTTTAAAGAAGAAATTTCAAGTTAGCCACTTCGGTGGTCCTATATAATACTTTGGTTAGGCATCTTCAAGTCGGATCGAATTAAGGTGTTACATTATCTAACGTTCATGAACATAAATGAACGAATGTTCCATTTTTTCGTGTTCATTCATTTAATTAAACGGACATGAAATCTTGTTCATGTCCATTCGTTTAATAAATAAACGAACTTCCCACCAAGTGATTCACGAATGATTCGTCGAACGTTCGGTTCATTTACATGCCTAAATATAATCTTAATTCAACCTATAAGGGAGGGGAATAAGGACTCTAGGGGAAGAAAAGCAGTTGTTCCTAATCAATCTAGAAGTCATGACTTAAGAGAATATGAGTGAACAAAGATAAATAATTTGACCAACCGATCAAATATATTTGCTCAAATGTAGTAACAAAATTATTTGATCTTTAATTTAAAAATTATATAAGTTAAATATTAATTTTAGTGACACATTACAAATTCTTAACTTAGTTTAATGGTCAAACATTGGACACTTGTTCAAAGTGTCCCAAATTCAACAAAAAAATAATTTATTTTACAATGGTAATATAGTATAAGTTAAACATAAAATTGGATGAAATTAATATAAATGATAACCTAGTAGGTACGTTTTTTTTAAGAGAGTTAGGGTTCTATCCTTACCAACACTATATGTTAATTTTTTTATCCGACTAATAAGGGTGACAAAATTGATATAATTTTTAATAATAAATGATAAAAATAAAATAGAGAATTAAATATAATTTAAAAAAAATAATATTTGAATTACTAAAATAAAATATCTAAATAAATTAGTGATCAAATAGATAATATATCGAAAAATTTAATATAATTGTAAAATTTTAAAATATTTTATTTAACATAAGTTTAAACATATTTAAATATAGTTTTATTTAATAAATTGAATTATTTAAAATTTGATATTAATTTAATAATAATTTTAGGGTAAATTATGTATTTAAGTCACCCATCTATTCGTGTGGTTTTATTTGGTCACCAACGTCGTTTTGATCACTCGTTACAAAATAAACAAAATTACTGACGTGATAATTTTTTTTATTTTTCAATGATGACTTGATATTACCTTATGGTGACACGTCAGTATCGCTAATATTTTTTTAGCGGCTGAAATTGGGGTTGTAAAATGACTTACCCTTTTTCAATTGGTAAGTTGTTTTATGGGAGAAAAGAATTCATTTTCCTTTGATAATAAAAAATTTTCTTTTGACTAATTAGTTTTCCTTTAACTAAACATAGGACAACTATGAAAACATTTTCGATAAAATATTTTCCCCCAGACATATAGAGGTATAATTTTGGAAAAAAAATAGTTATGTGATCAAAATGGAATAACTAGAATAAGTATGTGACTAAAACATAATAATGAGAATAAATTGGTGACTAAATAATTTGTGTACCCTAAATATTAATTAAACATAAAAACCTCTTTGCAAATACGAAAATCTTAATTACATCGTCAGGTCAATAGATCAAAACTCGAAATCCAAACCAGACTACCAAAGATCTAAACCAGATGGTATACATATTAGCCACTCTTCCCAGTTTAAGCACTTAAACCAACCTTTGAAAATGCCCACCACCACCGTCTTCTTCCTCCTCCTCCTCTTCTCCGCCGCCACAATTCTCCTCAGCTCCGCCGCCCCTATCCCCGGACTCGACTCCTTCTTAACCCAACAATCCCGCATCGACCCCAAATCCACAAATGACCCTTTCCAATCCCTCCCTTCTTCCCTAAAACAATCCCTTTCTTCTTCCTCCCCTGGCCCTCTCCACATCCCTTCCTTGATCTCCTCTCTCCTTTCCCTTTCCGTCCCAATCCCTCTCCATATCCGCCTCGTTGGCCCCAATTTCTCTTCCTCCTCCAGTTCCCTCCTCACTTCCTTCCTCCAATCCTCCGTCACCTCCTCCCACTTCCACCTCATCTCTACTTCTCCTTCTCCTCCTCCTCCTCCTCCTCCTCACTCGCTTTCCATCAGCCACTCCCTCCATTTTGACGTCTCTTTGTCTTCTTCCTCTCTTTCATCTTCTCTTTCCGCCGCTATTTCCTCCGCCCTTTCCTCCTCTCCTTCCTCCCTCCGTACCCATCTCCTTTCCATCTCGTATGCCACCGTCGACTCCATCATTTCTGGCCATTTCGACTCCGAGAAAACTGAAAATTCCGTTTACATCTATATCCTCAATCTGGGTGTCACCTCCAAGCAACCTTATGCATACTCTTACTATCATGCCGATTCCTCCGCAGGCTACACTAATTGCTTGGGGTCTCTTTGGACCGGCAGTAAAAGGTATCTTTGGATTGATCTCGGGGCGGGTCCGGTTGACTACGGGCCGGCTTTATCTGGTGATGGGGTACTACCTAGAGGTGAGTTTCACCCTTTAGCAGCTTTACATGGAAGACCCAAATCCGATAAAGCCTTCCTCTCGGAGTTGGCTTCTTTGATATACAGTGCTTATCAGGTACTTGTTGTTCCTCCTCTGAGAATTCCTGTTCATTTTGAGAATTCTTTAACCGTTCAGCTTATCCATATTCACCGATCTGGAAGTGAGGATTTAAGTGGTTTGGAGTGGAATGTGATTGAAAAATCGTTTCGTGATGAGGCAAATGATGGTGAGTTGTTGTTCGGAAGTCAGAGTTTAGAGTTCAAAAAGTATAGCGTTAAGTATGAGGAGTGTTCGATTTGTTCTTTTGCGGTTTCTAGGTCGACCAACTCGTTTACTTCGAGGTTTCTGTTCGATAACTATACTTTGATTGTGAACGAGTATTTGGATTCAAAACGATTGCATCAGATATTGTCTGATTCGGCAGAGGAGTTTAGGAGGGTTGCAGCCTTGCCCGAGGAGGACTTTGGTAGTAGGGTACTTCCTGTTTATGTATTTGACTTGGATTATCATACCACTTTGTTGCTTGATCGGTATCATCAGACTATTGCATTTAGAGATATGGTTATCGCTGTTAGGACAAAAATTGCACAAACAGTTGGTGATTACAGTTGTAACGGTCGTCATGTTTTTACTCGTACAAGGGAGCTGCAGAGGCCACTTGTTGGTTCGATTTTACAGAGTATGTGGGGAGTGTCGCCTACTCATTTGATATGGAGCCCTACGCATAATAGTACTCTGGTGGATTACACATGGAGTGTTGGTCAGACACCTTTTGGACCATTTTCAGAGGTTTCGTCGTTGTCTTTTGTGCAGAAGGATGCAGCTCGGAGAAATTTTATCTTGACGTCATTGAATTATAGTTTAACTAGTGCTATTGATGTTCTCGAATCTATTGATGCACAAGGTGGGGATAGAAATCTTCTTAAACAGAAGCAGAATGTTGAGTTCATACAGAGATGGAACTTGTTTAGGTACAAGCTGGACAAAACAGTTTCCTCTTTGTCACATTTTGACTTTGAGATGGCATTCTATTACTTGAAGTCCTCAGATCATGATCTCTATGCTATTCATGATCTTGTTTACATTGCATCACAAGAGATTGAGGCATCACTTGTTTGTTTCAAGGACCCACAATTCCCATGGGCTGCATTATCATTTTCTGCAGTTGTTTTCCTTGCCCTCTCTTATGTTTACGCAAAAAGAGAGAAACTTTTCAGAAACAAGAGGAAGCGATTTTGAAAGTTAATGAAACAAATTCTGTATCATTTGAACTTAATAAAGCACATGTATTCCTGTGAGAATGGTAAGTCCCAAGATCGAAGCATAGCTTTACTCAAGACTTTCAGAAATTTTAAAGAGAATTCTGTTTCGTTTCTCATATTTTGATGGCTGCATAACCTGTCAAAATGCTATATTTTCCTTGCATGCTGGATGAATGTGAACCGTATCATCTTGACGCAGTTTGTGTCATCTGTGACATCTGCCTGCTTCCAATCGTTCTGGGCATCAAACTATACATCCATTTGAAAGACCATGCATCTGCTCTTAAATTGCAGTGCACTTCTATAACCAGATTATGACTATTTATCCTGCCATCTTTTTCAACCTGAAGTTTATAACTTACTGCTGATATGAAGGCATATGGTGTAGACATCCCTGTGAATCAATTATATGGAATATGAACTAGGCGTCTAGTCTGCTGTTTTATTTAGTTCAAGGCACATTTGCACTTGGTGGATTAGTTTGCTCTTTCTATATTTAACACGAGGTTGTCACCATTCTCTTTTATTTCCCCATGGTGTTAGAAAAAAGGTAAGCTAGCAATCATTGAGACCAGGGGCAGCTATACACAATATCTCAATTTGTCACTATGTCAAAAACTTTGCACCTGCCTATTCAATTAAAGCTGTACTTTTCTGGCATTAATCTTTTGTGGTTTTATGTATCAGTGCATTGATGCCAGCTATAGTTTAGGTTAATAACATTTATCCCAGAGTAGCTTATAAGTTATGTTGGTCTTCGTTTTGCTGTAATATCTAATGCTCTGTTTGTTTTCCCCCCGAAAAAATTGAGAGAAATTCAAACTGTTTGAGTTCGATTCTGCCTAGATTGAATACCAGTCTAAACTCGAGTTTGATGTAGCTTTATATGTTCGAACTAGTTTGAACTCGCCATCTTAATTTTAAGAGGCGTAAGATGCAAAGGATCTTTGGAGCCTAGGCGAGGTACACCTTTTATGCCAAAAGTTTATAAATCAGTTCTGAGATTCTGAAACATATCCACATCCGTTATTGAATTGCTTCACTCCCGAATCAGCACTTAATTTCCTACCCACGTTATGTTTCTTCACCATTGTTTGTCCACTCGGGTAAAGACCTATTTCTACCATCCATGAAACCTTAGTTTCCAATCCATGAAACCTTAGTTTCCAAAGCATTTTAACGTGGAGTTAGGTTACCTTAATTTTGATAAGGACACATGGATATAGGACAACTATAAATGGTCGCCACGTAGAATAATAACTTATCCACACATAAAGAACGATGAAGGACACTTATCCCTGGATAAAAATTACTTGCCTCACTTCAATACATTTTTTAATGGATTAACGGAATTTAAACGGTCGAATGATTTGAACCGGAATGATTTGAACCGGCCAGACCGATAACGTTAAAGATCAAACACATTTAATTAAAAATCGATTATCAAAGTTCATCAAACCCATAAAAAAACTATCGGCATAATTTACCTTCTGACAAACGAACGATGAAAGACACTTATCCCGGGATAAAAATTGCTTGCCTCACTTCAATACCTCGTTCTCTGTCCCTTTCATAAAAATTCGCCAATATATTTGATGATTGTAATATTTACAATCACTATTTTATTTATTTCTAAATAATACATGTTATTTTATAATAAATTTTAAATTTCTGCATAACTCTAAATTGTTATTGAATATTTAATAAAATTTACTAAGTAGATATTATTTAATTTTTTATTATTTTAAAATTAATTATATTTACTATTAAATAAACAAATAAAAAAAAGCTTGATAACATTATGAAAACACGTATGTTTTGGTGGAAGGAGCACGCCGGACACGAAAGAGAATAGTTGAGCAGGTGATTATTATGGGAAGTTTAAAAACATGTTAATATAAGGTTAAATGGATTGAAATCAGTTATTACTTAAAATATGATGAGTCTACAGCGCACGTTATGCACTGATATACACTGATTAAATTTATAAATAATCATTAAACTATGATAAAATGATTTTTATTGGTCATTTAATTTTTAAAAAATATTAAATAAATATTAAATTTTGAATTTCATTAAAAGGAAGTATTGACACTTAACTATCGTTAAGGACTAATGTGACATATTAAATTGATAAAACTATCTCATGTGCTCAATCAATTGTGACTTTAATTTTGTTTTTGATATATATTTTTTAATATTTTTAAGTAATAATTCTAAAAAAATTTAAAAAATAGTTTTAAATATATCAATTTTTAAAATTTATTTTTGAAATTATAAATATATTTTTAAAATTTTATTTAAAACCATAAAAAATTAAAATTTCATTTTTTATAATTAAAATTGTTGGAATTCAAAAATTATAATTTTTTTAAATATAATCGAAATTAAATATAAAAAGTTAAGAGTTAAAAAATTTCATATTTTTAAAAAATAATTATAATTTTATGAATTAAAATATTAATTATAAATTTTTATTTTCTGAAAAGTACTTTTATTATTTTAAAAATGACTCGTGAATTTATATATATATATATATATATATATATATAAATTGATTTTTTGAATTATTACTTCAAAATATTAAAAAATATTAAAATGAAATTTAGTTTACAATTAAGGGTTCAAATGGAATATTTTTTTATTAATTTAACATGTTACATTATTCATTTAATGATAATTAAAGATGCAATATTCATTTTATAATACAATTGAAGAGTCGAATGAGATATTATGAAACTTTTAAAAGTTCAATATTCAAAATGATTATTTTAGTATATATTGAAAATATTTTGATGTTTCGATATAACAAATTAAATTAAAAGAATTTTAATTTTGAAAATGATTTTTCTAAGCATATTCGATATATTAAATCGAATATCAAAATATTACTCAAAGTATTTCAAAGTTCATTTTAAATCCTTACTAAAGTGTAAAATTAAGTTTTAATCTTAAAATAATTTCAAAACAATTTTACAAAGTATTTCGAACCGTTTCAAAGTAAAAAATTCCAGATTGCTCAGAGGGAACCGATTCCCCCCTAAGGGGGTACCGATTCCCCCATGAATGGTTTTGCTCCGAGAAAAACAGAATGCTCGGAGGGAACCGATTCCCCCCAGGGGGTATCGATTCCCCCCACTATTTAACGGTCGAAATATTTGAATTTTACACTTAGGGAACCGATTCCCTATGAGGGGATACCGATTCCCCCCACGCTCCAAGCTGTTGTATTAATTGTTTTCACACTTAAACGGCTCCAATAACTTCATTAATGATCCCCAACGTTCAGAATTGATTCAAGGAGTATTTAAACAAGCTTAAAAGCCATTGGTCAACAACAAGAAACATCAAGCAACTAGAATCAAGAGAGAATCAAAGAGAAAGCATCAAACCTAAAGTTTGAGCATTTCAAGCTTATTTTTCATTCAATATTCATTTTGCTTTCAAGAACACTTAGAGTGCTCAATTGTATTCATTCTTGAGTGTTCTTTTCTTTGTTCTAGAATTGTGCAAACAATCTACCTTGTGAGGATTTCCTTGTAAGTTTGCAAATTTGTATTGTTCTCTTTGAGAGAGTGTTCTTAAGAATTTGGGGTATAATTCTTGAGGGTTTGTAAGGTTACTCTTTGTCCTCAAAAGAAAGATAAATTAGTGAATTTGTGGAAAATCCTTAGTGTGGATAGATAAGGTAGTGGACGTAGACTTTGGTTGAGAATGTCGAACCACTCTAAATCGCTGTGCAATTACTTTCAATTTTCTGCAAAAGCTTCCACCAAATTTTTAATTGCCAATTCACCCCCCTCTTAGCCAATTCCGTCAATCGATTAACTCAACAATTGACATCAGAGCCTAACTCATTTGAAGGTTTAATCGCCTCTTGAGTCGATTCGGGAAGAGTTACATCGATAATCAAAGTCATCAATGGCCTCTACTTCAAACTTCGACTCCGGTCTCGATTCGATGCCCGTCAACAAGCCTCCTTTCTTCAATGGGGCTAACTATGCCTATTGGAAAAATAGGATGATGTACTTTATTCAAGCAAGTGACATGGGAGCATGGAATGTCGTAGAAGAAGGATACATCAAGCCTCTTACTCATCCAAGATTGTGGAGTGAAGGAGAGACAAGAATGTTCCAGCTCAACTCCAAAGCCATCCATATTATATTTTGTGCTCTTGGACCAGATGAATATGAAAGAGTTTCATCTTGTACAACCGCCAAAGAAATATGGGAAAAACTTCAAGTCACTCATGAAGGTACCGATGAGGTAAAGAAATCTAAAATTAGTATTCTAATGCATATCTATAAAAATTTCAGGATGAAACCAAATGAAGATATCAAAGCTATGACAAATAGATTTTCAATGATTGTCAATAGTCTCAAATCATATGGAGAGACCATTTCAAATGAAATGCTTGTGAGGAAGTTAGTCTACTCCATTCCAAAATCGTGGCAATCAAAGAAGACGACAATCATCGAGTCTAAGGACCTAACGTCCTTAACTCTTGAAGAACTAATCGGTTCCGTTCTCACTCATGAAATGATGCTTGAAGATGAAGTGGACCTCGATAAAATTGACGAGACACCAAAGGAGAAGGAGAAGAAGAAAAACATTGGAATTGCTCTCAAATCCACAAAAGATGAGAGCAATTCGAATGACGATAATGATGACGAGGAAATGGAATTATTTTCCAAACGATTCAGAAAGTTGATGATGCCCAACCGAGGAAGAAAATTCAAACGTCATGAAGGCTTCAAAACTGAATCTAAGGAGAAAGACCCGATCATTTGTTATGAATGCAAAAAGCCGGGGCATGTCAAATATGATTGCCCATAATTGAAGAAAAAGGGTCAATCCAAAAAGAAGCACAAGGCTCGTGTAGCTACATGGAGCGATGAAGAAGGTTCTGATGAAGAGGAACAAGAAGTTGCAAACTTGTGCTTGATGGCTATCGGGGAAGATTATAAGGTAACCTCTAACTCATTTGATTTGGATGAATTATCTTATGATGAGTTATTAGAGGATTATAGTGGGCTGGCTTCGGATTATAAGACTCTATTTTCAAAATACAAAAATGATATTTCAAAATTGAAAAACAAAAATAGTCTTATATCCAGGACCAACAATGAGCTTAAAAGTAAGATCAAAGAATTGCAAATCAAAATTAATGATTTTGAAAAGAAAAATACTGATTTGTATAACTTACTTTCAAAAGTTCATGATGATCATCAAAAGAAGATTGATGATCTTAAAACTTCTTTTAATAAGGTTGGAACAAAAAGTTTTGAAAAAGGTGAGAATTCAAAATCCAACTTTGTTAAGAAAAGTTTTAGAAGCTACAATCATAGAAGTCCTCAACGAACATTGAATGGTAAAATTGTTAGGAATATATGGGTTCCTAAAGAATTCATTACTACTAAAGATAAGGATGTCCTTCATAAATGGATAACAAAAGGGACAAGGATTTTAGAAACTAATAAATATGGACCCAAAAGAATTTGGGTACCAAAAATTTGAAATTAATCTATGTTTGTAGAAAAATGAGCATTGCTACAAGGCACGGAAAACAAATCTAAATTCATGGTAGCTTGATAGTGGATGCTCGAGATACATGACTAAGGAAAAAAACCGATTCATAGAGTTTAACGCCAAAAATAGAGGAGAAGTGACTTTTGGTGATAATTTAAAAGGTCACATTGAAGGTATAGGTACAATAGGTAATACCTATTCCATACAAATTAAAAATGTATTATATGTGAATGGATTAAAGCATAATCTATTGAGTATTAGTCAATTATGCGATAAGGGATTCATTGTCATGTTTGAAATTAATGGTAGTAAAGTCATTGACATTGCATCTAATCAGGTTATGCTTGTTGGTCATAGAATAGGAAACATATACATGGTGCATTTAGATTCTATTGATATGACTAATTTGTGCCTAGTTGCTAAGGATGAGCATGATAGTTGGTAATGGCATAGGAGACTAGGACATGCTAGCATGAGTGTTTTGCAACGGTTAGTTCAAGGAGAATTGGTTCGAGGGTTGCCTAAACTAAAATTTGATAATGATAAAATCTGTGATGCTTGTGCTAAAGGAAAACAAAAGCGAGTTTCTTTTAAATCCATTAATGATGTGTCAACTAGTAGAGTATTACAATTGATCCATATAGATCTTTTTGGGCCAACTAGGACTACTAGCTTGGGTGGAAAACATTATGCATTTGTCTTGGTAGATGACTATTCTAGATATACTTGGGTTCTATTCTTAAGTACTAAAGATGAAGCATTAGAAAATTTCATCATATTTTCAAAAGTAATCCAAAACGAAAAATGTTATTCTATCACTAGTGTTAGAAGTGATCATGTCACTGAATTTGAAAATCTTAGATTTAATGAGTTTTGTAATTCTAATGGTATTAGCCATAATTTTTCAGCACCTAAAACCTCTCAACAAAATGGAGTTGTTGAGAGGAAAAATTGAACTTTAGAAGAAATGGCTAGAACCATGCTTTGTGAAAATAATTTTCCAAAATATTTTTGGGCGGAAGCCACAAATACCGCTTGTTATGTTGTAAATCGAGTAATAATTAGGCCAATTTTAAAGGAAACTCCATATGAAATTTTCAAAAATAAAAAGCCTAACATTAGCTATTTTCATCCTTTTGGATGTAAATGTTTTGTTTTAAACAACGGTAAAGAAAACCTTGGCAAATTTGATGCTAAAAGTGATGAAGGAATTTTTCTGGGTTATTCCTTAAATTCTAAAGCTTATCGAGTATTTAATAAAAGAACATTTGTTGTAGAAGAGTCTATACATGTTGTTTTCGATGATAATCTCCTTCCGAGGAAGGATTCTTGTGTTAATGATGATATAGGAATTATAAATACAAATGACGTTAGACATGACGTTGGAGAATCATGTTGAAAACATTTTGATGTTCAATATAACAAATTAAATTAAAAGAATTTTAATTTTTTCTAAGCATATTCGATATATTAAATCGAATATCAAAATATTACTCAAAGTATTTCAAAGTTCATTTTAAATCCTTACTCAAGTGTAAAATTAAGTTTTAATCTTAAAATAATTTCAAAACGATTTTACAAAATATTTCGAACCATTTCAAAGCCAAAAATTCCAGATTGCTCAAAGGGAACTGATTCCCCCCCCAAGGGGGTACCGATTCCCCCTGAATGGTTTGGCTCCGAGAATTCCAGTATGCTCGGAGGGAACCGATTCCCCCTAGGGGGTACCGATTCCCCCCACTATTCAACGGTCGAAATATTTAAATTTTACACTTAGGGAACTGATTCCCCATTAGGGGTATCGATTCCCCCCACGCTCCAAGAAGAAATATTAATTGTTTTCACACTTAAACGGCTCAAAAAACTTCATTAATGATCCCCAACGTTCAGAAGTGATTCAAGGTGTATTTAAGCAAGCTTAGAAGCCATTGATCATTAACAAGAAACAAAAGCAACTAGAATCAAGAGAGAATCAAAGAGAAAGCATCAAACCTCAAGTTTGAGCATTTCAAGCCTATTTTTCATTCATTATTCATTTTGCTTTCAAGAAAACTTATTGTGCTCAATTGTATTCATTCTTTAGTGTTATTTTCTTTGTTCTAAAATTGTGCAAACAATCTACCTTGTGAGGATTTCCTTGTAAGTTTGCAAATTTGTATTGTTCTCTTTGGGAGAGAGTGTTCTCAAGAATTTGGGGTATAATTCTTGAGGGTTTGTAAAGTTACTCTTTGTCCTCAAAAGAAAGATAAATTAGTGAATTTATGGAAAATCCTTAGTGTGGATAGCTAAGGTAGTGGACGTAGACTTTGGTTGAGAAAGTCGAACCACTCTAAATCGCTTTGCAAATTTCTTTCAATTTTCTGCAAAAGCTTCCTTCAAAATTTTAATTGCCAATTCACCCCCCTCTTGGCCATATTCGTCAATCGATTAGCTCAATAATTGGTATCAGAGCCTAACTCATTTGAAGGTTTAATTGCCTCTTGAGTCGATTCGGGAAGAGTTACATCGATAATCAAAGTCATCAATGGCCTCTACCTTAAACTTCGACTCCGGTCTTGATTTGATGCCTGACAACAAGCCTCATTTCTTCAATGGGGCTAACTATGCCTATTGGAAAAATAGAATGATGTACTTTATTCAAGAAAGTGACATGGGAGCATGGAATGTCGTAGAAGAAGGATACTCCAAGCCTCTCACTGAGCCAAGATTATGGAGTGAAGGAGAGACAAAAATGTTCCAGCTCAACTCCAAAGCCATCCATATTATATTTTGTGCTCTTGGACTAGATGAATACGGAAGAGTTTCATCTTGTACAACCGCCAAAGAAATATGGGCAAACTTCAAGTCACTCATGAAGGTACCGATGAGGTAAAGAAATCTAAAATTAGTATTCTATCGCATAACTATGAAAATTTCAAGATGAAACCAAATGAAGATATCAAAGCTATGACGGATAGATTCTCAACGATTGTCAATGGTCTCAAATCATATGGAGAGATCATTTCAAATGAAAAGCTTGTGAGGAAGCTATTTTACTACCTTCTAAAATCGTGGCAATCAAAGAAGACGGCAATCATCAAGTCTAAGGATCTAACGTCTTTAACTCTTGAAGAGCTAATTAGTTCACTCCTCACTCATGAAATGATGCTTGAAGATGAGGTGGACCTCGATAAGATTGAAGAGACACCAAAGGAGAAGGAGAAGAAGAAAAACATTAGAGTTGCTCTCAAATCCACAAAATATGAGAGTGATTCGGATGAAGATGACGATGACGAGGAAATGAAATTGTTTTCCAAACGGTTCAGAAAAATGATGAGACCTTACCGAGGAAGAAAATTCAAACGAAATGAAGGCCTAAAAATGAACCAAAAGAGAAGGTTCATGTGATTGCCCACAATTGAAGAGAAATGATCAATCAAAGAATAAGCACAAGGCTCATGTGGCTACATGGAGCGATGAAGAAGGTTCCGATGAAGAGGAATAAGAAGTAGCAAACTTGGGCTTGATGACATTCGGGGAAGATTCTAAGGTAACCTCTAACTCATCTGATTTTGATGATTTATTCTATGATGATTTATTAGAGGAATATAATGGGTTGGCTTCGGATTATGAGAAATTGTTTTTAAAATATAAAAATGATGTTTTAAAATTGAAAAATGAAAATAAACTCATATCCAAAACCAACAACGATCTTGAAAGTAAAATCAAAGATTTGCAAATCAAACTAGAAGAGTTTGAAAAGAAAAATTTGGATTTGCAAAATTTACTTTCAAAGGTCAATGATGATCATCAAAAGAAAATTGATGATCTTAAAGCCTCTTTTGATAAAGTTGGAACAAAACGTTTTGAAAATGGAGAAAATTCAAAATCTAACTTTGTTAGAAAAAGTTTTAAAAACTATAATCATAGAGTCCCCAAAGAACCTCTAATAGAAAAATCATTAAAAGTATATGGGTTCCTAAAGAGCTCATTACTACTAAAGATAAGGATATCCTACACAAATGGATACCTAAGGGGACTAGGATTTTGGAAACTAATGAATATGGATCCAAAAGAATTTGGGTACCAAAAATTAGAAATTAATCTATGTTTGTAGGAAAAGGAGCATTGCTACAAAGCATGAGAAACAAATCCAAATTCATGGTACCTTGATAGTGGATGCTCAAGTCACATGACCGAAGACAAAAACCGGTTCATTGAGCTTAACGCCAAAAATGGAGGAGAAATGACTTTTGGTGATGATTCAAAAGGTCACATTGAAGGTATTGGTACTATTGGTAATACCTCTTCCATACAAATTAAGAATGTTTTATATGTGAATGGATTAAAGCATAATCTATTGAGTATTAGTCAATTTTGTGATAAGGGATTCAATGTCATGTTTGATATTAATGGTTGTAAAGTCATTGACATTGCATCTAATCAGATTATGCTTGTTGGTCATAGAATAGGAAACATATACATGGTGCATTTAGATTCTATTGATATGACTAATTTGTGCCTAGTTGCTAAAGATGAACATGATAGTTGGTTATGGCATAGGAGACTAGGACATGCTAGTATGAGTGTTTTGCAACGGCTAATTCAAGGTGATTTTGTTCGAGGGTTGCCTAAGATTAAATTTGATAATGATAAAATCTGTGATGCTTGTGCTAAAGGAAAAAAAAGCGAGTTTCTTTTAAATCCATTAATGACATATCAACTAGAAGAGTATTACAATTGATCCATATGGATGTTTTTGGGCCAACTAGGACTACTAGCTTGGGTGGAAAACAATATGCATTTGTCTTGGTAGATGACTATTCTAGATATACTTGGGTTCTATTCTTAAGTACTAAAGATGAAGCATTATAAAATTTCATCACATTTTCAAAAGTAATCCAAAACGAAAAAGGATACTCTATCACTAGTGTTAGAAGTGATCATGGCACTGAATTTGAAAATCTTGGATTTAATGAGTTTTGTAATTCTAATGGTATTAGCCATAATTTTTCAGCACCTAGAACCCCTCAACAAAATAGAGTTGTTGAGAGGAAAATCGAACTTTAGAATAAATGGCTAGAACCATGCTTTGTGAAAATAATTTGCCAAAATATTTTTGGGCGGAAGCCACAAATACCGCTTGTTATGTTGTAAATCGAGTAATGATTAGGCCAATTTTAAAGAAAACTCCATATGAAATTTTCAAAAATAAAAAGCCTAACATTAGCTATTTTCATCCTTTTAGATGTAAATGTTTTATTTTAAATAACGGTAAAGAAAACCTTGGCAAATTTGATGCTAAAAGTGATGAAGGAAGTTTTCTGGGTTATTCCTTAAATTCTAAAGCTTATCGGGTATTTAATAAAAGAACTTTAGTTGTAGAAGAGTCTATACAAGTTATTTTCGATGATAATCCCCTTCCAAGGAAGGATTCTTGTGTGAATGATGATTTAGGTATTATAAATACAAATGAAGTTAGACATGACGTTGAATAACCATCATCAAATGAAGAAACAAAAGATGAGGTAACTCATGATCCTCTTGAAAATCCAACCATTGAAGAAAGGGAAGTATCTTATCCAAAAGAGTACAATTATGTCAAGGATGGTGAGATTATAGGTGATCCATCCAAAGGGGTAACAACTCGATCTTCTCTTAGAAATATTTGTAATTATGTTACATTTATTTCATGCATAGAGCCTAAGAATATTAAAGAAGCATTAAAAGATGAACATTGGATTATGGCTATGCAAGAAGAATTAAATCAATTTGAGAGAAGTAAAGTATGGACATTAGTTGAAAGGCCTAGTAATAAATCTACTGTAGGTACTAGATGAGTATTTAGGAATAAGCTTGATGAGAGTGGTAATATAGTGAGAAACAAGGCTAGACTTGTTGCTCAAGGGTATACTCAAGAAGAAGGCATAGACAATGATGAAACATATGCTCCCGTAGCTAGGATGGAAGCAATTAGAATGTTAATAGCATTTGCATGTTTTCATGAATTTAAACTATATCAAATGGATGTTAAAAGTGCATTTTTAAATGGTTTTATAAAAGAAGAAGTGTATGTGGAACAACCTCCAGGTTTTGAAGATTCAAAATTTCCGAATCATGTTCTTAAATTGACAAAAGCGCTTTATGGTTTAAAACAAGCTCCTAGAGCTTGGTATGAAATGCTGTCAAATATTTTAATTGAAAAAGGTTTTTCAAAAGGGAAGGATGACACTACATTGTTTTTAAAGCATAAAGGTAAAGATTTATTAGTAGTTCAAATTTATGTTGATGATATAATATTTGGTTTTACTAATGATGTTCTTTACCAAGAATTTTCTAAGCTAATGCAAAGCGAATTCGAAATGAGCATGATTGGAGAGCTCTCATTTTTCTTGGGACTCCAAATCAAGTAAAGAAAAGATGGCATCTTTATCAATCAAGCTAAGTACGTCAAAGATATGCTCAAGAAGTTTGGACTGGAAAATGGAAAACCTCATGACACTCCAATGAGCTCTTCAACAAAGTTCGAGTTAGATGAAGGAGGTAAATGTGTAGATGTTAAATTATATAGGTCAATGATTGGCTCTTTGCTTTATCTAACTGCAAGTAGACCGAACATTATGTTTAGTGTTTGCTTATGTGCTAGATTTTAATCATGTCCTAAGGAATCACATTTACTAGCTGTTAAGAGAATCTTTAGATACCTTAAGGACACTCCTAGTTTAGGACTTTGGTATCCTAGAGACTCTAGCCTTAGCTTGCATGCCTTTTCTGATGCGGATTATGGAGGATGCAAATTAGATAGGAAAAGCACCTCCGGTACTTGCCAATTCCTTGGAAATATGCTGATTTCTTGGTTTTCAAAGAAACAAAATTGTTTTACATTATCTACCACTGAAGTCGAATACATTTCAGCTGGTAGTTGTTGTGCACTAGTTTTATGGATGAAACAACAACTTTTTGATTATGGAATTGAAGTAGGTACCATTCCTATCAAGTGTGACAATACTAGTGCTATTTGTCTCACTAAAAATCCCATCCAACACTCTAGAACTAAGCACATTGAAATAAGACATCACCTCATTAGAGACCATGTCACTAAGGAAGATGCAGTTCTAGAATTTGTTGATACTTTGCACCAATTAGCGGATATCTTTACAAAACCTTTAGACAAGGAAAGATTTTGGACACTTAAGAGAGAATTAGGTTTAACCAACCTATCTTCACTTAGTGTTTAAAATAATTTTAGCAATTTTAAGACTAAATGAAAAATGCTTAGAATAGTAATTTTTGATTGCATTCATTGCTATTAGTTAGGGGGAGTTTATGATTCTTGATGAAAATTAACTTATGTTCAAATATAGTTTAAAGATTAATTTGGTTGTTTGAACGTGATTAATTTTCAATATATGAGTTGCCAATACCACTAGAGAAAATTAATTTAGAATTTTGTGTGTTTAAAATCGGATTTTAGTATTTTGGTGGAGAGGGAATCGATCCCCCCATGAGGGAACCGATTTCCCCTTTGAAGGGGAACCGATTCCCCCTAGGGGAATCGATACCCCCTGGGGTTCTGGATTTTAACACGGGCAGAACACTAAAAAATCCTAAACCCTCTTCTTCTTCCTTGCCTCTATTTCCCCTCTCTACTCTCCCTATCTCTATTCTTGCCTCAAATCAACGTTTTTAATCGGAATTCACTTCAAATATCATCTTCTAAACCTGCTAGCATCATTAAAATTTTACAAAAAAACATCAAAATGCACTCAATCTCATCTTTCAAGGTTATCCATTCTATTCCGACTTCCTAAACCATGTCCAATCCTAAACGTGCTAGGTCATCATCTAGTCGCTCACACCGTTAACCAAATCCACCTCCAAATCTTCCTCCTATTACTGAAATTCCAATTCCTAATCCTAATCCTATTGATTCTAATATGACTATCCAAAACTCGTGCTTTAATCATCCTGGTCCTAGAAATCATCGTTTTTGGTATTATCAATATTTTGAATCTTACAAAATTAGAGAAGAACGTATCCCTTCTCGTCAAGCTATGTTAGATATCAATTTTAGATATATTTCTCTTTTACAAGAGTGGAAATTTGATAAACTTTGTGACCTTGAACCTATAGTTTACCATCAACTTGTTCGCATCTTTTATTCTAATGCCGTTTGTGTTAAAAACCGAGCTCAAACTGAGACCATAGAAGTTCGTTCCTACCTCCTAGGACAATTCTTACATATTAACTCGGCACATAGCCAAAGTATTAGGATTAGATAATGATGGTGTATCAAATGAAAAACAAGTTTTAGGTTCTCGTTATAAAAGAAGAGATAGTACGAGTGTCTTAGACTTTTATGATCATTTTCTTCATCTAATGTTTTCTTGGTGGTTTCGACCATCCGGAGGTCGATACTCTACTCTTCGTACTTTAGATATTTGGTGGTTACATTGTTTCAAAAACAGTATTAAAATAAACCTACCTCAGATTATTTTTGCTGAAATCGTTGAAACCGTAAATCTTGTTCCTAACAAGAAACTCTGTTCATCTCTAGTTTACGGTTGCATTTTGAGTAATCTTTTTTCTAAAGCCGGGCTTAGAGTAGGTCTAGATGCCATATTTCCTCTAAAGAAACAAATTAATCTTCTTTCCTTAACGAGAGCAAGATGGATAAAGGATAAGGAAACCGGTGAATGAGTTTGATCTTCTGAAAATACTCCGTGAGCTAGTTCTTCACGAGCTACACCAGAAGCTGACGACGATCCCGAGCTTGAACAATTAATGCGAGACATCGATGAAGCCAAAGATGAGCCTGAGCAGCCCGAGGAGCAGCCTGAGGAGCAAGCACAACAAACGAATCAAATGCCTCCATATTTTTAATCTTTTATGGAGACATTCGATTTCCTATATGCTACAATAGATTCGCGCTTTACTTCTATAGAGTCCCATTTATCCACAATGGGAGCTGAACAATTGGAAATTCTTCAGGAGATGCGTGCAAACAATGAAGCAACCAACACTCGTATTAATCAACTCACTCATGAGATGGCCGCTATGCGAGCTCGTTTTCTTCCTCCCGATCCTCCTACGGATGCTTGATTCTTTGTTTTGCTTTAGTACTTTGAACTTAAAGCTTATTGTTTCAACATTTTGAATATTTTGGAATGTTTGATTTTTGTGGATTATCAAACTTTGGATTTGTTTGGATGTTTGAATATTTGGTTTAGTTAAATTTATTGCATCATTTACATCATTTTAGCAATATGACCAATTTTGCCATGTCACATTATTTATGAATATTGATTATGAAACTAATGGCTAACGTTTCTCTTGATTGTGATCTTAGCAGCTTAAACTATATATATAATCAATTGGCCAAATGATTTCAAAACCTTGTTTAAATTCATTTACGAATCTTTTTGATTTAACAAAAAGGGGGAGAAATGTTATTAAATTAAAAAAGGAGTTTTTGAAGAGGAATAGTGTTAAAGTAAGGGGGAGTAGTATTTTCAAAATCAAAATTCATTTTGAAATTAGAAAATCTTAAAATGTTTTGTTATATCAAAATGGGGGAGATTGTTGAAAACATTTTTATGTTTCGATATAACAAATTAAATTAAAAGAATTTTAATTTTGAAAAAGATTTTTTCTAAGCATATTCAATATATTAAATCGAATATCAAAATATTACTTAGAGTATTTCAAAGTTCATTTTAAATCCTTACTCAAGTGTAAAATTAAGTTTTAATCTTAAAATAGTTTTAAAACGATTTTACAAAATATTTCAAACCATTTCAAAGCCAAAAATTCCAGATTGCTCAAAGGGAACCGATTCCCCCCCAAGGGGGTATCGATTCCCCCCTGAATGGTTTGGCTCAGAGAATTCCAGTATACTCGGAGGGAACCGATTCCCCCCACTTTTCAACGGTCAAAATATTTGAATTTTATACTTAGGGAACCGATTCCCCATTAGGGGTATCGATTCCCCCCACGCTCCAAGTAGAAATATTAATTGTTTCACACTTAAACGGCTCCAAAAACTTCATTAATGAACCCCAACGTTCAGAAGTGATTCAAGGTTTATTTAAGCAAGCTTAAAATCCATTTATCAGTAACAAGAAACAACAAGCAACTAGAATCAAGAGAGAATAAAAGAGAAAGCATCAAACCTCAAGTTTGAGCATTTCAAGCCTATTTTTCATTCATTATTCATTTTTCTTTCAAGAACACTTATTGTGCTCAATTTTATTCATTCTTGAGTGTTCTTTTCTTTGTTCTAGAATTGTGCAAACAATCTACCTTGTGAGGATTTCCTTGTAAGTTTGCAAATTTGTATTGTTCTCTTTGGGAGAGAGTGTTCTCAAGAATTTGGGGTATAATTCTTGAGGGTTTGTAAGGTTACTCTTTGTCCTCAAAAGAAAGACAAATTAGTGAATTTGTGGAAAATCCTTAGTGTGGATAGCTAAGGTAATGGACGTAGACTTTGGTTGAGAAAGTCGAACCACTCTAAATCGTTGTGCAAATTTATTTCAATTTTTTGCAAAAGCTTCCACCAAATTTTAATTACCAATTCACCCCCCCTCTTGGCCATATTCGTCAATCGATTAACTCAATGAATCATCATCAAAGGAAGAAACGAAAGATGAGGAAACTCATGATCCTCTCGAGAATCCAACCATTGAAGAAAGGGAAGTATCTTATCCAAGAGAGTACAACTATGTCAAGGATGGTGAGATTATAGGTGATCCATCCAAAGGGGTAACAACTCGATCTTCTCTTAGAAATATTTGTAATTATGTTGCATTTATTTCATGCATAGAGCCTAAGAATATTAAAGAAGCATTAAATGATGAACATTAGATTATGGCTATGCAAGAAGAATTAAATCAATTTGAGAGAAGTAAAGTATGGACATTAGTTGAAAGGCCTAGTAATAAATCTACTGTAGGTACTATATGGGTATTTAGGAATAAGCTTGATGAGAGTGGTAATATAGTGAGAAACAAGGCTAGACTTGTTCTCAAGGGTATACTCAAGAAGAAGGCATAGACTATGATGAAACATATGCTCTCGTAGCTAGGATGGAATCAATTAGAATGTTATTAGCATTTGCATGTTTTCATGAATTTAAACTATATCAAATGGATGTTAAAAGTGCATTTTTAAATGGTTTTATAAAAGAAGAAGTGTATGTGGAACAACCTCCAGGTTTTGAAGATTCAAAATTTCTGGATCATGTTCTTAAATTGACAAAAGCACTTTATGGTTTAAAACAAGCTCCTAGAGCTTGGTATGAAAGATTGTCAAACTTTTTAATTGAAAAAGGTTTTTCAAAAAGGAAGGTTGATACTACATTGTTTTTAAAGCATAAAGGTAAAGATTTATTAGTATTTCAAATTTATGTTGATGATATAATATTTGGTTCTACTAATGATGTTCTTTGCCAAGAATTTTCTAAGCTAATGCAAAGTGAATTCGAGATGAGCATGATGGGGGAGCTCTCATTTTTCTTGGGACTCCAAATCAAGCAAAGAAAAGATGGCATCTTCATCAATCAAGCTAAA
Organism: Hibiscus syriacus; assembly: GCF_006381635.1. NCBI lineage: Eukaryota > Viridiplantae > Streptophyta > Magnoliopsida > Malvales > Malvaceae > Hibiscus > Hibiscus syriacus. The sequence continues at coordinate 521,872 of NW_024063196.1, forward strand.
TACGTTAAAGATATGCTCAAGAAGTTTGGACTGGAAAATGGGAAGCCATATAACACTCCAATGAGCTCATCAACAAAGCTTGACTTAGATGAAGGAGGTAAATGTGTGGATGTTAAATTATATAGGTCAATGAGTGGTTCTTTGCTTTATCTAACTGCAAGTAGACCGAACATTATGTTTAGTGTTTGCTTATGTGCTAGATTTCAATCATGCCCTAAGGAATCACATTTACTAGCTGTTAAGAGGATCTTTAGATACCTTAAGGACACTCCTAGTTTAGGACTTTGGTATCCTAGAGACTCTATCTTTAGCTTGCATGCCTTCTCTGATGTGGATTATGGAGGATGCAAATTAGATAAGAAAAGCACCTCCGGTACTTGCCAATTCCTTGGAAATATACTGATTTCTTGGTTTTCAAAGAAACAAAATTGTGTCGCATTATCTACTACTGAAGCGGAATATATTTCAGCCGGTAGTTGTTGTGCACAAGTTTTATGGATGAAACAATAACTTTTTGATTATGGAATTGAAGTAGGTACCATTCCTATCAAGTGTGACAATACTAGTGCTATTTGTCTCTCTAAAAATCCCATCCAACACTCTAGAACTAAGTATATTGAAATTAAACATAACTTCATTAGAGACCACGTCGCTAAGGAAGATGTAGTTCTAGAATTTGTTAATACTTTGCACCAATTAGCGGATATCTTTACAAAACCTTTAGACAAAGAAATATTTTGGACACTTAGGAGAGAATTAGGTTTAACTAACCTATCTTCACTTAGTGTTTAAAATGATTTTAGCATTTAAAAAAAATGAAAAATGCATATAATGATAATTTTTTATTGCATTCATTGCTATTAGTTAGGGGGAGTTTATGTTCTTTAGAGAAAAATAATTTTATGTTCAAATGAAGCTTAAGGATTAATTTGATTGATTGAACGTGATTAATTTTCAATATATGAGTTGCCAATACCACTAGAGCTAATTAATTTAGCATTTTAAGTGTTTGAAACAGATTTTTGACATTTTTGTGCTTCATGCATCGATACACTTAACAGTGCATCGATGCATCCCTTTGAATGTACATCGATTCATCATGTTGATACACCGATGCACGCCTTGAATGTGCATTTGTTTCAAACCCTAAAACTATATCCTCATCATCCATATGCCCCTCTCAATCTCTAAATTTTCCTTTTACTCAAAATCAACGTAATTTTATCAGAATCTTCGAGCTTTTCAACTCCTAATCCTGCTTTAATCATCAAATCGTGCAAAACAACATCTCATTCTTCTCAAATCCGAAATTTTCAAGGTATTTTTCTAAAAACATCTATTTTATCATATTCTAATCTTAGGACTAGTTTTAATTAGTTCTAGGATGAACATTTTATCGGGCATTGATTGTTTGATGATTACAAACTAGATTTTACAACCAATTTCATCAAAAACTCACAAATTTTCAAAGATTTTTTTTAATTTTTGAAATTAAAAAAAATTAAAAATTTGAATTTAATTTTTAAATTTGATGTTTTTGATTTAATTATTTTGTTTTCATAAAAACTATACATATTATGATTTTACAAAAATTGTTTTCAAATAGTTTTCAAAACCTTGCCCATTAGGATTCGGTTTAGAGAACCTTGAATTATTGAGGACTCAATTGAGTTTTGGGATAAATTGCATACATGTGTTTCAAATTGCATGTTATATTCCTTTTTCCGATTCCTAAACCATGTCTATTCCCAAACGCCCTAGGACTTCGTCGAGTCGTTCTCGTTCAAACCAACCTCCTAATCCTGTTCCTCCTCCACCTACATCTCTATTAGGATCTTGTTTTAACATGCTTGAGAGTCGTAGAGACGAATTGTAATCTAGGTATATAAATTATTTTCAAACTTATAGAATCCGGGAAGAACTTATTCCTTCTCTTCAAGCTATGATAGAAATTAACTTTGAATACCTTCCGATTCTTAAAGCTTGGAAGTTTGATAAATTGTTTAAGCTCAAACCTATCGTCTATCAACAATTAGTCCGCATTTTCTATTCCAATGCAGTATGTATTCAAAACGAAACTCAATGTGGAACTATAGCCATCAAATCTTATCTTTTAGGCCAATATATTAATATTGACCCCGCGATTATAGTTTCACGTTTTAGATTAGATGATGATGGAATATATAATGAGAATGAAACTGTAGATTATCCCTATGTTCCAAACGCTAGTGTTAGTACTTTACGATCTCATTACGATCGTTTTCTTCATCTGATGATCTCATGGTGGTTTAGACAATCCGAAGGTAGGTACTCCACTCTTCGTATTAGGGATTTGTGGTGGATGCAATGTCTCAAGAATAAAATCAAAATCAATCTACCCCACATTATCTTAAGTCAACTAGTTGATGTCATAAACATTGTTCCTTCAAAACATGTCGAAACATTAGTTTATGGATGTCTTCTTAATAACCTCTTTATCAAACTTGGTCTAGATGTCTCTCTCGACAATCCTATCCCACTCCAAAACCAAATCAATCTTACTTCCTTGAAGAAAGTGGATTGGAAACAAGACGAGGAAACCAGTCTTTGGGTATTTCTACCAGGTAAGCAAACCCTGGGAGCTAGTTCTTCACGAGCTGCTCCTAGCTCTTCTCGTGCTCTTCCTTCTCCTCCAGCACCGGCTGCTGACGATGATCCTGAGTTTCAACAGCTTGTGCAAGATATCGACGATCACGTACTAGACGATGAGCCTGCATCGGAACCAGCACGGCAAGAAGATCAAATGCCAACATATTTTCGATCTTTCTTGGAGTCATTTGATCTGCGGTTTGCTTCCATTGAGTCTCAGATTACTGAGTTTCAGCGGGAGATGCGTGAACGTATGGATGCACTCACTCTTGAAGTTCGAGCTCATTATCCTCCTCCTCCCGATCCTCTGATGGATTAGACATTTTCTCCTCCATGCTTTCTTAGTATTTCAATCTTGGATTGTTTTGATGTTTCTGGATTGTTTGTTTTGAATTGTTAAATGTTTGAATTTGTTATGATTTGGATGATTGGATTTTGAACTTAATATATATATTTGGTTTGATTGAATTTTCTTATTTTTGCATCATTAGACATATATGACCAATTACACCATTACACATTTGATTATGAATATTGATTATGGAAAAAATTGCTAATCTCTCTTTCGTTTGTGATCTTAGCAGCTTAAGCTATATATATATATTTACTCAATTGGCTATGTTTTTCAAAACCTTGTTTAAATCGGTTTTTAAATCTTTTTGATTTAACAAAAAGAGGGAGAAATATTAAGTGTTAAAAGGGATAAGTGTTATAGTAAGGGGGAGTAATTTTTCAAAATTGATATCAAATTTTTAGAAAATCTTAAAATAACACAAATGTTTTGTTATATCAAAAAGGGGGAGATTGTTGAAATCATTTTTGTGTTTCGATATAACAAATTAAGATTAAATGAATTTTAAGATTTTACAAATGATTTTCTAAATATATTCGATTTAATTAATCGAATATCAAATTATTACTCCAAGTCTTTCAAGTTCAAATTCAAACCTTACTAAATGGTGTAAAATTGTGTTTTATACTTAAACTATTTTTGAAACAATTTTCACAAAGTATTTTGAACCAAAATCAAGCCTAAAATCAATTTTTCAGAGTGATGCACCGATGCACCAATCCATGCATCGATGCACCATGAATTAAATTGAACATTGAATGCATTTCATGCATCGATGCACTCTGGCTATTTTGAAACATCGAATGCACTTGATGCATCGATGCATTCTTAGTGCACCGATGCACTAAGGGTCCAACGATCAAAATATTTGAATTTTACACTAATGCACAGATGCACCATGGGTATGCATCGATGCACTGACGCTCCCAATTGAATTTATTAATTGTTTTCACACTTAAACGGCTCTATTGACTCTACTAAGCATCCCCAACGTTCAGAATCATTTGAAGGTGTATTTAAACAAGTTCTGAAGCCATTGATCAATAACAAGAAAGAAGAAATCATTGAGAAACAAGAGATAAAGCATCAAACATCAAGTTTGTGCAATTCAAGCCAAATTTCCTTTCAATATTCATTTTGCTTTCAAGAACACAATTTGTGCACAATTGTAATTATCTTTGAGTGTTCTTATCTTGTTCTAGAATTGTGCAAACATATTACCTTGTGAGGTTTTCCTTGTAAGTTTGCAAATTTGTGTATTTCTCTTTGAAAAAACGTGTGCTCAAGAATTTGAGTATAATTCTTGATGGAGTTGTAAGGTTACTCTTTGTCCTCAAAAGAAAGAAAAAATTAGTGAATTTGTTGGAAAATCCTTAGTGTGGATAGCTAAGGTAGTGGACATAGACTTTGGTTGAGAAAGTTGAACCACTCTAAATCGCTGTGCAATTATTTTCAATTTTCTGCAAAAGCTTCCACCAAAATTTTAATTTCCAATTCACCCCCTCTTGGCCGATTCCGTCAATCGATTAACTCAACACTATTAATACACTAGTACAAAAGTACTGATACTCCAAATAGGGGTATCAATAATGTCAGCTTTTTCAGATTCCAATAGCCAGTTTTGGTATCAATACCAATGGTGAGTACTTGTACTAAAGGGTCAGTATCGATACTAAAACGCTTAGTATCAATACCTTCATTATGAATTTACAAGAACCAAATTCAATCAAAGGGTTTAGGAAGGGGTCTAATAGTACCCAAACACCTTAAATGAACTTACAAGTGAGAACATCAAATGAACACAACTACAAGTAAGAATGATATTGAATTAAGATGACATAAAACTAGCCCTTGTGTGGCACTCGAGAAACAGTAAGGACACCCGAGTTACTCTAACAACGTGACAATCGTCTTGTATGATTAGATGATTTATATATATCTCAACTAGTTCCAAGGAACTTCAGTTGTTGGCTGGGCACAAATGTCTCAATATTTTAGGGAATAAGATGGTTTGGTGTATATTTTCGATGCAATTCTAGAGCTCACCTTAAATACCCAAGGGTATCATATGTAGGCTAAAGGGATAGGTGTCATAAAATGCATAATCCTCTGACTACACCATAATGCCTGCCTCATCTATACATGTTAGTGGTGTTGTATGCTTATAGCTCTGCCTGCTAGCATGCCCATGTAGTGAATGTACATAGTATAGTACAATTATTAGTGTAATACTGATCTTTTGAGCTCAACATTCAGAATTTATTTCTATGCATAGGTTCTTAGGAGATCTCTTGAGTATCTTATCGTCGATCAGTGATTCAGATTATTAAGGCACCATAGTACATCGTGAGTCTTTTTAAAGGGCATGTAATATTCATAGACCTTCATGTATTCGAGCCATAACTATATTTTTGAAATACTTGATATGTATTATTTTGGGATGTATTGAGAGATCACCACATTTGCGAACTTAAATATTTATGTTTTCCACATATGGTTTATGTAATTATATATTTTTGAATGATTCTTTCAAATGTCGTTTTAAAAAGGAAAATTTCAGGTTAGCCACTTCGGTGGTCTCTTGTGATACTCTAGTCCAACGATCTCAGGTCGGGTCAGATTAGGGTGTTACAAGCATTGTGCTTCAGGCCCTTAAAAAGAGATAATCATATGTTAAGATCAACAAATGTGAATTTTGGTTGTCTGATGTTAACATTTCAGGGCACATAATCTTGATCGATGATATTTGGGTAAACCTGTAAAAGATTCATATAATAATAAATTGAAAAATACCTAAGAATGTTTCCAAGGTCGTAGTTTCTTGGGTTTGATAGGTTATTATCATCGGTTTCAAGGGTATAACATAATAGATACATGTGGAGACCATGATCCCCTAAATTTGAAAAACTATAATTTAGACCCTTAAAGTTTTTTAAAAAAATAATTTATACCTACAATATTTTTTAGAAATTTATATTAAGCTTTAAAATTTTTTCATGTTCTTAATTAAACCCTTATATAATTTTTAAAAATTCTCATTATGCCTCTCAAAATTTCAAAAATTTTAATTAGACCTCATTTAAAAAAACATAAATTGAACCTTTCAAATTTTTTTAAAATTTTAATTTAAACATATAATTTTTTAAAGTTTTAAGTTGGCCCCTAAACTATATCACCAAGTTCCTCTATTGATCAATATGCTAAGGAATTTTTGTTATATAGTCTTAGTGGTATTTATACGATATACAACACACGTTGTTGATCTTTCGGTAGAGTGGTCCTTAAAAAGGAACATGGTTGAAATCGAGTTACCTCACTAACAAAGGAAATAACCTTTATAACTGTTTGATATTAGAAACCTTAAATTCATCCCCCATTTATAACAATGTCATGCATTATGTAAATGTTTGCTTGCTTATTTATGTTTATGATTTATATGAACTATGCTAGAATAATTGTGTCTTACTCAGTTTGTGTTATAATATAACAATCCGAGATGAACAAAAAGGTAAAATAAAATTTTTTATTAATAAAGGAAAATATACAGTTTATAGTAAAGAACCCGAATAACAAACTAAAAACTAGTTGAGGCCTATAGCAACACAATATCTTTAAGACTGATTTTCGACCATTCCTTGGTGCTCAAGATCTTTTAGTCGTCTATCTCCTAAGATACAACAACGATATAATCAACGCACAATAGCACAACTTACGAGATCACGAACTATATCTTGCTAGAGGTTATCACTCAAAAAAGAGAAGAATAAAAGAGATTTTTGAGTTGTGTAAAACCTAGTAGGTTTACACGGTATTTATAGTGTTTTACATAAAAGAAGAATTGGAAACAATATATTTTGAAAATTAAGGCTATTAATTAGTATATGAATAAAATCATAAATAATCAATTAATACCGCTTTAATTAGAATATATTTGTGAACGATAAGTCATACGATATTAATATTTGAATTGAAAGAAAATCATATAATATCCTTTTTTAATTCAAAATATTCAAAATGATATGCCACATTTAAGGAAAATATTTAATTCGTAGAGGGTAAAATATCTACAAGCCCCTGAAGGGCCTAACCGGTCCGAACATTCACATCTCCATCGTCGTGCGGATGTTCCTCCAACATCGATGGGTTCGACGAGCTTCAATTTGCACCCCATGTGCCTATGCTTGTGCGTGAGGCACAATTTCAACCCAAGTCATTCAATGACTAGGAAGTGGGTTTGTGTATATAAACCATTTTCTTGCTTGTTATCCCACCAATGTGGGGTATAGGTTTTCTCATTTTCCTTACACAACACAATTCATATGTACCATACTTTGAGCATCAATTTCTCATTTATCACTCAACCGTTTTGAGCATATGAAATACCGTTGTATATATCTCATGAAGTAGAATATCAATAAGTAAATTCATTATTCGATTCTTTATCTTTACCCTTAGAGAATATGCCTCAAAGTTTCCAATTTATCACAAATTTCTCAACAATCGGCCACATGAATGAAATTGATGATTTTATCAAAACATTTTGACTCGATGTAGTGATAAATCCTATGAAAGATTGTTGCATAGGATAGGTAAGTGTCCTCCTTTGAACATTCCCTTGTGATAGTATACTTAATTTACTAGCTAACCAGTAGATGTGATGTCCTTGAACTATCCTTTTTTTGTGTAAACGATGATATACTTCACACAACTATATTTCTGACAAAGTATATCAGTTCTAATTAGTATGTCCATATAGTCGTGAACATCACATGGTTCTACAAGAGTTTGAAAGAATTATTCCCTATAGTCTTCTTGAAGTGGCCCTACTTTACTCTTACATAAGTGACTTATGTTGCTCGACTCATCGAAGTACTAAATGGTCATTAAAAGATTTTCTTGGCATATACCAATTTGATTAATGTTTACATCATATGAACGAACTTGAGATAAGAAACCCCTACAATGATCGCACACAGTTTATGCAATTAGGTTGTCCCTTTGAACCTAAATATTAAGATCTTCAGTCAATTAGGTAGGGTTTTCCTTCACATAACATCTTTAATTTCATGACTTTAATCTCATTCCTTTAGATGTTTTCTCAACTTGATTTCGATTTAACCCTTTCGTTAATAGATCCACGATGTTATCCTTTGATCTTACAAAATCAGTAGAGATAACTCCATTTGAGATCAATTGTCTAATGGTATTGTATCGATGATGCATATGTCTCGATTTACTCTTATACATGAAATTTTATGCTATAACAATTGTTGTTAGTTGTCATAGTATATGCATATTGTGGGCACAAGATTCAATCATTAAGGTATATCCTTAATAAAATATCAAAGCCACTATGCTTCATCTCTAGATTTATCTAAAGCTACAAACTCAGATTGCATAGTAGTTCTAGTTATAACAGTTTGTCTTGAGGATTTCCATGATACGACTCATCTCCCAAAGTGAATACATATCCACTTATACCTTTGGTATCTTGAATATCAAATGTCCCACTAGAATCGGAGTATCATTCTATAATGGCAAGTTCTTTGGAATAATGCAATCTATAGTCTCAAGTATATCTTAGATATCTCAATATGTTTGTTATCGCTTTCCAATGGTCTTTTCATGGATAGCTTGTAAATCTACTTAGACTGCTCACAGTAAAAGCGATGTCTGATCTACTACAACTCATAAGACACATCAGATTGCCTATGACCCTTGTATATTCCACTTGGTGAAAACGTTCACCATGGCTTTTAGACAAGTGTGAACAAGAATTTATTTGAGTTATAATTTATTTGAGTTATGGCTATACTAGAATAATCCTTATTAAATTTCTCAATAATCTTATCCACATAATGTGATTGAGTCAGTATGAGGCCTTCAAATGACCTTTGTAACACCCCTATTTATCCCCAAAATTTGAAACCCTATGATTTAGGGATTTTCCCAAATCTCTAAATCAAATTCAATGATCTAATTATAAGATTGGAAACTTTGGAGCCAATTTCATAAACCCTAGAAAGATGGATGACCAACCTCATAATTAACCCATTTTAGTTTAAAACAAACCCTAACCCTTATTTGATTATATCAACCCACAGTGCTCGTTTTCTCCTCTAAAAAACCCTAGTTGCACCACCTTACTCCAAGCTTCACCTTACCACCGTTAACCACCCAAGGTAAGTCGTTGGTTGTTGCTTATTAATCTCGACGTGATATATAGCCTTTGTCATTGAAGTTGGGCGTGTTTTTGTGGCTGACCTATGAGTTTTGGCTCGTAAAAGCTTTATTTTTTTCGTCATGCTTGGCCGTTTTTTGTTGTGGTAATGACGAGTCTTCACCAGGGAAGGTCCAGGTGGCTTGGGTTGCGACTGTGTGGCATCATTCGATTGTGTAAAGCTTCTTCGTCGTGTTTCTTCGTCGCTGCTTTGAGGTGGTCGACCAATTAGGTCCATGTCAAGACTGGTCGTGATGGTTGTCGGTCCGGGGGACTGCTACCAGTGAAGTCTCGTCGTCGATAGTCTCATTTAAATATACCGACAGTCCGTTATATTCAAACCAAACCTGATGTCGGTTCCCCGATCAAGTCAAAAATAATTTTAATTTATGTTAAATTATTATTTGGTAATATGAAATTACTAAATTAGGATTTTAATCAATCATTGTTAATTTTGTAGGATAAATTGAACTGAGAAACGAGTTACTGCCTCCTCCGTCATTACCCGCGAGCTTTCAACTGAAACATATTTCTCGTGTTGAGCTTGAGTGATAGCTATTGTTTTTAGTATGTTTGGCTTCGTCGTTAGTTTAGAGTAATTTATCGTCTTTAGCTGTTTGTCTAGGCGTGTCTTACTATTCGGTGCTACATTATTTTATTTCAATGCTTAATGGCTTGTTTGGTTGGAAATTGTTCGAAAGCATGTTTGACTGTGAAATTAATTGAGATAAATGTGAAAATGCAATGTGATACATGTTGAGCTTTTAAAATCAGAATAATGTTGGGCATACGTAATATTTGAATGTGATGAATTATCGGAATCATAATATATGCTTCATAATATTTGTTCATGGAATATTTTTATTCAGATCGGATTGGATATCAGATATATATGTCATTTGCATATCATATTGAGATGAATTTTGATAGGGGAAGTTTAGGGTGAATATTATTTTCAGATTCAATGGTCTCTACCTTTGTGGCGGATCCCACTTCCTATTGTGTGATTTGATTGTAGATAGTGTGGTTTTGAGGAATCCACTTTTCGGATGGTGTGAAAGGAGTACGGGTGGGTGCATAATCATTTTCATAACATTCAAATTTATGATTATCACTATTTGATTCGGACTATGATTATTATTGATTGATTCGTACTATGTTATGACTTGTGTTTGTTTGCACTTTAAAAACACACTAAGTTTTATATCTTATACCCCAGAGTTATTATTTTCATATACTTAAAACTAGGTGAACAGATACTTAGAGGGTTTCGTCATTATTTTTTTGAAGAACTATTATTTTTAGTATGAACTTTATTTGTTTGTTTTTAGAATTATTATTATTTTTTTTTTGTAATTTGAGACTTTGGACATTATGTTTAATTTGTGAACTATTTATACATGTTTCTAAATAATTATTATTTCTATCAGATTTTTCAGAATATTTGTTTTAATAAAATTATGAAGTTTGAATTTGAGGATTGTTTCTTTAATTATAATGTAATTTTTTAGTTTTGAATCGAACATAGTTTACTCGAGGGAAAATGATTTCAATTAAGCTATCTAAATTCGACCTAATTTCTTTTAGGTCGGGTCTAGGGAATTACATTTAAGTGGTATCAAAGCCCGATTCAACCCTCAGACTGTGGAGTTTAACAATAAAAATTTTAATTAAAAATTATTTTTGCATGCATGTAAATAATTTCGGGGTAAATGGGAATTTTTAGAGTAAAAATATTTTCTTATTTTAAAAAAAGAGTTGCTAAATATTTTGATTCGAAACTCCAAGTATCAACTTCGACCTTAGGATTTTGCCATTTATAGATAGTTTGCTATGCCACCCCATATGAGTTTTCGATTAGCGATCGATAAAGATTAAGGTCAGACATCGACAAAGGGTAGTGAGAAAAATAATAGTTATGGTTTAGTTAGTACAGATAGAATAGCTAATAGTAGAGGTTTATCTAAATCATCAGTGAGGCAATCGAAGTTAGTATATTATACTCGGAGTTATGAGGATCAAGATAAGTCAGAAGAAATTGAGAGTCTTTTCTTCATTCATTCTAATTTTATTTCGATAAATTTGAGGTCAAAATTTTTTTGAAGTAGGAGAGACTTGTAACACCCAAATTTATCCTTTCAAAACCCTAAGTTAGGGGATTTTCCCAAACTCCTAAATCAAATTTAGTGACCTAATTGCAATATTGGAAAATTTTGAGCTACTTTCATAAACGCTAGAAATTTGGATGACCAACCTTGTAAATAACCCATTTTAGTTTAAAACAAACTCTCCCATTTTCTATTATATCAAATAGCGGTGCTATTCTTCTCCTCTAAAAAAACCTAGCTACGTTGTTTTTCTCCAAGCTTTACCTCGCCGCCATTAACCACACAAGGTATGTCATCGACCGTTGCTTGTTAATCCCGGCGTAATATCTAGCCTTTTTCATCGATGTTGGGCACGAGTTTGTGACTGACCCACAAGTTCTGGCTCACAAAAGCTTCATTGTTGCCATCGTGCTCGGCTGTTTGTGGTCGTGGTAAGGATGGGTCTTTGCCAGGGAAAGTCCAAGTGGCTTGGGCACAGTCGTGTGGCATCGTTCGACCGTGTAAAGCTCCTTCATCGAATTTGTCTTCTGCCGTCATCGCTACTTTGAGGTGGCTAGCCAATTAGGGCCATGGAAAAACTGGCTGTGATGGTCACCAGTTCGTGGGACTGCTGCCGGTGAAGTCTCGTCACCGACAGTCCCATTTAAATATACCGACAGTTTATTATATTCAAACCAAACCCACTACCGATTCCCTGATCGAGTCAAAAATAATTTTAATTCGCCATTAAATTCTTATTTGGTAATGTGAAATTAGTGAATTGAGATTTGAACCGGACGTTGTTAATTTTGCACGAGAAATCAAACCAAGAACTTAGTTACCGCCTCCTCCATCGTTACCCACGAACTTCAAACTGAATCGTATTTCTCGTATTGAGCGTAAGTGATAGTTGTTATTTTTATTACGTTTGACTTCGTCGTTAATTTAGAGTAATTTATTTTTTAAACTATTCCATAGGTTTTGATTCGAGTCAATCCACTATTTGGGCTAACCGTAGAAAAGGTTATTATCGTCCTTAGCTATTTGTCGAGGTGTGTCTCACTATTCGGTGCTACATTATTTTGTTTGAATTACTAATGACTTGTTTGTTTGGAAATTGTTTGAAAGCATGTCTGATTGTGAAATTGATTGAGATAAATGTGAAAATGTCATGTGATACATGTTGAACTGTCGAAATCAAAATATTCTTGTGCATATGTAAGACGTGAATATGATGAATTATCAGAATCATAATATATGTTTCGGAATATCTATTCATGAAATATTATTATTTGGATCATACGGGACATCAAATATGTATGTCATTTTCTTATCATAGTGGGACGATTTTTGATAGGGGAAGTTTAATGCATTCAATCATCAAGGTGAATATCACTTTCGGATTCAATGGCCTCTGCCTTTGTGGCATACCCCACTTCATATGGTGTGATTTGATTGTCAATAATGTGGCTCTGGGGAACTCATTCTTCAGATTGTGTGACAGGAGTACGAGCGGGTCTATAAACATTTGCATAATATTCAAATTTATGATTATCACTGTTTGATTTGGACTATGATTATTATTTATTGATTCAAATCATGTTAGGACTTGTGTTTGTTTTCACTTTATAGACACACTAAGCTTAATAGCTTACACTCTCATAGTTTTTACTCTAAGATACTCAACATTAGGTGAACCGATACTTGGAGGGTTTCATTATTATTTTTTCGAAGAACTATTATTTTCAGTATGGACTTTTTTATTTATTTTCAGAATTATTATTATTATTTTTTAATTTGAGACTTTAGACATTATGTTTAATTTTGGGAATTGCTTATGCATGTTTCTAAATAATAATTATTTCTATCAGATTTTTCACAGACATTTGTTTTAATATAATTATGAAGTTTGAATTTAAGGATTGTTTCTTTAATTATAATGTAATTATTTTTATTTTTGAATCACACATGGTTTACTCGAGGGAAAATGATTTCATTTGAGCTCTCTAGATTCAACCTAATTTCTTCTAGGTCGGGTCTAGGGGTTATAACGTTTTAATTTGGAATCCCAAAATCGTACCGGCCAATCCCATGTCTTTCATGTCAAATATTGAATTTAATATATCTTTGGTACGTTTTACCATTTCATTGTTACGTCCAACAATAAGTACGTCATCAACATATAAGTATAGAATCACATATCCTATGTTCGTGGTTTTGACATATATACATTTGTCACACTCATTTATTTTGAAGTCATTTTTCATCATGACATTATCGAATTTCTCATGTCATTAATTTGGTTCTTTTTTAAGTTCATACAAAGACTTCACCAATCTACATACTTTCCTATCTTGACCAAAAACTATATCTCCCTTGGGTTGTTCCATGTATATTTCTTCATCAAGATCTCCATTTAGAAAAGAAGTTTTAACATCTAATCGATGTACTTCTAGATTTCACAAAGCAACAATTGTAAATATCTTTCTTATGAATGTTATTCTTGATATATGAGAGTATGTATCAAAGTAATCAAGGTCTTCCTTTTTCCGACAACCTTTTATAACTAACATGGCCTTATACTTAGCAATTGTTCCATCTACTTTCATTTTTCATTTGAAAATCTATTTTGAACTTAACGACTTAATTCTCGAAGGAAGATCTATTAATTATCATGTATGATTTTGCATGATGGACTTGATTTCACCTTTATTGGCTTCCTTCCATAAGGTGCCTTTCAAAGATCGTATATCATCCCTATATGTTTAAGGTTCAACCTCCAACATAAAAGTAGGGAAATCTGATCCAAATGATCTTTCCACTCTTCCTCGTTTTCTCCTTCTTGGCTCTATTTTAGCTTTTTGTTGATTATCTGGATTATCTTCATTGTTAGTCTCTAATGTATTGAACTTTGATCAACCTTCCTGGTTTTGTAAAAGAATATATCTTCAAACAATGATGCATTCTTTGATTCCATTATTATGTTCTTATGAATCTCAGGGTTATTTGATTCATACACAAGGAATCGATATGTGTTGCTATGTTCTACATAGCCAATGAAAATATAATCCACATTTTTATGACCTATTTTCATTTGCTTTGGTAATGTGCCATTACCTTGGCAAGACACCCGCACCTTTTAAATGTTTGTATTAAGGTTTTTGGCCTTTCCATAACTTATATGATGTCTTGTCCTTTTTCTTTCGGGGTACCTTATTTAAAAGGTAATTTAACTAAAAGAACAACTTCCCCTACTTTTTCTGTGATAAACCAGAGCTTCCTAACAAAGCATTCATCATTTCTTTTAAAGTTAGGGTTTTTTCGCTTGGCTACTCCATTAGATTAAGGATAATATGGTGGTGTTACTTCGTGAACAATACCATGTTGTGAACAAAATTCACCAAATGGTTCAACATATTCACCACCACAATCACTTCATACGATATTAATCCTTTTTTAAGCTTGTTTAAACTTCCTGCTTATATAGTTTAAATTTCTCTACAAATTCATCTTTGCTCTTAATTAAATATTAGTACTTTGTGCTAACATAAAAAAGGTAATACAATATATATTATTTGCCCTCATTTAAACAAATTTGAAGTCACAAGCGTCGCTATGTATTAGATCCAACGGTTTAGTATTTTTTTCAATTGTTTGAAAAGATGATATTATTAATTTTTACTGAACACAAGTTTCACGTTTATGATTATAATTGATGTGAAATGAAGGGATGTGTTCCAAGTTAATTAGCCTATGCTGGGTATCATAATTAACATGTCTAAGCCTACCATGCCATAAATTAAATGACTCAAGCATATAAACGAAAGAAATGATATTCTTGTTCATGCTTTTGGCTTTTTATAGAGATTGCATTGAGTTTTCACATATCATTTGATACAAACCCTCTGCCTATAAACGTTCCCCTAGATAAAATCAACTTTTGGACTTCAAACACCATCCTAAAATCGTGAACACTTAAGAGTGTCCCAGATACAAGATTTTTTTGTATGTTAAGAACATATAATACATTCTACAGCTTGAGTTCTTTTCCATAAGTCATCTTCAAGATCATAATACGTAACACCTCGATTCTTGAGTTAGTAGATTGGGGCTAACCCAAGAAAAAGTTAAAAACCCATTAAGCCTACAAGAAGCTTTTGTTCAATTAGGGGGCGACTTGGGCTTAGATTGAGCCCATTATGGATTAAAAAGAGTATTTTTAATTTGGATTAAACTAAGAAAGACCAAAGCTATAAATTCCCCCTTAAATGTTATAAAGGTTGATTTCTTTTATGAGAGGGTAAGGTCACATCATGGAAAAACAAAAGAAATGTGACTCTCTCATATCTCTTTTTCCTCATCGTTTTTCTCATTCCCCAATCAAACTCTCGTTCTTTCTTATTGGTGTTCCGATTCAAAGGTGAATACTTTGTTGGTGTCTATCCTTAGACTGAAATTCTTGTAGCAGGGGTTGAAATATCCATATTCTAAGCTCTACTTGAAGCCCCCAACCTTAGAGTTTGGCCATAGTTAGGTTTATGGAGGGTTTTAAGGTTTAGAGCTTGTAGTGGTTCTAGACCATCTCTAAACCTTTGAAATTTTTTTCTTATTCTTTTTAAAGTTCCTAGTTGAGTTAATAACTCAATCCATTGTTTATTCTAGTGAGAGAAGTGGTTGAAGGTTCCAAAGGAAAAAAAAAAGGAAAAAATAGTGCTTGGGTGAGCCCTGACTTAATTCTTCAGCTTCTAGGTGTAATGTAACACACTTCTAACCCTTCCTTGATACTTGTAGAACATCATGTGAAGTTTTGATACTTGTATGAGTGTATGAGTCATTTGGGTGCATTTTGGGGTTCATATAATATAATTAGTATTTATGTTATTCATGTATAAAGTAATAACCATTCATGTCCCATAAAATCTAAATAAGCTTTAAACACTATTTGGGGACTTTAAAGGCACATTCAGAGTGATTTGGAAGGTTTTAGACGAGAGAAACATAGTTTTCTGGGTTGGCGGTATCGATACTACTTGTCGTGAATGTGAAAATTTCAAAATCTTCAAAGAGTATTGATACTTTTTATATGGTATCGATACTCAGAGGCCTAGTATCTATACACGTGGACTTGATAAGATTCCAGTAACCAATTTTGGTATCGACATTCATGGGAGTATCGATACTCTACTCTAAACCCTCAATATAAATACTCCCTAGAATGAGTATCGATATAGAGTTATTTTTCAAAACATCAAATGTAATTTTGGTACGATACTCGCAAGAGTATCAATACTAAGGGTAGGGTATCGATACTCTTAGAAGGAGTATCGATACTGAGGTATTTTCCAAAACATTAAATGTAATTTTGGTATTGATACTAGGTGATGTATCGATACCATATGAGGGGAGTACCAATATCCAATGAGGAGTATCAGTACCATCGTGAATACTTAGGCTATAAGCCTAGTGTGGGTTAAAAAGATGAATCCAAGGGGTTTGATGAGAGAAACATTTTAATAAGCTTACAAGTAAAAACTTTAATAAATTGCATGATAACATAAGATATTAATAATGTAAGATTCTATAAGACTTATGCCTTTGTATGATACTCGAGAAATGACAAGGACACCCGAGTTACTTGGTATGACAATTGTGTGATGGAATAAGGATTATCCAAATATATCCAATCTAGTGCTTATTCATTTTAAATGCTAGTTGGATGTTGTACTGACGGTATGTAACCTGGACACATCCCGAGTACTGTAGAGGAATATAATAGTCGGGCAAGGTACTGATACTAAGTGACCTAGACCTAGCCTGAGGTATTGGGGAGATGTTGATACTATGTGACCCATATCTCGCATTAGGGTATTCTAGTGGAAAATAGGGGTGTGATTTCCGTGATGCTATGTGACCCCGAGTTACACCCTAATGCTTACTTTTATTGTTGTATGAATGTATTCCAATGTTTATAAACATACTATTTGCATGCTTATATGTTGAATGCATATAGTATAGTATGGATATTTTTTACACTGAACTTGTGAGCTCAGCGTGTGGAATGTGTTTATGTGCGTAGGTTCTTAGGTGCCAGATTCAGGACTTCCATACTTTATTTTCTATCAAAGTATATCTTGATTATTGTAGTATGCATGTACCGTCATAGACTCTTGTTAATTATTTGAGTCGTAAACTCTTTTTGGATTTATATATTTTGATTTGTACTCATGGGAGCTCCACACAGTTTGTAAAATTAATTTATATTTTGTGAAAGTTTCATATTTGGTATTTAGTATGTTTTGAATGTATGGAGGTATTAAAAGTTTTCAAAAAGAAAAAAAGGGTTAGCCACTTAGGTGGTTCCATGTGAGATTCTAGTCCTCTGGATTTCTGGTTAGACCAGATTAGGGTGTTACATTTAATGGTATCAAAGCATTAGGTTCAGTTTTTCTTAGGACCCATGGATTAGAGTCGTTAGGTGTCAATGATGTTCATGCCTCTAGATTGTCAATCGGTACTTAAATGATTGAAAATGGCAATGATGTCTCTTCTCATTTCTTGGAAATTTGTAGGATATAGAAGACGATGTTGCCTATAGTGAGAAGGGTCCTGAGAAGAGTCGTACTTCTCTAGCTAGAGACAAGAGGGACCAGTTCATTCCTGACTCTGAGGATGTGGGTATCCTGAAATAAGTAAGGATAGACAAGGTAACATTCTTTAGGGACCTCATGCAGATATTGAAGAACATTGTTACGGCTATCCCTATGACACCCATTGTACCCGCTCCATCTACCCCACTTCTAGTCACCCCTCAAGAGTCCTCGAAAGAGACACCCTGTCTTTATAAAACTAATGATTTCCTGGGTTTGAGAGATGATGATTTTGTATCTGTCGACTAGTGGCTTCGTGAGACCCTTCATACCTTACGACAGCTTCATCTAATCCTTGAGGGTAAGTTAGAGTACACCACCGCCCTGTTAAAGAGTGATGTGATAGAATGGTTGGAGACATGGAGTTGGCGTTAGAGCTAGAGCAACCAACTTAAGAGCTATTTCTATCAAAGTTCAAGAAAAAATACATCGGTGAGGCCAATACAGACGATCTGAGGGACCAATTCCTGCATCTGATCCAAGGTGACCACTCTATGTATAAGTATGAGAATGAGTTATTACGCTTGATCTGTTATACGTGAGAGCTAGTGGTGACTGAGGAGCACCGTTGTAAGAGGTTTAGGGAGGGCTTCCACTTAGACATTCTTATTAACTTAACAGTCGACTCGCCTAAAGTATTCTCTGAGCTGACCTGTTAGGGAAAAGATATTGAGCGAGTCTAGAGTATGAGAGCCCGTCTATTTAGTGGCATTGTGGGATACAGTCGTAGATCCCTAGATACATTTGGATCATCTCATACTTCAACTAAGAGGGCTAGAGATTCCCAAGGGTCATGGATGTAACATCCTTAATACCGGGTTAGTGACCAAATTGTAATATTTCAGAATTTGGTGATTAAAGTTGAATAGTTGAAAAGTTTAGTGATTTATTTGAAAATATTACCTTGAAGATGCTAGTAATTATAAAAGGTATTAAAGGGCAAAAGGGTCATTTTAACAAGAGATGAATAAAATAATGATATATATATGGACAAGGATGAGAGATTTTTCCAGAAATCTCTTCTCTCTTTTTGTTCTTCATCTTCTTCTTCCTCCCGTGAAAGCTCCAAGGTAAAGGTAAGATTCCTTGTAGCTGATTATTTGTTAATTTTAAGAGTGGGTTTTGATCCTTATGTAATATTTAAGCTTATGGAAAGCTTAGGTTGTCCTAAAATCAAAAGATGAAGAAGTTATGAAAGATTAAAGAAAATGAGTTTTTAAAGGAAATGTTGGAAAAGAGTTAATAAGAGATTTTTGAGAAGGAATTTGACTTGTTATAAAAAAAAAGAGATTTATGAAGTTAGAAAGGATTTATAACAAAGTTGAAAATTTAGTAAGATTCTTAATTTTAAGAATCATGATGAGATATGGAAAATAAATATGGTTTATATGGATATAAGTTGGTTTAAGTAATGGTAGTTGAGTTTAAGGACATGATAGAGGCTTAAAATAGAAGAATTGAATGAAGAGTTGAATAATTTCGTACTTAAAATGGAATTTCTGGGTTGTGTTCATCGATGCATATTCAATGTGCATCGATGCACTCTCAAATAAATAAACATTGAATGTATTTTATGCACCAATGCACAAGTAGTGCATCGATGCATCGTTAGGGAATGCATCGATACACTGTGCAGTGCATCGATGCATACCTTCATTAAAAGATGAAATTGGCTTTTCTCTTAGCCTAAGGAGTGATAGTTTCAAATATATCAATTAGTATACTGATAAGTATAAATGTATTATTATGTAGATATAGAATGAAAGCTTGTTCCGGAACAAACTAAGGATTAGGATTGATTCGAAGCAAATGAGGCCCAGGTGAGTGTATACAAGTTAGTTTATGATGTTTAATGGAAATAAGACTTGCGACGAGTCTATTTCCTATATTAGAATGTATGAATTTATGATCATATGTATATGTTTGATTTGAGTATATATGATATAAATTACAGTAGGTGTTAAATGATTTGTGTGAATACATGTAATGTGATTAGTTATAGGATCTAATATGAATGATCTATATGATTGCATGGGAAGTGAAATAAGTTATATGATGGATGACCATACATGTTACAGGGTATAGGTGATTAATTATGAGAATCAGTATAATATATTTATGACTACATGAGATGTGTGATGAGTTAAATAAGACCAGACTATAGAGTAATATGAGAATATTTAAGAGAATAATATATAAATCAGAAGATAATAAATTAAGAGACTTTATGAAAATGGTATATATATAAATTAGGGGACATGAGCATAACGATGATACGAACCTATAGGATAAACACTATAGGAAAAAGTGACATGCTTAAAAGAAAACTATGATATAAAAGTTATAAAATGAAGAACTATAAAACCTGATGAGAAGGTTATAGGAGCTATATAGAACTAAATTAAATGGATAGAATAATTCATAATTAAATAAAGTGAGATAAGTGATAAGGGTTATATGTTATTGTACATGTTAGAATAATAAATCATGTAAGCTGATACAAAGGGAAAATGAGATAAAGATAAATAGCTTTTACCTATAGGATTGATATAAGATTATATGCCGGTGTGATAACATGTACAAGGGAACTAAGCTCTATGATATGGATCCATGTGAGTATAAGTAATGTGATTGCATAAACTATATATATATTTATATGATTTGGTATATGCCATTTGATTCTTGGGTATACATGTAGATAATATATGTGGATATAAGCTATGCAAAAGTGATCTATGTGACTAGATGTATATGAAATCTAAGTGATATGACTTATAGGTATTTCTATTATAATGTTACATGATATGCATGTATGTTAAATGAATTATGTGATGGTATAAGAAATGATATGAATTATATAGGCGGAAACATGTATATGTTATGAGATAAGACATATGACTATGAGTTATGTGAAAAGCTATGTGATACGTGATATGTGAAAGTGAATTACATGTTTATGTGAATATTTGAAATGAAATAAATGATAATGCCCATGTTATGTGTCATGAGAGCTAGGGGTATAGTTGGCATGCCAAGAGTCGAGGGTCTACGCGGTTCTTCGGGACATATGTATATTCTTTGGAACATTTATGAGGTCTTTGAGACACATACTTGGTCCTTGGTATATGTATATGATTCTTAAAGAATTTTTGTGGTCCTTATGGACATTATATGGCACTACGGTGCATTTCTACGTGGCACTTCGGTGCAATTCTATGTGGCACTACAGTGCATTTCTACGTGCACTTCGGTGCATTTATACGAGCTGTGGTGACAGCATTAGTGCACAACCTCTATAGACTCACATATCTATAGTTCTCACAAGTGTACCATGGGCTAATCAAAGAGATAACATGAATACAATATATATAATGTATGTGCTTTTGGTTATAGGAATTATGATTTATGGGTGTTTCTTGGTGAAATGATATATGTGTCATATGATATACATAAATGATAAGTACAAGATCAGGTGATAAATAATTGGATGATAATGATAGAAATAGTTATAATGATATATATGATAATGCTAAGAAAGTAGATATGATATATGTACATGAGTGTAGTTGTTATATAAAAAGGTGTGTGATTTTGTATGATAAGTTAGTATTAAATGTTCATGTGGTTTGTTATATGGAATGTTTTATGATTTCTATTATATGTTTTATTTGCCTCACTAAGTCATCGACTTAGCGTGTGATTGTTTCACACGTAGGTTCGAGAAGAATATAGAGAGCATTGGGGAGCAAGACATGTCAATATCTCCTTTACAAAGTTCAGATCAGAAAATATATGTATTTGGCATGTAAATAAAAATTTGAATTCGATATACTCGAATTGGTTTTGTAAAACCATATGCTACTAATTTATGTAAATTAGTCATATATATTTAGTAAAAGTTTTAAAATTATTCACTATTTTGTTCAAGTAAAGGTTTTGAAAAGTCAATGTGACATCTCGGACTCGTAGCCGGGTTGGGTACGGGTTGGGGGTGTTACAATGGATACCTTCATTTTCATAATCCCAGAGGTTGAGATAGGGTCCATTCCACAAGAAGGGTTTGAATGGTCATAAGAGAATCCTCTAGCTTCAGTATCTATAGTGAGTATAAGTGGTTCAGCCAAGATCATGCAACCCTCGACATACATGCACTGTGGCAGGTGGCACTCAAGGGAGTTTCATAGAGTTTCCAAAGTGTGTAATGGGTGTGAATCCCTTGAGCACCTCATCAAAGACTACCTTGAGGCAGAGAATGTAGAGTCATTGATTGTTTAGAGGTCAGCTCCAACTGTTAAGAGGGGTCGATGATCCTTTTAGAGAGGAAATAATTCAACCACTGGATAACATAGCAAAAATATTGTCAGATTCGTAGTTGGTCTTGAGGCTAGGGTTGCCTCTTTTCAGTACGTAGTCAGAGCTCAGGAGAACTGTGATGCTCTTGATGTCGTCTTAGGTATCTTTATAATTTTTTATTCTCGTTACCACTTTAGTGGATCTGAGAACCTATTCATATATTTGTTGAAATATTATTTAGGAAAGAGATATTTGAATCGAAGAGTTAGGGGTCAAGGTTTGAGTCTCAAGTCCTCTAGTATTAGATATATTAGTGGACGAGGTCCACCGTCGGTGCCCGATAGAAATTCAAGGGCAAACATTTCCAGCTGACTTAATGCAACTATTGTTTTGAAAGTTTGACGTGATCCTAAGAATGGATTGGTTATCTTATCATGATGTGAATCTGAGGTGTAGAGCTAGGCAACTCAAACTTCGCAAGTCAAAGGGAACCAAGATCGTGATGGCAAGGGAGGAGCTCAGTTATACCCGAGGATATTTTTTGCCTTAGAGGCCCACAAGTTGATAAGCACATGTTATGAGTCATTATTAGAAAATGTAGTGGAGACTTTTGTTCTGAGTCTAGAGCTGAAGGAGATTCACACAATGAGGGGCTTTTTTTATATATTTCTGGAAGATTTATTGGGATTACCACCAATAGAAAACTAGAGTTTTTCTTTGAGGTTATGTTAGGTTCAACTCCGGTGTTCATCACTCCCTACCGTATGGAACTGACGAAGTTAAAGGAACTTAAGACCAAAATTCAATAACTTTTAGAGCGAGGATTCATATGACTGAGTATCTTATTGTAGGGAGTACCAGTTTTGTTTGTAAAGAAGAAATATGGGTCAATGAGGTTGTGCATTAACTATCGTCAATTGAACAAGTTAACCGTGAAGAATCGATATCCGCTTTCGAGGAGTGATGACTTGTTTGACCAGCTTAAGGGAGCTAGAGTGTTCTCTAATATTGACTTAAGGTCAGGGTACTACCAGTTGAAGGTTAAAGAAGTCGACATAGCAAAGATAACTTTTAGGACTCGATATGGTCATTATGAGTTTCTAATGACGCCTTTCGGTCTCACCAATGCCCCAAGCACGTTCATGGACTTGATGAATAGGATATTTCATCAGTATCTAGACCAATTCAAAGTGTTTATCGATGTCATCTTTGTATACTCGCGTTCAAAGGAGGAGATTGATTATCACATCTGTATTGTACTTTAAACATTGAAGGAGTGCCAATTATTCACCAATTTCAGTAAGTACGAGTTCTGGTTATAAGAGGTATCATTTTTTTGGTCATTGGTGTCTATCAAGGGTATTCGAGTTGATCCTCAAAATATCAAGAAGTAATTGAGTGAGAATCATCGCGGAACGTGTAAGAGGTACATAGTTTTCTAAGGCTTGTCAAGAACTACCACCACTTCATAAAAGGTTTTCTATTATTGCTACTCCGATGACTAGGTTACAGTAAAAAGGAGTACCATTTGTACGGGATGATAAGTGTCAACATAGTTTCGATAGGTTAAAGGAGATTTTGACTCAGGGACCAGTGTTGACTCAACCAGAGTCTAGTAAGGATTTTATGGTGTTTAGCGATGATTCATTGAATGGTTTGGGTTGTGTGTTGTTGCAAGAGGGTTACGTTGTTGTGTATGTGTCATGGAAGCTTAAAACATACAAAAACAACTACCCCACTCATGATTTGAAACTAGTACTTGTGGTTTTTACCTTGAAGATTTGGAGGCACTATCTCTTCAGAGAAAATTTCTATATCTACAAGAGTTTGAAGTATATGCTCACACAAAAAGTGTTAAATTTGAGGCAATGACGTTGGGTGAAGTTGCTTAAGGGTTTTAAATATATGATCAATTATCACTCGGGTAAAATGAATGTAGTGGTGGACACCTTGAGTCAAAAATAGTATCTGATCTTTGATCCTTGCTTGCGTGTCTGAGTTTGACCGTCGATAGTGTATTGTTAGCTGAGTTCCAAGTTGAACCTGAGTTGGTTAAGGAGGTGAGGGAAATTCAGAGGATTGATAATCGTTTGTTAGATAAGGTTGAATAACCTCGTCGTGGTGAGGCACCTTAAGTTAAAGAATTACGATGTATTGTATCTCCAATGACATTTGTGTGTTCCGTCGAGCAAGGAGTTTCAAATCAAGATTCCTAGTGAGACACGTTGTATTTCATTTTCTGTCCATCCTTGAGGAAATAAAATGTATCAAGACTTTTGTCAGTTGTATTGGTGGTCATATATAAAAAAGAAATATCTGAGTTGTTAAAGTGGAATATCAGGTTCCATCAGGGTTGCTTTAGCCTATCTAGATTTCGTAATGGAATTAGGATAGAGTGACCATGGATTTTGTGACTGGGTTACTAATGACGCGAAAGAAGCATGATGCAATAAGAGTAGTAGTTGAAAGATTGACCAAGTCTGCTCATTTTCTAACAGTTCACATGGATTTCACTCTAAAGAGGTTAGTTAGATTGTACATTCAAGAGATACTGAGATTGCATAGAGTACCAACGTCGATTATCTTTGACTGAGACATATAACTCATATCGAGGTTTTGGAAAGCACTTCATGAGGCTTTAGGTACCCGACTACATTTTAGTATCACGTTCCATCTCAGATTGATGGACAATATGATGGTGTAATTAAGATTTTAGAATATATACTTAGATGTTACATTATAGACCTCAAGGGTAGTTGGGAAGATCACCTTTCGTTGGTTGAGTTTGTCTACAACAACATCTACCAGTCAAGCATTCAAATGACTCCTTATGAAGCCTTGTATAGGAGGAAATGTAGGATGCCTTTGTGTTGGACAAAGCTTAGTGAAAGGAAGTTAGTTGGTCCTGACCTAATCAAAGAAGTCGAGGAAAAAGTTTGATTGATTTAGGGTCGTTTGAAGGAAGCTTTTGATCAAAAAAGATCATATGTAAACTTAAATCAAAAGGACATAGAGTTTGAAGTGGGAGACAAGGTTTTCCTAAAGGTTCCATCTTGGAAGAGAGTGCATAGGTTTGGGTGTAAATGGAAGTTAACTCTACGTTTAATTTGACTTTATGATATTTTGGAAAGAGTAAGAACCATAGCCTATCGATTAGCCTTACTCTCAGTCTTTCTTCTTGGTGTTTTGATTCAAAGGTGAAGACTTTGTTGGTGTTCATCCTTAGTCCAAAATTCTTATGGCAAGGGTTGAAATCTTCATATTCTAACCTCTATTTTAAACCCTCAACCTTATAGTTTTCTATAGTTGGGTTTATAGAGGGTTTAGGGTTTAGAGATTATAAGTAAATCTAGATTATTCCTAAACCTTAAAAAAATTTTTGGATGGAGTTTTAAGTTCGTAGTTGAGTTAATAACTCAATTCATTGTTTATTCTAGTGAGAGAATTGGTTGAAGGTTCCAAAGGCAAAGAAAAAGATAAAGTGGTGCTTGGGTGAACCTTGAGTTGATTATTTAGCTTTTAGGTGTAAGGTAAAACACTTCTAACCCTTCCTTAGTTCTTGTAGATCAGCATGTGAAGTTTGATGCTAGTATGAGTGTATGAGTCATTTGGGTGCATTTGGGGGTTCATAGCATGAAAATGGGTATTGATATTATTCATGCATAAAGTAGTGACCTACCATGTCCCTTAAACTCTAAATAAGCTTTAAACACTATTTGGGGACTCTGGGGATACCTTATAACTGATTTGGAAGGTTTTAGATGAGAGAAATAGAGTTTTCTAGGTTGAGGGTATCAGTATTATTTGAATAGTACTGATGATGTTCGTCATGAATAGGCAAAATTCAAATGGTTTGTGAGGAGATTATCGATACCCCTTCAAGGAGTATCGATACTACTAATGTGGTATCGATACTTAGAGGCCTAGTATCGATACTCTATGACTTAATTAGATTCTAGTAGCCAATTCTAGTATCGATACTTGTGAAAGTATCTATACCGAGGGTAGAGTATCGATACTCCTAGTAGGGTATCGATACCGAGGTATTTTTTAAACCATCAAATATAATTTTAGTATAAGTACTCATAGGAGTATCGATACTTAGGGTAAGGTATTAATACTCTAAGAAGGAGTATTGATATTGAGGTATTTTTCAAAACATCGAATGCAATTTTGGTATTGATACTCGTAAGAGTATCAATACTAAGGATAGGGTATCAATACTCTCAGAAGGAGTATCGATACTAACGTATTTTCCAAAGCATCAAATGTAATTTTGGTACTGATACTTGGAGAAGTATCGATACCATATGATGGGAGTACCAATACCCAAGGAAGAGTATTAGTACAATCGGGAATACTTAGGCTATAAGGCTAGTATAGGTTAGAAAGATGAAACCAGGGGGTTTGATGAGGGAAACATTTTAATAAGCTTACAAGTGAAAATCTTAATAAATTACTTGATAACATAAGATCTTAATGAAGTAGGATTCCATAATTTAGTGTCTTTGTATGATGCTCGGGAAACGACGAGGGTACCCGAGTCACTTGGTATGATGATTGTATGATAGAATAATGATTATCTGGATATATCCAATATAATGCTTGAGCACTTTAAATTCTAGTTGGATGTTATGCCGACACTATGTGACCCAGACATGTCCTGAATAATTTAAAGGATTAGACTAATTGGGCAAGGTATCTCTGCTAAGTGACCTGGACTTTGCATGTGATATTAGGGAGATGTTGATATTATGTGACCCAGATCTTGCCTAAGGGTATTGTAGTAAGCAAATAATGGTGTGGTTTCTGTGATGCTATGTGGCCCCAAGCTACACTGTGATACTTACTTTTGTTGTTGTATGAATGTATTCCAATGTTCATAACCATAATAGTCGCATGCTTATATGTTGAATGCATATAGTATAGTAGGGTGATTTGTGTGGCACTGAGCTTGTGAGCTCAGCGTGTGGAATGTGTTTTCTTGTGCAGGTTCTTAAGTCCTATTTGAGGAGCTTGTCACTAGATTCAAGAGTTTCATACTCGATTTTCTATTAGAGTGCATCTTGCATATTGTAGTGACATGTATCGTAATAAAACCTTGTTAATTATTTGAGTTGTGAACTCTTTTTGGATTTATGTATTTTGATATATACTCATAGGATATCCCCACATTTTGTAAATTAATTTATATTTTATGAAAGTTTCATATTTGGTATTTTAATATGTTTTTAATGTATAGAGGTATTAAACATTTGCAAAAAGATAAAAGTATTAGCTAATTAGGTGGTTTTGTGTGACATTCTAGTCCTCTAGATTTTAGGTTAGACTGGATTATGGTGTTATACACTACCCTTCCCCTTGTTCTCGGAAATCGTAGCATTACCCATGTAGAGTTTCTCTTTATTGTCGTAGGATATCAAATCAGAAAAGAAATCCTCGTTGCAATAAATATGATATGTGGCTCTCGTATCAAACCATCTTTATTTTGGGTTAGAATCAACCATGTTGACTTCATTAGAACACACAAATCCAAGTAATCCACATTCTTGGAAATTCCTTCCACTTTGCCTCGTGAGCTTTGATTTTCTTTGGTTGTATGCATTCATTAGACTTGTGTCCCATTTTTAAATAGTTATATCACTTTCCATATAACTTTTCCCTCTTGGAAATTCCACATTTAGTTCCCAACTTTGACCTATTACTAGGGTATTTTCCCTTCTTGAAGTCTTTGACTCCTACCACGTTTGCCTTAGCCTATTTGAAGGAATCTTTGTTGAGTTTTTTGGCATTAATTCTTTTGTCTTCTTCAATGTGAAGTCTGACAATAAGTTCTTCATGGTCATTTCATTCCTCTTATGCTTCGGGTAATTCTTGAAGTCATTCCACCTGGGCGGTAGCTTTTCAATAATAGCTTCCACCTAAAATGATTCACTGATAACCATCTTTTCATCCAGAATTCTATTAATAATCAGTTGAAACTCCTAGTTTGGAATCAACCATAACATACTTCAAGAATTTAGCAACTAAAATATTTTTAGCTCTATCATCTTCAATTTGATATTTGTGCTCCAATGCCTCTCACGATTTTTTTGTCGTTTCATAAGTGGAATACACTATATACATTGAATCATGTAAACAGTTCAAGATATAGTTTCAGCATATGAAGTCAGAATGCTTCCAAGCATCAAGAATATTGAAGGAGATGATATTATCAACCTCTCATTCTCTTTCTCCCTCTTTAAACGCATAAGGTTCTCCCTTTAAGAACTTAGCATAGTTCACCATGGTGAGATAGAACCACATATTTTGTTGTCATATCTTGAATCTTCTCCATAAATTTTTGATGGACTCTTGATGTTGTTAACAACCACTGTCATTTGATTCATATTTAGATTTTGATTCTGAATCAGAATCATCATTCTAGAATCCAAGCTAGGCAACTCGTTGGAATTTGTTACTTCCATTATTCTGTAAAAGAAATGAACCATAATCAGTAACCAATGTTACTATACTGAGAATTTCTATTAAAACAAATTTTTCCACTCTAAGCAAACTCGTTAAAAGGGCAGGATAGATCCTGAACCCATAAGTTTTCCGAATATTAATAAAGGAATATAACAATCCGAGAAAAAGAAAAGCAAAAAAAAATATTAATAAAGGAAAAGATATAGTTTAGAGTAAAGAACCCAAATAACAAGCTAGAAACTAGTTGAGACCTGTAGCTACACAATTTCCTTAAGACAGCTTTTCGGCCACTCATTGGTACTCGTGATCTTTTGGCCATTTTTCTCCCAAGATACAACAACGATATAATCAGTGCATAGTAGCACAACTTGCGAGATCAAAAACTATATCTTGCTAGAGGCTAAAAATAAAGAAGAAGCAAAGAGATTTTTGAGTTGTGTAAAACCTAGTAGGTTTACATGATATTTATATTATTTCACATAGGAGAAAAATTGGAAACAATATATTCTGAAAAGTAAGGCTATTAATTAGTATCCGAATAAAATCAGAAATAATCAATTAAGAAAAATATTTAATTTGTAGTGTGAGTAAAATATCTATATGCCCTTGAAGGACTAGTCCACTTCAAATATTTGCGTAGCCCACATAAGTTTTCCGAATAGTCTCAGATTTGTTTTCAAAGAATTTTTCTTAAGATTGTTGTAATATAACAATCCGAGACGAAAAGAAAAGTAAAATAAAATTTTATTAATAAAGGAAAAGATATAGTTTAGAGTAAAGAACTCGAATAACAAGCTAGAAACTAGTTGAGACCCGTAGCTACACAATTTCCTTAAGACAACTTTTCGGCCACTCATTGGTACTCGAGATCTTTTGGCCATTTGTCTCCCAAGATACATCAACGATATAATCAGCGCATAGTAGCACAACTTGCGAGATCAAAAACTATATCTTGCTATAGGCTAAAAATAAAGAAGAAGCAAAGAGATTTTTGAGTTGTGTAAAACCTAGTAGGTTTACACGATATTTATAGTATTTCACATAGGAGAAAAATTGGAAACAATGTATTCTGAAAAGTAAGGCTATTAATTAGTATCCAAATAAAATCATAAATAATCAATTAAGAAAAATATTTAATTCGTAGTGTGATTAAAATATCTAAAGACCCTTGAAGGACTAGTCTGCTTCAAACATTTACGTAGCCCACATTTTATGAGTGCACTTACTTAACCCTAATAGATTCAATAAGCTTCAATTTACACCCCCACCTACCACTTACCTTGCACACAAGCCACAATTTCACCTCTAATAATTCAATAACTAGTAACTGGATTTGTGTATATAAACCATTTCCTTGCTTGTTTTCTCACCAATGTGGGATATGAGTTTTCTCATTTTCCTTACACAACACAATTCACATGTACCTTACTTTGAACATCAATTTCTCATTCATCTCTCAAGCGTTTTGAGCATATGAGATATCGTTGTAAATATCTCATGAAGTATAATATGAATCAATAAATTCATTATTCGATTTTTAATCTTTACCCTTAGAAAATATGCCTCAAAGTTTCCTATTTATCACAAATTTTCCAACAGTTTGTAAAGTTTAATGTACGATTGTTTCTCATGCGCTAGTTAGTAGATTTTGCTTGATCCAAAGGAGCACCATCGGTAAAAAAATCTCCAACAATGTCTATTCATATTACAACACTGATCTTTTAGAAGGCATGCATTCGTATCATATAGACTTTGCTTGTATTTTAATTTTAACTCTGACTTCGTGCATTAACCAAACGACTTTGGTGGTAAAAGAATTATTATTATTCCTTAAGGTCCCTTGCTCAAATACAAAGAGCGCCAAAAACCAAAGGTGTAAACTTTCAATGTTAAATGATTAAGAGTCTTTGAACATATTTTATCTTGTATTTATCCTAAATTAATAAAAAAAAAACTTTGAATTTGTAAGTCTTTTGGGTAATTTTTTTCTTAAACATATTTTGAGTCAGAGCTCTATTTTATTTTTTGTATTTTATGGAACATATATCATTGATGACAAATTATGATATATTTATCGTAATTTTTAAGGTATGAATGTTTGAACCGCTCATAGGTCCAATATAACATCTTAGATTTATTGTTTATAATTGATTGAAGTAATATTTTGTAATTTTCTTTGCTTTTATTAAAGAAATAGAACTACAAATAATCCATACGGGTAGTCGACACATGTACCACAAGACCACAGTTAGCAGGCTTGACTTATACCACATTGTAGGGATGTGTGCAATATATAGTCAACACATGCATAATCATGTGATCTTATTCAACCTGTTGAAATATTTGGAACGTGCCCCAATCATCCTGAGATTGAATTCTCAATCCCTGGAAATCACATTACAGATCTCGAATTTAAATAATAGTTTACAACTGAATAGCATCCGCTATATATTAAAAGTATATTAAAAGTAGTGTTGTCTGATATTATTATTATATGATTACGATATCATGATAATATTTAATAATTATAATCACGATAAATATAATGTAACTGAAAATATGATTGTAATTAAGATTAAAATTACAGCAGTCTGAATCCGTGTGGAGCAAGCGTATACATTGACCGGCCCTGCTGCTTGACAATGGAAAACAAGGGGCCAATAGGCAGCCTGCAAGTCGTTGAAAACCTGAAGCTGACCATTCCTTGAAACTTATCGCTCAAATCAATGGCTGTTCCTTTCACTCTTATCCCCATCTGACGTCCTTTCAGTATCTTAGTCTTCATATATAATATTAGGTTATTGGCCGCAATTTTAGCTCTCTTTCCTTAATTTTTTCACAATCATTAATCTGGGATAAAATACATCTCGGGTCACTTAATTATTAGTTCGATTATGAAAAGATCATTTTTTCTCTAAACGTTATGATTCATCCAGTTAATTAAAATAACATTACACATTGGTCACTGTGTCGTTAAAATTAAATAAATGTCTAATATGATATGGTATAATAATAGTTTTAGTCTTCAAAACTTATGCATTATATCAATTTAGTCTTAATTCAAAATAATTCAATAAATTTAACCCTTCATATTTAAAATCATATCAATGTAACTTTTTTTTATTATGTGAAACTCTTAAGTCAAGTGAATCCATCATATCAAAGCAACAGTTGGATAACCACATTTTATCATAAAACAATAAATTAATGTTAAAATATTATTATTTTTACAAAGAAACATGGGAATACTATAACATTCATGGGAGAAGGAAAAATAATTTAGTAGAATAATAAAGACTAAATTGAAAAAAAATTAAGTATCAAGAGTTAAATTTATTGAATTGTTTTAAGTTATGACCAAATTGATAGAATGTATAAATTTTAGAGACTAAAATTATTATTATATTTTAATTAAGTGACTAAATTATAGCTTTTAGAAACAATATAGCTCGTTTGTAATCGAACTAATAACTGATTGACTAGGGGAGTATATTACCCTTAATCATTTTATGTCTAAACTGTGAAACGTTGAAGTTGAATTCTTCTCAAATAGTTTACTCATTCTTTTATGATAATGAAATTGATCTTTCAACTGTTGTTGGGGGTGTACATTTCTGTGCCTTGAAACTGTATAAGAAAACCCTCATTTCTCATACATCAATGGAGGTTTTATTGATGAAAATGTCAAGGGAAGATGGTGCTGTTAAACAAGAAGAATACATTACTCAAACTGCCTGCCATGAAGATGGTTTCTGTCCAAAATCTAGCCAGGTATATGTAGAAAACATTACTTAAACAAGGTATATGTATGTATATATATATATACATGAATTTATAAGTCAAAATATGTAATATAACTGTGTGTTGATTAATTAGGAGGAAGGACTTGAATCAGCATTGGAAGAAAACGAGAGGTTGAAGACGATGATAAAGCAAATCCAGGAGAATTACAAATCTCTTCAACTGCGTTTCTTAGAAATGCTTCAACAAGGATCCGCCATTGAAGGTGCAGAAGAAGAACCAGAACTCGTTTCACTTTCCCTTGGAAGAAGTCCAACTGGTTCGAAAAGAGATGATCAGAAGAGGACGACAACAACGACCAACAGAAAAACTGAAGCAGATGATGATGATCATAACATCAATGGCGGTCTAACTCTGGGATTAGAGTTAGACCCTAAATTTCTATTGTCTACTGAAAATAATTCAGAGTTGCCAAAGGAAGAAGATGATGATGCAGGAGAAACATGGCAGCCAGCGAGCAAAGTTCAGAAGAACACAAGTGGGGATCATCATGAAGAGGAAGTAGGACATAAAAGCCAAGTAAAGAGAGCTAGGGTTTCTGTGAGAACTAAATGTGAAGCACTGACGGGGCAAAATCTCGTTGATAGTGCGTTGAAATTTTTTTTTTCGTGAAATAGTGGGATCGCCAGATTAATTGCTAAAGTAGTGTCCTCTACAGTACCGGGGGTAGGTCGCCATGCACGCCCGGCGACCTACCAGGTCGCCATGCACGCCCAGCGACCTGGTAGGTCGCCATGCATGCCCTGCGACCTACCAGCAACGCCCATGCACGCCCAACGACCTCCATGCACGCCCATGAACGCCCAACGACCTCCATGCATGCCCAGGCACGTCCAACGACCTCCATGCACGGCCATGCACGCCCAACGACCTCCATGCACGCCCAGCTCGCCAAAGGTCACCATGCAGTCCATGCTTGGACTGAACAACGTTGGGCCATGCAGGATAGGTAGCCATACAATCCTCTCCACTTGCAGCTGCTCAGGAGAACCTATTCCTCCTGCTCCTCGCGTGATTCCTCTTACATCTGCTCAGGAGACTCATGCATGCAGCTGTAATAGCTGTATTATTGCAGCATGATTTGAGCTGCAAAGTGTCATAGATTCGTGCCCTAGCTTCTAGCCATAGCTTGTCCCTCATGCCATAGCTTCGAGACTGTTCACTCTTGTTATCATAGCTGTATTGGTGCAGCATAAAATCAGTTGTGTTGTATTATTGCAGCGTTCAACGGTTGAAAAATTTACAGCTTTCAACGTGAATTATACAGCTCAAATTGATTGCAACTTACCTACCAACCGTTGAAATATCATTATATATTGGATATGAGGGGTTTAGGGTAGAATCATAAGAAAGAAAGAAAATTTGGCGAGAGAAAGGAAATGAAAGGAAAATAAGAAGAAGAGGAAATGGAGATAAAGGCTCAAATATCGTTTGTGAGGTAATTTTTAATTGTTTAATTTAGTTTATTAATATGAAATTATGAAATAATTAGTTTGTTAGTTTAGGGTTTAGGATAAAACATAAATTTAGTTAATTAGTTTGTTAGTATAAATTATTAGTTTGTTAGTTTAAGTTATATTATATTAATTTGTTAGTTTAAGTTATATATTAGATTATATAAAAAATTAGTTAATTAGTTTCTTAGTTTAAGTTATTAAATGTAAAAAATATTTAATTAATTTGTTAGTGTGTTTAAACGTATATTAAGTTGTTTGTTGAAGTTTAAGTTAAAATATTAAAAAAGTTAATTAGTGCTTAATTAGTTTGTTAGTTTGTTATTTTAACTAAATTATATTATAATAAAGAAATAGTTTATTAGTTTAAGTTATATTATAATATATTAGATTATATAAATTTAATTTTTTTAATTTATTGTTGTTTAAAGAAATAATTTTTTTACACGTACAGAGCATTATTCCACAACATTTTTCCACGTACATATTGATTCGAAGAAAGAAACAATAAAGGAAAGGAAAGGAAAGGAAATGAGCAACAACTTTTTCACGATTGTCCATTATAATGGACAGATTATGGAAAATGAGATCGGAGTAGTTTTTCAGTCTGAAAAACCAATAAATATGATGTTCAAAAAAGACATCACATTTATAGAAATGAAGCATAAGATAGAAAGAAAAATTTGAGTTGCAGTTGATGGTTTGAGGTATAGGTTTATGATATGCCCCAACCCAGTCAAATATGCTGCAGTTCCACTTGAAGAAGATGATGATATTGGAACCATGGTTCGATTACATGAGTTAACCAATATAGCAGTTATTGAGTTATTTGTTGATGTGCATAACATATGTGATGTTCCTGGGTCATCAAGAGGTGTGGCTCAAAATCCATCTGAAATGACTTTATATAGTCAGTTTGAGGAGCCGACATACAGGTTCCCAAACAGTTTTATGGCACTATTGGAAAGTGTAAATGAAGTCGGGGGGACATCTGCAACAGAAGAGTGTGAGACGAGAAACATACCGGAATTGGTTGTTGATATTGACGCTGAAAATCGATGGGGAGAAATTCATGATGATTCAAGCGAAGATGAAGAAACCGAAGAACCCGTTTTGGGCGGCGACGAAAATATTTTTGGTGGAGGTGCAATTGATGAAGTTCCGGCACCGTATGAAGCTACTCCTCACATGTACGAGATAGACTATGATGCGATGAGGGCACCTGAATTCCCAGACATGCCACATTTACCTCCATACCAAATGACTGCATCATTCGATAATTCTGGTGAATTTTCAGTTGGGGTGCAATTCAGAGGAAAAAATGAAGCTACCCTAGCGATTAAAGAGTACTGCATAAAATGCCATGTTGATATCCATGTTGCAGAGTCCAACCAGAAAACCCTATACGCGAAGTGTGTAAAATGGCCTAGAGTGCAAGTGGAAGATCAGAGTGTCGAAAAATCAAAGGCACGATGTTTGGGTCATCACGAGGTACAATGGTCCGCACACGTGTTTGCGAAACTTCATCGAACAAGACCACCGACTATTGGACTCCGATGTAATATGTGAATACGTGAAGGCGATGGTTGAAAAGGATCCAAGGATATCTTGTTCAGTGTTAGCTGCATCTATTCGAAGCCAATTTGGATATCAAGTAAAATATGGCAAGGTGTGGAATGCGAAGATGAAGGCAATGAAGCTGACGTATGGAGATTGGGATACATCGTACAATGAGCTACCACATTTGCTACAAGCAATGAAGCGATTTATCCCAGGAACCATAGTGAAGTCTCAAACCATGCCCGCATATGACGAAGAAGGTCAACTTCTGCCAGGGAAGAAAATATTTCATAGACTATTTTGGGCATTCAAGGCATGTATTGAAGGATTTCCATTTTGTAAACGTATGATCCAAGTAGATGGTACGTGGCTGTATGGTCAATATAGGCATGTACTTTTGATGGCAGTTGCTCAAGATGGTGAGCGAAATATCTTCCCAATTGCATTCGCCATTGTTGAGGGAGAGACAACAGAGGCTTGGGATTTCTTTCTGACCAATCTACGTCAATATGTCGTTCGTGAAGATGGAGTTTGCTTGATATCCGATAGAGGAACGGGTATTTTGGCGGCAATTGAACGACCAGGAAGTCGTTGGATACCTCCGTATGCATATCCGACATATTGTATCCGTCATATTGGCAAGAATAGTATCGACCAATTTCATAACGCACACATTCGTAGCGAGATAGTCAGCATGGGTAAGTTTTATTTTCAATATTTGTGCATTTTTTACATGGTTTTTTTAATTGCGGTTTAACACAATATATTATGAAACAGGATACGAACTACGTCGACCAAATTTTGATAAGAGATTGGAGAATTTGAAGGTATTTTACGATGATCAGCGTGTTTGGAAGTGGGCTTCAAAAATACCGCGGGAAAAATGGTCACAAGCATATGACGAAGGTCGGAGATACGGACATATGACCACAAACCTTGCTGAGGCCATTAATTCGATACTAAAAGGTACACGCCATCTCCCAATTGCGAGTGTGATGAAAGAGACATACTTTAGATTGGGTAAAGTTTGGTCGGACAAAGGCAAAGAAATAGAGAGTCTTATAAATAGAGGTAAAACTTGGGCTCCTACAGTGGTGGAATCAATGGAAGCAAATGAGCGATTGGCAACATCAATGGTTGTTCATAATTTCGACCGAGTTGGTCATACTTTTGTCGTGTCGTGCATACGCCGTAACGTCGGAGGAGAAGACCAAACATTTAGAGTTGATTTACGACATAAATGGTGTGATTGTGGTCGTTTTCAGGCATGGAAATATCCATGTGCTCATGCAGTCGCAGCATGTATGTATGCTGGTGTAAGCGCATACACTTATGTTGATGAGTGTTTTCACTTACGTAGGATATTAAATGTCTACAGCTATGAGTTCAGACAGATACCAAATGAATCATATTGGCTCAGAAAAGATCATGACGAATGGCTGCCAAATCCAATGCTTCGCAGAAGTCCAAAGGGTCGACCTGAGTCCACTCGTATTCATACCAGTATGGATTTCCATGCTAGAGAGAGAGGTCAAACAAAGAGATGCGGATTATGTAGGGGTGAAGGCCATTCAAAAAACAATTGTCCTAATTTACCAAGATATAGGCCTCATCATTAGTAATGATATATGTATTTCTATGAATTTCTATGTATTTATAAGATTTAGTAATGATTAGTAATGATGAAATTATTATTAATATTTAATGATTTAATAGTAATTTGATAGTAATGATTAGTAATAATGAAATTATTATTAATTATGTATGATTTGATAGTAATGATTTAGTAATGATTAGTAATAATGAAATTATTATTAATTTTTAATGATTTGATAGTAATGATTTAGTAATGATTAGTAATAATGAAATTATTATTAATTATGTATGATTTGATAGTAATGACTTAGTAATGATTAGTAATAATGAAATTATTATTAATTTTTAATGATTTGATCGTAATGATTTAGTAATGATTAGTAATAATTTATTATTAATATTTAATGATTTGATATTAATGATTTTGTAATGATTTGATAGTAATGATTTACGACTTGAACAATGAACAATGTTTGGTTCAATTAACCATATTTTCGTTACATAACTAGTAATGAAATTATAATAATGATTTGATACTAAAAATCATTATAAATATGTAGAATTTGTTAATGTTTGAAAAAACTAGTCTAATGTCAATATTAAATTTGTAACAAATAACAAACTAGTTTACAATTGTTGCCGATGTCGGGGTGTTGTTGAATGATAATGTTGGGGCGGACGTCTGATGCGTTGTGGCCGTTGCGGTTGCTCAGGAGTATGGTACCCATCCTCCTCATTCGTTGGGGGCATTTGAACTGACATGTGTTCAAAGTCATACGTCGACGAAAACATGGGAGAGTAGATGGATGCATCAGGCTGCACAAACTCTGGTATGTATGCATCGCCGAACGGTTGTGGTGCGCTATTATCCACATCGGTCATTTCCGCTTCAGGTTGTTGAGATGAACCCCCACTCCCACTTGGTATAGAGTATTCAGCTTTACCAAATCTTTTCTTAAACCTCAAAAATTGTTGCCTCTCTACAATTGTTGTCAAGAATGGCTTTCCATTATCCAAAAAATAAGCAAGGTAAGCCGAAGTCTCAAAATTAAAGTCGTCGTCTTGAATGTCGTCAAGAATTGGCATGAATAAAGCCCTATTGTTCCAAGCATTAATGTAGATTGCATGATTCTCAACCCAATTAACATTTTCTTTACGACGACCATCAAATCTGTGCAGCTGGTCATGCGTCTCAACCCAATTCACCTGACGACGACCATCTAAGATTTGGAGGAGGTCATGATCCCATGGACTCCGCGGAATAGGTTGGTGGAAGTGGAATTGCCTCAACACTCTATCCCCAAATTGGATCTCAACAAACGCAAAATTGATCAATGGTGTAACAGCACACCAATATTGACACCCATCTAAAATATCGTGCGGTATTAACACAAGTATTTCTCCATTCATGTATGGTCTCCAATTAAACTGTAAAATTACAAAAACAATAAAATTTATTTAAATCAAATAATATAGTTAATTTAAATAATAATTAAAAATAACAGATTATACATACCTCCTTTTTTGCCTTAATGTCGATCTTCAGCCTGAACTCTTTAATGTTGTTGTGCACCAACCTCGTGCCTTCAATTTTATGCCTCCATCTGTATATCAATCAATATAAAAATATGGTCATTTTTATTTTATAATTAATATTTTATATTAAAATAGAGAATTCATATTACCTTCCGGCAAGCGGAAAGTCAACCGCAGTCCGACTAATCGGTGTCAAAAACGGAAGTCTATGCCAAGCCCATGACTGTAGCAGCAACAGACATCCACCGATTTCTGCTGTATTATTATCATTCACGACTAATGACGCCTTGCACATCTCACGATACAAGAACGCCAATATCGCCGATCCCCAGCTATATTGCCTACTATTCTCAAAATTTCTTAAAAAAGAAGATATTGAGTGTGAACATAACTACCGGATTTATCCGGCATTAAAATACCCCCAATCAACTGTAATATATATGCTCGTG
This sequence comes from Hibiscus syriacus, assembly GCF_006381635.1. NCBI lineage: Eukaryota > Viridiplantae > Streptophyta > Magnoliopsida > Malvales > Malvaceae > Hibiscus > Hibiscus syriacus. The sequence continues at coordinate 560,963 of NW_024063196.1, forward strand.
TTGCATATATAATTTCGTGCTCCGTACTATTTGGTTGAAGCTGAAATTCATTCTTCAACCATGACAACCTCACACGCCACCCTTTACACTCTGGTGGTACGGGCGTTTTCCCAAGAAACAAGCTACAAAGTTGTGCCACATTATTAAACTCATGTGACGTTACCACTGGCATCCCATTTGTTTGGACCCCGAGCTGTAATGCCACATCCTCCAGAGTTATGGTACATTCGCCACACGGCAAATGAAACGTGTGCGTTTCTGGTCTCCAACGCTCAATCAAGGCACTGATCAAACCTGGGACCAACTTGTAATCTCGCACAAATGTTACATACCAAAATCCAGCCTCCTGCAAGTTTTCTTCTATCAATCTATGTGGCTTGGGCACTTTATGTAGCCGATGACGAAGGACTCGTTGCTCGTCCTCCTGCAATTAAATATTTCAAAAGATTTATCACAATCACAAAATAATATTCAAATATTTATTAATTATAATTCATTAAACAAATATTTTATTCACCATTATTCCCAAATGACTTGAAATATGTTCATTTTCAAGTCTCAACAGTGGAATTTGGTCAGCCATTGGAATGAATCTGTACAAAAGTAAACAACAATATTTAAAAATTCATTTAATGTAACTAATATAATCTAACTAACTAACTATTTTACAACACAACAAAAAAATTTAATATAATAACTTATAATATTAAACTAATAAACTAACAAACTAAACTTTTAAAATATAAATTAAACGTAAATTTTCCCTTAAACAACTAATAAACTATTCTTTAATATAAATTAAACTAATAAATGATTTTTAATTATAATTTACTACTAAAAACTAATTAACTCATTTTTTTATATAATATAAATTCAACAAACAAATATAACTTAACTATTTAACTAACACAAACTAATTACATATTTTTATATATAACTAACGACTAACAAACTAACTAAATATTTTTATTAATATGTAACTATCAAACATGCTAATTACATAATTTTTTATTTCTATATGATATAACTTAAACTAACAATAATATAACTTAAACTAACAAACTAATTAACTAATTTTTTGTTTTACCCTAATTTATAATAATAAACTAATTAACTAATAATTTATAACAATAAACTAATTTAAATAATTATTCTTTTATATAACTTAAACTAATAAACTATTTTTTATTATAATAAAACTTAAACTACTAATAAACTAATTTTTTATATAATATAAATTCAACAACCAAAATATAACTTAACTATTTAACTAACTACAAACTAATTAAATATTAGACTAACTAACACACTAATTAATTATTTTTTTAATATATAACCATCAAATAAACAAATTAAATAATTAACTAAAATTTTGTTTTAACTTAAACCATAAACTAACAAACTAATAATTTAAAATAATAAACTTATTAAAATAATTAAAAAAAAAACTTACCTCGATGTTGTGCTCTCCCTTTCTTCTTCCTCCTCTTTTCTCTGCTATCTTCTCCTTTGCTATTTTCTCCCTTTCTTTCTCTCTTAATTGCCATCCATCCAATATATAATACAACAACCGGTATTGCTTCAATTATAGGTGGCCGATTCACGTTCACGGGCTGCAATAATGCAGCAATAAGTGCTGCAATAATGCAGTTGATTTCACACCCATGTTGCTGCAATAATGCAGCTGATTTCACGCTGCATGGGACCAGAGACGCAGAGGCAGCAAAGTGGGGCAAAGTCATAGGTCGTCCAGACGCATGCCACGTTGCCCTGCAGAGACTCCAACCTCGCCCAGGGCCAACCCTAAACCACCAACATTGTTCAGTCCAAGCATGGACTGCATGGTGACCTTTGGCGAGCTGGACGTGCATTGCATGGTGACCTTTGGCGATATGGGCGTGCATGGGCGTGCATGGGCATGGAGGTCGTTGGCTGGTAGGTCGCAGGGCATGCATGGCGACCTACCAGGTCGCTGGGCGTGCATGGCGACCTGGTAGGTCGCCGGGCGTGCATGGCGACCTACCCCCGGTACTGTAGAGGACACTACTTTAGCAATTAATCTGGCGATCCCACTATTTCACGAAAAAAAAAATTTCAACGCACTATCAACGAGATTTTGCCCACTGACGGTTAGTAAAAAGGCATAATGATACAATTATCCCTAATAGTTGCATAAATAGTCCTTTTTGTTTTTTTTTAACATTTTAACTCTAATATTTTTAATTTTAGTTAAAACATATCTTGTTAGATGAAAATCATTAGTTAACTAGCGGTCAACACATGACTTTTTCACACATGTTTAATTGATTATATGTCATGTCAAATCATCATTTTAGGTGTTATGACATATGTTATGTCATCAAATTTGATAATGTGACATATGTCATATGATGTGACATATATCATATCATTAATTGAATACATATAAAAATATAACGTTAGTAATATGTGTTGATCGTTAGTTAATTAATGACTTTCATTTAACAAGATTTGTTTTAATTAAAATTGAGATGTTAGAGGAGAAAACACTCAATAAAAGAAAAAAGAAAATAAAAGATAAAATAATTATTTGTCATGGGGAATAATTTTGTTATTATGACGGATATAAATTAAGCTTTCAAGCTTTTGGTTACGGCGGAATTTTATTTCATTTGAATCCTTATAGATGTATGATGGGTGTCAATGGAGGAAATATGGACAGAAAATATCGAAAGGAAATCCATGTCCCAGAGCTTTCTATCGTTGCACAGTTGCACCAGGGTGTCCTGTAAGAAAACAGGTGCAAAGAAGTGTCGACGATATGTCCATCTTAATCACAACTTATGAAGGGAACCACAACCACCCGATTTCGGAATCAGCCACCGCCATGGCTTCCACCACTTCGGCGGCCGCTTCCATGCTGTTATCGGGCTCTTCAGCATCTCAACCACTCTCAACTGAACTCAATGGACTCAGTTTCAGCAGCATACATGATAACTCGAGATCACCTTCGTTCCCGACGATCACTCTAGACCTCGTCGGCTCTCCGTCGTCGTTCCTCACCAACTTCCCTACAACATCCAGATTTCCGTGGACGAATCTCAACTTTTCTTCCCAACAAGACCAGTTTTACCAGACGTTAACAAAGGCAATCACATCGGACCCCAGCTTCAGATCAATAATATCTGCTGCCATTTCAATGGTGGATCAAAGGGCCGAGAGTTTTGGTCACAATCCGATGCAGGCGACCGTTTCACAAAGTTTGAAGGATCCATCATTATGTGAATCTGGCTACTTTAAAGGACTAGCATCTTCAAGCTCTCGTATAGGAAGTTCGCCTCAATCATCTTCCTTGTCCTTTTCGGTTTTCAATAGTGCCTCTGCACTTGGTTCGGATAATAAAGAACCAAAAAAATAATGGATGGGCATGTATGCATGTATCTATCTTTTAAACTCAACGTTTAGTCTATTGATAATAGACATTTACTCCTATTTAATCCGCTCAAAGTTTAATCTATTGATCATAGATGTTCGCTGCTAAGTTTTTAAATAAATCTGAAGAATACAAGGTTGTTAAAAACGCTCATATTCCTGACATACACGATGTTTAAATCTATAATATCAAAGATAACAAAAAATCTTCAATCATTGAAGTCATTTGATTTGTGCGATTTTCACTCATATTTAATACACAACGCGTTACAAAAAAAATGTCACTCTATTAATAAAATAAAAATGTCAACAATAGTTAATGAAATTTTTTGTCGCTCTTTACAAGAGGGTATTAACAAATTGTCAAATTCGGTCGCCGAAAAACTCTTAGTATTTGAGAATTCATTACCAAATAATTAAAAGTCTTTAGAACAAATACTACTTGTAAGCACCCTAAATTAATAAAATAAATAAAAAAGTTCAAACTATTTGATTTTGTTTTAAGTGCTTAAATTTTTTATTAATTTAAGAAGATTAAAGATAACAATCATTTGACAATGAAATATTAAACACTCTTCTAATCTCAGGTGCTCGAAACTAAAACTTCTAAGAGTAACAATCATTCTTCTAATAACTTATATAGTTTGATTCATACATATGCTTAGAAAAAATTTAAGTTGAAATAGATTTCCAATATTTCATTTTATCAGCATTTTAAAGTCGATTTATTACGTTTGTTAAAAAATTATTGGAACAATAAATGTACGATATGTGACATGTTTTTAAATAATTAACAATTTACATTTAAAATAAAAAAAATATTTTAATTAAAAAACCCGTCTTCTCAACCAACCCTCTCTTTAAACTAGCCCCAACAGTCGCAGAAGCTTGTTGATATTCCTTTAAAACCCCTCAACTATCGTCATCTTCAGTTATACATGCATGCGCAACAAATTCTGAGCCATGAATCCCATATCGGTTGTCTAGACACGAGATTGAAAGGAAAATTCACTTTGATCAATATGTATGACAAATCATTTATTGTAGTAGACTCTGAAAAGTGCAGAAAGAAAGAGCTTTGCTGCCATTGGCACAAGAGAATACATGCACGAAAAAGTTTGGACTGAACTTAACCATTAACTAAACACACATTGGAATTTGGAACTTACCACCATCATCGCTGATGTAGTCCTACACTATGAAACCTTCAGCAGTTGATGAAAAGCTTCTTGAGGTATGTCAATGTAACCAACTCGCTTCATTCGCTTCTTTCCTTCCTTTTGCTTCTCTAGAAGCTTCCTCTTCCGTGTAATATCCCCACCATAACACTTTGCAAGGACATTCTTTCTCATTGCCGAGATTCTGAATCCAGAATATAAAGGCTTAGCTAACCAATGAATACTAAACGGGTAGTTAACTTTTAAGTAACCTTGAGGAATAAAAGACACATTACTTACGTCTCCCTTGCAATAACCTTTGATCCAATTGCAGCTTGTATGGTTATCTCAAACATTTGCCTGATTAGAATTGGACCATCTGTATTAACTATAATTTAATTCATACAAAGCTCATATTGACTTTAAACCAACAGACCTGTCGATGAATTTCTTAAGCTTGTCCACCAGTTCACGACCAACTCGTTGTGCCTTCAAATTGTGAACGATTGTAGCCATGGAATCAACTGGCTGTCCATTTAAGAGGATATCAAGTTTCACCAAATCAGATTGTTGGTATCTGTAAACAAAACCAATAACGTGTCAATAATAGGAATAAGAGGCTCCAATTTTTGGATGCAAAGGAAAACAACTTCAGTGAAGGTTTCATGACATCAAATGTCCTTCGACGTTGTATGTCACAGAAAATTAGGGCAGATCAAGTAGCATTATTCATTGGTAGCAATCCCAGGGAATGAGGAAATTTATCTAACTGAAACCAGTTGTCTTAATTTGTTTCACCACTTGCTCCCCAATTCATTATTATAGAACATTAAACAGCATATTGCAGCCTTTTACAGCACCAGCCCCTATGATGTTGGGCCCTGTCCTCATGCATGAGTGTACTCGTGTATGTGAGTGAGTAAGAGAGAGAGAGAAGCCTACTCTGAATCCTCATAATCGAAGGAAGCACATCCAGATGTTATACTCTTCAGCTCATTGTAAAAGTCAACAACAATTTCCCTCAAAGGTAGCCGATACTTCATAAAAACCCGTTGGCTGCATAAAAAGAATGACTGGGCATAAGTACAAAAACATTAAAACAGTTATTTTTTGTATATAAAAAATACAATTTTTCTAATAAGCAAAAAGGTCCAAGTGGATGTCAGAGTAACAATATATGAATTAATCTAACTTGCTAAATTGATGGAAGATAGAGAACAAAAACAAATGAAGGTTTCATTGGTTGAAAGCACATCTACTGCTAAAAAGAACCTAAATTTACACATCAGATACTTTAGTATTTCTTTTACTCAACTACGAGACAAGGCAACAGATTGTTCTACATCAGGACAAGAGATATAGAAACTATTTCACTGAATATTACCATTGATGAGTCAAAAATTACAGGTTAAAGAGACCATAATGGTATAAATCACCTGTCTATAAATGAGTACTCCAGCTGCTGGCCTCTCCGCTCTGAGCAGACGGTAATTACAGGCCCCACATACCTACAAGTAAGCAAAAAGTTCTAAAGAATGAAACCTTTGAATGCTGTAGAAAATAGATAGCAAAGGGTTATGGGAGCTTACTCACTAGGAATAATAATAGTTGCTATTACAGTAGGTTCCCAACAAGCTGTAACTCGTTTCTTGGGATTTGAGGGCAATGCAGCAGGATTCTGAACTACTTTACTACATAAGATCAAGATATATAAAACATGTCAAAAGAAACTTTGCAAAGCTTACATTTCTCCAAATAAAGAGTGATCATAAAAGATCATTGTTACATGTACCTTCCATCAGAATACTCAAAAATATATGGAACAGTTGGAACAGTGGAAATGACATGAGCTCCATGCTCCTACATCCGTGATAAAAACTGTTATGACTTGTAAAAAAAGAAAGAAAATTGGGTAAATGGACAAAATGGAAAAAATGGAAAAATCAATCACCTGTTCAAGTCTTTGATGAAAAACATCCATGTGAAGCAAACCCAAGAATCCACACCTGCAGAAGGAATACAGGACACACTAGAGATCAGATTATCCCATTATAACAACGCAAGTGCCCATAATAAAAAAGAAGAAAACTACTACACTATTGGTACTTTGAGATTAAGTCATAAAACATAAGAAAACACACCTAAAACCTAGTCCAAGTGCAGTGCTACTCTCCTTAGTAATAGAGACACTGGCATCATTGCATGTTAACCTCTCTATAGCATGGTTGAGTGCCTCGAAGTCAGATCCATCTGCAGGGTAGAGACCAGAAAACACCATATGTTTTGCGGGTTTGAAACCTGCAATTTAGAAGCATAGCAAATAAAAGAAGGGTGTAAAAAGATCCTAAAAAGATTAAATAAAGCCTCATGTATACCAGGAAGGGGTTCTACAGTAGTCCGAGTGTGATATAGTGTATCCCCAATACGTGCCTCTTTTGTGGAACGCATGCCAGTCACCACATATCCAACTTGTCCACTTAGAATAACTCCAGTGGGAGTAAGCTCAGGATGCATGATCCCAACATCCAAAATTTCATAAGCTTGACCGGTCGCTGCAGATGAAATCTTATCACCTTTACACAATGCACCATCAACAATGGCAACATGGCAAATTACACCTTTATACTCATCGTAATAGGAATCCAACAGAAGCATACGCAAAGGTGAACCGCTGCTTCCAGGAGGGTGAGGAATCCTCTCTATGACTGCTGGAAGGACATGCTCGAGTCCCTGCCCTGTCTTAGCAGACGTTAAAAGGGCATCGCTAGGCTCAAGATCAAACATCGATTTCAACTGAGCTTTGACACGATCAGGGTCGGCAGTTGGCTGGTCAATCTTGTTTATGACAGGTATTATAGTTAAGTTAGATTCAAAAGCAAGATAAAAGTTTGCAACAGTTTGCGCTTGAACACCTTGGGCAGCATCAACAACCAAAAGAGCACCTTGGCAAGCTGCCAGAGATCTAGACACCTCATAACTGAAGTCTACATGACCCGGTGTGTCGATCAGATTTAGCAAAAATGTGGAAGGCTCATCGCATCCATGGGACTTGTGTTTGTGGAACATAGTCGCTGTTTGAGCTTTAACAGTTATTCCCCTCTCCCTCTCTACCTAATAACATCAAAAACATCATGATGTATGCACTTTTTAACCAAATCTAAACTCAACATCAATAAATGTTTTCTCTCGTTTTAAACCAAATTTAACGTTTACAGGAAAACATAACAAATACCCAATTCTAGTTTCTCTTTAAACCAACTACTGCAATGTCAATACCTTGCTTTTTCATCAATTCGTAAGATACATTACCAATGCAGGCTTTAATCCAAACAAAAAATCCACGAATTTACAAGGAACATTACCTGCAACTTGTCAAGGTACTGAGGCTGACCATGGCCTCTCTTAATTGTCCCAGTAAGCTCCAAAAGCCTATCAGCTAAAGTAGACTTTCCATGATCAACATGGGCAATAATTGAAAAGTTTCTTATTTTTTCAACGGGGTATCGACTCAAATCTATCGGAGCAGATTCATTGCTGTTTTGAAGAGAATGGGAGCAGTATCTTTGACATAATCCAAAAGCATCGAATGGGTTGTTGATTAAAGATAACGAAGATAAGTACTTTCGGGTTTTAAGGGTTTTTGAAGCTCTGAATAAGGAACCCATTTCAGGGTTTTAGGGAGCCTTTTGAGAAGAAGAGAGTCAAGGCTGCGCTGCAACATTATGAAGAAAAACTCGATTCACTGTACTAAAACTCCGTCGTTTTATGTTTCTTATTTTAGTCCAAATACCAATTTAGCCTTGCTTCTTCTTTTTTTTTTTTTTACTTAAACAAAAAAAATCCCTAAACTTTGTCATTTTTGCTTTAAATCTAATTATTTTCTGTTAAAAATAAGAGTAAATTATATAAATAGTCTCTCGACTATAAAACTCTAAAAATATTCTCATCCATCGTAAAATTACGTTAATCATCGTAAAAAATGTTACAAAGGGTTAATGGATTTTTAGATTTTTCGTTTATGCTTTTCGACGACAATAGCCATCCATAGGTTACGCGGTCGCCACAGTTGTGTTCCTCGTCGTACTTCAAACAAAACTCGAACGATGATGACCGTTCACCGTCGGAAGTGGAGAGATTGGAGGGAGATGGACGATGAGGGGAAGGGGTTCAAATTTTTTTTCTTTTAAAAAATAATTTTATTAAAAAATTACAAATATAATGGTAGGTATCTAAAAGTGTAACGTAGAAAATATTAAGTACCTACTTTTAACAAAAAAAATCTTTAAGCACCAAATCGTATTTCGATGTATAATTTAGGCACTTATTTTTGTATTAAGTCATTACAAAATGATCATTTAATTATTCATGTGTTCCAAACTTTCCCTTTTCTGTTAAAAAATTGAGAACAACTTAAGCTGGACGTTAACATGTTGACTGTGATATGAAAAAATGTGATCCCAAAATCTCAAACGACTATCATATCTCAGTCTACAGGTTAACATCCAACTTAGATTGTCATCAATTTTTAACTAAAATGATGAGTTTAGAACATATGAATAGTCGGGTGACCATTTCGTAACTTTTAATAGTCGACGGACTCAATAAAACAATGTCCTAAGTTAGAGGACCATTTTATAACTTTTAATAGTCGGTGTGCTCAATAAGCAATGACATATAATCAGGGATCATTTTGAGTACTTTACTCTAAAAATAAAATCTTAAACTATTATAATAACCATTTGTGTATATATATATATTACTTTTTGTCAAAATAAGTATCTAAACTATGTATTTTTTCTTTAAATACCTAAATTGTTTTTTATCAAAACAAATATATAGTTTTATATGATATGTAATCATTATTTAGTTGAAGAAAAAAAAAGCAATTAAAAAATGACAGAATTCTAAGTGATTATATAATAAAAGATTTATTTTGACAAAAAATAATTTAAAGACCTAAAATAAAGTACATAGTTTAGAGGGAAAAAACTAGTTTAATTTTTTTTAATTCAAAATGAGCTCTTATGAAAAACATTCCTCTGCCTCAATTGGTGCCTCTCCAATCTTAAGTTGATATGTGGATTAGAATTTGATCTGAAAAAAGGAATTTTTAGTTAATTCTAAAGATTTGATGTAAGCGATCCGAGTTTATCTATAGGTGTTGATGTCTCTCAGCATCTTTTCTTGACTTAATATTTTAAAATTTCAATTTAATTGATATGAGATTATTAACCCATAACTTTACATAATCATAATAGTATTGCTAGAGTTCTTAAACTAGCATGGAATGTGTGCATCTATATGGGTACGGCAAAGGAGGAATTTAAGAAAACAGTGAGGTGTTCAAGACCATTTAAGCAATTTAATCAAATATGTGTTATGTGGATATATTAGCTAGTTTTCATTTGATATAATTTATAGATTTTGTTGTTTGTACACACTTTTGGTACGGTGTCTATCACCTCTTTGGTTCATATGATTACATACTTTTTATTAATCTAGAAATCAAAGTGGTAGTATATATTTTAAGGGTAAACTATATAAATTGTCACTTTTGTTTGAGTTTTATAAACTTCTCGTCATTGAATTCAAAAATCATAAGATTTGGTCACTTTCGTTTTGTTTTAATTAAGATGTGGTAACTGAAGGTTAACGATCATTAAACCTTTAACGGTTTGTTGATGTGACTCGATAAATATATAAAATTAAAATTACATCATTTCCACGTAGATAATATGTGGATTTAGTTTTGGTCATTTTCTTTTCATATTTGAACACTTTTGGTCACTTATGTTATTGTTTTACTAAGTTTTGGTCACTTATGTTATCAATTTATTAAGTTTTGATCACTTGAACTTGAATGTCTTTATTTTGATGACGTGACATGTTAGTAAAATGGTTTAATTTTTATTTTAACCCTAAACTTTTGGATGTGACTAGTTTGGTCATACCAATATTAAGTGAACGTCAGTTTGATCTTTGTAAATGCCCTGGTCCCATAGAGGTCGATCATGTAACATGATTCATGTTTGGATGCGACGAACGTTCTCGATGATCTTTCACATCATAGAGATTTTCTTGGTCAACAATGCATCGAAGATGGAAACTTGGTATTATGTCATCAAAAGCGCCGCCATTGAAGAAGATCTAGTTTTCTCAACTCGAGGCGGTGGCGTCGTGGTGGTTGTAACACCTCGAATCTCAGGTTAGTAGTTCGGTTCAACACGAGAGCCAAAGTTGAGCATAAAGGACCTTATAAAATAGCTAAATCAGTTTTATGTTAGTGGGCTTGTGTTGGGCCCAAAAGTTTAGGTGATAGGTGATTAGTGTTTTATATAAGAGAAAGTGGAGGGGCTAATAGTGCAATTTTTCCCTTATTGTTTTAAAACTGAAAACCCTTTTTGATATCATGTTTACTTGAACCACCCCGCCATTTTCTCACCAAACACTCATATCTTCTTCTTCTTCATTTTCTCTTTTCTTCTTCATTTTTTTAGTGTAAAGCTTTAAGGATTCAAGCTTAGTTTGTTGTAGCCAAGGTAAGAATGTTTCTCTCCACCATTCAAGCTTTGTTTTAAGCTCTATTTTGTAAGTTTTAGAATTTGTTTTCAAAATGGGTTTTTCTTAAAGGTAGGGTGAATTCTAGTTGATTCAAGAGATGTTTTAGCAGCCAATGCAATAAGGTAACACACTTATACCTTTCTCATTCCAAGTGTAGATCATGGAAAGTTAAGATGTGTTAGAAAGTTAAGTTTAAAGCGTGTTTAGCAATTTCCATGGTAGATTGTTCATTTGATGTTATAAGCATGGTATAAACCTTATTTACACTCTTTGTATTCACATAAAACTTTAAGCATGTTTGGGGACCTCACTAAGGTCTTTGGGATTGAGAAATAGAGTTTTTAGTACTTGTTTTATGACTTCTGCATGTAGTGTAATACCCCAAATGTAACACCCCCAACCCATACCCGACCCGGATATGAGTCAGAGATACTACATTGATTTTAAAACACAACTCTTAATAAATAATAGTAAAATATTGGGACTTGTATTAAGAAAATACAATAATATACATACTGTAATATAAGTTTACAAAAATATTCAGAGCATACACAACTTAACTCTTTAATTACATGCCAACTGCTATTTACATAATAAAATAACCTACTGATAAGTTGCTTCTGATCTGATGGTTGCAGGAGTAATACTGTCAAGCGGCTTCACCTGTCTCTTCTATTTTCCTCGGATCCTACGTGTGAAACACTCACACGCTAAGTCATCGACTTAGTGAGGCAACAATAATAAGGCAATGTATTGTAATGAATATGTCAGGATCATATGAGATGAGATGCAAACATGTAACTAATCAATGTAGTATACTTTAACAATATCCATACCTGTAAGCGTATGACTGTAACATTCATTATTCAGTATTAATAAGTTTATTGGCCCATGATAGCATATTGAGAACCTAAGGTATTTGAGTAATGTGAGGTTGTGCACTATGCTGTCACCACAGCTCGTATAAATGCACCGAAGTGCCCGTAGAATTGCACCGAAGTGCCCGTAGAATTGCACCGAAGTGCCCGTAGAATTTTGTCCATAAGGACCACGTAGAATCCTTTAAGAATCATATACATATACTATGGATCAAGTATGTGTCTTTCAAGACTTCACACAGGTTCCAAAGGATATACATATGTCCTAAAGAACCGAGTATACCCTCTACCCTTGGCATGCCAACTATACCTATAGTTCTCATCTACATAACATGGGCTTATACATTTCCCGTAGTTCATATCGCGTAGACATAGTATTTCCATACCTTTAACACATAGGCATATCATTTACATACTTTTATCACATAGTGCATAGAACTTTTCTGCATATTCATGTCATGTAATACATATAAGATGAATTCATGTCATGTAATACATTTAATACAACTTCATGTCATGTATCATAATATGGAAGGTAATCATGTGTCAAAATATGGAATCTAGACTTATCACAAGTCTAGAACTGAATATACTACTATATTCATGCTATGCATATGCACTCACCTATACTTCTTTGCCTTTTCCTCGATCGATCCTACTTGTAGATTGTTCCCGAACTCGAGTAGGCTCGGTATCTACATAAACATAATTTTTAAGATGATCATCAGACGTCTGTGTCTTGAAATTAAGCTTTAATAGCTTACTAATTAAAAGAATTAATAGCTTAGTCTTGTTTTCTTTTCTTTCTTTCTTCTTTTTCTCATGGGGGAATCGGTTCCCCCCCTGGGGTATCGATTCCCCTCAAGCAATCTGGAATTCATATACGATGAGGGGGTATCGGTTCCCCCCCTGGGGGTACCGATTCCCCTCTAGCATTCTGGAAATCATATTCGTTGAAGGGGTATCGGTTCCCCCTTGAATGGGTACCGATTCCCCTAACCCAGAAATCCTATTTTTAGCCCGAAAATCATCTAATTTCAACTCAAACATACATATTTCAATCCCTTTACTACTCTTAGCTCTCATACACTTACTTAAACTAATTATTATCCATTAAATACCTCTAAAACTTAGAAATCTAATTCTCCATGTAGCATTTAAGAATCCAACTCAAATTCCAATATGTTCTAATTTGAATTCTAACCCCTCATACTTCTTAATTAGCTTATTGACAAGTCAAAATTCTGATTCAAACATCAAAACCTCATCCATATCAAAATCTCATCTAAAAACTCATTTTCCAAATCTATCTCTAGAACACTAATCTTGTTGTTTTAATGTCATATAAGCTTTCCTTTAGCTTATAACATCCAAGCTTTCATTTCCAATCATAAAACATCAAAGAAATTATCAAGTTCAGATTCTTACCTTAAATGCAAGCCCAACGTTGAGAGAAGGAAGAGAAGAAAATGAGGAAGAAGGGAGAAGAAATGGGAGGTTCTGGAATACACGTGTTCTCATATACCCCATAGCATTTTATTTAATTAAAATTCCCCTTGCAAATGACCATTTGGTCCTCACCTTAATCTCATATTTACCAACCTTTATTTTTAAACTATATAATTGTTCTACTTTAATCACCAAATGTTGAAACTTTGCAAATTAATCACTAACCCGGCATGGAGGATGTTACAAATCTCTCCCCCTTAAGAAAATTCGTCCTCGAATTTTCATTGCACGAACAAATGAGGGTATTGATGTCGCATATCCTCTTCACGCTCCCACGTTGCTTCTTCTACTCTGTGATTCCTCCACAACACTTTGACCAAAGGAATGGTCTTGTTCCTCAATTGCTTAACTTCATGGGCTAAATTTGAATCGGTTCTTCCTCATAAGTCAAGTCAGGACGAACCTCAATCTCTTCTGGTGTCACGATATGAGAAGGGTCAGATCTATATCTTCGAAGCATTGAAACGTGAAAAACATCATGTATCTTTTCCATCTCAGGGGGGTAAAACTAGCTGATATGCTACAGGTCCTACTCTCTTTACAATCTCATATGGTCCAATAAACCGAGGACTCAATTTTCCTTTCCGACCAAATCTCAACACCTTCTTCCATGGAGACACTTTTAAAAACACCTTATCTCCAACTTGAAATTCAATTTCTTTCCTTTTAAGATCAGAATAGGACTTTTGCCGATCAGAGGCCACTTTGAGGTTATGCTGAATTTCTCGAACTTTCTGTTCTACATCTTGAATTAAATCCGGACCAAGAACACTTCGGTCTTTGAGTTCATACCAATTTAATGGAGTACGACATTTTCTTCCATATAATGCTTCATAGGGAGCCATCTTGATACTCGAATGATAACTATTGTTGTAAGCGAACTCTGCCAGCGGTAAATACTTTTCCCATGATCCTTTAAATTCCATTACGCACGCTCTCAACATGTCTTCCAATATCTGAATAGTTCTCTCTGATTGCCCATCAGTCTGAGGATGAAAAGCCGTACTAAAGTTTAAACGAGTCCCCAACGCTCCATGCAAAGATTTCCAGAATCTAGAAGTGAATCGAGGGTCCCGATCAGAGACTATGGAAACAGGTACTCCATGCAATCTAATAACTTCTCTAATATACAGCTCTGCATACTTTTCCATAGAGAAATCCGTTCTAACATTTAGACACAAATTCTGTGATGCTTCGCTTCATCCCTGACCACCAAAATCGATCCTTCAAATCCATATACATCTTGGTTCCACCCGGGTGCATCGTTAACGGACTGCAATGAGCCTCTGTTAATATTTCTTTCTTCAAGTCTTCATTGTCAGGTATTACAATTCTTCCTTTACAATATATATTTCCATCTGACTTAATCTCAAAGTCTTTAATCTCTTGATTCTTTACTTGCTCAATTCTTTTCAAACACATTTCATCTTTACCTTGCAATTCTCCTATTCGTTCCAACCATGCTGGTTTAAGGGTTAATTCTGCACAAAGACCACCGTCTCCCGTTAAAGATAATCTTGCATCCATAGCTCGTAAAGCTGCAAACGTCTTTCTACTCAGAGCATCTGCGACCACATTAGCCTTTCCGGGATGATAGTCAATTATCACATCGTAGTCCTTTAAGAACTCTACCCATCTACGTTGCCTCAAATTCAATTCTTTTTGAGTCATCAGGTACTTCAGGCTCTTATGATCCGTATATAAGTAACAACGTTCCCCATAAAGATAATGACGCCAAATCCTGAGAGCGAATACTACCGCAGCCATTTCTAAATCATGTGTGGGGTAATTCCTTTCATGTGTTTTCAACTGTCTCGATGCGTACGCTACCACTTTTCCTTCTTGCATTAGTACACACCCCAACCCGTTATGGGATGCGTCACTGTATACTACAAAATTCTTGCCAGATTCCGGTTGAACCAATATCGGAGTTTCCGTCAGAATTCTCTTTAAAGCTTCGAAACTTTCTTGACATTCGGAAGTCCAAACAAATGGTACGTTCTTTCTCATTAGCTTTGTTAGAGGCAGCACAATCATCGAAAATTCTTAACGAATCTTCGATAGTAACCGGCAAGTCCCAGAAAACTCCGAACTTCAGACACATTCTTAGGAACTTCCCAATCCATTATAGCTTTAACTTTCTGAGGGTCTACTCTAATCCCAACTGCCGAGATCACATGCCCCAGGAAAATTACTTCCCTTAACCAGAACTCACATTTGGACAATTTGGCATACAACTTTTTATCTTTTAAAATTTGCAAGACGATCCTCAGATGTGTGCTATGCTCTTCATGGGATTTCGAGTACACCAGTATGTCATCAATAAAGACAACAACAAACTGGTCCAAGTAGGGCTGAAAAATTCTGTTCATAAGATCCATGAAAGCAGCAGGTGCATTCGTTACTCCGAATGGCATTACTATGAATTCATAATGACCATATCTCGTTCTGAAAGCTGTCTTCGGAGTATCTTTCTCCTGGATCTTCAATTGATGATAACCCGAACGTAGATCGATCTTTGAAAATACCGAAGCTCCTTTTAGTTGATCAAACAAATCATCAATGCGCGGAAGGGGATACTTGTTCTTGATGGTCACCTTATTGAGCTGTCGATAGTCAATGCAAAGACGCATTGATCCATCCTTCTTTTAACAAATAACACCGGAGCTCCCCAAGGCGATACACTTGGTTGGATAAATCCCTTCTCTAGCAATTCTGTAATTGATGCTTTAACTCTTGCAATTCTTTCGGAGCCATTCGATAAGGTGCCATTGCAATCGGAGCTGTTCCCGGCATTATTCTATTTGGAATTCTACCTCTCTATCCGGAGGTAATCCTGGCAATTCAGCAGGAAAAACATCAGGGAACTCTCGAACTATTGGAATTTCCTCTAACTTTTTCTCTGAGCTCTTGAATCAATCACATTTGCCAGAAAACCCTGACATCCTTGTAGCAATAATTTCTTGGCAGACATCATTGATATTACATTTGCTAACGGATTAAACTTTTCACTGTTCACACTTATCTCTATTCCGTCTGGACTTTTCAGAGTTACCTTTTTCAATCTGCAACTAACATCTCCATAATACCGAAACAACCAATCCATTCCCAGAATCACTTCAACTCGTCAAAGGGTAATTCCATCAGATTAGCAGGGAATTCAATTCCCTGAATCTTTATGGGACACCCCTTACAAACTTTATTCACCCGGGCACTCTGGCCTAACGGAGTTGTTACTATATTCTCATTACTCGTAGCTTCTAAGGGAATCCCCAACTCCTTTACTAACTTACTTGTAATATAAGAATAATTAGAACCCGGATCAATCAGTACCAATACCAATTTATCATACAACTGAAAAGTACCTGCTATAATATCAGGGTCATCACGGTCTTCACTTGTCTTTAGGTTGTATACTCGAGCAGTGGATCGAACTTCAGGTTGAGCAGAGAATTCAGACGGGTTCCTTCCTCTGCCTCTTCCTCGGCCTCTTTGTGAAAAAGAACCAGCTCTTCCAGATGGTGCCGGCTCCCCAACCATCAAGGGACAGTCCCGGACAAAATGTCCAGCATCCCCGCATCGAAAACAAGTCCCAGCTGCCATACGACACTCCCCATAATGGTTTTTCCCGCAGTGCTCACAATGTTTCCTTTGACCCGGAGTAGATCTCCCAGCACCAGATTCTACTGACTGCGTCTGTCTAGGTCTTGCCTGACTTGCTCCCCTAGCAGACGATGCAACTGATTCTGATCTAGTTTGTGATCGAAATCCCGAGTCTCTTCCCCTTTTTGTTGGTGTTGAACCAGAATAAGTAGTCGTCCTCTTTGATGTCTGAACCCTTGAGTCCCCAAATCTTTCATTCTGAGCCCTTTCAAGAGCTTTTGCACGATTGATCACCTCCTGGAACGAGGACAAGTTTAATACTATCAACATTTCCTTAAGCCTAGGGCGCAAGCCCTCCACGAACCATTCGCAAGCATCTTTCTCAGTAGGCACAAGCTCGGCTGCAAACCTGCTCAGCTTATTAAACTCACATTCGTACTCATACACAGAGCGGCTCATCTGCTTCAAACTCATAAATTCCTGCTTCATTTGGCGGATAAACTGATCCCCAATGTACTTGCTTTTAAATTCTTCTAAAAACAAAGACCAAGTCAACTGGTCGGTTGACATCCTCATGGTGACATTCGTCCACCATATCCTCGCCTGACCCCTTAGTAAAGACACAGCTCCATCTAATTTCTCCACTTCGGAACAGTGGAGACCATCTAACATGATTTTCAAATCATTCAACCAAAGATCCGCTGACACCGGACCTTCATCAGCTTCTCCCTTAAACTCGGGAGCTCCTAAACTTCTCAATTCTTTTGCTACATTAATTCGTGGAGTTAGTGGAGCAGGAGGTTGAAGACGCGTCAGAATAGCGTCTAACGTTCTGAAGAACGTATCTTGATCTTGCACAGGCACTCCTTGAGATGCCTGTTCTTCACCTTGCCTGGCCAGGGCAGGTGAATTACTGCTTTCAGCATGTCTATCTTCTCCCGCTTCACTTCGGGAGCTATTATGTCCGGACATCTAATAAGAATATACACATTGTTCTATTAGCAAAACAGCATACTCATACTATACCAGATCAGAAGTTATCACCCTTTGTTGGCATGTATTCCATTTAAAGACTCCATAGACTCTGGTTTATGCCTAGAATCGGCTAAACCATGGCTCTGATACCATTAAATGTAACACCCCAACCCATACCCGACCCGGATATGAGTCAGAGATACTACATTGATTTTAAAACACAACTCTTAATAAATAATAGTAAAATATTGGGACTTGTATTAAGAAAATACAATAATATACATACTGTAATATAAGTTTACAAAAATATTCAGAGCATACACAACTTAACTCTTTAATTACATGCCAACTGCTATTTACATAATAAAATAACCTACTGATAAGTTGCTTCTGATCTGATGGTTGCAGGAGTAATACTGTCAAGCGGCTTCACCTGTCTCTTCTATTTTCCTCGGATCCTACGTGTGAAACACTCACACGCTAAGTCATCGACTTAGTGAGGCAACAATAATAAGGCAATGTATTGTAATGAATATGTCAGGATCATATGAGATGAGATGCAAACATGTAACTAATCAATGTAGTATACTTTAACAATATCCATACCTGTAAGCGTATGACTGTAACATTCATTATTCAGTATTAATAAGTTTATTGGCCCATGATAGCATATTGAGAACCTAAGGTATTTGAGTAATGTGAGGTTGTGCACTATGCTGTCACCACAGCTCGTATAAATGCACCGAAGTGCCCGTAGAATTGCACCGAAGTGCCCGTAGAATTGCACCGAAGTGCCCGTAGAATTTTGTCCATAAGGACCACGTAGAATCCTTTAAGAATCATATACATATACTATGGATCAAGTATGTGTCTTTCAAGACTTCATACAGGTTCCAAAGGATATACATATGTCCTAAAGAACCGAGTATACCCTCTACCCTTGGCATGCCAACTATACCTATAGTTCTCATCTACATAACATGGGCTTATACATTTCCCGTAGTTCATATCGCGTAGACATAGTATTTCCATACCTTTAACACATAGGCATATCATTTACATACTTTTATCACATAGTGCATAGAACTTTTCTGCATATTCATGTCATGTAATACATATAAGATGAATTCATGTCATGTGATACATTTAATACAACTTCATGTCATGTATCATAATATGGAAGGTAATCATGTGTCAAAATATGGAATCTAGACTTATCACAAGTCTAGAACTGAATATACTACTATATTCATGCTATGCATATGCACTCACCTATACTTCTTTGCCTTTTCCTCGATCGATCCTACTTGTAGATTGTTCCCGAACTCGAGTAGGCTCGGTATCTACATAAACATAATTTTTAAGATGATCATCAGACGTCTGTGAAATTAAGCTTTAATAGCTTACTAATTAAAAGAATTAATAGCTTAGTCTTGTTTTCTTTTCTTTCTTCTTCTTTTTCTCATGGGGGAATCGGTTCCCCCCCCTGGGGTATCGATTCCCCTCAAGCAATCTGGAATTCATATACGATGAGGGGGTATCGGTTCCCCCCTGGGGGTACCGATTCCCCTCTAGCATTCTGGAAATCATATTCGTTGAAGGGGTATCGGTTCCCCTTGAATGGGTACCGATTCCCCTAACCCAGAAATCCTATTTTTAGCCCGAAAATCATCTAATTTCAACTCAAACATACATATTTCAATCCCTTTACTACTCTTAGCTCTCATACACTTACTTAAACTAATTATTATCCATTAAATACCTCTAAAACTTAGAAATCTAATTCTCCATGTAGCATTTAAGAATCCAACTCAAATTCCAATATGTTCTAATTTGAATTCTAACCCCTCATACTTCTTAATTAGCTTATTGACAAGTCAAAATTCTGATTCAAACATCAAAACCTCATCCATATCAAAATCTCATCTAAAAACTCATTTTCCAAATCTATCTCTAGAACACTAATCTTGTTGTTTTAATGTCATATAAGCTTTCCTTTAGCTTATAACATCCAAGCTTTCATTTCCAATCATAAAACATCAAAGAAATTATCAAGTTCAGATTCTTACCTTAAATGCAAGCCCAACGTTGAGAGAAGGAAGAGAAGAAAATGAGGAAGAAGGGAGAAGAAATGGGAGGTTCTGGAATACACGTGTTCTCATATACCCCATAGCATTTTATTTAATTAAAAATTCCCCTTGCAAATGACCATTTGGTCCTCACCTTAATCTCATATTTACCAACCTTTATTTTTAAACTATATAATTGTTCTACTTTAATCACCAAATGTTGAAACTTTGCAAATTAATCACTAACCCGGCATGGAGGATGTTACACCAAAATTTTGGTTAGCGACTGAAATATAAATTTTGAAAGTTTGGTAGCCAAAGTAGAAAATTTGGAAATGTTTAGGGACATAAGTGGTAATTTTCCCAAAAACATTTTATTCCATAAATGGATAGTTTACTCTTGAGAGTTCAAATAAGATTCTTGATCTGGAAATTGTGGTAAAAACTAGAAAATGATAAAGTCCAGTAAAAATTTGGTAAATAGGATCGAATAGAAATTTAGGAAAGTTTGAAGGATGATAAATTAAGCTTAGAAATATTATTTCCACGTTTTAAAATGATGGAAAATAATATGGAGCATTGGATTTGAGAATTTATATCCATGTTCAATTTGGACCGTTGGATTTAAATGGCAATATTGCAATTTTTTTAAAGTTGCTTGGTAAAATTGGAAAAAGGGTAAAATATTTTGTTGATCTTTGACTTTGGAAAGATGATAAGGTTATGCGACTTGGTATTATTGTAAATATCAAGTTTCATTAATGGTAAAATGGACATTTCTCATTAAATGAATATTTTATTCATTTAAGCTTAAATAAAGGTTAAATTAACATGAAATTCATTAGAAATTTCATGAAAACTTAACCATTTTCATCCAACATTTCGTGCTCCACATGACAAGGTAAGAGAATTTTTATTTTTCATTTTTGAGCAATTTCCTTTGAATTTTGGATCATGTCGTGAAATAGAAAATTGTTCTATTCGAAAAACGCTATCATTATTGTAGAGATTTTATAAGGTTGAATCGAAGTTGATTTAATGCTTGAATCGAATCAAAATCGAGTAAAATCATGAAAACCCTAATCTTGAACATACAAAGCATTAGGTCTTGACTATAGAGGGTGAGAAAAATTATGGAAAAATTATGGAGGGGCTGGAAATGATGTAGGAAGTATTCTACAAGCCTTAGAAAATTTTAGGAACCATTTTGTAATTTTTGAAAAGTTAGGGGACCAAATCAACAATTTTTTAAAAGTTGTGGATTGTTGTGTAAGTGTTCAATAGTTTATCTACTATGGTGGAAATTAATGTTTAAGTGTTGAAATTGAAGTTAGGATGTGAAATTGGATTATTTTGGAAAGCTTGAAAAAGTTGAGGTTTAAATCACAAATGTGAAAAGGTTGGGAGCTTAAGTGAAAATATTTTGTGAAGTTGAGATAAAAAGAAACCTGAGTGGTCAATTAGATGTATTAAGATCAACATTTATGTTGTGACATGGAAATTTTATCGAATAAGCATTGGAAAAATTGTTAGGAATTTATTTTCCAAAGTATGCCTATGTTAGTAAGATTCTAACATTTGGTTTGAATTTGTATATGTTTTGTAATGATGTCCATTTAGATTGAGTGCTTGAAATCAAGATTAAGCAATCGCTAAGAAAAAGCTTAAGGATGGAATGTGAAATCCTAAGGGAAGTTTGCAAGCTAAGGACACCAGGTGAGTGCAAATTTAATTTGTACTTATGTTATCGAACAAACATTGGCTTGAAATGAGCCAGTGAAGGAGTTACCATGGTAAGAAGTGACTCCTAATTTTTATGTGTCTCATGGTGCATGCATATATGTGCATTCAGTGACCTAATAGAATTAGTGAACAAGTTGAAAATGCAAATTGGTGAAATCTCCTTAGAATTTATGTTTTGGACAATAAGTTTAGAAAATCTCCATAAATTCTAAAGAAACAATTAGAAGATTATTTTTATACCGTTGAATTACTATACCAGTCTAGTTTATTTTAGAACAAACGGAAACTGATTTCGAGGTGTATACAAAAAGATATGAATTTTTAACTGATGATAGGTCAGAAAACAGGGCGACGGATTCTGCTCAAAATAGATTATGTCGGTCAACTTTAAAAATTCACCATAAATTGTAAAAATTGAAATAGAAGGATTTCCTTATATGGATAGATTCATATTTGAGTCTAGTTTCCATTGGTATAAACTAAATAATTTTTAAAGGTGTATATTAATACATAATAATATTTCTTTAAAGGTAGTGCAAACTGTCAGGATATGAAATTATGACCAATTTTGGGATTTAACCAAATTAGAAGCAAATGATCAAGTTAAAGTTTAGTGAGGTTTATATTTTGACTTTTATATAATTTCAAAATGAGTTCAATGCATGTATAACATTATACATGGATGTTTTATACATCATTGGGTAGGAATTGTGACAAGTCTACCTTAAATATATTGTCATGATATTTATGGCATTTATCACATAATTGATATATTCTAAATATGTCAAAGGTAAATATAGAATGAATTGATCACTATTTATTACATATGATGTTATCAGGAATACATATGATGTTTATCATAAATTTTATTTCGGATATGAACTGCCCAAAGGTTAAATGGTGATGATATACTTTGTCATGGATGGATCAAATAAAAATAGACTATATGTCCAAGTATGTTAATGAGGGTCAGTGGTATTAATGGCATGCCATAGAGTCTAGTAGTTGCATATTAGGTAGCAATAGAGTGTCTAGCGAAGGCACATAGTGCAGACATCAGAATGTCTAGCGAAGACACACGGTACAAAATACTATGGTGTATAAGGTGGGAAAAGCCCGACCTCATAACTACGGTGCATTATTAGGTGAGCAAGGCTTGACCTCAGCACTACGGTGCAATATTTAACTCATATATCGGGGTCCACATATAGTTATATTTTGGGCTATGGTTTATTGGTTGATAAATGAAAAACATGCAAATAAGCTTGCAAGCTTATGGGATAAATGGAAAGTATATTGGTAAGAAATTTTATATCTAGTTTATATCATGTTAATATATAGTAACATGGTTGGAATACTGAAAAAATGATCATCATGCATTGAATATTATTATTTTTTTACATTTATGTGTTGCATTGCATTGAATATATTTCTATAATTGCCTCACTAAGTATATACTTAGTGTGTGATGATTTTTACACGTAGGAAAAGGAATAAAAGGAGTAAGAAGCTGAGCTTGACATCAATCACCAAGGAAATATTTACAGGTAACAATGATGACATCCTATTGCATTCTAAAAGTTCTAGATGGGATGTATACGAGAATGAAATGTCTGCAATTTCTTTATATAGTTAGTATTAAATATAATTAATAGTATGAACAAATATTATGATATTAAACTATGCTTAAAAAATTAATTTGGGTTTTAAATCAAACGTGTTAGACAATCTTATTTATTTTATGAAACAAAACAAAATTGTCTATCACCTCTTGAAACTGGTTTTGATTTGGTAACCACAAATATTATATTACAATTTTTCTTTGAATAATTATTCTATAATAATTGTTCAAGTTATGATACTAGTGATGTTTGAATGAAACAAAATTTTACTCGATTCAATTAAAGATATATTTTAAATTTCTAATGTGACATCTTAACTCGTATTGGTTTGTGTATACAGGTTATGGGTGTTACAAGTAGAGTATCGATACTTGTTCTTCGTTTTGGGCAGATTCGTGAGTTTCTGGGCAAGAGTATCGACACTCTTTCAAGAGTATCAAAACTTTGGGTTATAGTTTCGAAACTCTCAGAAAGTTTCGAAACTAGGCAGAACAGAATGTTTAAAAGTATCGGTACTTATATAAAGTATTGAAACTTTAGCAAGAGTATCGATACTCAAGGGATAATATTGGTACTTTCAGTTTGTTTTAAGTAGTAAAGGCAATTTTGAGTGTTTTAGACTCGAAGTACCCCCAAAACATTAGTAATTCTTCATATAAGACTACAAGTGAGAACGTTAATGTTAATTTCAAACGTAGAAACAAGTTAAAGTTAGGAGAAATAAAACTAGACTTGTTTGAATGCTCGGGAAAATGACCAAGACACCCGAGTTCTTTTAGAAAAGGTAGTAGAGTTGATAGTATAGATTCAGTCCGGATATCCTTAGTTAGGATTGAGGCCCTTCTAATTAACTATGTTTGTCGACGCCTTAACACTCTTTAGAAGAAATGGTGGGTTAGAAGGGGTATGGTTTCCGATGCAGAGATTTCATGGGGCCATATCCAGGGTAGACTAGAGCAGTGTGTGAGCTCTGAAATGCAGAACCCTTAATCGTACCATGATGTCTACCATAGCGTAGAGAGTGAGTATTCAAGAATACTCACTAAAGCAGTTTTAAAGCAGACTAGCTTGGGTGCAAGTGTAATATCCTGAAATCAGGGTTAGCGATAAAAATGAGAATTTTTAAAATTTAGGGATCAATTTAGGAAAAATTGAAAGTTCAAGAATTTTAATAGGGATATTTCATTATTGGATGAAAGGGTATATGAAAGGATTTTAAGGGCATGGTAATGTTAGCTTAAAAGATATTTTCTTTCTTTTATAAGAATGAAACACGTGGGTTTGGAGAGTTATCTGGAACTCTTCTTTCTTTTCTTTCTTCTTCCCGTGTGTTCATGCTTAAGCCTCAAAGGTGAGTTTTAATTTTGATGGTTAATTCTTGAATATTTGAGTTGTGTTTTATTCTTTGAGTGTTATATATGCTTAAGGAAAGCTTATATAAGCTTAAAACACCAAGACGAAAGAAATAGAAATGAATTTCTATTAAGAGTTAAGAAATGAACTTTTGTTATAAAAAGGTTTTTGAAGTTCCAAGAATGAATTTGACTTGTCAAAGGGTTTATTAAGAAGTTAGAGGTGATATATTTGAATTTAGAACACATGGAAAATTTAATGAAATTCTTTGATTCAAGAATTATGGTGGATTATGGGAGATGGTAAAGTGTTATAGTGATATAAGAAGGTTTATTATATATGTATAGATAAGTTTTAAGGTACAAGGAGGGATTAATAAGTAAAATTTGGGGTCAAAACAAGACATTTTCGTGCTCAAGATGTAATTTCTGGGCTGTGTGCATCAATGCACATTCAATGTGTACCGGTGCACTCTCAAATAAATAAACATCGAATGCCATTAGTGCATCGATGCATAAGGAGTGCATCGATGCACCCCCTTAAAAATGAAAACATCGAAGGTGATTGGTGTACCGATGCATGGGTAGTGCATCGATGCACATGTTAAGGGATGCATCGATGCATGGTATAATGTACCGATGCACTTCAATAGGAAATGAAATAAATCTTTCTTTCAGTCTAAGAAATTATAGATTATAGTATATCAATGGAATACTGATAGTATAAATATATGATTGTGTAGACATCGATCGAAAGCAAAGTTCGGATAGGTTTGCAGAGTAAGATACGCAAAGAAAACAAGAGCTTAAGAGTGTTCATTGAGACCAGGTGAGTACATGATAGTAAGTGTACGTTATGTTAAGGAATTAAGACTTGCAACGAGTCTAATTCTGATATTATATGATATAAGTACTAAAGCATAAAAATATAGTGATATGGTGTTAGATGTATGGTATATGAGTAAATGAATATGTCTAATTGTTGAATGTATCTTTATGTGTGAACTATGTAAATGCATGTATGTATGATAATAGGTCATATGATCATGAGATATATGATAAAATATATGTGAAAATAATATGACTCATATGTGTCTCTATTAGAAGGTTATATGATATGTTATGTATGTGAAATGAATGACATAAAATACATGTTAGTATAATAAGATAGATTAGATGTTATAATTGAATGAAGGGGTTGTATGATAACATGTATATGCGAACATGTGTTGTGAGATAAGAATCATGGCTATGAACTATGTGAAATGAATACAAAAAAGTGAAAGCTATGTGATAAGTGAATGTGAATTACATGGAAATATGTTATGTGAAAGTGAACTATGTGCCTACGTGAATATGTAAAAATATGAATAATAATGCTCATGTTATATAATAAGAGATCTATAGGTATAGTTGGCATGCCAAGAGTCGAGGGTCTACGTGGTCTTTCGGGACATAGTGGTCCTACGGAACCAATTCTACGCGCCCCTAGTGGGATTTATACGAGCTGTGGTGACAACATTGTACACAACCTCTATGTACTCACATACCTTAAGTTCTCAATAGTGGGCATGGGCTTTGAAAAGAAATATAATTTTATATAATGATATGTGTGTTTCTCGTGAAAAGGTATATGTGATATGTGATATGTGATATGTGATATGTATAAGTAATAAGTTAGGACCATATGATAGTAATGGTAACAAGGCAATGTGTAATGGTGATACGAGATGTTATATGGTTATGCATGGTATGATCATAATACTTACTCATGTATTGTTGTGTGTTGAAGTTATATTATATGTTTATGTTCAATATATGTTCATATAATGGAATGAAATTAATGACAAGGAAATAAGTAACGATAAACATGTTAGTGATGAGTTCAATAGGTGTATAAGTATAATGTGTATTACATAAGATGTTCATGCAATTGTTAGTTTACCTTATATATTTACATGTCTCACTAAGTCTATGACTTAGCGTGTAAGTGTCTTACACATAGGTGTGGATCAATCAGAAGATCAAGCTTGGGATCCGTAAAGCAGCATATCTCCGTGCAAAGTTCAGATCAGAAATATTTTTGTAAAGTGCATCGTGTCATATAATTTAGTATGTTGGCATGTAACTGAGTCACTAAATATGTACGCTCTGATGGAGTCTGTTAAAGTTTTTGACATGTTTATGTAAAAGAATTTCTTATAGAATAGAAGTTTTAAATTTTCTATGGTTTCTTTTATAAAGTATATGCACATCGGACTCGTATCCGGGTCGGGTACGGGTTGGGGGTGTTACAACAAGGCCCAACACTCAAGGAGTGGGCTAGTAGAACATAACAGATAGTAGAACAGATAACAATAGACCTTATACCAGTAGACTTGAATGTTTAAGCCTTTCAGTGAATTACAATTAGTATATTTTAGCCGTTAGTATATCGGATGTTTTCGTGGGCAGGTTAGTAGTTCAAGTAGCTGGGAAGAAGTAGAAAAACCAAGGTCCAGATGAGTCCAGTGTAAATCAGATGTACATCTCAGATTTTATATTGGGCATGTATATTTGTAAACATTATTATCCAGTTGAATTGTAGATTCAGTCAAGTTGCTCTGTAATATTTTTGAAGTGTAAATATTTTATTTTGGAGCTCCTTAGTGAAAAGATTTTTATTATATTTCTGTTTATTTTATGGTCATTTTAAAGAATGAGAAAGTAAGTTTAAAGTTGGTTAGCCACTTCGGTGGTTCCGTGTGGCATTCAGATCAGGCGATTGTGTGTCGTACTGGTCAAGGGTGTTACAGTAGTGGTAAATCTTTCTAGAGTTTTGATGAGAATTCTCTGCATTTTTCACGATTTTCATTACTTTTTTATACATTTTCTCACAACTAAGAACTAACCTAATTTAACTTCAAATAATTACAACTAATAATTACAAATAAGAAGGCTATTGCAATGGAACATAAATGTGTCAAGAAGAAGCGAGAGAAGATGAACAATATTAGGGGTTGGGGAGAAAAATATTAAAAAGGGTATATTGAAATGTTGTCCCTAAACTAATTTGAAATTATAAAAAGACTTATAATCAATATTTTGTCTAAAGTTTAGGGTTAAAAATAAAAATTAAATCATTTTATTAAAGGGTTAAATCATCAAACTAATGGTATTCAATGTTCAAGTGACCAAAACTTAATAAAATGATAAAGTAAGTGACCAAAACTTAATAAAACAATAACATAAGTGACCAAAAGTGTACAAATATGAAAGGAAAGTAACTAAAATTTAATCCACATATTATCTATATGGAAATGATATAATTTTAATTTTATATATTTACTGTGTCACATCAGTAAACCGTTAAATGTTTAACGGCCATTAACCTTCAATGACCACATCTTAATTAAAATGAAAAGAAAGTGACCAAATCTTAATTAAAATGAAACAAAAGTGATTGAATCTTATGTTTTTAATTCAGTGAAGAAAAATTTATTAAACTCAAACGAAAGTGACCATTTCTAGAGTTCACCCATATTTTAAAGACTCTTAATCATTTGATAATGAACGCTCAAACATCTTACAGTCCCTGGTGCTCGAACCTGAGACTTCTAGAAAAAATAATCATCTTTTTAACAACTAAGATCACTTGATTCATACTTTTATATTATATCAATTTTCACAATTCTTTTGAATATCAATTAAAAATTTTAATATCAACAGTTAAAATCTCTACATGAGGTTTAAAATCTCTCAGTTGACCTCTCTCTTAGATTGTGAGTTCAATACTCACTAGGAGTGAAATTCTTCTTCCTCCCCTAGGTAAAAATTGTTCAGGAAAATAATACTAACATGAAAATTTACAATGCCATCACATCATTCTATATAATTGTAAAGGAATAAAAAAATCTCAAAATACAAATGTTAATGACTTAATTGAATAATTTTAAAGTTTATTAGTCAAATCAAAACAAAGATAAAAGTTTAATAACTAATGGTGTAGTTTTAAAAAAATCAAGTCTAAGCCAATTATAATCGCAAATATTTTATCTTGACCTAGACTTTTGTTTTTTTTTTTTTTGATAAATTTAATTTTATTATCCAAGATGTAGAATTCTTCTGCAAAAAAATCCCAACAATGGGATAAATGATACAAAATATTATCCCAACTTTGGGATAAAGGATAAAGGACTGCCTACTTACAAAATTATTTAATGGTCAATATCCCAACAATTACAAAGATAAATATTAATATTATCTAATTTATTTATGTTTATTCCTCTTAATTGGATACGTACAATCTCCTTAATAGAGTTCAACATTTCTTTCACACTTCTTTTGTTTCCTTGGAATAATCTTTTGTTTCTTTCCTCCCACAGTGAATAGATTAAAGCGCACCAAGCAAGTTTCAAGATAATAGTGAGGAGAGACTTACCTTTCCAAGTACTACAGGCCCAGTCTAACATGCTAACCCATCGTAAAAGAGGATTGCATAAGCCGAAGAGGTTTAGGATATCATTCCACAAGGAAACTGCATGAGGGCATTCGCTGAACAGGTGGTCCCTAGTCTCTGTGGCCTCGTTGCATAATATACATGAGTTGTCAGTAATGATTCCCATTCTAAAAAGCCTATCTTTAATTGGGAGTCTGTCAAGAAGCGTCATCCATGTAATCATGCTATGTTTTGGAATGTGTAGTGGAAACCATATCAATTTGTGCTATAAGACTTTAGCTCCTTTTACCCGAAGTTCTTTCCAAAAGTCATTTGTCTTTTGTGAACCTGTAGCTAAAATAGGGATTGCATTTGCCCTGAGTTTCAATAAGTGCATGATACACCAGCTAGAATTTGCAATATCTTCCATGGACATAAAGTCTTTATCCTTGATAACGTAGCTTTTAATCCAAGCTACCCACAAAGATCCTTCTCCAGCAAGGATATTCTTGATAAGTTGAATCATATATACTTTATTCCATGTTTGATATCTTTTAATCCAAGTCCTCCTTCATATTTGACTTGGCAAATTTTTTCCAACTGACTCTTGCTCCAGTGGCTGCCTTATCAGTGGCTTTACAGAAAAATCTAGAGCATAGTTGTTCAATCCTGTAAATAATAGTCTGCGGCAGGATTAATTGTCTGCACCAGTAGTTTACTATACTGAAAAGGACAGCTCTGATTATTTCTAATCTGCCTGCATAACTCAAGTGTTTTCCAGACCAATGATGAAGCTTTAGTTTGATCTTTCCGATAAGAACTACGCAATTCTTTTTAGTGAGTTTCCTTGTGACTAAAAGAACTCCTAGGTATCTGACTGGCAAGTGACCATGTTTGAATCCTGTTGATTATAGAATATGGTCGAGATTCCTGATTGAGATTCCAGTAGTATATAGTTCACATTTGGCAGCATTAAGTTTTAGACTAGACATTTCATAAAATTGGTCCAGGACGCTAATGACTCCCGCAACAAATTCGATGTTTCCTTTACAGAAGATTAGTAGGTTATCTGCAAAACAAAGGTGAGTGAGGTCGATCTTCTTACTTTTAGGATGGTATCCAAACCAACCTTTAGCAGCAGCCATGTTGAGGATTTTGGAAAGCACATTTATTGCAAGAACAAATAATATCATAGAAAGGGGGTCACTCTGCCTAATTCCCCTTGCACCTTTGAAGAAGCCAATCAAACTTCCATTGGAAGAAATGGAGTATATTGCTTCAGTATAGCAGGTTTCAATTCAACCAATGAAAAAATTAGGGAGTTGTAAAGCCTTAAGGATGGAAGAAATAAAACCCTAGTTAAGAGAGTCAAAAGCCTTTCGTAGGTCTATTTTCAAGGCACATCTTGGAGAGATGGTTTTCCTTTTATATCCTCTCACCAGTTATTGAGCAAGGAATGTGTTGTCAAAAATATTTCTTCCTTTGACGAAAGCTGATTGGTTGAGAGATATTATTCCTGATAGTAATGTAGTCAACCTTTTGACTAAGATCTTTGTGATTGTCTTGTAAATTACAGAGTAATAATAAATAGGTCGAAAGTCTCTAAACTTGTTAGGATTAGGGACTTTTGGAACCAAAACAATAGTAGTAGCATTGAACGCTAGGAGGATGAATGTCTCTTGAAAGAAGTATTTAATAGCTTTTATAACGTCTTCTCCGACCACATACCAGGATGTTTTGAAAAAGTATGGAGTCAATCCATCAAGACATTGAGCTTTGTCATTTCTCTGGTTGAAAATTGATTCTTTGATCTCATCACACGTAACTTCCTTTACTAGATTAGAAAAATAATCTAATGGAAAATTAAATTGCATTAGATCTTTCAGAAGATTAGGATCACAGTTTTTTACCCTAGGATCTGCAGTACCTGAAAGACCATAGAAAAAATCAGTAACCTCGGAAACCTTTTCATCGAAGGTTTCAAGCCTTCTATCTTGGTCATCAACCAGAATTCGGATGGTGCCTCTTTTGTTTTTGCCTGAGATGATTGAATGGAATAATTTTGTGCATTTTCCACCCTTCTTTAACCATTGAACTTTGGCTTTTTATTTTAAGAACATTTTCTCTGCTTCTTCAAGGGATAGAAGCTCATTCTGTAAAATCAACTCTTTTCCTATTGTGTCTTCTCCACTTAGAGTTGATATTTGAAGTTGTTCAAGCTCTTTTTTTCTTCTAATGCACCCGAGAAGAGATATCACTATAACATTCCTTGTTTATGGTTATGAGGCATGATTTTAGACGTTTAAGCTTTAAGAAGAGAACCTTCATCGGATTTCCTTGAATGGATGGTTTCCATGACTGTATTTAAGAAATTAGGATGAAGAGTCCAGAAGTTGAAAATTTTGAAAGGTTTTGGTCGGTTAGCTTGGGCCTCTCTACTGATCCAAACTTGTTCTATGCAATGATCGGATGCTCCAGGTGCAAGGAATTCCACAAATGAGTTATGGAATGTGTTTGCCCATGTTGGATTGATAAGCAACCTATCAAGCTTATTTGAAAGAAAAATGTGTTGTTGTTTGTTACTCCAGGTGAATGATGGACCAAAGAAATGATGGTCTTGCAGGTGGAGATCTTTAGTGACTTCTTGAAAATCCTTCATGTATGGTGTTAATGATGGACCCATTAGCTCGTAGTCCGAGCTTTCCTTCGATTGCAAGATGACGTTGAAGTCTCCCCCTAAGATCCAAGGTAAGGATCCAAAATATGTTTCCAATTCCCGTAGATGTTGCCAGAGTTGTCTTCTAATTATACCATCATTGCTTGCATAAATAGCTGTAATGATTAAAGGAACACCCTTAAAAGAGCATCTGATGGTAATTGACTAAACTGAAGCTTGGAAAAGAGGTATGTCTAAGCCTTTTTCCAAACAATCCAAATCATCCCATTTGAAGTAAATTTTTTGTTTGAACAGGTATTCTATTTCGTAAATTTGGAATTAAAAATTTCCATTGACTTCTCCAATTTAACACGAGTCTCCAATAAACAAAGTGTGTCTACATTATTTTGATAAGCCCTTTGTAGGACTTTTCCTTGTTTTAAAGGATTATTTAATCCTTTAATATTCAAGAAACTAATAATCATAGAGATGGAGGGTCTGTTGCAACCCCATGAGCACGACATGTTGGACTTTTTGCATTTTCTAGGTGAGCTTTCTTTTTGAATTTGAGATCATTAATCAAACTTGCTACACCTTGAGAGGTTGTTTGAATTTTCCTCCCTTGGTCTTCATTGATTGGTGGATTTTCGTCCACTTGTTTGAGCAATTCAAATCTGTTTTGTGATCCGGTGAATGAGCCTTTTTCTTTGACTTTTAGTGGCCATCCTCTTCCCCTTTTTGGAATTGAAATGTTGGTATTTTCTTCGGTTGACCCAGTAGAGTCGGTTCTTTGCAGCTCATGTTCTACTATTGATTCATTGAGTGCACATGGCTTGTCTACGTGATTATCTCGCTCCAATATAAAAGGTAGGGTTGAATTTAATTGATTAGTCAAATTTAATTGATCAGTCAAATTTAATTGATCTCCTCCTGTAACTTGGACTTTCGGTGCTGCATTTATTGCCGTGGGGACCAATTCATTTTCAATTTGTTTATTCGTTGCATGCACATAGCTATTCAATTGATTATCTTGCTCCATTGTGGAAGGTGGGGGCGAATTAATTTGTTCAAGTCCTGAAGCTTGGACAATCGGTGCTTCATTTGTTGTCGTGGGGACCAATGCTTTTCCCATTTGTTTATTCGTTGAATTCACATGGTAATTCAAATTATTGTGTCACTCCAATGTGAAAGGTAGGGTCGAATTTAATTGTTCTCCTCCTGCAGCTTGGACTTTCGGTGCACCATTTGGATCTTGTAGAACCGGTTCCTGTAGGGCATCAATACCGCCAATAGATTCGGCTTACAGGGAAGAATTATTTTCTCTTTTTTTCCTCCAAACTTTCAAAGTTTCTGGGGCATTAGTATATTTTTCTAAGCATCTTTTCTCACTATGTCCGAAGATTTTGCATTTTCTACAACCAGGTGGTAACCAGAGAACTTCGACTATAATTGATGTTGCTTTTCCATTGTTGAGAATGACATCCATAAACTTAAGGATTTCCTCATTCACCCCAATTTCAATGCAAATTTTTGCAAATTGAAGTCTTGATTTGGAGGCAGTAATAGAATCCATGGATAGTGGAACTCCTATAGCACTGGCAATGTAACTCAATCATGTTCTCGAGAATAATTCTAGAGGTACGTTATATAAATGAACCCAGATTGGGATAATCGATAAGTCAAAGTCGAGTCTTTGTAAGTTTGGTTCCCATTTTCTGAGGATCAAACGTTTATTTAGGATGTGCCAAGGACTATTTTCTAGAACTCAATCTCTAGCCGATTCGGAATTGAAAGAAAAAATATAGAGGTTGTTTCCAGCTAAACTAACCTTGACATGAGTTCCTTGTATTGTTTTTTTCCAAAGATTATCGACAATCATTTGCATAGAAATAAAATTAAGGGCAGCTCCAAGAAATTGCCCAACCAAGGAGAGTTTCCATTCAGCAATACCGGCATCAAATACCTCTGGAGGAGGTTGAACTGATGGGAACCCTTCACGCGATTTCGGTGGAAAATACTCTAACACCTACCCTGATGAGCACCCGAACAATTTCCTCCACTCCATTAAGGGCAGCTCCAAGAAATTGCCCAACCAAGGAGAGTTTCCATTCAGCAATACCGGCATCAAATACCTCTGGAGGAGGTTGAACTGATGGGAACCCTTCACGCGATTTCGGTGGAAAATACTCTAACACCTACCCTGATGAGCACCCGAACAATTTCCTCCACTCCATTAAAAGGAAGAAGAGAACGCTATGAAGACAGGAAAAAGATAGGATGAGGAATCGAAATGATTGTCTGATGAAATCACCGGAGAATCGACGGAAATCTTAGATTCCTTTAGACCTGCTAATGTGCACCCAGAGAGCCCGTTCGTCCAATCAATTTTCAATATCAATGTTTAGTAGTTTGACCTAGACTTTTGTATTATGATAGTAAGGGATAAAAATCAGCAATTAAAGTCAACAAACGTCAGAGGAGGTGTCCTCCCTGTTCGTCGATGAATGCATGCTTGAGTGGTAAGCTGGCTGGAAGTATATTTCTAATTTAGTGTTTTTCTCTACTTTTTAGTATTAAAAAGGAGAAGAAAAAAAGTCAACAAACACACAATTCAAGGGATAATAATATAATAACAAATTGGGTTAATTATATGATTTAAAAATATATATAGTAACTTTATTAATTTTAAAAGTATATAATATATAGTAATTTTTGGTTTTATTTAATTAAAATATGGTTACCGTGAATTAATTGTATTAAACATTTTGGTATAATCACATATTTGAGATATATTATTTACATATTCTCTCAATTTAGTCATATTTTTAATAAATTAAAATAAATTCAATCATTAAATCGAATGATGTCACATGTCACTATTCGGTTGGATGACTAATTTTATTTTAATTTATTTTTTTAATATATTTATTTTTCACCAATTAAAGGGTGACATGTGTCACCATATGGTTGAAAGAAAACAAAGTAACTCAAATTCGTGCCAAAACAATTCAAACCTGGGTCACTTGAGAAACCAAGCATGTACCCAACTATTGAGCCGAGACCAATGTTTGGTTTAAAATAGACAACATGACGTATATATTTTGTATCTTAGTATATAAATATTTAACTTAAATTCATAATATTTTATATATTAACTTAAAAAATATTTTTTATATTAACTTATTAAATATATTTTATTATTAATTCAATTTAAAAATATTTTATTTTTATTTGAGTATATATATTACGTTAAAATATTTTGAAGTTAAGATAAGAATAAAATATATTTAATAATTTAAAGTAATAATATAATATATTTAGCAAATTAAGATAAAATATAAGTTAGAACAAAATCATAAATAAACATGAAAAACCTAATCAGGATATAATCATGTCAAACCATCAAGAACAAAATAAATACTAGATTTGCATAAGTGTACCTGAATCCATTGTTGGATATCACCTAGAAGGTTGAGATCTTGAAGATTGCCCTTTGGTTGTGATCTTCCAATAAGATAGAATTCCCTTTAGTATAAACTCTTTGACAAGGATAAGAGAAAATACAAGATATTTATTTCTTGGGGACCATAACCCTTTATATAGCTGATTGAATCAGTTATTGTCTATACTTATAACTCTGTCCCTCATCAAATTATAAATACAACTTTAATAATATCTACACTTTTATTTCCATGATACTTTTAATACTTTATGATATTATACATAATTAGTCACTTAATTAATTAATATTTTAGGATAACAATATACATTATAACTGTGTGCCCATAATTATATATTTTAATCTAACAAAAGACTAATATTTGAACTAATGTAATGCTCACATAAAAATTACCTTATAATTGTTACATATTTATTACCACATGTGTCACTTGAAATCCGACCAAATATTAACTTTCCTTTGAGCCATAATAAACGCATGAATTACAAGATTACATAATCATCTTGATATTTCAAATAAATTAATCTACGCAAAAGATGTTACTTTGGCAACATTTTGTTTCAACGAATTCACTAAAATATCATACATAACCAAAATACGAATTTATTTATTCATGAATAATTTCCTTAATAACCAACTATTAAAAGCGAAATTTTAAGCAAACCAAATTTAATATATATTTTAAATTAAATATATATATTCACCTTAGAACAAATCGAAGAAAATCAAGAATTAAGCAAATTTTAATTTTTCATGCGCAAAAGGGAAAAAATTTACTAAAGCAATGCGCAAAATTCAAATCAATTACAGAAGCAATTTGGGTTCTAATTCATATAATAATTGCATTAAGAACAAGTAATTGACATGGAGGCATTCAATGAATTTTAATCCATTAAAAAACATATATAAACAATTTACTAATAGTAAATCTCAACCAAGCAATCATGATGCATTATTTTCAAACAATATAAACGTATTGTCACGCAATTAGTTAATGGGAAAAAGAATATCCATGCTTTTAACTTTCAATTGTTTTCCAGATTCGACATAAATTAAAGCAAGTTGAGAGACTTTAACGCAAAGTAATTATAACAGCGTTCATCGTAAAGAGAGTCTTATCACATAAAATTATAAACCTTAAAATTAATTTATTCTTAATGATTCAACATGACATGCTCTGATATCACGTGTTAGAACAGAATCATAAATAAATATGAAAAACTTAACCATGATTTAATCATGTCGAATCATAAAGAACAAAATAAATATTAGATTTGCGAAAGTGTACCTGAATTAATTGTTAGAGATCACCTAGAAAGTTGAGATCTTGAAGATTGCCCTTTAGTTCTGATCTTCCAAGAAGACATAATTCTCTTTAATATAAACTCTCTGACAGAGACAAGAAAAAATATAAGATATCTATTTTTTGGGGACCATAACCCTTTATATAGCTGATTGAATCAATT
The DNA here is from genome assembly GCF_006381635.1 of Hibiscus syriacus. NCBI lineage: Eukaryota > Viridiplantae > Streptophyta > Magnoliopsida > Malvales > Malvaceae > Hibiscus > Hibiscus syriacus. Next base: position 597,842 of record NW_024063196.1, read on the forward strand.
ATTGTTTGTACTTATAACTTTATCTCTCACCAAATTATAAATACAACTTTAGTAGTATCTATACTTTTATTTCCATAATATTTCTAATATCTTATGACTTTATAACATAATTGTTCACTTAATTAATTAATATTTTAAGATAGCAATATACATTATAAATATGTGCTCATAATTATGGATTTTTAATTCAATAATATATACTTTGAAAAGATTAAAATAGTAATAAAATATATTTTTAAAAGTTTAGATAAGATTAAATTATATATTTTTAAATTAAAAAATTTATTTTTAAATTAAATTAATAATAAAACATGTTTAATAAGTTAATATAAAAATATTTCTTGAAGTTAATATATATAAAATATTATGAATTTAAGTATTTTTATACACTAATATACAAAAATATATATATCATGTTGTCGATTTTAGATCAAATGTTGATCTTGACTCAATGGTTGGGTATATGCTTAGTCTCTCGAGACATTCATGTTTGAATCTGTTTAGTCCCAATTTACATATTAAATGTAAATAAATTAAAATAAAGTTAGTTCTCCAACTTAATGGTGACACAAGGCACAACACGTGGCATCATTCGATTGGAGGATTAAATTTATTTTAATTTATTAAAAGTATGACTAAATTGAGAGAATATGTAAATAATTTATACCAAATGTATAATTGTAATAAAATATCACGTCACCTAATATGTTATCTGTTAACGATAGTTAACATGTGGTGACTACATCTTAATTAAATAAAACACGAAAGTGACTATATATTATTTTTTTGAAATTAATGAAAAAATTGACAAACAAAGATATAAATTATCAATTATGTAATTAATAGAATAATTATCTTTCTTGTAGTGCAATTAACTCAGCTAGACTTGGTACAGTTAAAAACAATTATACTTTTGCTATACTTTTGCATTGATTTTGCTTTAAATTCAAACTAAAATCATTAATGTTCGCAACAACATACAAATCTTTTATTTGGATTTTCCCATGAATTAATCTGAAAAAACATATGAACTTTTTTATTAGAAAAAAATATGATGAACTTATATTAGGCACTAAATCATCATTCATTTATATGGGGTGAGCATTGAGCTTAAATTTGATGGTTTATTATTTAATTTAATTTTATAGAATTAAAAAATGCTCTCCCTAAAATAGTAATATCATTGACCTTTTATATATTTAGAGACAAATACTATAATATACTTGAGATTTCATCCAAAAATATCGAGTTAGGTTCTAGATCGAGTGAAACTTCTCTAAATCCAAATTGAATGATGAAGGAGTCGTATTCTCGAGTCTCGGGTGATGAGTGGACCAAAAACCTATCCCGTGATCATCCTTATTCATTTAATAGCTTTGGTTGTTATATCCTAATACTTATTTTTTGAGGAATTATTATCATGTGACATACTACTATATGACATTTATAATTTTTTTAAAGAAAATTTATAAGAAAATAATAAATTTTGGAAATGCAATATGAAAATATTGTGACACGACATCAGCATTAATTGAATATAAAATAAAATATTATATTAGTCAAAAAGGATAAATTGATGAAAAAATTAAATACTTAATATTTTTAAAGTTAAAGGCTTCTAACACCTCTAAACTAATTATGTTTGATGACGATTATAAAAAGAGGAAAACCTCACATTTTATTGTGCTTGTAAATTATATATATATATATATATATATGTCACATTAAATGGTCCAATTAGCCAAAAATTACCCTTCTAACAATGGAATTTGTTGTTTGAAGTTTGGCTTAATCAAGTAAAAGTATTATAAGTATAGAGACATGTGGGATTGTAACCAATTCTTGGAGCAAGAAATATCCTTCAAATATCAAGCTAAATATTAGGATGTGTTGCTACATATTATTTCTAATGAAAGATGAAATCTTGGTTAGTGTAAAGAATGTAAATTTATTTAGCATATGAACTTTTTTCTAATTAATCATTTGTATTTGATCTATTTAATCTAGATTAAACACTGTAGAGGCGATAATGACCCTCCCAACCTAATTTGCTCTATTCACAAATACTAGGATTCAAATATCTGACATTACTAAAAGAATCTAATGCCCATCTCATTAAACCAACTAAACAAATCGGTCGTTGATATTTAGCGTATGAACTTTGTCTCTCACATTACGTACATAAGTTAAACTTATATTCTTACAAGTTTATAAAATTAGTAATAGTGTTCATACTATTTAAACTAGAAAAATAAATAAATTACCTAATAAAAAACCAAAATTTCCTATTTAATTTTTTGAATTTGAATCTATTTCATTGAATCACACACCAACTTTAAGTGAATTCTAAACTTATTAGAGCACGGTACATTCATTCTCTTAAAGTCCCTCTTTCTTGTTCTTCTCTAAATATGATTACGATTAGATTTAAGATTTGTAAAAAATTAACACCTACTAGTTTTATTAAATAAATAAAAATTATAATAAACTTAAAAATGTTTTACACAAGTACAATAAATTAAATTACATTAAGTGATTTATTTTCCCTAAAATTATTTTTTAATGAGTAGTAATAAAATCAAATCTACTACATAAATTAGGCTAACATCCTCATGCAAAAGGGAAATAGTTTCATCAAACGTAAAGAATCGAGTTTCAACTTGTTCAAGTCTTGCCTTCTTTGGCAAAATGTCAACAACTTAGTTACCAGCTCGACGAACTTGCTGAAAAACCTCCCACAAACGGCAAACCAACCCATATATGTACAATAATATGGTAACTGATATCCATGTATGACACAGTTCACCAAAAGTTAGATCCCAATCTTTTCAGTAGCATCATTATGAAATAAATATTTAATTTGGAAAGCACAGGAATTTACCTAACTCGTCTCATAGTAAGTGAAACAGAAATGAAAAAAAAAGAGAAGAAATTCTAGATTCATGCAAAATCACCGATCTTATTTGTTGCAAGCTGGAGGTTCCAAATGTTAGTGGGATCATCAAGAACAAGGAGAAGGAGGAGGAGGATTAACGGTAGGTAACCTACTACGTCAGATAAAACTAACAGAAAGTAATATTAGACACCGCACTGAAAGTGAACTAAAAATTTGATGACTATATTATAAGGTTTAAAAGTTGAATGACAAAAATGCAACCATCTAAAGGTGTGGGAGACTATTTATGTAACTTACCCTAAAATTAAATTAACATTTGAATCAAGAAAATGAACCCCTGATTAATCTGTCCTAAATTCCCCTATTTTCATGGTGAAATGCTTTCCTCCCCGTATCTAACATGTACCAAAGAAGAAGAAAACTTCTCTTAAATTTCACTCCAAAGTCCAAAAGCAGCCAATCTAACAATCTCAATTTCCCCTTTAATTCTTTCCTTCAATCCAAACAACTGGAAAGAAAATGAAGAGATTAAGAAGCTATTACATGCAGTTTCGTCGCAACAACAATCAAGCGATGGAGCGTAGATGGATCTTCCCATTAGCTATTGGCTCCATCGTTTCCTTATTTTTGCTCTTCTTAACAACCTTAACCTCTTTCGATGGCTCCCCATTTCTTTTCTTCTACCGTTCCTCCGCCGTAACCGGTGGTTCCTCCCCTTTCGTTGAGAACCGACTGAAACCCATCCCAATCTCCACTCTCCCTCCGCCTCCCCGCTTCGCCTACCTCATTTCCGGCTCCGCTGGCGACGGTCGGATGCTGAAAAGGACCCTTTTAGCCCTTTACCACCCGTCTAATCTATACGTTGTTCATCTTGATCGGGAAGCTGGCTCTGAAGAGAGGCTTGATCTGGAGAAGTTTGTGAAAGATAATCAAGTGTTTAACGAAGCCGGGAACGTTAGGATGATTGTGAAAGCTAATTTGGTTACTTACAGAGGCCCTACTATGGTTGCTAATACGCTTCACGCTGCTGCGATTTTGTTGAAAGAAGGTGGAGATTGGGATTGGTTTATTAATCTTAGCGCTACCGATTATCCCCTTGTTACCCAAGATGGTGAGTTCAATCTTCCAAATAATTAATTAGTTTTCCAAGTTGGGTATTGAAACAACGGCTTTCCCCTCATTTTTAGTACAAATTGTCTTATTTCCCTACATTCCTCTGTGTTTGTGTTTTTTTAGCATTGCTATTTGATATTGGCTTTGAGGTTTTGGGTATCTTTCAGATTTGTTGCACACATTTTCATACTTGCCAAGGGATCTGAACTTCATTGATCATACAAGCGATATTGGGTGGAAAGAGTGAGTTCGTTTCCTTTATTAGAGCTTTTAAATTTTACTTTTCCCTCAAACTTTCCTTTTTTGCTCACCTTTTATTTCAAGATACCGATTGATTGTTGGTATTTTGTTGTTGTTGTAATGGCAGGTTTCAGAGGGCTAAGCCAATCATTATAGATCCAGGATTGTATAGTATGAGAAAAGCTGACGTGTTTTGGGTTACACAGAAGAGGAGCGTGCCCACTGCATTCAAGCTCTTTACAGGTAAATATGCTGAAAATTTCAAATTGTTTAGTGTTGTGTTTAGCTATGGTATATAGTTTAGGCAGTTCGGTGATGTTGTTTATTTGCCATTTTTAGATAAATTGTGTTTAGATAGACACTCTGTTTACCCTTTTCTATGCATTGGTCCAACTGTGTTTCATTCTTGTGAGGATAGTTGTTAGATATAATGATTTCTTCGAGATTTGATTGATTGTTTTCGATAATATTTTGCTGGGTGATTTTGCTTTATTTGTTAAAGAGTACTGTTATTGAGGTTGAAACTGGAATATAGTTTTCACTTGATTCTTTTGTGATCAAGTCAGATGCCAAAGTTAAAGACTTCATAAATCCAGGATTTCCAGGAACATTATATTTGACTGAGCTTTGATTTGAATTGAGGTCGACTGGTTGGACTGTGGAGAACAAATAACTTCCCATATCATGTTCTCTCAGCTTTCTGATTGTGTATAAGCATCTTATTGATGTGATTGTTTTGCTTTTAATGTTTATCATATTATGACAAGATATTTTGAAATTCATGATCCGAAGAAAGTGTCATATATGTATAGTAGAACGACATGCCTACACTGCTTCCCTTGTTTAAGTAGCTAGTTGCAGTATAAGGAATGGATTCAGGTGAAAAAAGCTTTGCTGCTTGGCTCGGGGGATTGTTGGTGAGAAATGTTCAGGAAAACCGGTGTAATAAGCTGAAGTTTCTGTCAGGATACTAAATTATTTTTACTTATTTTTTTATCTGTTTCCTAATAGCCATAAAACATGTTTGATCGGAATGCCCTTGATGTCACTCCTGTCAATTAGATGGTGAAACCCATGGTTACCTGTCAACTCTCTCGCTTCCCCTTAAAACATAGAAATTGGAGTCCATATTGTACATTTTCCTATGCATTTAACATTGATTTTACTAATATTTCCAAATCCATTATTGAAACTTGGATGCACAAAAAGATAATTTAGGTGTATTCATCATTATTTATTTATCTAGTGTTCACTCTTTTCTGGAATGGAAAGTAAAAGCAGCAAGTTCAGTCAAGTTTACTTTGAACCCGACCTCATTTCTTTTTTATTTTACCTAGAGGTTTTATTACATTCTGAGTGTGGATTTTTTATTTATTTATTTTAAATTTAAGTTTCATATTGGATGGCTAATAGTGGACACTGAATGCTAGCAAATCCTTGAAGTTTGTCATTTCTTTGATGAGAAACTAAAAACCAAAACTGCTTAGCCTAAAATAGTATTCTCATAACCGAATATTGCATTATTCTTGTTCTGTTTCGTGTTGCTTGCACTAATGTGATCATTTAGTTTTGGCTTCCTGGTTCAGCTGACTAAAATTCTTTATTTCTTCTTACTTTTTGATCATTTGTGGCCTTTCCAAATGCTTTTTTCTGATTCTGCATTGCTTTAAAGCTAGACACTATATCATTTGATTTCCTTTTCAAAACTGTATAGATTTGTTGTTCCAATTAGCTTCAGATACGTAAATGACTAAACAATGCATGTATGTTATGTTTGACTTGTAATTTCATTGAACTTTTATGATGTATATAATTGCGGACTTCTGATTCTTTTGCATAATGTTCATCATGATGTTTCCAATAACTTTGATCAATCATATGGTTGTATAGAAACTTTTTGGCAGTAGTGAAAAATATATTCTGATTTAGTATCCTTTAGCGGTAAGATACACTAGAATGCAGTATAAATGTCGAAAAATTCTCATGAAGTAGTGGATTACATCATGAATCGGCTTCTGTATGATCATATGCATGCTACTTTGATCTGGAAATATATTCATTATTCTGGAAAAATGTTTTTCCATCTAAATTGTTGGCAGGATCTGTTAGACAGCCCATAAATGTCCACAATTATCTTGATTAAGCATATCATTTCTGTCACAGGTTCTGCTTGGATGGCACTTTCTCGCCCTTTTATCGACTACTGCATTTGGGGATGGGACAACCTACCTCGAACTGTCCTTATGTACTATGCAAACTTTTTATCTTCTCCAGAAGGTTACTTCCACACAGTCGTTTGCAATGCACAAGAATTCCAAAACACTACGGTAAACAGTGATCTCCATTTTATATCGTGGGATAACCCTCCGAAGCAGCATCCTCATCACCTCAGGCTTGCTGACATGCAACGTATGATTGATAGCAACGCCCCTTTTGCTAGAAAGTTCCCCAGGGATGATCCCGTACTCGATAAAATCGACTCTGAGCTCTTGTCTCGGGGCCCAGATATGTTTACTCCTGGTGGTTGGTGTGTAGGAAGTGGGAAGAATGGGACTGATCCGTGCTCTGTTATTGGTAATACAACGGTCATCAGGCCCGGCCCCGGAGCAAAAAGGTTGGAAATTTTGATCAGTTCTCTTCTATCCAACGACAATTTTAGACCGCGACAATGCAAATAACACGAAATTACACGGAACGACACCAGCTATGGGAGTCACTAATGGTGATTGAGGTAGGTTTATCATTCATGTATCAGAAAATGGAAATGGAGGTTTGTCCCACTGATATTTTTGCCTTTTTTGGTAATGTTTTGTGTAACTATTAAATGCTGAAGAAAAGTTTTAGTTTTACACTTTTACCCCATTAAAGTATCCCTAATGTGTATATTTTTTTAATATTTTATGACATGACAGAAAATGATAAAATAACTGACACTAATATTTTAATAAGAACAAAATAACCAGTGTTAGCTTAACAATATGCTGTTATTTTGTCACGTTGAGTCAGTTTGATAAAAAAAATGATAATCAAAAGAGATACAACCAACGTTTAAGAGTTAAAATCACCAAAAAAAAAAGACTAAATAAAAGATCCACTGGGTAATATTTAGTAAAAATATTACATAATTACCCAAATAATCGGCTGCCACAGTCGACTAAATGATCGATTACCACAATCGATCAAAGAGATTTAAGGGATTGAATATTTTGGATTTTAAGAATTAGGGATTGAAGTATAGGCGTTTAAAAATTTTGGATTTTAAGGGTTATAATCAATCAATAAGTGGACAACAATGTATGAGTGACTGTTCACCGATGTATTGATGGTAGGAGACGACTGACGATTAGAGTAAAAGGAGGTAGAATAAATTTTTATAAGAATTTGGAGTTATTTTCAGATTTTCAATTCTTTTAAATATTAAGTTCACGTTTTTCTAAAATTTAAATTTTTAAAAATAAATAAATTAGAGATGGGTCACTTAAGAAAATTTTTAATGGTTGTTATGGCTGAGACAACGGAACGTTAGACACCTGGACTAACCGAGAAAAAATTCAGACACCTATTTAAAAAAAAGGTATAATTTAGACATTTATTTTTATATTAAGCCTAAAATCAAATCTTAAATAATAATTTTATAAAATTTTTAAAATCATAATAATTTTATTTTACTTTTAATTAATAACTATATTTTTTACATAGATAATAAAATATAAATATTACACAATTATATAAAATCTACACACATAAAAATATATATAATATTAAAATTGGTCACTTTTTTATATTTATAAATATTAAAATTTTTAATAAATTGATAATATAAGTGACTGAAGCGCAACCTTTTTTAAATTTGGTGAGTAAAAATATATAAACGTGAAAGGAAAGTCATCAATCCGGTAATTATATTTTTTAATTGAATTGATCAATTCCACTGGTTACTCTCACATCCCTATTAACAGAGAAATTATTATATTCAATTATTTTATGCTATATCATCGAATTTTTCCACCTCAGTCTTCCTTTCCTTCTTATCTGAATAAAATTGAATTCATTCTGATCACATTTTCCAAAGTGAAGAAAAAGTTTTCATAAAGATGATTAAAATTGATGATGCCGTACGTATAAAAATATCAACTTTATAATTCTAATTTTACAATCAATTTCAATACACTATACATCACTACGAGGATTGTGATTTATTATTTTAAACAAATCTACAACTAAACACAAACAACGCAAATAGCAACATGAACAGTGATTAATTCATAGATTAATGGCCGACTGTGACACCATTTTCTTTCATTTTTTTCAGCAGCCATCGCCACGCCGTTTTCTTTCACTTCTTCCTCAGATGTATGCTTCTGTTTTTCTTAATTTTTTCCCCGCCATTAAACGAGCTTCATCCTCAGCCTTCTTCTTTGCTTCCTCCTTTGCAGCTCTAAGAGCTTCGATCAAGCTGTTCAAACAAGTTTCCACTTGGTCGTAGTCCGATTTGGGCATCAAATTCTCCGCAACATCAGCCGGAGTCATCTTCGTTTCGCCCAGCAATGTCTCGATTTCTCCGAACAATGAATGGCAATCAATCTCCAAATAGTTCTTGGCAAACACCTTGAATGCGTCGAAGCAGCAGTAAGACAGTTCAATGTGTTTGTCCATTCTTCCCTTCCTTATCAGTGCGGGATCAAGCTTCTCCACGTAGTTTGTGGTGAAAACAATGATTCTTTCGCCCCCACAGGACGACCAAAGTCCATCGATACAATTCAAAAGCCCTGATAATGTAACCTTGCTTTCCTTTTTATTGTCTTCCTTTACCTTTTTCGTGATCGGATCACCGGACTGCTCGTCATCGTTCGCGTCTTTCTCCGTCTTCTTCTTCTTCTCCCTTTGCCCTGTAAGGTCGAGAGAGCAATCGATGTCCTCGATCACCACGATCGACTTGTCGGATGTATCAAGCAATAGCCGTCTCAACTCGGCGTTCTCCTTCACCGCGGTGAGTTCGAGATCGTAAACATCAAAGTTCAATAGGTTCGCCATCGCCGCAATCATCGAAGATTTCCCAGTCCCCGGCGGACCATAAAGAAGATATCCACGTTTCCAAACCTTGCCAATTCTAGCATAGTAATCCTTGGCCGTGCTAAACTTGATCAAATCGTTCTTGATTTCCTGTTTCAGTTTCTCATCCATTGCCAATGTATCAAACGTTGCAGGGTGTTCAAAAGGTATATTGCTCCACTTGCTCCTTCGATAGCGGTACCAGTTGTCGCTCGAATTGTTCGAATAAAGCTTCCGTTGCCGGTTTTTCGTCGTGATCTCCTTGCCTTCCTTCAAAACATGGCTAATATATGACTGAGTGATTAATTCCCTATAACGTTTATGGACTGTCAGCTTGAAATATCTCTTTTCATCATCATCCGGATACAATGAAATCCGTTGTGTTCTGGGAAGAGTCCTGTTTGCAGACCACCAAACTTTAACCCCTTGAAATTCATCAGTTACTTCTTCGTTATAATCCATGGCAAGGACTACGGATTGGCTATCTTTCACCGTAGATGCCTTGAGACGCTTCGCCGACGCCGACGACTTGTCGCCGAGATAAGTTTTGATGGTGGAATAGGCTTCGCTTCGCTTCATGCGTTCCCCGGTGAACTCGTCGAAGATGATTTCGACATAAGGATAAGCAAACCTCACAATTTTATTGAAATACTTCTCGAAATAGAATTGAAGATGACGAGGGAAGAAGTTCTTAAAACCGGTACAAAGAAGCATCAAAGTACCCATTGTGGAGCCTAGATTCAACATTTTCCCCATCATCACCATTTTTATGTAACTCTTTATTTGAAGTGTTTCATAACTGTGTCATCTTCCCTATTTATAGAGACTGATGGAGGACTGTTCATGACTTGTTCAAGATAGTAATTTTTGCACAAGATTCATGCAGAAAGTTTCTATACAGTTTCCAAAGTAATCCACTAGTTTTTGTTCTTTTAGAAGTTGCAAGTAAAGTCATTTGTCTGTTTATGAGGCCGCCATTAACGACCACAGTACACTGTCTTATCAGATTAAAAGAAATGGCGGAAACTAACAGGAAAGAGCACCCTCTGGCGATCACATACGTATTAATAGTGAAACACGCCACTAGGTCAAAGATTAACGTCAAATTTTGTTATTTATGTGAAGAATATGCAACATCTTGAGCAGTGATTCTGATTTTTTTTAAGGCGATCACATATGTATTAATAGTGAATTCTTTTTTGTAAAAATAAATATTAATAAAAATTTTAAGATAAACACATCAATAAAATAAACAACAAAAATTAAAAAATTTACATTTTAGTGTAGACACGTGTTCACTCTAAAAATATAGACGCGTCCGCCAGTAATATTGAGGGGATAAAAAATTATGATACTAAAAAGAATATTCTAAGACCATATCTAAACTTGATTTGAAATCAATTCGAATCTAAAATGGTGTTGATTTGAATTCGAGTTGGATCTGAAAATTTTGGATCTACAATCAACCTGCACTAGATCTAAACTTGAATTGAACCAATAATATAAAAACTGAACCCGACCTACATCTGACCTGATATGAACCCGAACTCAATATCAATTTGGTAAATAACTGATATTACACAACATATTATGAAACTGACTTGGAATTGACTCAATTGTAAATGATCTGACTTGTTACTAAATTGATATAATATTTACCTGAATTGATTTACCTTATTTAGAAGTTAAAATTGACGAAGTTGTGAGATTTTAAATTTATGATATTATAATTCTATTAAATATACTCAAAAGTTCAATTAAATTAATAACTTATGATCGATAAAGTTAATAAAAAAAGTTATACACAATTTAAAACAAATTATTAATTATAATCATTAGATTAATAAAATTAATTATGATCATTGAATTAATAAATTTTTTTTTATATTAACTGTGATCATTATATTGATGATTTTTTTATATTAATTAGGAACATTATGTTAAAAATTATAATTATAACCATTAAATTAATTTTATTAAATGATTCATTTAGTGATTATTAATTTATTAGATTATAAATTATATATAAGATGATTTCAAATATTAATAAGTTTAAATTATAATTACAATGTAATAATTGATCAAACTTGATATTTACTTGACTTATAAGTTATAAAATTTTAATTGACAACTGATATCATAATATGACAACCAACAAAATAATTTTTCATCAATTAAAGTACTTGATTAATTATGATAATTAGATTAATAAATTTATTTTTTATAATATAATATATAAATTCATTCAAAAGTTTAATTAAATTAATAATTTATGATTGATAAATTTATTAAAAATAATAATCCTTTACCATTTAAGGCAAACAAATAATTATGATTATCAGAATAATGAGTTTAATTATGATCATTATATTTAAAAAAATTATTCTCTATATGTGTAAATTTTAATAAATAAATCGATTATATTTTTATACCACTAATAATAATAACTTTAAATTATTAATTTTTTATTTAAATTATTATTTTTTAAATAATTCATTCGTTGATTATTAATTTTATTAGATTATATAAGATTATTAATTTTATTAGATTATATAAAATGATTTTAAAATATCAATAAACGTAAAGCATTATTAATGATGTCGGGAGGGAAGAGATAAGAGAATATTTCCATTTTAAAATTTTACTAGAATTTTAAAAATTAGGGGGGAATAGAGAAGAGAGAATGTTTTTATTTTAAAATTTTAAAAACCTGGGATGAAATAGAGAAGAGAGAATGTTTTCATTTTAAAAGTTCACTAAAGTTTTAAAAAGTAAAGGTGAAGAGAGAAGAAAAAATGTTTCCATTTTAAGTTTTACTAAAATTTTATGTGTATAATTATATTAAATAAAATTTTATAATTTATAGGTTATATTATACTTAACATTTAATCAAAGTTTATAAGTAAACTGAAGCTTTTAATTGAGATTGATCTTTATTTACTTTTTATTTTAATAATCTAGTCTAGTAATTTTAATATATTGATAAATTTATTCATTTTAGTCCTTAAAATTATATTTTTATGTACAATTGGCCCATATTTATTTCTATTGTTTTGTAATTTAGTCCAAACCTGATAAATTATATTATAAACTCTAAACCCTATAAATTATATCTTAATCTTCAAATTCTATTTTTTATCCGTAATTGGCCCATATAAATAGGTATGTATATATGTATGATATTGATGTATGTATGTGTGTGTGTCAACATATATACAAATATACACACATACATTCATACACACATGTATATAATGTGTGCGTTATACATGCATGTTCTATGTGAATATGTATGCATACATGTATGTAATAAATGCATACATTATACATACATGCATGCATGCATCATACATACATGCATGTTCTACATAGTACATACATCATACATACATAACTACATAACATACATGCATTCATGCATCAATATGTCTTTATAATATTTTCTAAATAAAAATATTGATTAAGACATTAAACTTTTTTCCACAAACTTTTAAAATGATTGCAATTTAATCTAATTTGATATTAATTTCAGCTTTACATTTTACAATTGTTTTAATTTGATCCTTATGTGTTGTTTATTTTATTTAAATTTAAATTTATAATTTCATGTTTGTTTAATTTAGTCCTTAGAAGTATATTGTTATCTTAAATTAGCCTATAATTATTTCTATTTTTTAATTTACTCCAAATATTATAAAATTACAAGTTACAATTTGACATTCATGAAAGGAAAAAAATAATTAACAAAAAAATGACTTGACCCGAAGTCCATCCATACATGGTAAGATCCAACTTTAATTTTATTTGTCAATTATGTGACCTGATTTGAACGAGATCCCACCTAAAATCCATTTGAACCTGAATTAACTGGTTTGAACCCAAATCGTTTTGACCTGAACTGATATCGATTGGAGCTGAAATTAACCCGTCTCGAACCTGAATTAATATTGATCGGAGCTGAAATCAACCCGTCTCAAACCCGAATTGAATCTGATTTCAAATCAACCTGAAAATGACCTGAACTGATTCAACCCAGACTTGAGCTAATCTAACTCGAACCATTAAATTGACCTGACATAAATTGTATCTGATTTAACTTAACCTAGCATGATTAGATCTGAAACTTGAACGATTATCGAATTTCACATCACTATATGTATGTGATAGTTTTAACTTTATGGGTAAAGTATACAAATGGTCCATCAACTATAGAATATTGTTTTTATTGAGTTCCTTGACTATTAAAAGTTGAAAATGGTCCCTCAACTACAGGGGGTTGATTTGTTGAGTCCCTCAACTGTTAAAAGTTACAAAATGATCACTTGACTATTCATTATGTTCCAAACTAACTTACAAAATTATCACTCTTCTATTCATTATGTTCTAAACTAACTTACAAAATGATCACTCTTTTATTCATTATGTTCTAAACTAGTCATTTTCCATTAAAGATTTAATGGTCATCTGAGTTGAAAATAGCATGTTGACTAAGATATAGTATCCGTTTAAGATTATGATATCAGATTTTATCACATCTTAGTCAGTAAGTTAATATAAAGTTGAGACAATCGTCAAATTTTAATGAAAAATGACGAGTTTGGAATATAATAAATAGTTTGGTGACCATTTTTAACTTTTAATAGTCAATGGACTCAACAAAGTAACTCCCTATAATTAGAGGATCATTTTATAATTTGTAATAGTTAGGGGACTTTATAATTCAATACCCTATAGTCAGGGAACCATTTATGCACTTTACCCAAACTTTAATCGTATATAATTCATCAAAGTAAATTAAAAAATATATTTATTTAATATAAAATATTATTGTTTGATATCTCATATTTACTGAATATTAGTTTCTTTTAATATTTATATACAATTTTTTCTCCATCTCATATTAGATAGACTTTTTATCATTTTCATATAGCTTGGGATGTAAAAAATTGATACGACCTACAAAATTGACTAAAATTGATTTGAGTCAAAGTTGCTTATGATTCGAGGTGGTGATGATCTAAATTGGTGTTGACCTAAAATCGAGATGAACCTCATAATTTTGGATCTAAACCCAACATGAGAATAACCTGAACCAGAATTGAACTTGATAATGTGATAATTTAACTAAACTTGCATCTGACCTGATATGAACCTGAGATTAACCTGATAAATAATTGATATTATTATACATGTTATCAACCTGACCTGTAACTGACTCAATCTTTAAGTGATTTGACTTATTATTTAACTTGTAACACCTCAACCCTTATTCGACCCAAATACGAGTCCGAGATGTCACATTACCCTTTTAAATCATATACTTATTTAAAATAGAGGAAAAATTTAAACATACCAAATAATTTACATATATTAACTCAAAAACTTTTACAAACTATTCAGAGCTTATACAATTTACTCTTTTAAATACATGCCAACACTACATAATATAAAAGGGAAACCTACTGTAAATTTTTCTGATCTGATCTTTGCTGAAGTTATGTTGTCTCCGCTGCCTATCTTCTCTTTAGAATTTCTCGGATCATACGTGTGAAACACTCACACGCTAAGTAATAGACTTAGTGAGACATGTAAACAATTAATAAAACTATAACTACTTAACAAATGCATGTACATATCATGCAACACAATGCTTATATACACACATAGATCATCATTAGCATGCTTATCATTACTTATATTATTATCATTAATTCCTTTTTTTATCATATGAGCATGTACTTATCATTTCTATACACATCATAAAACATGTATATCATTTCACAAAAGAGCACACATAGCATCATACCAAGTTTATTTATTTGTTTTCTTTAAAGCCCATGTATACTTCTGATAACTAAAGATATGTGAGTACATAAAGGTTGTGCACATATGCTGTCACCACAGCTCATATAATTCCCACTAGGGACACATAGAATTTGTCCCGAAGGATCGAGTAGAAATGTCCCGAAGGACCACATAGCTGTCCCGAATGACCACTCCATAAGAACCACATACATATTTCAATGGACCAAATAGGTGTACCGAAGTACCGCATATATGTTCCAAAGGATTACATATATGTCCCAAAGGACCACGTAGAACCCTCGACTCTTGGCATGCCAACTATACCCTAGCTCTCATAATACATAACATTGACATTATCATTTATGTTTATCACACATTCACATATTCATATCACATAGGCATATAAACTCATGCCTTCTTATCACATATATCTTGTAATACTCTCATATCTTCTTAACATATGTCTCATATCACATGTTCTTGTATCCGTATAAACATATAATCACATAAATTAATTTCACATATCTCTTTTCATATGTCTTATCTCTTATGATCATTGTAACACCCCAACCCGTCCCCGACCCGGATACGAGTCCGAGATGTCACATTAACTTTTAAAAACAATATTCTTACAAAATATCAAAACATTTGAACTAATTTTAAGAAAATACCACAATATTATATTAAATTATGTTTTAGTATAAAAATTTAAGTCAAAAACGTATTTATGAACAGTACTATATGGTATAAACAATACTGTGAACAATATAAATTCATAAAAATTTAAGTTTCCATTCGTATAAAATTTCTATTTACATATACACATTTAAAATATTATAAAACTCAATCATATGATTTTACAAACCAACAAAAACATATCGAATCCAAATCTTTATTACATGCCAACCACTATCATTATTACAAAATACATACTATTTAATCTTTTCTGATCTGATCTTGGAAAGGAGGAACTGACCTGTCTTGCATAACTTTTATCAATCTTCCTCTTCTCGAAACCTACGTGTGAAACAATCACACGCTAAGTCATAGACTTAGTGAGACATATAAAACATAATTATATGCTAACTGTAACTTCTATAATGCATGAAGATTTGATACTATCTTATAATACCAAAGCATATATTTTCTTCTCTGTAACATATACATACATGCACATATCATGTAACATAAAATCATTAACATGCTTATCATTTCTCATTTTATCATCATTAATTTCTTTTTATAGCATATCAACATATTATATACACTCTAAATCACACGAATGCATAAACAATTTCAATCTCATATAACAAATTCATTTTACTTAGGAATACACACAGTATCATATATAAATCTTATAAATACTTTTGATATCTTTTATAGGCCCATGTACATTGCTGAGAACTTAAGGTATTCGAGTACATTGAGGTTGTGCACATATGCTGTCATCACAGCTCGTATAAATTCCCATTAGGGGCACTGAATATTTCTCCCCAATGACCACTATATCCCGAAGAACCACTGTATATGTCCCGAATGACCACTATGTTCCAAAGGACCGCGTAGACACCTCGACTCTTAGCATGCCAACTATACCTATAGCTCTCGTTTCATATAACATGGGCATTTTCATTTATACATTTCATATCACTTATTCTTTCTCTTCTGTCACATACCACATGTATGTGTAACCGTATATCTCATATCATATCACATGTATCACAAATGCATGTATTCACGTAGATAGTTCATATGATTTATATCATTTCTCATTTGTTCATGTAAACTCGCATGTCATATCATGTAACATATAACCACATATGTTTTTCTTATCTCATATCGTATAATTTGTTAGCTTATGTTATATCACATATTTATATCATATAACTTATGTATTCACATACACTATTTATACTAGTTCACATAGCTTATCACACTAACATGTATTCACACCATTCATGTAACATAAGCAATAACATATATATATATCACATACACTCATGCCACATAAACATCATATCAATCACAAATCGAATAACATTTTAGGAGTCACTTCTTACCATAGTAACTCCGTCACTGGCTCATCACAAGCCAATGTTTGTTCAATAACCTAAGTACAAATTAAATTGCACTCACCTAAGCCTTGCTTCCTTTGACTTGATCTTAATTTTTTGATTGTTCCGGAACTTGTTTAGGCTCAATATCTACATAAACATAATTTTTAAGACAATTATCAGAAGCCTAAACCTTATAACTTGATGTTAATAACTTAATCTAGTTTAATGAACCAAACTTTCATTTTTTCTTTAGGGGGTATCGGTACCTCCCCTTGGGTATCGGTACCCTTATAAAAATCTGTAAATTTTGCCCATAAATCACTATTCATGCTCGAAAATTCACTATTTCCAGCTTCAATTCTTCATGTTTTATTCCCTTTCATGTTCTTAACTCAAATATACATACTTAAACCAATTTCTACTCATTTATCACATCTCAAAACTCAAAATTTTATTCTCCACATAGAAATCAATAATCATACCAAATTTTCAACATGTTTCAAATCCAATGCTAACACTTAATACTTCTTAATTAAGCTGATGACAAGTCAAATTTAACTTCAAATTCAACTCATCAACTCTATTTCAAGATTTCACTCAAGAACTCCAAATCTTTAATCTTCCTTAACTCATTTATCTTTTGATTTTAAGATAACTTAAGTTTTCCTTAAGCATAGTTATCATCTAATGATCACAACCCAACCTTAAATTCAACCAGAAATTAACTAAATAGAAAACTTACCTTTGAGCTTGGAGATACGGGAGGAAGAAGAAAGCAAGAAGAAGAAGATAACTCTCTTCCCCCCCCCCACGTGAATCATTCATATAAAGGGGGGAAATATCTTTCTTGTCAAATGACCATTTTGCTCTTTAATTCCTTGGATAATTACTAACAACTTTCAGGAAATATTCCTAAATAAATCATTGAACTATTCAACTATTCTACTTTAATCACCAAATTCTAAAATTTTACAATTTGAAGAAGAAAGCAAGAAGAAGAAGATAACTCTCTTCCCCCCCCCACGTGAATCATTCATATAAAGGGGGGAAATATCTTTCTTGTCAAATGACCATTTTGCTCTTTAATTCCTTGGATAATTACTAACAACTTTCAGGAAATATTCCTAAATAAATCATTGAACTATTCAACTATTCTACTTTAATCACCAAATTCTGAAATTTTACAATTTGATCACTAACCCGGTATTGAGGATGTTACAATCATATAGTCATACAATTTATTATCACATGGCTCATAGTTACTTAATTTATCACACATACATGCATTCACATAGATCACATACAAAGATGCACTTAAACTCTAGACATATATATACTTATATACACATAAACATCATATCACTACATAATTTTATCCTTGTACTCATATAATCTAATATCAGAATTAGACTTATCGCAAGTCTTAATTCTCTAACCTAACTTACACTTAATATCATGTACTCACCTTGGTTTACTTGCCAATACCAATCTCTTGTTTCCATCTCGTAATTCTTACTTTGACGACCTATCTGAACTTTGCTTCCGATCGATATTTACACGAATATAATCCAATGAATATTGGGATTTGAATTACTCGAAAAGATTCATACCAATGTAAACTAAATAAAATACAAATATCAACTTTCCAACTTAAGTAGTATCGATACTACAAGCACAGTACCGATACTTCTTTCTATGGTACTGATACCCCCCTCCGGTATCGATACCAATATTAGATTTGATGTTACCTGGTATCGATACCCTTAACATGGTATCGATACTACTATACTATGGTACCGATACCTCCCCATTGGTATCGATACCGCTAGTATCGATACTATCACTTCAGTACCAATACCTCATGAAGATCTATCACTCTTCTTCCTTATGGTATCGATACTGTTCATGCAGTATTGATACCCTACACATAATTTTCTCATAAATTACCTTGTAGTATCGGTACTAACTCAACCAGTACCGATACTACTACCTAGAATATAGTTCCTTAAACCCGAAAATTTAAACACTTTACCCCAAACTCTACTTATTTAGTTCTCTTCATGCTTTTAAACTCATCTATACATACTTAAACCATCATATATCACTATAACACCTCATCATCTTTCATAACTCACTATAATTCTTGAATTTAAGAATTTTACTAAACTTTTCATGTGTTCTAAATTCATTTCTAATGCTTTAAACTTCTTAATACTTCTAATGACAAGTCAAATTCACCAATAGAACTTCAAAAACCTCTTCATAAAGCAATTCATTTCTACACCCTTATTATAATTTCCTTTCAAATTCTATCTTCTTGATGTTTTAAGCTTATATAAGCTTTCCTTAAGCTTATATAACACCCAAAGAATCAAAACCAACTTAGAAATTCAAGAATTCAACAGTTGTAATTCAACTTACCTTTTAAATGAGACTAACAGGAAGAAGAAGAAGAATGAGGAGACAAAAAGGCAAGCTTCCAGATAACTCTCTCACCCCACATGCTTATCTCTTAATAAATAGATAAATATCCTTTAAATGAAAAGACCACATTACCCTTCATTCTTTTCTTCCTTGTTATTTAATCCAAAACCATAATATTCCGCTTTAAATCCCTGAACTTTTCAATTTTTCCTAAATTGATCTCGAATTTACCTAACTAGTAAGTTACAATTGATAAAGTTATGAGATTATGAATTTATGATATTATAGTGTGACAAAATACTTTTTTATTATTTAAGGTACATGATTAACTATGATCATTAAATTAATATGTTTACTTTTTATATTTATAAATTGTAGTTTATAAATATATTATAGAGTTATTATTAAATTAAAAATATTTTATTGATAACATTAATAGAAAAATAATTCTGCATAATTTAAAATAAATTATTAATTATGATCATTATATTAATAAATTTAGTTATAATTATTAATTAATAAACTTGATTTCTATTTTAATTATGATCATTAGATTAAAAAAATTAATTATAATCATTAAATTAAGTTTATTATATAATTCATTTTTAATTATTAATTTTATTAGATTAAAAATTATATTACATAAATGATTTTAAATATCAATAAATTTAATTCGTCATTTTAATGTAATGATTGATTAATAACTTAAAATTTTAATATATATATTTAAACAAGATTTTTTAACTAAAAGTAGTTAGTTTTATTAAATAGAGAAAATATCCATAATTACAATAAATGTTTATAATCATAATAGTAACCTAAATACTTAATTAGGGCATTTCCCTATAATCATTAACATAAGAAACTATTAACTTGAGATCATATAAGGATTAAATAAGGAAAAGGTTAAAAACTCAACTAAATAACTCGAACAAAAGATATATATGAATATATTTGACTGTACCAACAAACAAATATTGATTAATCATTAGTGTAAATAACTCGGTGTATGCCCTTATATTGTTTCATCTAAAAAATTTGTGCTTGATGTTAATCATTTCAGTGTTAGTGTGTGTATTTCCATGTCTAGAATATGGCAATTTGCCACAGACAGAAAAATAAGGGAGATTTGACGAGAAGAAATTAAGAATAAAAAAACAGGTTGGGGATTGTCTACTGAGAATTGGGAATTTTGACTTACTATGCACATGAGGAGTACGAAGAGTTAAAAAAAAAAGAACGGTTCTGCTAACTTAAAGCAAGCCCAGGATCACGAGCCCAATATACCTTTATAGAGACGTTGAGGTTGTTAGAAAAAAGACAAAACCGGAATTTTCATAGATTTGGTACCCCGTAAACAAATAAAACAATATACTACCATGGAATGTTTTTTATGCATTTGATGAGTGGAGTTTCTCTTCATCAAATCTACTTTTTATCTTCTATCTTTTATTTTATTCTCTAAACAATATAAGGTTATAACAATTTGACACCGGAACCTCAATTCTTGACAATTGCCTACTATTTATGCCAAAAAAGAACCAAGCCATGGTATATTCCACTGATCTTTCTGCAATACAAAAGCAGGTTGAGGATTTAATGAAGTTGGTGAAGGAAACAACTGATGAAATCAATCCTCCTTAGTTGTGAGAGACACAAGATAATAGTATAAGCAGTTTGGAGTTAGGATAACAACGAACAAGGGATATATGGAGGAGATCTTGAGGACTTTGATTGGAAGAAATCAACAACAAAAAAAAAAAGAAAACAAGCTCGAAAAAGATTAGGTAAACACTTCTAATCTTCCTAAATCTGTTAGCTCTTATGAACAAACAAAAAAATGCCAAGAGGGGGTGAATTGGTCTTTTAAAGATTTTGTGGAAGTAATCGAAAATAAAACTTTTTGCACAACGATTAAGAGTGGTTCGATTTTCTAAACCAAAGTCTACATCTACTACCTTAGCATCCACACTAAGGATTTATCAAATCCACTAGATTTGCTTACCTTTAAGGACAATGTGTAACCTTACAAATATTTTAAGGTTTATACCTCAAATCCTTGAAGGCACACTCTCTCAAAGTGTAAATAAAAATTTAGCAAACAAAAGAGAAAACCTCACAAGACAAATATGTATGCATAAATTAAGCACTCACCCAATACACACTTGAGCAAAATAAACAATGTATCTCACAAGTGCGTTTACAACAAAGAATTTGACAAATTAAGCCCAACACAAAACTTTAATGTTTGTAGGTTGGTTTAATATGATTCTTGTTTACCTTGTGAAGCTTTGACCTTCCATTTATACATTCTCAATTAATTATAGTCGTTTGGAGCCGTTGGGGATCATTATAGTCGTTACCTACAATAAAAAAACAACATTTAATACACAAGGGATTGATCATTTTCAAATAATTCGACCGTTGTTAGAAAGGGATCGTTTATTTTCATCGAGGGATCAATCCTTTTGGTGAAGAGATTGATCTTTTTCCTCAAGGGATCAATCATTTTCTATAAAGGGTCGATCCAAGAGTTTCTAGGATCCAAGAGTTTCTAGAATCCAATGGATCGATCCCCTTGAAAAGAGATCGATCTATTTTCAAGGGGATCGATCATTTTGCTATGGATCGATCCTTTAAGCAAAAAATACTTGGAAACTCAATTTTAAAATGCGAAAACAATCAAATATGTTTTTGAAAAGGTTCAAGTAAGTTGGAAAACATTTAAAACATATTTTTCAAGTTAATTTAGACTTTGAATTATTTTTTTATAATTATTTTATAAATTCGATTTAGTCCAAAATCAATTTTATAATTTATTATTATATTAAAATCTTAATTTAACAATCTCTCCCTTTTTTATATAACAAAACTCTTTAATTTTTTTTTTTTTGAAAAATATTCTCTTTTGAAAATGTTCAAATAAGTTGGAAAAGGGATCGATCGTTTCGGCGTGCCTATAAATAGGTGAAATCTCCCTTTTATTTCTCAAATTTCATTTTTATTTTTTTATTTTGGTTTCGGGTAGAGAGAGGAGCTCTCTTTTCTCTCTAAACACGGCCGTCTGACGTCTGCCTTCGCCATTGCCGTCCCAGCCGTCGCCCCGGCTGCCACTGCCGTCTCCGGTGGCCGTTGGCCACCAAATTTCACCAGTCTACTCATTTTGGCATTGTGAACTCGAATCGAGGTTCTGTTTTGAGAGAAAGGGTCCTCAACCCCCTGAAACAAAGACGATACCCTTCGGCTTCAAGCGCGCCGATCTCTGCCACCCACTGTCAGATCAAGGCGGTTTTATGATATGTTGTTCGCCTTTTTCTTGCGCTTCTCCCCACGGTTCAGATTTGGCGATGGAGACTCCAAACGCCAACAGAACTCCAGCCTAGAGGTAAAGCAGAAAATGAATATTATCTTTGGAAGTGTTTTCTCTGTTTTAAATGGGAAGAAATTTTTTGCATTGCGTTCTAAAAAACAGGGAAAGATCTTATTGCATTGCTCTGAGAAAAATGAAAATACCCAAAAAAAACAAAAAAGAACCCCCTGGCACATTGTTTAGTTATGGGTTATATGCCCATTTTTTACAAAGAAAAATCATTACAAGTTGTTCTCTTCCTTTCTGTTATTGCAGGAGTTGCGTGGAGTGGAGCAGCTAGAGGCTAGGTGGCGTGGAGGAGTGGCTCTGGTAGGGATTTGAGCAAAGGCTCAGAAGGAGATGATTGGGGGCGTTTGGGCGGGTACCTAGCTGGGTTAGGGTAGACCTGGGTCGGGTCGGATCTGGTTGAGGGTCGAGTATGGTCCAGTTCGAGGTTGGTTTGGGGTTTGGGCCTGATTTAGGGTTTGGTTATGTAAAAGGGGTTTTGGGTTTCTTAGTTGGGTATGATTTTTTATTTGGGTTTCTTAGTTGGGTATGATTTTTTATTTGGGTTTAGGGTTAAATATGGTGCTTATAGGTCTAAATCTAATGGTCATTGGGTCTGGAGAATTGAGATGAGGAGAATCACTTTTGAATAGGAATACTCATTATGGGAAGTATTTCTAAACACATTAAATAGAGATGTGCATAGTAACCGAAGAGAAGATATATAGTGCTGGGATGGGCCTCTACGGGACTGTTTTCACCAAAAAAAATTGTTGTGAAATTGTTGTGGGCATCCGGACAAAAAAAAAAATACCATGTTTAGAAACTAATTTGGGAGAACCTTGCCCCTCTGAAAGTAGAGGCGTTCGTTTGGAAACTTATCATGCATAGAATTCCCACTTTAATGGAGTTAGCTAAAAGGGGTGTTTCGATTACTGATTCTTATTTTTGTGTGTTGTGCCGAGAAGAGCTTGAAACCCTCGATCATTTATTTTGCTACTGCAAGGTGGTGTAGAGTGTATGAGCTAGATGGTGTGCTTTATGGAATATTCATTTTTTCATACCAGGAAATGTTAGAAGCTTCCTCCCAGTCAATCAGAAAGGAGAATAAACCGCTGTGGAATATGTCATTTTTTGGTTTTATCTGGTCAGTATGGTTGCTCCGTAATGAAGTAATATTTATCAAAAAGCAATGCTGTGTGTATCTGCTTTTTGATTTGGCAACACTAAGGGTTGGATACTGGAGCAAAAGTAATTGGCCTCAATCTTTTCCGGCGATTGGTATCTTTACTTTCTACTCTGGTAGTATAATGTAGACTGTTTGATTGCTCTCATACTGTATAGTTTGAAGTGCTGATTTTGTGCTAGTGTTTTAAGCTAAGTAATAATTGTGGTTGCTAGTCTGTTTGTTGCCCTTTGCTTTCGGTCTACAAGAATGTGACTGTATTCAGGCATAAGCTGGAAGCCTGGAACAATTTGGTTTTAGTGATGCACCATATGCTAATTTGATGCTAGGTGTCTATACAAGTAGCGTGTGCTTGGAGTCGATAGTTGAAGGTCTGCTGGAGGTGGTTTTCTGGCACTTCTGGTGTATCCTTTAGTGATGGGTTCAAAGGGTTTTATATGGTTTTGAATTCAGGATGTAAACTGTTGATAGAATTGCGTTTACTGTAAAAGACAAATTGTATTTCTTCAGCAACCATGAAGCACTCTTTTTCCAGTTACATTTAGGAAAGATTTTTTAAAGAGGTTCATGATTATGTGGTCGTTTTATACGGTATTTTGCTAATAAAACCGAACAAAATCATTTAAGAAAAAAGTTTGGTTTGGTTGATAACCTAAATTGATCTATTAATCAATTAAACTTTGAAGTCGGTCAATTAAATTGATTTTCAAATTTTTTAATGGTAAAATATTAGATTGATCATTTTCTTTTATTTTTGTATTTTTTACCTGTCAAGTTTAAAAATATTACATGTCAACCATTTATATTATTGATTTATTAAATTTTGATAACTTACACTATTGATTATTATATTTTGTTCACTAAGCTATTTAACTCCTATTGATTTAATGATGTGACACATGAGTTAAAAGTAGTTAATTTTTAATTGATCTCTTAACTCTGGATGAAATACTAATTTGATATTGAACTTTAGATAAAATATCACTTTGACTCTCTAAACTTTAGATAAGATATCAATTTAACTCTTAAATTCAATAAAAATCTCTCGTCACTGACTGTCACTTACCATTACCGTCATTCACTATTGATTGTTGTCACTATTGAATGTTATATCCCAAAATGATTAGTTCACTCCTTTTTGTTCTCTTGAATGTGAATATAGTCACTTTCACCAAAAATACCCCGAACTCAACAAATCTATTTCAGAACCCTTCAAATTTCTTTAACCTTAAATCATAATAATAAATTTATTATTAGTATTTCTTTAGAAAATAAGAACACCAAAAATCTTTTTTTTAACATACACACATACATACAGTCACAATCTTGTAGCGACTCCAAATTTGACACTAGCAGCGTCTCCAACACCGAAATATGTAAACATCACTTATGTGCTCTCCATGTCAGTGGCTTGTCCGTTTCACACATTCATTAATCACCTTGAATAAACTAAACTCATTGGCATCTTCCAAAACTAAGCCAACAACATTGAACAAGGCATTTCGATTTTCATACCCAAAGACATCAGTCAAGGGTTTTCAAAAGCCATGAAGGGGGCAAGCTGCTGTTACGATTAGTAGTTTGGAATGAAGGGGACAAGCTGGTTCTTTGCTGGCTTGTTATATTATATCAAAATTGTTTTAAACCATGTTTTCTATAACACAAGTGTCAGAACCGTCTTTCGGTTGGCCCGAAATCGGGCTTCGACAAAGGAAAATAGATTGGAGTCGCCATCGATATTTTATTTTAAAACAAATGGGTTGATCGGATACCCTATTTCTTACCTGATCTGTGCCTTACCAAAGATGTGTCGGATTCGGGAGTCGGTTACAGTCAAGGAAGGGTTAGCACCCTTGAACTGCCCTTTTGGTACTATGTAGTTTCCAGTTGTCTTTAATTAAAAAAATTTGTAAGTTTAAATTAAAAGGTAAAAATATGATCCAAATTACTTACCTTGAAGGATTCGAAAGTGTACCTTTAAAAAAAACCGAGAAACGTGTTAAAGGAAAAATGTAATAAAAATAAAGAGAAGAAAAAAATAAATAAAATAGATAAAATAAATAAAATAAAGGAAAGTAATAATAATGATAATATATACGTAATAAAAACAAGATAAAAATAAATAAATAAATAAATAAAATACATATAATAAGATATATAAAAAAATAAAAAATAATAAAATAAAATAAAAATAAAAGGATTAAAATAAAATAGAAATAAAAAGTATAAATAATAATGTATAAAAAAATAAAAAATTAATAGTAATAGGAAATAAGAAAAAAATAAAATGAGCAAATAAAAAATAATAAAAATAATAAAATGATCAAATTATAATAAAAATTAAATATGAGGGCCAAATTAAGAGGAAATTTGATGTGGAAGTCGAATTTTGGCTCGAAATGAGGCCTTTTAAAAAACAAGGGACCAAAACGACATTTACCCCTTATAAAGAACAAGGGACCAAATCTTCAAAAACAAGGGACCAAATCTTCAAAAACGCTCAGATCCTTAGCAACCGGGTCGGGTCTCGCGCGGGTTGTATGGGCCACGTATAAAGACCATTTTTTTTAAACTTCATTTCCTCTTCTTCTCAGATAAAAAACCCCTTCCCCTTTTCCTTGTTCTCTCCCCTGTTCTTCAGGATTTGATGAACACGACGGGCCTTGAATAAAATCCCAGAATCCGACCACCGTGCACCTCCTTACCGCCATCGTTGATCGGCGCCGGCCGCCGGTCATCAGCAGCAAAACCCCCCAAAAAAATTCATTTTTCAAAAGCTTTTTCCCTCCCCGCTTTAAATATTTGGATGGTTTTTCAAAAAACAGCCTAGAGAGGGGTAGATCTAGGAAAATAGTTTCGAAGACACCCCTACCCGGTCCTCGGCCGAGCACTCCTTCGAGTGGTTTTAAACCAAAAGCACGAAAGCCACCAACATGCAAGCATGAACCGAAGCGATATAGGTAAAACAGATACCTCTTTTGTTTCTCTTTGAGTCGTACACTAACAAGATATTACCTTTGCTTTTTGTGTAAATTCTTGATTGATTTTGTGCGTAGAATCGTGTGTTATAGTATATCAATCGTGAAAAATACAATGGGGATTACACACTATTTATAGTCTAGGAACATATATTTTTAGAGTCCGATTTGGACTCAACTACTTCGGTCTTTTAGTGCTTGAATGACTCTTGATTGGTTTGTTGTTCATTGTCAAGGAAATCGGTTGCATGGAGCGAGGGAACCGGCGAACGATTCGGCTTTGTTGGCTTCATGCGGCGCTGAGATGGGAGATGAGATTAGGGTTGCCTATGTGTTTGGGCTTTAGCAGACATGGGTTGTGTCTTCTGGGTCTGCTGGGCTCATGTAGTATTAGTTCTGGGCCACTTGTTTAAGCCTGTAAAATGAATGTAAATTATATTATATTAATAAAACTATATAACATAATTTGTAGTAAAAAACAACATAAACATAAACATTATTATATAATATAATTTGAAATTATACAATATAATAATGTTAATTGGTCGAAATTTGGTGTCTACAGCTGTCCCTCTTTGTATTTTTTTTATGGAATAAAAAATAGGACAAAGAAAAAAAGACACAAATTTTGTTCGGTGGAGTTGAAAATTGATTGTGATGTTTCAATTAAGAATAACTCCCTGTCGTATTGAGTTGCAGATGGCTCATTCATCGCGAAGTCGAGTCCATCTTGAAATGATATGGAATTGAAGTCGCAATTCAGAATTTGAATCGAAACGTGGCTTTTTGTCGCCAAATTGTAATCAACCTCGGTCTTCTTCTCTGTTTAAAGACCTTGGTTAAAATTCGACTGGAAAGTATCTCTTTGACTCGACCATGTGGTTGATAAGCCCTCGAACTAAATGGGATCGAACTCGAAAGGTCTTCGTTGACAGATAACTTTTCTCGACTTAAGCTATGTTGCCGGAAAACAATTTTTTTTTATCACTGAGGCACGGCTAACCCAGATCTTCCTCTTGGCTTGAAAACCTCGATTACAGCAGGAAAGTAGTGTGATTCAGGTGTCATCAAGCTGAATGGAATCGAACTCGATAATTTATTGACAGATAACCCTTCTTGTCTTGAGATATGCTGTAAATTTGGTTTGCCTCTAAGCTGAGTGAACTCGAAGGGTCTTCGGTTGGCAGATAGCCCTTCTCGACTTAAGCTATGCCACAAATGATGTTCCTTAGAGCTAAACGGAATCGAACTCGAAGGTCTTTGGTCGGCAGATAACCCTTCTAGCCTTGAGTTACCATATACCGGATTCAGACGAAGAGGACAAATCAAAGAAGATTGAGGAGAAAATCAAGCAATTGGAGGACCAAATGAATGTAGTTAAAAGAGACGATGATTACCTTGGAGTCGATGCCACGGAGCTCAGTCTAGTCTCGGACTTGGTTCTTCCTCCGAAATTCAAGGTCCCTGAGTTCGAGAAGTTCGACGGGAACAGTTGTCCATCAGCCCACATCATTATGTTCTGTCGAAAAATGACAGGGTATGTAGGAAATGACCAACTCCTGATCCACTGCTTCCAGGAGAGCCTGTCCGGTTCAGCTATTCGGTGGTACAACCAGCTCAATCGAACTGATATTAAGACATGGAAAGACTTATCCAAGTCTTTCTTGGAGCAATTCAAACATATTAACGATATGAGACCAGACCGGGTTATGCTACAAGACCTGGAGAAAAAACACAATGAAAGTTTTCGATAATACGTACAACGATAGAGGGATCTGTCTGTACAAGTTCATCCACCTTTGGATGAAAAGGAAACTAGAAAGTTGTTTGTACAAACCTTGAAGATGCCTTACTTCGGGCACCTGGTGGCAATTACATCGGGAACTTTCTCAGATATACTTATGGCTGGTGAGATGATCGAGCTAGCCATAAAACAAGGGAAAATCAAAGGAGGGGACTCCAGTGAGAAGCCTCCCATTAAGAACAAAGAGCGAGAGATCAACAATGTCAACACCTACAACGCTAACAAAGGTGTTACGATCTCAACCACTGCAGTTGTACCATCCGGTACTTCTAAACGAACTCAGAGAGAACCAATGAATGAAAGGGAATCTTACCTGACTAATATGGGGATTAGACCTCATAATGTCTTCCATAAAAAGACTCGCATCAGTCCAATCCCAATGACATATGAGGAGTTGCTCCCAATGCTAGTTGAGAAGAATCTTATGACTCCGGTTCAATCTAAACCTAGAGAAACCCCATATCCTGAAGGTCATGATGTTAACGCCATATGCATCTGTCATATTGGGAGCTCAAGACACACCATTGAGAAATGTGGGGCATTGAAACGTAAGGTCTAAGATCTGATCGATTCTGGGGCATTTACTTTCAATGTGTAATGGGGCATTCTGATCGAGTTGATTAGGGACATCCATCAAGAATTTTTTTTGCATTATCAAGCATATCATCTTGTTTGAAATTGTTTTTCTTTTGAACTTCTTATGTGTAAATGTTTTTGAGTCACTCGATGTTCAAACATTTTAAATAAAATGCTTCCTTCTGAGGAAATGAGCAAATTTTAATCTTGAATTCCTTGAATATCACCTTAATTAAAAGCTTGTTTAATTGAGGTTGTAAATATTTGATAAATGATAATATTGAACCCTGCAAAACAAAGACCCCTTGATCCTAATTTAAAAGATACACCAGATTACATACTCTTCTCTTACGGAGACCGAGCTAGTTTTCTCTTCTCATGAAGAGTCCATCAAAGGTTTGGTATTCAGGTATGTGTTAGGAGAGAACAGAATGGGGTAACTAGCACATGAGATTGCAAAACTAATTGGTTTATACTTTTTTTTAAGACGTTCAGTGATGATCATGATCTTCTCAGATGGAATGGTCAAGTAGGTGAATCTAGTTTAGGTCAATTGCTTGGAAATTGAACTCTAACGATGAGATTCTCTAACCTTCAAAAACACCTAGACTATAACAGGTTCTTCTTAACAAACTTAAGAAATTTGGACCAGTATACCCACATTATAATATTATATATATACAATAAACCTTGAGTTGTCCCTCTAGAGCAATTGGTTAAACGCCCCGACTTTATGGATAATATTCAGCTAGCCTGATAAAGGTGATTATACTATACAATAAATCTTGAGTTGTCCCTCTAAGGCAATTAGTTAAACGCCCGGCTTTATGGATAAGATTCAGTTAACCTGATAAAGGTATTTACATATTGAGCTGTCCCTCTAGAGCAATTGGTAAAACGCCCAGCTTTATGGATCTAGCTAGCCATTTAATGGCAAATTCAAATAAGGAGTTTTGGTAAAAATGGACTAAGTGAGTTAAGGAACACCTGTTATAGTCGAATACACATGAGCACTCAAGAATCTCATTTTTAGATCGATATTTCTGCACTACCTTTGTTAGAGGAGCTTACAAAACTGGAACAAATGGAAGATTTCAGAGAACTGAAACATAAGTGTTCTGAAAGGTCTAGCCATTGATTTTGTTAGTTGTGTTTTTTTTCGCCTCCGATCAAGATGCCAAATCAAGAAAGAGGGGCATGCCATGGTTTTCGCGATGATCAAATCGATGAAACAAACCTTAATAACTCACCTCTAAACAAACTTTTCGGTCTTGATATTTGTCAAAGATTTGCAGCTATCAAAGCTTAAAAGAGAATTTGATTCTTTTGACATCCAATAAACTCTTGTTTTATAATTTGCTTCAATTGTGAAACCTAGAAGGAGGCAATTTTTTTCAAAACTCCTTTTGATATTTTTTAAAATTTTGAAAAATCAAAGAAAAAAGCATTTTCAAACAAGATAAGTTCTCTGGAAGCATGTCTTAGAAATCAACGAATATCTCTCCAATGCTCAAGATTTAAACTGGGGCAGGAGAGGCCAAATTTTTGGGGAAAAATTTGTTGGAGCAAGGAAAATAAATTGTCTTAGGTCAAGGTTTGCAAGAATACACCCTGGTAGAAATGAAGACAAACTGAGAGAATGAAGACTGCTCACGCAATTATTCCCTTCACAGATCAACATTCTGTTTTAAGCATATTGAAGAATCCAATATCAAGAATCACAAATTCAAGATTCCAGCATCAAGAGTCATTAAGACTGGCAACCAGGGATTGAGATTTCTATCCAAACCCTAAAATAACATGTTTTGCATATACATTTTAGGCATACATAAGAGCATCGTATATGTGCATAATTTTACAGATTCATGCTAGAGTCAATTTCAACTTCTAAGCGAAAGATATTGAACTCAAAAGAAGTGCAATTTACAAGTGTGGATCTGAACTTCATAACGAAGAACATCTAATTAAAAGCTCAATTTCACAGCCATCCACGATTTCAAATTCACGAAGAAGGATATCATGCCCGATGAAGTGATCTAGTATCACAACAAACATGCCATCCACATATTTGACTTCCTTAAGTCAATGATTAAAGCTTCTGAAAAGATTTCTTTAACATGCATGAACAAGCAGATTATCGATCACCTTTGAGATTATTTCTCTCAAAACAAGGGGTCACCTCGCTCAAGATTAATGTACTCAAAACAAAGTTTTGTCTCTCTTGAGACAGTTTCTCTTAAAAAAATTTTGTCTCTCTTGAGACATTTTCTCTTAAAACAAATTTTGTCTCTCTTGAAACGGTTTCCCTTAAAACAAAAACTTTGAATTTGTTTTCCTTGAAACAAAGTTTTGTCTCTCTTGAGATAGTTTCTTTTAGAACTAAATTTTGTCACTCTTGAGACATTTTCTCGTAAAACAAATTTTGTCTCTCTTGAGAAAGTTTCCCTTGAAACAAAATCTTTGAATCTGTTTTCCTTTAAACAAATTTCGTCTCTCTTGAGACAATTTCTTTTAGAACTAAATTTTGTCTCTCTTGAGACATTTTCTCGTAAAACAAATTTTGTCTCTCTTGAGACAGTTTCTCTTGAAACAAAATCTCTGAATATGTTTTCCTTGAAACAAATTTCGTCTCCCTTGAGACAGTTTCTTTTGGAACTAAATTTTGTCTCTCTTGAGATAGTTTCCCTTGAAACAAAATCTTTGAATCTGTTTTTCATTAAACAAATTTACTCTCACTCAAGACAGTTTCTTTTGAGACAGTTTCTATTGAAACACAAAAAAAATCTTTGAAAATGTTTCTCTTGAAACACAAAACCTTCGAGTTCAGTTACGCTCAGCTCAAACGCACATCAGTTGCAGCATAATTTAAGTCGAGAAAAGCTATTTGTCAAGGAAGACCTTTCGAGTTCGATCACATTCAGCTCGAGTGCCTATCAACCACTTGGTAAAGTTAAAGAATTATTTTCCAGTCGAATTTTCAAACCAAGGTCTTTAAACCGAGAAGAAGACCGGAGTTGACTACAATTTGGCAACGATAAGCCATATTCTGATTCAATTTCTAAATTGTTGCTTCGATTCCATTTCAAGATGGACCCGACTTCGTAACTAAGGAGCCATTCACAACCCAACCTCACGACGAGGGAGTCATTTCAGGATTCAATTCAAATTGACAAACCTGTCTCAGCATTGGGTTTCAACTCTACGACAGAGGATATTTGACAGAGATGAATGGGTGGTGTTAAATTTGGATACATTCATGTTAAATGAAAAGTGTGTCTTCTAATCTTTGCCCTACACCCGTTACACGACTATGGGCAAAGAGGGGCAGCTGTAGACACACATTATTCTTCATCCATAATATTTTATTATAGTATGTAATATATGTACTATGTCACACGTTCATACTATATTATATAAGCATATATTAATCTTTTATTTATATTTTCAGGACCCATGTTACCAGCTGGCCCAAGGAACTACAAGCCTAGTAGCAGCCCACGTGGAACCCTAACCCCATCTCCCCCACAACGCAATTTCCTCTGTGGATTCTTCTCACCCGTGTCCGAATTTCACGCAACAATCCCACCTTTTCGGCCTCCAACCGGCGTGCATGTATGGGACACCAACAACCAACATAGTAGAGTTTGATAAGACTCAAATTAGTTTAAACATAGCATTTTTTGTGTATAAATAAGCTCGTAAATCAAACAAGTCACACACACAATACACACGAGAAAGGCAAAGGAAATATGAGCAAATCAAAGCGTGTGTACGGTTCAAAGAGAAATAAAAGAGGTATTTTTTTTACCTATATTGCTTCGGTTCTTACTTGACGTGGCTTGTTTCTCTCCCTTTTTCCGTTTTTGCTTCAAAAAACCGATGAACGGAGGGGCGTTTTCAAGATATTCATTTTTAGATATAGCCCCCGAGGTTTATATTTTAAAAAAATATGTTTTGCTTTTAAAAAAAGTGGTTTTGAAAAGCTTTCAAAAATTTTATTTTCCGCCGATGAACGGCGGTGGCGAGGCGGCGCGGTGGCCACTTCTGGGTTTATACGGCGGGTGTTCTTCAAAATGAAGAACACCCCATGAACATTGCAAAGGAAATATGAACAAAGAGGGGGAGCATTCGTTTGGAAGGAAAGGAAATGAGGGATTTTGGCATATAAGTGGTACTTATAGTACCCATTTAACTGACCCACGACTCGATCCAATACCATGTGACCCGCGTGTTTCTGTTTAAAAAGGGGAAATCCCATTTTTAGTCCTTTTGAGTTTAAATCCTTTTACTTTGCCCCCTAAATCGAATTTGTACATTGAATTTCTTTTTATATTTACCCCCAATTTTGTTTTCCCTTTAATTTAGTCCTTTTATTATTTTTATTTGTTCATTTTGTTCTTTTCTTATTTCCTATTACTATTAATTTTTATACGTTATTATATATATATATATATTATTTCTATTTTATTTAATCTTTTATTTTTTATTTTTTTATATCTATCATATATTTTATATTTATTTTGTTTTTTTTTTATTACTTTATTTTTTATTATTATTAAAGATTATATGTATATATATACTATTTTATAGGGCCCACTTTTCCAATTTCTTCCCGTTAGGTGTATTATGGTGTTAGGTGATTTTTTTTTTATATATTATTATTATTATTATTATTATATTATTGGTATATTTTGTTTTATATAACGTCATCTTTATATGTTTTGATCTTTTTTTCATATCTTTTATTTTGTATATATATATTATTTTTATTATTTTAATTTTCTTATATTTTATTTATTTATTTATTTACTTATTTTTATTTTCTTCTTGTTGTTATTATGTATATATTATCATTATTATTACTTTCCTTTTTTATTTTTTTATCTATTTTTTTTATTTATTTTCCTCTATTTTTATTTTTATTTTTTTACATTTTTCCGTTAATAGGTTTCTCGATTTTTTGGGGTATACTTTCAAATCGATCAGAGGTAAGTGGTTGGGATCGTTATTTTACCTTTTAATTTAAACTTATAATTTTTTAAGACAACTTGAAATTATATAGTACCGAAAGGGCAGTTCAAGGGTGCTAACCCTTCCTTGATTGTAACCAACTCCCGAATTCGAAATATCTTTGGTAAGACGCAAATCAGATAATAAATAAGGTATCCGATCAACCCATTTGCTATAAAATAAATGATCGGTGGCGACTCCAATCCACATTTTCCAAGTCGAAGCTCAATTCCGAGCCTAACCGAAAGACGATTTCGATAGTCCCCAGCGGAGTCTCCAAGCTAATAACTTATGATCGATAAAGTTAATAAAAATAGTTATACACAATTTAAAAAAAATTATTAATTATAATCATTAGATTAATAAAATTAAGTGTAAAGTATAGTAATGGTCACTGAATTTTTCTAAAGCTTTCATTTAGATCCCCCAACTTTTAACACTTACAATACAGTCCCTCAACATTTAGTTCGTTTGCAATATGGTCCCCGACCGTTTGACGCTGTTACACTGCCGTTAGTACGTTTGCAATATGGTCACTGAACTTTTCAGGCACTTGAATTTAGGTCCTCTAACTTTTAAACTTGCAACACAGTCCTAAATTTCATTCTAAACCCTAAATTCCTTTTCAATCTCAAATTTCCATTTTCGCTTCTCTCTTCTCATTTCCAGCATAACTTTTCACTCGAGGATGCATGTGAAATTCTAATTTAACTTTGAATTATGTGGAGGTGTTGACTTGAATAAGGATCCATTGAGAGAAGACCCGACCAAGGGACTATCGGGACCATCAACGATTCAAGGTGTAATGTTAGATACATGTCATCTCAGGAGAAGCATAGACATTCGATGAAATTCTTGTGAGAAAAAAATGGGGTTAGAAATACAGAGTTGACAAATACTACTAAGATGAACTAAGTATCATTGTTGAAAGTCACCAACAAAGATGAAATTATTTTGTATAAATGACATATAATAATTTATTCGTTTAATCCTTGTACTTAAATATTTTCCAACAGATGATCAAATATAATGAAATCCCAAACAGTGCATTCACCTCTCGTTTGGTTTTTGTTCTTCAATTTTCTGCCATGTAAAATTATAAACCCAAGTCGTGTTATGTCTTTCAGTTTTTATTTACAAAGAAAAAATAGAGGAAGAATTGCTTGAACGCAACACCGATTGCGTTTATTTCTTATCCTTTCCCCTCACTTGCAAGAAGGTATTTATTTCCTCTTTTGGGTTATCTGGAAGTAAGCTTTTCCTCTTTCACACTTTCCCATTTTCAGCTCGCATTGTGTGTTTTTTGTTGAATTTTTTATGTTTTTGGAACTGCATGTTAATGATATGGATATTCAGTGCTAGTTTTGAACCAAAACCATCTAATTTTCTTTCTTTCTTCTTAATCAAAACTTTTAGTAATCCTTATGAAAGATATTCATTCCACATAATAGAAGTGAAATAAGGTCCTAGGCTAATTTTTTTTTATCTTCTTGTTTGGTTTTTCTTTAAATTAGGGAATTAGTTGTAAGTATCGACATAGTGAAATCGCCAAATTGC
Source organism: Hibiscus syriacus (assembly GCF_006381635.1). Lineage (NCBI taxonomy): Eukaryota > Viridiplantae > Streptophyta > Magnoliopsida > Malvales > Malvaceae > Hibiscus > Hibiscus syriacus. The sequence continues at coordinate 633,895 of NW_024063196.1, forward strand.
ATTGAATTATAGCTTTAGAAGATAATTCTGCATGCATACAACTCGAAAGGAATCATGACAGCGTAGTATATTTGGAGCAGCTACTTGACCCTATCATGATGCCTTTCGAGTTGTGAAAGATACTGAGAGGAGAATGCGCTATTTGAGATTTCATTATATTTGATCATCTGTTGTAAAATCTTTCAGCACAAGGATTAAACGAAGAAATTATTATATTCCATTTATACAAAAATAATTCTAGCTTTGTTTGTGACTTTCAACAATGATACTTATTTCATCTCAGTAGTATTTGTCAACTCTGCATTTCTAACCCCATTTTTTTCTCACAAGCATATCATCGAACATCTATGCTTCACCTAAGATGACTTGTATCTAACATTACACCTTGAATCATTGATGGTCCCGATAGTCCCTTGGTCGGGTCTTCTCTCAATGCACCCTTATTCAAGTCAACACCTCCACATAATTCAAAGTTATATTAGAATTTCCCGTGCATCCCCGACTGAAAAGTTACGCTGAAATGAGAAGAGAGAAGCGAAAAAGAAAATTTGAGATCGAAAAAGGAATTTGGGGTTTAGAATGAAATTTAAGATTGTGTTGCAAGTTTTAAAAGTTGGGGGACCTAAATGCAACTGCCTGAAAAGTTTAGTGACCATATTACAAACGTACTAACGATAGTTTAACAACGTCAAATGGTCGGGGGACCATATTGCAAACATACTAAATTGTGGGGGACCATATTACAAATGTTGGGGGACTGTATTATAAGTTTTACAAGTTGGGGGACCTAAATGAAAGCTTTAAAAATGTTCAGTGACCATTAATATACTTTACCCAATTAATTATGATCATTGAATTAATAAATTTGTTTTTATATTAACTATGATCATTATATTGATGATTTTTTATATTAATTAGGAACATTAGGTTAAATATTATAATTATAACCATTAAATTAATTTTATTAAATGATTCATTTAGTGATTATTAATTTTATTAGATTATAAATTATATATAAGATGATTTCAAATATTAATAAGTTTAAATTATTATTACAATGTAATAATTGATCCAACTTGATATTTACTTGACTTGTAAGTTATAAAATTTTAATTGACAACTGATATCATAATATGACAACCAACAAAATAATTTTTCATCATTTAAAGTACTTGATTAATTATGATAATTAGATTAATAAATTTATTTTTTTATAATGTAATGTATAAATATATTCAAAAGTTTAATTAAATTAATAATTTATGATTGATAAATATATTAATAATAATAATAATTTACCATTTATGGCAAATAAATAATTATGATTATCAGAATAATGAGTTTAATTATGATCATTACATTAAAAAATATTTTCCATATGTGTAAATTTTAATAAATAAATCGATTATATTTTTATACCACTAATAATAATAACTTTAAATTATTAATTATTTTTTTTAAATTATTTTTGTTAAATAATTCATTTGTTGCTTACTATTTTTATTAGATTATATAAAAAGATTTTAAAATATCAATAAACGTAAACCATTATTAATGTTGTAGGGAGGGAAGAGATAAGAGAATATTTCCGTTTTAAAATTTCATTAGAATTTTAAAAATTAGAGAGGGAATAGAGAAGAGGGAATGCTTTTATTTTAAAATTTTAAAAATTAGGGATGGAATAAAGAAGAGAAAATGTATTCATCTTAGTCCTTAAAATTATATTTTTATCCACACCCCCATAATTTTTTCTATTGTTTTGTAATTTAGTCCAAACCTTATAAATTATATTATAAACTCCAAACCCTATAAATTATATCTTAATCTTCAAATTCTATTTTTATCCGTAATTGGCCCATATAAATATGTATGTATGTATATAATGTGTGTCATACATAACATACATCATACATACAATTTGATTAAGACGTTAAACTTTTGTTCGCCAACTTTTAAAATGAAAGTAATTTAATCCAATTTGATATTAATTTCATCTTTATATTTTACTATTATTTTAATTTGATCCCTATGTGTTGTTTATTTTATTTAAATTTCAATTTATAATTTCATGTTTGTTTAATTTAGTCATTAGAAGTATATTTTTATCCTAAATTAGCCCATAATTATTTCTATTTTTTAATTTACTCCAAATCTTATACAATTACAAGTTACAATTTGACGTTCATGAAAGGCAAAAAATAATTAACCAAAAAATGACTTGACCCGAAGTCCATCCATACATGGTAAGATCTTACTTGAATTTTATTTGTCAATGATGTGACCCGATTTGAACGAGACCCAACCTAAAATCCATCTGAACCCGTCTCAAATCTGAACGAAATCTAATTTCAAATCAACCTGAAAATGACATGAACTGATTCAACTCAGACTTGAGCTAATTCAACTCGAACCATTAAATTGACCTGACATAAATTGTATCTGATTTGACTTGACCTGGCATGATTAGATCTGAAACCTGAACGATTATCGAATTTCACATCATTATATGTTTGTGATAGTTTTAACTTTATGGGTAAAATATATAAATGGCCCATCGACTATAGGATATTGTTTTATTGAGTTCTTTGACGATTAAAAGTTAAAAATTGTCCCTCAACTATAGGGGGTTGCTTTGTTGAGTCCTTGAATTGTTAAAAGTTACAGAATGATCACTTGACTATTCATTATGTTCCAAACTAGTCATTTTCCATTAAAGATTTAAAGTTCATCTGAGTTGAAACATGTTGACTAAGATATGATAGTCGTTTGAGATTTTGATATCAGATTTTATCACATATTAGTTAGTAAGTTAACATAAAGCTCAGACAATCGTCAAATTTTAAAGAAAAATGACGAGTTTGGAATATAATGAATAGTTTGATGACCATCTTTAACTTTTAATAGTCAAGGGACTCAACAAAGTAGCTCCCTATAATCAGAGGATCATTTTATAATTTGTATTAGTTAGGGGACTTTATAATCCATTACCCTATGGTCAAGGAACTATTTATGTACTTTACCCAAACTATAATCGTATATAATTAATAAAAGTAAATTAAAAATATATTTAGTTAATATAAATTATTATTATTTTTATTTCCCATATTTACTAAATATTAGTTTCTTATAATATTTAATTACAATTTTTCTCCATCTCATATTTGATAGACTTTTTATCATTTTCATATAGCTAGGGATGTAAAAACTTGATACGACCTATAAAATTGACTAAAATTAATTTGAGTCAAAGCTGTCTATGACTCGAGGTGGTCATGATCTAAATTTGTGTTGACCTAAACTCGAGATGAACCTCATAATTTTTTTATCTAAACCTGACCTGAGAATAACTTAGACCTGAATTGAACCTGATAATGTGATAATTGAACTTGACTTGCATCTGACCTGATATAAATCCGAGATTAACCTGATAAATCATTGATATTATCATACATGTTATAAACTTGACCTGTAACTGACTCAATCTTTAAGTGATTTGACTTATTATTTAACTGGCCTCATATTTACCTAACTTGTAAGTTACAATTGATAAAGTTGCGAGATTATGAATTTATGATATTATAGTGTGACAAAATACCTTTTTATTATTTAAGGTACATAATTAACTATGATCGTTAAATTAATATGTTTATTTTTTATATTTATAAATTGCAGTCTATAAATATATTATAGAGTTATATTAAATTAAAAAAATTATTGATAAATTTAATAGAAAATAATTATTCATAATTTAAAATAAATTATTAATTATGATCACTATATTAATAAATTTAGTTATAATTATTAATTAATAAACTTGATTTCTATTTTAATTATGATCATTAGATTAAAAAATTTACTTATAATCATTAAATTAATTTTATTAGATAATTCATTTATTAATTATTAATTTTATTAGATTAAAAATTATATTACATAAAATGATTTTAAATATAAATATTTTTAATTTTTAATTTAGTGTAATGATTGATTAATAATTTAACTTATTATCTTTTTTTCCTTGAAAAAGAAAGAACAAATTAGTGAATTTATTGGAAAATCCTTGGTGAGGAGCTAAGGTAGTGGATGTAGACTTGGTTGAGAAGTTAAACCACTATAAACTGCTGTGCAATTTTCTATCTTTCAATCTCCTTACTCCCTAAACATAAAAATCGACCGACCCCTCTTGACGAACCCCTTCGATTGGCGATTCGAGCTTTAGTAAAATCCCAATAATTGGTATCAGAGCTTGACTCGTTAGAAGGCTTAACATCCTTGAGATGATCCTCGAAGAAGCTCTACGAATTCCCGACGCAACCGATAAAAAGATGGCTTTAACCTCCAGTGCCTTTTACTTTGAAGATTTACCTATTATGGATTCACAACCGGTCAACAAGCCACCCTTATTCAATGGAGCAAATTATGCTCCAAGTCACTCATGAAGGAACCAACGAAGTGAGGGAATAAAAGAAAAATCTTCTCAGCTATAGCTACGAGAACTTCAAGATGAAACCTGATAAAGACATCAAAGATATGACAGATAGATTTTCCGTGATTGTCAACGGTCTCAGGGGATTTGGAGAAGTAATCCCTAATGAGAAGCTTGTAAGAAAGATTATCTACTCTCTTCCAAGTTCGTGACAATCGAAGAAGACCACCATTATTGAAGCTAGAGACCTAAAGTCTCTTACTCTCGATGAATTGATTGGTTCTCTTCTCACTCATGAGATGATGATGAAGGAAGAAGAAGAAAATGAAGAGAAGAAAAACAAGAAGAATAACGAGGTAGGCATTGCCTTATAATCCACCAATGAAAGCTATCAAGATATAAGTGATGAGGTGGATGAAGACGATGATGAACAAGAAGAAGAGATGACCAAGGAACTCAAGAGATTCATGATTTCCAAGGAAGTGAAACATGAATCAACCAAGAAAAAGAGTCCTCCGGTGTGCTTCAATTGTCAAAGAAAGGGGCATGTCAAGTATGAATGTCCTCTTCTAAAGAAAAAGGGGTCAAGCAAGAAGAAGGCATTTGTTGCATCTTGGAGTGATGAAGATGATTCCAATGATGAAGATGAAGTAGTCAATCTATGCCTCATGGCCACTCAAGAAGAATTCGAGGTATCTTCTAACTTAAATGAATTTAATTCATTTACTTTTGATGAGTTACAAGATGCTTATAATATGTTGTATTTGGGATTTGAGACCATGAATTCCAAATATACAAAATTAATTTCAAAACTCAAAATTAAAGATGAATTGATTTTGAAAGTAAAAGTCGATTTTGAAAATCAAAATGAAATTTTGAAAAATGATTTAGAGCTTTCAAAAATTAAAATAAATGATTTAGAAAAAGAAAAGTTTGATTTAAAAGTTAAGATTGAAAGCTTAACAAAAGAAAAGAATTAATTTCTAAAAATGACCTATTATGTTTAAAAATGACAAAATGCTCACATTGCCATTATCATGGTAATAAGGAACATACTTGTCCTTTGAAGAAAGGAAAACGTTTTAAAATTAGGCAAGTATGGGTTTCGAAAGGAACAATGGGCATTGGAACTAACGTTCAAGGATCCAAAGTAATTTGGATACCAAAATCTACTTAAATGTCTCTTGTTGGTGTGTGGGAGCAATGGTGATGAAAGTGATGATATTCAAGATTCTCTAGCCACACATGAAAAGGAATGGGTAACCTTTAAGGTTAATTTTTTTAATTTTGGTTAACATTTTTAGAAAACTTTATGTATATGCACTAAATTTCAACAATTGATATTGCATAAAGAATTTTAGACTTGGATATATTGAATTTCATGTGCTACTAACATGTTTGTTATTCTTTGTTGAAATTCAATTTTAAGTGTCAAGATGTTAAAAGCTTAATTTTGTTTGGAATGCATTTATTGAGGGGGAGTTTTAATTTTTCAAATGATTTTTAAATGTCAAATTTATCACTTACTCTCCAATGTTATTTTATAACTTTAAAGATTGAATTATTTTTTATATAACAAAAATGGGGAGAAGTTTGGTTTGAAAAATTCAATTTCTTAATGAAAAAGGGAGAATTAACATTTTCATATATTTTCCAACAATTGATAACAATTGGTATCTTTTTAACAATTGGCATCCTTTTGTAAACAATTGGTATATTTTTCATTGAACATTTTATTAAGGGGGAGTTTTGCCAAAATCAATTTTTCAAATGTTTTGTTATATCAAAAAGGGGGAGATTGTTGAACTATGTTTCGATATAACAAATTTAAGGCAAAATATTTTTGTATTGAATTGAATTTTTCAAAGTTTTCAAATATAATTCAAAGTCCATTAAATTCATATTTGAGAAAAAATGCTAATGGGTATCGATACCCCTATGAATGGGTACCGATACCCCTATGAATGGGTACCGATACCCCTATGAATGGGTATCAATACCCTGGGTACCGATACCCCTAGACTGGGTATCATTACCCCTATGACTGCTCAAATATCGAATGCAAAAAGGGTACCGATATCGCTATGGGTATCCATACCCTGGTACCGATACCCCTGTTTGGGTATCAATACCCCTTGCTCTAACGACTAGCAACAACTAGTTAAATTTGAATTTAACAAAGGTAGTACCGATACCCCTTGAAGGGGTACCGATACCCCCTGTTATGGATAACCTTGTTTTGCAGAAAAATCATCCCCAAACGGCTCCAATTCATCCCCAACTAGTTAAATTTGAATTTAACAAAGGTAGTACCGATACCCCTTGAAGGGGTACCGATACCCCCTGTTATGGATAACCTTGTTTTGCAGAAAAATCATCCCCAAACGGCTCCAATTCATCCCCAACGGCTATATACGACTTCAAACTCATTTCAAGCTATAAATACAAGCTGGGGACACTTGAATAATAAAGAGAACAATTATCCAAGCAATCAAACACAAGAGAAGAGTTTTTCATTCTTATTTCATCTTTCTCTTGTAAATATTTTTGTTCTTGTGAGATTAATTTTTGTAAACACCTACCTTAGAGAGGTTTTCTTGTTTATATTTCCTTTCATTGTAAAGGGCTTTTGGCTCTAGCTAAGCCTGCTAAAAGCTAGGGAAAGGTTCTAGTTTAACCTGTGAAAAACTAGGGAGTTTGTAAATGTTATCTCTTTGTCCTTGAAAAATAAAGAACAAATTAGTGAATTTGTTGGAAAATCCTTGGTGAGGAGATAAGGTAGTGGATGTAGACTTGGTTGAGAAGTCGAACCATTATAAATCACTGTGCAATTTTCTATCTTTCAATCTCCTTACTCCCTAAACATAAAAACCGATCGACCCCTCTTGGTGAACCCCTTCAGTTGCCAATTCGAGTTTCCAAAAAATCCCAACAAGATACAATAATTAAAACAAGCTAGAATCAAGAATAAGCATATTAAGGTACCAAAAGCATGAATATCCCAAAATTTCAAATGCATATAAGTTCAAATATCCAACATGAAAATCATCCAAATATTAAATCAACATAGGTGTATAATACCAAAAATCAAAAGTTAAATATCCAATTGTTACAAAGTCTAAAAATCCGATAATGAAAATGATATGACATGCATGCATAAACCAAGATGGTGATGAAGGAGGGAATACAAATCTGTCAAGCTAACGCTGTATCACTCGAACCTCCTCGATCATACAAGCCTCAATAATATCCTAATGCCACTTGATTGCATCAAAGTGAGAGTCGACCTGGGATCAAAGAGAATCAAAAGAATGAAACATCATATCCTCAAAACCTCGAAAGAAATCCGAAAGAGTTGTCGGGTCTATATGTGCCACTTTCTTGGGCTCCTCACCAACATTGTCACCATTTGCATTATCCATATGCTCGTCTCTATCGTGGTTATCATCCATATGCTCTTCGTGGGTACTACAGCCCAACGCATGGATCCCTCAAGCTCCTCCGTGTAGTGATCTTCGCTATGGTTTCACGACCAATGGTCCTCTCATTAGAAGGGTATGTGTCGGGCTCATGTGAAGTCTCGACGTCGAGAAGCTCAAATAGATGAATAAGATACATCTCATAGACAAGGTTTTGTATAGCCATCGATTTGATAATATTCAAGATATCATTGAAGTTCATATTATCAAATTAAAGTTTGTGACTATGTTGAATGCAAAACATCCACCAATAGTCGCTCTCACAAACTGTATAAAATTTTGTGCCACAAGTACGGATGCAGTGGGAGACAATGAGATGGAGTAAACAATCGTTAAGGGAGAAAAGGGTGGCTCTATTATTTATAAGGCACATATTGGGAGGAAAAGGGCCTTTTCATTGTCATTGTTGGTAAGAGAAAGGTTAAAAGATTGGGCGATGAAGTCGACAGTAATACTGACGGTGTGACCCATAAGGTAAGAAGTAATGGTCCGATAAGTGGTGTTATCACGAGAAATGGATGACACATGAGCATTCCAGTAAAAATCTCAAAACCAAAGAATTATAAGTAGGTCCATAAAAGTTAAGAAAAGTGAAAAGTTTCATATCCTTTAAATTTTCTTCGTAAGGAAAACCCAAATTTTTTAAAATTTCAAAATCAATTTTTTGAGTTTCCTTAATCGAACAATATGCAAAGAAAGAATCATATCGCTTACGGGCTTTAGAGTTTCAAAAATATTGGTCAATCCAAGAATCAATTTACGTGTTGCTTGTGGATTGTCCCTTTGACGTCATTGTTTTTCATTTTTGGCATTTTGAAGCATTAAGGAGAGAAAAAGTTTTTGAACCAAAAAGAAAGTTTAAGGGATACTCAAAAATAATTTAGGAGGAATTAAAAACCAATTTTGAGCTTAAAATAATGGTATGGTCAAATGGTTTTGGTGGTGGTTTTGGTTATGGACTTTTAATTCCTCCTAAATCATTGAACACCTTATTGGTGTAGGATAAAATTTGAGATTTTTGAAAAACAAAGTTATGGGTAATGCTCTCTGCAACAAAACAAGTGTTAAACAATTTAAAATTTATTCTCTAACCACCTATTTCAACCCAACTTGTTCGAATTTAAAAAATTTAAAAAGTTAGAGTTTAGAAAAATTCTTACTCGAATATGATGATGCCTTCAAATTGATGCAATGATTCATTGAAATGATGAAAGAAGGTTGATTTATGCACAAAACCCAGATACAATTGATTTAAGATGAACAAACTTGGTGAAAATCAAAGTTTGGGATGATTTTTGGTGTTTCGATTCAAAATATGGCTTGAAAGGGCTCATGGACGAATTTGGTCTAAAGGGATCGATCCTTCACAAAAAAGGATTGATATTTTTTCTAGAAAATACAAGGGATCGATCCATTGGATGACATAATACTCAAATTTGATACAACCTAAGTCATATCATTGATAGGAAATTAATTTTAATGACTTAGATGATATTAAATGTGCATGAATGTCAAATTGAAATATCAAATTATGTAAATTTTTATTATTGGTCAATTTAGTCCATAATTTGCACAAAACAAGTCCAAATCAAGTCACACAAATATACAATGGCTCTAAAGATCCTAAACATGAATAATTTCAATCTTTGCTTCATTTAAACATATATTCTCAAAATCAACATATATGATTAATACAAAGCATGGAGAACACGATTTCACATCAACAATCAAATATTACAAATTTAAGGCCAAAATCATCATCATAAGCATATAAGACCATAAAATTATAAATCATGTAATAATAACTCCCCCTAACTAATTGCAATTAAGCACTAGTGGGGACACTCAATCATGCATATAAACAAATAAAATCATATAAAGCACAAAATTGCATGAAATTAAACCTTGTTACCACTTGAATTAAGGATGATTTCTTAGGACTCATTTTCTTCAAGTATCATTCCTTAGTGTGTTTTAGAGCCTCCAAATATCTTGACATTGCTCAATATTACTCCAACACACCTACAAGAGACACTTACTTGATTTTTAGTACACAAATTGCTTTAGGTCCTTGATTGCTAGTTTCAAAGCCTCTAGTTCTCTTTAGGGATGGCAAAAAAAACCGAACCCGATGGGGAAAACCGAAAACCGAATTAAATGGGTCGGGTTTGGGGATGATAAACGGGGACAGAGACGGGGACGGGTTTGGTAATCCCCGCCTCGATTACCCGATTATCCGACCCGATACCCGGTCCGATGCCCGGCCCGATAAATATTAAAAATAATTATTTTATATATATATATATATATATAATATTAATAAATTTAATTTAAATATAAATAAATATATATATATAATATTTATATATTTAATTTAAATATATATACCCAGCTCGATACCCGTTTAAATAACCATTTATGCTAAACGGGGATACCCGTTTCCCCGCGATTTTCTCCGATTACCCGATGGGGATCCTCGTTTAAATCTTCGCAATTTTTTAAGCGGGGACGGGTAAGAGTTTTTTAAATGGGGACGAGGACGGGGGGACTAATACCCGGCCCGTCGCCATCCCTAGTTCTCTTAGAAACCCATACTTGTCTTATTTTATAAAATTTTATTTTCTTTATAGGAAAAATATTAGAATTATGACCATGATAATGACAATGTGAACATTTTGTTATTATTGACTTTGATGAATTATTAGAAACAATTTTTTTTTTCTTAGAAACCCATACTTGTCTTATTTTATAAAATTTTATTTTCTTTATAGGAAAAATATTAGAATTATGACCATGATAATGACAATGTGAACATTTTGTTATTATTGACTTTGATGAATTATTAGAAACAATTTTATTTTTTTCTTAAGCTATCAAGCCTAATTTTCAAATAAAAAATTTATTTTTCAAAATTTTCATTTTTAAAAGCTCTATTTTTTTTAAAATTTCATTTTTTTAAAATCCAATTAAATTTTCAAAAGAAAATTATTTTCTTTTTAAAATTTAGAAATCATTTTCCTATATTTGGAATTCATGGTCTTAAATTCTAAAATTATTTCACCATAAGCATCTTGTAATTCATCAAAGGAATATGAATTTAATTCATTTGAGTTAGAAGATACCTTTGAATCTTCTTGGATAACCATAAGGCAGAGGTTGGCTACTCCATCCTCTTCATCAAAGGTGATGTCCTCATCACTTCAAGTAACAACAAAAGCCTTCTTCTTTGGCTTATTTTATTCATTATTCTTCAATTGGGGACAATCATACTTCACGTCTTAGTCTTTTGCAATTGTAGCATATGATGAGATCCTTCTCCTTCTTCGATTCATGCTTCGTCTCTTTATCTTGGATGACATGAATAGTTTGAATCTCTTGAAGAGCTTGGCCATATCTTTATCTTTTTCATTGTCTTATTCATTGGAATTTGATTCTTTGTGTGTAGAGGATCTTAAAATAACATTAACTTGCTTTTTGTTTTATTTATTCTCTTATTTCTTCTCCTCTTTTACCATCAACTCATGAGTGGGCAAGTAACTAATAAGCTTAACAATATCGAGAGGCTTTAGGTTCTTTATTTCGATGATCATCATATTCTTCGATTACCAAGACTTTGGAAGAGAGTAAATCATCTTCCTTACAAACTTTTAATTAGGGGTGATTTCTCCATATTCCTTGAGACCATTGACAATCACGAAAAATCTATCCGTCATAATTTTGATGTTTTTACCCGGTTTCATCTTGAAATTCTCATAACTATGGTTGAGAATACCGATTTTTGTTTCCATCACTTAATCAATTCCTTTATGAGTGACTTAGAGTTTATCTAAAATCTCATTGGAATTAGAATAAGATAAGACTCTTCCATATTCATCTAGGCCTAATGCACAAAATAGAATGTGCATGACCTTGGTATTTTGTTGGAATTTCTTCTTTTCTTTTTCACTCTAATCTTCCATCTCATTGGTTGGAGTAGAGTGATCTTTCAATATTGAGTTCCAAGCTCCTAGATCATTGGCTTGAATGAAGAACACCATTTGATTATTTCAAAAGGCATAATTTTCTCCATTGAAATATGTTGGCTTGTTGACTGGTTGTGAATCTTCAATGTAATAGGAGTTGGAGGTTGAAGCCATTTTTCTCGATTGATTGTTGATTTGATAGAGCTCTCCTATGACCTTTTCGAGGTTGTTAAACTATAGATAGAGACTTGCTATGATACCGATTGTTAGCTCTTATGAATAACTGAAAAATGCCTAGAGGGGGTGAATTGACCATTTAAAGATTTTGTGGAAGCAATCGAAAAATAACACCTTTTGCATAACGATTTATAATGGTTCTTATTTCTAAACTGAAGTCTACATCCACTACCTTAGCATCCACACTAAGGATTTCTCAAATCCACTTGATTTTCTTACCTTTAAGGACAAGGTGTAACCTTACAAACACTTCAAATTTTATACCCCAAAACCGTAATACAAACTCTCCCAAAGAATAAATAGAAATTTAGCAAACAAAAGTGAAAACCTCACAATGAAAATATGTATGCACAAATTAAGCACTCACCCAATATACATTTAAACAAAATAAACAATGTAGCTCACAAGTGTGTTTACAACAAAAAATTTGACAAATTAAGCACAAAACAAAACATTGATGTCGGTAGGTTGGTTCAATATGATTCTTGGGAAGCTTTGACCTTCAATTTATACCTTCTCCATTAATTCTAGTCATTTGGAGCCATCAGGGATCATTATAGTCGTTGCCTACAACAAAAAACAATATTTAATATACAAGGGATTGATCTTTTGGTGAAAGGGATCGATCATTTTTTAAATAATTTGGCCATTTCAAGAAAGAGATCAATCCTTTAAGGAAATGGATCAATCATTTTTATGAGGAAACTATCCTTTTGGTGAAGAGATCGATCCTTTTGTTCAAGAGATCAATCCAAAAGTTTCTAGAATCCAAGGGATCGATCTTTTTTCAAGGGGATCGATCCTTTGGTCAAAGAGATCAATATTTTTGCTATGGGATCGATCCTTTGAGCAAAAAATGCTTGAAAACTCGACTATAAAGTTCGGAAATGATCGAGTATATTTTTAAAAAGGTTCGACTTAATTGAAAAACATTTAAAACATATTTTTCAGGTTAATTTGTACTGTGAATTATTTTTGGATAAATTTGATTAAGTCCAAAATTAATTTTGCAATTTATTGTTATATCAAAATTTTAATTCAACAAAATCTAATAGGAAAAATAGGTGACTGTAGCTGTGTTAAACGATAAGACTAAGTTTTCCTATAAACTTGAGGAACTAATAGTTTTAACCCAACCTAGGGGTTCTATGGATGAAATAAATGGGCAAGGTGGTTATTATAACTCAGGGTCCATGTTACCTCTATGGGGTTCCATATGAGCACAGAGTAAAGGTAGTTGCGATGTATTTAGTGGGAAGAGCAGAAACCTGGTTTGATGGCTATATTATGGAGAAACTTCATCTGAATTAACACGAATTCAAATTCATTTCTGTCATAGATTCAATGAAAAATCATTTCCCTATACATTGGAAGAGTTTTCTAAACTTATGTGGAAAGAGTCTATGGACAAGTATCAAGATTGATTTAAGGAGTTAAAACCTTACATGTTGCTGCAAAATTCGACCCTTGGGAAAGAATTCTTTGTTTCTCTTTTCGTGAGTTGACTGAAAGAAGAAATGAAGCACACGATAAAGCTAAACCCTAAAAATCTCATTAAAGCATGCCAACAAGCCAAATTTTATGAGCTTTATGTGGAATTTGAGACCATACGACAAAGAACAAACTTTAAAACCCACCCTACCCTTCCCCGACTACTTTTTTCCGGGCCATCATCTAATCCATTGAACCAGAAACCTAATAATGTTTGCCAAAGGTTGTGTTTTAAATATGGAGATAAGTTTGCTTTAGAACATCAATGTAAGTCAAGGCAATTGAATATGATGGAATAAAATGAGGTTGGTGAGAACACAGAGATTTTAGTGGAAACGCTAAGCAATAAATTATTTAAGAGGAAAATTTTGTGATTTCTATAAATATCATTACCATTACTGACTGCATTGGTCATAATACACTAAGGATTCAAGGTTTTCTTAAGGGCAGACCACTGAGTATATTGATTGATAACGGCTGTGCCCACAAATTGTTTTTTGACTCCAAAATAGGTTGGAAAAGGAGTTAACTTAGTCATTACTTATCCATTGGCCATTACTATTGCAAAAAAGGCGACTCTTTAGTTCAACCAGAAGTAATCAAGTTACTTGCTAATGCAAGGGAACTCATTCACTAATGATTTTCGAATTTTGAATTTAGTTCTAAGGGTGAATTGGATGAAAATTTTCAGCCATATTTTAATGGATTTTAATAACGACTAAGTTTTGCAATAGGAGATGAATAGATTGTGACACATGTAAGAATAATTCTGAGTTATTACAACAAGTGTTTGGGGCTACTTTTAATAAAATGATAACAACATATCCTGATCTAGTAGGTCATATTTTCATGATCAGTATGACAGAGACTCAAAGCAGAGGTTTCACCTAAAATACATCCTCTATTGATAAAATATTGTGACATTTTTTAAGAACCTTAAGGGTTACATGCAACAAGTGATTGGCGCTACTTTTAATAAAATGATAACAACTTATCCTGATCTAATAGGTCATATTTAAAGAACCTAAAATACAACCTCTATTGACAGAATATTGGGAATAAAAGATTATTAAGAAATATGATTACTATAAATGTTGTATTTTGTATTTGGTTGATTTAACTAGAATATAAGATTACCGGTTAAAAGAATAAAATATTATTAGAATATATATTTGACCAAATTGTCCTTATTATATATATATTTTTAACAAGTTATAAAATATTTATATATTTCCTTTAGAAAATTTAAATTCATAAAATTTATATAATTTTTTATAAAATTAAAAATATAAAAAGATTTAATGAAAAAATAAAATTTTATTTTAACTTCTGAACTTCATATAAAATTTAAATTATAGATTTTTTTGTAAATCTAAAATAGTTTAAGGATAAATTTGTAATTTAACCTTCGTAAAATTTTTATTATTTAATGACAGAAGAATAATATTTTTAAAAAAAAATTAAGAGCATTTTAGTCAAAAACACCGATAATCCAACAATACCTAAGGGAAGTGAGGTAATGACATTCCCGGTAATATACCCAAAAAATTCACTATTAATAATAAAATATTACCAGGAATGACATTCCCGATTAACTAAACAGAGAATATGAATTTCATTCTCATAGGAATCCCACATTCCCCGAACCAAACAACCCCTGGTTACCTCCAAGCAAAACCCATGACCATGCTAACCCTTAAACCAGGTTCTTCCGAATCCAAGACCTTACAAATTTACTCACCATCAAAAGGTTGAGAAGGTAGAAAATCAAATTGCTAGCATGTTATCTTCTTCAATTATTCAGGCAAGCTAAAGTCATTCTGCTTTCCCTCGTCTATTTATATAAAAAAAGATAGTACGCAGATTTTTTTGAGTGGATTATATCAACATGACAGTCAAAAATAAGTATCACATTCCTATGATGGGTATCTGTTAGATGAACTTAATAAAGCAGTTAATTTTTCTAAATTTTATCTGTTGGATGAACTTAATGCCCTTTGATTTTACCAATACCCTGCTACATTTTAGTCTCTGATAAATTAAATATTTAACCCCTAACTTATAAAATTTGATTTAGTCTTTTATGATGATATTATAGTGTGGCTATGGAGGACCATGTGAACATTTAAAAATGGCCTTGCATACAGTTCAAACCAACCAACTGTTACTAAGACTAATGAAATATTTGGATCATATCATTTCAGCTACAGGGTATCTATTTCCGTGATGGAGTGACTATTGTCTAGGAGGCATATCTTGTAGAATTTTTGGGATTAACACAAATGTTAAAAAAGAAGCTCCAAGTGGTCACCAGAGGGTTTGGTAGAAAGATTATTCGATCTTTTAGAAGTTGGAAGTAAATTTGTTTCTGTTTTAAGGCCGCCACTAACGACCACACTGTCACAACAGATTTAAAAAAGGGAGAAACTTAACAGGCAGCTCCCATGGCCATTACCAACCTAGAAAAGGGAAGAAGATTTTTCTTAATCAATAATAAATCAAACCTCTGCTCAGAAAACATGAATATTCTTCTCATAGATTTTTAAACAAACCTCTGAAGTCTGACATGTGAATTTTATTCATAATTCATCACAGCAGAAGCATATGAAAACAATTACACAATAAAAAAGTATTAAAAAACAAAATAAAGAGTAAAAAATTAGCTCTCATTCATTGTCACAGAGTCGTCTGCTCATTTCTTCTAAAGATCGGAATAGCTTATATTGCCCATATTAGGCTAAATAATCTTAGAGCTAGTTCCATTACTTCCAAAATATCGCAAATAAAAAAACATCTTTTGAAGAAACTTAGTAAACCTGCAATAAGATTTGAGATCATAGTTTGGTGTAATGAATGTCGGTCAAAGTTAAATCAGAAACACGGACCAATTAGAAGCTCTTCATATCTCCAAATCCGAAGAACATTTCAAGAGAAAATGAGAATTTTGAAAAGAAAACATGAAAAGAACGATCATCAGAGACTTAAATACAAGTAATCATGGAGTTATATCCGATATTATTGTTGCAGTTTTCTTTTCTCATCAAATGATCGTCGAATAATACGAAATAATAAAAAAAGAATAGCATTTATGTAGAGAGAGAAACCACAATCTCGATTAGAAAGCAAGTAGGGGGAACAGAAGAAACCATAATATTGGAATGCAGATAGAAGAGGAAGGTGGCTAATGATCGCGCTTGCCTGCTTATTTATACAAGAAAGAGGAATACGAGAAGCCCTAAACTGAAACGCCTGCGTTTTGGGACAAGGGAATTGTAATGGGTTGAAGTAATGAATAATTGAAAATGGGTCTATTAGTCTGTTTGGGCCGGAGTGTTTAAGTTTCAGCTCTTCCTATTGGGCCTAATTTTATGTTATTATTTTCCTTTTTTTTTAATTTTAGGATCAGTTTATTTCATTAAAAATAGATTTTATAATAAAATTTGTAAAATAAATTATATATTTTAAAAAATTTATATTTAAAATTTTAAATAATTTTAGGTTATTTTATATTTATTCTTTTAAAAAAATAAGAAGTATTTTACCGTCATGTAAATAAGTATTGATTTATTGAGAAAACTTACATCAATTTTCTAAACTACACTTTAAATATGAAATTAAAAAAAGTTATTTTAATATAATTGAATATATTTTAATGGTATAAAATTATAATATTTTATTATTGATAATTTTAATAATTAATATTTTATTAGAATAATACCAAAATATTCGATTAGTATTAAAGACGTAAAATATATGAATAATCAATATATTATTTTTTGAAAATAATAAATCATATTAATTATATTAATAATTTATTATATATTATTAAAATAATATTATTATAATATTTTAATATAATTGTGTATTTATTATAATATTTAAAATTATAGAATATTTTTATTTATAAATATATTTTAAATATTATATTAATTGAGTATATTATATTAAAAAACTGATGTTATAATTTTAATATACTTAAAATACTAATATAATTTTATAATAGTTATTATTTTAATAAATATATTATTAATTAATATATTTTAAATATAATATTTAATGAAAATAATAATAAAATATTTTATTAATATTAAAAATCAAAACAATATTACTTATTATTAATAATATGCACATTTTAACATAATGACATATATTAACTAGAGAATTTTGGTATCACATAATATCGATAATGGTTCTTATCACATGAGTATATATGATTTCTCGGTCTCACATAACATCGACATTGTGATGTAAACTCAAATTTACATAGCCTCAATAATAATATTCATTGGAACCTCGAGATGAGATTGTATGATTTCACATAGCATCTGATTATAAATGCATAAACAATACAATATACATTTAGACTTGTAAGCCTCACACACAATTTCTCTCATTTCAAATTGTGGTTCGTTCTCACATTTAGAACATATTAAATTAGGTACATTAATCGTTAGAAATTTATGACTTCAGAGTTATCATTCCATTTTCACACTTTTCACAAGGCTTGGGAATCGCTTACACACTTCTAATTTTTACTCACTTACGATTACGATAATTAGGGGTATGTTTGTAATTTCCCACCTCTATGTTTTGAAACATAATTGTCGGAACCGTCTTTCGGGTGGGCCCGGAATTGGTTTTCGACTTGAATAAAATGGACTGGAGTCGCCACCGATCATTTATTTTGAAGCAAATGGGTTGATCGGATACCTTATTTCTTACCTGATTTGCGTCTTTCTAAAGATGTGTCGGATTCGGGAGTCGGTTACAGTCAAGGAAGGGTTACCACCTTTGAACTGTCCTTTCGGTACTACGTAATTTTCAGTTGTCTTTAATTAAAAAAAAATGAAAGTTTAAATTAAAAGGTAAAAATACAGTCCAAAACTTACCTATGATTGATTGAAAATATACCCTTTAAAAATCAAGAGATGTGTTAGATAAAAAAAACGAAAATAAATAATAGAGAAAGTAAAAAACGAATGAAATAAAGAAAATAATAAAGTAAAGATAAAATGAATAATAATAATATATACATAACAAACAATTAAAAAATGCAAATAAATAAATAAATAAAACAAATATAAGGGAGATAAAAAGATAAAAGTAGAGACTAAAAATAAAAATAAAATAAATAAATAAATAAAATATAAAAAAGTAAAAATATATGAAAAAAAGAGTAAAATATAATAATAATAATAATAAATAGTAATATAATATAAATAAATAGAGAACCAAAAATAAAGAAAATAAAATAAAAAATATAATTAAACATATATATATATAATAAGGATTAAATTGGAATAAAACAAAACTAAATGGTCGAATTATAAGAGAAATTGATGTAAAAATCAAATGTTGGGGCAAAATAAAACATGTAGGAAATAAGGAGGACCAAAAAATAGTTTACCCCTTTAATCTAAAAAACAACACACGGGTCGTAGGCGGTACGGGTCGGATGGGGTCCATGGGTGCACTATAAAAGTTAATTTTTTTAACTTTCTCATTATTCTCACTTGAAAACCGAGACCCCCCTTATTTTTCAAACTCCCTCAATTGTTCATCATAAAGATGAACTGTCGCCGCTCGTTTCCAGAAAACGGTGGCCGCCTCCTCGCCGGTTGCGCGGTCATCGACGGTGATCCACCAAAAAGATTGTATTTTTAAAGTGCTACTTTCTTCCTTTATCCGAAAACCAAGTTCTCTTCCTCAGAATGGGCCTCGGGATTGTTAGATCTAACAAGATAGATCTCGAAAAAACCTTCCCGTTCATCGGCCAAAAATGGTTTTATTTTGTGTTTTTCGAATCAAAACAACGAGACCAAACCAAAAAGAGCCACATGCAAGTTGAATAGCACGCGAGAAAGAACAAAAAATGGTACATTTTATTTTGAATAAACTTTCGAAATTTACAGATGTTTTGCTCTTGATTTCATCGTAGTTTCTCTCGATAATCTCTTGCGTGTATTGTGTGTAAAAAAAGGTGATTACATCTTATTTATAGCCTAGGATTTGCTAAGTATTTGATTCCTATTAAAACTCTAACTTGGTTGTTGACTTGGTTGTTGATGGGCGCTGAGATTTCCAGCGATGGCTGCGTGTGGTGTGAGGAGGAGTGATACACAAGGGGTCTTCGATGGGGGCTTGGAGATGCGGTTGGACGAGATAGGGTTAGGGTTTCTAGAAACCCTAATCTTCTACAGGTCGTGGGGCTAGTTCGAGTATGGTTCGCGGGTCCTGAACCCGAGTTTGGGTCGCTGCTCCAAGTGGGTTACGTACAACTGGGTTGCTGGGCTCGGACCAATGTTAGACCTACTGCTTTGTAACTGTTTATTAAGCCTGTAGAAGAAAAACATTTATTATTATTTAAAAAAAAAACATATAATATATATATATATATATTATGTAAGGTTAAAATTGGTGTCCACAATAATAGTGCAATTAGACTTTTTATAAGCCCACTCATTCGTTTTGAAATTCAAACTTTTAACTATTAAAGTAAGGAGTATTAATATAAAGTAGAGGATATCAATATCTAATTTAAGTTTTATATGCTTGATATAGGCTCGCTCCAGTCTGATGCTTTCGTAGTGTAGCAGTGTAGTATATTTTTCAATCGTAAGCACCATGTCCTCCCAGTTAAAAGTGAAGCAGTTGTACCCTGAATTCCAGAATTGAATCAAGGCTCTGATCAAGGGCTCGTCTATCTTGACATGGAGTAGGAGTGCGATATTACCATACCGCTGGCTGAACTTCTACTTTCGGTCACCCTTCCAACTATCCCAAATACTTCGTAGCTCTTGGACGTCGTTTTGCTTCAGGCTGACAGAGGCATAGCTGACCAGTTCTGACACAAAGCTTCCCTGAAGACTGTCTTCCTTCTTTTTCTGAGTCTTCTCAGACCATATGCGTACCTCGTCGTTTTTTATCTCTTGTATTACAATACCTTTGTCCATTAATTCAGATTATTTGGGTGTAACAAACTCTTTTTAGGGATCAATAGCCTCTTTTATGATGAAAATGCTAAAAAACAAATACAAAAGCAAAAAGTTAGTAAAAAGAATAATAATAATAATAATGAAATTAAAGAAGTAAATAAGAAAAAAAGTAAACTACATGGTTAGGGTAAAAATGTCCTAGGGCTTGAAATAGGGTTTCGGGGTAGGCTCTATTTCTCCGTAGTCTCCCGATTTAGGTTCAAAAAAACGGAACCCAAGTTCTCCTTGCCGGTGCCTCCTTGGGCCTGCCAGACCCTTAGTCCTAAGCCCATTACAAGCTTGTGTGGACTAAGTTAAATTTGAGATGACACATTCCCTTATGCCCATACGGAAAATAAATTCTCACGAGAGCGTCGCTTTCACCCCCACTTAAAAAATGGGTTCGGAGCTCGGGTTTAGAGCCTTAAGTGAAAAACAAGTTTGTCGAGCTGAAATCATTGAGAGAAATCATTAGTTCAACTACTTATTTGAGAAGATAATCAAAATTAAGTACTAAGGATCGAAATGTTGCCTTAAAATTTAAACTTACCATTTCCATTAAAAAGACAACTGGAAATTACCTTAGCCTGACTCACTTACATGTCCCCAGCAGAGTCACCAAGCAGTCGGAACCGTCTTTCGGGTGGGCCCAAAATTGGGTTTCGACTTGAATAAAATGGACTGGAGCCGCCACCGATAATTTATTTTGAAGAAAATGGGTTGATCGGATACCTTATTCCTTACCTTATCTATATCTTTCCAAAGATGTGTCAGATTCGGGAGTCGGTTACAATCAAGGAAGGGTTAACACCCTTGAACTGCCCTTTCGGTACTACGTAATTTCCAGTTGTATTTAATTAAGAAAATGAAAGTTTAAATTAAAAGGTAAAAATACGATCCAAAACTTACCTATGATTGATTAAAAATACACCCTTTAAAAGTTAAGAGATGTGTTAGATAAAAAATGAAAATAAATAATAGAGAAAGTAAAAAACGAATGAAATAAATAAAATAATAAAGTAAAGATAAAGATGAATAATAATAATATATACATAACAAACAACTAAAAAATGCAAATAAATAAATAAAACAAATATAAGGGAGATAAAAAGATAAAAGTAGAGAATAAAAATAAAAATAAAATAAATAAATTATATTTTTCAAACTCTCTCAATTGTTCAACCCAAAGATGAACTACCGCCGCTCGTTTCCAGAAAACGGTGGCTACCGCCTAGTCAGCCACCGTAAATCGGTGCCTGCTACGATCATAGGCGGTGGTAATCTAAAAAGATTGTATTTTTAAAGAGCTCATTTCTTCCTCTATTTGAAAACCAATTTCTCTTCCTCATGTGGGCCTCGGGATTGCTATATCTAAAAAGATAGATCTCGAAAACACCTTCCCGTTCATCAACCAAAAATGGTTTTATTTTATGTTTTTCGAATCAAAACAACGAGACCAAACCAAAAAGAGCCACTTGCAAGTCGAATAACACGCGAGAAGGAACAAAAAAGTACTTTTATTTCGAATAAACTTTCAAAATTTGCATATTTTTTGCTCTTGATTTCCTCGTAGTTTCTCTCGATAATCTCTTGTGTGTATTGTGTGTGTAAAAAAGGTGATTACATCTTATTTATAGCCTAGGATTTTCTAAGTATTTGATTCCTATTAAAACTCTAACTTGGTTGTTGCGTTGGTTGTTGATGGGTGCCGAGATTTCCGACGATGGCTGCGCGTTGCGTGAGGAGGCGTGATACATAAAAGGTCTTCGACGGGGGCTTGGAGATGTGGTTAGATGAGATAGGGTTAGGGTTTCTAGAAACCCTAATCTTCTACAGGTCGTGGGGCTAGTTCGGGTATGGTTCGCGGGTCCTGAACTCGAGTTTGGGTCGCTGCTCCAAGTGGGTTACGTACAGCTGGGTTGCTGGGCTCGGGCCACTGTCAGAGCAGCTGTTTTGTAACTGTTTATTAAGCCTGTAGAAGAAAAAATATTTATTATTATTTAAAAAAAACATATATATATAATATGTAAGGTTAAAAATTGGTATCCACAGCTGCCCCTCTTTACCCATAGTCGTGTAACGGGAGGGCAAAGATTATAGGACACAATTTTCGTCTATATTGAATATCCTCTGTCGTAGAGTTGAAATCCGATATTTGGATTAAATCCCAAAATGACTCCCTCGTCGTGAGGTTGAGTTGAACTGGAAACTTCTAAGCACGATATCCTTCATCGTGAAGTCGAAATCGAACTCAAAGCTTTGACCAGTAGCTCATTAATCATCTTCTGGCTCAAGATACTTCGTCGTGAAGGTGAAACTTATCCTAAAGACTTCGGTGTTGCTTTTTTACAGATGACTCCTTCGTCGTGAAGTTGGGTCAATATGTTGGGGTACGATATCCTTCATTGTGAAGTTGAAATCGTAAAGTGGCTCATTCGCTATGAAGTTCAACATTGAATTGGATATCATTCGTCGTGAAATTGAAATCCAATCTTGTGCGTTGTTTCGAGTCCAATATCCTTCGCCTGGAAGTTGAAATTGGCTCTGAGTAAAATTGGGAAGCCCCTTCGCTGTGAAGTTGAGCTTTGAATTGGATATCCTTCGTCGTGAAGTTGAAATCCAATCTAGAGTTAGCACGATATCCTTCGTCATGAAGTTGAAATCATGGATGGCCCCTTCATTGTGAAGTTGAGCCTTGAATTGGATATCCTTCCTCATGAAGTTTAAATCCAATCTTGAGTAAATTGTATTATTTCGAGTCCAATATCCTTTGCCGTGAAGTTGAAATTGGCTTTGAATAAAACTGGGAAGCCCCTTCGCTGTGAAGTTGAGCTTTGAATTGGATATCCTTCATCGTGAAGTTGAAATCCAATTTTGTGTATAAACACGATATCTTTTATCGTGAAGTTGAAATCGTGGATGACCCATTCGTCATGAAGTTGAACCTTGAATTGGATATCCTTCTTCGTGAAGTTGAAATCCAATCTTGTGTAAGTTGTATTGTTTCAAGTCCAATATCCTTCGTCGTGAAGTTGAAATTGGCTCTGAATGAAACTGGGAAGCCCCTTCGCTGTGAAGTTGAGCTTCGAATTGGATATTCTTCGTTGTGATGTTGAAATCCAATGCTGCTTGTGGGCACAATATCCTTCATTGTGAAGTTGAAATTGTGGATGGCCCATTCGTTGTGAAGTTGAGCCTTGATTTGGATATCCTTCGTCGTGAAGTTGAAATCCAAGTATTATTTGTCTTTGAGTTGTATATCCTTCTTCGTGAAGTTAAAATCTAATCTCGAGTAAATGGTGTTACTTCAAGTCTTATATCATTCGCTGTGAAGTTAAAATTGACTCTAGCTAGAACCTACAAAGTTATACATATATGTGATGTTATGGATGCAATGCTCTTAGGTATGCCTAAAATGCATATGCAACATATGTTATTTTGGGCTCTGGAGAGAAATCTCAATCTCTGGTAGCCTGTCTGGAATCTTGAAGTTCTGATTCCCGATCTTGAATTCTTCAAAGGTGTAAATATGATATTCTTTGTTCCTTGATTTGGGAAATGCTTCTCGACCATCTCAAGTATTTGCATGAGCCTTGATCGGCTTCCAAGTACCTGTATTTTTCAATAAATCTTTGTACAGTAATATGTGATTATCTTTTGCATAAATAAATAAATCATTAAGTTTAAATTCAACCCAATATGCTCAAAGGTAATAGATTTAAAGAAAATAATGTATTTATTCATAAGGGAAAAAAGAACAAATGATACATGACAAACATTCTGAAAAATGAATGCATGATGAAGTATAAATGAATGTCTTAGATCTCGATAATACGGGCACTTCTGAGCTGAAAAGCCGTTAGGTGACCTTGAACATAGCCTTTGTCAAGGAATCTTTGAAAATACGACAACGTTTTGGAGAGTGCAACCTTTATCCGACTCTTTGAGTCTGTAGAAGATTCAGATGCCGGGATGCATTTTTTCTCTTTTTTGTTCTTTTCTTTTTTTCTTTTTCTTCTTCGACTTAAGACGCCCTCTCAGGTTTTCATCCTAAGCGAAGTATTTCTTGACTGCATCCAAATTGACAGGATGTGGTAGTTCTGGTCCATTCATTTCAGCCAGGACAAGGCCTCCTCCGGAAATGAGCTTTTTCACGACATAAGGTCTTTCCCAATTTGGCATCCATTTTCCTCGGAAATCTTTATGGGCTGACCAAATTATCTTTAGCACCAGATCTCCTTCACGGAATATTCTCGGCGGCACATTCTTATCATGTGCTCGAATTATTCGTTTCTGATAGATTTGACCATGATGAATAGCTCTCAATCTCTTTTCATCTATCAGGTTCAACTGATCATATCGGGACTGCACCCATTCTGCATCATCGAGTTTGACTTCTGTCAAGACCCAAAGTGACAAAATATCTACTTCAATGGGCAACACTTCTTCCATTCCATAACCTAGTGAAAATGGAGTTGCCCCGGTCGAGGTTCGTACCGAGGTTTGGTAAGCGAACAAAGCAAATGGCTATTTCTCATGCCAGTATTTGTAAGTCTCAATTGTTTTTTCCATTATCTTCTTGATATTTTTATTTGCTACTTCTACTACTCCGTTCATCTTTTGTCTGTAAGAAGTAGAGTTGTGATGTTTTATGTTGAATTGCTCACAAGCAGCATTCATCATCTTGTTGTTCAGGTTTGTAGCATTATCGGTAATGATCCTTTCAGGTAAACCATACCGAAATATTATCTCTTTCTTCAGAAACTTGCAAATAGTGGATTGAGTGAAACTGGCATATGAAGCAACCTCTACCCATTTTGTGAAATAATAAATTGCCACAAGAATGAAACGGTGGCTATTTGAAGCCTTCGGAAGGATTTGGCCGATAACATCCATACCCCACATAGAGAAAGGCCATGGTGATGTCATCACATGAAGTGGATGAGGTGGAACATTTAATATATCTCCGTAAATCTGACACTTATGACATTTTCTAGCATAGTTGATGCAATCACTTTCCAGTGTGGACCAAAAATATCTGCATCTCATTATTTGTCTTGACATCATATGTCCATTTGCATGTGTTCCACAAACTCCGTCATGTACTTCTTCCACTATCATTTTTGCCTCTTCAGCATCGACGCACTTTAATAGGACTTGATCATGGCTTTTCTTTTACAATACCTCCTCGTCAAGGACATATCCAGCTGTCATCCTTCTAATGGTTCTTTTATCAGTTTTGGTGGCTTCCTCTGGATAACTTCGATGCTTGATATATTGTAGAATGTCATCGTACCAAGGCTTAGTGTCTTTCACTCCTTCAATTTGGTAACAATGGGCCGAGTACTCATACGACTGCATGTCAATTGGCATCATTTCAGACTCTCCGCCAACCTTGAATGTGGCTTCCAAGGTAGCTAAAATATCATCCATTTGATTTTCTTCTCTTGGCACATAGTGGAAGGTGACTTCATTGAACTCTTCGAGCAGATCCAGTACTAGTTTCTGGTACTCTACCAACTTTACATCCTTGGTTTCCCATTCTCTACGGAACTAATAGATTACTAAGGTTGAATCTCTGTATACCCTCAAGGTCTTTATATTTTGCCCCACTGCAACTCGAATTCCCAAGAAACAGGCTTCATACTCTGTCATATTGTTGGTGCAATCGAAATTTAGCCTACTAGTGAATGGATAATGATTCCCTTCTAGGGAGAACATAATTTCCCCGATGCCATGTCCTAATGCATTTGATGCACCATCAAAATGTATTTTCCAGGAACTGTCTGTTAAAGTATTTGCCTCTTCTAAGGTGGTAGCCATCAAGTCTTCATATGGGAAGTCAAAGCTCAACGGCTCATAGTCTTCGTCCGTTCTGCTTGCCAGAAAGTTCGATATGACACTTTCTTTTATTGCTTTCTAGCTCATATACTCGATGTCGAATTCAGAAAATAGCATCTACCATCAGGCTAACATTCCAGATAGAGTAGGTACACCCATCATGTACTTTAATGGATCTAACTTGGAAATCAACGAAGTAGTGTGATACAACATGTATTTTCGGAGCCTTTTTGTAGCCCAGACTAAAGCACAACAAACTTTTTCAATAGGAGGATATATGACCTCGCAATCGGTGAACTTCTTGCTCAAATAGTAGATGACTCTTTCTTTCTTTCCAGACTCATCGTGTTGACCCAGGACACACCCTATTGAATTCTCGAATATGGATAGATACAAGAACAGAGGTTTGTCTGGGATGAGAGACATCAAGATAGGAGCGTGAGACAAATACTCCTTTACTTTTTCGAATGCAATTTGAAAGCTTTCATCCCAAGCTCCAGAGTTGTTTTTTCAGAGAAGGCGGAAGATTGGGTCACAATTATCGGTTAACTGAGATATAAACCATGCTATGTAGTTCAATCTACCCAGAAAACCTCAGACCTCTTTTTGTGTTCGCGGGGGAGGCAGATTCTAGATAGCCTTAACTTTATCGGGATCAACCTCAATGTCTTTCATGCTCACTATGAAGCCTAACAGCTTCCCGAATGTTACCCCGAAGGTGTACTTGCTAGGGTTCAGTCGCAGCTGGAACTTTCTCAATCTTTGAAAGAGCTTTCTCAGATTTCTGACATGTTCATTCTTGGTTTGTGCCTTGACAATCATGTCTTCAACATAAAACTTGATTTCTTTTTGCATCATGTCATGGAACAGGGTCACCATAGCTCTCTGATATGTTACCCCAGCATTCTTCAAATCGAAGGGCATCACTTTGTAGCAAAATATTCCCTACATTGTGACAAATGTGGTATTCTCCATGTTTTCAGGATGCATCTTGATCTGGTTATATCCCGAGAATCCATCCATGAATGAATAGAAAGTGTTCCTAGCGGTATTATCCACCAACGTGTCGATGTGAGGCAGGGGAAATTTATCTTTGGGACTTGCTTTGTTAAGGTCCCGGTAATCGACACACATGTGAACCTTCCCATCTTTCTTCGAAACTGGCACTATGTTGGCCACCCACTCCGGATACTTGGGCACTTGAAGGAAACCAACATCGAATTGCTTATTGACCTCTTCTTTGATTTTAAGGAGCATCTCAGGACACATTCTTCTCAGCTTTTGTTGCACGGGTTTACATTCTGGTTTGATAGGCAGTTTGTTAACTACCATGTCTGTGTCTAACCCCAACATGTCTTGATACGACCAACCGAACACATCTCTGTACTCTTTAAGTAAGACTATCAAGTTTTGTCTTGCTTTAGACGAAAGAGTTGTGCCGATTTTTAACCTTATTTCTATCATTGTCAGTGCCCAAATTCAAGATTTCAATCTTCTCCTCATGTGTCAGTATTTGTTTTTCTTCTCTTTCTACTATTCTCAACAATTTGGTAGGTAAGTTGCACTCCTCTTCAGTGTCGCATTCATCAAATTCCCTTAGACAAATTGCCGATTCAAAATCCAAATCCGGATCAGGATCATCAGTGCCTGCATTATCGTTATCTAGTGACTTGAAGGAAAAGAGAAATGTGTATGTGTGAGAGGAAAATATCCCACACGGAACAATCGAGAATTAAATTCAAAAGAATGTGAAATGGAGCGTTGAAATGAAGAAAATGAAAAAATAACTGAATTCAAAAGAAATGAAACAAGAAAACTGTTTGCCATGAAAAGAGAAAAAAATGCATCTTTTATTGAAATTAAACAAAATGTTTATTCACCCTTACAAAAGATCACCTATTACCTTGGGTATAGGAAAATAGAGATAGTTCGAATATTACTCTGAAAGACTCTTGTAAACCACATGTAGTTCTTTCACCGACCAGTTGCTAGGCACGAACTCAGGTGATAGAGGGCAGATTATGGATCTATCTACGTTGTCAACATCTTCTGTGGTCATGGCATTGATGCTAAGATCTTTTAGAGCTGCTTGAGGTGGTCTTAAACACATAACCACCTGATTTGAATGTGATGTAAAGAGGGGGAATATCATGGGCTCCCATTGATATTCACTCCCAGTTAACCGGGCTAGTTTTTTTTCTCGGTTCTTCTGAATTTCCCTCATCTTCTCATAATGATTGGGCTGAAAACCAAGCCCAAATTGATCGAGTTTTGAAATGGGAAGGACTAGATGGATCTTTCCTTGTAGTAACTTCCCAAACCCTCTTCTGGTTTTGGCATCTCTTCCCAAAGTCTGTATGATCTCCATTCTGGTACACTTGGAAAGCCGGGGTTTAGGAATCATTCATCCTTCTGCCAAGAATGTGGTATTTACAAACTCTAAGGAGCAGAATGAACATTCTACAGCTTTCTCGTCTATTTCGATGTATAGGGCCTCCGTGGTCACACTTGCCACGATATCTTCCTCAGCATTGATGATTACTAAGGCCCCATCAATAACAAATTTAACTTTTTGATGCAGTGTGGACGATACTACACATGCTTGATGAATCCATGGCCTTCCCAAAAGGCAGTTGTAAGAAGACATGATATCCATCACTAAAAACTCAACGTCGTAGGTGGCTGGTCCGATTGTTAATGGTACCTCGATCTTGACAATTACCTCTCTCTTGGTCCCGTCAAATACTTAGACCACGTTCTGACAAGTTCTCATATGAGAGGTATCTATTGGCAACCTCTTCAATATGATTAAAGGCATCACGTTCAGGGATGAACCATTATCGATTAAAACACTTGGCAGTGCAAGCCCTTGCAATACGTAGTGATATGTAATGCCTTTGTTCAGCCTCTTTCTCCGGATGTAATCTCATCATCTGAAAATTAGATGAGATTATCAATTTGAATATTGTTCACTAGTCGACCCATCTTACTGACTGGTACGTTTTATGGAACGAACGTTTAATTCAGGACTTTCAACAGTGCCTCCCGATGTGCCTCTGAGTTTAATAATAGTGTCAACATTGAAGTGCGCATTGGCAAGCTGTGGAGCTGTTCCACAACACTGAACTCGCTATACTTCAAGAATTTGAGGAATTCTTTAGCTTCTTCCTCCTTTATAGGTTCGTTGATAGTCATCACATCTTCTTTGAAAGGCTCAAGTAGTCTCTGCCCCACTTTGCTAACACACTCTTTCGCAGTGTTCACTTTGAATCCGTACTTCTATGGAACTTGTTGATTATCCTTATATTGAGAAGGTCGAGGTGTTGTGATCACCATATTGGCTTGTGTTGTTGTTGTCATCTTTTTTTAGGGGTAATTGTCAAAGGACTACCCCTACCGAATCTTTTGTTAGATGACTCTCTGGTAGCACAAACGTCTACTTCCAGGGAATCCTGAACTTCTTCGTAAAATTCTAGCTCTTTCCTATCCATCATGAGTTGGACTAATGATTGGAATTCTAGGCAATCTTGCACTTCATGCCCTTCTTCGGTGTGGTAACAATAATGGTTACTATCTTCATTTCTTGTAGCACATGACTGGGGTACAAGAAGCCCCGCCTTTACCATTTGGCTCTATACCCAAGCCAAAGGAGCTTTAACTTCCGAAACACTATATTTGACTCTTCTGCCATTCTCGGTGGTGATTGCATTAATTCTAGTCTCTGAATGATTAGGCAAGGGATTCTGGCCGACGTTCGGTGTTCCAGAGTTGAAATGGATCCAATTCTTGTTTCGCATTCATTGTACAAGCTTCTTGAATACGAGACAACTTTCAATCGAAAGCCCATGCACACTACCATGGTACTCGCAGTGAGCGTTCTCATCATACCATCTCGGGTAAGGGGGCTTAATTGGGTCCATAGGGTAAGGTTATACCATGTGGGTGTCGAAGAGTTGTTGGTATAATTCTTTGTACGTCATAGGAATGGGATCGAATTACTCCCCTTCTCTTTCCTTCCTTGGTTTTCTCTGAGTTTGTTTAGAAGTACCAGATGGTACATCTTCAGTGGTTTTTGAACTTGAGATCGTAATACCTTTGTTAGCGTTGTAGGTGTTGACATTGTTGATCTCTCTCTTTGTTCTTTATGGGAGGTTTTTTATTGGAGTCCCCTCCCTCAATTTTTCATGTTTTATGGCCAACTCGATCATCTCACCGGCCATAACTAGATCTGAGAAACTTCTCGATGTGATTGCCACCAAGTGCCCGAAGTAAGGTGCCTTCAGGGTCTGTACAAACAAATTTCTAGTTTCTTTTTCATCCAAGGGTGGATGAACTTGCACAACCAAATCCCTCTATCTCTGTGTGTATTGTTGGAAACTCTCATTATGCTTCTTCTCTAGGCTCTGCAGCATAACCCGATATGGCCTCATATCATTGATATGTTTGTATTACTCCAAGAAAGACTTGGCTAAGTCTTTCCACGTCTTGATATGAGTTCGACTCAGCGGATTGTACCACCGGATAGTTGAATCGGACATGCTCTCTTGGAAACTGTAGATCAGGGGTTGGTCATTTCGCCCATATCCTATCATCTTCCGATAGAACATAGTAATATGGGCTGAGGGGAAACTATTCCCGTCAAACTTCTTGAATACATGGACTTTAAATTTTGGTGGAAGCATCAGATCCGAGACCAGGCTAAGCACTATTGCATTAACTCCGTAGTAGTCGTGGTCCCCTTTGACCATCTTCATCTGGTCTTTCAGCATCTTAATATTCTCTTCTATCTTTTTTGCTTTATCATCCTCATAAAAATATGGGACATTGTAATTATCTGGATGGTTGTCAGGATTGGTTGTAGAAGTTTGCACCTGTGTAGTAGATGAAGCTTTTTCTTTCGTCACAGATAAGTCCCCTTGTAGTCCGGGTAAGATCCCGGGTCAGATAACCACTTTTGGGGTCGATGGTATAACTACCCTCTCATACGTACCTACCCCTGGTGTATTTGCCTGTTGTGAACCAGACAACTTGGCCACGATTTGATCGACCAAGGACTCATGACTTCTCGTGATAGAATTCAGGGTACTCTGACTGTTCTGGGTTATTTTGTCTTCCAATTCTTTATACAATTTTGCCATGTTCTCCTCGATTTTTTCAATTCCAGCCTCCATTTGTTTTTTCTTTATTCGAGTATTGTGAGGGTGATGTGTGTCCTGAGCTCGTGGAGGTAAACTTGATGCTTGTTCTCTCTGAGACTTGTTTTGTTAGTTAATATGAATGTAAAAACATGGAAAATATAAAAAATAAACATGAAATATAAAATGCAAGGTATGCAATGCATGTTGTATGTAATTTAGAGGCATTGATCCATAAAAGTGTCCATTATTATAAATAATCCCTATTTAAACAAAAGTGTTTTATCTTTTAAGAGACATAAAAACAATCAAAGGTATATTCTGACTAAATCCTCTAAACCCCGAACATCCTCTAATAGGTTAAAAAGTCTTCTTCCTTCATCCGTCACTGGTTGAATGCCTTTTCGAACCACTCCAGCTTCCCTTGCTAGGCCGTGTAGATGACGAGCTGCCTTCTGTACTTGCTCCAGGAAGTCACGGATGACTACATCTCTAGCCTTTACCCCCTGCTGAGCCTGTTCCCAACGAAAACGCCACTGTAAACCTCCATCAAATGGAACTATCTGAGGCTCGCTTGCCTGCTTCTTGAACCTATCCACAACAGCTTCTAACTCAGCTATGGTTTTGTCATCTCGCTCATGTTGTTTCTCCAGATCAGCCACCTAGATTCTCAAGCGATTGTTCTGATGGTGGCTATCTATCAAGCGCCTTTGAGCAATCTTCAGCTGTTCTTTTAGAGCTCTCTCATTAGACCCCTCAAACTTCCTTTTCAGGCTATGAGCTTCGTCTTTTGCAGTATTTAGAAATCCTTTTTAGATTGGAGTTATCTTGGACTTTTTCTTGGTACCGCTTTCTCAGGTCTTCGAGCTCGAAACAGACTCTCTTCTGTTCTTTCTCTAGCTTGTCTACCCGATCTTTTTTAGTGTCGGCATCTAACTTCCACTGGTATCGTTCAGCCTCGAGTTCTCTTACCTCATGCTTCAGCTCATTCTTCACAGCTTCAAACTCTGCCCTTGCTATCTCAAGTTCAGAAGGGACAGGCCTGAGATGTTCCTCCATGGTTCGAGTGTCCTCACAAGCTGACACTGGGATATTTTCGTTCTTCCTTACTCTTCGCCACTCCAAATAGTCAGGAGTGAGCATACCTTTAGTAGCTTCGACATCCATTCGGAACACTTTCTTCCATGACTCGGATGCTTCCTTGATCATCTTTTTGTAGTTGTCTCCATAGTACATAAACTCTTATCCAGACAATCCGTATGTGGCTGGGACAAACTGACGTGCCCCATACTGTTAAAGTGCCAATAGTGAATAATACTCAACTCCACCCCATAGTCCAAATAGAGTTATAGTCATGGTTTTCAGAACCGGTCCGGTCATGCTACTGGTTCACTGGTTCAACCGGTCGAACCGGTCTGACCGGTCGGAAGAACCGGACGACGTCATAATTATTTAAAAAATTAAATAAAAATACCAAAAATATATTTAATAAAAAATAATTTTTTATATCGCAAGTCATATTCAAAGCAAGTCATAACATATATAAGTTAAAAACCATAAAATTAAGTGAAACAAAATGATTCAAATTAACTACAACATAATATTTAAGGTAAAACATATTAAATAATAAATATAATTATATAACTATAATTAAAAAATAAATTTGGAGTTAAAAAAATCATAACAAAATGATATTGTTTGGTTTAATTTTTTTTAAAAACAATCCCACATGGCTAAGAAACAATCCCAAAAGTCTAAAGAGTAAAAATATGAGAACAAAACAATCTCACATTGCTAAGAAACATAGAAGCGCATCACAACTAACTTATATTAAATAATAGAGGTAATTTGACATTCAAAATCATGGAGCCTTTTGGTGAGCATTGAGTGAACTATTCTTTCACTTCAATCAAGCTCGAATTTTAGGCTTCAATCGAGCTTCTAATTTTTTTTTGAGTTCAAGCCTTTTTGAGTTCAAGTTTCAATATTATATTTTGAGTTTGATTTGAACTTGATAATTTTTAGCTTGTGAGTTTGAGTTGAGTTGAGCTTACTTTTAAAGTTTTCAAGTTCAAGTCGAGCTCAGCAATACTCGAGTTCGACTTGGCTCGTTTAACAAACGTTGTTGTTTGGTTTAATTTTTTTTTTTAAATCCCGGTTTTTCCCAGTTTTTTTCGGTTTTCAGCCGGTCCGGTTCGAACGGTTCAGCGGTTCTGGCCGATTCACTAATAGCGGTTCAACCGATTTAGATTTAACCGGACTAAGCAACGGTTCCTGGTTGAACCGGTTGAACCGGCCGGTCCGGTCTGGTTTTTAAAACAGAGGTTATAGTGTTGGAATCCCCACACCAGAAAAGAATGTCATTGTGGAACAACCAGGGGGCTCTCTAGGCAATGTCCCGGTCCTGAAGATGTGTGAAGACCTTCATCCATTTTTCCTTCGAAGTGCTTTCATGCCATTTCATAGTTATGAATCTCCCAAAGGTGAATTGGTGGTGCTGAATCGGCGGTAGACAACCCCGTTAGTCTTTCAGAAGTGGCTATGAATCCAGACTTGAAGGAGCTAAGCACACCCAATGAACCTTCCTCCGCAAGTTCTTCTGTAATGGTTGAGAGATCGAAACGTCTTGGCTAAAATGGTTGGTGTTGGATTGACTTGCCTTGGGAGTTGTTCAAAAAGTTCCACCACGGCTGCGTCGATGCACCCCAAAGTCTTCTGGAAGATAATCAAACCATACAGACCAAGTGCAAAAAGGTCTATAGTCTTCCATTCATCAGGGTGGTTCTTCATTAGTTGCTTGATGTCAGCCCAATGAATTCCTTCCCCGGTACCTCTGTGCTAGGTCTGGTTAGTTACCCATTTCTCGTCTACTCCTGCAACTTTGGCCAACCCATTTTTGAAGGGCTGACTTTTGATATGCTTGATATAGGCTCCCTCCAGTCTGATGCTTTCGCATTATAACAGTGTAGTATATTCTTCAATCGTGGGCACCATGTCCTCCCAGTTAAAAGTGAAGCAGCTGTACCCCAGATTCCAGAATTGAATCAAGACTCTGATCAAGGGCTTTTCTATCTTGACATGGAGTAGGGGTGCGATATCACCATACCGCTGGCTGAACTTCTGCTTTCGGTCACCCTTCCAACTGTCCTAAATACTTCGTAGCTCTTGGACGTCGTTTTGCTTCAGGCTGACAGTGGTATAGCTGACCAGTTCTGACACATAACTTCCCTAAAGATTGTCTCCCTTCTCTTTCTGAGTCTTCTCGGACCATATTCGTACCTCGTCGTTTTTTATCTCTTGTATTACAACACCTTTCTCCATTAATTCAGATTATTTGAGTGTAACAAATAGGTATGACAAAAAAATCTGAACCCGATGGGGGAAATCGAAAACCGAATTAAACGGGGATAGGGAAAACTGTTTATGTTAAACGGGGACGGGGATGGTAAAAAGCCATTTATGCTAAACGGGGACGGGGATGAGTTTGGTAATCCCCGCCCCGATTACCCGACCTGATAAATATTAAAAATAATTATTATATATATATATATAATATTAATAAATTTAATTTAAATTTAAATATATGTATAATATTTATATATTTAATTTAAATATATATATACCCAGCCCGATACCCGTTTAAATAACCGTTTATGCTAAACAGGGATACTCATTTCCCCGCGGTTTTCCCCGATTACCCGATGGGGATCCCCGTTTAAATCCCCGCGGTTTTTTAAGCAGGGATGGGTATGAGTTTTTTAAACGGGGGTGGGAACGAGAGGACCAATACCCGACCCGAACCCGACCCATTGCCATCCTTAGTAACAAATTCTTTTTAGGGACCAATAGCCTCTTTTATGATGAAAATGCTAAAAAAACAAACACGAAAGCAAAAAGTTAGTAAAAAGAAGAATAATAATAATGAAAATAAATAGGTAAATAAGAAAAAAGTAAAATGCATGGTTAGGTAAAAATGTCATAGGGCTTGAAATAGGGTTTCGGGATAGGCTCTATTTCTCCATAGTCTCCCAGTTTAGATTCTAAAAAACAATACCCAAGTTCTCCTTGCCGGTGCCCCCTTGGGCCTGCCAGACCCTTAGTCCTAAGCCAATTACAAGCTTGTGTGGACTAAGTTAAATTCGAGAGAAAACATTCCCTTATGCCCATACGAAGAATAAATTCACACGAAAGCATAAGGTATATAAATCCCGAAGGTTACTTGCTAGGCCCATATAGAGAATAAATTCTCACGAGAGCGTCGCTTTCACCCCCACTTAAAAAATAGGTTCGGAGCTCGGGTTTAGAGCCTTAAGTAAAAAACAAGTTTGTCGAGTTGAAATAATTGAGAGAAATCAATACAACTATTTATTTGAAAAGATAATCAAAAGTAAGTACTAAGGATCGAAAGGTTACCTTTTAAACTTACCATTTTCATTAAAAAGACAACTGGAAATTACCTTAGCCTGACTCACTTACCTGTCCCCAGCAGAGTCGCCAAGCTGTCAGAATTGTCTTTCGGGTGGGCCCAGAATTGGGCTTCGACTTGAATAAAATGGACTGGACCCGCCACCGATCATTTATTTTGAAGCAAATGGGTTGATCGGATACCTGATTTCTTACCTGATATGTGTCTTTCCAAAGATGTATCGGATTCGGGAGTCGGTTACAGTCAAGGAAGGGTTAGCACCCTTGAACTGCCCTTTCGGTACCACGTAATTTCCAGTTGTTTTTAATTAAGAAAAATGAAAGTTTAAATTAAAAGGTAAAAATACGATCCAAAACTTACATATGATTGATTAAAAATATACCCTTTAAAAATCAAGAGATGTGTTAGGTAAAAAACCGAAAATAAATAATAGAGAAAGTAAAAACGAATGAAAAAAATAATAATAAAGTACATATAAAAATGAATAATAATAATATATACATAACAAACAACTAAAAAAATGCTAATAAATAAATAAAACAAATATAAGGGAGATAAAAAGATAAAAGTAGAGAATAAAAATAAAAATAAAATAAATAACAAATAAATAAATAAAATATAAAAATATAAGAAAAAAAGAGTAAAATAGAATAATAATAATAATAAATAGTAATATAATATAAATAAATAGAGAACAAAAAATAAAGAAAATAAAATAAGAAATATAATTAAACATATATATATATATATATTAAATTGGAATAAAACAAAACTAAATGGCCGAATTACAAGAGAATATGATGTAAAAATCAGATGTTGGGGCAAAATAAAACATTTAGGAAATAAGGAGGATCAAAAACATAGTTTACCCCTTTAATCTAAAAAACAAGCGAGTCGTAGGCGGTACGGGTCGGGTCGGATGGGGTCCATGGGTGCATTATAAAAGTTAATTTTTTAACTTTCTCATTATACTCACTTGAAAACCAAGGCCCCCCTTTATTTTTCAAACTCTCTCAATTGTTCATCACAAAGATGAACTGTCGCTGCTCGTTTCCAGAAAATGGTGGTTGTCGCCTCATCGGCCGTCGTAGATCAGGGCCAGCCGCGATCATCGGCGGTGGTCCACCAAAAAGATTGTATTTTTGAAGAGCTCATTTCTCCCTCTATCCGAAAACCAAGTTCTCTTCCTCAGAATGGGCCTCGGGATTGCTGGATCTAACAAGATAGATCTAAAAAAAAACCTTCTCGTTCATCGGCCAAAAATGGTTTTATTTTGTGTTTTTCGAATCTAAACAATGAGACCAAACCAAAAAGAGCCACATGCAAGTCGAATAACACGCGATAAAGAACAAAAAAATGTAATTTTTATTTCGAATGAACTTTCAAAATTTACATATTTTTTGCTCTTCATTTCCTCGTAGTTTCTCTCGATAATCTCTTGTGTGTATTGTGTGTGTAAACAAAGGTGATTACATCTTATTTATAGCCTAGGATTTTCTAATTATTTGATTCCTATTAAAAGTCTAACTTGGTTGTTGCCTTGGTTGTTGATGGGCGCCGAGATTTCCAGCGATGGCTGCGTGTGACGTGATACACAAGGGGTCTTCGACGGGGGCTTGGAGATGCGGTTGGATGAGATAGGGTTTTTGGAAACCCTAATCTTCTACGGGTCGTGGGGCTGGTTCCGGTATGGTTCGCGAGTTCTGAATCCGGGTTTGAGTCGCTACTCCAAGTGGGTTACGTACAGCTGGGTTGCTGGGCTCGGGCCACTGTCAGGCCTGCTGCTTTGTAACTATTTATTAAGCCTGTAGAAGAAAAAACATTTATTATTATTTTTTTAAAAACATAATATATATATATATATATATATATATATATATATATATATATATATCTGTTATGCTAAAAATTGGTGTCCACAATAATAGTACAATTAGACTTTTTATAAGCCCATTCATTCGTTTTGAAATTCAAACTTTTAACTATTAAAGTAAGGAGTATTAATATAAAGTAAAGGATATCGATATCTGATTTAAGTTTTAAGTTTCAACAATTATCGTAGGTATTAATATCCTCGTCGAGTATGAGTACTATTTTCAGCCTCGAAGTTCTATAAAATACCTAACTTTTGGTATCGATATTTGTTGAACTGGCTTTTGTTTTTGATATAACATGAATTTTTAAATGATTTAGGTTGTTAAAATTTGCATTTCACAATTTTATAAATAATTTGTCATAAACAATTTTAAAGTGTTTTTAAATGTGAAAAATAATCATAAGTGTTCTTGAGTAATTTTACAAATTGTATGTTTTGTTTTAAAACTCAAAACACTTGTATTTTAGCCAAAATCCTCCCAGTCTCGAGACAAGTATGCTAACCTCGATACCAAAATCCTAGAAGGATTTTCAATCTCGATACCGTGGTACTAATATCGAGATAGGTTGTAACATCCCAAAATCAGGGCTAGTGATTAAAATATGAATTTTGAAAGTTTTGTACTTAATTTGGAAATAAGTTAAAAATTTAGGGATTTAATTGGAAATTATATAAGTAGGATTAATTAGTAAAGATAGAAATAAAGAAGGGTAAAATGGTCATTTCGCAATAAAGATTTTTTTCTTCTTCCTTTATGGGCTATATACACGTGGAGAGTTAAGAAAAAGAAAGAAATCTCCAGAGTTCTCTTCCTCTTCCTCTTCAACCATGAGTTGCCATAGCAAAGGTAAGTTTGATTTTAATTGTTGATTTCTTGAATTTCTAAGTGGGCTTTGATTCTTTGGGTGTTATATAAGCTTAAGGAAAGCTTATATAAGATCAAAACAACAAAAAGAGAGAATTGGAAAGGAAATTGTTAAAAGGGTAAAGAAATGGATTGTTAGTATGAAGAGGTTTTTGAAGTTCTAATTATGAATTTGACTTGTCATAAGAAGGATAAAGAATTATGGTTAGTTATGAAAGATGATAAAGTGTTATAGTATTTTAAAAGGGTTTACATATGTATAGATAAGTTTTAAGGCATGAGGAAAAGTTAACAAGTAGAATTTGGAGGTAAAGTGTTAAATTTTCGGGCTTAAAAATGGAAATATAGGCAAGGGGTATCGGTACCTATTGAGTAGGTATCGATACTACAAGGCCATTTATGAAGAATTGATGCATGGGGTATCGATACCTGTATGAACAGTATCGATACCATATGAAAGAGGTATCGATACCTATATGGAGGGTATCGATACTTGGGGAACTTCGAAGCTAATTTTGGTATCGGTACTTGGGTAGGGTATCGGTACCCTAGCATAGAGGTATCGGTACCTTGAGGGTGGTACCATAGCATAGAGGTATCGGTACCTTGAGGATGGTACTGATACCACTTAAGTTGGAAAGTTGAAATTGGATTTTTAATTAGTTATATTGATACGAATCATATCAAGTAATTCGAATCTCGATATTTATTGGACTGTGTATTCGTGTAGATAATGATCGAGAGCAAAGTCCGGACAAATCGAGCAAGTGATAGTCATCGAGAAAAAGATAAGAGATCGATATTGACTAGTGAGGCCAGGTGAGTGCATATTAATTATTATATGATGATGAATGGAAATAAGACTTGTGATAAGTCTATTTCCTATATTAGAATGCATAAATTTATGATTATATGCATGTGTTTGATATGAGTATATGTGATACCTGCTATTGCAAATGTTATATGATTGTTGTGAATACATGTTATGTGAATATGATATAAACCATGTGATATGGAACTATGTGACTATGTATGAATGGTATAAGTTATATGATTCTAAGGTATGCAAATACATGTTTATAAGAAAATTATGTAATAATATGAGAATATGATAAAAGTGAGTTCATGAGAATAATATGAGATAGGTAAGCAAATGTTAAGGTTATATAAATAATAGGAACCTGAGTTGGACAAGTACATAGTTGTGTGATCATTTATGTGAATTAGTATAATAGAATTTATGATTAAATGAGAAGTGAGATAAGCTAAACAAGATTGACATATAGAAAGATAAGAGAATATTATATCAATTAGGATATTTGAACATAAATGATGATACGGACATATAAGATAAGCTATAAGGGAAAGATTTATGTGCTTAAATAAAATTATGACATATGGGTTATATGAAATGGAATTAAGTAAATAGATTAGATTAATATATATATAAATGAAATAATATATGTGATATGTGTTTATAAGTATGACATAGGTTACATGATATGGGTGAATATAGGAGAATGAAGCATAAACTATATGAGATGATATAAGTTATTATACACATATATGATATATACTATTAAACGGGTCATATGTGATTATAAGAAGAAGAATATAAACCATGTGAATACAAGTATAGGTAAAATACTATATGTGTGTGTATATATATATATATATATGACTATGAGTTATAAGAATGTTATATGATTTATACCATGATAAGTTATGAAACTATATATGAAATGAAATGAATTATATTAGTACATATTTATGTGATGAAATGGTGGACTATATTAATATGTGAATATATGTTTATGAGAAGACATAAGAATAATATATAAGCAATGTGACAAGAAATGTGAAATGACATGAAAAATTGAGATAAACTATGTAAAAGTGATCTACGTGATTCTATGTATATGTGATCCAAGTTAATGTGACATAAGCTACGTGAAATGTGAAAGTGAATTACATGTTTATGTGAATATATGAAATGATATAAAAGATAATGCCCATGTTATATGCCATGAGAGCTAGGGGTATAATTGGCATGCCAGAAGTCGATGGTTCTACGTGGTCCTTCGGGGCATATATGTAATCTTTTGGAACATATATGCGGTATACACTTATTTGGTCCATTGGAATATGTATATGATTCTTAAAGAGTGGTCCTTCGGGATATATATGTTATATGTGGTCCTTCGGGACAAAATCTAAGTGCCCCTAGTGGAATTTTATACGAGCTGTGGTGACAACATATGTGCACAACCTCTATATACTCACATATTTGTAGTTCTCACATGTGTACATGGGCTAATAAAGAGATAATATAAATAAACTTGTATAATGATTTGTTCGTTGCTTTGTGCAGTGATATATGTGTTATATGATGTGTATACCTGGTAAATAAAGGATCATATGATAAAAGAGATAAATGATAATGCTAAGACTAATAATAAGAATAATGAAATGATATGTATATGTATGTATTTGTGTTTTGATGCATAATGCATTCTATAGTGTTTTATGATTTCATGAAGTATGTATAGTAGGAATTAGTAATGATACGTTACAGTAAGTTGTTATGCCTCACTAAGTCATCGACTTAGCATGTGAGTGTTTCACACGCAGGTTCTGGGGAGCGAGAAAAGACGTTAAGAGGAGCAAGGCAAGTCAGATTCTCCTTTCCACTGACCAGATCAGAAATCTATTGAAGTATATGTATTTTTTTTATATAGAACATAGTTGGCATGTAATTAAACATTTGAATTGTATAAGCTCTGATATGTTTTGTAAAACCAATTGATTTTAAATAAATGAAAAGTAATCATTTTCCTGAATTAGGAATTTAAATTTTAGTCATTTTGTAAAGAAAAATGTTTGAAAAGTCAATGTGACACCTCGGACTCGGATCCGGGTTGGGGGTGTTACATAGGTGATTGAGTATCGATACCCATTCAAATAGTATCAATACCTAGGGTTCAACAGTAAATTTGATCGTTAGGATGCTCAGTCTAGATACCAACATCCTCGTATCGATACCAAATGTGCAGGTGAGCACTAACTGCTCAAAATTAATGATTCCAACGACTCAAATCAATCCTCAACAGCTCCAAACGGCTAGATTGATGTTAGAAGACATAAAAGGGAACAAGATTCAAATGGAGAACAATAAAAAAGTCAATTGCAAAATCAAACCAACATCAATAGAGTTGTAGAGCAAAATATTTCAGATTCTTTGTAACATATTTGTGACCTACATTGCTAAATTTGCTCGAGTGTGCTTTTTGGTGAGTGTTTAATTTGTGCAAACATATTTGTCTTTGTGAGGTTTTTCTTTTGTTTGTTAAATTTGTAATTACTCCTTGGGAGGGTGTGTATTCAAGGTTTTGGGTATAAACCTTGAACTGTTTGTAAAGTTACACCTTGTCCTTAAAGGTTTGCAAATCTAGTGGATTTGAGAAATTCTTATTGTGGATGATAAGGTAGTGGATGTAGACTTTGGTTTAGAAAGTCGAACCACTCTAAATTCTTTGTGCAAAAGTTTAATTTTTGATAGCTTCCACCACAAAGTTTTTAAAGGCCAATTCATCCCCTCTTGGCTATTTTGGTTGATTGATAAAACCAACAATATCACATGAATACTATTAATAATGACATGAACAATATCGATACTCTGGATCATTTTTATCCAGATTTCTTTGCATATTCAAGGGGTGCTTTGTGTATTGATATCAAAACCCATAGAAAGTCACTTTCAAGTTTATAAATCACTCCAAAAACCCCTTTAAACACTCTAAAGCTTAAGAAAATTACTTAGGATCATTTAACACCTAAACCATATGTTAACACACAAATAACACAAATTGAATTCAAAAACATGCATAAACACTCAACATGTTTCACGACCAATAAAGCATCACATTTAGAAAACACAAATAGTACTTCAAAGTTTAGTGTGCACTACTTTAAAGCTTGAAATTTGAAATGGAACTTATTTTTCAGCTTCCACCAAGTTGCTTTTTCCCTTTGGCACTTAAGGCTCCCAACTTCTTGCACTTTACAAATAATAGGGAAAAATGATTACTAATATATCTAATGGCTTGAGAGAAGTCTAATAATAATCGTGGATTCTAAAAGCAAACTAAGATGAGATAGCTAGCTCAAAGTCCTAAAATTTTCAAACACCCTTCTCTAGCCACATTTATTTCTCAAGGAGATCTTAAGTTCAAATTCAAGTTCTTGAAGTGCTGACCAAAGCTCTTACCTTTTTCAGTTCTGAAGGGATTCACAGTTCAATAAAAGGAGATGCTTGATTGACTCTAATAGGTTTGAGAGAAAGGAGAGATGATGACATAAAGAAGAGGGAAAAATGAAACAAAGACAAGATTGCTTTGCCCACTCACCTCATTCTCACGCATGATATAGACTAGAATTAATGAAATTTAGCCTTTGAAACAATCAAAGGTCTATTTACACAATAGGTTCTCCCTCATTTAGCCTCAACTCAAAATCTCTTCTTCTTTTTTTTATAGCTATTTGGGTTCAATTAGGCCCATATTTTGTTCAGCATTTCTAATTACTCAATCACAGGGGGCCCTAGTTCATTCGGATCAAATATGCAAAACAAAAAACTAAATAGATAAAGAAAAAGAAGAAAATATGACGGAAAAAACAAAATTTAAGGTAAAATATGAGTTTTGGTCAAACAACGCCACCCTCCTGGTAAAGAAAGAGAAAAAAAAAATCTAAAAACAAAAAAAAAAGCTTAAACTCTAATTGAACAAGGTTATTTTCAATTTATTACACAAACTATATTATTTGATAAAATGTAAAAATTAAATACTTAAAATTACATGCAGCATTAATTTATCATATGTCAATTTTCTTAGTATTGATACAAATGCGCTAAGAAATTATTTTTGATATAATGATATTTGAATTATCAAAATAATGCATATGTTTAAATTTTAGTGATAGTTGTTATTTTGTATAAGGATATTTTTTAATTATTAAAAATAATAATTAGTTTCATTAAATAAGTTACGAAAAAAATATAATAAAATTATAGTTTTATTAAAAAGGTATACAAAATTTAAAGTAGACTAAATACATTAATCAATTATTTTTCTTAACACCATTGTTATATTAATCTGGAGTTAAGTACAAAACAACATTTGTTCAAATACAACTTTCAACATTTTTTACACTGA
Source organism: Hibiscus syriacus (assembly GCF_006381635.1). NCBI lineage: Eukaryota > Viridiplantae > Streptophyta > Magnoliopsida > Malvales > Malvaceae > Hibiscus > Hibiscus syriacus. The sequence continues at coordinate 677,820 of NW_024063196.1, forward strand.
TGGCTCACACCCTTAGCATCTATAGTGCTTGAACCCATATCCGCAAGAAATAATAATAATTTTATTATCACGGAGGTCACTTGATTCGTGCTTCTTTAACACCAATTAAAGACATAAAATAATAACTAAATAATAAAAGCATGACCATAAAAGAGAATGATAAAAAATCAAACATTTAAAAAGAAATTAGAAAATGTGAACAAACACTATTATTGACTATGAGAGATAACATCATCAATATTAATTTAAAAACGAATATAACGACAACATTTCAATAACTTACTTTTTTTACAAGTAAAACACAATTTATTCGAATTTATTTTGAGTGTTTGAGAAAAATAGTTTAAAAATCTAAATAAAAGATAAAATTTAACCTTGAAAGATATATATATAGTTAGGATTCACTTATATTATGAAAAGTTTTTTTTTAAATTTTATACTATTTTAATATCATTGGATTGAAAAAATTAAAGGTTAAGAATAATTATTTTTTTAATAAATATATTCTTATTTTTTAATATTAATCCCGACTTTTAATTATATATATTATTTATTTAAAATGGTTATATTTATGGAGAAATGGGAGACGTAGAGTCATTTTCGTATGATGAAGTGGTCTTGAAAAAGCAAGGCGTGCTAAGGAGCTTCACGTTCCCCATCTCAATCAACCGGCAAAAATCTGCTCCCCCTTTTGTCTGTCTTTGCTTCTAAAAACGCACGCCGCTATCCAACTTTTTCTATTTCAAATTTCAGTTCTAATCACCTCTCATTGACTTAATAAAAATAACGATGATCTAATATTATAAAAATTTAATCCTTAAAATTTATATATTGTATCAATTTGATCACAAATTAAAATGATTTAATAAATATTTTATATTTTAAAATTATCTCAAAACTTTTCTTCGATCATTTCATGGTAATACACGATGATTAAAAAGAAACACTTTTACATGCTTTTAGTTCACCAGTTCAAAAGACCCATTATAATATGCATACTTAAGATTCAAAGATGTATAGGGACCACTAATGCTAGATTAATATTTTTGATTGAAATATTCCTTTTTCAAATATATAGAGATGAAAATATCCATTTCAATAATAGATGGATTAAAATGAAATTTTCAGAATAATAGAAGGGCATTTTAGTAGAATTTAACCTAAATTTTACATGATTTGACTTCCTTCCAATTATTTCATATTTGCCATTCACTACATTACACATTTTTTTTACCAAATTCTCTTCTATCCATTATCCCCTATGGTTTGCTTCCCATTTCATTAATAATATCATGTGTTTGTAAACACAAGCACGATGAAAGAGAGCGACTAATGATTATGTTTTCCCAATTTATATGTGCTTAATCTATATATCTCACGAGCTCACTTAATGTTTTAGTTAAGTCTAAAATAAAACATAAACATCGAGTTTTAAATATAGAATTTAATCTTTTTTAAACGCAATTTTAAAATCAACTTCTTATAATTTGAATTCATCTCGACTCAATTACTCATCTATTTACGATAAAAGATAAATAATAAAAATTACGTTACTCAAATTTAAAAGATAATGTCATATATCAACTATCCATTCTTCTAGTATGATGAGATGTTAGATTCTTAAAATATCAGTCACAGAAGCGAATGCATTAAGTCCTCTAAAGGTCAAGTGTATCCATATTGTTTTGGATAAGTTATTAAATTTAATTCAACATGTTTAGAAAAAAAATTTGTATAGTCATTTTGTTAAAAAATATTGAAATTTTGGTTCATGTTTTTAATATTTGTTTATATCTATTTTGTTAAAAAAATATTGAAATTTTATATAGGACAGAGGAATGTTTCACAACTCCATTGATAATACTTGGAAACTAAAGACCAAAAGCTGCTGGAAACATGATTTTAGGCCCACTGGTCAGCACGCGGAGCCCTAACATACACAAACTTACATAACTAAATCTTAAAATGTAGCAATCATAAGGTAACTTTATTGTTACCACAAAGTGTTTTATGTCTATGTTTTCTTGTCCCCCTAACCCTTCCCATGCCATGTTTTGCCTCTGGTTTTCGCAGCCGGTGGAGCCAGTGGATTCCCATTTTAACCCCAATTTCAAGGTAATTCTGATCTCCCATTTTATATATATATATATATATATATCGTCAACTTGTTCATCTCCAACGGGTAAAAGGTTAAAAACCCAAGAATTTTCAAGCCATAAAAGAAAAGCATGGAGGGGAAGAAAGAAAATGTGAACACAGCTTTGTTTACAGCAGGCATAGCTGTTTTAGTGGTATGTTTGAAACGTGCTTTACTGTTGTTCCTTGTTCAACAATGGCGGGCTTGGGTGTTTCTAGTGTTAAACCTGGTGCTTTTGGCTATTTTTTTTACTTCCGTGAACCCAAATTCAAGTCAGCAAGAAATCAACAGAAAAGATGAAGAAACGAAGAAGACAAGTGGGGGTTCGAATGAAGTTGAAGCATGCAAAGAAGAAGATCATGATGAGGTCGTCAATTCAAAGAAAAGAAGCAAAATTGAAGAAGTTGAGGAAATAGTAGAGAAACAACTGATGGTTGAAGAAGAGGAGGAGGAGGAGAATATTGAGGCCCTAAAGCTGTCAAAGGAGGAACTGAATGAGAGAGTGGAAGCTTTCATTGCCATGTTTAGGCAGCATTTGGCTTCGGATGCAAGAAAGGGAAGAAAACAAAGTGATTTGAAGAAGAAGCACATCAACCTTTCTGCTGATGGAGTAAATAGTTTTGTTTTGGAAGTCAGGTGATAATCCAACTGATTTTGGTCCAATTGATTCATTTAATCGATTTTATAAAGTAGTATTCAATGAATTTTGAATTTGAATCTCGATATTGTTTTCTTCCTGTTCCCTCTTTAAAGTTTCTTTCTTATATAACAAAAATCCAATTTGTCATTTGATTCAACAATTTTTTATGCATGAGAAACTCATCACAGTTTGCAGTTCTGTTGCATGTTCCCAAAGAAAGCCTAGCTACATAACTAACGTAAAGATAGAGAAATGTATATGAACAAAGACAACAAACCATTCTGCCAAAGTTTAGTTTAGAATGAATTTTTTAATAGTACGCGATGATTACGATGATTACAAGTTATTATTTATTAAAAATTTTCGTGGTCAATCAATAATACACGTATATTAAAAATGTTGTTGTTTGAACTTAAATTCGAGAACAACATTTTTTATAACTGAAGCTACTCAATAAGTTCGGACTTAAAATGTATAAAAGCAAACATAAAAAACTAATTTCAGTCCTTTAAAATAAATTTAGGCCAAAAAAATCCATCTTAACTAAAAAATTATGGGTAAACTACACGGGAGACCACCAAACTATGGTCATAAATCGATCTTGCCACCGAACTATTTTTTGTCTTAATTCGACCACCAGACTTTTTAATTAAATCAATCAGACTACTCTCCGTTAAGAAAAAAGGACTTGCTGACGTGTCCGTTAATAAAAATAACATAATTTTATATTTGGTCCTTAATATTTACATATTTTATCAATTTAATCACTGTTTTAATTTAATTAAATAAATTTAACTGTCCAATTAGAACATGACACATGTCAATATATGATTAGAAGGTTTATTTATGAATTTTAAATTATTTAATTAAATTTTTTTAACCAATCAGGTGGTGACACATGTCACCACCCCGATTGAAATGAAAAATTGAACAACCATTTTGCGCCCAAAGGGATTCGAACCTGTGCCTTTGGGGAGAGCAACTAGAAGCCCTAACCACTGGGCCAAAGCTCTCTAATAGTTTTAACTTACTACAATTTATATTTAATTTGTAAAATCTTGTTAATTATAAAAATAATTAAACAAATTATCTGCTTAAATAAATTATTTTTTCTTTAACCGTTAACCGAACCGAAATTTATTTGAAAATTATTAACCGAATTTTTTTCTTTAACATTAATCGAACCGAAATTATTTGACCGTTAATCGAACTGAAATTTATTTGAAAATTATTAACTGAACCAAATTAACCGAATTTTTTTCTTTAACCATTAATCGAACCAAAATTATTTAACCGTTAATCGAACCGAACCAAATCAATCGATTTTTTTTCTTTAACCATTAATCGAACCGAAATTATTTGACCGTTAATCGAATCGAAATTTATTTGAAAATTCTTAACCGAATAAAATAAATTTGGGTTCGATTAATGGTTAAAGAAAAAAATTCAGTTAATAATTTTCAAATAAATTTCAGTTCGATTAACGGTCAAATAATTTCGGTTCGATTAATGGTTAAAGAAAAAAATTCGATTAATAATTTTCAAATAAATTTCAATTCGATTAACGGTCAATTAATTTCGGTTAATTTGGTTCGGTTAATAATTTTCAAATAAATTTTGGTTCGATTAAAGGTCAAATAATTTCAGTTTGATTAATGGTTACAGAAAAAAAATTCGGTTAATTCGATTCAGTTAATAATTTTCAAATAAAATAATTTTTCCTTAACTGTTAATCGAACCGAAATTTATTTGAAAATTATTAACTGAATCGAATTAACCGAATTTTTTTCGTAACCATTAATCAAACTGAAATTTATTTAACCAAATAATTTAACCGTACAAGTCAAATACAAATTGTTGTAAGTTAGAATCATTGAGAAACTTTGGCCCAACGGTTTGGGCATTTGGCTACTCTCCCTCCAAAGATGCAAGTTTGAATCCCTTAGGGTGCAAATTGGTTTTTCAATTTTCCATTTCAATCGGGGTGGTGACACATGTCACCACCTGATTGGTTATAAAATCATTTAATTAAATAATTTAAAATTTATAAATAAAAACTTCCGATCATGTATGGACACGTGTCATATTCTAATTGGATAGTTAAATTTATTTAATTGAATTAAAATAGTGACTAAATTGATAGAATATGTAAATATTAAGGACTAAATATATAATTATGCTATTTTTATTAACGGACACTTCAGCAAGTCCGTTTTTTTTAACGAAGAGTGGTCTGATTGATTTAATTAAAAAGTTTGATGGTCGAATTAAGAAAAAAATAGTTCGGTGATAAAATCGATTTATGACCATAATTTGGTGGTTTCCCGTGTAGTTTACCCAAAAATTATAGATCCCTTTTATGTCAGTAGTCAAAATACCAATGTCATTTTCAGGTTATCGGTAAAAAGAATAGATAATTTCTAAAAAAAAATCAAACTGTTTTTTTCTGAAAATTTGACGATTTCACTTTCAATTATATTAATGCATACTTAACGTTCAAGCTTTACGCCTTAGACTCTAAGCAACTATTTAAGATAAGTTTTAATAATTGAAAACAACTTTTACAGGTATTTAAAATTAACAAAGACTTCAAAAACAAAAAACCATTTTTGACCACCTCAAAGTTTAACATGTCATCCATACTTTTATGCTCTAAATGCAACTTATTTAAGCATGTCAAAGGTTCCTCAACTATATAATACTCAAAAACCAAGCAATGAACAAATCATATATGTACCATATGATAAGTTTTGATTATATTTACAAAAAAAAAAACATGCATGAATTCGAAAATTTCATATGCAATCCATGTCATTACTAAACACGTATGCATATACATACCAAAAATGAGTTACGCACTATCATAAACATACCATATACATCGCCAAAAACACAACACTAATGTTTTTAGTACTAATCAAACTATATACACGCCATTAAGATTTCAAGAGACAAAAATATATTTAAAAGGATATAATGTAACTTGGCTCGTCTAACGCGACGTCTAACTTAAAAAATCATTTATCTACGACTTGAATCTGCGTGTGCAAAAAAAAATCCATACACTAAGCTCATTGGACTCAGCGGTGCCAAACACAAGCAAGTGATCATAGTAAAAGTATAATACTTCAAATAAATCATGTAGCTAAATAACATATACTATACTACTCGAACAAGTTACGGTCGTAATCTTATATTTAATTCCTGTTGGAAAAAAAAGTGAATTTAATTGATAGATTTAATATTTATATTAAATTCATAGTCTTTTTGACTATTACAAATTAAAAGATCATTTTTAATTTAAATATTAGTAGGATAACTACTCTTTTAATAAGTCAATGTAAAAAAGATATTTGTTATATTTTTAATTTTAAATATTAAAAGATAATTATATACTTTTGTATATTTCAAATTAAAATAATATATGTTTAAGTTTGAATAGTAAAAGGAGTTTACCTTTTGACCATTGTAAATTAAATATATTATTTTGAATATTAGTGGGATAATTACTCTTTGAATATGTCAATTTAAAAAAATATTTGTTATCTTTTTAACTTTGAATATTAAATATAATTATATACTTTTGTATATTTTAAATTAAAATAATACATATTTAAATTTGAATGGTAAAATGAGTTTTATCTTTTGAATATTTCAAATTAAAAGATATTGTTATCTGTTTAATGTTGAATATTAAAAGATATTTAGTTGGATTAAATCTCTCTTGAAAATCCCCTATAAATAGTGAGTAAACTTGTTAGGTTTTTCACATCTCAAAATATCTCACAACTTAGTTTTCAAGAATTTCTCTTATCTTGAAAAAGTTTTCTCTTTCTATAGTTTTTCCGGTGATAGTTGAAGGTAATGATCGCTCGTGATATGTACAGGCGTGCTACTGTAGCTGATCATTAGTTGTTGTATCATGAGAGACAACGACTAACGAAATCGAGCACTAAATGAGTGGCCAAAAATATGTCTTAAGTAAACTGTGTAGCGATAGACCTCAACTGATTCCAATTGATAGATAAAAAAAAGGAGTGTTTTATTTCTATTTGTTTTTATCTTATCTTCTAATAAGTTTAATCTTTTTGATTTATTTTCTCAGGATTGATTTCGTCTCAAATTATTATTTCGGATAACAATCTCAAGATAAGAGTAAACTCGTTCTCTCTTATCCCTTCGTCCCTTTTAATTTTATAATGATATTTATTTTTTTATTCATTATTATTTTTTTATATTATTTTCGGATTAATGCGTGCGCAATTTTTCTAACAATTACATCTTGTTACATTCAAGAACTCGTCTCATTTTAAAAATAAACCATATAACTTGTATTCCTCAACAATAAACAATTCCTCAATATACCTTTGTATATTATGTCGACACAATGGCCAGGTACTATAGCGCAAGAGTATGAAACCAGTATAACACAAAGTGCATTATAGTCATGTAGCGTAGAGCGCGAAAGAACCGTATAGCACAAAGCGTGATATAATCATATTACTACTTTTCTAATATAATAAAAATTTTATTTGACATATAATTTAAGTAATTTCATATCATATAAATATATTGCACACTACTGTGGATACTAATTTTCATCTGGCCCAAAAACAAGTGCAAATGGCGGCCCAACAGTGAACCCATTAGCAGCCCGACCTGAGACTGACTCGAGACCCGATTCAGCCCCAAGGTGTAACCCGAATCAACTAGGGTTTGAAACTCGGTTTAGCAGCCGCACCAAACGCGCATGGAATGGGTAAAGCCAATGGTAGCCCTCGAGTTCTCCGGCGCCGTGGATTTATGGGACACAAAAACAACCAATAAACCAAGCGTTTTAGTTTTAATGAAACTCTAAAAATCAAACTAAAAATAGCCTATTTTTTTACTATAAATACGTGTAAACAACACACAAAATGGAGAAGGGAAATACAAGAAATATGAGAGGAAGCATTTCGAAACAGGGGGCATTCGAAAACGGGGGAGGAAATCGAAAGAAAAGAAGCCTTACCTTGATCGGAGCTCATCTGAGGAAAGCCAAACGGTCGTCGGATTTTCATTTTTTTCGAAGGTAACAACCTAGATTTAGAGGGTTCGGATTATTTTTAGGCTAATTGTTAGGATTTTCGGAAGCTCGAATCGACAACCGGAACGGTTTACAAAGAGGGGTCGGAACGGTTTTGTGTTTAGGGAGTAAGGAGATTGAAAGATAGAGAATTGCACAGCGATTTATAGTGGTTCGACTTTCTCAATCAAAGTCTACGTCCACTACCTTAGCTCCTCACCAAGGATTTTCCAACATATTCACTAATTTGTTCTTTCTTTTGAGGATAAAGAGTAACCTTACAAACTCCCTAGTTTTTCCGGGATAAACTAGAACCTTTCCCTAGCTTTTACACGGGATTAGCTAGAACCTTTCCCCTTTACAAAAGGATAAGAAATGTAAACAAGAAAATCTCTCTAAGGTAGGTGTTTACAAGATTAAGCTCACAAGAACAAAATATTTACAAGAGAAAGATGAAATAAGATTGAAAAACTCTTCTCTTGTGTTTGATTGCTTGGATAGTTGTTCTCTTACTTCTTCAAGTGTTCTTAGCTTGTATTTATAGCTTGGAATGTGTTTGAAGTCATATCTAGCCGTTGGGGATGTTTTGGAGCCGTTTGGGAATGATTTTTCTGCAAAAATAGGCTGCCCAGAATGGGGGGAATCGGTACCCCTTCATAATATTCAAATATTATGACCGTTGGGCTGATGAACAGTGAGGGAATCGGTACCCTCAAGGGGGAATCGGTTTCCTCCGAGTAATCTGTTATTTATCGTAGCCAAACCATGCAGGGGGAATCTGTACCCGGGGAATCGATACCCCTGGGGAGAATCTGTTCTCGGGGAATCGATACCCCCTGGGGGGAATATGTTCCCCCTGGGGGGAATCTGTACCCCCTGGACAATCTGATTTTTCTTGAAACCCTTTAAAAAGAAAATATTTTTGGCTCGATTAAGGCTCGAAATACTTTGTAAAATTGTTTTAAAATAGTTTAAGTATAAAACATAATTTTACACTTTAGTAAGGATTAAAATGAACTTTGAAAGACTTGGAGTAATATTTTGATATTCGAATAATTACATCGAATATACTTAGAAAATCTTTTGTAAAATCTTAAAATTCATTTAACTTAATTTGTTATATCGAAACATCAAAATGTTTTCAACAATCTCCCCCTTTTTGATATAACAAAACATTTGATTAATTTTAAGATTTTGAAATCAAGTTTAAAATTACTCCCCCTTACTTTAACACTTCTCCACTTTAACACCTTCACACTTCTCCCCCTTTTTGTTAAATCAAAAAGACTTTAATCTTTGAAGTTCAAAATAACTTTGGAGAGTAAGTAGTAAATTTGACATTTTAAAAATCATTTGAAAAAAAATCAAATCTCCCCCTCAATAAATGCATTCCAAATAAATTTTTTCTTTTTGGATCTTGACACTTAAACAAAATTGAATTTCAACAAAGAATAACAAACATGTTAGTAGCATATGAAATTCAATATATCCAAGACTAAAATACTTTATGCAATACCAATTGTTGAATTTAAGATCATATGCATAAAGTTTTCTAAAAATGTTATGCATTTGAAAATTTTTGATATCAATTATTAGAGGGATATCATTTTTATTTAAACCACATGCATAAACATTTAAATTTAGGTCAATTTTTTTTAAAGATTTATAAAATCAAAGTATTTGAAAAGTTGATATCAATTGTTAGAGAGATATCATTTGCATTAAAACAAATTTTGACCAAAATTTTATTATGATGAACTAAAAATTCTGAAAAATCATTACAATTTTAAAATGTTCATCATAATCATCTTTTCAACATACATGAGATTAAAACAATGATGCATAATCATTTAAAACCAAAACTCATGCATGCTTAAAATCAAATGAGCAACCAAATAATCCAAAATTAAAAGTATTAAGCTTAAAGGTTACCCATTCCTTTTTCATGTGTGGCTAGAGCATCTTGAATATCATCATTTTCATCACAATTGCATCCACACAACTACAAGAGACATTTAAGTAGATTTTGGTATCCAAATTGCTTTGGATCCTTGAACGTTAGTTACAATGCCCCTTGTTCCTTTTGGAACCCATACTTGCCTAATTTTAAAATGTTTTCCTTTCTTCAAAGGACAAGTATGTTCCATATGACCATGATAATGGCAATGTGAGCATTTTGCCATTTTTAAACATAATAGTTTGTTTTTAGAAATTAATTCTTTTTCTTTTGTTAAGCTTTCAAGCTTAACTTCTAACTCAAAATTTTTCTTTTCTAAATCATTTATTTTGATTTTTGAAAGTTCTAAATCATTTTTCAAAATTTCATTTTGATTTTCAAAATCAACTCTAGCTTTCAAAATCGATTTATTTTCAATTTTGAGTTTTGAAATTAATTTCATATATTTGGAATTCATGGTCTTAAATTCCAAATACAACCTATTATAAGAATCTTGTAACTCATCAAAAGTAAATGAATTAAATTCATTTGAGTTAGAAGATACCTCAAATTCTTCTTGAGTGGTCATGAGGCATAGGTTGACTACTTCATCTTCATCATTGGAATCATCTTCATCACTCCAAGATGCAACAAATGCCTTCTTCCCCTTTTTCTTTAGAAGAGGACATTCATACATGACATGCCCCTTTCTTTGACAATCGAAACATACCGGGGGACTCTTCTTCTTGGTTGATTCATGTTTCACTTCCTTGGAAATCATGAATCTCTTGAGTTCGTTCAAGAGCTTGACCATCTCTTCTTTTTGTTTATCATCGTCTTCACCCACCTCATCACTTGAATCTTGATAGCTTTCATTGATGCCTACGTCCTCATTCTTCTTCTTCTTCTTCTTCTTCTTGTTTTTCTTCTCTTCCCTTTCTTCATCTTCCTTCACCATCATCTCATGAGTGAGAAGGGAACCAATTAGCTCGTCGCGAGTGAGAGACTTTAGGTTTCTTGCTTCGATAATGGCCGTCTTCTTTGATTACCACTCCTTTGGAAGAGAGTAAATCATCTTCCTCACAAGCTTCTCATTTGGGATTACTTCTCCATATCCATTGAGACCGTTGACAATCATAGAGAATCTATCCGTCATAGCTTTGATGTCTTCATCGGGTTTCATCTTGAAGTTCTCGTAGCTATGGTTGAGAAGACTTTTCTTTGATTCCCTCACTTCGTCGGTTCCTTCATGAGTGACTTGGAGCTTATCCCAAATCTCTTTGGCACTGGAACAAGATGAGACTCTTCCATATTCATTTGGGCCTAAAGAACAAAATAGAATATGTATAGCCTTAGAATTAAGCTGAAAATTTTTCTACTCTTCTATACTCTAATCGTTGTACTTGCCGGGTGGAAAGGAGTAACCGTCCATGATTGAGTACCAAGCTCCTAGATTGTATGATTGAATGAAATACATCATCTTATTCTTCCAATGTGCATAATTTTCTCCATTGAAGAAGGGTGGCTTGTTGACCGGTTGTGAATCCATAATAGGATATTCTTCAAGATAATAAGCACCGGAGAAAAAAGTCATTTCTTTATCGGTTGCGTCGGGAATTGGTAGAGCTTCTTCTAGGATCGTCTCAAGGTGGTTAAACATTCTTAATGAGTCAGGCTCTGATGCCAATTGTTAGGATTTTCGGAAGCTCAAATCGACAACCGGAACGGTTTGCAAAGAGGGGTCGAAACGGTTTTGTGTTTAAGGAGTAAGGAGATTGAAAGATAGAGAATTGCACAGCGATTTATAGTGGTTCAACTTTCTCAATCAAAGTCTACGTCCACTACCTTAGCTCCTCACCAAGGATATTCCAACAAATTCACTAATTTGTTCTTTCTTTTGAGGATAAAGAGTAACCTTACAAACTCCCTAGTTTTTCCGGGATAAACTAGAACCTTTCCCTAGCTTTTACACGGGATTAGCTAGAACCTTTCCCCTTTACAAAAGGATAAGAAATGTAAACAAGAAAACATCTCTAAGGTAGGTGTTTACAAGATTGAGCTCACAAGAACAAAATATTTACAAGAGAAAGATGAAATAAGATTGAAACACTCTTCTCTTGTGTTTGATTGCTTTGATAGTTGTTCTCTTACTTCTTCAAGTGTCCTTAGCTTGTATTTATAGCTTGGAATGTGTTTGAAGTCATATCTAGCCGTTGGGGATGTTGTGGAGCCGTTTGGGAATGATTTTTCTGAAAAAATAGGCTGCCCAGAATGGGGCGAATCGGTACCCCTTCATAGGGAATCGATACCCCTTCATAATATTCAAATATTATGACCGTTGGGCTGATGAACAATGAGGGAATCGGTACCCTCAAGGGGGGAATCGGTTCCCTCCGAGTAATCTGTTATTTCTCGGAACCAAACCATGCAGGGGGAATCTGTACCCGGGGAATCGATACCCCTGGGGGGAATCTGTTCCCGGGGAATCGATACCCCCTGGGGGGAATTTGTTCCCCCTGAGGGGGGAATCTGTACCCCCTGGACAATATGATTTTTCTTGAAACCCTTTAAAAAGAAAATATTTTTGGCTCGATTAAGGCTCGAAATACTTTGTAAAATTGTTTTAAAATAGTTTAAGTATAAAACACAATTTTACACTTTAGTAAGGATTAAAATGAACTTTGAAAGACTTGGAGTAATATTTTGATATTCGAATAATTACATCGAATATACTTAGAAAATCTTTTGTAAAATCTTAAAATTCATTTAACTTAATTTGTTATATCGAAACATCAAAATGTTTTCAACACTAATAGAATTTGGTTTTTGAATAGAGGTGGCTAGGGGGAACGATTTGAGCTAACTCGCTCTTTCTCCGTTCATTGGCGCCGCCGCAAGCCTCATCGTCCCCCCCCCCTAATGAGGGGATTTGAGAGAGTTCACAAAACTCTCTCTTACCTCTGGTTTGTTGGGAGAGAGTAAATGAGGGTAGAATGGATTTGAAAGCCTTATTTTAGGATTCAATAGCAGAACCAAAACTACGTCGTTTTAGCCCTCAACCTCCAGCGTGTTTTCCCTCAGGGGATAATAGCATGTTTAGTTCCCTTGTTTTGTAATCTCACAGTTTAGCTATAAATGCAATCTTTAGCTATTTTAATTTGAGTCTTTATTTTTCCATGTTTTTATTTAAGTCACTAATTTAATTACTATGCTATGTTTAATTATTTTAAATCTGATCCTGTAATTTATATGGATTTCATTTTAGTCACTACTTTGCGTGTGGTATAATTATTTATTAGTCCTCCATGTTTCTTGCTTATTTTATTTTTCACTTTTTATTTCATTTTTGTTTTATTTTTTTATTTTTTTTCATCTTTTAATGTTTTTATTATTATTTATTATGTATTTTATTATTAATTTTCTCTCTCTGAAATTTAACATTTTCTCCCTTTGTTTCTTTTTTTTTCTTTTAACATTTTTTATATAACATTTTTTTATTTCTTTCCCTCTGATTTATTTCTTTATTTATTTTCTTTTTTATTTAATTAATTTTTGTTCGATTTTTTATTCTACCATCTAACATATATTTGACTTTTTTTAGTAGTAATTTCAATCGATCAAAGGTAAGCAATTTGAACTAGGCTTTTAAATTTTAATTTTCACAATTAAGATAACCGACAAATTAATTGGTACCGAAAGGGAATACAAGGGTGCTAATCCTTCATTGATTGTATATGACTCCTGAACCCGACACATTTCTTGTAAAACTCAGATCAGGTAAGATGGTGTCCGATCTACTTAAATATCATTTTAAAATGATCGGTGGCGACTCTAATGTTTTTTCAAGTCGAAGCCCAATTCTGAGCCTACCCAAAAGATGGTCGCGACAACTACTATTTGAAACTAGCCTCGTGTTTTCTTTTCAACTTCATATATCGTGTATTTGTCCCAAAAAAAGACTTCATATATCTGTCGCAACTGTCTTTCACTTGGGCCCCGGAATTGGGCTTCGACTTAGAAAAATATGGATTGGAGTCGCCACCGATCATTTATTTAAAAATAAATGGGTTGATCGGATACCCTATTTCTTACATGATCTGCGTCTTACCAGAAATATGTCGGGCTCGGGAGTCGGTTACGATCAAGGAAGGATTAGCACCCTTGAACCGCCCTTTCGGTACTACGTAATTTCTAGTTGTCTTTTATTTCCTTTTCGAATCCTTTACAATAGTTTTGCCTTTGTATCTTCCCGTGCTTTCCTCTATGTTTTGTGTGTAAATCGTGTGTTACAATGGTGAGTTACAATGGCTATTTATAGTACTTGTGGATCCTATCTTTAGGAATTTAAATCTTAGTAGAACTCTATCCTATTTTTAGGAGTTTGAATCCTAGCAAAATTTTATCCTATTTTTAGGAGTTTGAATCCTAGTAGGACGAAAATGTGTGTTGACAGCTGCCCCTCTTTGCCCATAGTCGTGTAACGGGGATAGGGCAAAGATTAAAAGACATACTTTTCGTTCAGTGGAGTTGAAAATTAACTCTGATGTTTCAATAACTCCCTGTCGAATTGAGTTACGGATGACTCCTCCATCGTGAAGTCGAGTTCATATTGAAATGATATGAAATTGAAGCCATAGTTCGGAATTTGAATTAGCACGTGGCTTCCCATTACCCTTCAGTCTTCTTCTCGGTTTAAATACCTTGGATCAGAATCAGACTCAGAAATCTTCATTGACAGATAGCTTTTTCTTGACTTAAGCTATGTTGTTTGAAAATGGTTTCTTGTCACTAAGGCACGGCTAACCCAGGTCATCTTCTCGACTTGAAAACCTCGACTGTAACCGAAAAGTAGTGAGATTGATGTGTCATCGAGCTGAATGGAGTCGAACTCGACAATTTTGATGGCAGATAATCCTTCTTTGAGTTGGATATCCTTCGTCGTGAAGTTGAAATCCAAGTAAGTAGCATTGTTCCGAGTCCAATATCCTCCGTCGTGAAGTTGAAATTGGCTCTAGAAGCGGGAAATTGTTTGTTGACAACCAGCCGTCCCTTCGTTGTGAAGTTGAACTTGTGTTGTCTCGAGTCCAATATCCTTCGCTGTGAAGTTGAAATTGACTCTGAATGAAATTTTGTTGACAAGCAGCAGTCCCTTCATCGTGGAGTTGAACTTGCGTTGTCTGGAGTCCAATATCCTTCGTTGTGAAGTTGAAATTGGCTCTGAGATTGGGAAGTTGTTGTTGACAAGCAGCGGTCCTTTCGTCGTGAAGTTGAACTTGCATTGTCTGGAGTCCAATATCCTTCGTTGTGAAGTTGAAATTGGCTCTGAGATTGGGAAGTTGTTGTTGACAAGCAGCGGTCCCTTCGTCGTGAAGTTGAACTTGCGTTGTCTAGAGTCCAATATCCTTCACTGTGAAGTTGAAATTGGCTCTGAAATTGAGAAGTTGTTGTTGACAACCAGTGGTCCCTTCGTCGTGAAGTTGAACTTGTGTTATCTTGAGTAGCACGATATCCTCCGTTGTGGAGTTGAAATCGTGGATGTTTGGCTTCGAGCTAGATATCCTTCGTCGTGAAGTTGAAATCTACTCTCGATCAAGTTGTGTTGCTTTGAGTTCAATATCCTTCGCTGCGAAGTTGATTTTGACTCTAGCTAAGGCCTTTCTGGAAATCTTGATTATGGAATCATGAAGTTTCGATTCCTGATCTTCAATTCTTCAAATGTTCCAATATGATGTTCGTTTTTTATCTTTGATCTTGGAAATGCTTCTCGACCACCTCAATTAAATGCATGAGCCTTGATCAGCTTCCGAGTACCTGTATTTTTTCAATGAACCTTTGTACAGTAATATGCGAATATCTTTTGCATAAATAAATAAATCATTAAGTTTAAGCTCAATCCAAGAGGCTCAAAAGGAATTGGCGTAAAGAAAAGGATGGTTTTTTATCCATGAGGGAGAAAGAACAACTAATACATGACAAACATTTTGGAGGATGAAGACATGATGAGGTGTAAATGAATGTCTTAGATTTCAATATTGTGGGCACTTCTGAGCTGAAAAGCCATTAGGTGTCCTTGAATGCAGCCTTTGCCAAGTGATTTTTGAAAATGCGACAACATTCAGGAGAGTGCAACATTTCCTGTGAAACATTCAGATGCCGGGGAGTTTCAACTGTCTGGATTTCTTGAATTATCCAAATTGCCCTTTCGGGTTTTCAACTTGGACCCATCATTGGTTGCAAGACGCCCTTTGCGGGTTTTCATCTTGAACCCACCTTTTTGTTCTTTTCTTTTTCTTTTGTTCTTTTTTCTCTTTTTTCTATCTAGGGCGCCTTTTCGGGTTTTCACCCTAAACGTTTTTCATTTTTGTTTTTTTGTTTTTTTTCGAATTAGGACGCCCTTTCGGGTTTTCATCCTAAGCGAAGTATTTCTTGACTGCATCTGAATTGATGGGATGTGGTAGGTCAGGTCCGTCCATTTCGGCCAGGACAAGGGCTCCTCCAGAAAAGGCATTTTTCACAACATAGGGTCCTTCCCAATTTGACGTCCATTTTCCTCGGAAATCTTTCTGAACTGGCAAAATTATCTTTAGCACCAGATCTCCTTCTCGGAATATTCTCGGGCGTACCTTCTTTTCATGTGCTCGAATCATTCGTTTCTGATAGATTTGGCCATGGCGAATGGCCTTCAGTCTCTTCTCATCTATCAAATTTAGCTGATCATATCTGGATTGAGCCCATTCCGCATCATCCAGTGTCAAGACCCGTAATGATGGGATTTCTACTTCAATGGGCAGCATTGCTTCCATTCCATATGCCAACAAAAATGGAGTTGCCCCAGTCGAGGTTTGTACCGAGGTTCGGTAAGCGAACAAAGCAAAGGGCAGTTTCTCGTGCCAGTCTTTGTAGGTCTCGGTTGTTTTCTCCACTATCTTTTTTATGTTCTTGTTTGCTGCTTCTACTGCACCGTTCATCTTTGGTCTGTAGGTAGTAGAATTGTGATGCTTTATGTTGAATTGCTCACAAGCAACCTTCATCATGTTGTTGTTCAAGTTTGTAGCATTATCGGTAATGATTCTTTCAGGTAAACCATACCGACATATGATCTCTTTCTTTAAAAACTTACAGATAACAGATTGAGTGACACTGGCATAGAAAGCAGCTTCTACCCACTTGGTGAAATAATCGATGGCTACAAGGATGAAACGATGACCATTCGAAGCCTTCGGATGAATTTGCCCAATAACATCCATGCCCCACATGGAGAAAGGCCATGGTGATGTCATGACATGAAGCGGATGAGGTGGAACATTTATTTTATCTCCGTAAATCTGACATTTATGACGTTTTCTAGCATAGTTGATGCAATCACCTTCCAATGTGGACCAGAAATATCCGCATCTCATTACTTGTCTCGACATCATATGTCCATTTACCTGTGCTCCACAAACTCCGTCATGTACTTCTTCCATTATCATTTTCGCCTCTTCAGCATCGACGCATCTTAACAGAACTTGACTATGGCTTTTCTTGTATAAGACCTCCCCATCAAGAACGTACTAAGCTGCCATCCTTATAATGGTTCTTTTGTCGATTTCAGTGGCTTCCTCTGGATAACTTCGATGCTTGATATACTGCAAAATGTCGTAGTACCAAGGCTTAGTGTCTTTTGTTTCTTCAATCTGGTAGCAATGAGTCGGGTACTCATACGACTGCATGTTGATTGGCATCATTTCAGATTCCCTACCAAGTTTGAATGCGGCTGCCAAGGTAGCCAAAGCATCAGCCATTTGATTTTCTTCTCTTGGTACATAGTGGAAAGTGACTTCATCGAATTCTTCGAGCAAATCCAACATTAGCTTCCGGTATTCTATCAATTTTTTATCTTTGGTTTCCCATTCTCCACGGAGCTGATAGATTACTAATGCCGAATCTCCGTACACCCGCAAGGTCTTTATACTTTGCCCCAGCGCAGCTCGAATTCCCAAGACACAAGCTTCATATTCTGCCATGTTGTTGGTACAATAAAAGTTTAATCTGCTGGTAAATGGGTAGTGACTCCCTTCCGGAGAGATCAGTATTACCCCAATACCATGTCCTAATGCATTGGATGCCCCATCGAAGTACATTCTCCAGGAACTGTCTGTTGAAGTAACTGCTTCCTCTAAAGATAAAGCCATTAAGTCCTCATCTGAGAAATCAAAGTCTAGTTGCTCATAATTCTCGTCGGTTCTGCTTGCTAAGAAATCCGATATGGCTCTTCCTTTTATGGCTTTCTGGCTTACGTACTCAATGTCGAATTCAGACAATAACATCTGCCATCGGGCTAACCTTCCAGACAGAGCAGGTACACCCATCATGTATTTTAAAGGATCTAACTTGGAAATCAACCAAGTGGTGTGATACAACATGTATTGTCTGAGTCTTCTTGTAGCCCAAACTAAAGCACAACAAACTTTTTCGATAGGCGGATATCTGACCTCGCAATCAGTGAATTTCTTGCTCAGATAGTAGATGGCTCTTTTTTTCCTTCTAGACTCGTCATGTTGACCTAGGACACAACCCATTGAGTTCTCAAATATGGAAAGGTACAAGAATAAAGGTTTGCCCGGGATGGGAGACATTAAAATAGGAGTATGAGATAAGTATTCTTTCACCTTCTCGAATGCGATCTGATAGTTTTCATTCCATGCTCCAGGGCTGTTCTTTCGGAGAAGTCGGAAGATTGGATAACACTTATCAGTTAGCTGAGATATGAACCGTGCTATGTAATTTAATCTGCCCAGAAAACCTCGGACCTCCTTTTGTGTTCGAGGTGGAGGTAAATTCTGGATAGCCTTAACTTTGTCAGGATCAACCTCAATGCCTTCTCTGCTGACCACGAAACCTAACAGTTTCCCGGATGTTACCCCAAAAGTACACTTATTAGGGTTCAGTCGAAGCTGGAACTTCCTTAGCCTCTGGAAGAGCTTTCTCAAATGCTCGACATGTTCGTTTTCGGTTTGTGCCTTGACAATCATGTCGTCGACATAAACCTCGATTTCTTTGTTCATCATGTCATGGAACAGGGTTACCATGGCCCTCTGATATGTTGCCCCAGCATTCTTTAACCCGAAAGGCATCACTTTGTAACAGAAAGTTCCCCACATTGTGACAAAAGTGGTCTTCTCCATGTCCTCAGGGTGCATCTTGATCTGATTGTATCCTGAAAATCCATCCATGAATGAAAAGTAGTTGCTCCCGGCTGTATTGTCCATAAGAGTGTCTATGTGTGGCAGAGGAAAGTTGTCTTTGGGACTTGCCTTGTTAAGGTCCCGGTAATCGACACACATGCGTACCTTCCCGTCATTCTTCGGCACATGCACTACATTGGCCACCCACTCCGGATATTTGGCCACTTGAAGAAATCTGACATCAAATTGTTTCTTGACTTCTTCCTTGATCTTGAGGAGCATTTCTGGCCGCATCCTTCTCATTTTCTGCTGCACTGGTTTGCATTCTGGTTTAATTGGAAGTTTATGGACCACCATATCTGTGTCTAGTCTAGGCATGTCTTGATATGACCAGGCGAACACCTCTTTGTACTCCTGAAGTAAATCTATCAGGTTTTGTCTTGCTTCAGTCAAAAGAGTTGTACCGATTTTAACCTCCTTTCGATCTTCCTCAGTGCCCAGATTCAAGATTTCGATTGTCTCCTTATGGGGCAGTATTTGTTTATCTTCTCTTTCTACCATTCTAAACAATTCAGCAGGCAAGTTGCATTCCTCTTCAGTGTTGTGTTCATCAAATTCCCCGAGACAAATGGCCGATTCAAAATCCACCTCTGGATCAGGATCATTAGTGCCAAAATTATCGTTATCTGGGGATCTGAAAGATGGGAAAATGTGCATGTGTGAGAGGAAAATATCCCACATTAAATAATCAAGAATTAAGTTTTTAGGGAAAGTGGAAACGAAGTATTGAAATAAAGAGGATTGATAATGAATAAAGGAAAATTTGTTTGCCATGAAAAGAGGGAAAAATGCATCTTTTATTGAACTTAAACCTAATATTTATTCACCCTTATAAAAGATCACCTATTGCCCCGGGTATAGGTAAATATGGATAGTTCGAATATTACTCTGAAAAATTCTTATAAAACACAGGTAGTTCTTCGACCGTCCAACTGCTAGGCACGAACCCAGGTGTCAAAGGGCATATCCCAGATCTAACGACGTCGTCAGCATTTCCAGTGGTTACGACATTGATGCTCAGTTCTTCCAATTCCGCCTCTAAATCTACTGGGGTGGTTTCAAACACATATCCACTTGTCTTGAATGTGTGGCAAAGAGGCGGGAATGTCATGGGCTCCCATTGAAGTTCACTTCCAGTCAACCTGGCTAGTCTTCTTTCTCGATTCTTCTGAACTTCTTTCCTCCTTTCATGGTAACTGGGCTGAAAGCTGAGCCCAAACCTGTCTGGCTTTGAAACGGGAAGGACTGGATCAATCCTCCCTTGCAGAAATTTCCCAAAACCTCTTCCAGTCTTGGCACCTTGTCCCAATGTTTGCATGATCTCCATTCTGGTACACTTGGAAAGCCGGGGTCTAGGAATCATTTTTCCTTCTGCTACAAAGGTGGCATTCACAAATTCCAATGAGCGGAATGAACACTCCACCGCTTCCTCATCAACCTCGATGTATGGGGCCTCCGTGGTCACACTTGCCATAATATCTTCCTCAGCATTGATAGTTACTAAGGCCCCGTCAATAACAAATTTAACCTTCTGGTGTAGTGTGGATGGTACTGCACCAGCTTGATGAATCCATGGCCTTCCCAAAAGATAGTTGTAAGAAGGCATAATATCCATCACCAGAAACTCAATGTTGTAGGTGGCTGGTCCGATGGTCAATGGCACCTCGATCTTGCCAATTACCTCTCTCTTGGTTCCGTCAAATGCTCGGACCACGTTCTGGCATACCCTCATATGAGAGGTATCTATTGGCAGCCTTTTCAAAGTGGCTAAAGGCATTATGTTCAGGGCTGAGCCGTTGTCAATCAATACACTTGGCAGAGCATACCCTTTGCAGTAGGTAGTGATGTGCAATGCCTTTGTTCGTCCTCTTCCTTCGGATGAAATCTCAACATCTGAGAATGAGATGAGATTATCGGCTTGAATATTATTCACCAGTCGATCCATCTTACTGACTGGTATGTCATGTGGCACGAATGTTTGATTTAAGACTTTCAACAGTGCCTCTCGATGTGCTTCGAGCTTAATAACAGTGCCAACATTGAAGTGCGTGTCGGCAAGTTGTGGAGCTATTCTACAACACTGTACTCACTATACTTCAGAAGTTTGAGGAACTCTTTAGCTTCTTCCTCCTTGATAGGTTCATTGATAGTCAATACATCTTCCTTGAAGGGCTCTAGTTGTCTTTGCCCCACATTGTTGTCACATCCTACGGAAGTACTCACCTGGCATCCGTACTTCCATGGAACTTGCCGATTGTCTTTGTACTGAAAAGGTCGAGGGGCCGTAATCACCACCTTTGCTTGTGGAGCTACTGTTGACATCTTCGCCTTAGGGGTAATGATCAAAGGACTACCCCTGACGAATCTTTTGTCTGATGCTCCTTCAGTAGCACAAATGTCTGCTTCCGGGGAATCCTGAACTTCTTCGTAAAACTCCAGCTCCTTATGGTCCATCATGAGCTGGATTAATGTTCGGAACTCGGAACATCCTTGCACTTTATGCCCCTCTTCATCGTGGTAGCAGCAATAATTGCCACCTTCATTCCTTGTTGGACATGACTACGGTGTAAGAAGCCCTGCCTTCGCCATTTGGTTCCATACCCAGGTCAAAGGAGTTTTGACTTCTGAAACATTGGTTTTGACTCTCCTGCCATCCCTGGTGGTGATTACATTAATTCCAGTCTATGGGTGATTAGGCAAGGGATTCTGGGCGACGTTCGGTGTTTCAGAGTTGAAAGTGATCCAATTTTTGTTCCGCATTCGTTGTACAAGCCTCTTGAATGCGAGACAACCTTCGATCGAATGTCCTTCCACACCGCCATGGTATTCACAATTTGCATTCTCGTCATACCATCTCGGATATGGGGGTTTCATCGGATCCATTGGGTAAGGCGACACTGCATGAGTATCAAAGAGTTGTTGATATAATTCTTTATATGTCATGGGAATGGGATCGAACTTCTCTCTTTCTCTTTCTTTCCTTGGTTCTCTCTGAGCTTGATTAGAAGTACCAGATGGTACAACTGCAGCGGTCTTTGAGCTTGAGACCGTAACACCCTTGTTGACGTTGTAGGTGTTGACATTGTTGACCTCTCGATCTTTGTTCTTCATGGGAGGCTTTTTACTAGAGTCTCCTCCTTCGATTTTCCCTTGTTTAATGGCCAACTCAATCATTTCGCCAGCCATAACTAGATCTGAGAAACCTCCATATGTAATTGCCACCAGGTGCCCGAAATAAGGTGCCTTCAGAGTTTGTACAAATAACTTTCTAGTCTCTTTTTCATCCAAGGGTGGATGAACCTGCACAGACAAATCCCTCCATCGCTGTGCATATTGTCGGAAACTTTCATTGTGCTTCTTTTCCAAGCTCTGTAGCATAACCCGGTCTGGTCTCATATCGTTGATATGTTTATATTGTTCCAGGAAGGACTTGGCTAACTCTTTCCATGTTTTGATATGAGTTCGGCTGAGCTGGTTGTACCAACGGATAGTAGAATCGGACAGGCTCTCTTGAAAGCAGTGGATCAGGAGTTGGTCATTCCCTCCATATCCTGTCATCTTCCGACAGAACATAGTGATATGGGAAGATGGGCAGCTGTTTCCATCGAATTTTTCAAACTCAGGAACTTTAAATTTTGGCGGAAGCACCAAATCTGGAACTAGGCTCAGCTCTCTTAAATCCACTCCATAATAGTCATGATCCCCCTGGACCAACTTCATTCGATCTTCTAGCATCCTGATCTTCTCTTCTATCTTCTTCGCTTTGTCATCTTCATCGAAATCCGGGATACCGTAATCATCTGGACGATTATCAGGATTAGTTGTGGAAGTTTGCACCATTACAACAGATGGTGCTTTTCTTTTGACAACAGAAGAGTTCTCTTGTGGTGTTGGTATGATCTCGGGTGAGATAACCACCTGTGGGGATGGTGATATGATTACCCCTCCGGAGGAACCTCCCTCTACTATACTAGCTTGTTGTAATCCAGATAACTTGGCCACAATTTGATCGACCAATGACTCCTGGTTCTTCTTGATGGACTCCAGGGTGCTTTGACTATTTTAAGCCAACCTGTCTTCAAATTCTTTTTGCAGTCTCGTCATGTTCTCCTCGAGTTTTTCCATTCTGGCCTCCATTTGTCTCTTCTTTGCTCGGGTATTATGCGGATGATGCGTATTTAATGTATGTAGTGGTAGACTTGATGTTTTCTCTTTCGCTTTCTGAGACATGTTCTATTTGTTAATACGAATGTAAAAACATGGAAAATATAGAAATAAACATGATATATAGAATGCAAAATATGCAATGCATGATGTATGCAGCTTAGAGGCACTGATCCAGAAAAAGTGTTCATTATTATAAATAATCTTTATTCAGACAAAAATATCTTATCTTGTAAGAGACATAAAAACAATCAAAGGTACACTCGGATTAAATCCTCTAAACCCCGAATAGCTTCTAGTAGATTGACAAGTCTTCTGCCTTCATCCGTTACTGGTTTAATACCTTGTCGAACCACTCCGGCTTCCCTTGCCAGTCCATGAAGATGACGGGCTACCTTCTGTACTTGATCTAGGAAGTTTCGGATGGCTGCGTCTCTGGCCTTCACCCTTTGTTGTGCTTGCTCCAAATGGAAACGCCACTGTAGACCTCCATCAAAGGACACTATCTGAAGCTCGGCTGCTTGCTTTTTGAATCCATCTATGATAGCTTCTAACTCACCTATTGTTTTTCCATCTCTCTCATGTTGTTTCTCCAGATCAGTCATCTGGATTCTCAAGCGTTGGTTTTGATGTTGACTGTCTGCTAAGCGCCTCTGAGCAATCTTCATCTTTTCCTTCCAGGCTCTCTCATCAGGGCCCTCAAACTTTCTTTTTAGGCTGTGAGCTTCGTCTTTCCAGTATTCGGAGGACATTTTCAACTTGGAGTTATCTTTGACAGCATCTTGATACCCCTTTCTTAAGTCTTCAAGCTCGAAACAGACTCTTTTCTGTTCCTTTTCCAGTTTATCTGCTTTATCTTTCTGAGAATCGACATCCAGCTTCCACTGATAGCGCTCAACCTCAAGTTCTTTTATCCTCTGCCTCAGCTCATTATTCACAGCTTCAAACTCTGTCTTGGCTATCTCGAGTTCAGAAGGGACAGGCCTGAGATGTTCTTCCATAGTTCGGGTGTCCTCACAGTCTGGCACCGAAATATTGTCATTTTTCCTCAATCTTCGCCATTCCACATAATCCGGGGTAAGCATGTTCTTGGCAGCTACAATGTCCATTCGGAATATTTTCTTCCAAGAATCGGCTGCTTCCTTGATCATCTTCTTATAGTTGTTACCGTGATACCCAAACTCTGATCCAGATAGCCCGCATGTTGCTGGGACAAACTGACGTGCCCCATACTGTCTCAGTGCTAACAATAGAGCATACCCAACTGCACCCCAAAGTCCTAGCAAGGTCATCGTGTCAGAGCCCTCACACCGGAAAAGAACATCACTTAGGAACAACCAGGGGGCTCTCCAGGCAATATCTCGGTCCTGAAGATGAGTGAAGACTTTTATCCACTTCTCTTTTGAAGCACCTTCATGCCATTTCATGGTGATGAACTCTCCCAAAGGTGAATAGGTAGTGCTAAATCGACGGTAGGCAACCCCGTTGGTCTTCCAGAAGTGGCTGTGAATCCATACTTGAAGGAGCTGAACACACCCAATGAATCTTCCTCCACCAACTCTTCTGCAATGATTAAGAGAACGAAAGGTTCCTGCTAAGATGGCTGGTGCTGGGTTGACTTGTTTCGGTAATTGTTCAAATAATTCCACCACGGTTGCGTCAATACACCCCAAAGCCTTCGAAAAAATAATCAAACCGTACAGACCTAGTGCGAAAAGGTCTATAGTTTTCCACTCATCAGGGTGGTTCTTCATTAATTGCCTTATGTGGATTCATTCAATTCCTTCCCGCTGCCTCTGCGCTGAGTCGATCAATTACCCATTTCTCGTCTACTCCCGCGACTCTGGCCAGTGTACTCTTGAAAGGCTGACTTTTGGTGTACTTAACGTAGACTCGCCCTAGTTTGATGTTTTCACAATGTAGCAGTGTGGTGTATTCTTCGATAGTAGGCACCATGTCCTCCTAGTTAAAAGTGAAACAATTGTATCCCGGGTTCCAAAATTGGACCATGGCTCTAATCAAGGGCTCATCAATCCTAACGTGAAGTAAAAGTGCAATGTCACCGTACCGTTGGCTGAACTTCTGTTTCCAATCATTCTTCCATCTATCCCAGATATCTTGAATCTCCTGCACATTGTTATGTTTTAGGCTGATAGATGTGTAGCTAACCAACTCTGACACATAGCTTTCTTGAAGGTTGTCTCCCTTTTCTTTCTGAGTCTTCTCGGACCATAGTCGTACCTCGGGGGTTCTTAGTCTCTTGTATTACAACACCTTTGTCCATTAATTCAGATTATTTTTGTGTAATAAACACCTTTTTAGGGATCAATAACCTCTTGTTATGATGAAAAATGCTATAAAACAAACACAAAGGCAAAAAGGTTAGTAAAATAATAATATAAAAATAAATAAGTAAAATACACAAAAACAACAAGGTTAAAAAAATGTCATAGGTTTCGGAATGTGGTTTCGGGGTAGGCTTAATTTCTCCATAGTCTCCTGGGTTAGGTTCTAAAAAACGGTACCCGAGTTCTCCTTGCTGGTGCCCCCTTGGGCCTACCAGACCCTTAGTCCTAAACCCATCACAGGCTTGTGTGGACTAAGTTAAACTCTAGAGGACACATTCCCTTATGCCCATACGGAGAATAAATTCACACGAAGGCATAAGGTATATGAATCCCGAAGGCTACTTGCTAGGCCCATACGGTGAATAAATTCACACGAAGGCGTCACTTTCACCCCCACTTAAAATGGGTTTGGAGCTCGGGTTTAGAGCCTTAGATGAAGAATCTTTAGGGGCTGAAATCATTAGAAAACGGTTAGTGCAACTATTTACTCGGAAAAAAAAAATCAAAAGTAAGCAATAAGGATCGAAATGTTACCTTAAAATTTAAACTTACCCTTTTCGTTAAAAAGACAACTTGAAATTACCTTAGCCTGACTCACTTACCTGTGTCCCCAGCAGAGTCGCCAAGCTGTCGTAACCGTCTTTCAGTTGGGCCCCGGAATTGGGCTTCGACTTAGAAAAATGTGGATTGGAGTCGCCACCGATCATTTATTTAAAAATAAATGGGTTTATCGGATACCTTATTTCTTACCTGATCTGCGTCTTACCAGAAATATGTCGGGCTCGGGATTCGGTTACGATCAAGGAAGGATTAGCACCCTTGAACCGCCCTTTCGGTACTACGTAATTTCTAGTTGTCTTTTATTTCCTTTTCGAATCCTTTACAATAGTTTTGCCTTTGTATCTTCCCGTGCTTTCCTCTATGTTTTGTGTGTAAATCGTGTGTTACAATGGTGAGTTACAATGGCTATTTATAGTGCTTGTGGATCCTATCTTTAGGAATTTAAATCTTAGTAGAACTCCATCCTATTTTTAGGAGTTTGAATCCTAGCAAAATTTTATCCTATTTTTAGGAGTTTGAATCCTAGTAGGACGAAAATGTGTGTTGACAATCATGTAGTCATTTTAAACAGGCTTTCAATAACAAAAGCTTCTTAGCACATAAAAAACGTATCAGATACATAACTAGGTAAACATATGACATTCCGGGCTCTCCCAATCATCATTGAAATTCAATTACGGCTTATCACAATCTTGCAGCCATGCACATATTGTATAATACAAATTCACACACAATAATTGCACTAACCTTTAATCCAACGCTACAAGAAATATGATCTTTAGTGACTATTTAACTGTAATATTAAAGAATTTCGCAAAAGAAAATATGTTATTTGTGTCAAAAAAAAGTATTATTGTCACTATTAAAATGAGTAATTATAACTTATTTTTCTTTGGTCATTTTTTAGGTAATAATTGTGACAATTTTAAAGTACATCACAATTAACTAGTCACTAATAGTATTTTATTGTGGCCAAAAGCAAGTTGTCATAATTATTTAGTCACTATTAATAGGCTCAAATTGGCGTCAACTTATTTTTTGCAAGGAAAATTGTAATAATGACAATATATTAAGTAGTCACTATTATTATTTATAAATGTGACGAAAATGTTTTGTCACTAGTCTTTGTTGGTGATTTGTGACACAACTATCTTTTCACTATTGAAGTGAATAGTTATGTCATATTTCTATTTGGTCACTATAAACTTTGACAGTATCATCTTCAATTATTATTATTTTAAAAAAATTGATTATTTTTTATAATTAGTTTATGATCTTTATTAAGATATATGTGAATTTTGCTAACATCAATTAATTTTTAGTACTTTATTTTTTTAATTTATGACTTCCACCACAAGGGGTTAATATATTGTCAAATATTATTGTTTTATTTTATTAAATATATAATTTAAGAACACTTGGTATTATTTTAGGTTTAAATCTTAATAATATTTATATGTTTATATTTTAAAAATAACCTAATTATTTTTTATATTTTCTTCTAAAAACATATTTTATATGAGAAATTATAGAAAATTTAATTAAATTATTATAATGATAATTAATATTATAATCAATATATTTTGATAAAACAAATAAAATTAATCCAAAAATAGTTTAACCTAAATATTAATTTTTGTCAAAAACAAATATTTCTTTCTTAGCACAGTAGTTAAGCGTTTCTCTTTTAATATAAAAGTCTCAGGTTCGATCTTTCTAAAAGCCAAGTATTATAATTTATTAAAGAAAACATGTTGAATCATTAACAACTAGTTGGTCTAGTGGTATGAGACATTATATCCTTTAATCAAATTGGATTGGGGGTCGCCTATGTAGTACTTGATTCGATTAGTCAATTGATAAATCAGATACTAGTGGTTACACAAAAGATAAACATGTAAAGACCATCACACTATCTATCGTTAACGAATAACTAACTGACGACAATGATTGTGATGCAAATTCCTAAAGAAGATGAATATAACTAAAAATTAGAATTATATCTACTATAATTTCTTTAATAACAAATATTTTAATTAATCAATTCAATTATGTAATTGTGATAAAATATTTGTCACTAATAAGGATAATATTAGTGTCTAAAGTTGTCACTGTTATTAATTTTTTTGTGTAAAAAAATAGTCACAAAAAACAAAAGTAGTAGTGACAAAATTCAATAAATCTTCATTAATATAATAAGGACGTAGTTATTAATGATGGGAAGTGACCACTCAAAAAATTTGTCACTGTAATATTTAATGACTGAATTTGATGCTTTTAGTGACCATTCTTAGTGATACTGGAAATACAATTTCTTGTAGTGCAAGTAAATCCAAATGTGAAATTAGACTAAACCAAATCTTCAGTACTCCATCTTCTCTTTTCCCTTACCCTTGGATGACACTCCTTGATCCACTATAAGAAAATGAATTTTTAGTTACAATACAAATGGTTACTAAAAGTATTAAACTTAGACACTAAGATGCATAGTGACAAAATTTTTAAGTAGTTTCTTTTCATCACTAATAACCCCGTCACTATTATATATGTGACAAATATTCTAAAATTTGTCACGATAGTTCATTTTTTTGTGACCATCTTATTCGACACAATTATTAATATAAATTGTGATGAATTTGTTTGACACTAAAAATATATTTTGTGACTATCAATATTTTCACACTAAGTATTTTTAGTGACCAAATGTTCGATACTATTATCATTAAAATTATGATAAATTTGTTTGACACTAAAAGTATATTTTGTGACTACGCTTTTTGACATAAAAAGACTAATAACAATGACGAAAATT
Source organism: Hibiscus syriacus (assembly GCF_006381635.1). Classification (NCBI taxonomy): domain Eukaryota; kingdom Viridiplantae; phylum Streptophyta; class Magnoliopsida; order Malvales; family Malvaceae; genus Hibiscus; species Hibiscus syriacus. The sequence goes on from NW_024063196.1 coordinate 706,710, forward strand.
TAAACACTAATATTATCCTTACTAGTGACAAATATTTTATCACAACTATATAATTAAATTGATTAATTACAAATTTTTTATAAATCATTTATAAAAGATATTACATTTTTAGTTGTATCCGTATTTTCTTTAGGAACTTGGATTGCAGTCATTATCATCAGTTAGTTATTCGTTAAACGATATAGTGCCTCATCCCGCTAAACTAACTAGTTGTTGGTTTCACATGTTATTTTTTTGATAAATTAATACAATGCATGACTTTTAAGATGATCAAATCTAGGACCTTCGGGGAAAGAGTGTAATGCCTAACCACTATGCTAAGAAAGAAATATTTGTTGTTAATAAAAAAATAATATTTAGGTTAAATATTGTTAGAATGAATTTTATTTATTTTAATATATATAATTTTAATTTTAATTATTATAATTTAATTAGATTTTCTATGATTTCTCATATAAAATACATTCGTGGAATATTAACATAAATAAATAATTAAGTTGATTTTAAAATATAAACATATATATATATATATATATATATATATATATATATATTAAGATTTAAACCTAAAATAATATCAAGTATCCTTAATTTATATTAATAAAATAAAATAAAATAAAAATATTTGACAATATATTAACCAGTGTGGTGAAAGTCCTAAATTAAAAAAATAATGTACTAATAAAGTTTACCTTTTGACAAACTAATTTATCTTAAAAATAATATTAATTTTTATTGATGTCAATATTTATCACAACAAAAAGTAAAATTTTAAGTGACAAGAAACTTTATTATCACTACAAATATCAAATATTAGTGATCATTTTATCTGTCGTTGTTATCATATTATTTATTGCCAAGAAAATAATTGGCGCCAATTTACATATTCTAATAATGTCAATATTTTTGTGATGTTGAAATTTGTGTCACAATTATATACTTATAGTGAGAAGTTAATTTTGAGAAAAATTTAATCATTATAGTTATTACTATAACAGTGACAAAATAAAAACACATCACAATTATTTTTATTAATAGTGTCATACAAAATTTTTGTCACTAAAAGCTTAATATTTGTGACAAAGTTACTAATAGTCACAATCAATTGTCAGTAAAAACTTTTACTCTTGTAGTGATATTTATGACGTAATTTAAGACTGTCACAAGACTACCATTATAAAATGGTAAATTTACTAGTTAAAAATGTAATCATCACAATGTAACACTCATCTCCCTTATATTTTTCCGTACACGAGATACAGATGTCGCATCACTTTTTAAAATATTTTGTCATTTGAAGACTCATAAAATTTTTGTTTCAATTTTAAAAAGCGCAAAAGTATAACATTCATAGAAGCATAATACTGGAACTATCACTTTAAATACATTACATAATATTTAATTAAGTTCAATTACAAGCTAGCTAAGTTTTCAAAAGGAATAAGATTGTCCCAATGTTACTGACGAGTCAACCTTTAATTGATGAAAGTTGTTGTTACTGCACTCCTTACTCGGCAAATATTTGATTGTTACCTACGTGTGAAATCAACACACGCTAAGTATTTACTTAGTGATGCATAACCTTGTAAAAGAATTACAATTTATTCATAAGTATGTCCTCACTATCAAAACCATGATCAATTTCTACTTTATGGGATTCCTTTACAATCATTTTTGTTAAGTAAATGAATGATACATTTTATATCAAAATGCAGCGTTAAGCATTTAGTCTTTTACTCAAAGGAATTTAGCCTTTCATCTAACTTGCATGAATGACACATTTCTGCTAAATGCACAGATAGGCCATTATTCTTTTACTCAAAGGTATTTAACCTATCATCTAACTGGCATAATTGACACATTTCTGCCAAATGCATAGCTAGGCCATTATTCTTTTACTCAAAGGTATTTAACCTTTCATCTAACTGGCATAATTAACACATTTCTTCCAAATGCACAGCTAGGCCATTATTCTTTTATTTAGAACAATTCTTACACTAAAAAGAATCATTTATAATATCAATTCTATACACATTATAAACATATATAATATAAAGTAAAGCATACATTAATTTAAGCAGTTGAGGTGGAATTGTTGTGAATCTCCCTCAACCCATATAATTATATTATATACACTCACATGGCTTGCCTCGCTATTATATCCAAAACGCAAATCTGATTACTCAGCTACTTTGCCTTTGCCTTTCGTTTTGCTTGACTCGGGAGTTTGATTTTGATCTACTCAAACATCCATCAAAGACATACAATATCAAATGTTAGTATATTTCCTACCATTTATACTTAAACAATTACTCAAAAGTACTATTATTAAATTTTCTATAACAATCTCAGCCTATCTTAAAATTTCTGGCTAGATAGTATCGGTACCTCTACCATGGTATCGATACTATTATACTATGGTACCAATAGTCCATTACATTATTGATACCATTTCTGCATTGTGTAATTAATGGTATCGATACCTTATCCATAATATCGATACCTCTCAGTATCGATACTAATTGCATTAGTATCGATATTGTTCGGCTTATTTCATCCAATTTAAGCCTGTAGTATCGGTATTGTTCTATCAGTACCGATACAATTACCCAGATTCTCCATTTTTCAGCCCGATTCTTACCCAAATTTGGTCAAATTTCCTTATGTTTACACCCTACAATACTATTAAACTCTTATTTACTTATCCTTACTAACTTTCCTTCATTTAGCTTATTAAAACATCTAAAATCTCCCAAAAACATTTCAATCTAATAATCACACCACTTTTTCTAACATGTTTTTACTCATATCTAAAGCTTCAAATCTCTTATTTACTTATTTGACAAGTCAAATATACTAATAAGCATCAGTAAAAACTCATATTCCAACATATCCTTCTAAAACCCATTTTATCTAATCTCTAATAACTTTTACATCTCCTAGTTTTAACCTTATCTCACCATTCCTTAAGCTGACATATCACTTAAGGTTGTAATAACAAGCCATAATCGAAAGGAAAAACTAATTAGATGAGATTTACCTTGGCTATGGAGAAGGCACAAAGACACGGGAGGAAAAAGAAGAGAAATAACTTAACCATTTTCTTTTTAATTTTCCCCTTCTTAAATCCTTATTAAAATTTGAGTTTTAAATTTATTTTATTCCAAATAACCAAAATGCCCTTTTAATCATCCATTGTTCCAATTTAGTATAAACCACTATTCCAAATCATTTCTCATATTTGATCATTTAATCAAATAAATCCTCAAATTTTAAATCTTTTCGCTAAAGTCCCTGACCTGATATTTGGGGTATTACAATTCTTCTCCTTAAGAAAATTCGTCATCGAATTTAAAGAAGTACCTGAAACAAAAAGGTGTGGAAACTGTTTCCTCATGTCCTCATCTCTTTCCCAAGTAGTTTTTTCTACCTTATGATTCTGCCAGATCACTTTAACTAACAGAATCCTTTTGTTACACAATTCCTTGGTTTCCTTAGCCAATATTCGTACTGGTTCTTCCTAATAAGTTAAAGCTGGTCAGATTTTTATCTCTTTTGGCGTGATTACATGGGATAGATCTGATATGTACCTTCTAAGAATCGATACATGGAAAACATTGTGAATCTTGTCCATATCCAGAGGTAAAGCTAATTGATAAGCTATGGGTATGACCCTTTTCAAGATCTCAAAAGGTCCAATGAATCTCGGACTCAACTTTCTTTTTGCCCAAATCGCAATACATTCTTCCAAGGTGATACCTTCATAAATACTTTGTCTCCCACTTGAAATTCGATTTTTTTTCGTTTCAAATCAACATAAGATTTATGTCGGTCGGAGGCTATCTTCAAATTATCCTGGATAATTTTTACTTTCTCCTTAATTTCTTTCATCAAATCTGGGCCAATTAGATCTCGATCTTTTAGTTCAAACTAATTTAATAGTGTTCTGCACTTCCTCCCATACAAAGCTTCATACGGGGCCATTTTAATACTCGATTGGTAACTATTGTTATACACAAATTCCACTAAAGGTAAATACCTTTCCCATGATCCTTTAAATTCAATCACACATGCCTTAGATTATCTTCTAATATCTGAATAGCTTGTTCAGACTAACCATCTGTCTGCGGATGAAAAGTTGGAATGAAGTTCAATCGAGTACCCAATGCCTCATGTAAAGACTTCCAGAATCTTGAAGTAAACCTTTGGTTTATATCAGACACAATCGATATAGGTACTCCATAGAGTTTAACTATCTCTTTTATATACAACTCCACATACTTATCCATATAATAGTTTACTCGAACTAGAATAAAATGAGTCGTCTTGTTCAATATGTCCACTATTACCCATATGAAGTCTTTTTTACCTGGTGTCAAAGGTAGCCCTGAAATAAAATCTATTGTAACTCGCTCCCACTTTCACTCAGGGGTGGATATTGGTTATAGTAATCCGGAAGGCACTTGATGTTTAGCTTTCACTTGCTGGCATGTTAAATATTTTACAACAAACTGTGATACAACTCTTTTCATACCATACCACCTATAACAACTCTTCAAGTCCTGATACATCTTATTCCTGCCTGGATGCATCGTCAAAGGGATATAATGTGCCTCGTAAATAATATATTTCTTCAGTTCATCATTATCAGGAATGCAAAGTCTTCCACGATAATATAAACATCAATTATCCCTCATTTAAAAATATTTAGCCTCTTCTTTTTTGACTTGCACCATTCTCGCCAAGCAATTATCATCTTGACCTTGCAGCTCTTTTACCTGATCCAAAAAAATCGGCTTTAATTTAAGTTTAGCAATCAAGGAACCATCATTCTTTAAAGACATACACGCATCCAAAGCCCATAAGACTGCAAAAGTCTTTTGAATAAGTGCATCAGCTACCGCATTAGCTTTTCCTTGATGGTAATCAATAATCAAATCATAATCTTTCAAAAGCTCAATCCATTTTCTCTATTTCAAATTCATTTTTTTGAGTCAATAAGTACTTTAGACTCTTGTGATACATGTAAACATGACAACGCTCACCATACAGGTGATGACGCCAAATTTTCAAAGCAAACACTACTACTGCCAATTCGTCAGCTGTATGGAGGCATAAGCCACAAATTTCCCTTCTTACATCAGCACACCTCTCAACCCATTATGGGATACATACTGAAAATAACATAATCTTTACCTGACTCAGGTTGCACAAGCACTAGGGCCTCGATTACTATTCTCTTTAGCATTTCAAAACTTTATTGGCATTTTCCCATCCAAACAAAAGGCACATCATTTCATAACAACTTAGTTAGCGGCAGAGCTAACATTGAGAAGTTCTTCACGAACAGCCTATAATAACCAGCAAGCCCCAAGAAACTCCTAACTTTCGTAACATTCTTTGGGGGTTGCCAATTCACTATGGCTTGAATCTTTTTAGGATCTACTCTTATACCTTCTGCAAAGATTATATGACCAAGTAAAGCAATCTCAGCTAACCAAAATTTTCATTTGGACAGTTTCACATATAACTTCTTTTCATGAAGTGTCTGAATAACCACTCGAAGATGAGCATCATGTTCCTCTCTTTACTTGGAATACACCAAAATATCATCTATAAAAACCACCACAAATTGATCCAAGTAAGGTTGGAATATTCCGTTCCTCAAGTCCATGAATGTTGTATGAGCATTAGTCAATCCAAATGGCATTACTACGAATTCATAGTGTCCATACCGAGTCCGAAAAGTCATCTTGGAAATATTCTCCCTTTTCGATCTTTAATTGATGGTACCCCGACCTCAGGTCTATCTTAGATAACACTGCTACGCTTTTTAGTTGATCAAACAGGTCATTAATCCTCAGAAGAGGATACTTGTTCTTTATCGTTACTTTATTTAACTGACAATAGTCAATACATAACCACATAGACCCATCATTCTTTTTCACAAATAGAACCGGTGCTCCCCAAAGAGAAACACTGGGTCAGATAAATCCTTTATCAAGAAGCTCTTGCAACTGGGCTTTTAATTCTCTTAACTCTATTAGAGTCATTTGATACAGAGCCATAGAAATAGGTTCGGTACTCGGGTAGACATCAATCCTGAATTCCACCTCATGATCTGGAGGTAAACCCGGTAATTAATTCAGAAAAACCTCTGGAAACTCCTTAACTGTTAGAATATCGCTTAATCTCACTTTTGGCATCTGAGTATCTACCACATTAGCGAAGAAAGCTATACACCCCTTTGACATCATTTTCTTTGCAGTCATGGTCGATATCACATTGCATGGCGATTTCACTTTTTCGTCGATCACTATAATTTTTGTATTCTTCGTATCTTTCAAAAATAATCACTTCTGGTGGTAAGCGACCCATCCATGATGTGGAGACAGTCAATCCATACCCAAAATGATTTCAAACTCATCGAAAGACAACTCCATTAAATTTGCTAGAAACAAAATCCCTTGGATTTTTATTGGGCACTTTCTACACACCCATAAGATTTACCGTTATCATTTCACTAAAGATTGGTTCTTAAGGAATTCCTCTAGTTCTAACCAACTTTGTACTAATATAAGAGTGCGTAGAACCAGGTCAGCTAATACAAATACAGGTTCATCACAAACATGGAAAGTACATGTTATGATCTTCGGGTTATCCCGATCCTCATTGGTCTTAATGTTATAGATTTTGACGACTCCTCGAGTCTTTTATCGCTACATGGATTTAGCTTGTCCCCTTGATCTTCCCATTCCTCTGCTTCTATTAGAGGCTGCCACAGATCTTTCAGATTACGCTGAATGGTCCCCAGATTTCTTTAGACAGTTTTGGGCAAAGTGACCAGTCTCACTACATTGGAAGCAAGCTCCACTAATAAGTTTGCATACTCCCCGGTGCATCCTACCACATGTCTGACATACAATTATTTTACCAACTGCTCTACCCGAGCTAGCAGCAACCGACTGGGACTGTTTTATTTTCGGTGAAGCTGTAACAGAACCCTCTATGTCCGTATATCTAGAACTCAAGCCCTTGACTCTTTTAACATAATGGGGAGTTAAAGGTGTTCTAACCCTTTTCCCCATCTACAAACTCTGTTCTACTGCTAATGTCTCCGCTTGAGTTGTCTCGATAGCTTTGGCTCGATTAATAACTTCTTGCAAGTTAGGCAAACTCAAAGCCAACATCATTTCTTTTAACTTTGGCCTCAATCCCTCAATAAACCAATCACGTCGGGCCTTACCATTGGGAACCACCTCAGTAGCATAATGACTTAACTTATTATACTCAGCCTCGTACTCATATACTGCTCGGTCACATTGTTTCAAATTAAGAAACTTCATTAGCATCGCTTGTCTGAACTGTTTACCAATATACTTATTATTAAATTCTTCCTAGAATAACTTCCAAGTCAATTGTTCCGGTGGTACATACATTGCAGTATTTGACCACGACACTTTAGCAGATCCCCTTAACAACGATACAACTCCACCTAGCTTCTCTGAATCTGAGCAGTGAAGACTTTCAAGCATTATCATTACATCATTCAACCATAAATCAGCTTCTATAGGGCTTCCTCCTCTTCTCCATGAAATTCGGGAGCTCCTAAACTCATCATCTCCTTTGGGATCAACATCCTCGGTACTGGAGGAATAGGGAGAGGTGGAGGAGGTTGAAAACAGGTCAATATAGCGTCGAGAGCTTGCATAAAGCTCCAAACTTTGGTACCAACATCACTTGATATGCAGGTGCACTAGCATTTTTAGATGAGACATGTTGCTCACTATTAACCTCGTAACTTTCACTACCAGCCCCTTCTCTTATCTCTTATTCCCCCGCTCTATGCGAGTTCGAGGATTATGACATCTATCAGAACATGCATGGCAATAATATTACAGTTAATAAGGAGTGTCATCAATTACACTCTAATGACACTATATCAGTAACCTTGACAATCTCATTAGCATGCAATCCTTTTTTCTCATTTCAAATTAACTCAATTTCGACCAAGAATCAGCTAAACATGTGGCTCTGACACCAATACTTTTCCGTACACGATATACATATATAACATCACTTTTTAAAATATTTTGTCATTTGAAGACTGGTAAAATTTTTGTTTCAATTTTAAAAAGCGAAAAAGTATAACATTAATAGAAGCATAATACTAAAACCATCACTTTAAATACATTACATAATATTTAATTAAGTTCAATTACATGCAAACTAAGTTTTCAAAAGGAATAAGATTGTCTTATTGTTACTGACGAGTCAATCTTTAATTGATGAAAGTTGTTGCACTCCTTACTTGGCAAATCTTTGATTGTTACCTACGCGTGAAATCAACACACGTTAAGTATTTGCTTAGTGATCCATAGCCTCGTAAAAGAATTACAATTTATTCATAAGTATGTCCTGACTATCAAAACCATGATCAATTTCTACTTTATGAGATTCCTTTACAATCCTTTTTGTTAAGCAAATGAATGACACCTTTTATATCAAAATGCACTATTAAGCATTTAGTCTTTTACTCAACGACATTTAGCCTTTCATCTAACTTGCATGATTGACACATTTATGCCAAATGCACAGCTATGCCATTATTCTTTTACTCAAAGGTATTTAACCTTTCATCTAACTGGCATAATTGACATATTTCTTCCAAATGCACAGCTAGGCCATTATTCTTTTATTTAGAACAATTCTTATGCTAAAAAGAATAGTTTATAATATCAATTCTACACACATTATAAACATATATAATATAAAGTAAAACATACATTAATTTAAACAATTGAGGTGGATTTATTGTGAATCTCCCTCAACCCATATAATTATATTATATGCACTCACATGGCTTGCCTCGCTATTATATCCAAAACGCAAATATGATTACTCAACTACTTTGCCTTTGCCTTTCGTTTTGCTTAACTCTGGAGTTTGATTTCGATATACTCAAACATCCATCAAAGACATGTACAATATCAAATGTTAGTATATTTCCTAGCATTTATACTTAAATAATTACTCAAAAGTACTATTATTAAATTTTCTATAACAATCTCAACCTATCTTAAAATTTCTGGCTTGATAGTATCGGTACCCCTACCATGATAACGATACTACTATACTATGGTACCGATACTCCATTATAGTATTTATACCATTTTTGCATTCTGTAATCAATGTTATCGATACCTTATCCACGTTATCGATATTGTTCGGCTAATTTCATCCAATTTAAGCCTATAGTATCGGTATTGTTCTATCAGTATCGATACCCTTACCCAAATTTTCCATTTTTCAGCCCGATTCTTACCCAAATTTGGTCAAATTTCCTTATATTTACACCCAACAATACTATTAAACTCTTCTTTACTTATTCTTACTAATTTTCCTTCATTTAGCTTATTAAAACATCTAAAATCTCCCAAGAACATTTCAATCTAATAATCACACCACTTTTTCTAACATGTTTTTACTCATATCTAAAGCTTCAAATCTCTTATTTACTTATTTGACAAGTCAAATATATTAATAAACATCAATAAAAACTCATATTCCAACATATCCTTCTAAAACCCATTTTATCTAATCTCTAATAACTCATCCATCTCCTAGTTTTAACCTTATTTCACCCTTCCTTAAGCTGACATATCACTTAAGGTTGTAATAACAAGCCATAATCGAAAAGAAAAACTAATTAGATGAGATTTACCTTGGCTATGGAGGAGGCACAAAGACACGGGAGGAAAAAGAAGAGAAATAACTTAACCCTTTTCTTTTTAACTTTCCCCTTCTTAAATCCTTATTAAAATTTGAGTTTTAAATTTATTTTATTCCAAATGACCAAAATTCCCTTTTAATCATCTATTGTTCCAATTTAGTATAAACCACTATTCCAAATCATTTCTCATCTTTTATCATTTAATCAAATAAATCCTCAAATTTTAAATCTTTTCGCTAAAGTCTCTGACCTGATATTTAGGGTATTACACACACTTTTGAATAATAATAGTGATCACTTAATATGTTATAATTATTACATTGTTTCCTGTTAAAACAAATTGATGTCAATTCAAGCATTTTATCTAGGAGTGTTCATTTTTCGGTTTTAACTGAATTAAACGATTGAATTAAATTGGTTCGGTTAATTCGATCAACAGCCGTATTAGTTCGATCAGGTAACGATTAATATTATTTTAATATTTGATTAACGATTAATTTGGTTCGAAATCGATTAATTAACCGAATTATCCAAAATTATTAATTATTTAATATATTATATATATTAAATGCATATTTTAAGTTCAAACCCATTAAGAATTAAGACCCAATTATTTTTTAATCACACTAGACTCATTAAATTATCAATACCTAATTAAATTTTAACCCAAATAAAAAATACTTAAATTATATTCAATTTAATCTAATTAAAAATTATTAATTTTTTTTATTAATTCGGTTAACCGACTGAAATAGCCGAACTTTATTCAGTTCGATTAATATTTTCCAAAAAATTTGGATCGTTTAACTGTTAAAGAAAAAAAGTTCTCTTAATTCGATTAATAGAATTTTTTTTGATCGGTGGTCGAATCAACCATTTGAACACCCCTAATTTTATTATTGACCAATTAAAAGTTGGACACAACTATTCACTTAAACAGTGACAAAAATAATTGTCGTCAGAAATCACCAACTAAGACTAATGTCAAAAATATTTTCGGCACAATTATGAATAATAATAGTGATTGTTTAATATATTGTCACTATTATAATGTTTCCTGCGAAAAATAAGTTGGTGCTAGTTCAATATTATATTAGTGACTAATTGATAATGACAACTTGTCACAATAAAACACTATTAGTGATAAATTACTTGCGATGAACATTAAAATTATTACAATTATTATCTAAAAAGTGATCAGATAGAAATAAATTACAATTATTCACTTCAAAAGTGACAAAAAAATACTTTTCGTCATAAATAATATAATTTTTGTGACGAAATTCTTTAATGTCATAATTAAATGGTCACTAAAAATCTAAATTATTGGAGTGATCCTTAGCTTCAAAATGTGCAACCATAACAATACCCTTACTAAACCATCTCATAAACTTCTAATTAAACCAATTCAAAAAATGAATGACCAAAGCAAACCAACTCTTTCTCACCTTACTCTTTCGACCCAAATTAAGCCTTAATCTATCATACTATTCCATTCCAGGCACACAAATAATGTGTGTCACCCCAAAGTTGGATTAAATTGAAAGCATTTGCAAATTTCTGAGTCTTTATAAACTCATTAAAAAATTAGGGTCCAGGGTTGTAATTGTCCCAAAAGTTTAGGGTTATCACACCCACTCTCTCCCAATTTCTGCTTTAACTTTTGGTGGAAATAATGCCGCCGCTTTTTCATTCAATCTCTCTCAACCATTCTCTCACAACCTTCGTTCGTTTCGTTTGTTCTTCGATTTATCACCAATCGTATCGTCATGTTCGACATCTACGGCACCGTCACATTCGTCTCATTGACCCCATTCATTCGATATCATTAAATTATTGTTTGCCGTCACCATTTACAATAAGTGAAAGTTTAAAATATTTGAGTTTCATTAAAACCTCATCGTCATTGATCTTTTTAAAAAAATCGACATTTCTAAATGACTCCCAGTACCTTAAAATTCTCTTTATTATATCAATTCGGTGTTTTAGTAAACTCTCTAAACATCCCTATAAACCCATATCCCAAATAGAGTTTCCATAAATATTACATCTCTCGTAATTTTAAGGTTAAAACATAATATATAACTTTATAGCCAAATATTTAGTCACCAAAAAATCTTATTTCAAGACTTTTTACTCAATATAAATATTTAGGTACAAATAAACTTAATCTCCAAATAATCTTCAACCTTAGAATTACATCAAAGTCTAACTTAGTTATCAATTCAAATTTGAATGCATACATAATAATCTTCCCTTTTTGACATAAATTCTGTCAGAATAATGAACCTTCAAGTCTTTAATAAATTCGATCTTTATATAAACAAAACATCTTTTAAAACAATATCAGAGGGTTGAGAATTACTCCTCTCACAATTGAAAACTCATTAGAGTACAAATTCTCTTGCATGTCTCCAATTTTGCTAACACAATCTATAATATCAAATTTCCTTGAAACTAAATAACTATTTAGGACCACATCATCATGAATCTCAAATCATAAATCTGATGTCACTTACTAGAAATTTATCAACAAAAATGTAATCCACACAACATAAAATAAATTACACAACAAAATATTTAATGTGATTTGATCTCAATATTTACCTCTATAGATGAAAAACAAACCACTATAACGAGCCAATTAAGATGATGGTAACTATTTTATCTTTTTGTAAATACTAACATAAATTGTTGTCTTTTTACGTAAAAAGTAAAATAATATTTTAAAAAAAATTATTTACAAATTTTAAAAATAAAATATATAGATTTAAATTATTAAAAGTTATAAAAAAATATGAACAATTCTTTAAAATTATTAAAAATCTGTTTTTTTTTCTATCAATTGGTTCAAGTTAAACAAATAATTAGAAGTTTGAATACCAAAAAAAAGGTAATCTACATTCTAGATCATCGAATTTAACTTCAACTTTCATCGAGATCACAAACCTTTAATTTAATCAAGATTATATTATTTAATTTTTATTATTAATAAATTGTCACTTATGCTAACAATATTCTATAAATCTAACAGAAAAGTGAACTGACACTTTTACTTAACGTACATTTTAGATATCATGATCAAATAATGTTTAATTGACAATTTAAATAATTTTATGTTAGAATTTATATAAAATTTAGTTTTTTGACCCTTGAATTTACCTAAAGGATATGTTTGAGAAGATAATAAAAACAATTATTTAAATTATTAACTAAATATTATTTGATGATAATATTTGAAAAGTATATTATGCTAAAGTGTCAATTTTAATTTTTTTTGTTAGAAATATTTGACAATGTTAGTATATATATATGTTTATAAGCTGACCCTATTCCCATATGTAATGGAGTAAGGGAGAGGTAGGGTAGTAGGCTACCCCCAACGCCATGTTGAGAGCAGCTTCCGTAGAAGACCTCCGTTATGAATTTAATAATTCAGAATGTTAATATGATTAACTTAATTTATTAATAATAAAAATTAAATGGTTTAATTTGACTAAATCAAAGGTGTATGATTTAAATGAACGTTAAAAGTTAAATTTAATAATTCAGAATGTGAATTAACCGCCAAAAAAGATGGAAAAGTTGAAAGATTAAAATATTTTCTGAAAAGTTTTAAGGGCCGAAAAGTAAATTAGGGTATGAAAAGGATGACAAAGCATACATCAAACGAAACCATGATTTTTGTTGACAAGATGATATGATATCCAAAACAAACCACACAAGTGGGCGTTATAGTCATAACTGATATGGGCCAGTGATGCCCATTTGGACTGATTGTGATTGACTCAAATATTTGGTAGATTCAACAATATATGCATTTTATTTAAAATAAATCAATGTCTAATATTTATTGTATTTTTTTCATGCTAATTTTATAAACGCAAATACGAATCAAACTGTTATATACATAATAAAATCCTAAACTGAAAAACAATATAGAATCAATTAAAATTTTGAACTCCACAAAATTTGAAATTCGGCACCTATCCTTATATTGTATTTAAAAAAAAGTTAATTAAATAAAAAACGCAAACATCAGTTTCCTAATCCTACTCATAGAATAAAATAATCACTTCTAAAGTACTAGGGAATAAGACTTATCCCTATAACATATGAATTGAACATGTTATATTACTGTATTTATTTTCATAGGTACAATTATGAGGGTTGGGAGCTGCTAAGCTTAAGCTAAAGCAAATTAAAAGAAGCTAGCTTGGAAATTGGAGACCTTCAAGATTACATTGCTTATTTCAATCATTTTAGAGGGCAATTGTTCATAAGAACTTTATATTGGTTCATTAGTTTTTTTATATAAAATAATTCTTATTGATGTTAATACTAGTTGCATGATTTAATATGATATGATACTTTGTTTTAATATATGAAAACTAAACGAATTGGTAATCACTATATGGGCTGGACATGAAATAAAATTTTCACGTAACAAATACACAAGACATACGTGATAAGCACCACCACCTTACAGCTAATAATCAAACAAAAAATGTTTTCTTGATAGAACATTGTGAGGTCCATTCTTTTTCATTTTATTTTATTTTTTTGGTTTCTTGAGATTTAGGAAATTCACTTGTACACCCAAAGATATAAGGTGAAGGAAGGTTCTCATCATCCTTCAAAGTCTTGACTTTTCATTTGTACCTTTTGTTCCTCCTTTGTTCCTTTCTAATATGCTTCAATATCTTGAGATTATCACATAAAATTATGTCTAAATTTCGGGGGGGGGGGGGGTTGTCTCATTGATTTAAACTGCTCCTCTATTTACTTACTAGGCGATAAACACTAAGACATTCAGCCGGGAAAACCAGATTTCTTTAATTCTATCATATAGACAGAGATCGATGAAGTCGGGAAGAAACCATCTGGAGAAGATGGGCTAAATTTGTACCATTTTAATCACTATCATCCCTATTTTATGGTAAATATTCAGGTATGAACTTGATTTTCTTTAGGAGTTACAATGGATGACAAGAATCCAAAGTCAAGCTCTGGGAGATTTAGGAAATGGTTCAAAAGGAAGCACAAAAAGAAACGACCTGATCCTTGTTACAACCAGGATGAACTTTCAGGTTTTAATTTTGTATTAGTTCTTTTCTGAGTTTTTTTTTATCCATTGGTCTTTTGAGTGATGGATATATTTCTTGCGGATGGAGGTGATGATTTCATGGAAGATGTTCATGTCAGTTCGTTTGAGATGGATCCATGCACTTCAACCAATGAGTTAAGGTGAGTTTTAAAGGCATAAACAATCAATTAAAAGAAGGGTTAAAAGTATGAATTAGCTAACCTTTCCTCCAAGTTTCAGGATTTTCGTGGGAACTTGGAATGTTGCTGGAAGATCTCCTGTTGGAAGTTTGGCAGTTGATTTAGAAGAGTGGCTGAAACCCCAAGATGCTGTTGATATCTATGTTTTCGGGTATGAAATAATTCCGAAAATCATGTAATGTTGTAGACTGTAACCATCCAAAAAATAGTAAATCATCAAACTGACAACAGAGTTTTCAACTTGTAGATTTCAAGAGATTGTACCGCTGAAAACTCGAACAGTGATCGGAGCAGAAGATCCGAAAAAGGCAAAAAATTGGAACCTGCTAATAGGAAAAGCACTAAACGAATGCTTCGGTCGCCCTTGGTTGACTCCCATGGTGAATCCAATCTCAAGTGACAGTTACCATTATGCAGCAGTTCCTGTTTCAGAAAAAAGAGCAAGTTTTAGTGCAATAAGTGACAATACCCCAATGTGGAGGCCAATAACTCAACAGCGACATCATCGGCAACCAGTCATTGGTGGCAGCAAGTACAAGCTAATGGCAAGCAAGAAGATGGTTGGAGTTTTCATAAGTGTATGGATGAAGAAGGAATTGTTGAAGAAATACTGTGTTTCAAATGTGAAAGTTAGTTCAGTGGCTTGTGGGATCATGGGGTATTTGGGAAACAAAGGTTCAGTTTCAGTTAGCATGCTAATTGAAGGGACCAGCTTCTGTTTTATTGCTGCTCATTTGGCTTCTGGTGAAAAGAAAGGCGATGAAGGTCGAAGGAATCATCAAGTTACAGAGATTTTTAAGCGAACGAGCTTTCCTCGATCAGCCAAAGGTGATGATAGTCTTCATCCGCTCACCATCTTAGGACATGAGTAAGTAATTCTTATTCAATGAACATAAATTAACCAAAATAAAGGATGAATGAGATTGGTCCCAAAAACAAACAAACAAACTAGAGATAGTGACCTATTTGTAGGCAGGATATGATTATAGCAATGACCAATTAGTAGTTTAAATCTTCTAGCACTTGCAACTATTCTAGATTCCAAACAAAGTGGTATGATTTTCAGTAACAATTAACATCAATGTTTGAAATATCTTTAGGGATAGCAATCATCCAAATTCATGCATAGACGGATTAAGAATCAAAATTCATGAAATAAAACCTTATCATATTTGTGGAGCAGTCGGATATTCTGGTTCGGAGATCTCAACTATAGGTTATACAACTTGGAAGACAATTTAGCTAGGCATCTGATAAAGAAGCAAGACTGGAAAGCACTTCAAGAGTTTGATGAGCTTCGAAGGGAGCAAGAAGATGGAGTGTTCCAAAGTTGGAGAGAGGGAAACATCGAATTTGCACCAACTTATAAATACTCTTCATTGAATTGCAATCGCTACTCCGGTGGCCTTCCCAACAGATCAGGAGAGAAACAAAGGACTCCAGCATGGTATATTTTCTAATCGATTAACTTTTACAGAATTAAATTCTTATAGCAGCAATAGGAAAATTAGATGCACAGCCACTGAACACAGATCTGATTATATGAGAATGATGCATGTGTATGTCCACAGGTGTGATAGAATTCTGTGGTACGGGAAAGGAGTGAAAATCCTATCCTACTTAAGAAGTGAAATTAAGTTTTCCGACCATCGGCCAGTCTCTGCCCTGTTCTCAACACAGATAGAAGTTACGAAGTCTACAAATCCAAGATTTTCTGCCAAGGATACAAGTGTTCCTAACATTATGCCTCCAGAACTGATTGTAAGTTCTTTCATTATAATTACTATACCCTATTTTTGGCATGTCTATCCTACAAATTAATACCGGTAAGTTTTGTGAAGTCTGTAGTATATAACCATGGCATGATATATCTTTTCCATTACAGGGGACGAGCAGAAACAATGAAGAGGGTCAAGCCTACGTTGCTGTCTTTAAAAAGGCTACAGAAGCATCATCAATACACAAACAAAAAGTGTAGATAAACTTAATGAGAGCGGATTCAGCTAATTTATTTGGCTTTAAAAAAGCACTGTTATTTCACAATCTTCTTTCTTCTCTTCTTCCTCTTCCTTTTCTTGGACAGGATTCTATGAATGGTTATGAGTTAGATTCACATATGAAAACTAGTTTCTATATTTCAGTAAGTGTAACATTTATCAAGAATATAACAGCGAGCAAGAACTCAGATGCATAAAACCTCTTATACTGCATGGCAAGAGTTTTGAAAGAGAGAGCATTAAAGGTATGAGCATTAGAATTTTTTTCAAATTTTGTTACTTCTTTTTACATATATTTTTAATTAAAAACCAAAAATAATTCATATCAGCAAATCATATAAACAAGGCGGTTTTAGTTCCTTAAGCTCCTTTATTTCAGATCTAACTGAAGATATTTCATATTGAATCAGAGCAACTCTCTCCTGCAAACAACAATAAAATTATTAAAAAACAAATTATCGAAAAAAAATTAAATAAATCGAAAAAAAGGACCTATATCGCTTGAATTGAAGGTCCTTTCAAAGGTAATCCAATTTCGAAGCCTTTAAGCTCTGATTGAAGCCCTTCGATTTGCTTCTTCGTGCCAACGACTCTTCTATCAAAACTCATCGACTCCAACCATATCAAATAATAATCTCACTTCATTTTTCAGAGAAAATTTAGGGAAACAAAAAAGAGGAAAATAATTGATTCGCGGAAACTTCAATCCTGTTCTCTTTGATGCTTTGCATTTTCTCAGGAAATAAACAGAAACATATGATACATGCAACTGTAAAGAAACGATCACCTTCTCTAGTCTAACACTCTCATTTAATTCTAAAGGTAAAGACATATTATATATTTATAGGTAAAAATTTGGTCACCAAGAATTCATATAGAATATGAATTTTTGCCTGAAATAAATAATTTCTTATTAAATAAGCTCTATCAAGTAATCTCCAACCACTAAAATTATAATAAAATCTAATTTAATTATCAATTATAATTTGAGTTATAATATAATAAATCTAATTTAATTAAAATTTAATAAACTTAGGATCAAATAAAAATATTTATAATATTTAATTAAGATATATTAATAATAATTTATATTTTTAGTTATTAAATTTAGGACTACATACAAATTATTTTTAATGTTTAATTAAAAATAATTGAAATCACCCGTATAGTACTTCTTAAATGATACATATCAATAAAATTTTATTAAATCAATTGCTAACGATCAAATAGAATAATTTTTCCCGGATTAGACAAAATATATATGTAACATTTTAATCCAGTCTGACCCGAAGATCGAATGATTAAAGTGTCATACAGGATCACCGAAGTGTCCAACTGTAACACCCCCAACCCGTATCCGACCCGGATACGAATCCGAAGTGTTACATTGACTTTTCAAAGTACATATATTTATAAAAACCATAGTAAATTTAAAACTTTTATTAACACAAAACTATATTTACATTACTAAGTTCAAAACATTACACTTCGATCAAAGCGTATATACTATATGACTCTATTTACATGTCAACACATATATTACATAAACGGACATACTGTGTAAGGTTCTTCTGATCTGATTTTCAAATGATGATATGCTGCTTTGCTGTTCCTAAGATCGGTCTTCTTGCTTTTCTGTACTTACGTGTAAATCACTTACACGCTAAGTCATAGACTTAGTGAGTCATAAACTTATAATGATAATGCATTTCTTATGAGTATGAACATGTAACATACTATTCATATAAAATCATTACTATCATTTATGATTCTATTTCATTCATATGATTCATTATTACCAATACTAATATGATAACCTATAATGCAATACACACATTTTTCATATTATTTGTAGGCCCATGTATATACTGAGAACTTAAGGTATTCGAGTGCATAGAGGTTGTGCACATTTGATGTCACCACAGCTCGTATAAATTCCACTGAGTGGCATATGACATTTATCCATAAGGACATATGAATATGTCCCGAATGACCTATGAGTCGTCCTGAAGGACCTATGAAACCCTCGACTCTTGGCATGCCAACTATACCTAAAGCTCTCATATCACACCACATGGGCATTATTATTATTATTCGTATGTCCATGTATTCATATCCTTTCCCCTGTATTCACATATGTCTTTTCTTTTATCACATAGCACATGTACATATAATTATCTATCTTGTATCATATAACAAGTGTACTTTCATCTATTCATATGAATCATATAACATTTAACAATTTTTATGAACATATATATATAACATATATAACTTATGCATATACTAATAATAACCATCATGTATCCATGTTCATAATGACTATGCTATAACTATTAATCATAGGAATAGACTTATCACAAGTCATAATTCCTTTGAATTACATTTATAATAGGCACTCACCTTGGCCTTGTTTCCTTTGAATCAATCCTAGTCCTTCGATTGTTCCGGAACGGGATTACGTTTAGTATCTACATAAACATACATGGATCCATATCAGTATTCTAATTGATACACTATAATTGTTCACTCCTTAGACTAAAAGAAAGGTTGATTTTATCTTTTATTTAAGGTAGGCATTGGTACACCCTGTAGTGTATCGATACATTCCTTAACATGTGTATCGATACATTAACTATGCATCGATGCACAAATTACATTCGATGTTTTCATTTTAAGGGGTGTACCGATACACTTCCTGTACATCGATACACACTGAATAATTTCTGGAAATTTACCCTTGATGCATCAGTACATGTTGAATGTGTATCGATGCACACTAGCCCAGAATTCCAATTTATGCATGAAAATTACTTCATTCTAACTTAATTGTGTCATATTTCAACCCCTTTCATATCCTTAACTTACATACACCTACTTAAACCACTTCATACTCATTCAACACCTCTTTAACTTCCAACTCTCATCCTCTATATGAAATTCAAGAATTATACCACATTTTCTACTGGTTCTTAATTCGATTCTAACACTTCTTATCTTTTAATTCCACTTATGAAAAGTTAAATTTAGGCTTCAAATCTATTTAGTACTTTCCTATCAAGATTTCACTTTTCTACTTTCTTTCTTTAATCCTTCCTATACCCCTCATCTTGTTGTTTTAAAACAAATTAAGCTTTTCTTAAGCTTAATTATCATCTAATGGTCATAAAGAAACCTTAAATTCATCAAGAAATTAACTAACAAGAGATCTCACCTTTAGCTTGGTCTTCAAGTATTAAGAAAGATGAAGAACATGAGAACTCTAGAAACTTATTTTTGGTTTCCTTCACTTCTACGTGGGTTAATTTAATACCCTAACTCAAAAATTATCTTACCATCAAATGACCTTTGTGGCCTTCTATTCTTCCTTCTTTACAATTTAATCCTACACAACATTTTCCCATATAAGTCTTTGAACTACTCAATTATTCTACTTTAGTCACTAAATTCTGAAATTTAACAATTTGGTCACTAACCCGGTATTAAGGATATTACAAATCTCCCCCTTTAAGAAAATTCATCCTCGAATTTTCAATGAGCAAAGAGATGGGGGTACTGGTTCCTAATTTCATCTTCACGCTCTCATGTTGCTTCCTCCACCTTGTGGTTCCTCCATAAAACTTTAACCAATGGAATATTATTGTTTCTCAATTGTTTAATCTCATGCGCTAAGACTTGAACCGGTTCTTCCTCATACGTCAAATCCGGTTGAACCTCGATCTCTTCTGGTGACACAATATGGGAGGGATCAAATCGATACTTTCGAAGCATCGAAACATGGAATACATTGTGAATGTTTTCCATTTTCGGTGGCAAAGCCAATTGGTATGCCACTGGTCCTACTCTTTTTACAATCTCATATGATCCAATAAACCGAGGACTCAACTTTCCTTTCCAACCAAACCTCAGCGCCTTCTTCCATGGAGACACTTTTAAAAACACTTTATCAGCAACCTGAAATTCAATTTTTTTTCTTTTTCAGATCTACATATGATATTTGTCTATCTGCGACAGCTTTGAGATTATTCTGGATTACATGAACTTTTTCTTCCACCTCCTGAATCAATTCAGGACCAAGAACTTCTCGATTCTTAAGCTCATACCAGTTCAAAGGCGTAAGACACTTTCTCCCGTATAGAGCTTCATAGGGAGTCATTTTAATACTCGATTGATAGCTATTTTTGTAGGCAAATTCGACAAGTGGCAAAAAAAAATCCCAAGATCATTTAAATTCAATCACACAAGCTCTCAACATGTTCTCTAGGACTTGGATAGTTCGTCCGGATTGTCCATCGGCCTGAGGATGAAATGTTGTACTGAAATTCAATCGAGTTCCTAATGCTCCATGTAATGACTTCCAAAATCTCGAAGTAAATCGAGGATCTCAATAAAAAACTATGGAAACAGGTACACCATGCAACCGTATAATCTTCCTAATATACAACTCGACATACTTGTCCATGGAGAAATCAACTCGCACCGAAATAAAATGGGCTGACTTAGTCAATATATCTATGATTACCCATATTGAATCTCTTTTATTCGGAGTTAAAGGAAACCCTGTCACAAAGTCCATCGTTACATTATCCCATTTCCACTAAGAAATAGACATTGGTTGCAACAATCCAGACGGAACTTGATGTTCAACTTTGACTCGCTGACAAGTCAAACACTTGGATACGAATTCCGTAATGTTTATTTTCATTCCCAGCCACCAATATCGGCTCTTAAGATCCATATACATTTTGTTTCCTCCAGGGTGCATCATCAATGGACTACAATGGGCTTATGTTAACAATTCATTTTTCAGCCCCTCATCATCTGGAATTACTAGCCTCCCTCGATAATACAAATTCCCATCAGCTTTGATCTCATAATCTGTAAGCTCTCCATTCTTTACCTGCTGCAACCTCTTTGAACACTTTTCATCTTTATCTTGTAATTCTTTGACTCTATCTATCCATGATGACTGAAGGGTTAATTCCGCATATAAAGCACCATCATTGTTCAAGGACAACTTAGCATCCAGGGCTCGTAAAGCTGCAAAAGTCTTTTGGCTTAGAGCATCCACTACTATATTTGTTTTTCCCAGGATGGAAATCTATTACAACATCATAGTCTTTCAAAAATTCTATCCACCTCCTTTGCCTTAAATTCAACTCCTTCTGAGTCATCAGGTACTTCAAACTCTTATGATCTGTATATAAGTAACATCGTTCACCATACAAGTAGTGACGGCAGATCTTCACAGTGAATACTATTGCAGCCATTTACAGATCATGTGTTGGATAATTCTTCTCGTACTATTTTAATTGCCTCGATGCATACGCTACTACTTTTACCTCTTGCATTAATACACATCTCAATCTGTTATGAGACGCGTCGCTATAGATCACATAGTTCTTACTAGACTCCGGTTGAACTAATACTGGAGTTTCTGTCATAATCTTTTTCAACCTGTCAAAACTTTCTTAACATTTAGGAGTCCACGCAAACATCACACCTTTTCTCATCAACTTGGTCAAAGGTAAAACAATCATCGAAAAGTTCTTAACGAACCTTCGATAATAACCCGCAAGTCCCAGAAAACTTCTAACGTCAGATACATTCTTGGGAACCTCCCATTCAAGAATAGTTTTTACTTTCTGATGATCTACTCGAATTCTTTCTGCAGAAATCACATGTCCAAGAAATATAACTTCATTCAACCAGAACTCACATTTGGATAGCTTAGCATATAGCTTCTTGTCTTGGAGAGTTTGCAAGACTATTTTCAAATGTGCACTATGCTCTTCATTTGTCTTTGAATACACCAATATGTCATCGATAAACAACACTACAAATTGGTCCAAATAAGGTTGAAATATTCGGTTCATCAGGTCTATAAAACCAGCTGGTGCATTTGTAACTCCAAAAGGCATCACAATGAACTCATAGTGACCATACCACGTTCTAAGTGTGATTTTTGGAATATCTTTCTCCTGAACTTTCAATCGATGATATCCCGATCACAAGTCAATCTTAGATAAGACCGAATATCCCTTCAACTGATCAAATAAATCATCGATCCTAGGGAGAGGATACTTATTCTTAATGGTTACTTTATTGAGTTGTCTATAGTCGATGTAGAGACGCATTGACCCATCCTTCTTTTTGACGAACAATACTGGAGCTCCCCATGGCGAAACACTCAATCTTATAAATCCCTTATCTAATAACTCCTGTAACTGAATCTTTAATTTTTGCAACTCTTTTAGAGCCATTCTATATGGTGCCATAGCAATAGGCGCAGTTCCCGGTATTATCTCGATCTGGAATTCTACATCTCTATCCGGAGGTAAACTCGATAACTCTGCAAGAAATACATCAGGAAATTCTCTAACTATGGGAATTTCCTCAATCCTTTTCTCTTTAACTCTAACATCCAGTACATTCACAATAAACCCTTGACATCCCTGTAGTAATAACTTCTTCACTGACATCACAGAGATCACATTTGCCAATGGATTTCATCCTTCACTGAACACTACCACTTCCAATCCATCTGAGTTGACTAGCGTTACTCTTTTTAATCTACAATCAACATTCGCATGATAATGGTATAACCAGCCCATTCCCAATATCACTTCAATTTCATCAAAAGGTAATTCCATCAGATTAGTAGGGAATTCAATTCCTTGAATCCGTATGGGACACCATCGACACCTTTTATTAACCCGAGCACTGTGCCCTAACAGATTTGTAGCTATAAGCTCATTACTGGTGTCTTCTAATGGAATGTTCAATTCTTTCACCAACTTACTATTAATATATAAATATGTAGACCCCGGATCAATCAATACCATAACACATTTATCTAACAATAAAAAGGTACATGTTATTATTTATGGATCATCCCGATCTTCATTGGTTTTGAGGTTATACACTCGAGCAGTAGAGCATATCTCCTTATGAGGAGAAGATTCTGTCTGATCTCTTCCTCTACCTCCTCCTCTTTGAGATATTGAAGCAGATCTCTCTGGCAGAGTAGGCTCTCCAGCCCTCAAAGGACAGTCTCTCATGAAATGCCATGTTTCCCCACATCAGAAACAAGCTCCCGTTTTAACTCTGTATATGCCACTATGATTTCTTCCACAGATCTGGCACTGTCTAACTTGACTATGATGTACTCGCCCTTCACCAGACCCTACAGATTGAGTCTGTCTAACTCTCATCTGATTTGATCCTCTAACAGAGGATGCCACAGATTCTGACCTTGCTTGATATCTAAGGCCATAATCTCTACCTCTCTTGGGTAGTGCAAAACTCGATGAAACTCCAGTTATTTTTTACGGCTGAGATCTTTACTCCACAAACCACTCATTCTGAGCTCTATCTAGAGCTTTGGCACAATTTACTACTTCTTGGAATGAAGACAAGTTCAACACAATAAATATATTCTTCAGACTCGGACGTAAGCCCTCCACTAACCATTCGCAAGCATCATTCTCTGTAGGCACCAATTATGCTGCAAAGCGACTTGGTTTTTTGAACTCACACTCATACTCATACACCGTACGGTTCATTTACTTTAGGTTTAGAAATTCTTTCTTCATTTGCTTGATGAACTGGTCTCTTATATACTTGTGCCGAAATTCTTCTAGAAATAGAGACCATGTCACCTGATCATTGGACATCCTCAAGATGACATTTGTCCACCAGATTCTCGCTTGCCCACGAAGCAAGGAGACTACTCCGTCAAGTTTCTCCGTATTAGAATACTAGAGTCCTTCTAACATAATCTTCACGTCATTAAGCTAAAAGTCCGCAGCAACGGGACCTTCTTCGACTTCACCTCGAAACTCTAGAGCTCCTAAACCCTTCAACTCATTTGCAAAATTCAATCTCAGAGTTGAAGTATTAGAAGGCGAGAAACACGCCAATATCGTATCCAACATCCTAAAGAACACATCTTGATTAGCTACAGGCACTCTAGAAGGTGCATGTTCTTCACCTTGCCTGGCCAGGGCAGGTGAATTACTGTTCTCAACTAATCTCTCATCTTCCGTTTCATATCGGGAGCTATCTTATCCAGACATCTAATAAAACATAACCAAATATCTCTATTAGCTAAACAATATACTCATTATTTTGATCAGATCAGAAGTTCTTACTACAATATTGACATGTACACTTTTTAAGACACTTTGGACTCTGGTTTATGTTGAGAATCGACGAAACCTGGCTCTGATACCATTAAATATAACACCTCCAACCCGTATCAGACCCGGATACGAATCTGAGGTGTCACATTGACTTTTCAAAGTACATATATTTATAAAAACCATAGTAAATTTAAAACTTTTATTAATACAAAACTATATTTACATTACTAAGTTCAAAACATTACACTTTGATCAGAGCGTATTTATTATATGACTCTATTTACATGCCAACACATATATTACATAAATGGACATACTGTGTAAGGTTCTTCTGATCTGATCTTCAAATGATGATATGCTACTTTGTTGCTCCTAAGACCAATCTTCTTGCTTTTTTGTACCTACGTGTAAATCACTTACACGTTAAGTCATAGACTTAGTTAGGCATAAACTTATAATGATAATGTATTTCTTATGATTATGAACATGTAACATACTATTCATATAAAATCATAACTATCATTTATAATTCCATTTCATTCATATGATTCATTATGACCAATACTAATATGATAACCTATAATGCAATACACACATTTTTCATATTATTTATAGGCCCATGTATATACTAAGAGCTTAAGGTATTCAAGTGCATAGAGGTTGTGAACATTTGTTGTCACCACAGCTCGTATAAATTCCACTGAGTGGCATATGAGATTTGTCCATAAGGATATATCCCGAAGGACCTATGAGTCATCCCGAATGACCTATGAAACCCTTGACTCTTGGCATGCCAACTATACCTAAAGCTCTCATATCACACCACATGGGCATTATTATTATTATTCATATGTCCATGTATTCATATCACTTCCCTTGTATTCACATATATCTTTTCTTTTATCACATAACACATATACATATAATTATTTATCTTGTATCATATAACATGTGTACTTCCATATATTCATATGAATCATAAAACATTTAACAATTTCTATGAACATATATATATAACATGCATATACTAATAATAACCATCATGTATGCATGTTCATAATGACTATGCTATAACTATTAATCATAGGAATAAACTTATCACACTACAAGAAAATATACCTTTAATGACACACGAACGATGACACACGCTAATTTATGACTTGCAAAAAATATGTGTCATAAAAAATGTCATGTTTTTTAAAATCTGAACGATTTATGACTTACAATAATGTGTGTCATATTTAATAGTCATAATCAAAAAAATTTGCAAAAACATGGAGTACACTTTTTAATTGTGTGTCATCTGTAAAAGTCATTTTTTAATTTCCCCCATTATTTTCATCCTTTCCCGCTTCTTTTTCCTCCACCAATTTCAATTTCTTCCATTACGCATCTGCTTTTTCAATTTTTACTCCAAACGTCGTTGTAGACCCAACACTTTCTCCTTCTCATCAATGTTTCTACTCCTAATCGGCGGCGCCCTCTCTTTCTCCTTCATCGGACTCCGTTTTAAAGCTAGGGTTTCTCGCTAACAAATCTGATGCCTTTCGGCCTTTAACTTTCAAAGCTAGTGATGTGATACAGCTAGCTCATCACTACGGTCGGTGTTACTGGAGCTCTCCAAGGCTCGTCTCAGGTCAAACCTCAATTAAGATTTTTAGGCAAATTTTAAAGGTTTGATTAAAAAAATTGGTTTTTTTTGGGTGGTTCGATTTACTAGTATGCTGGTGGTGGTGACTTTGGGGACTGGATATGTGCTAGGGAGTGGAGACGCCGTTGATTTGGCGGGTCTTTGTTGTACTTGTGTTGGAACCATGATTGTTGCTGCTTCGGCTAATTCGTTGAATCAGGTTGTCTTTTAAATATTTGATTGTTTTCATTGAATGCTTTGTCATGCACAATTTTAGAATGCTAACTAATAGGTTATTTGTCATGCACAATCTTTTAAATCTTTTCTTGAGGAGTTAAGGGTTCTTAGATATTTGATAAAATTATTCTTTCTTAGATATTCGAAAGTATGTTTTGTAAAGAAATGTGAAAAAATTGGAGAAAAACATTATTATTCTTGAGGTTTGCCTTTCATGTAATTCTTTCATAACAAAATATGCACCTTTTAGGTGCAAAAGCTTGCACTTTTGTAAAGGCCCTTATGTTTTGACATTCTTTTTTCTTTCCTTTTTATTAACCTTGGTAGAAACTAGGACCGGGACGGATGTACAAACATAGTTTTTAGGTGCAAAAGCTCATTGGTTATGATTTAAATCCATCAACATATCTTTATTGATAGAAGTGATAGATAAGTACCCTGGCAAAAGGGGATAGGGAAAGAAACAATTATAAATTATTTGATATTCTAGGAATCGAATTCATGACTTGCAAATTGTAATTTCTTCTTACCTTCTTTCTTGAACACTATGTTTTTCTTACATTTGAGTTGGTCAATGTTGCAAGGATGTGACAGCATGGTGGTTGTATTTTAAGTTACTTTCATGAATTAACTAGATAGACTGACATTTCAGTTAACCAATGGTATTCATGCCTCTAGGTTTTTGAGATAAATAATGATAAAAAATGAAGCGAACAAAGCTAAGACCTCTACCTTCAGGACGCATTAGGTAAATTAAAAATTAGTTTCGACCGCTATTGCTTTAAAAGGACTCGGTGCTATTCTATTTGTATTTGGCTATGGCTTTGGAGTCTTCCTCCTGGTGAGATTTTTGTTTCTTAAGAGTGATTATTTTGGTTCTGTTTGAACTATGAAGTTATATGTTAATTCCACCGAGCAGTTACGTTTCAGAAAGGTCGGTATTAATTACATCGAATAAAGTAGGAATCAAGTGTGTTTATTTTCCTTTTTCCCAATTATGAATTGTTGTTAATGCTTCTTTTGCAGTGAGGTCTGCTTTGAATATTTCCTTTGGTAGGGATCTCCTCAAAATAAACTCTTTCTTATTCTCTCTCAAAATAGGGTGGGTGGGGACAATGAAGGAGATTGACTATGATATGATGACATTCCTTGCACTTCGAACTTTGGTGGTTAATACTGCGTGATTTCTGTAATGCTAGGGCAAATTCTATATTTTGGTCTCGTGCTCTGAACCTTCCTCTTCCACATTCTTATGTATTTCCCCAAATTCAAGAAGATACCGAGACAACCTGTCCAGTTGAAAAAAGTTCTGAGGTGACCATCAGTCATAGTGGACTAAGTGGAGAGCCTGTAAATGAAATTGATGGAAAAAATGAGGTTACACTTTAGTTCTTACCACTTTTATATCTGGATCTTTCCTCTTATTTGCTTTCACAGGTGAAAGTTTAATGTATTAACATGGAGTTGAGGTTAAAGATTTTTATTTATTTTGGGTTTATATCAGGATTTGAGGGCCATGAGAATGATAATAAAGTCAGTGGAGCAACTTCCACATCGAAACAAGAAGAAACTGTCTGGGTGGAGGGTCTTCTCCCTGGCATTGACTTTTGCAACCATGGTATGTTAGTTTTTATTAGTCAGTGGCTCTCTAGTCAATTGGTTAGAGTCTATTCTCATTGAATCTTTTGGTTGTTAATTTTATTTTTAGACTTGAAGGCAGTGGCAACATGGGAAGTTCATGTCCCAAAGGTAAACATTAATGCATTATTATTTGTAATCAATAAGCTAAATTCTCAGTATTATTGGAAACGTTCTTTAATAAAATGTAAGTTCCACTGTCAATATGCCTTTTGTTCCTAATATTTTCTGTATTGTTAATTAGTTCCCTTTGTTTGGGGCTCTGCTGCTATGCTTTTAACTGATCTATGAATTTCTCATTTTTGCCTTTATGATATCCTTTGTGTATTCTATTTTTCATGCATATAGTATCACAAGCCTATTTCAAAGTTAAATTACTATTAATAGTCTATTCCCGAGGACATTTAACTTATATGTGACTTCTGTGGTTACCAACTTATAGGTATGTAATTTAGTAATCTAATTTGCTAAATCAGTGCGATTGAGTAATTCCTGTTTCCATACTTTATGTATTATTGTCCGTCTTTCCCACCTTAGAGGGATTGTAATTGGAGTTCTATGTGCCAAGGTGGGTATTTTAGTTGTACTATATTTCTCGTTTAGAAGTTGTGAATTAAGCATGCTGATAAACATAATTCAATTATTTTGATTCTTAGTTTTGACATAATTGGACTGCTTAGCGTTGTACTATTCTTGTTCCTTATCACTTCATTTTCAATTTTCTTTTGCAGATATACAATGATCAAATAACAAATTTATTGGATCCAAATTAAAGAAACCTACAGGTAGAATGGATTGTGTGCTATAATTTTGGGAAGGGGTCGGGAACAGCTGGTGCATCTGATGTTCCTACTAGTTTAGTTGAAGTCAATGCTCATTCGTAGCCTGTTTCAAGAGTTCTCGACTCTGAAGAAGCAACTTCAAAATTGCTGAAGAAGCTAGAGGAGTTGCATCTAAGATCTTATAATATGTTAGTATCTTCTTGTGATAATCTGAGAACATTCTTGGTTTTTTGTTTTCAAATAGCCATAGGCGATGGATATTATGTTTGTAACTTAATGTGAATATATTGTATGCAAATGGATTGCTTATATATAATATGATATATATATTTAGTATTATGAGGCATTAAATGTGATTTAGTTTGATTATTTGTCTATCTACAATATATATATATATATAACAATAATTTACGAAATACAATCACGACACACGAATGTGTGTCATCTTTTTTATTGGCGTGTGCTTCAATGACACACAATGTAAGTCATACATGCGTGTCATAAATTTATGACACACAAATGTGTGTCATCTTAATTTATGACGGGGGCTTCAATGACGCTCAATGAACGTCATAAATGCGCATCATAAATGTGTGTCATAAATGCGCGTCATAAATTTATGACGCACAATTGTACTTCATCTTAAATTCATGTTTGTGGCTTCAACGACAGGCAAATGTGTGTCATCCGCACCCATAGATAACGTGCAATGCGCGTCATTAAAGGGGTTTTTTCTACTAGTGTCACAATTCATAATTCCTTTGAATTACATTTAGAATATGCACTCACCTTGGCCTTGTTTCCTTTGAATCAATCCTAGTACTTCGATTGTTCCGGAAGGGGATTACGTTTAGTATCTACATAAACATACATGGATCCATATCAGTATTCTAATTGATATACTTTAATTGTTCACTCCTTAGACTAAAAGAAAGGTTGATTTCATCTTTTATTTAAGGTAGGCATCGATACACTCTGTAGTGTATCGGTACATTCCTTAACATGTGTATCGATACACTAGCTATGCATCGATACACAAATTACATTCGATGTTTTCATTTTAAGGGGTGCATCGATACACTTCCTATGCATCAATACACACTAAATAATTTCTGGAAATTTACCCTTGATGCATCGGTACATGTTGAATGTATACCGATGCACACTAGCCCATAATTTCAATTTATGCACGAAAATTACTTTATTATAATTTAATTGTGCCATATTTCAACCCTTTTCATATACTTAACTTACATACACCTACTTAAACCACTTCGTACTCATTCAACACCTCTTTAACTTCAAACTCTCATCCTCTATATGAAATTCAAGAATTATACCACATTTTCTACTAGTTCTGAATATAATTCTAATACTTCATATCTTTTAATTCCACTAATGACAAGTCAAATTTAGGCTTGAAATCTAATTAATACTTTCCTATCAAGATTTCACTTTTCTACTTCCTTTCTTTAATCCTTCCTATACCCCTCATTTTGTTGTTTTAAAACAAATTAAGCTTTCCTTAAGCTTAATTATCATCTAATGGTCATAAATCAACCTTAAAGTCATCAAGAAATTAACTAACAATAGATCTCACCTTTAGCTTGATTTTCTCGTATGAAGAAAGATGAAGACGATGAGAACTCTGTAAACTTGTTTTTGGTTTTCTTCACTTCCACGTGGGTTAATTTAATACCCTAACCCAAAAATTATCTTACCATCAAATGACCTTTATGGCCTTCTATTCTTCCTTCTTTACAATTTAATCCTACATAACATTTTCCCATGTAAGTCTTTGAACTATTCAATTATTCTACTTTAGTCACTAAATTCTAAAATTTAATAATTTGGCCACTAACCCGGTATTGAGGATATTACACTAACCCAAAAATTTTATTTCAAAAATAATTGTAAAACATCATATAAAAATCCATCAATAGTGATATGAAATAAAAAGATAAATCAGAGTTTACAAAATATGCGGGAACTCCCAAGTATCCAAAATAATGATATTGAGTTTAAACAAAATAGAGTTACGACTGAATAGAATAGGTTCTACAAATAATACATACCCACTAAGAATAACTCAAGATGTACTCTGATGCCTTGACTAGTTTGGAATATGTTGGCCACGATAATGCTCCTCAATTGGTCACTTAAAGACATGCACATGGAAACACATTTCGAACGATGAGCTTACAAGCTCAATGAAACACTAATAAATGTATTGTACTACATACATTCACTAAATGAGCATGCTAGTGGAATATGTATGAATACGTAGGAATAAAATGGTAGGCATCATAGTGTGGCTGAGGGTTCTACATCTCGGAGCGCACGCCTCTCTAGCCTACCTAGGATACAGTGACTATCGGGGGTGAGATCTAAAACTACATCTAAAACATACACCCGACCAACTTACTTCGTCGAGTCTTGGGGCTTCTGTGCCAAGTTAGCAACTAAGGTTCCTTGGCACTATGATATATCCAAACAAGATTATCATCATATGTTGAAGTAACTCGAGTGTCCTATTTATTTCCCGTGCATCAAACAATACTAGTTTTATGTTATCCTAACCGTTATTGTTTCTATCTGTATTGCATTTATTATTGTTCTCACTTGTATTTTTCTTTCAAGGTGTTCTAATATCATTAGGCCCCTCAAATCTAACCCCTTAACCATTTGGATTCTTTATCCAAAACTGTATGATGGTGTCAATACTAAGCCCTTTAGTATCAGTACTGACCCTTGAGTATCGATACTTACCCTTGGGTATCGATACTTACCCTTGGGTATCGATACTAACATGGCCATTATAACTTAGAAGAAAGGATAATACCAATACTCTTAGACCGAGTATCAATACTTCTGTATTAGGGTATCGATACCATCCTGAGTATCAATACCAAATTTTACTTCTATGTTTTCGAAATAAACCTCAATATCGATACCCTACTAGGAGTATTGATTCTCTACTCTTAGTATTGATACTCCCCTGAGTATCGATACCAGAATTGGCTAGTGAAATTTACTAAATGAACTTGGTATCAATACTCCTACTGAGAGTATCAATACCCAACTAATAATATTGATACCTAATAAATGAGTATCGATACTTCATGCCTAAGACATACTTATTTTTAACCATATGAAAAATAATATCAGTATAGTTCTTCCAATACCGATATCAAACCCAAAAATGTTCTATTTGGGCACGAAAGTGACTCCCCATTTCACCCAAAAGCCCTAATGAGGTACCACAAACGTTATTAAAGTTTTATGTATGATAGAAAGGGTCATAATGGGTCCATAAACATACTGAAAAACACAAAATGCTGAGATTTACCATGGACATGCTTATATGCTTAATAACTCATGCAAACTAATCAACACTCACCTAGTGACCTACAAGTGGTAGAGTTGAGTTATAAGTGTGTTCCTTGAATCCTAAGCTGCTGAAAGTGCCTAAAGCTCAACCAAGTGTTATTTTTCCCTTTCCCTTGTTATTGGAGCTTTCTCCAACTTCTATTGTTAGGAAATGAATCAAACACAAGAGTTAGGTGTTTAGGAAGAGATTATGAACAATTCCTAACGCTTATCCCCTAAAAATAGGCTGGGACACTTGGGCTTCTTAAAACCCCCACTAAACCTATTTTTGATAACCATGGTAAAAACTTGATGTTGAGGGCTTAAAAAGAAGCTTAGGATGAGAGGATTAAGATTCTTACCTAGAGGTTGTTGAGCAAGGTTTGGAATGCTACAAAGTTTACAAATTTTTTTGAGATGCTATTGGAGGCAAAAGGTTTGAAATGGAGGAAGAAGAAGACAAAAAGTTTGAATAAAATAAAATTTATAATTTACCCATATTATTATAAATATATTGTTCATGAATAAAATTGGATAAAATTTTAGCTTGTATAATTTTTTTTATTTTCTTTTAATTAAAATAATTAATTTTAGGACCACATAGAAATATTTGTAATATTTAATTAAAATATATTTAAAATAATTTATATTCTTAATTATTAAGTTTAGGACTACATTGACATTATTTTAATATTTAATTAAAAATAATTGAATTCATCTATTATAATACTCTTCATATGGTACATATCAATAAACTTTTATTAATCAAATGATAACTATCAAGTATAATTACTCAAAAATAAAAACAATCAAGTATAACAAGTCTCCTCTGATTAGCCAACATATATATAACCTTATTGTGGGTATTATTTTTTTTTTGTCATTTCAGTTCTTAAGGCTTCGCCTTAACAAATTTGAATCGATCCAGGTCGTATATTTGGTTTTCATGGGTGAGTCTCTCAATAGGGATTTTATGTATTCACAATGACTCAAATTCGAGACATGCTTAAGCAGAATCAAGTTGCTTATCACTTGAACAAACCCGTTGATTATTGTGGATATTAGTAGTTAATTAATAATCATTTTTATGTCCACACTTTTTCCAATCAAAATTTGAATTAAATAATATTTTTATTACTATATAAAAATTAATATAACTTTAATATATAAATAACAAAAAGGTTTAATGTAATTATTTTTTATTGTTAAAAGTTTAAGTTAAGGGTGACTCCTCAATCTAGGGTCAAGACTTACCTAATACCTAATTGAGACTTACATAGAAATTTACAGATTACTCATTAAGAGCAACAATGATAAAATTCGAACTTGACCTTACAAACTCAAATTTCATAACATTCGTAGGCAGAGCTCAAACTTAATTAAAATCATCTTAGCCCATTATTGTTTTTGTCTCTTTCAACTTCAAACTTCTAATTTTTTTTGTCAAGTTGAATCGACTAAAGAAAAATAACAAACTTGTTAAGCCGAAAACGATTATTTTTTTTACCAATGAGGTCGTCAGATATTTATATATCATAATTTTTTTAAATAATAAAAATGTGTAAATATGATAAAATGGTAAATATATATTTATATTATTATAAATTAAGAAATTATTAAAAATGTAAAAAAATAAAATTGAAAAAAAACTATATTATATCAACTTAGCATGTATATTATTTTTTATTAGTTGATTTTATTTGATAAAAATAAAAATTTAAAAGTAAACATAAACAAAAAAATTAAATTAAAAATTTTAAAATAATCAAGGAAAATGTCATTAGAACTAGTAAAAATAAATCATCAAATCGGGTTAAGTAAAGATTCATTTCAATTATTTCGGTGATTAATGTGACATTTGATATTCAAGTTAGATTATTCTAATCGGATATCAATGTTACACTATTATTATTGATTATATTTATTATATAGATTATTTTATGCTAATTGATACTAGGTATTAATGTAATACCCCAAAATTTGGGTTAGTAGTTTGGGACAACCCGACCCAAGATAGTTGGACCAAGTTATATATGTGTTGGTCTAAGGTAGAGCCAAGAGTTAAAGCTAAGAGATAGTTTTAAAGTGAGTTAATAGGGATTGAAATATAGCATTTTTATATGTATTTTATAACTTCTGTAGGTAGAGTATCGATACTATAGGGATACTATCGATACTTGTTCTTCGTTTTGGGCAAATTTGTGAGTTTTGGAGCAAAAGTATCGATACTCTTTCAAGAGTATCGAAACTTTGGGTCATAGTTTCGAAACTCCCAGAAAATTTCAAAATTGGTCATAACAAAATGTTTAAAAGTATCGGTACTTATATAAAGTATCAAAACTTTTGCAGGAGTATCAATACTCTTGGCTAGTATCGATACTTTCAGTCTGTTTTGGCCAAAACGTTACCCTAGAGGCCCTAGACCCATAGTATGACTATAAATGGGATCGAATAGGTGTAAAACACTAGAATAAGTGCTATAGAAGGTGTTTAAAGTTTGGTTAAAATAGATGAAATACTGTAGGGGTATCGATACCTTAAGTAGGGTATTGATACCTTAAGTAGGGTATCGATACTGTAGAAAAGGTATTTATATTATAAGGCAGTATCGATACCAAGGGTATGATTTGAGCTTTAAATCACGAGTAAGTGTAGAGGCATGCAAGAGTATCGATATTGTAAGGCCAATATCGATACCAAGGCTGAGAAGTTGGCTTTAAGTCAAGATAAAGTATAGATGTAAGTGATGTTTCCCAAGAGCTTATAATTTCTCTCAAAAGACTACAACTGATAATATTTATTAATGTTTAATTCAAATGTAAAAATGATAATAAAGTACAATGAAATAAGACTAGCCTTGTTTGAATGCTCGGGAAAATGACCAGGACACATGAGTTCCTTTAGAAAGATAGTAGGGCTGAAAGTATAGATTCAGTCTGAATATCCTTAGAAAGATAGTAAGGCTGAAAGTATAGATTCAGTCTAAATATCCTTAGGGAGTGCGCAAGTCATTTTAAGTTGACAAGTTTGGGCTCAAGGCCCCACACTTAAGGAGTGTACTAGTCGAGAGTGTGGTGTTCGATGTAGAGATTCTGGGGGCCATATTCTCGGTAAATTAGAGGGGTGTGTGAGCTCTGATATCTAGAACCCTCAGTCGCACCATGAGGTCTACCATAGAATAGAGACTGAGTATATGAGTATACTCACTAAAGTAGAACAGAACAGTCTAATAAACCATATAGCAGTAGACTTGATAGCTTGAGTATTTTAGTGACAAATGTTTAGTATGTTTTAGTTATTAGTGTGGTGATGAGCTAGTTAGCTCAACTTTCGGATGTTTCCGTTGGTATGTTAGTAGATCCAACAGTTGAGAAACTTTAGAGAGACCGAGGTCTAGATATAGTTCATAGCATAATATGACACAAGTTTCTTAAATGGCATTTATATTCATGAATTCAGTTTTATTGAATTGTAAAGTCAGTTAAGAGTCAGTATATAGGTATCTATATATTTTGAGGGCTCTCAGATGTAAATATTCATTTTAAAGTAAAAGAAAGTAAGAATAAGTTGGTTAGCCACTTCGATGGTTCCATATAACACCTTAGATCGGTTGACTATATGTCGTATTGGTATAGAGTGTTATATTTAGTGGTATCAGAGCATCAGGATTGACATTCCTAGAACTCGCGGGTTAGTGGTGGTTAGTTTTAGTTAGAGTCACAGTAAGGAGTTTATGAGTATACATACCCTGCAGAACTATGCCGTACTTCTGCATCTATAATAATAGAGAGCTTAGGGAAAAGTAGATATGAGTTTAAAGTGTAAGTTCGATAGCTTAAACTTAGAAAATAAGATAAGAGTAAGATAATGATGTTCATTTAGAACCCCAATGGTTTAAAGTTTATGTCAACCATTAGGGCACAAAAAGGTTTTCTCTTGTAAAGGTTTCATAGAGAAACCATAAGGTCGAGAAAACAATTGGTTAACATAGATGAGTATTGTATTAGAGTTGCACAGTAGAAGAATAGAAGTTGATTTCAGTAAAAGTTTTTGGTAAGTTTCATCAGGTCTTAGAGTTGTCTTTGCCTAGTAGATAAAAAGGTTAGTAAATAAAGTTTTGTTGTTAGCATTGAGTTATGGAGTGTCATAAGGATTCTTTTATTCGTTAGGATCTAGTTCAAAAAAGAGAGTTTTAGCCGATGCTTTTAAGATAGGGTTCGAGTGTTCATCCATTAGAGTTATATATTCTTGTGGTCAAGACCTATCATAGATGCCCAATAGAGTTTCAGAGTAAAACCTTTTTCCTATGAAAATTTCGAGGATGAAATTTATTGTATGAGAGGAGAGTTGTAATACCCAGAAATCCAGGTTAGTAGTTTGGTTCAACCCGAATCCTTTAAGTCAAGCCAATTAGACCTCCTAAGATAATTGGACTAAGTTATATAGGTGTTGGGCCTAAAGTATGCCTAAGAGTTAAATCTAAGAGATAGTTTTAAAGTGACTTAATAGGTGAAGAACCTAAAGTATAGTTCACCCATTTTGTTGAAGCTGAAAACTTTCCCCCTCTTTTTATATCATTTCACGTAACCAAACTCCACATAATATCTCACCCACTCTTATTTTTCTTCCTCCCATTAGTTTACATTTCTTCTTCCTTTCAAGAACCAATTTTTAAGTATTCAAATCTTAGATTTGTTTAGCCAAGGTAATAATGTTTCTCTCAATCCTTCAAGCTTTGTTTCAAGCTTCATTTTGTGAGTTTTAGAATTTGTTTTCAAAATGGGTTTTTGGGAGTTTGAAAGGAACCTAGAGATTTAAGCTTGTTTTAAGTAATATTAAGTAGTATATAGTGTTTTAACTTAGTTTCCAAGTCAAATACAAGTTTGTAACCCTAGTTTTGTTTTGATTAGCCAATGAGGTCGGTGAAGTTTTAAAGCAAAATATAAAGGTAAGGTGACTCCTAGTTAAGTTGAGGGAGATTTTAGCAACCAATGAGGCTAGGTAACATACTCACAACTCCTTGATACTCCTAGTGGTTATTAAAAATGAGTTCTAGCTTGAGAGTAAGTTATGAAACTTAGTGTTATATATTAATGGTAGATTACATTATTTATGTTATAAGCATGATATAAAGTCTTATTTATGCTCTTTGTAATCACATAAGACTTTAAAGAATGTCTGGGGACCTCACTAGGGTTTTTGGGACTGAAATATAACATTTTCGTATGTATTTTATGACTTATGCAAGTAGAGTATCGATACTTATTCTTCATTTTTTATAAATTCATGAGTTTTTGAGCAAGAATATTGATACTCTTTCAAGGGTATCGAAACATAGGGTCATAGTTTCGAAACTCCCAGAAAGTTTCGTAAATGGAAGAACATAATGTTTAAAAGTATATGTATTTATATAAAGTATCAAAACTTTTGCCAGAGTATAAAAAATCTTGGACTAATATCGATACTTTCAGTCTATTTTGGCTAAAACGTTGCCCTATATGCCCTAAAACCATAGTATGACCATAAATGGGATCAAATAGGTGTAAAACACTAGAATAAGTTCTATAGAATATGTGTAAAGTTGGGTTAAAATGGATGAAATAGTTGTAGGAGTATCGATACTGTAGAGAGGGTATTGATATTGTACGACAAGTATCGATACCAAGGGTATGGTTTTAGATTTAAAACACGAGTAAGTGTAAAGGCAAGTAAGGGTATCGATATTGTAAGGCCAATATCGATACCAAGGTTGAGAAGTGGGTTTTAAGTAAAGAGAAAGTATAGAGGTATGTGAGGTTTCCCAAAAGCTTATAATTTCTCTCAAATAAGACTACAAGTGAGAACATTTATTAATGTTTTATTCAAACGTAGAAACGAGAATCAAGTAGGGTGAAATAAGATTACCCTTGTTTGAATGCTCGGGAAAATGATCAGGACACCCGAGTTCCTTTAGAAAATATAGCAGAGTCGAAAATATAGATTTAATTTGGATATCCTTAGGGAGTGCCCATAACACTTTAAGCTGACTAGTTTGGGCACAAAATCCGAAACTCAATGAGTGAGATAGTCGAGCGTGTGGTGTCCGATACAGAGATTCTGAGGGCCATATTCTCGATAGACTAGAGGGGTGTGTGAGATGTAGAACTCTCAGTCGCACCATGAGGTCTACTAAAGAATAGAGAGTGTGTATACGAGTATACTCACTAAAGTAGAACATAACATATCAGTAGACCAGATAGCAGTAGACTTGATAGATTGAGCATTTCAGTGACAAATTTTTTAGTATGTTTTTGTTGTTAGTATATTCTTGTGGGCAGGTTAGTATATTCAGCAGTTGAGAAGCTTTAGATAGACCTAGATCCAGATCCAGTGCAGAGAAAAGTATGTCACAAGTTTCTTAAATGACATATATATTCATGAATTTAGTTGTATTGAGTTGTAAAGTCAATTAAGAGTCAGTATGTATGTATCTATATATTTTAGGTGTCTCAGATGTAAAGAGTCATTTTAAAGCAAATGAAAGTAAGATGTGAGTTTAAAGTGTAA
Organism: Hibiscus syriacus; assembly: GCF_006381635.1. Taxonomy (NCBI): domain Eukaryota; kingdom Viridiplantae; phylum Streptophyta; class Magnoliopsida; order Malvales; family Malvaceae; genus Hibiscus; species Hibiscus syriacus. The sequence goes on from NW_024063196.1 coordinate 746,072, forward strand.
GTTTGATAGCTTAAGTTTAGAAAGGAAGATAAGAGTAAGATAGTGATCTTCAGTGAGAATCCCCAAGGTTTAAAGTTTATGTTGACCATTAGGGCACAAAAGGTTTTCTCTAGTGAAGGTTCCGTGGAGAAACCATAAGTTCGAGGAAGTAGTTGGTAAGTGTAGATGAGTATTAGATTATAGTTGTGCAGCAGAAACATAGAAGTTGATTTTAGTATAAGTTTTGGCAAGTGTCATCAGGTATCAGAGTTGTCTTTGCCCTGTAGAGAAATATGTTAGTAAAGAAAGTTCTGGCGTAAGCAGTGAGTTATGGAGTGCCATAAGGATTTTTCTATCCGTTGTAACCTAGTTTAGGAAAGAGAGTTTCAATCGATGCTTTTAAGATAGGGGTTCGAGTGTTCATCCCTTAGAGTTAGATGTTCTAGTGGTCAAAACCTGTCATAGATGCCCATCAGATTTTTAGAGTAAAACCTTTCTCTAGGGAAATTTCGAGGAAGAAATTTATTGTAAGATGGGAGAGTTGTAATACCCCCAAAACCCAGGTTAGTAGTTTGGGCCAGCCCGAGACCTTTAGGTCAAGCCAATTAGACCTCTCAAGATAGTTGGATCAAGTTATATATGTGTTGGGCCTAAGGTAGGCCCAAGAGTCAAAGCTAAGAGATAGTTTTAAATTGGAATGGTGAACTTACAGAGCCTTTCAAACCTTCTAGAGGGATATGACAGGGAGACCCTTTATCGTCTTATATCTTTGTTATCTGCATGGAAAGATTAGCTCAAGAAATTACCTTAGCTGTGGAAAAAAGAAACTGGAAACCTATTAAACTTTCTAAAAATGGTCCTAATATTTCTCACCTTTTCTTTGCAGATGATCTATTACTTTTTGCGGAAGCTGATAATTCTCAAATTGAAGTTATTCAGGCTACTCTAAATAGATTCTGCTGCAATTCAGGGCAGAAAGTTAACCTGCAAAAATCTAGCATTTACTTCTCCAACAATGTTGATGCTCAAACCAGAAGATCCATTACTAACAAACTAAATATTATGGAAGTGGATAATCTTGGAATATACCTAGGAGTTCCTATACTGCACAACCGAATCAATAAGCACACTTACAGCAGTATTATCCAAAAAGTTAAAGACAGACTCACAGGATGGAAAGCTAAAGCCCTCTCGCTGGCAGGAAGAATTATGCTTGCCAAATCGGTTCTTTCTTCAATTCCTGCATACACTATGCAATCAATATTAATTCCCAAGGGAATTTGCACTGAGCTGGAAAGACTTACAAGGAATTTCATATGGGGAAATATGAATGAACAAAAAGGATTACATCTTGTGAACTGGGACACACTCTGCAAACCTGTTAAAGAAAGAGGACAAGGATTAAAAAATTTAAGGAGCCAAAATAAGGCTTTTATTTTTAAACTTGCTTATAAACTTATTAACAGACCTGATCTTTTGTAGGTGCAGGTGATGAGAAGTAAGTACAAAATGAAGGATGTCTTACCTGAAAAGCTACAGAAAAGAGGTGGATCACAACTATGGAATCAGTTATGTTCACTATGGCCTAATTTTAAACATAACATATGTTGGAATATCGGCAATGGAAAACAGGTGAAATTCTGGCTGACTCTCCAGGTTGGAGCCTCTCAGAAAAAAGAGAATTCTCGGTGAAATCTGCATACAAATGGATAGCAAATATTAACAGCAATGTGGAGGGGAAAATTTGGAGAAGTATTGCTAAACATAAAAAATTCCCAGGGTCAAAACTTTCTTATGGTTGATTGGAGGAAACAAAATCCTGACCAACTCGGAAAGAAAATGAAGACATTTGACGATGGATGAGAGTTTCCCTCTGTGTGGATATGAAGCCGAAGACATCAATCACATCATGAGATTCTATCTTAAAGCCTTAACTATTTGGGCAGAATTGATCGAGTATAGGAAAATGGATAGATTCCTAAGAAAGAGTATGGAGGATTGGGTTATTGAAAATCTTGAAGCGACACAAGCCCCTAATGCAAGAACGAAAAATTGGCCGACTTTGTTCAATTCTGTTATTTGGTTCATCTGGAAGAGAAGAAATCAGGCAGTGTTCGATTCTGAAATGATTGAGAGAGATCATCATCATATATTTTCATCTCGTCTTTTAATATTTTATTATTATTATTATTATTATTATTATTATTATTATTATTATTATTGTTGTTGTTGTTAATAATTATTATTGTATTTTACATGCAGGCCAAATACAAATAAATTCCAGAGCCCAATACAAAGCTCAACATCAACCCAATTACATGACCCAGCTTGAAGCCCAAGTACCACACCCTTACAGCACCATCACGTGAAGCACCCAAATCTTCAGAGAACGTCATTGCATACGCCCAAATATTCACCTGCTCCAATCGAAGTCTCACCAAAAAGAAAGAAAATATCATGCAACGACAAAGGGATCAGGTGAAGAAAATGAAGATAAAAACTGGAGGCAGTTAACGAAAGAAAAGGGGAGGAAAAAAAAGATAGAGAGCATCTTTGTAACAATTTACTCAGTTTCCAGTGAAAGAAAAGCATAATTATTGTAATAGTTGATCTTCATACAAAAAGAGAATACATAACAGATCTTTTCCGAAGGTATATATTATCTTCTTTGTTTATTTTTAATTTGTACCAAAATCAGCAATTGAAGAATATTTTATTTAATATATTTTTTCTTTAACGATTGTAAGGTATATATTATTAGAAATACGCTTGAACTAATATAAATAATGTAGAAATAGGCAATTAAATTTACCTTGGTTGGTTGGGGTTTCTGTCGCTAGTGTAAGAAATCTGGGGTTGTGGGTTTCGTGGTCAGGTTAAGTAACCAGTCGAGTAGAGTATATCCTTCACGGTGCGGTGACCGGTCAAGTAGCTCCGATTTAGGCGACATGCAACCTACGAATAAGAGGAAAAACCATTATCAAGTAAAAAATAAGAAATAGAGAGAAGTAAGGAGTAGAACGTTTACCTTAGGAGGTTTAGCCCCTCGTCGGATAGTTGGTGTTCTTACCAGCGTTGAGAGAGGATGGAGTCGAGGATTAGATAGGAAGAAAATATGAACATCGGATTTGTGAAGAAAAAGGTAGAAGAGATGCACTGTAGCTCGGCGACCAAGCGATTGTTGGTCCTTGTTGAGCGGTTGAAGGAGAAAGTTGAAGAAAAAGGTAAAAGAGAGGCGCTGGAATATGTTAGATTTAACATAAATTAGGTTTGATAATTTAATGTTTTATTTAACTTTCATTAAACAGTGTTGTTTAATAGGATTTGAGAATAAAGAGTGGCACAGTAATATTTTTTTTACTAGTGAGTCTAAAGTTAATTTTAACTTAAATTAACATATATATCAATTCTCTAAAAACGATAGTGTTTAGGTTTAAGAAAGTTTGACTATTGAAGCATGGGTTATTCATTTTAGGGGCCATCCAAATTTTCGATTTCATGCATTTTGATCCTTAAATAATTGTTTCATGTTTTAAATTTTATCTCTATGTTTACCCGCATTAATTTCAGTTCTAAAGGGTAATATATTTAGTTTTTATTTGTTTAGACATTTCACCTTTACTTTTTGCATGTTTAATTTTAGTCCCTTATATATTTTATTTAATTTGACATAATAATTAATAACTTATAATTTTAGTTCTATTTTTATTTTTACATGTTTATGATTTTATTTTTACTTTGCTTTGACTTCCTATTTATTTTAATTGTAATGGGTAAACTGATTGACTTTCCATATTTGTTTGATTATAATATGCAGAATATTAAATGTGTTTATATATGACTTTGTGTACTTTACGTATATATGATATGTTTATATATGTTAAATGTATCCCATAATTGGATTTTATATTTTGTTATAGGTAGTGATCTGTACATATATGCATTATTCTAATTATGGTAATATGTAAATGTACATACTAAACACGTAAATATTTTTGTAGGTTACATTAATATGTAATAGCAAATAGGTCCAATTTCCATCATTTTGGAATCATGTTAACATTTACACTCATTTCTTTTAATATATGTCTATTAAAAATCTATTCTTCATATTTATGTGAGTATTTACTTCATTGTGATATTATCATTAATTGCATAGTGCATATATATATATATATATATATATATATATATATATATATAATAATATATATATATGTTTATACCGTATATGTTTGTTTAATGCATATAATTAAAGTTTGATTATATTGTTTATATGTAAGTTATTTGTTCCTTCATGTATATGTTGAAGCCCGATTCATAAATAGATATCATCATATCATCATTTGACTCGAATTAAAATAAATTGACTAAGGATAATATTCGATCATTTTAAAATTATCAAAAGAAATTTTGTAATACGTAAATATTTAATGTATTTTTAAATATAGCATTAAGTATTAATACTAGAACTTACATTTTAAATTTGAGCTCCTAAGTTCCTTAATTTTCATAATTTGAAACTTTAAGTTAGAAAAGACCTTAATTTACTTTTAGTTTAATTAGGGCAAATAAAATTTTATTTGATTGCATTGTTTTTAAAAATCTAAGGCACTATTCACTTATTAAAGAATTAATAGTATATCTCCCGCGATCGTGCTCAGGGGGTGACTACTGGTAATTCTCTGAATAAGTCAACATCCTTTTCAAAATCACATCATGTTTTTTTCTAAAAATAAGGCAATATTCAGTTATTAAGCACAGTAGCTGATCTCCCCCATTTACGCTCGGGGGCGAATGCTATCGGTTTCGATAAATGAATACCCTTTTTAACTTTGCATCGTTAATAATTATTAAATTAAATAAAGATCGAACTCTAAATTTCCGATTTTAAATACAGGGTAATCAACTAGGTACCAATTTTTGGGCGCTTGTGGGGGTGCTAATCCTTCCCCACGCGTACTGACTCCCGAACCTGATTTCTAGATTTTCGCAGACCCTAAAACTCGGTATTTTATTAAAATAAAATGTTTTATTAAAATCACCTGGTTTTCACGGTGTTCCAATCTCACCTTAAATGATTGGTGGCGACTCCTCACCTTTCGAAACGATTTTCAAAGAGAAACCCCCGAGTCGGTAACCGTCTTTTCCCTTCGGGCGAAACACGGTTACGATAGCTTGGCGACTCCGCTAGGGACCTTTGGTTTTTTAAAACAAATTGAGAGTCGAGCCACGAGTTGGTTACCTATATTATTATTTGGAAATTATGAGTTAATCTTGTTTAATTTACGATTCATTATGTTATTTCAAAAAAAAAAAGGATTTCTCTCTGATTAATGCTTACTCTTCTGTGAAATATTTAGAATTGTTGCATATAGCTCTAAACTTGAGCTCAATCCTAATATACTTAAGTAGAGAGAAACGTCACACCTCACGAGGAGCATTGGGCTTCCTTGTGTGGGTCTGACAAAGTATCTCTGGAGCACCCTAAGTTGCTTATCTGGATATCAGTTCCGAGGTACGCTTTAGTGGGTGTGATCCCCTGAGCTGAACTTGATTCGCAAGTCTGTAATGGGCTAGAATCGAGGTCAACCTTAGCAGGTTGTAAAGATGGCTTAGGAACCTTTTGCTAGAACCCAACCTCATATAAAGAATTTAGTAAGCATACCTCGTTAAAGCCATGCAGATAACTTAGAAGAATTAGATCGCATGATGTTAGGATTTTTTATTTTCTTTGATTATTTTGCATTCAATACTTTAAATTTTTACTAATTAATTCTTTGATATTTTTTTTGAATTATTTTAATATCACTAACTTATTGATTTGTTTCCTGATTGCATGTATCATTATCATATCACATCATTTCATAAATGGTATTGATTCCCAGATTACCTAGTTATTATAAAAAAGCTTGAGGCAACAATGTCTTCCGATGGGATTGAGAATGCAATCAGTGTTCAGACTTGGTCTGAATACGGACAGACACGGTTCGGAGACAGCCTTGCCACTACTGAAGATTCAGTTTTTCCAGAAAAGGTAATTATTCAGATCAGGCATGCACACTGGGCTGAGTTATCAAGAATTTGGTCCACCTGGGATAATAATGAGAAGACATTGTTCAGAGGGATATACGGTGACATCGTGGAGCTGCTGAGAGTACCAATAGATCCAGTGGTGATTCGAGCCCTTGCCGAATGTTGGAATCCAGCTTACAGGTGTTTCACTTTCGGTAAAGTAGATATGACGCCTACCTTAGAGGAGTATACGACTTTGCTGAACATCCCGAATGTTAGAAGACATTCCATTTACACCAAGGAAATTCGACCTAAAGGGTTCATAGCCAAAATGATGACAGGAAAGACCAGGAGTGGTTCGAAGAGTACATTCGTGATGAGGGGATCTCCTGGGCTCAGCTAAAGAGTTTAATTTACGAGCAAACTCCATCGAAAAGAAGAAGAGATCACTTCGCACTTGCAATATATGGTTTGGTAATTTTCCCTAGGAACGAGGATCACTTCGACATCGCCTTAATCGATTTCGTCGAAGCTATCGCTAGAAAGAATCTCGCACCAGCCATCCTTGCGGAAACATTCTTGTCACTAAACCAGTGTAGACGATTGGGGGGAGGTCAGTTCACCGGATGTGCTTCAATGTTCCTAGTTTAGTGGTGGAGCCACTCCTGGATAGTCGAGAAAGGCTGGGCTCGGAGACATCAATCAAATTTTTCACCTCTAGTGGATTTCCTCGATAAATGCCAAATTCCAGAGCATCGCAAGAGGAAAGACTGGGTTGAAGCTCTCCGTAACATGAAAGATACTGAGATAGTATGGAAGGCTTATTGGTTACCCAAAGAGGACATACTTTTTAGGTGTGGTAATGATAGTTTTATAATGCTATATGGATTATGGGGAGCTATCGGGTATACTCCGCTAATTGTACTCAGACAGTTTGGTACCCGACAGTTCGTACCAGCTACCCATGGCCTGAAAGAGGCAGAGTTTTCTTTCTCTACTCTGGGTTACCGAGAGCGGATTTCAAAGATCTACGCGGCTTGGCAGAAGCCTCAATGCATGAGCTTCAAGATGATAGTGCCTGTATTCACGCCGACCTATGAGGTTTGGAGGTCGCAGAGAATTAACAACAACACACCTAAGCCAAATTTAGAGGACAAATTGACTATGGAAGAGCGATTGAGAAGGTCCCCGACAGAAGCCGAGCTGTTAAAAGAGGAAATGCGACTGATGAATTTGGAGAGAGAAAAAGAGCAAAGAAGCTTCTCGGATGAGAAGACAATATGGGAACTCGAAATAATTAAGAAGGACGGAGTGATAAAACAATTGGCCAAAGAGAAAGAGAAGGTGCAGGAGAATTTTGATGCGTTAAACCAAGATTTTCGTGCCTTAGAGAAGAATATGAGAGCCCAAGGTCTACATCATACTGTCAAGACCCTAAAGATAAAACTCGATAGGGTAGAAATAAGTGCAAGAAGAGGCCAAGAAGAAAAGAAACGAGCCCTACAACACGCTCGAAAACTGAGAGAGCAAAGAGATGAGGCTAACCAAGAACTAGCACAGAGGCGAGCACAGATTGAACAGCTCAAAACACAACTGCTTAATATTGAGGAGACTTTTCGAAACCCTCACAAAAGTCTTCAAAAAGAAAATGAATTGTTAAAGAAGAAGATAGCGGAGCTAGAAGGAGCAAGGTTGATCCACTCATCCGCACAAGAGATAACCATGCAAGAAAACGAGGCCTTAAAAGTAAAGATTGTTGAATTAGAAGTCATAGTGCATAGATGCCATCAACGAATCCAACAACTAGAAGAAAGCCGACCATTAACTAATCCAGAGCTTGAAATTGCTCTACGGCAGGCTCAGGACACCATTGAAATGTAACATGAAGCAATGGAGAGAGCAGTGGATCAGGCCCGTGATGTAGCTCGTCAAGTCTACGAATTATCTGAAGAAGCGACAGCTTTAAGAGTTTTCGTGGTTTCAGAATCAGAGGAAGAATGATGCATCATGGGATTGATGATAGAGCTCGAGAGATTAGGGAATAGGGCAAGATTCTACATTTAATACTCGTGTTGATATAATCTCTTTGCTTAAGTGCTTAGATGTTGTGTGTTGTTGAGTACTTTTTATATAAACTAAGTTATTTTGGAATCAATATCATGTTGCATTTGCGTTTGCATTTTCATATGTTTTTTTTTCCTTCTAAATTTTCAAAATCTTAATGATAACATTATAATAATTCATTCATTGAAATTCACCAAATAATAAAATACAATTTCCAATCATTTGTAGTTATCCTGGCATACACCTCACACCCATACGGTACTCGTCAATCAACCAAGAAAATGGAAGACAAGATCACACAAATCGAAAAAACTCAGCTTGAAATACAAGAGAGTTTTAAGAAAGCGCAAGAGGATATGCATAAACAGATGGTGAAGGCTCAAGACGACATGATGGCAAAACTGGTTAGTTTGCTACAAGGAAATAGTATAATCCGAGAAGAGACTCCAGTTATCGGTCATGCGGCTGAGGAACCGTTATATCCCCCTGGCTTCACACCACCGCATGTCTATGCACAAGAAACCACGACCGTCCAACCGAAAAAAATACAAGTGAACCTACCTGGCTCTTCTACAAACCCGCAACCAATTAAAGATGTCCCTGATTTAGATGAGGAAGACAAAAAAGAACAGGATAAGGAGATTAAGAAAGAATGGAACAAATGAAACATGAATTCCGAGCTATGAAAGAAGATGCTAGCCTATGGAATTGACGCCAGAGAGCTAAGTCTGGTCCCTGATTTAGTACTGCCACCGAAGTTTAAAGTTCCAGACTTCGAGAAATTGAGGCACTATGCCTTCTGCACACATTCCAATGGAAAAAAGATCCAATGAGAGCTTCAGGCAATATGCCCAAGGTGGAGAGATGTGGCTGTACAAGTTCATCTACCATTAGAGGAGGAAGAAACCAATATGTTTTTTATAAATCTGAGGGCCCCGTTCTTTGGACATCTCATTGGAAATTTGTCCAATGGACATCTCATTGGAAATTTGTCCAAGAATTTTGCTGACATAGTTAATACATGAGAAATGATCGAGATGGCGATCAAAAGCGGGGCTAGACGGGGGGAGAATCTAGCCGAAAGCCTCCAGCAAGAAGGAAGATAATGAGGTCAGTAATGTGAAGAAATATTCTAATAACATTACAGTATCTCGATCACAAGCCACTGTATCGTCAGCATTAAATCCTGTCCAGCAAGGGGCGAAAGAACCAAGATAGGAAAGAGAAAGGGTTCAATTTGACCCTATCCCCATGACCTATAAAGAACTATTCCAGATCCTGTATGACAAACATGTGGTGTCACCTTACCACACTTCTCCAATACAACCTCCTTACCAAAATGGTTTGACATCAATGCTCAATTGAGTATCATGCGGGGCATCGGGGCATTCAATTGAAAATTGTTTGGCCTTTAAAAAGTTGGTGCAAAGATTAAGACAAAGAAATATCATCAATTTCGGTGATAGTGAGCAGCCGAATGTGGCTCAGAACCCATTGCCGAACCATGCAGGGACAGGGGTTAATGTTGTTATTGATGAAAGAGTGAACAGAGTCATAACCAAAGTCAATGAAGTGAAATCACCCATGCATTGGGTATGGGGGAAAATGGTCAAAATAGGTTGGTTGACCTTTAATGTTAACGGAATAGCATGCTTGCCCCTACCACCGTTGTGAGGATCATGTCATTCAAAACTGTGATGAGTTTAAGGCTTTGGTTCAAAGGCTGATGGATAGTAAAGACATGGAATTTTACCATGAAGCTATGGAGGAAGAAGAGATAGAGATTTGTGCTTCCGAGGATACATCCAAAGGAGTCTACAATGCCAATTGCCCTATGGTTATCATGCCGAAAGCCCGTATAGTAGAGAATATAACCCCAAAAGTGATGATCATACCCCCGTCGTCCTTTCCCTATAAGGATAGAAAACAGGTCCCCTGGAGGTACGAGTGCCATCTAGGTGATGTTGGTGTTTCAAAGGATGCCAAGGAAGAGGTGGATGAGGTAGGCCACTTCACCAAAAGTGGGAGGTGTTATTCTCCTAATCCGACCAGTGACCCAAAAAATAGCATCCCGGATAAAGGAAAAAGGTCGAGATACAACTGAAACTGAAAGATGATGAGCCAACAATTAATGAGCCTGTAACCGAGAACGAAGCTGTGGAGTTTTTAAAATTTTTGAAGCATAGCGAGTACAGCATCGTCGAGCAACTACACAAGTTGCCAGCTCGCATCTCAATCCTGGCTCTAATATTAAGCTCTGAGGCACATCGAAATGCCTTGATGAAGTCTTGAATCAGACCTTTGTGCCAAAATGTGCCAGTAGAAAAGATAGACCGGTTGGTTGCAAATATTCAAGCAGACAATTTCATCTCTTTCTCTGATGATGAAATCCCGTCCGGAATGATGGGAAATCCCAAAGCCCTGCACATTACCATCCAATGCAAGGGACATGTGTTATCGCGAGTACTAATTGACAACGGTTCTGCCCTGAATGTGATGCCATTAGTAACCTTGAAGAAACTACCGGTCAATAGTACACACATGAGAAATTGCCAAAGCATCGTTCGAGCTTTTGACGGAACAAAGAAGGAAGTTTTGGGGAAGATCGATATTCCTTTAACCATAGGCCCATCAACCTACGAGGTCGAATTCCTTGTAATGGATATAATGCCCTCCTATAACTGCTTGTTAGGAAGGCCTTGGATCCACCAGGCAGGAGTCATTCCATCTACTCTGCATCAGAAACTTAAATTTGTAATTGAGGGGAGATTGGTATGCCTTAATGCCGAGGAAGATATCATTGCTTCCATATCTACTACCGCTCCATATGTTGAAGTAGATGAAGATGCAGTCGAGTGCTCTTTCAAAGCCCTGGAATTTATTAATGCCATATTTGTTGGTGAAAGAAAGAAAATTCCAAAGCCTAGGCTATCAAACTGTACCAAAATAGGACTGAAAATGACCCTGGGAAGAGGAGCCAAGGTTGGAAGAGGGCTAGGGAGTCGCTTACAGGGGAATATTAGTCCAGTTTTTCCCGGTTTTAAGCTAGATCGTTTTGGTCTAGGATATCGCCCGACTTTAAAGGAAAAATTGAAAAATGTTCAAAAGAGCCAGGAAAAGAGGAGAGCCAGGTTAGCCATGGAGGATATTAAGTGGGAGCCTATGATTTTTCCATCGCTGCGTGACACCTTCATATCAGGGGGCCACATGTTTCAGGGGGACCGATCATCTAAAGAGCCTGTTATTGAAAATGCCCTGAGGGATTTGGGTATAAATGTGATATCAGAGGAAAGAATCGAAGACGGAGTAGCTATGGGCATTTACCCCGCACCACCAGGCTTTGTGCTAAACAATTGGACTGCAGAAGAATTATCTGTAGTTTACAAAACTATTTCAGAGTAATGCACAAAAACTTTCCCTATTGTCTAAACCCCGGGACAATATGTGATCTTCTGTAAGGGGTTAATCTATCTGCTTTTTTATTTTAATAAATAATGCATTCCTGTTAATTCACGAAATGACAAACATCATCTATTGCATATTTTTATTTATTTATTTATTATATATTATTATTTCATTCTATTTTGATATGGGTTAGATCCTCCTGTATTTGTATATGTATATATATCCTCTCGTTCGTTATTCTTTCAGGACCTCTGATATCAATGGTATGAATGTTGATGACTCTGACCCGAAGATAGATTTCGAGCTGCCCATATGTCAAGTGGAAGTTGGAGGTTATGATAATGATGAGGAAAATGACTTACCTTCTGAAATACTAAAAATGGTAGAGAGAGAAGATAAACAAATTATGCCTCATGAAGAGACCATTGAGATCTTGAATCTGGGATCAGAGGGAGACAAAAAGGAGATAAAAATTGGCACTATCATATCTGCTGAGGGACGACAAAATCTGATTGAGCTACTTCGAGAGTACAAAGATGTGTTTGCTTGGTCGTATGAGGACATGCCAGGTTTAGACACTGAGTTAGTGGTACATAAATTGCCAATAAAGCCCGAATGTAAACCGGTACAACAAAAGCTCAGAAGGATGCGACCTGAAATGCTGCTTAAAATTAAAGAAGAAGTAAAGAAGCAATTTGATGTTGGGTTCCTAAAAGTGGCCAAATATCCAGAATGGGTAGCGAACGTTGTTCCAGTACCAAAGAAAGATGGAAAAGTCCGCATGTGCGTTGACTACAGAGATCTTAATCGGGCCAGTCCAAAAGATAATTTTCCTCTGCCACACATAGACACCCTGGTGGACAATACAGCTGGAAACTTTCTATTTTCATTTATGGATGGGTTTTTAGGTTACAATCAAATATAGATGCATTCAGATGATATGGAAAAGACTACATTTGTCACTACGTGGGGCACATTTTGTTACAAGGTGATGCCGTTTGGGCTAAAGAATGCAGGGGCAACCTATCAAAGGGCCATGGTAACACTATTCCATGACATGATGCATAAGGAAATAGAGGTCTATGTCGATGATATGATTGTTAAAGCTAAAACGGAGGAAGAACACATCGAGAATTTGAGGAAACTCTTTCAAAGATTAAGGAAATGCCAGTTAAAACTCAATCCAAGCAAGTGTACCTTCGGGGTAACATCGGGAAAACTCTTGGGGTTTGTAGTAAGCAAAAAATGGATTGAAGTGGATCCTGACAAGGTCAAAGCTATTCAGAATTTTCCACCCCCACAAACACAAAAAGAAGTTCGAGGATTCCTGGGAAGATTAAACTATATTGCCCGATTTATTTTGCAATTAACCGAGAAGTGTGACCCTATTTTTCACCTTCTCCATAAAAATAACCCAGGAGTATGGAATGATGATTGCCAAGGAGCTTTTGAAGCAATAAAAGGATATTTATCGAATGCTCCAGTATTAATGCCACCAATATCAGGCAAACCATTAATCCTCTACTTGTCAATCTTTGAGAATTCAATGGGGTGTGTATTAGGGCAACATGATCAAATTGAAAAAAGAGAAAGAGGAATTTATTATCTCAGCAAAAAGTTCACTGATTGTGAGGCAAGGTACTCGCCAATAGAAAAGTTGTGTTGTGCTTTAGTTTGGACTACCCGAAGGCTCAGGCAGTATATGTTGTATCACACTACTTGGCTGATATCTAAACTTGATCCTCTGAAATATATAATAGGTGTACCTGCTTTATCTGGAAGATTGGCTTGTTGGCAAATCTTATTGTCTGAATTTGACATCCAATATGTAAGCCAAAAAGCAGTTAAAGGAAGTGTTGTGGCCGATTTCATTGCAAGTAGGGCTTCTGAAGAGTATGAACCACTGAACTTTGATTTTCCAGACGAAGATTTAATGGTTATTTCAACTGAGGAGGTAGTTTCCTCTAATAATAAACAGTGGAAGATGAATTTCGATGGTGCCTCGAATGCCTTGGGGCACGGGATTGGGGCAATTCTCGTCTCACCTGGTGGAAAACACTATCCTTTTACCAGCCGATTGAATTTTGATTGCACAAATAACATGGCCGAGTATGAAGCATGTATTCTGGGTCTTAGAGCGGCCATTGAGCGTAAAGTGAAAACACTTAAAGTATACGGAGATTCAACACTGGTAATTTATCAACTCAGAGGTGAATGGGAAACAAAGGATACGAAGTTGGTGGAATACCATAAGTTAGTCCTACAGCTCATTAAAGAATTCAAGAGAGTGACATTCCATTACCTTCCCAGAGAAGAGAATCAAATGGCGGATGCTCTGGCCACTTTGGCAGCAGCCTACAAAGTCAATGAATATTCAAGCATGATGCCTATTACGATGCAAGCTTATGGGTATCCAGCCCATTGCTATAGCATAGAAGAGGAAAATGATGGAAATCCTTGGTATTACGACATCATGCAATATATTAAATATCAAAACTACCCTGAGCATGCCACTGAGAATGAAAAAAGAACTATTCGAAGAATGGCGGTAGGGTATGTGCTTGATGGTAATATCTTGTACAAGAAGAGTCATGATCAGGTCTTGTTGCGATGTGTGGATGCCAAAGAAGCCAGAACGATTATTGAAGAAGTGCATGAAGGAGTATGTGGTACTCATGCTAATGGACACGCAATGGCTAAACAAATAATGAGATTTGGATATTATTGGTCAACCTTGGAAACTGATTGTATCAATTTCTCCAGAAAATGTCACAAATGCCAGCTCCATGGCCATTACACGTAATGACTGCTCCATGGCCATTCTCTATGTGGGGCATGGATGTTATTGGTCAAATTTTACCCAAAGCTTCTAATGGTCATCGTTTCATATTCGTGGCAATAGACTACTTCACTAAATGGGTAGAAGCAGCCTCCTATGCAAATATTACTCAGTCAACAGTTTGCAAGTTCTTGAAGAGAGAAATTATTTGTCGGTATGGGCTACCAGAAAGGATCATCACTGACAATGCCTTGAATTTAAACAACAAGATGATGAAGTCAACATGTAAACAGTTCCATATTAAACATCATAATTCTACCACCTATCGTCCAAAGATGAATGGAGCGGTGGAGGCAGCCAATAAGAATATCAAGAGGCTCATACAGAAAATGACTGAGACCTATAGAGACTGGCATGAGAAGCTACCATTCGCTCTATTTGCCTATCGAACTTCAGTGAGAACGTCCATTGGGGCAACTCCGTTTTCTTTAGTTTATGGGATGGAGGCTGTGCTACCCATCGAGGTTGAGATTCCGTCACTACGAGTGCTATCAGAGGTTAAGCTAGATGAAGCAGAATGGGTGCAAGCTAGGTATGATCAGTTGAATTTGATTGAGGAAAAAAGATTAAAAGCTATCTGCCACGGGCAAATGTACCAGAAACGTATGATAAGGGCACATAACAAAAAAGTTCACCCACGAGAGTTTCAAGAAAGAGACCTGGTGCTAAGAAAGATTTTATCAGTTCAAAAAGACTTTCGAGGTAAATGGATGCCAAATTGGGAAGGACCTTATGTGGTAAAGAAGACCTTTTCTGGAGGAGCTTTGATACTCACCGAGATGGATGGACCATAGTTACCTAACCCTGTGAATGTTGATGCAGTCAAAAAGTACTTCGCCTGAAAAAAAGAAAAAATTAAATAAGGGTTCAAGATGAAAACCCGTAAAGGGCATCTTGAAACCAGAGAAGGTATCAGGTTGAAAACATGTAAAGGGCAGCTTGAGAATTGTGTAAATTCAGAATTTGTACATAGAAGAGGTTCTGAATTAGTTTTGAAGGCTTGAAATGGTAGTCATAGGTTAGGGCTGGAAATCGAAAAGCTTGGGTAACCAGAAAGTAAATGAGATTCAAACACTGACTTATGGCATCCAACAATCAGGAATTTGGTAGTACAGGAGAACTTCACATCCTTATGCATTACCATAATCCTCAAGATCCCCTTCACAGAAGCTACACTCGGGTTTTCTTACGGCATGTCAGTTCAAAAGCATTCATACTATTGATGCCTGATGACGCCTACTATGTTTTCTTTTGATTATTCCAGTTAAAAGTTTGTCATGTATTCACCCAAAATAAACTCTTTATAAATAAAAAGATGTTTTAACCATGTCGCAAGCATCCCGATTAAAAATAAAAACATGTGGATTAGCTCGGGAAACATGAGATCATTGTGCATTATTGTACAAAAAGTTTTGGAAAATACAGATATTCCAAAGCCGAAAATGGTTTAAGCATAAGACTTACGCAATGACAGGCCCCAAGAAGTTGAAGCCTATGGATACACGCGAATGCTCAACAATGAGAGATAACCCAAGAGGTTTTATCACTGATCAAATAGCGAGTCATGAGAAGCACATGGGTTCAAAGAGAATCAAAGTCAGGTTCAACCAAAGAGTGTTCAACCAGGGTTTTCGATCAAGATGAACTGCTGTTTTTTTTTTGTGCCCAAATCAGACTAAAGTAGAAGGCCATTAACAAAAGAAAATTCTCATTTGAAAAGAAAATATCCTCAAAATAGCTGCATCATTGCACACATTTTAGGCATAAATAGGATCATGACATAAAATGCATAAAAATGAGTGCTTGCAGGTTGTCTTAAAATAAAGAACATAGATGTAAAGACCCAACATAGAAATAACCAATTCAAATTTCTATGTTTGGTCATGACAAGACAAGTTTCCGCAAGAGAAATCTTTTCAAAAAAAAAACTATCATTCAGAGACTTTCAGGTACAATGTTTTCAAATTCTCAAACACATACTAACAAAGGTTAATGATTAATTTTCAGGTTCGATCTTGATTCAATGGATCAAATCCCCCAGATCTGATATTTCCTTCAGAGTAAGCGGAACATGTCTCTCTTATCCAAGATTTGATATTCCCTTCAGAGTAAGTGGAACAAGTTTATCCTGATTCAATGGATCAAATCCCCCAGATCTGATATTCCCTTCAGAGTAAGCGGAACAGGTCTCTCTTATCCAAGATTTGTTATTCCCTTCAGAATAAACGGAATATGTCTCTCTTATCCAAGATTTGAGTGACAATGGAACAATTCTACCCTGATTCAATGGATCAACTCTCCCAGATCTGATATTCCCTCAGAGGAAGCGGAACATATCTCTTTCTTTCAAGATTTGATATTCCCTGAGTGACAGTGGAACAAATCTGCCCCGATTCAATGGATCAACTCTCCCATATCTGATATTCCCTCAGAGGAAGCGGAACATATCTCTCTCTTTCAAGATTTGATATTCCCTGAGTAACAGCGGAACAAGTCTACTCTGATTCAATGAATCAACATCTCCAGATCTGATATTCCCTGAATGACAGCAAAACAGATCCCTCATCATATTTCAAATCATGAAGTTGACCAGACGAAAAAAAAATGCATTGTCTTTTCATCTTTGCCCTATTCTTGTTAACACAAGAATGTGCAAAGAGGGGCAGCTGTCAACACTCATTTTTTCATCTCGTCTTTTAATATTTTATTATTATTTTTTTTTATTGTTGTTGTTGTTAATAATTATTATTGTATTTTACATGCAGGCCAAATACAAATAAATTCCAGAGCCCAATACAAAGCTCAACATCAACCCAATTACATGACCCAACTTGAAGCCCAAGTACCACACCCTTGCAGCACCATCACGTGAAGTACCCAAATCTTCAGAGAACGTCATTGCATACGCCCAAATATTCACCTGCTCCAATCGAAGTCTCACCAAAAAGAAAGAAAATATCATGCAACGACAAAGGGATTAGGTGAAGAAAATGGAGATAAAAACTAGAGGCAGTTAACGAAAAAAAGGGGGAGGAAAAAAAAGATAGAGAGCATCTTTGTAACAATTTACTCAGTTTCCAGTGAAAGAAAAGCATAATTATTGTAATAGTTGATCTTCATACGAAAAGAGAATACATAACAGATCTTTTCCGAAGGTATATATTATCTTCTTTGTTTATTTTTTAATTTGTACCAAAATCAGCAATTGAAGAATATTTTATTTAATATATTTTTTCTTTAATGATTGTAAGGTATATATTATTAGAAATACGCTTGAACTAATATAAATAATGTAGAAATAGGCAATTAAATTTACCTTGGTTGGTTGGGGTTTCTGTCGCTAGTGTAAGAAATCTGGGGTTGTGGGTTTTGTGGTCAGGTTAAGTAACCAGTCGAGTAGAGTATATCCTTCACGATGCGGTGACCGGTCAAGTAGCTCTGATTTAGACGACATGCAACCTACGAATAGGAGGAAAAACCATTATCAAGTAAAAAATAAGAAATAGAGAGAAGTAAGGAGTAGAACGTTTACCTTAGGAGGTTTAGCCCCTCGTCGGATAGTTGGTGTTCTTACCGGCGTTGAGAGAGGATGGAGTCGAGGATTAGATAGGAAGAAAATATGAACCTCGGATTTGTGAAGAAAAAGGTAGAAGAGATGCACTGTAGCTCGGCGACCAAGCGATTGTTGGTTCTTGTTGAGCGGTTGAAGGAGAAAGTTGAAGAAAAAGGTAGAAGAGAGGCGCTGGAATATGTTAGATTTAACATAAATTAGGTTTGATAATTTAATGTTTTATTTAACTTTCATTAAACAGTGTCGTTTAATAGGATTTGAGAATAAAGAGTGGCACAGTAATATTGTTTTTACAAGTGAGTCTAAAGTTAATTTTAACTTATTAAGAAAGTTTGACTATTGAAGCATGGGTTATTCATTTTAGGGGCCATCCAAATTTTCGATTTCATGCATTTTGATCCTTAAATAATTGTTTTCATGTTTTAAATTTTATCTCTATGTTTTACCCGCATTTAATTTCAGTTCTAAAGGGTAATATATTTAGTTTTTATTTGTTTAGACATTTCACCTTTACTTTTTGCATGTTTAATTTTAGTCCCTTATATATATTTTATTTTAATTTTGACATGATAATTTAATAACTTATAATTTTAGTTCTATTTTTATTTTTACATGTTTATGATTTTATTTTCTACTTTTGCTTTGACTTCCTATTTATTTTAATTGTAATGGGTAAATTGATTGACTTTCCATATTTGTTTGATTATAATATGCAGAATATTAAATGTGTTTATATATGACTTTGTCTACTTTACGTATATATGGTATATTTATATATGTTAAATGTATCCCATAATTGGATTTTATATTTTGTGATAGGTAGTGATCTGTACATATATGCATTATTCTAATTATGGTAATATGTAAATGTACATACTAAACACGTAAATATTTTTTGTAGGTTTACATTAAATATGTAATTAGCAAATAGGTCCAATTTCCATCATTTTTGGAATCATGTTAACAGTTACACTCATTTCTTTTAATATATATGTCTATTAAAAATCTATTCTTCATATTTATGTGAGTATTTACTTCATTGTGATATATATATCATTAATTGCATAGTGCATATATATACATATATATGTTTATACCGTATATATGTTTGTATTAATTGCATATAATTAAAGTTTGATTATATTGTTTTATATGTAAGTTATTTGTTCCTTCATGTATATGTTTGAAGCCCGATTCATAAATAGATATCATCATAATCATCATTTGACTCGAATTAAAATAAATTGACTAAGGATAATATTCGATCATTTTAAAATTATCAAAAGAAATTTTGTAATACGTAAATATTTAATCTATTTTTAAATATAGCATTAAGTATTAATACTAGAACTTACATTTTAAATTTGAGCTCCTAGGTTCCTTAATTTTCATAATTTGAAACTTTAAGTTAGAAAAGACCTTAATTTACTTTTAGTTTAATTAGGGCAAATAAAATTTTGTTTGATTGCATTGTTTTTAAAAATCTAAGGTACTATTCACTTATTAAAGAAATAATAGTATATCTCCCGCGATCGTGCTCAGGGGGTGACTACTGGTAATTCTCTGAATAAGTCAACATCCTTTTCAAAATCACATCATGTTTTTTTCTAAAAATAAGGCAATATTCAGTTATTAAGCACAATAGTTGATCTCCCGCATTTACGCTCGGGGGCGAATGCTATCGGTTTCGATAAATGAATACCCTTTTTAACTTTGCATCATTAATAATTATTAAATTAAATAAAGATCGAACTCTAAATTTCCGATTTTAAATATAGGGTAATCAACTAGGTACCAATTTTTGGGCGCTTGTGGGGGGTGCTAATCCTTCCCCACGCGTAACTGACTCCCGAACCTGATTTCTAGATTTTCGCAGACCCCAAAACTCGGTATTTTATTAAAATAAAATGTTTTATTAAAATCACCTGGTTTTCACGGTGTTCCAATCTCACCTTAAATGATTGGTGGCGACTTCTCACCTATCGAAACGATTTTCAAAGAGATACCCCCGAGTCGGTAACCGTCTTTTCCCTTCGGGCGAAAAACGGTTACGACAAGGAGGTTGAAAATTCGGAAGCTCTAAAGCTTGGGATTAATCATACCAGAAGGAATACCCAATACCGATGGCAAAAACTAGAGATTAATTATTGCAAAGTAAACACTGATGGGTCTAGAAACCCGAATAATGGAGATGCAATGTGCGGAGCAGTAGCTAGAGACTATAAGGGTAACTGGCTCTGGGGATTTGGCAGGAAAATAGATAAATGTACCTTATTGGAAGCAGAACTCTGGGGAATTCATGAAGGTTTAAAAATGGCGTGGATGAAAGGAGATAGGAAAATAATTTGGAATCGGATAACAAGGAAGCAGTAAACCTGATAATCAATGGATCTACTGAACACAGATATCCAATAATCCTTCTACACATAGACATTCTGTTCAAAAGAAATTGGGAGATTAAGATTCAGAACATACCGAGGGAGGCCAACCGCGTCGCAGATTTCATTGCCAAGCTAATAAGGAACCAGAAGAGGATATGGTCTATCTGTACACTCACCCTAAGGAAGCTGAAGAGCTTATTAGAGATGATGTAACAGGCTTCTAAGAGGCCCAGTCTCCTGTATTAAACCAAATATATATATATATATATTTATATATAAAAGGAATTCATTTACATAAGTATAAAAATATTTTATTATTTTACGAACTAATCAATTTCAATGATTAAAGAGATTGATATTATCTCTATGGGTTAGGATTCAAGCACTAGCATCTACAGAGTATTTGAGTATTTATTGTTAAATGAATTAGAGTCTTTAAAACAAATACAATTCCTTGTAATAATCATAGATTAATAAAAAAATATTTTTTTATATATTTTTATAATTTTTTGTATGATTAATATTTAATAATATTATCGTTGATATCATCAATATAATATTTCTTGTTATGCATATAAAATTTCGTTTCGGTCTTAACATATATATCATATGGATTGAGAGTATTGTCCTTTTAATATATATTTAACAGCTACAAGTTTTTTGTATTAAATAGATAGTTAAACATTTTATTTTACTTGAAACATCTAAATAAAGTATGAAATATGACGGTCAATTTGTTAAATATTGATCATAAAAAGGTTTATGAAAGTGTGGAAAATTAAATAGTTTCACATTAAAGTAAGAAGATCTTGCTGGATTTTTATACTCTAGATTAAGTGATTTATATAATTACTGAATTCATTTGAACTGAAATAAAATAATAATATTTTATGTTATTTTGTTGTGTTTAGGGCCCTTAAAATTAGGGTCTGTTTGTTTCCCGTAATTGGAATTACGGAATTGGTTTTCCCCGAATTCCCGTGTTTGTTTCACGTAATTCGTTTTCCGAAAAATGTTTTCCCGTGTTTGTTTCACGTAATTCGTTTTCCGGAAAACGTTTTCCCGTGTTTGTTTCACGTAATTCGTTTTCCGGAATGTAATTCATTTTCCTAGTAACAGAATTTCCTTTGTGTTTTCTGTAAAATGACTTACGGATTCATTTTCCGTAAGTCATTTTCCGAACTTTTCACTTCAAAGCAAAAATACTCAAAAATAATTTTATTTTATGAATTTAATATTAATAAAATATTTTAATATCATTTTCATCAAAATATTAATTATTAAAATATTTAAAATATATTTATTAATATTTATAATAATATAATATTATATTTTTAATATTATATAAAATAATCAATTATATTATAATAATATAAGATATTATATTTTTATTTTAATAATATATAATAAATTTTTTTATATTTAATAATGAATAATATTATTTATATTTCAATAATATTTTAGTAAAGATATTAAAATATACTAATTAATATTTTTAAAATATAATATAGTACTATTACTTTAATAAATAATTAATATAATTTATAAAATTTTATTTCACTAAAATATACCGAAAAAATGTTTAAATAACATCTTCCAAACATCATAAAACGTTTTCCAGATGTTTTCCAGAAATGTAATTCATTTTCCAAAAATGTAATTCATTTTACAGAAATGTAATTCATTTTCCAGAATTCAAATTCTAGTAATTCATTTTCCAGTAATTCAAATTCCAGTAATTCAAATTCCAGTAATTCATTTTCTGGAAAACCAATTACAGCTAAACAAACAGACCCTTAATGTTATATGTAGAAGTGATAAAGTCATAAGTAAATATCGACTCATTATTATTTATGTTTTAACAGGATACATACGGCAATATAAGGTTTATTATGATATAGAAGACAACTTACATTGGGTAATCTAAACATGTTTATAATCTATATAGTTATCTTAGGAAATTTTTTTCATATTTGTATCAATAATAAATTTTAAATAATAATAAGTCAAAATTAAAAAACTTGACTAAAAAAATCAATAAGAGTCAATTTAAGTGAGACCGAGGAGTAATAAAAAATTACAGCTTAATTGAAGAGTAAATGATATCATCTCAATGATATTGTATGGCTTGTTGAAAAATAGGACGTGATCATTCGTCAAGGATGAATGATTTAATTATTACTTGTGTAAAAATTATTTTCAGCCTGTAGTTTATAATGAAATACCAAGGTAAAATGATTAGAGTGGATGAACAAATAAAATTCAAAGGGATTACAAATATCTTAGGAAAGTAATATGTTTATGGAAAAATCTTGGACAAAAGCTATAAGGTATGCTTTCATTAAATTTATATGTGTGGGAGTTCAGTCTTGATATTATAATAACATATCTTCCTGACTTAAATAAAAGAGATATATTTAATTAACGAAAATATTAGATTAAATTATCTCATTAACGGATTGTATGATTAGATTATGAACTCAGAGAAAAATATGAATAAGAAACATACTTAATTGAGTAATCATTTTCTCATGTGAAAATGAAAATAAATAATGTTGGATCATTATTTAATCGAGTTTGAATGTGGTATATTAAATTAATAGATTATTATTTGATCTCTAAAAATTAGTGTAATAATTTTAAACTATTTTTTTATTTAATTGATTTAAAGTAATATATTAAATTAACGAAACATTTTTTATAATTAATGAAATTAAAATATAAAATTAAATAAATTTTATATAAGTTCTAACATTGTAAAATTGTCCTGATTTTATGAAATTAGAATAAAATTATATAATTCCTAAAAGAAAGAGAATAAAATTATATAACGTTATTTAATGATAAAAAATTAATTCATATAATTAATTAATTTTAATTCTATATTAAGATTAATTTGAAACTATTTTAATTATTAGACATTGGTTGAATATTTAAATTCTTAGTTTTAAGAATTTAATTAATATAATTAAGGATGATTCTGTCACGCTCGACGAGTACCAATGAGCACCATTAACAATAAATATTATTAATTTAATTTATAAAACTTTAAAATTATAAATTACTCAATGTATAATTATAAATTAGTTAAAACTCTAAACCTAAATTATTTAAAATAAAATATTAATTACATTATTTTTATAATCTTATTTTAAATAATAATTAGATCAAATATTAACTCCTAAATTTAAAAAAAACTATTTTTTTTGTTTTGAAATCGCCACCACTACTGTTACTACTGTCATTGTCGTCACTACTCCTGTCGTCATCGTTACTGCTATCGCCCTGCTATTGCCGCTGCGTCAAAACAAGAAAATAGAATTTATGATTTTTTAATTTAGGGATTAATATATTTGATCTAATTATTATTTAAAATAAGATTATAAAAAATAATGTAATTAATATTTATTCTAAATAATTTAGTTTAGTTTTTTAACTAATTTATAATTACACGTTGAGTTCTTTACAATTTTAAAGTTTTATAAATTAAATTAATGGTGTTCATCGTCAGTGATGCTTATCGATACTCGTTGAACGTCGTAGAATTTTCCTATAATTAATTAAATGAGACAAAAATATTTTTAAAAGAAAATACCCTTTTTTGCGAAAATTGTACTTAATTAAATTATTATATTAAAAAGTAAATCAAATACACTTTAAAACTAAAAGTACATCAATTGAGTCATTTGACCAGTTTAACGTTATGTTTTAACTGTAAGCGGAAGTTATTCAAAATTTGGATTAATTAAGCTCTTTCGACGTTGAGTAATGAATTAATGAAGATGATTCGAAAGGAGTGAATGTTGTTAAATGGGTCTGCCAACCCCAGGGAGAAAGGGGGGCTTCTTTATGAAATTGGAGTTTTCCTTGTTAATTACGCTCGAATTGTCTTTGTGTGGACATTTAAGTTACGTATGCGGTCGTTATTTTAGTTGCGTTACACTTATAATGATTATGATTATTGTAGATATTAAAATTATATAATAACGTACCTTATTTAAATCGTCTTTGGGTCAAAGTGTTGGAGTCGAAATATAAGTGGGAGGGCTTCAATGTATCATGGATTTGAAAAGACATAGTTTGTGTTTTTTTTTGTCCCAATACCCCAATCGGGTTAATTATTTAGGGTATTGGCCAACATAAACTTTATTTTGAAAAAGTACAGGATTTTCTATAGTGAATATCGAACTCGTCACCTCGAGGTGGTGAGATCCTAAAGATATTATTTTTAAATTGTCCTCGTGAAGTGGGCCCTTTATGGGTCATTATTTTATTATCATTAAAATGACTTGTTATCTTGACGCGACGAGTCTGTTAAAAAAATATTTTTTAAAATTACAAAAATAAAATTAAATTAAAATTAAAAAAATCGTGTGAAACTCGTCACCTCGACGTGATAAGTTCCTTCAAATTTAAAGAAGTAGTCGTTTATCAACGGTTGTATGGGCAACGGTCATGGCCAATGAAAAAAATAGGGTTTGGGTTTTAGTTTCTCATCAAACCTTGAATCCAAAAAAATTACAAAAAAGCATACCTTCTGTCAAAATCTCAAAAAATAACAATCCGAGAATATATGTTGCGCCTAAATAACGTCCATGTTTCGTCGATCGTACGTCGGTCGGATGATGAATTGAATATTCATAAGTATAGGATGACATACAGAGAGCCGCTTAGCGGACCATGATATATCTACAACAATCTGGTCTATTTTCGACCTTATTTGTGCGTGACTTCAAGTTGTACCCGATGTTGATTGAGGCTCTGGTCGAATGTTGGTAGCCCGAGACGCACACATTCCACTTCCCGAGTGGTGAAGCAACGATTACTTTGAAAGACGTCACTTACCAGCTCGGTGTTTCTGTGAATGGAGCCCTCTTGGTGAGTCAGAACATGTACGACCCCGCATCGTTGGTCTACCAAGTTTTGGGAAAATGACCACCATCTGACATCATCGACGACTTTCAGGTATGGATAACATGGTTGGAATCGAAATTCCAAGTGAAGGACGATTCTATTGAGAAAGAGGTTATTTTCGCGTCTTGAACATATCTTATCCAACTGATCGGAGGGGTATTATTACCGGATAAATCCGATAATTTGGTGCACACTCAATATCTGCGATATTTAGAAGACTTCGTTGTGTGTCGTAATACCAGTTAGGGCTCAACGATTTTGGCCTTTCTGTACCGGGAGCTTTGCAAGGCTGCAATTGTCCAGTCTGGTCGAAAAGCAGATGTAGCAGGCTGTCTAATATTGCTACAATCGTGGTGTGGTATCGATTCCCATTTTTGACGTCGATTACAACAACCCCGGTCTAGTTTCCTCTGGCTGCAAGGTAATTATTTTTTTATGATTTTTTTAATTCCATAAATTTCATTTTTTATTTATTTATAATATTTTCTTTTATTTTTAAAAATTAAGATGGCGTCATAAAATATCCGAGATGAAGTTGGCGGGTGCCACTGTGCGAGATATACGGTTGAGGATCGACATCGTCGGTTGAAATGCGGTATGACATACGATTTTTTTATTTTTTATTTTTTATTTTTTTAATCTTTTTAATTTTATATATACTTTGATATTTAATATTTACAGTTCTCTTGACTTTCATATATTGACAAGGAGATCAATAGTTTTTGCCAAGGGGATTTTTTTAGGGTCCCAGTTATGGTGTGTCGTGATGTTGTTTCTGCATTATACGATTGTTGAGTGGCACACTGCTGATAGAGTGATGCGACAGTTTGCGTCGCATCAACCGATTCCTACGTGATAGTTGATATGGACGCGCTCTATAGAATTGATATGCGTGGGAAACATACCGAAAATAGGTCAGTAAAATACGCTATATACATCGATGCTTGGAATCAGCGTGAACAATTGCTCCGCCCACGTCTCACCGCTAAACCTAGATTTTGACTATTCTCCATGTCTCTGAAATTACGAAGGAAATGGGAGACCATATCTCACGACACCGGAAGAGAGGGGAGAATGGGAACATCACCAGGCCACATGTGCCAAGTCCAAGTCGAAGTCCAAGAAGAAAGCATCGTCGTCGTCTTATTCCGCTTCAGTATCTACAACTGAAGAGTACTATTATGCATTTCAGGCTAGTTTCAGCTTCTATCCTCCATTTCATACTTCAGCCGAGACTCGACCGAATTGGGTTGGAGGTTCATGGGATGCATTGCAATACACTCAAGCATCTTTAACAGAATATATGGTTGTGAGTGAGTGGGATCATATCCTATATGATCAACAACGTATAAGCCAATTCGATGCAGTTACGACAATGATGGCTTCAAATGTCATAAATCCATCACCGTATTTCGAAGGTAGATCGTATAGTGTGTTAAGTACACCTCCTCGGCAAGACGACGATGACGGCGACAATCAAAGCCTACAACCCCGGTGTACTCAACGAGTCTAACATCATTATTATTCGACCCCTCCACGACATCGTCAAGAACTTAGGAAATATAAATAAATTTTCTTTGTAAATATTTATTTTTTTCCAATTATTTAATTACTTTGTATTTGTTAAAATATAAATAAATTCATTATTTTCTTTTAATTTTAATTTTTTTTTAAATTTTATCAAGCCGAACTCATCATTTCGAGGTGAATAGTTCCAATTGACTATTGGCCATAATAATTGCCCGTATAGTCGTTGACTCACAGCTACTTTTTTTAATTTGAAGGAGCTCGTCACGTCGAGGTAATGAGTACCACACGATTTTTTTTAAAATTTATACTTTTTATTTTTTTTATTTTATTTTATTAATTTAAAAAATTAAACAGACTCGTCACGTTAAGGTGACGAGTCATTTTATTGATAATAAAATAATAACCCACATAGGGCCCACTTCACGGGAATAATTTAACGAGTTCGGTGTTCGCTATAGAGAATGTCGTAGTTTCCAAAATATAGTTTATGTTGGCCCAATACCCTAAATAATTAACTCGCTTGGGGTATTGTGCCAAAAAACCCATAGTTGGGTTTGGTAAGATTAGGGATGGGCATGAGAGTTGATAACTCTGTAAAAAGTCACATTTTAGGGCCTTTTAACTTAAGTTATTGAATGTTTAAAGGCTCATTTAGGACCATGAAGATGCATTTAGAAGCATTTAGTTGCATGTGGTGGATTTCGGTTTGCCGTGGCATTTTATTTTTACAGCGGTGCTACTTTATGGGAAAGGTACTTATCTGATGATGTGCAGGTATTGAGAGCAAGGAGAAGAGGAAAGAAAATGTCGTGACATAAGGAGATTGTTGAGCAAAATGAATTTGACGAGGTCAACCAGCATTTTGAAAGTACTGTAAGTGCGGGAAGATATTTTTGAAGCCAGCTGTATCCAGCTGTTCGAGAGCTTTGCCCGAGAAATCCACCTCAAAGATACGCCTAGAGGGATTAGCGCTGTAACCGCCGGTTCTGTTGATGACGCCGCCTGACCCTGTAGATCCTGGTTGTCCTTGTAGATCTTGGCTGTCCTTGGGCGTCTGCCACGATATTATGCCGGTCACTCAGCCAGCTAAACAGGATGTATCATCACCTGTCTTACCCGACTCCCAAGCAAAGTTAACCATGGTTTGGGAAAGTCAACTCTTAGTTCAAGGGTTGCTTTTCCCCTATAAATAGAGGATGAAGCCACATTGTTAGAGACTTTGGTTCCACCCAGATTTGAGCTTAAAAAGTTATAGAGAGAAGGTCTCATCTTTCTCCGTCAATCCTACTTGTCGTGGCATTTCTCATTGACAAGTCGAAGGGAGTGGCGTTCTAAGCATCCGAGAGGAGCTAGTTCTCTAGGATTAGTTCTTGGTGGCCGAGAGGAGCATTTGGCAGTACACGTTGAAGGCTTTTTCTCCTCCCTTTAATTCTTGCTTTCATATTTTATTGTTGGGTTGTACGGAACGAATAAAACTTGCTTTGTGCTTGCTTATTTCGAACCCCTCCATGAACTAATCCTATTTGATGGGAATTCGTGATAGGTATGGCTCGTGATAGGTACAGGGTTACTTATGTAATTATGTACCAGGATTTTTATTATAAATAGAGATGTAACCTAAACCTATGAAACATTGAATAAAACTTCTAGCACCGCCTAGGCACCGAGGACGTAAGCACATTGCCGAACCTCGTTAAAATTCTTATGTTCTTTCGTTTTCTTTTTTCTATTCTTCAACAATTGGTATCAGATGTCAGGAGCAAAATTCGAAGTTGCAAAATTCGATGGTCAGGGTAACTTCGGATTATGGCAAACGAGGGTGAAGGATCTGTTGGCGCAGCAGGGGATCATGAAGCTTTGCAACCAACAAAGCCAGCGTCGATGGAGGAGGACGATTGGGAAGAATTACAACAACGAGCGGCAGGAACCATACGATTATGCTTGGCGGACGAGGTTATGTATCACGTTATGTATTTGTCGTCTCTAGACGAAATTTGGAGAAAGTTGGAAAGTCAGTTTATGTCCAAATCCTTAACGAGAAAACTGTATCTGAAGCAGCGGCTGTATGGGCTGAAGATGCAGGATGATCATGATTTGGCGCAACACGTGAATGTCTTCAATCAAATCATTTCTGATTTGGCTCAGCTTGATGTGAAAATTGAGGATGAAAACAGAGCGATGATTCTGTTGTGTTCGTTGCCTCCCTCTTACGAACATATGGTGACTACCCTTACATATGGGAAAGAGACTATCAACGTTGAGGATATTACTGCAGCCTTGTTGGCTCACAACCAGCGGAAGCAGAATGCAGGGGAAAATCTCAAGCCGGCAGCTTATATGTCAAGGGTAATCGAGACCATGGACTGAAGCCAAAGAAGGCAAGGTCTGGCAAGCGGAATTCTAGAACCAAATCTAGGGATAAGAAGACAATTCACTGTTACAAGTGCAAGGAGGCGGGACATATGAAGCGAGACTGTCCGAAGTTGAAAAAGCAGACTGATGAGAAGCGTGATATTTCATCCAAGTCTGTGAACGTGGTCGAGGATGAAAATTCTGATTGTAGTGAGGGTGATATGCTTTTTATTTCAACGACTCAATTGATGGATGTGTGGATTCTTGATTCTGGATGTTTTTATCACATCACGCCAAATAGGGAATGGTTTTCGACATACAAGTCGGTTAATTCTGGTTCTGTTTATTTGGGTGATGATCGATGTTGCAATATTGTTGGTATTGGTGATGTCAGAATTAATATGTATGACGGCTCTGTTCAGACGTTTAGTGGTGTTCGACATATCCCAGATTTGAAGAAGAATTTGATTTATTTGGGCACTTTGCACAAGAATGGTTTTATCCCTAAGGCAGATGAGGATAGGGAGACCATTCGGATTGTTAAAAGAGCTTTGACAGTGATGAAAGGAAATACGACTGCAGGGAATATTTACAGATTGTTAGGGAGTGCTGTTGTAGGTGGAGTTCATTATGTTGAGTCCCGTGATGATACAACCAAATTGTGGCATATTCGTCTTGCTCATCTTAGTGAACGTGGTATGACTGAATTACATAAAAGAAATCTATTGCATGGTGTTAAAAGTTGTAAGCTCGACTTTTGCAAGTATTGTGTTCTTGGTAAACAGACTAAAGTTCGTTTCAAGACTGCGAAGCACACAACTGAAGGGATTCTTGATTATGTGCATTCGGATGTATGGGGGCCTTCCACGACATCGTCTTTGGGTGGATCTAGGTATTATGTTACCTTTATTGATAATTTTTCACGGAAAGTTTGGGTGTATTTTTTGAAACACAAGTCTGATGTTTGTGAGAAGTTCAAGCTGTGGAAAGATGAGGTAGAAAACCAAACAGGATGAAAAATTAAGTGTTTGAGGTATGAAAATGGTACGGAGTACACAGATTCATAGTTTCTACAGTTCTGTAAGGAGCATAGGATTAAGAGGCATTTTACAGTGCGTAAGACACCAAAACAAAATGGTGTTGCGGAACGGATGAACAGGTCGTTGAATGAAAGAGCCAGATGTTTGCGGTTGAATGCAGGGCTTCACAAACACTTCTGGGTTGAGGCTGTTAACATGGCGTGTTATCTTATCAATAGATCGCCAAGGGCATCATTGGCTGGGAAAGTTGCAAAAGAGGTATGGACTGGTCAAGATGTTAGTTTTGATAACTTACAGATTTTTGGTTGTCCTGCTTATGTGCATGTACCTGCTGATGAGAGATCCAAACTTGATGCAAAATTGAAGGAGTGCATTTTTTTGAGTTACAAGAAAGGTGTCAAAGGATTCAAGTTCTGGGATCCAGTTACGAAGAAAATTGTGATCAGTAGAGATGTTGTTTTTGATGAACAATCCATGTTGCAGCAAACGAAACACACGACAGTGGTGAATTTCGAGCAGTTTCCAGTTGAGAAACCAGAAACTTCTCAACCGACTTCTGGTGGTTCCGCTACGGATGATTTGCAGGATTATAGTCTCGCCAGAGACAGGGTGAGACGGACGAATATAAAGCCCTCGAGCAGATTGTGTTTTGAAGATTTGTTCTCTTTTGCACTTACTGTTAGCAGTGATGATTCGGTTACTTTCATGATGTCGTTACTAGTCAGGAAAATGACAAGTGGATGGATGCCATGGTTGAGGAGATGGAGTCTTTGAATCACAATCGTGCATGGGAGTTAGTTCCCCTTCCTGAGGGAAAGAAGCCGATTGGTTGCAAATGAGTGTATAAAAAGAAACCAACAGTAACAGAAAAACAGGGGGATAAGTTCAAGGCTCATTTGGTTGCAAAGGGTTTTTCACAGCAGAAAAGAGTTGATTATGATGAAATCTTTTCTCATGTGGTCAGGCACACTTCAATCCGAGCAGTACTTACATTCGTGGCTAGTTGGGATTTGTATTTAGAGAAGATGGATGTTAAAACTGCTTTTTTGCATGGTGATTTAGAGGAGCAGATCTACATGCGGCAACCTGAAGGTTTCACTTAACCTGAAAACGAGCATTTAGTTTACAGATTGAAGAAATCTTTGTACGGGTTGAAACAGTCTCTGAGACAGTGGTATAAATGGTTTGACTCCTATATGATCAAGATTGGCTACAACCGTTGTGAGTATGATTTTTGTGTCTATGTTAAGAGCCTTGATGATGGTTCTTTTATTTTTTTGTTATTGTATTTTGATGATATGTTGATTACTGCGAAGAATATGGATGATGTTATTGGTTTGAAAACCTTATTGAGTCAGGAATTTGATATGAAATATTTAGGTGCTACAAAGAAAATTCTTGGAATGGAAATTTACAGGGACAGAGACTCAAGGAAACTGTGGCTATCACAACGGGGTTATGTTGAGAAAATGCTAGAAAGGTTTGCGATGAGCAGCGCAAAACTAGTTAGCACTCCATTGGCGAATCACTTTAAGCTCTCATCAAAATAGTGCCCGAAGACAGATAAGGAAGTTGAAGATATTGCAAAGGTTCCGTATTCTAATGTTGTTGGCTGCTTGATGTATGCAATGGTATGTACTCGTCCTGATTTATCTCATGCTGTTAGTCAAGTTTGTAAGTACATGTTTAAACCTGGTAAGTAACATTGGGAAGCAGTCAAGTGGATTTTTCAGTACTTAAAGGGTATTGTGGGACATGGAATTGTTTTTGGTAGTCTGCGGGATAATCCTTTGGTTGTAGGATATATGGATTCAGACTATGCAGGTGACTTGGATAATAAAATATCTACGACAGGGTATGTGTTTACTCTTAGTGGAGGGTCTATTTGTTGAAAGTCTACTGTTCAATCTGTTGTGGCACTATCTACAACTGAAGCTGCAAAAGAAGCTTTATGGCTTACTGTTTTAGTGAAGGAGTTGGGTATTTAATAAGGTGGAATTCAGTTGCTTTGTGATAATTAAAGTGCTATTCACTTGGCTAAGAATCAGGTGTATCATGCTAGAACTAAACATATTGATGTAAGGTTTCACAAGATCAGAGAGTTGGTTGCATCTGGAGAGGTTTTGTTTCAGAAGGTGCATACTGATGAGAATGCCGTTGATATGTTTACTAAGCCAGTTACAACAAACAAGTTCAAGCATTGCTTGGACTTGTTGAATGTTTCGAGTTATTAAAGAAGTAAGGTAACCCAACCCACATTGAAGTTTCCAAGGGGCAGGATATTCGCTAAGGTGGAGATTTGATAGGTATGGCTTGTAGAGGGGGTTACGATTATGTGGGTTGGGGGTGCGGGGGCGTAGCCTCGCGGTACGGTACAAGGTTAATTATGTAATTATCTACCAGGTTTTTTATTTTAAATAGAGATGTAACCTAAACCTATGAGACATTGAATAAAACTTCTAGCGCCGCCTAGGCACCGAGGACGTAAGCACATTGCCGAACCTCGTTAAAATTCTTGTGTTCTTTCGTTTTCTTTTTCTGATTCTTCAACAGTTCGCTTGGATGTTTAAGTTTTTATTGCAATGAATGGTTGATTTTTTATGATTTATTCTGTTTTGTTTGTGAAACTTAATGCCTTAAGGTTGTAGGAGCTACGAGAGTAGCCTTTCCTTAGGAGAGCTTAAGGGTTCTAGAGAATGCCTTGGCAAGTTATCCTTAGTGTTCGAGAGAAACTAGGGAGGAACTACATAAACAAGGGGTTCTAGGTAGTAACTAGGCCTAATCCACCTTAGAGATAAGGCTAGGATTTCATTCGACTAAAAGGAGATGTACAAAATCGATAGGTTAGATGTTAATGCTACCGCAAAAAGGTATTACCGAGACATATCCTGTTATCTAGACCAATAGGATCACTGCAGGGGCTTATGTCAATCGGTTTTGCAGGGCATCTTTAAACCGTCGAGTCCCTTACTAGAGATATCATAGGGTACCTCAGTAGACTCTGTCGGGTAGGATAGGCATAGAAGAAATACCATTCGGAGAAATAGACTTAGATTTTCATAGTGACTCCTACACTCATTCCCATAGCAGCTTGTCGTGTGAGAAAACTAAAGTCCTATATATTAAATCAGTGTTTACATTTCAGTTTGCCTTGACATTTCCATTTGTTTGCGTTCATTACAATTTAATTTGCCTAAGTATAATCAATTGTTACCACTGCCATCATTCCATTTCCGCTTCAGTCATTCCATTTCGTCACAGCATTATCATTTGTATATACCATCACTAACTTTACTTAGGTGAAAGAGTAAAGTGCCTTGATAAACCCATTTGATTTCCCCAATTTCCTGTGGAGACGATACTCAACTTATAACTTTATTACTTGTTCGATTCTGTATACTTGCACACATATCCGTACTTATTTTATAGTACCCACAAGAGCAAACAAGTTTTTGGCGCCGTTGCCGGGGAATTGGCAACTGGAAGTTAATTTGATTTGTCATAGCATTTTTATTTTACTTGTTCATACTTTCTTTTTAGTTAGTTTTACTTATTATTTTCTTTAATTTTTCTTCATTTATTTTTCTAGGTACATGACCAGAAGCAACCCTGAAGAGCCATTAGAACCTATTGATCCTGAAATCGAGAGGCTTTTTAGACAACGAAGACGCGCTCAACGTATAAACATGTATCAACTCGAAAATCAAGGCATTGGTCATGAGGAAGATCAGAATACCGGGGCAAATTTAAATGCTGGGAATGCAGCCAGACCTCATGTCATTCATGATCACTTAAACCCGATCTTAGAATATTTAAATCCTGGAATTGTGGCTCCAGATATTCAGGCAGCCCATTTCGAGCTTAAACTCGTCATGTTCAATATGTTGAACTCTATAGGACAGTGCATTCCAAATGAAGATGTCAGGCAACATATTCGCAACTTCTTGGAAGTGTGCGATTCTTTCCGCCAACAAGGGGTGCATGAAGATGTTCTGAAATTAAATTTGTTTCCTTATTCCCTACGTGACCAAGCAAGGGCGTGGTTGAGTGGCGTTCCAACGGGTTTAATGGAGTCATGGATTGATCTGTGCAAAAAAATTTTGCTGCGGTATAATCCTCCGAACATGAACACCCAATTGAGGAACGACATTGCTTCCTTTCATCAAGATGATGACGAGTCGATGTATGAGTGTTGGGATCGATACAAGGCATTGCTTCGCAAGTGCTCAAATCATGGTTTTCAAGATTGGACACAAGTGGTGATGTTCTATAATGGAGTAAACGCACCCACGAGGATGATGCTAGATGCCTTGACAAATGAGACGTTACTTGACAAATCACCAGCAGAGGTATTTGACATCCTAGATAAGATTGCCACTAATGATTATCAGTTTCCATCCACAAGGCTTGGTGTTGGGCGAAAATCTCATGGAGCTTTCAAGCTAGATTCTAAAGATAATGTATCCGCCCAACTTGCTGCTATCACCAACATGCTGAAAAATTTGCAAAGGCCAAGTGAGGTGAGAGAAGTCAAGGCAACCCATTCAGCTTGTTTATTATGCCATGGCAATCACAATGAGAGTGACTGTCCGACCAATCAGAAATCCATCAACTTCGTGGGCAATTTTAATCGAGGTAACAATAACCCCTATTCTAACACGTATAATCCTGGATGGAATCAGCATCCAAACTTTTCGTGGGGAAATCAAGGATCCAGCAATGCCCATCAACCAGCTCGGCAGCAGAATTTCAATGACTCCCAGGGTTATCAATCAAATATGCCATGGCATAATTCTAACAAGGGAGGACCATCTTCATCAAATACAAGTTCTTTGGAGGCCACAATGCAAGAGTTTATTGCGACAACAAAGAAAATGCTGCAAGACCACGCAACCTCCATCAAAAATCAAGGAGCTCTGCTTCAGAGCCATAGTTCGTTGCTGAGGGCGTTGGAGAGTCAAGTTGGTCAAATTGTCGCGTCATTACAAGAATGCAAACCAGGACAATTACCGAGTGACACTGAAGTCACTAAACCTCATGGCAAGGAGAGTTGCAGTGTGCTAATTCTCTAAAGTGGTACACAAATTAATGTTGAAGACAAGTTTGGGGGAAGACCGAAGGATGAGTCACCCCCTGTAACCAAGCAAGCTGATAACGAAGTGCAAGAAGAAGCACCAGTAGAAGAGGAAACGGCTAAGGAATCGTCAAGTAAAGAAATTGATGGGGAAAATAAAGATGCCAAGGCAACTTCTGTTTGCACCCCGTCAGTACAAGAGGCCAGTTCCCCACCTCCTTTTCCGCAAGACTGAAGAAGTATAACGAAGATATTCAGTTTAAAAAGTTCGTTGACATTCTGAGTCAACTGCAAATCAATGTTCCTTTTCTAGAGGCTATGGAACAAATGTCCACCTATGCCAAATTTTTAAAGAAAATCGTTACCAAGAAGAGAAAGGCTGAGCAGTATGAAATAATTGCCACGACAAAAGAATTTTTCTCTTCCTTAAGTAAGCTGCCACCAAAGAGACATGATCCGAGCAACTTCATCTTCCCATGTTCTATAGGAGACAAATTTGTTGGGAAGGCATTATGTGACCTTGGCTCAAGTGTGAACTTGATGCCTAAGTCAATATTCGTCAAGCTTGGGATAGGAAATGCGAGACCCACCTCGGTCATCTTGTAATTAGCTAATTGTTCGAACGTTCGACCAAAGGGGAGAATTGAAGATGTCATCGTGCGGGTTGACAAGTTCGTTTTTCCTGTTGATTTTCTGATTCTGGACTGTGAGGTCGACGCCACAACACCCATCATTTTAGGGAGACCCTTCCCAGCTACCGATCATATTCTCATCGACTGTGAAAGGGGCGAGCTAACCATGCGGGTAGCCGATCAACATGTCACCGTCAATGTTTTTCGATCACTTAAGTACATGGATGATTCTGAAGAATGCGAGAGTATTTTTGAAGTAGATACAGTAATAACAAAAGAAGCATATCAGTTTTGCCAGGATAATTTTATTCAGTTGGGACCTGATGAGAGGCTACTGGAAGACTTAAAGGCCATAGAGCATCATAAATTGTCATCCGAGGAACAGCAGGCTAGCTTTCTCAAGGCTAGCCCAGGTACACATTTTGAACCTTTGAACTTTGAAGAGTTTATTCCTCCAAAGCCCTCATTACAACATGCTCCTACCTTAGAACTTAATAATTTGCCACTGCATCTTAAATAGGCTTATCTGGGTAGTAATGAAGCTTTGCCTGTGATTATTTCCTCTGCCCTTACTCCTAACCAAGAATCAAGTTTGTTAAGTGTTTTGTCACATCATTAGAAAGTGTTAGGATGGACGATGGCAGATCTGAAGGGAATAAGTCCAACAATCTGCATGCACAAAATCCTGCTGGAAGAATGCCACGGCAAATCCATAGAGCCACAGCGAAGATTGAAACCAATCATGAAGCAAGTTGTGATGAATGAGATTCTCAAATGGCTTGATGCTGGAGTAATTTACCCCATTTCGGATAATTCGTGGGTAAGTCCTGTTCAATGTGTGCCCAAGAAGGGAGGCATGACTGTGGTGACAAGTGAAGATAACGAATTGATACCTACTCGCACGGTCACCGGATGGCGAATTTGCATGGACTACTGCAAGCTTAACAAGGCCACCAAGAAAGATCACTTACCTTTGCCTTTCATCGATCAAATGCTAGATCGACTTGCAGGCAAGGCATTTTATTGTTTCTTGGACGGTTACTCGGGGTATAATCAGATTGCCATCGCACCAGAGGACCAAGAGAAGGCCATATTCACGTGCCCCTATGGAACTTATGCTTTCCGTAGAATGCCTTTTGGACTCTGTAATGCCCCGACAACTTTTCAGCGCTGCATGCAAGCCATATTCTCTGACATGGTTGAGGATTATCTTGAAATTTTTATGGATGATTTTTCCGTTTCTGGTGACAATTTTCAAAAATGCCTCGGTAATTTAGCAAATGTTCTGAAGCAGTGCAAGGAAGCTGATCTCGTTCTAAACTGGGAAAAGTGTCATTTCATGGTAATCGAAGGCATTGTTCTAGGACATAAAATTTAGCAAAGGGCATTGAAGTGGACAAGGCCAAGATCGAGGTGATCGAGAAACTTCCCCCGCCAAATTTTATCAAGGGCATTCGGAGTTTCCTTGGACATGTTGGGTTTTATCGAAGGTTTATCAAGGACTTCTCCGTAATATCCAAGCCCTTGTGCACCCTGCTGCAACAAAACTAACCATTTGTGTTCGATCAGAAATGTCATGGCGCATTCAAAGAGCTGAAGCAAAGACTTATCTCTACGCCAATCGTAGTTCCCCCAGATTGGACGACACCGTTCGAATTAATATGTGATGCAAGTGATTTTGCCGTGGGAGCTGTGCTTGGACAACGCAGAGGTAAAAATTTTCATGTGATTTATTATGCTAGTCGTACCTTAAATGATGCATAATTGAATTACACTACCATCGAGAAAGAATTACTTGCCGTGGTATTTGCATTTGGCAAGTTTAGGTCATACTTGATAGGCACAAAGGTCATAGTTCACACCGATCACTTTGCTATAAAATATTTAGTGAATAAGAAAGATGCCAAGCCTAGACTGATTAGATGGATATTACTCTTGCAAGAATTTGACTTATAGGTAGTTGATAGGTAATGTACTGAAAATCAGGTTGCAGACCACTTATCTAGGCTAGAGAACATTTTAAAATGCCATGACATTTTTTATATTAAAGAAGAATTCCCTGACGAGAAAATTTTATATGCCACAGCAATTCCGTGGTACGCTGACCTCGTTAATTTTCTTGTTAGCAGTGTTTTTCCTTATGAACTAAATAACTAGGGCAATAAGAAGTTTCTGCATGATGCCAAGTTCTACTTTTGGGATGAGTCATACTTATTCAAGCAATGTGTCGATCAAATGATTAGGCGATGTGTCCCCGAAGAGGAGTAACACAATATCTTATACCATTTCCACACAGTAACCTGTGGAGGGCATTTTGGAGGTTTGAGGACTGCTGCAAAGGTCCTCCAATCGAGCTTCTATTGGCCATCGTTATTTAAAGATGCCCACGAATTTTCCAAAGCGTGCGATAGATGCCAGCGTACTGGAAAACCTTGCCAGATGATATGAAATGCCGCTGCAAAATATTTTGGAGATAGAACTTTTTGATGTTTGGGGCATTGATTTTATGGGAGCATTCCCATCTTCTTTTGGGGATTTATACATTTTGCTTGTGGTGGATTATGTCTCGAAGTGGGTTGAAGCAATTGTTACACCGAGGAACGACTCGAAGATGGTGCTCAAGTTCCTTCACAAGAATATATTCATGCGATTTGGAGTACCGAGAGCCATCATTAGCGATAAGGGCACCCACTTCGAC
This sequence comes from Hibiscus syriacus, assembly GCF_006381635.1. Classification (NCBI taxonomy): domain Eukaryota; kingdom Viridiplantae; phylum Streptophyta; class Magnoliopsida; order Malvales; family Malvaceae; genus Hibiscus; species Hibiscus syriacus. The sequence goes on from NW_024063196.1 coordinate 784,566, forward strand.
AATAGATTAATTGCCAAGGCATTGCAGAAATATGGAGTGCGACATAAGATTGCCATGGCATATCACATGCAGACGAATGGGCAAGTTGAAGTGTCCAATCGAGAAGTCAAGCAAATCCTTGAGAAGGTGGTGAACCCTCGAAGGAAAGACTGGTCCCCCAAGCTCAATGAAGCATTATGGGCCTATATAACGGTATTCAAAACACCTCTGGGAATGTCGCCTTTTAAGATGATATATGGAAAAGCCTGCTACCTCCCAATTGAGTTAGAACACAAGGCATATTGGGCAATCAAGAAGTTAACCTTTGACGCATAACTTGCTGGGGAGAAACGATTGCTCGACTTAAATGAAATGGAGGAGTTTCGAGCACAAGCATATTAAAATGCCAAGCTTTACAAGGAAAAAACCAAAAAGTGGCATGACAAAATGCTTTTGCCACGGCATTTTCATGAAGACCAGAAAGTTTTGATGTTCAACTCAAGGCTCAAACTCTTCCCTGGCGAACTCAAGTCACGATGGTCGGGACCGTTTGAAGTTCACCATGTTTATCCATATGGCGCTGTTGATATCAAGAACATGGACGATGGATCCATTTTTAAAGTCAATGGCCAGCGCCTGAAGGCCTACCAAGGAATCCCACCTGCGCGTGACAAGTCTGCACTGCTCTTGCACGACGTCGACACTGGTTCGGCATCTTAAGGATGCCATGACATTTTTAATTTACTCCTGTGCATAAATAATTTTTATATTGCTATTATTTTAGTCCTTATTATTTTTAATTAATTCTGTTTAATTTTATTTTTGCAAGGGCCTTTTCACGCACAATGCACGTGAGGCGTATAGAGGAAATTGGGAAAAATTTGGGCGGCAAATAAAAACAGGAAAATGAGGGAAATTTTTAACTTTTTGACTTTTGACTTGGGATTAGTTTTCTTTTTACTTTCATTTTGTTTCTTTCCCGCCTAGGCCCCACCTTTTTATTTAACATTCCCCCACAAAATCCTCATTTTGTTTATATCTTCATTTCACTTTTACTTTATCTTTTTACTTTAACTTTCTCTCATCTTCTTCCTCATTTCTTGTTGACCAAACCTCTATAGCCGGTAACCCAAGTTTTTCTTCTTAGTTCCTTTGTATGTTCTCATCATGGTCCGTTCCCGTCCCCCTGCGCCACCTTCGCCACCACAGTTTGTGGATGATTCTGCCCGTGAACGGTTCCAAACACTCAAAAACCGCCGAGTCTTTTTCGAGTTGGGATTTGCCTTCTTTGAGGAGGAAGATGTGGCCTTAGGGAGTGAGGTCCTTGACGTTGTCACCACGCATAAGTGGTAGAAATTTTCCAAGCAACCCGCAGCCGTCAACGCTACTCTAGTGAAAGAGTTTTACTCTAACATATCCGAGCCAAACCAGCATGTCGTGACGGTTCACGACATTTCTATTCGTTTTACTCCTTCTGCAATTAATCGTTATTTTAAACTACAGGTTGCTGAAGACCACCATGCTACTTTTACTCAAGATGCTGACAACGAAACTTACCAAGGCATACTGGAAGATCTCTGTCTTCCGGACACATAATGGAATGGGCAGCAAATGAGCCGCAAGACCGTGGATCGGGAGAGGCTCCTTCCACAAGTGAAGTTGTGGAATCATTTCATGAAGCACAAACTTTTACCCACTTCCCACAACTCGATCATGTCTTGTCAGCGAATGCTTCTGCTTCACTCGATCATCTTTGGGCGAGCCATTGATGTAGGGCAGATTATTGTGGAGCATGCTCATTTATGCCTAAAGCACCCTGCAAGTGCCTTGGTATTTCCAAATCTCATTACTGCATTATGCCGTAAAAAGAAGGTCCCCAAAGAAATGTTTGATGAGATTTTACCGGGTATTGATGGGATCACCAAAGCAAAAATCCCTTTGTTGTTGGGATTGAAGGAAGCAAAAGGGAAGGAAAAAGAGGCATCCACATCTCGCGTTTCACCATATCCACATGCCAAATCAAATTCAGATGCCCTAGAGCAAGCGATCCAGCGCACTCAAGATCATGTCGGGCAGCTGTCTGACAAACTGATGATATATTTCGCCTATGCCAAACGCCGAGATGAATTTCTCACCAGTGCCTTGATGGAATTTCTCCCGTACACGAACTTCACCATTCCTGTCTTCCCGGACATACTCGTGCCACCGAATGAGGATATCGAGGCATCTACAGAAGTACCTCGTCGTGCCCATACCGATGCCCCTTAATCGTATGGTGCAGAGAGTCCCCAGCCTGCTAAACCTGCAGAGCCTGCTGACGCTGAAGAGACTGATGATCCTGACCCCGTCCATGTTGTAGCACCCGATGCAGATCAAGAAGCCAACCTCCAACTCGCTAATATCCCAGAGCCAGCACAACTTGTTAAACCTTTGGTGGCATAACACCCTGAAGTACCACAGCCCACTGAGTCAACCGACGAGTCACAATTCGAGATGCCACGGCAAGTTCCTTTGCGTAGGAGCTGACATCGCCTTAGGAAGGCATCTCAGCATCAGGAGCCCCCGCTGCTAGCCGTTCCAGAAGGTCCTAGCACTCCTCTAGCCGCACCTGTATTTAACTCAGAGCACTCTAGCCCTGCTAAGCTACAAAAGTGAACTCGTCGCATAACCGCTGCACCACCACCCGTTTAAAGACAAGGTACCTTGCATTTGCATTGCATTCATAGCATGTAGTTTCATTTTTTCTTAGTTTTCGTAAGCATTGGGGATAATGCTTCTCTCAAGTTTGAGGGAAGTAGGGTTCTTGCATCACTGCATGATAGTAGTAGTAAAATAAATGTCATGACATTAGTAATTGCTTGAATAGTTTTTTTAGAATTAGTTAAAGATGCTTGATGATGATGAACTTGATGGCTAGGATAGAATGTACATAACTAATTGAGGATGATAGAACCAACCCTAGGACTTACTTCATTGAAATCCTTGAATACACGATTGTATGTTTTCCATGCTTGAGAAACTTAAAAAAAATTTATAAGAGAATTCTTAAAATGTCGTGGCATAAAAATTTGATTGTTGAATTTGCTATAAAAAAAAAGGGGATTGAAGTTATAAATAAATGCCTAGGCATATCTGCAGAGGGATACTCCACTATGCCATGGCATATGAGTGAATAAAAGATGTCACGGGATGACTCTATCTGACTAGCTCGGGGGTGGAAGGTATGCTCCCTTTCCCCTAGAGTGTGGGATGGTAGAGTGATGGGCTGACTCCCTGTAACATCCCAAACTACGGGTTAGTGACTAAATTGTAAAATTTTAGAATTTGATGATTAAAGTGGAAAAGCTGAATAGTTCAATGACTTATTTAAAAATAATTCCTGAAGGGTTATTAGTAATTGTTAAAAGAATTAAAGGGCAAAATGGTCATTTTTCATGAAAGATATTTTTATCCCTTTAATAAGAGATAAAAACGTGTGAAGATGAAAACATTTCATCTTCTTCCTCCTTTCTTCTTCTCCAACCGTGGAAGACTAGGCAAAGGTGAGTTTCTATTTTTGTTGATTATTTGTTGAATTAAAGGTTGGGTTTTGATCACTAGATGATAATTAAGCTTAAGGAAAGCTTAATTTGTTATAAAACAATAAGATGAAAGGTATAGGAGAGATTAAAGATTTTGAGTTCTCGAATGAAATCTTGGAATAGAATTGATAAGTTGAATTTGACTTGTCATCTATGAGAATAAGAAGTTAAAAGTGTTAGAATTAAGTTTGGATAACATGAAAAATTTGGTATGATTATTGATTTCTATATGGAGAATAGAATTTTGAGGTTTAAGATGAAATAAATGGATATAAATTAGTTTAAGTGTGTATATTTGAGTTAAGAATATAAAAGTGAATGAAACATGAAGAATTTAAGTTATTATAGTGAATTTTCGGGCATGAACAGTGATTTTCTGGGTTTAAACGAAATTTCCAGATTGTGCATGGGGTACAGATTCCCCCTGGGGGGGTATCGATTTCCCCCTAAATAAAAAAATGGAATTTGGTTCATAAAACCGGTTTAAGTTATTAACATCAAGTTTAAAGTTTAGGCTTCTGATAGTTGTTTTGAAATGTTATATTTATGTAGATATTGAGCCTAAACAAGTTCTGGAATAATCAAAGGATTAGGATTGAATCAAAGCAGGGCTAAAGTGAGTGCAATTTAATTGTACTGAAGCTATCGAAAAATATTGGCTTGCGATGAGCCAGTGACGGAGTTACTATGGTAAGAAGTGACTCCTAAAATGTTATATGATTGATATGATTTTTATGAGTGTATTTTAGTTTATAAGATTATAAGAAATTGGACTTGTGATAAGTCTATTTCCAACAGTTATAGTGTATGGAGTATTGATTATAAGGATGTGAATGACATGAAATGTATACTTGATTATATGAACTGATATGTGCTTATATGTGCTATATGATATATGTGATGCATGTGAAGCATATGAGAACAAGAGATGACATGATTTGTATGATATATGAATTTGTGAGTAAAGGCATATGTGAATATAATTTGTATGCATTATATGTCATGTGAACATAAGAGAATAAAGCATGTTATATGATATGAGGTTAGGTGATGAAACATAGATGAAATATATATATGATGATATAAGAATAATACATGAATCAAATGATATATATGTTTATGTGAATCCATGCAAAGTGATACAAGCTATGTGACATATGAATATGAATTCATATGAAAAGTGACATAAAAGTAAACTACGTGATTATATGCACATGTGATATGTGATCATAAGAGCAATGATATGAGTACATGAATATATGAAGCATAAGAATAATGCCCATGTTATATGGTACGAGAGTTATAGGTATAGTTGGCATGCCAAGAGTAGAGGGTCTATGCGGTCCTTTGGGATAAATTCTACGTGGTCCTTCAGGACGTATATGTATTCTTTGGAGCATGTATGAGGTCTTTTGAGACACTTACTTGATCCTTGGTATATGTATATGATTCTTAAGGAATTTATATGTGGTCCTTATGAACAATCTTATATGGCAATACGGTGCAATTCTATGTGGCACTTTGGTGCATTTCTACGCGGTCCTTTGGGACAATTTCTACGTGGCACTTCGGTGCAATTTATACAAGCTGTGGTGACAGCATTTGTGCACAACCTCAGTGTACTATATACCTTCAGTTCTCACCAGTGTATCATGGGCTAATAAAGAGACACTAACAAATATAATATATAAGATGCATATGCTTGTGGTGATATGAAAGATATTGCATGGATTATAGGATGCTATGTGTGTTTCTTTGTGAAATATATGTGTTTTATGATATGTATAGAAATGTTCAGCACATGCTTATATGATCACAAGGAATTAGTAACAATAATATGAGTATTGAAAGGCATGTTAATGATATATGTTTTTATATGATATGATAGTATTTGTATATGTATACCTTTTACTTATATGAAATGATATATGGTTATAGTTTATGTTTAATATGCCTCACTAAGTCAACGACTTAGTGTGTGATTGTTTCACGCGTAGGTTCCGAGAAGAGGAAGATTGGTAAAAGTTATGCAAGACAGGTCAGTTTCTCCTTTCCAAAGATCAGATTAGAAAATAAATGTATAGTATGTATTTTGTAACAATGATAGTGGTTGGCATGTAAATAAAGGTTTAAATCCGATATGTTTTAATCGATTTTGTAAAATCATATGATTGAATTTTATAATGTTTTAAATGTATATATATATATGTAAATGGTAAATGTATAGAGATGAACGTTTTAAATTTTATGAATTTTTAGGTATTTTACGAAAGTTACTGTAGTCGTATCGTAGCATGGTATCGGTTCCCTGTAGTATGGGAATCAGTTCCCCTCTTTGAATCTGAAAAATTTTAACATTCGGGTACTATAGCAGGTACTGTTCATATGGTACTGTTTATACGTATATTACTGTTCATAAATACATTTTTGATTGGAAATTTTATACGAAACACAATTTAATAGAATATTGTGGTATTTTCCTAAAATAAGTTCAAATGTTTTTGATATTTTGTAAGAAAAAGGTTTTGAAAAGTCAATGTGACATCTCATACTCGTATTCGGGTCGGATACGGATTGGGGTGTTACACTCCCCTCGTAGCAGAACTAATAAAAAGAAAAGAAATGCAAAGTGGGAGCTGATTTAGAAAATGTCATGGCAAATTGAAGAAAGCTTGAGTAGAAAATTTTTAGGGTTGTTAAGAATGGATTAGATACAAACACGCACTCACTTACACAAATAATCTTGCCTTAGGGGACAGTACTAGATTTCTTGACTTAGTCTAGCATGTTGAAGCCATATGTTCTGAGGGCTGGAATTTTATTCTATGAAACTATTTGGCTTCTGAACTTGTCATTGTATTTTTGTTTTGCTTATTACTATCCATTGCTTGAGGACAAGCAATAATTTAAGTTTGGGGGTGTGATAACTCCGTAAAAGGCCACATTTTGGGGCCTTTTAACTTAAGTTATTGAATGTTTAAAGGCTCATTTAGGACCATGGAGATGCATTTAGAAGCATTTAGTTGCATATGGTGGATTTCAGTTTGCCGTGGCATTTTATTTTTACAGCGGTGCTATTTTATGGGAAAGGTACTTGTCTGATGATGTGCAGGTATTGAGAGCAAGGAGAAAAGGAAAGAAAATGCCATGAAATAAGGAGATTGCTGAGCAAAATGAATTTGCCGAGGTCAACCGGCATTTCGAAAGTGTTGTAAGTGCGAGAAGATATTTTTGAAGCCAGCTGTCCGAGAGCTCTGCCAGAGAAATCCACCTCGAAGATACGCCTGGAGGGATCAGCACTACAACCGCCGGTTCTGCTGATGACGCCGCCTGACCCTGCAGATCCTGACTGTCCTTGGGCATCTGCCACGGGATTATGCCGGTCACTCAGCCAGCTACCCAGGCTGTATCATCACCTGTCTTGCCCGACTCCCAAGAAAAGTTAACCATGGTTTGGGAAAGTCAACTCTTAGTTCAAAGGTTAATTTTCCCCTATAAATAGAAGATGAAGCCACATTGTTAGAGACTTTGGTTCCACCCAGATTTGAGCTTAAAAAGTTAGAGAGAGAAGGTCTCATCTTTCTCCGTCAATCCTATTTGCCGTGGCATTTCTCTATGACAAGCCGAAGAGAATGGCGTTCTAAGCATCCGAGAGGAGCTAGTTCACTAGGAGTAGTTCTTGGTGGCCGAGATGAGCATTTGGCAATGCACGTTGAAGGCTTTTTCTCCTCCCTTTAGTTCTTGCTTTCATATTTTGTTGTTGGGTGTTAAGGAACGAATGAAACTTGCTTTGTGCTTGTTTATTTCGAACCCCACCATGAACTAATCCTATTTGGTGGGGGTTCGCTTGGATGTTTAAGTTTTTATTGCAATGAATGGTTGATTTTCTATGCTTTATTCTGTTTTGTTTGTGAAACTTAATGCCTTAAGGTTGTAGGAGCTACGAGAGTAGCCTTTCCTTAGGAGAGCTTGAGGGTTCGAGAGAATGCCTTGGTAAGTTATCCTTAGTGTTCGAGAGAAACTAGGGAGGAACTAAATAAACAAGGGGTTCTAGGTAGTAACTAGGCCTAATCCACCTTAGAGATAAGGCTAGGATTTCATTCGACTAAAAGGAGCTGTACAAAATCGATAGGTTAGATGTTAATGCTGCCGCAAAAAGGTATTGCCGAGACATATCATGTTATCTGGACCAATAGGATCACTGCAGGGGCTTAAGCCAATCGGTTTTTCCAGGGCATCTTTAAACTGTCGAGTCCCTTACTAGAGATAGCATAGGGCACCTCAGTAGACTCTGTCGGGCAGGATAGGCATAGAAGAAATACCATTCGGAGAAATAGACTTAGATTTTCTTAGTGACTCCTACCACTCATTCCCATAGCAGCTTATCGTGTGAGAAAACTAAAGTCGTATATATTAAATCAGTGTTTATATTTCAGTTTGCCTTGACATTTCCATTTGTTTGCGTTCATTACAATTTAATGTATCTCAGCATAATCAACTGTTACCACACTGCCATCATTCCATTTTGCCATAGCATTATCATTTTTATATACCATCACTAACTTTACTTAGGTGACAGAGTAAAGTGCCTTGACAAACCCATTTGATTTCCCCAATTCCCTTGGAGACGATACTCAACTTATCACTTTATTACTTGTTCGATTGTATATACTTGCACACATATCCACACTTATTTTATAATACCCACAAGAGCGGACAAGACTCGAATCCAACGGGTTTTGACCCAACTCGACTCGACCGAGTTGGGTTTTTAAAAAAAAATAGGTTTGGGTCGGGTCAGATTTGGGTTTAGGGTGAACAATATCTGACCCGACCCGGCCCGGAAAAAACATAATTTTACCTTATATATTTAGGAATAATTACAATAATACTCCTCTATATATTATTTTTTTCAATTAAATCATTGTTTTTATTGAATAAAAATAATATTTATTATTATTTCGGGTCGGGTTTGGATTTTATTTCAAAAAGTGGGGTTGGGTTCGGGTGGAGGTATATATTATGCGGGTCGAGTCAGATTTTAGGTGGAGGAGTCATTGTTCTCGGGTCGGATGGACCAAAAATCGACCCAACCCGACCCATGCCCATCCCTAGGTAAGTTATGAAGCAGCGTTTAATATTGAGCATCGATAATGGGCTAAAGGTGGAGTTTTGGAGTGATAGATGGATGTTGGATACAAGTCTATTACTTGGAGTGAAATAGATGGGAGGTAAACAAGTCGAGTTGAGTTTAAATATTGTTGAATTTGATATCATTCGAAATTTTTTAAAATTAAGCTTTGATTTAAAAATTTACGAACTTAAAATTTTCAAGTTTCACTCAAAATAAAAAAATTAAAGCTCGACTTAAACTCGAACATGAACCCGAACCTATATACATTAATATTATTAATAATTTAATTAAAAAACTAAAATTTTAATATATTTTTTCGAGTAGCTCACGATCTCTTCGAGTCGAGTATCAAGTAACTCATTTTGACTCATTAAGAATTCGAATCGAGTTCGAGCTTGAGTCGAATCTATTCGATTCAAGTGTTGTCCGAGCTTTGACCAAGTCGATCTCGAGTAACTCGTGATTTGATTAATCTCATTTACAACCCTAGATTATGATATGATGAGTCCTAATAGGGAATGAGAGTGAGATTGTTTTGATAATCTATTATGAATCTAGGGATAAACGTAAAATATTATGTTAGGCGTGAATTTTTAAAATTTTAGGAGGAGACGAATTTATAAAATTCTAAGAATGAAAATAGATTAACAATTGATAATATAAAGAAAATATTTGGATATAGATTAATTTAAATTTTTTAGGGGAGAACGACTGTCTTCACCCGTACCTATAAGGAATTCCGTTCAAATGTTGGTCTTGTCCGGCAACCATGGGAAGTGGATGTGGCAGCACTTGCAGCTGACTTCGAGGTGGCCTCTAATTTTAGAAAGATTTGATGATGATGATGATTGTTTAGTGGTTTTGTACAGCCTTGGATTGTGTTTCTATTACAAAAGGTGATGTGTGGGTAATGGATCTTGTTTTGGCTCTTAATGTGTTCATCAGTTACTTTTTTTTTCGGGCAATTTTACGTCATCATTTTTCAGCTTGCTTGTCCTAATCTGCTTACGGAGTTCACGGGATCCTTGCCACTAAGAGTCACACAACGACGTCCATCTGGTACTCAACTCAGTTTTAAAAGTACTCACCTCAGCGTTATAAGAATCAACTTAATATAAAATTTGAGGATCAACTTAAAACTTTAAAAAAAATAGAGATTTAAATTAATTATTTTTAGAAATTTTAAAAGGGTAAATTTATATTTTTCAAGAAAGTTGAGATATAATTAAAATTTTAAATTTTGAGAGACTTAATGAGAATTTTTTAAAATATATGAGAGGGTTTAATTAAGAACATTAAAAAAATTAAAATCTTAATATGAAAATTTTAAAATTTTGTGGGAGATAAATTATTTTTAAAAAAATTAAGAGTTTAAATTATATTTTTAAAATTTTTGGGTGTGTCGTAGTCCCCATGGGTCTCTATTGTGTTTCGTCCATGATAAGAACACTTATAAGCAAAAATGTCTGACCTGATTAATTTGACCCTTTGACCCACCGACTTGAATCTTAAAAATTTGGATAATTCTTTTAAAAAAATTGTTCGACCGAGTCAAGTATCCACCCTTGACTTTTCCCGAGGCCAAATTTTTTATAGTTGGGTAATTTTAATATCGTGATTTTTTTTATAATCAGATACCCAACCCGACATAATTGTTTTAACACACACGTGTGTGTAAATATATATATATATAATTACAATCAATATTAATTTATTTTTAAAAAATAAACTTTATTATATATGTCTAAATGTTTATCCTTAAAACTAACTTCAAATCATTAATTTCTGTATGAATCATGTATTATTAACTTTTAAATTTTATGCGTTTCTTAAGTTATTTTTTTACTTTTAAATTTTAAAAATAAAAAATGTTAATTGGATACCCAATCCAATTTTATGAATACCCGAATTTTAAGAGTACTTAAGTAACAAGTATTCGATAAGTATAAGCAGAGACATAGATTAAAAAATATACTATTCGAAGAATCGAATACCCAATTATGAGCATCCCTAGTTGATGCTTAATCCAAATTATCCGATATGATATTTCAAAAAAGAAAGTATATGTATTTATAGTTAATTGAATTATTTCTCAATTTTTATAAAATACAATGATTAAATTATGATAAATTTAATACCATATTAAATTAACTTTAAAAAGTCACATTAAACTTAAATTAAGATCTATAATAAATATATCATAATATTAATTTATATTGTTTTTATTTAATTAATTTTTAAATTCATATCACAATTAAAACTATCAAATATTTGAAAATAATTTTTCTATTTAGATATCTACACTAATTATCATATTTATGACCTGCATCTCCTATAAAATTTATTTCCATATAAAGCACCATATATTTTTTCTTAGGTAAAGAAATATATTACATTTTCAAGATAAATATTGAAATTTAAACTCACATAAAATAAAATTACATAAAAAAATTTACCACATAATCCATTAATAAATCTCAACGCACCATGGTTTTAACTTTAAAACTAATTATATATTTTTATTTAATCAATTCAGATCAAATAATATAAAAGTTTATTATAAAAATGATATAATTTGTTTTAAATTAAATGCATTCTATTATTTAATTCATATCATAATTTCGAGTTATGAAATTTGTCTGTCTGTAATATATACATGTATAACATTTATATGTTTCCCCACGAAACATTTCCCTCTAAATTTTAAACTTGATCTGTTGGTCTGAACTTGAGATTCATGTCTTTATCATTAATTAGGTTATTTCTTAATTTTTATAAAATATAGTTATAATTAAATTCTAATGAATTGAATATCATATTAAATTTACTTCAAAAATTATTATATTAAACTTTTTATAGATGTAATTAGTTTTATTAAAAATATGAAATATATATAAACAATCAGTTGATCTAGTGGATGAGACATTAAATCCCTCAAGCAAGGTCAGAGGTTTAAATTCCATGAATCGCGAATGAAATAAATTAAATTGAGAGAGTTGCTCTCACTTCTGCAGTATCACAGTAATCGATCAATAGATCGAAAATAACAAATCAACGCCATCAGAAAGATCAGTGTCGTAATGAATAAACCAAAAATGAAAGAAAAGGAAAAATAAAAGATTTTAAAGTTTTTGAGAGATAGGCAACTAATTATCATATTAAACTTTTTTTTTTTGATAAATTACCATATTAAACTCAAACTAGATATATATCACAATAATAATTTGGGTTAATTGCATAATATGTCTTAAAGTATTACCCTTATTTAAATTGATCCCTAAACTTTTAAATATTTCAATTTCATTCCTAAATTATGGTTTTAATTCTAAATTAGTCCTCAAACTTTTCAATATTTCATTTCATCCCCAAACTATGACATTCATTCTAAATTAGTCCCAAAACTTTTTGAAAATTCCAATTTCATCCCAAATTATATGTATATACTGATCATATTCATTGTTAATAAAATCGTTAGAACAAATTATATTATTATATGTTTGAAAAAAAACAAAATTTAGGTTAAACCATGGTTGAAATTAATTCCATATTTGAATGAATTTTGGGATGGAATTGGAATATTCAAAAGTTTGGGGTCTAATTTAGAAAAAGGTCACATTTAGGGATTAAATTAGAATGTTCAAAAGTTTAAGGACTAATTTAGAAGGAGAATCATAAGTTAGAGATGAAATTGAAATATTTAAGAGTTTAAGGACCAATTTAAAATGAAGGTTATAGTTTAGAGACATGTGATGCAATTAACTCTAATAATTTATATTATTAATATTTAATTACTTTTTTTTATTCAAATCACATCTAAAATTATCACTAATTTTATAGAAATAAAAAAATATCTCAAATTACAATAATGATTTACAATATAATAGTAAATTAAGCACATAAATAGAACAATTTCTTATAATTATTGAAACAAAACTAACAAGTTAAGATCACATAAGAATCATACAAGGAAATATTAAAATCTAACCAAAATATTTGAACAAAGATAAATACAAACATATCTGATCGCATTTGCAAACGAACCACAAAAGGTGATCAAGCTACTGAAAGATCACCAACAAACCACAAATCATACTTGAGTGACGTAAAAAGCTATCCACGAATGCATAATGGATATCCAAATCCAATCCGAAAGTCCAAAGCAGAGAAGATCAACAATATAGCAGATAAGCGCTATCTTGATCAGTCGTGACAATATCAAATCAACACTTAGAAAAATATAAGTGAAAACAACAACCAAACATTCGAAAAACGTACCAAAATACAATAAAATGTAACATAAAGACAAATGAAAATGTGTCGTACATGTAGACTTATTTAAAATAAAAAAATAAAGATGTGATATAAGAAAATAAAAATACAACAAAAAATATCACCATATGGTAATCAACATTAAAATTATGTTGTCATCGATCAATAAAGACAAAAAGAGAAAAGAATAAACGTCCTACCAATGAAACAAAAATTAGGAGAGAAAAAGTCAAAAAGACTATTAAAATCCTACTATTTTAATTTGAAGTCTAATTGTATTTTATAATAGATCATTGTTTATTTATACAAATAAAAATAAATTTTACCAGCACAAATTAAACGATTTTGTGGTATAGGAATTATTGTTATTGTTTGAGGTTTCGGGTTTAAGCATCATAAATGACAGAAATATAAACGTTTAATGTTAAATAGTTAAAAATTATCTTTAAATGTATAGTTTCTTATACTTATAATAATTTAATATAAATAAATAAATTTTATCAAAATATAAATTATTTCAGACTGTTTACGATATACATATGTGTAGAATATATATATATATATATATATATTTCTCGATGAAATATTTACTTTGTAAAATTTAGTAGAAAATATGTTTTTCTTAATTGACATGTTCGATTTTGTGGATAAGAGTAGAGATAAATCTAGATAGGGCGTTGGTTTCCTTAAAATTTTTAATTTTTTATATAGTTTATTTTTTTTGTATTTTTATTAAAAAATATTTTTATTCTTTTAAAATTTTATAAATTTGTTTCTCTTTCAATTTTATAAATTTATTTTCCTTAATATAAAATATTATTTCCGTCTTTCTATAAAGGTAATCACCATTTAACTCATATTATAAGTTTGAATTATAAAATTTATTTGTTTGTGGTATATGAATGTGTAGCAATTATATGTTTCCTGACTAAATATTTTTTCGTTAATTTTACTGACATTTCAATTTAAGGGTTCGTTTGTTTCACGTAAAACGTTTTTCGGAAAACGTTTTCTCATTTTCCATGTATGGTTAAAAGAAAATTGGTTGGTCAACGTAAAATATTTTCCTTGTCAACAGAATTTCCTTTGAGTTTTCTGGAAAATAACTTACGGTTTGATTTTCCGTAAGTCATTTTCCGAACTTTTCACTTCAAAGAATAAATACTCAAAATAATTTTATTTTATGAATTTAATATTAATAAAATATTTAATATCATTTTAATCAAAATATTAATTATTAAAATATTTAAAATATATTTATTAATATTTCTAATAATATAATATTATATTTTTAATATTATAATAAAATAATCAATTATATTATAATAATATAAGATATTATATTTTTATTTTAATAATATATAATAAATTATTAATAAAATTTATATTAATTATTAATTTCACAGAAATAATATTATTAAATTATTAATAATGAATAATATTATTTATATATTTAATATTAATCTAATAATCTAATAATATTTTAATAAAGATATATAAAATATACTAATTAATATTTTTAAAATATAATATAACACTATTACTTTAATAAATAATTAATATAATTTATAATATTTTTATTTCAATAAAATATACCAATATTAATATTTTTATTAATAAAATTATAAAAATAATATTTTAATAATAAATAAATTTATTTTAATATTTTAAAATAATAATATTAAGTTTTATGATAAATAATATTATTTATTGTATTTAATATATATTTGTTTTACGGTAAGCAGAAAGCTTTAAGAGTAGAGAATCTTTTTTGTAGATCTACTCGAAAGCTAAAGGAAAAAAAACAAGGTTTTATTATTCCTCTCCGATCTTTGCTCTGAGGAATCATCTTTTGCGCATAGATTTCCCCCATTATTTCCATTTTCAAGCAAATCCTCAGACGGTAGCAGGTGTCTATCTTCTTCCCTCAGTTTTACTTCGTTCATATTTCAAGGTTAGATTCTTCATTTCCCTCGGTTTAAGAAAAAAAAGGGAAAAAACTCGGATCCCTTATTTCGAATTCTATAATTTCCTCAAATATCTTAACTTTCAAATAAAAACCTACTTTACTTTCCCCAACCGGCTTCTCTTATTGAATGATCTGATAACTAAAGGTTCATTTCTCTCTCTTATTCTTACAAAATTTCTAGACCTATTGATTTACTTTCTACTTTGTTTCCGCATTTGTTTTTTGTTGAATATATTATTCTTTAGTATAGCGTTTCGATTTAGGTTTTTGATTTCGTGTTATTGATTTATGATTGAATCCTTCGCAGTAATAACTTATAAGCTGCGAATTTATTTGTGATTTTTGGATTTGAATTTGATTTACCTTTCACTCTATTTTTCGTTGCGCTTAAGCTGTGACAATGTATTTTGTTTGTTAAATACTTGATGTTTTATTGGTGAATCTTCTGTTTTCTTTGGATTCCTTTTTCATAGTTCCTCATAGCTTCAGCTATAGATGATTACTTGAGGTCATGTCCTTCTGTTAGAGCCTATAGGGCTTTTAGGGGGAGGGCTCGACAGAGTGGTGTCAAGGAGACTAGACTTAGAGTTTGTACGTTAAATGTAGGCACATTAAATGCTAGGCTGCTGGAGCTGACCGACGAACTAACTAATAGGAAAATAGATTTTGCATGTATTCAAGAGATTAGGTGGAAAGGGGCTCGCGCCAGAGAGTGTAATGGGTACAAGTTGTGGTATTCAGGCGTAGGTAATGCTAGAAATGGGGTGGGTATCTTGGTATCCTCTAGGCTCAAGGAAAATACAGTTGAAGTTTGTAGATATCGTGATAGGATCATGATGATTAAGGTTATTATAGAAGCAGAAGTGGTGAATGTCCTTTCAGTGTACGCCCCACATGTTGGCCTAGGGGAGGGGGAGAAACGTTACTTCTGGGATTCGTTAGATAATATACTTAGGAGCATTCCGGAGGACCAAAGAGTTTTAATAGGGGAGACTTCAATGGCCATATAGGTTGTGCAATTGACGGGTATGACGGTGTTCATGGGGGTTTCGGTTTTGGTAGTAGGAATGAGGAGGGGAGTACGTTGCTTGAATTTGCTACTGCACACGATATGGTGGTCACTAACTCCTTTAACAAGAGAGATGTGAACTTGATTACGTTCCATAGCGGGGGACATTGTACCCAAATTGACTACATCCCGGTTCAAAACTGGGATCGATGGGCTTGCATTGACTGTAAGGTGTTCCTTGAAGAGGCATGTGCATCACAAGACAAATTGTTGGTTTTGGTGTTCCGCGTACGCCACGGGCGGAGCACTCATAGGAGGGCTAAACTTGGTAAACCTAGGATCCTTTGGAAGAACTTACATGGAGCGACAACTGATGACTTTATGAGTAAGGTTTTATCTCATACAGGTTTTGGAACTACAAACTCAAATAATGCAGATATGTTATGGGAAAATATGGCAAATTTCGTCAGAGAGGTGGGCAAAAACACCCTTGGGTTGTCGACAGGGAGGGTCAAGGAACTTAAAGAATCGTGGTGGTGGAACGACGAGGTCCAAACTAAGGTGAAGACAAAGTAAACTTGCTTCAAGGAGTTTCTACAGTGCAATGACGACGAAGAAAGATCGAGAACTAAACAAAGATACAAGGAGGCAAAGCGGGAAGCCAAGAAAACAGTGGCTAAAGTAAAGGATAAGGCATACGAGAAAATGTACAAGAGATTAGACACCAATGAAGGACAAAACGACATCTTCAGGCTTCCAAAATCCAGGGAGAATAGGAAAAAAGATCTAGGTAGCATTAGGTTTATTAAGGACAACAATGGTGCTCTTTTAGTGAAAGATCATGATATTAAAAGAGTTTGGGGTAGTTACTTCTTTGGCTTATTTAATGACGGTGCCTCTCCCTGTAGAGATAGTATCGTTGATGGGCCAGTCGACTATCATACTACGACCAATGACTGCCCTACAAGTAGGATTAGGATTGAGGAAGTCAACATGGCTCTTAGAAAGATGGGGAGGGACAAAGATATCGGTCCAGATCAAATTCCTATCATTGTGTGGTTGGCACGAGGAGAAGAGGGAGTTAAGTGGTTGCCCAACATCTTTAATAATATTTTAGAGATTGCCAAGATGCTAGAGGATTGGAGAGAGTCTATGGTGATACCAATCTATAAGAATAAAGGAGATCCCCAACGTTGTGGTAACTGCAGAGGTATTAAACTACTCAGTCATACTATGAAGCTATGGGAAAGGGTGATAGAGGCTAGGTTGAGACAGATTACTAGGGTTTCAAAAAACCAATTTGGCTTTATGCCAGACAGGTCTACTACGGAGGCGATTCATCTACTTCGACGGCTTATGAAGAAATATAGGGAAAAAATAGAGAACTTCACATGGCGTTCATTGACCTTGAAAAGGCGTATGATAGTGTTCCCCGCGATACGATCTAGAAGACCTTGGAAACAAGATGGATCCCAACTGCTTATATCAGGGCGATTCGTGATATGTACTATAGATCTACTACATATGTTAGGACTACAGTTGGCGACACCGAGGCATTCCCAGTGGAAATCGGACTCCACCAGGGGCCATCTCTTAGCCCTTACATCTTCGCCTTGATTATGGACAACATATATTGTGCGACACCAGACGGTGTTCCATGGTGTATACTTTTCGCTAACGACATTGTCCTAGTTGCTGAAACAAAATCTGTGTTGAATAGTAGACTGGCTACCTGGAAGACTGCTTTGTAAGAAAAACGTCTAAGGATCAATATTGAAAAAATAGAGTATATATGTTCAAACTTCAGTGGGAACCAAAACGATAAAGATGTAGAAGTACGCATAGAAGGACACGTTCTCCCCTCAAAGGATTGTTTCAAGTACCTAGGGTCTATGATACATAAAGATGGGGGTGTAGATGATGATGTTACACACCGTATAAAGGCGGGATGACTAAAGTGGAGGGCTGATACTGGAGTTTTGTGTGACAAGAAGGTGCCTATAAAACTTAAGGGAAAATTTTATAGAATGACAATAAGACCAGCGCTGCTGTATGGATCATAATGTTGGGTAATCAAGAAGGATCACGTAAGGAGGATGGAGGCCGCAGAAATGAGAATGCTTTGATGGGCATGTGGTAGGACTCTGTGGGACATGACACCGAACTCTACAATTAGGATGTCCTTGGGGGTGGTGTCTGTATCCGAAAAATTGAGGGAGGGAAGACTACGGTGGTTTGGACATGTCCTTAGGCGACAACCATCGGATGCAGTCAGGAGAGTAGAGTCGATTATAGTCGACGGTTCCAGAAGGAGAAGACTACCAAGAAGGAAGTGGGTAGAATTCTTGAGATCTGATTTAAAGGATTTAGCTCTTACCGAGGACATGACCTCTGATAGGAAAGTATAGAGACTTAAGACCAGGGTAGTCGAGTAGTGTGGGTCACAACCATAGGGTGTAGCATCTCTGTCTTCTTTTTAATACCTTTGTAGTAATTTTCATGACTTCTACTTTTTATACGTTTCTATCATTGGAATTTATGAAGGCTTAGAACTAGGTTAGCGGAGTAGTGTTTCCTTAGTTTAGGTTTTAACCCATTTGACTTTATTCTTTCTCATAGCTTGATATCGCTGACTTCTGTGTATCATTCTCTTCATGTTCCCTCTTTTTAAATTTAGCCATGTCTTACGTTTATGTCTATATACAGAGATTTTTATGCAGAGATTTATTTGCAGGGATTACTTCCCATTACAGACGAGCATATGAAGACTGCATATGAAGTTTGTTCAACTATGTATTTATTTATTTATTTATTTATTTATGTATACATGCATTGTATTTTATCTTTATTTTTAATTTTCTGACTGCCGGAAGTCTTCTACGGAAGCTGCTCTCATCCTGGCGTTGGGGGCAGACTACTACCCTACCTCCTCTTACCCTATTACATATGGGAATAGGGTTTTGTTGTTGTTGTTGTATTTAATATATGTAATAAATAATTTTTAAAAAATTCATCAACTAGTGTAAAAAGGGTTTAAATAACATATCCCAAACATCGTAAAACATTTTCCAGAAAATATTTTTCAGAAAATGTAATTCATTTTACGGAAAACATTTTTCAGAAAACGTTTTCAGTGAAACAAACTGACCCTAAATGTTTAATTTTATGACTAAGAAAATTTATCGTTTAATTTATATCAGAGTTTTTTTATGGAATTAAGCTAAGGTGATTATAAAGTAGTATATGTTCTAAATACTCAACCATTTGATATTAAACGCTAAATTACCCTGCAACATTTGATGGTGCTTGAACTAGTGACCTCAAAGAATAACAACGATTCATTTAACTATTGAGGTAAGTTGGTTCGTGCACTTATATCAAAAGTTCAAATTATAAAATTTATTTGTTTTTTATATATGCATAGGTAGACATACAATTAATACGAATAATCATTAAGGATTCAATTATTTGACAATTAACATTTATATAGCCACATAGTATAATTGAATCAACAAAGAGAAACCATAAAAAATCATTGGGCCTATGCTTGAATATTGAAGAGAAAAGCCCATGAAGTAAGACACCATAAAAACAAGAGCAACCACACCACTAGGGGTGTAAACGAGCCGAGTCGAGCTCGAGTATTGATGAGCTCGACTTGACTCGAAAACTCTGAAATAGAGCTCGACTCGACTCGAAAACTCGCGAGCTTAAAACTTTCAAGCTCGACTCGAACTCGAAATCCTAAATTGAAGCTCGTGATAAGCTCGAAAAGGCTCGAAATGAAAAAAAAATTCTTAAACTTAACTCGATTGAAGCTTCAAACTCAAACTCGAACATGAACCTTAAATAGATAAAAATCTTACTTAATTTTAAAAATAAATCAATACATAAATTTTAATATTATTAATAATTTATTTTCTAAAAAAATAAAATCTTAATATATTATATTTTCGAATTGCTCACGAGCTTTTCGAGTCGAATATCGAGTAGCTCGTTTCAGCTCGTTAAAAACTGGAGTCGAGCTCGAGTCGAATCTATTCGATCCAAATATTTATCAAACCTAAATCAAATCGATCTCGAATAACTATCTCGTCTCACCTACAGCTCTACACACAACACAGAAGAACCAAGTCATATCTCTTCCCTGTTCTCCTCCGTTTTTTTATTTATTTAAAAAAACCATCTTTAAATTTTGGTTTTTTGGTTCTTTTCATTTTGATTTTGACTCTCCCTCACGTACCAAAGTTCCCTTTCTTTGGTTACTCTCTCTCTCTCTCTCTCTCTCACGACCGAACCAAAAACATAAAAAAGAAGAACAATAAACACAAAGGATCTGAAGAAAAAAAAAGTTAAACAGGTTTAGTTTCATTGTAGTTTCTTCCTGAAAGATCAGAAAAGCAAGTTTGTTTAATCCAATTCTCGAAATGGGTTTATTTCTATTTCTCCAAAGATTACCCCTATGTCAAAACAATTCACTTTTTATTTTCAGGTTTACAGGGATGAAACGAGCAAGAGATGATGTATATTCTGGTTCTCAATTTAAACGTCCGTTTAGTTCCTTTAGGGCTGAATCGTAAGTTGCTTCTTCTGTTCGTTTCTCTGTGTTTATAATCTATCTACTTGCTCTCTCTCTATTTTAGGGTTTTCATGCTTGGTTTTGGTTTTGGTTTTGGTTTTGTATGGAAGTTTGGCTCTATTGTTAACCTAGTTGTTTCTTTTTCTCTTGATTGCTGGTTGGTTATTGTTGTCAGCTATGATGGTTTTTCTTTTTCGGTCAGATTTGACTGGGAATTCTGTTGGATTTGCATGGAAGATTGTTTTGTTTACCACTTCGAATCGAATGATTCGTTTGTGTTTTTGATTTTTCATGGTTTGCTTGAATCGTACCGTCCTTCATGGTTGTTGGATCATTGCATTAAGATTAAGATTTTCCACTTGGTTTTAATTGTTGGTAAATTTACTTCCAAGTAAAGGGGGTTTTACGTTCTTTTAAGGAGTAATCGTCCATTTGAAAGTATATCAGGTTTAGCTCAAATTTTTTGAGTTTCCTTGTTCTTATCGTTCTAGTAACTGTCGGTCTAAATTTTCTTTTATTACTTTTACCTATTAAGGTATGGGAAAAACCAAATGCCTGGTGGAAGTAGTGGTCCCGGTGGAGGAGGTGTTGAAGTAGGAGGAGGAGGAGGAGGAGGAGGAGGAGGAGGAGGAGGAGGAGGAGGAAGTATGCCACAGAAACTGACTACAAATGATGCCTTAACGTATCTAAAGGAAGTCAAGGAGATGTTTCAGGATCAAAAAGAGAAGTATGACATGTTCCTTGAAGTCATGAAGGATTTCAAGGCACAAAGGTACCCCATTTTTGAACCTTAAGTTTTGTTGACCGACGAATTGTTGTTGGCTTTAAACTACTAATGTTTGATGCATCTTTTTCCTTATTCAGGACTGACACAGTTGGTGTCATTGTCCGAGTGAAAGAGTTATTCAAAGGGCATAACAACTTGATTTATGGATTTAATACCTTCCTGCCGAAGGGGTATGGAATTACCCTTGACGAAGACGAGGCTCCTCCGAGAAAGACAGTTGAATTTGACGAAGCGATCAGTTTTGTAAACAAAATAAAGGTGAAATACTGAAAGCATTGTGCTATAATCTCTAGCCCATCAATATCCATGTTTAGCCATCTAATTTCTCCATTTACTATGCAGAAACGTTTCCAACATGATGAGCATGTTTATAAATCATTTCTGGATATATTGAATATGTACCGGAGGGAGCACAAGGACATAAATGAGGTCTATACCGAGGTAAATATATCTTGATCTGGTTGTTAACTGTGTTCATTGGTTCTTTGGTAGCTACTAAATTGCATCACTTGATTTTTTTTTTACCCCCAGAGAGTTTTATATGTTCTTTGTTTCATTGCTTTCAGGTTGCTTCTCTTTTCGAAGACCATCCTGATATGCTTGAGGAGTTCACAAGATTTTTACCAGATTCTTCAGCAGCTCCTATGACACAGCAAGTTCTATATGGTCGAAACTCAACTCAGCGCAATAATGAGCGAAGCTCTGCTACAACCACCTTGCGGCATATACAAACGGATAAGGTAACTGCTCTCTCCTTTTTTTTTAATATTTATTTGCTTTCTATATTTTGTTATCTTTTCTGTATGAATTAATGATTCTTTTTTTTCCAGCAACGTCGGAGGGATAGAATTATTACTTCCCATGCTGATAGGGATCTCAGTGTCGATCGCCCTGAACTGGACGATGACAAAGCAGTGATGAAAATACAAAAAGAACATAGAAAACGCATGGAAAAGGACAATAGGGATCAGAGAATACGTGATCATGATGATCCCGAGCACGAAAACAATTGGGATTTTAACTTGAATCGTTTTGCCGACAAAAAGAGATCTGGAAGGAAGGTTGAAGGATTTGCTTCTTATGATGACAGGGATACTTTTAAAAGTGAGTCTCTCAACCTTTGAAGACTTTTATTTCTTCATAATGTACAAAGTATCACCTTTGCTTTACTTTTTCAAATTTCAACAAAACATAATTATACAGTGTACTTTATGGTGTATAGGGTGACAATTTTGCTGTCCTTTTGCAATCTACTGCTCTGATAAAGTAGCCTTGTGTAATGAGATCCGGGTTAATACACATATTCTCGTCCTTCATGTATCAACCTTTTAAGATTTCAGTTTTTTTATTCCAATGTCAGGCATGTGCAACCGAGGTTTTGTATTCTGCGAGAAAGTGAAGGAGAGACTATGCAGCTCAGACGACTACCAGGCATTCTTAAAGTGCCTTAATATTTATAGCAATGGAATAATCAAAAGAAATGATTTGCAAAACTTGGTATGTTTTACACCATTTATAGTGGTTATCTTTGATTTTTGGAATTATTCAATTGCTTTTTTGGTATGTTCTACTTTTGCCGGTAGGTTAATCATACGTTACAATGATTCCTAGGTGACTGATTTACTTGGAAAGTACCCAGATCTTATGAATGAGTTCAATAAGTTCTTGGAGCGTTGTGAGAATACAGGTAACGACTGAAGTATCATTTGAAGTTGTTTTATTTTGATTGTTTAATTTTATGTCTGTTTTCCCCCCTAATTTAAATGTCTCCCGCAGATGGGCTCCTTGCCGGTGTTATTAGTAAAAGTAAGGCTCCTTTTCTTTGTCATTTCTTATAATTTTTTTATTTTCATCGGATGTTTTCTCATTTATCAATATCCATATATGTAACAGTTCGGTCTTGAATGATGCAAATTATTTTCTTATCTTTAAATTGAAATGACGGTTTACTTCTTGGATTGCAGAATCACTTACTCTTGACGGACATACGTCCAGACCATTAGAGGAAAAAGATAGAGAACTGAAACGTGAAATTGATGGAGCTAAGGAAAAGGAGAGATATAAGGAGTATATGGGAAAATCAATACAGGAGCTTGACCTTTCTAACTGCCAAAATTGTACTCCAAGCTATCGGCTTCTTCCAGATGATGTATAAACTTCTGAAAGTCATTTATTTATTTTTTTTGCATGCAAGATTTACCATTTTGGTTATAACTGTCTTTGGTATTTGTCTCACAGTACCCAATACCTATAGCAAGTCAGAGATCCGAGCTTGGCGCTAGTGTGCTGAATGATTATTGGGTATCTGTCACTTCAGGAAGTGAGGATTATTCTTTTAAGCACATGCGCCGAAATCAGTATGAAGAGAGCTTGTTCAGATGTGAGGATGATAGGTAAAATTCCCGAGCATTCCTTAATTTTTCCCGGTACTATATATGCAATCATCCCAGTGATTCCCATCATATTTTTATATGCGAAGGTGAGAATGAGTTTTGGGAAGAAAAATTGACGTGCATTGGTTATTTATTCTGTTTATGTAAGCCATTTGGAATTTTAGGGTTATACTAACTGTCCTATTGGTTTATGAGCACCTTAGTCCTACAATAAAAGCTAGCAGTTTAGTCTTCGTACTTTCAATTTTGAAGCAAATAGGTAAATTATAAAGCGTGGCAAGGTTGAATTTTAAAAAATGTTGACATCTACTGTTTTAGGCAAAGGTGAGCAATTTAGTCATTTTCATGTTCTAGAAATGCTGAATTTCGTTTTTTCCTTTTTTACATTACTTTAAAATGAAACATGTCAGCCTTTTATAACGTTCAAATTTTCTGCCATTTAAAGTTTTACCTAATTGCTGAAAAATTTATCGTCCAAGGGCTAAATTACTCATTTTATAGCATAGGGGCTAACTTGTTCTTTAGCCTTGAATACAGGGATACGCTTTGTAATTTAACAAAATTCTAGATGTTCTCTCCTTTGAAGACATGAAAGAGTTCTTGTTTAATGGTCTTAGGTTTGAACTGGATATGTTGTTAGAATCTGTGAGCTCAACGGCCAAGCGTGTCGAGGACTTGCTCAACAGCATTAATGAAAATAAAATCAATATGAATTGCTCATTTCGTATAGAAGAACACTTTACTGGTGTGTATTCATCACTAGGTTTTCAAATTATGTCTCTATATGAACATTTTTTGTCTTAACTTTTGGCCTCCTCTACGTCACTTACTGCAGTTCTGAATTTGAGGTGCATCGAGCGTCTATATGGTGACCATGGTCTTGATGTAATGGAAACATTACGTAAAAATCCTGCAATTGCATTGCCCGTAATTTTAACTCGCCTGAAGCAGAAGCAAGAGGAGTGGACAAAGTGCCGTTCAGACTTCAACAAAGTTTGGACTGAAATCTATTCGAAAAACCATTACAAATCACTTGATCATCGCAGCTTCTATTTCAAGCAGCAGGATTCAAAGAACTTGAGTGCAAAATGTAAGTGGCGTCAGATTGATGGATGATTCTTAACATGTTCTAATAAGTCCAATTCATTGGGCGGGTCGGGTTTGTACCATGTCTTGATTAGGGATGGCAGACGGGTACAATTTCGTGGATTTCGCACCTCTCCAATTGAGACGGTGATGGGTATAAGTTTAGTGGGTAGTGGGCAAGTGTGGAATTAAAAAGTCATATCCGCCATGGGTAGTGGGTAATGGGCTTGAGACCGTACCCGCTCCACATCCGCCCGCCCACTAACTATCCACCATATAAATTTTGGACCATTATGAATTTAGGTATAATTTTAGAGACTATTTTGTAAATCTTAAGATTTTAGAGGATATGACTTGCAATTTAACCAAATGTTAGGGTATAAACATTTTTAGAATTGAAGTCCGTCGCTTATATAATCTGTGAGGTTGTTGTCAGACGGGTACAGGCGGGTACGAGATGGGTGGTGGGTAACCAGTTGGGTAGTGGGTTTGGGGTTGATTTGAGAATGTATCCACATAGGCGAATGTGGATTTAAAAATTTTACCCATCGTGAGTGGTGGGTAGGTGGTGGATGCAAAAATATTAGGTGGGTGGGTGGGTATGGGGATGGGGAAGGGGTATCCACACCCGTCCCGCCCATTTGCCATCCTGTCTTGATGCTTATTAAATTAAGTTGTTTATGCCCAAGTCCGGCTCACCCCAAATATGGGCACTATATAAATATTAAATATAGATATCAAGTATATTCATGTTTGAGCCAGGCCAGGCCGTATACAGGTTTGAATTTCTGCCCAATGGCCGCCTGTTTAGACAATGGGCTTTTTTGGACCAAATCCATTTTCAAACCTACTATTTTGTTTATTCCCTCCCAAATACCGGACCTGGCCCTTGGACGGGTCTAGTTCTAATATATGGTGACATTAACTGTCAATTATATTTTTATTTCTTTATTTAGTGTGATTTATCTTTCATTTCTTATTGCAGCTTTACTGGCTGAAATCAAAGAGTTGAAAGAGAAGAACCAGAAAGATGACGATGTTCTTATGGCTAGCGTTGCTGGTCACCGACAACCCCTTGCTTCACACCTTGAATATGGATATTTGGATTTTGACATTCACGAGGACTTATATAAGCTTATTGAATATTCATGTGAAGAGATGTGTTCAACGAAAGAACAGTTAAACCGAGTTATGAGGCTCTGGACCACTTTCCTGGAGCCCATGTTTGGTGTTCCTCCTAGACATAATGGCAGAGAGGGTACTGATGGTGCCGGTAAAGCGCAGAATCCTGCTTTAAGCTGCACTGCTTTGAATGTTGCTGAAAGTGATGGAAGTCCTGGAGCTGATGCTACTGTAAATTCCGGGCAACTAAAGGCTGCCAGTGATGGAGACAAGAACAGTTCATCTGAAGTAACTAATTCTTGCAGGAATGGTTTGACAAATGGGGAAATTTTAACCAGAGAACATTCGGTTCGCGCCTCGAGAGATGATTCAAGGCTAGAGAAAGAGACCAAATTTACAGCTGATAAAAAGCCTGGAATCCACGTGCATGCAAATGGAATGGAAACAGTAAATAATCACAGCAGAAACAATGTTGAAGGGGCATCAGGTGTGTATGTCGGCGAAGTTTCATGACAATCATTTATGTGGTTTTGTCGTTCATTGATCTTGTTTTTCCTGTTACTTTTATTCTTGTCTTGTGTTGCTATACTGAGATAAGTTGACTTTCAAGGGAAAGGCATAGCTGCATCTAGACCTAGTAGCAGAGTTGCTGGTGAGGCTCATGAATCCGAAGCTAATGCTGATATAGTACATTCTTCGGAGGTATGGTTTTCTTCATATTGATTACTGTATTCTACTTGGCATTTCTGAAGCTGATTTTACTATATGGTTTTAGTTAAATATAACAATATTACCATCTTTGCCTAAGTTGCTCCAACACTTCATTTTGCTTGAAGTATGTGTCTGACACCTGTGTTCGATACATGTTCGGTCATGGATGTGGGGTATGGCCTTCCAAGGATCCCTCCAAATACATGTAAATAGTCGGAAAAGAAGGAACATTTCCATTTGGAAACACTCTTATCCATTGTTACACCTAAGCAGTGCTGTGCAAAACTTTGTTAAAACGGAGTCGATTGTACAATTTGGTTAATTCCACTCAGCTCAGTTCGGTGTCGCTTTAAGTGTATTAATTTGGTTGGTTGTCGGTTTATGTATAATTGATAATTGAACCGACCAAATCAACCAACTTAATATGAATATATTGCATTTATATATTTTTTAAAATATATTTATATTATTATTGATATATGAAAATATCTTGTAGTAATAAAATTTATTCTATTTCTCCAATGATAGTTTTTTGAGGGAATATCAATAAAATATATAATTGTTTTAAGTAAATATGAATTAGAACAACGATAGATTCCCTCATTTATTCAGTTAATTTGATTAATCGACTGAACCAACTGAAGTTCGTATATTTCCTTTCTTTTTTCTCCTTAGGTTGGCTTGGTTTTTTCTTTAGTTTTCAGTCATAACAAACATATGCAAAATGTCTTGGTAATTCAGGGTGTTGGTGTAACAAAACATGCTTTATTAGTAAATGGAATGCCTACAGATGGCTCTAATGCCAGTAGATGTCACGAAGAATCCGCTCGTTTCTCAAGAATTGAAAAAGAAGAAGGTGAATTATCACCTGCCAGTGAATTCGAGGAGGATAATTTTGTTGCTTATGGTGATACCTGTCCAAAGGTTGTGCCAAAGGCAAAGCGTGGTGTTGAAAACAGACAGCACCGGTCTGGAAATGGGGGAGACTTGCATTCCGTGGATGCCGGTGGAGAAAATGATGCGGATGCTGATGATGAGGATAGTGAAAATGCCTCGGAGGCTGGTGACAATGCATCGGGCAGTGAGTCCGCAGGCGATGAATGCTCCCGTGAAGAGAATGAAGAGGAAGAGGTCGAACATGATGAAGCTGATGGTAAGGCCGAGAGTGAAGGCGAAGCTGAGGGGACGGCGGATACACATGTGGGAGATGGCACGTCCTTGTCATTTTCGGAACGTTTCCTCTTTACAGTGAAGCCTCTTTCAAAGCATGTACGAGCAATTCTACCCGAAGATGATAGAAACAATTCTTGGGGTTTTTATGCAAATGACGATTTCTACATCCTTTTCAGACTTCATCAAGTACGCAAGTTTTCAGAAGCTTTTTAGATATTTCTTCATTTTTCATGCTACCATCTAATATTTATTCTCTGATCTTGGGTCTTCATTCAGATCCTTTATGAAAGAATACTGTCAGCAAAAACAAATACAGCGGCTGCTGAAATAAGGTGCAAACACCCAAAAGATGCTAGTTCTTCGGATTTATATGCCAGGTTGATTCATATATCAATTTAATTGCTGAATTTGAAGGGTCTAATGCCTTCTAATTCGGAAAATTTCATCTCTCTGCTACACAGATTTATGGATGCACTTTACAATCTGCTCGATGGATCAACTGATAATTCAAAGTTTGAGGATGAATGCCGAGCTATAATAGGAAACCAGTCATATGTGTTGTTCACATTGGACAAGTTGATATTTAAATTGGTTAAGCAGGTTAGCTTCTTCAATGATCTTCCATTATTTCATCCTTGTTTTTTGTTCCACTGTTTTGAAATTTAGTTTTCATTACAGCTTCAAGCTGTTGCAGCGGATGAGATGGATAATAAGCTTCTTCAATTGTTTGACTATGAAAAATCCCGAAAACACTGGAAAGCAATGGATTCAGTATATTATGAGAATGCACGCGTCCTCCTTCACGAGGAGAATATTTATCGATTGAAATATGTGAGTTTTACATGTCCTTGTATTTCACCCTTTTTTTCTCGGAATAAGATATGAACTGATTAGGAACACGAGTGCCCTAGGTATGTTAACACAGTTCTTTTTCTCTGGTTCCATATTTTTGCAGTCGTCTCTGCCATCTCGTTTATCTATTCAGTTGATGGACAATGTCATTGAAAAGCCCGAAGCATTTGCTGTTTCCATGGAACCTAATTTTTCGGCTGTTTTGCACAACGACATTCTGTCGGTCTATCCCAGCAAGAAGGAGCCACATGGCATTATCCTAAAGAGGTAATAATAGATAACATTAGTATTAAACCGTTTCGTAGTTTTGCAATTAATGTTCATCTGGGGTTAAAAATACAATGTAGCATTTTGATGCCAGCCTCTGATATGTTATTCTGCTGTAGCAAAAAAAAAGCTTTGCAGTATGTTGAGTAACTATTTTTCCGATATTAGTATGAATTCCCCCCACCCCCAAACAAAAGTTTCTCCATGCAATCAGAGGATCTTATCCCCATATCGTTTTCTGGTTATGGGTGTTGGACACGAGTGCTTAAAGAAAAAAATGAAGCGTCAGAGCAATATATGTTACTCAAACTTGGATGTAAGTGTAGGATATGAATGTGTCCGACACATGGGTATATTGAACTTTTATTAGTCTCTTCCCATGTAATAGAGGGATATACTTAGAGGATCATACCCCCATATCCTTGTTTAGATATAGGTGTTGGGCACAAAAACTCCAAGAAAAATGAAGTTTCAGTACAACAGAAACGAGCGCTAACCGGATATTCTTTATTGATATTTGCAGAAACAAAAAGTATGCAAATTTGGATGAATTTGCTGCTACCTGCTTGGCCATGGAAGGTGTTGAACTGTTTAATGGTTTAGAGAACAAGATAGCCTGCAACTCATACAAGGTATTGTGCTTTTTAGTAATATTGAGTTTAATCTTTCATCTTTCATTCTTTCATCTGACTAAGGAACTGCACCCTACATAACGATGCATGTAAACCATTGGCAGATTTCACACGTGTTGGACACCGAAGATTTCTTCTATCGTAGAAGAACTTCATCACGACACAGATCTTCATGCAATAATCAGGCTAGAATACGACGGTTCCATAGATTTTTATCATCTTCACAATAATTGAGCGTTCTTTCTTAGACCGGCGCGAAAAGTGACTACCACATCACAATCTTTATATCGTCACAACCCTTTGAATTTTGCGAATATGGCTCAACCTTCATCATGAATTTTCTTGCAGGAACCGTCGGTGCGACCAGGCTTTCATAAAGCTTTCGAAACAGGGACATGTCTTGTGTACGTTAATAATGGAATGCTTGGACGGAAGAGGAGAGGAAATATAAGCATATTTGTAAGATGACTTGAGCAGGATCAGAGCGGTTATCCTGTAATAGGATTGCAATTTGCATGATGAACTGTAAAAATAACAGGAAAAGAAAGGGTACTATTAAACGTTTCTTTTTTGTCCTTCAAATTTGCGTATCTAATCAACACAAAATGTTGAAATCCATCAGGTTTAGCTTTATAATTCATCTCACACTTTGCAGTTATCTACGAGGATGGTATGCCTATATATTTCTAATTATTTACGTCTCTCTCTAAAATTCCAATTTCATTTTTATTGTGAATTATCAGAATAATAGCGTGTTCATCTGAAATAAAAATTATTTATTGCTTTTTGAATTAATAAAATAATTATATTTTAAATCATGTTAAACACTTGAATTTGTGGAAGTTTAATAATTTTTTTTGTAAGATTAAGGTTTAAATATATTTAGATGTAAATATATTCTCTATTTCATATTTTCTTTACTTGGGTTTAATATTCAAATCCATAATCTGTATTTATTGTTCTGAAGATAACATTTGAATTTGTATTTTGTATTCACATAAGTAATAAAAATTAAAACCATTATCTGTATATTATATAAGAAAATATATGAATAAATATATTCAAACGTTTAATATCCATTCATCGATTTATAATAGAGAGAAGTCTGGTAAGTATAAACATTATTTTTTAAAAAGCTTGTCATTTTTGTTAAAGATATGTTTGATATTTATACTCAAACATAATAACTATTAATAATTAAATCATTAATGTTATATAAATATGAATATAATAAATATCAATTATTCATATTTATTAAAATTTCATACTTAAATGAAAAGCTTGTATAGTATACACGTTTAAAGATTAATTTCATACATATTTTATTTTTTTTCTACATATACCTCTTAGATAATCCAAAATTTCTTATTTCTTTTAGCATAATACTAAAATTAATCATCATCAAATATTTAAATAACAGCTTTCTCTTCCATTATTTATTTAAAGCACTTTAGTTTTTAAAGTTTTATTTTGAAGCAATATGATTTTCTTTAAATGTGATTTGTAAGTTCATTAGCGAACATTTGTTGCCAATTAGATAAATACAACTCGACTAAAATGCTAATGTAGCTTACCCACATATAAACAAACGATGGCATCACATATTATTATATAAGTAATTTTTTTTAAAATATAAATAATTTTAGATTAATTAATTGCAACCAATTTTTTAAGGATAAAATCAACAAATGGTCCCTGTATGATGTTGGTTTATTGAATTTATCGACTATTAAAAGTGACAAAATGATCCATTGACTATAGGAAATTGCTTTGTTGAGTCCACCGACTATGAAAAGTTACAAAATGATCATCCTACTATTCATATGTTCAAAATTCTTCTTTTTCTATTACAAAATGACGACAACCTGAGTTGGATGTTAACCTGCTCAATGTGATATGATAAAATCTAATCCCTAAATCTCAAACGATTATCATACCTCAGTAAACATGTTAATGTCCACATTAGACTATTATCAATTTTTAACCAAAAATGATAAATTTGGTACATATAAATAGTTAAGTGATCATTTTTTGTAACTTTTAATAGTCCTAGGACTCAACAAGTAATACCGTAGAGTCATAGGACTTTATAAAGTTGTACCTAAAGTTGGGGACCATTTGTGTAATTTACCTATATTTTTAAATAAATTTTGTTTTTCAAAATAATATTGTTCTAAGGGAAGGTATATCACCCTGAATCCCCGAGTTAGTAGTTTGGGGTTAACATGAGAGTGTTTTAGATAAATCCATTAGCCTTGTAGGGAAGCTTGGTCCAAATGAGCATTGGTTTGGGCTTGGGTTGTGCCCAATGGATGATAAAAGGGTATTTTAATGTTGTGATCAAAGTTAGGAGGACCAAAGGAGCAATTATACAAATTTTAGTTTAAAGGCTAAATATCTATTAAGAGTTGATGATCTCACATTTGAAAACCCCTTATATCTCACTTTCACCATTCTTTTGTCTCGTTCTTCTTCTCTCATTTCAAATCCCCTTTGCCTTCCTTAGAATTTCAAGAAAAGGTATAAACTTTGTAACATCTCAAACCTTACTCAACAACCTCAAGGTGAGAACTTTAATATTCTCATTCCAAGCTTTCATTCAAGCTCTCAATGACAAGTTTTGGTTATGCTAACCAAATATGGGTTTTAGTGGGGGTTTAGGAACCCAAGTGTAACTAGCTCATTTTTTTTTAGAGATTTAAACCTATAAAAATTTAATCTTCTCATTCCAAGCTTTCATTCAAGCTCTCAATGACAAGTTTTGGTCATGCTAACCAAATATGGGTTTTAGTGGGGGTTTAGGAACCTAAGTGTAACTAGCTCATTTTTGAGAGATTTAAACCTATATAAACGTTTTAAATCTCTTCCCAAACTTCCAAACCCGTTAGCAATTCATGTGATTCATCATTGTTTAGTGAGAGAAGTATGAGAAAGTTTCAAGAGAAAAGGGAAGAAAAAGTTAACCATTATGATCTTTGAGCATTTTCAGCAGCTTAGTAGTTCAGGTAACACACTTATAAAACAACTCTACCACTTGTAGATCGCTAGGTGTGCTTGTTTGGTTTTGCATAAGTTATGAATTATGTAAGAACATTCATGGTAGATTTCAGTATTTGGTGTTTTTCAACATGTTTATAGACCTATTATGATCCCTCTTAATGTTCATAAAACTTTAATAACATTTGGGAACCTCAGTAGAGCTTTTGGGGTGAAATAAGGAGTCATTTTTGTGACTAAAAAAGGAATTTATGGGTTTGTGTATATGTACTAGAGGAACAATATCAATACCGTTCATAAGATGGTTTAAAAAAGGAAATTTTGGGCAAGAGGTATTGTTACTCGTTCATTGGGTATCAACATCGCTGGTTGGGTATAAACACTCGTAGGAGGGGTATTAATACCGATTTCACTTAGCATATTCTAGTATCCATTTTTGGTATCGGTACTCATGGGAGTATCGATACTCCTAGTAGGGGTATCGATATTGAGATATTTTAAAAAACTATCGAAGCTATTTTTGGTATCTATACTTGGGATAGTATCGATACCCTAGTACAAAAGTATCGATACTCGGTCTAGGAGTATCGATACTACCTTTCCTTCTTAGCGTATAATATATATTTTAGTATTAATACCAAAGGGTGGGTATTGATATTCAGGGGTTAGTACTGATACCGAAGAGCTCAGTATCGATACCATCGTATAGTTTTGGATAAAGAATCTAAATGCTTAAGGAGTTGAACTTAAGGGGTGCAATAACACTTGAATTCCATGAAATAAAACTACAAGCGAGATCAGTAATAAATGTTGTACAACTAGAAACAATAACAGTTAGGTTAATAGAAAACTAGCCCGGTTTGATGTTTGAAAAACAATCAGACCATCCGAGTTACTTAGTAGATTTCAATCGTCTCGTTTCAAAAGAGTCCACATATATCTCAGTAAGTGTTAAGGCACTTTAGTAGATAATTAGGTACAGATGCCCCAAGACTCGACGGGGTAAGTTGGTCGGGTGTATATTTCTGATGCAATTTTAGATCTCACCTCGGATACCCAAGGGTATATGTTGGCTCTTACAAACAACTGGAATATGCCAAGAGGGTGGGGGTGAATTGGCCTTTTGAGAAATTTTTTGAAAGCAACCAAAAATAAAATTTTTGCGTAATGATTTAGGGTGGTTCGACTTTCTAAACCATAGTCTAGATCCACTACCTTAGCATCCACAGTAAGGATTTCTCAAATCCACTAGATTTGATTACCTTTAAGGACAAGGGTAGATTTGATTACCTTTAAGGACAAGGTGTAACCTTACAAACACTTCATGGTTTATACCCCAAAACCTTGAATACACACTCTCCTAAAGAGTAAATACAAAAAAGCAAACAAATGATAAAAACCTCACAAGGAAAATATGTTTGCACAATTTAAGTTCTCACTCAATACACACTTTAGCAAAATAAATAATGTAGCTCACAAGTGTGTTTACAACAAACAATTTGATAAACTAAACACAAAATAAAACTTTGATGTTGATAGGTTGGTTCAATATGATTCTTGTTGGCCTTGGGAAGTTTTGACCTTCAATTTATACCTTCTCCATTAATTATAGATGTTTAGAGCCACTGCAGATCATTATAGCCATTATCTACAAACAAAATATCTTTTAATGCACAAGGGATCGATCCTTTGGTGAAAAGGATCAATCATTTTTCAATTAATCGTTGCAAGAAAAGAATCGATCATTCAAGGGAAGGGATCGATCCTTTTCATCAAGGGATCGATCCTTTTGGTGAAGGGATCGATCCTTTTGGTGAAGGGATCGATCATTTTCCTCAAGGGATCGATCCTTTTTGTAAAGGGATTAATCCCAAACCTACTAGAATCCAAGGGATTGATCCTTTTTTCAAGGGGATCGATCCTTTAAGCAAAAAAAGCTTGGAAACTCAACTTTAAAGTATGAAAATGATTGAGTATGTTTTTGAAAAGGTTCGACTAAGTTGGAAAACATTTATTAAGTATTTTTCAAGTTTATTTGGACTTTGAATTATTTTTGATAAATTTTTGATCAATTCGATTAAGTCCAAAATCAATTTTGCAATTTATTGTTATATCGAAATCTTAATTCAACAATCTCCCCTTTTTTGATATAACAAAACTCTTTGAAAAATTCCCCCCATTTGAAAAAATAATAAAATGATTTATGAATTTATAAAAAATTTAAGCTCCAATTTAAATTTGAAAAATCATTTTTCATTTTATGCTTTTTTCTCCCCCTTTTTGTTATATCAAAAATAATTCACAATGTTAGTACAATATAAGAAGGAGATAAAGTAATTAAAACAAGCTAGAATCAAGAATAAGCATATTAAGGTACCAAAAGCATAGATATCCTAGAATATCAAATGCATATAAGTTCAAATATCCAACATAAAAATCAACCAAATATTAAAGCAACAAAAGTTCATAATACCAAACATCCAAAGTCAAATATCCAAATGTAGTAAAGTCTAAAAATCCAATAAGAAAAAAATGATATGCATGCATGAACTAAGATAATGATGAAGGAGGGAATGAAAATTTGTTAAGTTGATGTTGGATCGCTTGAACCTCCTTGATCATACGAGCCTCAATAACATCCTGACGATTCTCGATCGCATCAAAGTGGGAGTCAACATTGGCTTGGAGTGAATCGAAAGACTGAAGCATTATCTCCTCAAAACCTCAAAAGAAATCCGTGGGAGGTGCCGGGTCTACATGAGTTGCCATCTCAGGCTCCTCACCAACGTCATCGTCATGAGCCTTATCCATGCGCTCATCTCCATCATGGTCAATGCTCTTCGTGATGATTAAAGATCCAATGTATGGATCTCTCGGGCTCATTCGTGTATCCGATCTTTTCTATGGTGACGTGACCAATGGTCTTCTCATTGGAAGGAAACGTGTCAGGCTTGTGTAAAGTGTCGATGTCAAGATGCTCAAAAAATGACTAAAGTACGTCCTATAGACAAGTTCGGTTGAGCCTTCGATTTGAAAAAACTCACAATGGTGAGGTGAAGCTTATGACTATGTTGAATGCAAAACATCCACCAATAGTCCCTCTTGCGAATGGTAGAGAATTTTATGCCACGAGCACAGATGCAATGAGAGAAAATGAAATTGAACAAACAATCTTTAAGGGAAAAAGGGTGGCTCTATTGTTTAGAAGGCGATTTTTTATGAGGAAAAAGGTTTTTTTCATTGTTATCGCCGATAAGAGGAAGCTCAAAGATTTGGGCGATGAAGTCAACAGTAATGATGACGGTCTAAACTATATGATACGAGATAATGGTTCGATAGATGGTGCCACCATGAGAAAATGATGAAAAATGAGCATTCGAGTAAAAAGCTCAAACCAAAGAATGATAAGTATGACCATAAAAGTTAAGAAAGTCAAAAGTTTCATATCTTTTAAATTTTCTTCGTAAGAAAAACCCAAATTGTTTAAAAATTCAAAATCGATTTTTTGAGTTTCCTTAATAAGACGATATGAAAAGAAAGAATCATATCACTCATGGGATTTAGAGTTTCAAAAACATTGTTCAATCCAAAAATCAATTTGAGTGTTGCTTGTGGATTGTCCCTTTGAAGCCATGATTTTTTCTTTTTGGCATTTTGAAAGATTTAAAAAAAATGTTTTTGAACTAAAAGGAATGTTTAAGGATGCTAAAAAATGATTTAGGAAGAATTAAAAACTAAAATTTGGACTATGAAATGGTGTACGTCTGAATGGTATTGGTGGTGGTTTTGGTTGGGGACTTTTATCGAACACCTTGTGGGTATAGTATAAAATTTAGAATTTTTGAAAAAATAGGTTATGTGTAATGCTCCCTGCAACAAAACAAGTGATAAACAATTTAAAAATTATTCTCTAACTACCTAATTTAACCCAATTTTTTCGAAATGAAAAAATTGAAAAATTAGGGTTTTGGAAAATTCTTAGCCAATTGTGATGATTCCTTCAAATTGAGGCAATGATTCGTTGAAAGGATTGAGGATGATTGATTTTCGCACAAAACCCACTTGGAAACTATTAAGGTTGAATGATTTTGAAGAAATTCGAGTTTAGGAGAGTTTTGGGTAATTTGTTTCGAAATATGGTTTGATATGTTTAAAATGTGCATAAACAACCTTAAAATAGTTTTTTCCTACAGGCCTAAAGGGATCCCGAGATCGATCCATTTTGCAAAAGAATATATCATTTTTCTGGAAAATGCAAGGGATCGATCATTTTCTCAAAGGGACCAGTCCTTTTTTTGGAAAATTTCTTTTTTATTCCAAGAACCAAATTGGATTACACTAGACTCGAATTTGATGCAACCTAAGTCATATTCTTGATAGAAAATTAATTTTAATGACTTAGAGGATATTGAATGTGCATGAATGTTAACTTGAAACATCAAATTATGTTAATTATTTTTATTAATAAATTTAGTTCATAATTTGCACAAATAAAGTCCAAATCATGTCACACAAACATACAATGGCTCTAAAGATCCTAAACATAAATACTTTTTTTTTGCTACATTTAAACATCATATTCTCAAAATCAACATATAGCATCAATACAAAGCATGAACAATATGATTTCACAACAACAATCAAATATTGTAAATTTAAGGCCAAAAACATCATCATAAGTATATAAGGCCATAAAATTGCAACTCATGCAATAATAACTCCCCCTAACTAATTACAATTAAGCATTATGTGGGGACACCCAATCATATGAAGCGCAAAATTACAAGAAATTAAAACTTGTTACCACTTGAATTAAGGTTGATTTCTTAGGTCTCCCTTTCTTCAAGTGTCATTCTTTAGTGTGCTTTAGAGCTCTAAATTAACTAAACTTTACTTACCATAGCTCCAACACATCTACAATAGACAATTATACAATTTTTGGTACCCAAATATTTTGGGTCCATTGATGATAATTTCAAACAATTTAGTCCCCTTAGGTATCCATGGAGATAGGATATCCATATTTTTGGTAGCAACGAGTCCTTTAGGAACCCATATTGTAATACCCTAATTTAGTCAAACCAGAAGATAATTGGATCATGATGTCACACTAGACCACCAAAGTGGCTAACAAAAATATTTTCCCTTTAAAACGACTATAAACTGTGATACGTGGAATCCATCCATAATAATGATAAATGAAAACATAAAAAACTGAGTTTATAAATACGGAGGAGCTCCCAAAATATCCAAAATATCCAAAATAAGACAATATTGAGTTTACATAAAAAGAGTTACGACTGAATACATAAGGGTTCATAAATAGTACATGCACTCTAAGAATAACTCAAGACGTACTATAGATGCCTTGGCTGAACTGGAACTGCTATCGACGATAACACTATGCCACTGGTCACCTAGGAACCCATGCATGAAAACATATTCCAAACGCTGTGCTTATAAGCTCAATGCCTCACTAATAACTGTACTATACTACTTGCATTCACTATATGTTCAAGCTAGTGGCAAAGGTATCAAGACATGGAAAATATTGATCTAACATGCTGATATAGGCATCATGGTGCGACCGAGGGTTCTGTATCTCAGAACTCACACACCCCTCTAGCCTTATTTCAAATACCATTGGGTATTTAGGTAAGGTTCAGAGTTGCATCAGAAACATACACCCGACCAACTTACTCCGTCAAGTCTTGGGGAATCTACACCCAACTAGCAACAGAAGTGCCTTGGCACTTAATTGAATATCCAACTGACTTTCGCATTCTGCTAAAGGGACTTGGGTGTCCTGGATATTTCCCTTACATCAAACAAGGCTAGTTTTATGTCAACCTAGTTGTTTTGTTTCTAGCTGTTCTAAAATTTATTACTGTTCTCACTTGTAGTTTTATCTACTGATATTATAATGTTGTTGGATCCCTCAATTATAATCTCTTAATCGTTGGATTATTTATCCAAAATCGCCTTCTGGTACCGGTACTGACCCTTCAGTATCAATACTAGTCCCTGAGTATTGATACCCACATTTTGGTATCGATACTCCTAGTTGATAAGGGACAATAGTATCGATACTCCTAGTTGAGTATCGAATACTTAGTGTTTGGGTATCGAT
Organism: Hibiscus syriacus; assembly: GCF_006381635.1. Taxonomy (NCBI): domain Eukaryota; kingdom Viridiplantae; phylum Streptophyta; class Magnoliopsida; order Malvales; family Malvaceae; genus Hibiscus; species Hibiscus syriacus. The sequence goes on from NW_024063196.1 coordinate 823,236, forward strand.
ACCAGCCTGACCAAATTTACGTTCAATGTTTTTTAAAAATACCTCAGTTTCGATACCCCTACAGGTGCATCGAAACTCTACCCTTGGTATCGATACTCTCATGAGTATCGATAAGAATTTAGCTACTAGAATCGACTTAAGTAAACCTAGTATCAATACCACCCTATGAGTATCGATACCAAATCTACAGTATGGATACCCATTGCATGGGTATCGATACTATAATGCCTAAAACCCCCTTATTTTTAACACCTGAAGAACAATATAGATATTTTTCTTTTAGTACCGATATTTGTGCCAATAAATGCTCTATTTTGGGAATGAAAGTGCCTCATCAATACTCTTAAACATCTTATTGAAGTCTTCAAACATTATTAAAGTCTTATTATGATTAAAAGAGGTCATAATAGGTTTTTTATCATACTAAAAAACATCAAAAGATACAAACTACCATGAACATGCTTCATAACTCATGCAACCTACCAAAACACACTTAATGACCTACATGTGGTAGATTTGAGTTAAAGGTGAGTTACCTTAATGTATTAAGCTGTTGGAAACACCTAAGGTTCAACCAATGGTGAGCTTCTCCTTTACCCTAGCTTTGGAGCTTTCTTCAACTTCCATCACTAGACAAGAATCAAGCACATGGATTACTAAGATTGCTGGTGAGTTTAGAAAGAAGTTTAAAATGTTTCTAGAGGTTTGAATCTCTAAAAAATGAGTTGAAATCACCTAGGCTTCTAAAATCCAACTAAACCCATATTTGGTTCCCATGGCTAAAACTTAACATTGAGAGCTTGAATTGGAGTTTAGGAGATGAAAGTGTTAATTTTTACCTTGATATCTCAAAAATTAAATGACTTCCTAATAAATTTGGTACCTTTGTTACATGAAAGAGTGTGAGAAGGAAAAATGAAGGAAGAAGACGAAAAAACAAATGAGAGTTGAGAAAAAGAGAGGAGCTAGGCATGAGATCACCCAAATTAATGGGTTTTCAGCATTTGGAAATAAAAATGGTATAATTCCTCTTTTGGTTGTCCAAGGCTCAAACCAAGCCCAACTTCACTCAAACTTGGGTCATGGTTTCCTTTATGCTAATGGGTTTGTCTAAAATCTATCCCAAGTTAACCCGAAAATACTAACTTGGGATCCAGGTTATTACTCTTTCACCCTAATTAAAATTCCATCCTCGAGATTACTTGAATAGAAGTCGTGAGGGTACTGAAGCTGCATGTCCTCATCGGTTTCCCAAGTCACTTCTTCAAAGCCATGGTTCCTCTATAGTACCTTCACTAAAGGAATCCTTTTGTTCCTTAGTTTCTTTATATCTCTAGCTTATATTCTGATTTGTTCTTCCTCGTATGTCATGTCTAGGCTCACCTCGATCTGCTTTAGGGGTAAGACTTTAAAAGGATCATAACGACATCTTTTGAGCATGGACACATAGAACAAATTGTGGATGTATTCCAACTCAGGTGGTAAAGCTAACCAATAAGCCACTAGTCCAACTCTCTCTAGTACCTCATAAGGTCCTACGAAGCGCGGGGTCAATTTTTCCTTAAGCCAAAAGCAAAGTACATTCTTCTATGGGGAAAACTTGAGGAACACCTTGTCCTCTACTAAGTACTTTATATATTTACGCTTTATACTTACGTAGGATATCTGCCTATATGAGGCTTTTCTCAACTGGTTTTGGATTAATTGAACATTCTCTTCAATTTATCTGATCAAGTTTAGATCCACTATCTTACCCTCACTGATCTCTATCTAACATAATGGAATTCTACACTTGCGCCTATACAAGGCCTCATATGGAGCCATCTAAATTCTCAATAGAAAAATGTTGTTGTACGTAAACTCCATTAACGACAAGTGGTACTCTCAACTACCCTTGAAATCTATAATATATCTTCTAATATTTAAATGACACACTTTGACTGACCTTCTGTTTGAGTGTGGAAAGTTGTATTGAAGTTTGGTTTTGTGCCAAAGGACTTATGAAGGGCTTTCAAGAAACGAGAAGTGAATAGAGGATCTCTATCAAATATGATTGAAATCGAAACTCTATGCAGCATCACTATCTAACTGATGTACAACTAAGCTAACCTCTATAAGGTATAATCCATCCTAAATGGTAGAAAATGAGCTGATTTGGTTAAATGGTCAACTATGACCCAAACTGCATCATATCTCTATCTGATCAAGGGTAACCTTGTCACAAAGTCCATGGTTACTCTGTTATATTTCCACGAATACAACTGTCAAAGTTTCTGATACATCTTGTTACTGCATGGATGATCTAAGAGTGGACTGCGATGTGCCTCATAAAGAATTTTACTACGTAAGTGAGAGTTTGCAGGTACTCATAATTGACCCTTAAAGTACAATAAATCCCGATCACGTAACTCAAAGCTTGGTGCCTCACCTCGATGAATTTGCTAAACCTGAGCCTTTAACTACTCATCTAAACTTTGTAACATACTGGTCTCACTAACTAACTCGGCTAACAACCCATCATTACTAGTTAAACTCAACTGTGCTAGGAGAACTTGTAACTCTGACATCGACTTCCTGCTCAAGGCATCTATTACGATGTTTGATTTACCTGGATGATAGTCTATTACACAATCATAATCCTTAAGTAACTCGACCCACCTAAGCTATCTCAAGTTTAACTCATTCTACGTGAGTAGATAATTAAAACTCTTGTGATCTATGAAGATGTGACATTTCTCACCAAAAAGGTAATGTCCCCAAATCTTCAAGGAAAACACAGCTGCTACTAGCTCAAGATCATGGGTAGAATAATTACGCTCTTGGGGTTTAAGCTGACGAGATGCATAAGCTACAACTTTTCCCTCATGCATCAAGATGCATCCAAGGCCATCCAATGAAGCGTCATTGAAAACTTTGAAGTCTTTACCCGACTGTGGTTGGATCAAAACTGGTGTCTGAGTTAGGATGGTCTTTAACTATTGAAGCTCTTCTAGCGCTTCTCTTTGCACTCAAAGGGAACTATTTTCTGAAGTAACTTTATCAGTGGGGCATTTATCATCAAGAAGCCCTAAACGAATCAACGATAGTTCCTAGCTAACCTAAGAAAATATACACCTCTGACACATTCTTAGGTGGCTCCCACTTAAATATAGCCTGAATCATTTGTGGGTCGACTATGATGCCATCATCTAATATGACATGTCCAAAAAATAAAAAATCTGGTAACCAAAACTCACACTTACTTGGCATACAAATGACGGTCTTAGAGTGTTTAAAGGATAATATGAAGACGCTGGTCATTCTCCTCCTCTGATATTAAGTAAACTAGAATACCTTCTATGAACACAACTATGAAGTGATCAAGGTAGAGGTGAAAGACTTGGTTTATCAGGTCCAAGAATGACGATGGGGCATTGGTGAGTCCAAATGGCATTTCTAGGAACTTGTAATAACCTTATCTTATTCAATAACCTTATCTTATTCTGAAAGTTATATTTGCTACATCTACGTCCTTTATCCTCAACTTGTAATAACCTGACCACAAGTCTATCTTGGAGAACAACCTCATTGACCCATCATTCTTCTTGACAAACAAGACCAGTACTCCCCACAAAGAAATGCTTGGTTGGATGAAGCCTTTCTCTAACAACTCCTGAATCTGAGCCTTTAACTCCTTTAATTCTATCGGTACCATACGAAAGGTAGCAATGGACACCAAAGCTAAACCCAACATTACCTCAATGCAAAACTATAGTTCACGACCGTGTCGTAAACCCGATAATTCCTCTGGAACACGTTGGGTAAACTATTTACTGCTCAGATATCCTCAATTGTTGATACTGATATTCAGGTGTCAACCACATAAGCCAAGAAGGCCTTACATCCCCGATTGATCATCCACTGAGCTTCTATAGCTAACACAATCCTTGACTGGCTTGACTTCTTACTAGTCATTACTAACTTAGTACCATCATCTGATCTGAGCTTAAGCTATCAGTCTTTACACTTCAAAATGATGTCATGTTCGATTAACCAATCTATACCTAAGTTCATGTTGAACTCTCGAAAAGGTAACTCCATTGAGTCTACTAGCAATGTCTGACCCCAAATTTCTACTAGGCATCATATGTGAATCTTGAATACTAGGACATCCAGACCTATATGGCTCGATACTCAAACTCCTACCTCTAAGACTTCTGTTGGGATTTCTATTTTTTAGACTAGGTCAGAACAGATGAAATAGTGGGTGGAACTGGGGTTTATTAGAGCAATAAACTAAATGGAAAAATATCATGAAAGTAACTGAGATCATATCGGTTGCATCACACTCCTTATAAGCTCTCACTGCATACACTGTCTAGAGACTACCCTCAGCTCTGTACCGACCACTGATCTAGTTGTTCCTCTACTTTACTACCCAGATATAGTACTACCACCTCTCACAAGCCCTCGATCCATTTGTATAGATGACATTGACCACTTAGTCGATATCAGAGTATATACTTGAAATACTAGACAGTCTCTGACGAAGTGGTCTAAGCAGCGATAACTGAAGTAACCCCTAGATCCCTACTAGCATATCCCTAACCGTCTCTTATCGTACTAAGCACAAATAGGGTAGTGAATACTCTCACTAAATTATTGTCACTATCTTCAAAGATTAAGGTCAGAGGTCTCTTTCTAGACTTATATATACCCCATCGATCCGAACTCTTTTAGTCATCCTCAACTATGCTGTTAGGGGTCTCTATGAACCCTGACTATCTCTGGCCCTCTTGGATAGGGTATAATATGGTCTCACTATCTTAGTAACTCTCTTGGACTACCCTGTAAGTTTACTCGACTATTGGGCCCTCCTACACAAGACCCTCTCTACTGTCTTTGCCCACTGTGAAAATTGGGTAGTGATCCTGAGAGGGCCCAGTGGCTAGGTACGAAAGAAAGTTGAGGTGTAGACCCTCTCTAAACCTACAAAAATGGTGATCCTCTATAGAGATAACTCTAGCTTGTACCAACTCAATCTGAGAAACTCTCGCTACCCCATCACGAAGCGATCCCCTTGTGTCAAGTATAGGAACCACTCCCTCAAGTCATTAGTATAAGCCTCTTTGATGTATTTATGTCTGAACTCAGATAGGAACATCCCCATGTTGGCCTCTATGGCTCTAGTGCCAACTATATCATCTTCCACTAGTCGATGTTGTCACCCTTGAAGAGGGCAGTGACACACTCAAGTTAACCCTCTAGAGTAAGGTGCTACATTAATATGTGGAGAGTCTCCCTGAGCCACTGGTTGGTTGTGATGGGATTGTAATCCCCAAAATCATAGAAGTAAGTTATCTTGTATCAGTGAATCCTTTCTACTGGGACTCCTAGGGCACTTCAACTAGTTGGATTAGGGTGCTGGTGGGGGAGGTAGTGCAGCTGAGGTGCTGGGTAGGGACCTAGCGATTTGTCCAAGTACGAAAGTGAGGTCCCTGAAGAAGGTCGCCTCCTCAACTTGCGTATCTACGAGTATCTTTGGTTGGTCTGAATCCAAGATGAACTCGTCACTGATATCAACTACTAATGATGCATGAATCTCATATCTAACATCCTGACAGTATGTTGGGTTGTCTTCCATAGGTTTACTCTAAAATTAGAAAGAAATGGTGGTCATTATCGTAATTCCAATCATTATAGTACTCTTGACTCCCTAAAGGCATGTACATGTATATAGACGCTGACTGACTCTAACCCGTGAGTATTAGGAATAACTAAACATGATGCTTTGATACCACTAAATGTAACACCCTAATCCAGTCCGGCCCAAAGATCACTGGATTATGATGTCACACATGACCACTGAAGTGGCTAACCCAAAAATTTTCCTTTAAAATGACTGTAAACTGTGATACGTTAAATCCATCCATAATAATGATAAATGAAAACATAATAAATAAAGTTTATGAATACAGGTGATCTCTTAAAATATCTAAAATAATATAATATCGAGTTTACATTAAAAGAGTTAAGACTAAATACATAAGGGTCTATAAATAGTACATACCCTCTATGAATAACTCAAGACGTACTTTGGATGCCTAGACTGAACTGGAATTGCTTTTGATGATAACACTCTCGTACTGGTCACCTAAGAACCTACGCGTGGAAATAAATTCTGAATGTTGAGCTTACAAGTATAGTGGCTCACTAATAACTGTACTATACAATATGCATTCACTAGATGCTCATGCTAGTGACATATGTATAAAGACATGGAAAGTACTGATCTAACATGCTAATATAGACATCATGGTGAAGCTGAGGGTTCTACATCTTGAATCTCACACACACCTCTAGCATTATTTAAAATACCCTTGGGTATTTGGGTGAGGTCTGGAGCTGTATAAAAAATGTATACCCAACCAACTTACTCTGTCGAGTATTGGAGCATCTGCACCCAGCTAGTGACTGAAGTGCTTTGGCATTGACTGGATATCCAATTGACTGTCGAATTCTGCTAAAGGGACTCGGGTGTCCTGGTTATTTCTCGAGCATCAAACAAGGCTAGTTTTATGTCAACCTAGCTATTACTGTTTCTAGTTGTTCTAAATTTTATTATTGTTCTCACTTGTAGTTTTATCTACTAATATTTTGATGTTGTTAGGTCCATCAATTCTAATCTCTTAATCGTTGGATTATTTATCCAAAATTATTCGCTATTACCAATACTGACCCCTGAGTATCGATACCCACATTTAGGTATCGATACTTACTGACTGTACTGTACTGATAAGGGAGGATAATATCGATACTCTTGGCTGAGTATCGATACTCTAGTGTTGGCCTATCGATATTAGCTTGAGTATCGATACTAAATTTAGGTTCGATATTTTGAATAATACCTCAGTATAGATACCCCTATTGGGAGTATCGATACTCTACCCTTGGTATCAATACTCTCACAAGTATTGATACGAATTTAGATACTGGAATCGACTTAAGTAAACTCAGTATCAATACCACCATGTGAGTACTGATACCACATCTACAGTATCAATACCCATTGCATGAGTATGGATTCTACTATGCCCAAAACTCCTTTATTTTTTACACCTGAAGAATAGTATTGATATTATTCTTTCAGTACCGATATTCATGCCCATAAATGCCCTATTTTGGGCATGAAAATTCCTCCCAACACTCTTGAGCATCCTATTGAGGTCCCCGAACATTATTAAAGTCTTATAAGGATTAAAAGGGGTTATAATAGGTATTATACTATGCTGAAAAACATTAAAATATGCAACTACCATGAACATGCTTCATAACTCATGCAAATTACCAAAACACGCTTAATGACCTACATGTGGTAGAGTTGAGTTTGAAGTGAGTTACCTTGATGCCTTAAACTGGTGGAAACACCCAAGGTTCCACCAAGGGTGAGCTTTTCTTTTCTTCAACTTCCCTCACTAGACAAGAATCAATCACATGGATTACTAACGTTGTTGGGGAGTTTAGAATTTAAAATATTTCTAGAGTTCTGAATCTCTAAAAAATGAGTTGAAATCACCTAGGTTTCTAAAACCTCCACTAAACCCATATTTGGTTCCCATGGCTAAAACTTGACATTGAGAGATTGAATTGGAGCTTAGGAGATAGAGGTGTTAATTCTTACCTTGAAATCTCGAAAATGGAATGATTTCCTAGCAAAGTTGGTACCTTTTTTGTATGAAAGAGTGGGAGAAGGAATGATGAAGGAAGAAGAAGAAGAAAAAACAAAGGAGAATTTAGAAAAAGAGAGGATCCAGATCCAAACATGAGATCACCCGAATTAATGGGTTTTCAACCTTTGGAAATAAAAATGATATAATTTCTCTTTTGGTCCTCTAATTCTTTGTCATAATTTAAAAACACCCTTTTTTTCATATTGGGATCAAACCAAGTCCAACTCCACTCAAACTTGGGTCATGGTTTCCTTTAAGCTAATGGGTTTGTCTAAACTCTATCCCTATAAAATTTAAGGGATTTTATCAAAATTACCCTTTTCTTTCTCAAGATCATTGATGCTTCTAATAATGTAAAAATGAAAGTGCAAACACACATCATCATATCAAGTAATAAAGTGGATGTAAATTAATGCATAGAGTATCGTATCCACAAAGACTAGTATTACTCAAAGAATTGTCATAACATTAAGTAAGTAAAATAACAGAGTTGCGTATATGATGCTGTGAACAAAGAAATAAAAATATAAAAGTAAAATAAATATATGTATAAATGTATGAAGGGATGAAGGGAATCACAAAAGTGACAGTAAAGCATTGGATTGGTCCAAGCTAAAAATTAGGGTGTTGTTAAACTCAATAATGCAATTAAGAATGCCACAACAATAAGATCGACACGTCTAACATTAACTTAACAGGTTTTCCTCTCTCGATTGCTCCACCCAGAAACTCACAACAATGCTATATCTCTATACCCATGTATGTTATGACAATCAGTTAGCTAGATCTCTCTATACTGAAACGTTGTTCTAATCACTGATGCTCTGAAAATGGCACTCACATCTAGATACAACACTCACACAATGGCACTCACTTCTCGATGCAATGGACTGGGCAATTATATATCTCTATATTAAAAGCCTTAATAAAATTGAGCAAACACCAATCGAATCAATGGATAAAATTAATTAACATGAACTTTATAAAATATAATTTAAAATATAAGCATCTTAGATTTAAAATTCCCACAAAAAATCAACTAAACAAAAGTAAAAACCCTATCTCAGAATCTTTTTATCATTGTTGTCGTTAATGTTATCGTCAATCACCAGTCACTACCTCTCGGTGCTGACCTTGCCTTTGCGTCCAGCTACTACTTTCCCCAAAATTTCCTAAGTAGAATGATTTATGGTAGAGAAAAGACAATAAGAAAATAAAACCCTAAAAAGCTCTCTCTTTAATTGGTTGTTGTCGTATCCTTTATATAATAATTAAAAACCCTAAAAAGTAAAGTTTAAGCCCAAATTAAAATTGAGAGTATTTTTTCATTAAGTGTCAGTTATGTATTAGGATTCTGTCCAACTATTAATAGCCTTCTGCTCGTGCATTGATTACTGCAGCAACGAACATACAATCATGTCTTACAACAACTCTCAACAACATTTGTAGCATAAATGAATGTTATAACATCAGAGTAACAATATCATAACAAAATATAATAATTAGTCCAATAATTACCAAATCACTCCCAACAATGCATGTAATGCAAAATGAACTAAAAACATTCTAAATACTATCATAATATGCTAAAGTGCAAACATAAACCTAAGTAAAAAGAATCTAAATGATAATTATTTTGGAGAGTTATCACACCCCCAAACCTAAGTGTTTGCTTGTCCTTAAGCAACTACAATGTAAGGAATAAATATGCTAAACAATAATGCATCCAACCAACTTAGATTTTTAACTCACCTATTTAGTTCTCAGAATTTATCATTGCTGTCATAAATGTGATAACATTATCTTATATCCAATTAAGGAATGTATTGTCAATTTACCAAAGTCAGAATCCATAGAGTGATGTAGCGTGTAAGCAAAGTGTATCCAATCAATACATATCTAAATTAGAAAAAAATTGATTCCACTCACTTGTTTAAATTTTCAATGCTATAGAAACATCTTCCTCACTTTAGTTCATTGTTAGAGGCAGTGTCGGGCACCTCAAGGATCTACTTTTATTTCTAATTCATTACTAGAGCCAGTTTTAGGCACCTCAAGTAGATTAGATATTTGAAAAGTGTTTTATTTTTCTTTTCTTTTTTTTCACTAGAGCCAGTTTCGGGCGCCTTTAGTATCCTTTTGTTCAAATCAATACAAGTGCCAGTATTTGGTACCTCTAGCATTTTTTTAAAAAGATTAAATGTTTGCTACAATACCTACTAATGTCATGAGATTTCCAAGGTTTAACAGTTTCTAATGTCTCTAAGTATTGAAAGTATACACCCATTGTGTTAAAGTTTTTCTATAAAATCTAAACCATAACAAGAATCTAACACATTGCTCATACATTTCACTACTAAAAAAATTCCTCATCGAACTTCATTAAAAAGAGTTTAAAATTTTTATAAACTATAGTAGCATCCTAATCTCAATGCATTGAAAATATAAACAAAAAATGTAACATGAACATGACAAGTGTAAATTCAACGTAAAATAATTGAGCAACACGCCCCAAACCTGAGATATGCATTGCCGTCAATGCATGCAGACAAAAATTAAAATATGAATTTAAATGCATAATGTAATAGGGACAACAATACTCCCCTGGTGAGTTGAAGATGTTGTACAACAATGGTTATCTGGAACACCAACTAATGCTTTAAAGCAAAGCCAACAACAATAATTCGAATTGATGATGATGAAGTGATCAATGTGGGGGCATGACCTAAAAAATTCAGGATAAAAGCATTAGATATAACTAAAAAAACAGAATCTAATATCATGTCATAAAGTGAGTTATTAAAAGCATGTAAAAAATTTTATTTCACATAGTGAAATTAAAGTATGTGGTAACTTCTCTTGGGTCCCACTAAAATGATATCTTGTTTTGCTTATCGATGGTTGCTGTGACATAATCGTACAACTTCAGATCCTTTGCACTTGTGGGATCGAAATATTTTTCAAAGAAAAACTCTTGCTTGCTGAAATCAGTCATGAAACACATTTCTTTATTATCACTATAGCAATGATTTGGCTTCATGGGGTGAATTTTCATTTGAGATTTTTTTCCGTCAAAGCCTTGTGAATCCTTCCTCGTTGCCTTCGTTTGATGTTGTGTCATTATGCACCATGGTAACATTTGCAACTTTCCTGAGGTTCTTAGTTGTGACTTTGTAGTCAATGTTAGTGGTGCAGAACTACTATTGATTCCAGGATCAATGTAGAAGCATTGGTTCCCCTCGATTTACATAGTCTCTTCATGGTCTTACTTATCTAAGTCTTCCATTGTAGTAAAAATATTAAAGAGTTCTTGAACGCTCCCACATTTATCTAATTATTCTTTTACTATTGCTTCAACAATGTCAACAACATGACATTCATTTTATTTATCACATTGTATAGGGTAAAACACATTAAATGTAATTTGTTGTTCATTGAGACATAATATGAGTTCTCCCTTTTCAACATCAATCAATGTTCATCTAGTAGCAAGGAATAACCTTCATAGTATTATGGGCACCTTTTTGTCAGCTTCGCAGTCTAAGTTAATGAAGTTCACTAGATAGATAAATTTGTCAACTTGTATTAGAACATTGTATATCTTGCTTTCGGGAAGGATAGTGGATCAGTCAGCAAGTTGTAGTGTGATTGTTATGGTTTGTGCCTTACCAATGCCAAGTTTTATAAAAATAGACAAATACATTAAGTTAATGTTGGAACCTAAGTCACACAAAGATCTACCTTTGTATTGGTTGCCAATAGTGCAAAGAATAGCAAAACTTCCTAGATCTTTTAATTTTTGGGTAATCTACTTGTGATAATAGCGTTACACCCTTTAGTGAGAGCAACGATCTCAAAATCACCAATACTACTTTTCTTGGAAAGCACTTCCTTTATAAATTTAACATAGTTAAGTGTTTTCTCTAATGCTTCTGGAAATGGCATGTTAACGTGAAATTACCTCAATACATTAATGAATTTTCTAAATTACTGGTCCTCCTTACTTTTCTGGAATTTTTTTGGGGAATGAAGGCGGAGGTCTTGAATTCTGATACACCGAAAATGCTAGGGACATCAGTGGTATCAACATTGTTAATGGCAATGTCCTAGAATTACTGCTGTGTCCTTAGTCATTTAATGTGATTTTAATGTTAGGTGATTCAATCACCTTTTCTAGTTCATTGCCTTTTGATTGCTGTCTAGGCCTCTCATCCTCTCTTTTTTGTTCTTATCAGGGTTCCCAATTTCGAGTCCACTTCTCATTGTGATAGCATTGCAATGCACATTTATATTCACTTTAGGAACTTCATTATCACTCAGCAATGCTCCTTGTAATCTGATACTCAACACATTGACCAATTGTCCAACTTGATTTTCTAATGGTCTCAATGTTGTTGACTGGCTTTGGATAACAACTTCATTTCTTGAGATGTAATCCTTCAGTAGAGACTCAAGTAATCTTAATTATGAAGCATGGTTAGTAGTCTTCCCTTGAAAGTTTTGTTGATTGTTGCATTGTTGTTGTGGCATTGCCTAATGAAGTGATTGTTGATGTTACAACATTGATTGTTGCTGAGTATATTGTCGCTGCTGATAGTGTTGTGTATTCCCAAAATTATATTGCAATGTTACATTAGGGTTGGGATGATTCTGGAAATTTAGATTGTATGTGTTCCCATATGTGTTTCCATTGTTATTCCTGTTATAATTTCTCACAAAATATATATAGACTCAGGGTTCTGTGGATATTCCTCAAAATTATTGTTATCACCATAATAAATACAATTAATACAAGATGTAGCTTTTACCTCATATATACCTGTTGAGTTAATCGATCGATGGAATCGACCAAGAGGGGGGTGAATTGGCAATTAAAATTTTGGTGGAAGCTTTTGCAGAAAATTGAAAATAATTGCACAGCGATTTAGAGTGGTTCGACTTTCTCAATCAAAGTCTACGTCCACTACCTTAGCTATCCACACTAAGGATTTTCCAACAAATTCACTAATTTGTTATTTCTTTTGAAGCCAAAGAGATAACCTTACAACTCCCTCAAGAATATACCCCAATTCTTGAGAACACTCTTTCTCAAAGAGAAGATTACAAATTTGCAAACTTACAAGAAAATCCTTACAAGGTAGATTGTTTGCACAATTCTAGAACAAAGAAAATAACACTAAAAAATGAATACAATTGAGTAGAAGTACTGTTCTTGAAAACAAAATAAATATTGAAAGAAAAAATAGGCTTGAAATGCTCAAACTTGAGGTTTGATGCTTTCTATTTGATTCTCTCTTGATTCTTGTTGATTGTTGTTTCTTGTTGTTGATCAATGGATTCTAAGCTTGTTTAAATACACCTTCAAATGATTCTGAACGTTGGGGATGCTTAGTGGAGTCAATAGAGTCGTTTAAGTGTGAAAACAATTAATTAAAGCAGTTGGGAGCGTCAGTACATCGATGCATACCCATGGTGCATCGGTGCATCAGTGTAAAATTCAAATATTTTGACCGTTGGAACACTTAGTGCATCGGTGCACTAAGAGTGCATCGATGCATAAAATGCATTCGATGTTTTGAAAAAGCCTGAGTGCATCGATGCATGGTATGTGCATCGATGCATAAAATGCATTCGATTTTCAATTTAATCCATGGTGAATCGATGCATGGAATGGTGCATCGGTGCATCACTTTGAAAAATTGATTTTAGGCTTGATTTTGGTTCAAAATACTTTGTGAAAATTGTTTCAAAAATAGTTTAAGTATAAAATACAATTTTACACATTTAGTAAGGTTTGAAATTGATCTTGAAAGACTTGGAGTAATAATTTGATATTCGATTAATTAAATCAAATATCTTTAGAAAATCATTTATAAAATCTTAAAATTCATTTAAACTTAATTTGTTATATCGAAACATCAAAATATTTTCAACAATCTCCTCCTTTTTGATATAACAAAACATTTGTGTTATTTTAATATTTTCTAAAAATTTGAAATCAATTTTGAAAAATTACTCCCCCTTACTATAACACTTCTCCCTTTTAACACTTAATATTTCTCCCCCTTTTTGTTAAATCAAAATAGATTTTAAAATGTTTTAAACAAGGTTTTGAAAAATATAGCCAATTGATTAAAAATATATATATAGCTTAAGCTGCTAAGATCACAATCAAAAGAGAGATTAATCATTAGTTTCATAATCAATATTCATAAACAAATGTGAAATGGCATAATTGGTCATAATGTAACTAGTATGTAAATGATGCAAAAATAAAATTAATAAACATTAAATTCATAATGAAAATTCAAACCAAATATATATAAATATTAAGTTAAAAAATCCATAAAACAACAAATAAGTTAAAACATCCAAAAACTATCAAGTTTAAACATGCAGAAACATCAAAATCAATCCAAGTTTGAAAATCCAAGAAAACATAACAAGGAAACAAATTCACTCCATAGGAGGATCGAGAGGAGGAGGATAATGAGATCGAACTTCAAGAGTGAGAGCGTCCATACGTTCACGCATCTCCCTCTGAAACTCAGTAATTTGAGACTCCATGGAGGCAAACCTCAGATCAAACGACTCCAAGAAGGATCAAAAATATGGTGGCATTTGATCTTCTTGCCATGCCAGTTCCGGTGCAGGCTCATCGTCTGGAACGTGATCGTCGATATCTTGCATAAGTTGTTGAAACTCAAGATCATCGTCAGTAGCCGGTGCTGGAGGAGGAGCACGAGAAGAGCTAGGAGAAGCTCGTGAAGAGCTAACTCCTGGGGTATGCTTACCGGGTCGAAATACCCAAAGACTGGTTTCCTCGTCTTGGTTCCAATCCACTTTCTTCAAGGAAGTAAGATTGATTTGATTTTGGAGTAGGATAGGATTGTCGAGAGAGACGTCTAGACCGAGTTTGATAAAGAGGTTACTCAGAAGACATCCATAAATCAATGTCTCGACATGTTTTAAAGGAACAATGTTTATGATGTCCCCTAGTTGACTAAAAATAATGTGTGGCAGATTTATTTTGATCTTATTTTTAATACAGTGCATCCACCATAAATCCTTAGCACGAAGAGTGGAGTACCTACCTCCGGATGGTCTAAACCACCAAGAGATCATCAAATGAAGAAAATGATCGTGATGAGATCGTAGAGTACTAACCCTAGAATTTGGAACATAGGGATATTCCACATTTTCAGTCTCATTATATGACCCATCATCATCTAACCCAAAACGGAAAGCTATAGTCTCGGGTTCAATATTAATATATTGGCCTAAAAGATAGGATATAATGACTATAGTCCCACATTGAGTTTCATTTTGAAACCATACCGCATTGGAATAGAAAATGCAGACTAACTGTTGATAAACGATAGGTTTGAGCTGAAACATTTTATCAAACTTCCAAGCTTTAAGAATCGGAAGATATTCAAAGTCAATATCTATCATAGCTTGAAGAGAAGGAATACGCTCTTCTCGGATTCTATAAGATTAAAAAGAATTTCTGTACCTAGAGTATAATTTGTCTCTACGACGCTCAGGCATGTTAAAACAAGATCATAATAGAGATGAAGGCAGATGAGGAATGGGATTAGAAGGTTGGTTTGAACGAAAATGACTCGATGAAGTTCTAGGGCGTTTGGGATTAGACATAGTTTAGGAATCAGAAAAATGAATATAACCTGCATATTGAAACACATGTATACAATTAATCAATCCCAAAACTCAATTGAGCCCTTAATAATTCAAGGTTTTCTAAATCAAATCCTAATGGGCAAGGTTTTGAAAATAATTTTTGAAAAATCATAATATGTATATGAAAACAACATAATTAAATCAAAAACATCAAATTTAAAAATTAAATTCAGAATTTCGAAATACAATTTTTTTTAATTTCGATTTTTTTTTTAAAATTTGTAAGTTTTTGATGAAATTGGTTGTAAAATCTAGTTTGAAATCATCAAATACTCAATGCCCGATATAATGTTCATCCTATAACTAATTAAAACTATTCCTAAGATTAGAATATGATAAAATAGAGGTTTTTAGAAAAATACCTTGAAAATTCCTGATTTGAGAGGAATGAGATGTTGTGTTGCATGATTTAATAATAGTAGCAGGATATAGAGATAAAATATGAAAGAATTTAGATCAAAACCAAAGGATTTGGAGTAATTTTGAGAGTAGGAGAGGGAGAGGAGGCGTACAGCTAAGAGAGTTTAGTTTTAGGGTTTAAAAATAAATGAGAAAATAAGCCTTATAAACCCCAAAACCCGATTAATGCATCGATGCATGACCCTATGCATTGATGCACATTCAAGGCGTGCATCAGTACAACTTCATGGTGTATCGATGCACATTCAAGGATGCATCGATGCATGAAGCACAAAAATGTTAAAAAATCTATTTTAAACACTCAAAATGCTAAATTAATTGGCTCTTGTGGTATTGGTAACTCATATATTGAAAATTAATCATGTTCAATCAATCAAATTAATCCTTAAACTATTTTTGAACATAAAATTAATTTTCATCAAGCAACATAAACTCCCTCTAACTAATAGCAAAGAATGCAATCAAAGATTATTATTATAAGCATTTTTCATTTATACTTAAAAGTAATAAGATTATTTTAAACACTAAGTGAAGATAGGTCAGTTAAACCTAATTCTCTCCTAAGTGTCCAAAATCTTTCTTTGTCTAAAGGTTTTGTAAAGATATCCGTTAATTGGTGCAAAGTATCAACAAATTCTAGAACTACATCTTCCTTAGCGACATGGTCTCTAATGAAGTGATGTCTAATTTCAATATGGTTAGTTCTAGAGTGTTGGATGGGATTTTTAGTGAGACAAATAGCACTAGTATTGTCAAACTTGATAGGAATGGTACCTACTTCAATTCCATAATCAAAAAGTTGTTGTTTCATCCATAAAACTTGTGCACAACAACTACCAGCTGAAATATATTCCACTTCAGTGGTAGATAATTCGATACAATTTTGTTTTTTTGAAAACCAAGAAATCAACATATTTCCAAGGAATTGGCAAGTACCGGAGGTGCTTTTCCTATCTAATTTGCATCCTCCATAATTCGTATCAGAGAAGGCATGCAAGCTAAAGCTAGAGTCTCTAGGATACCAAAGTCCTAAACTAGGAGTGTCCTTAAGGTATCTATAGATACTCTTAACAACTAGTAAATGTGATTCCTTATGGCATGATTGAAATCTAGCACATAAGCAAACACTAAACATAATGTTCGGTCTACTTGCAGTTAGATAAAGCAAAGAACCAATCATTGACCTATATAATTTAACATCCACACATTTACCTCCTTCATCTATGTCAAGCTTTGTCGATGAGCTCATTGGAGTGTTATGTGGCTTCCCATTTTCCAATCCAAACTTCTTGAGCGTATCTTTGACGTAGTTAGCTTGATTGATGAAGATGCCATCTTTTCTTTTCTTGATTTGGAGTCCCAAGAAAAATGAGAGCTCCCCCATCATGCTCATCTCGAATCCACTTTGCATTAGCTTAGAAAATTCTTGGCAAAGAACATCATTAGTAGAACCAAATATTATATCATCAACATACATTTGAACTACTAATAAATATTTACCTTTATGCTTTAAAAACAATGTAGTGTCAACCTTCCCTTTTGAAAAACCTTTTTCAATTAAAAAGGTTGACAATCTTTAATACCAAGCTCTAGGAGCTTGTTTTAAACCATAAAGTGCTTTTGTCAATATAAGAACATGATTTGAAAATTTTAAATCTTCAAAACCTGGAGGTTGTTCCACATACACTTCTTCCTTTATAAAACCATTTAAAAATGCACTTTTAACATCCATTTGATATAATTTAATTTCATGAAAACATGCAAATACTAATAACATTCTAATTGCTTCCATCCTAGCTACGGGAGCGTATGTTTCATCATAATCTATGCCATCTTCTTGAGTATACCCTTGAGCAACAAGTCTAGCCTTGTTTCTCACTATATTACCACTTTCATCAAGCTTATTCCTAAACACCCATCTAGTACCTACAGTAGATTTATTACTAGGCCTTTCAACTAATGTCCATACTTTACTTCTCTCAAATTGATTTAACTCTTCTTGCATAGCCATAATCCAATGTTCATCTTTTAATGCTTCTTTAATATTCTTAGGCTCTATGCATGAGATAAATGCAACATAATTACAAATATTTCTAAGAGAAGATTGAGTTGTTACCCCTTTTGATGGATCACCTATAATCTCACCATCCTTGACATAGTTGTACTCTCTTGGGTAAGATACTTCCCTTTCTTCAATGGTTGGATTCTCGAGAGGATCTTGAGTTTCCTCATCTTTCGTTTCTTCCTTTGATGATGGTTCTCCAACGTCATGTTCAACGTCATTTATATTTATAATACCTACATCATCATTCAAACAAGAATCCTTCCTTGGAAGGGGGTTATCATTGAAAACAACATGTATAGACTCTTCTACAACTAAAGTTATTTTATTAAATACTCGATAAGATTTAGAATTTAAGGAATAACCCAGAAAAATTCCTTCATCACTTTTAGCATCAAATTTGCCAAGATTGTCTTTACCGTTGTTTAAAACAAAGCACTTACATCCAAAATGATGAAAATAACTAATGTTAGTGTTTTATTTTTGAAAATTTCATATGGAGTTTTCTTTAAGATTGACCTAATCATTACTCGATTTACAACATAACAAGCGGTATTTGTGGCTTTCACCCAAAAATATTTTGGAAAATTGTTTTCAAAAAGCATGGTTCTAGCCATTTTTTCTAAAGTTCGACTTTTCCTCTCAACAACTTCATTTTGTTGAGGGGTTCTAGGTGCTGAAAAATTATGGCTAATACTATTAGAATTACAAAAATCAGTAAATCCAAGATTTTCAAATTTAGTTCCATGATCACTCCTAACACTAGTTATAGAGTAACCTTTTTCGTTTTGGATTACTTTTGAAAACGTGATAAATTTTTCTAATGCTTCATCTTTAGTAATTAAGAATAGAACCCAAATATATCTAGAATAGTCATCTACCAAGACAAATGCATATTGTTTTCCACCCAAGCTAGTAGTCATAGTTGGCCCAAAAAGATCTATATGGATCAATTGTAATACTCTACTAGTTGATACATCATTAATGGATTTAAAAGAAATTTGGTTTTGTTTTCCTTTAACACAAGCATCACAGATTTTATCATTATCAAATTTAAGCTTAGGCAACCCTCGAACTAAATTTCCTTGAATTAGCCATTGTAAAACACTCATACTAGCATGTCCTAGTCTCTTATGCCATAACCAACTATCATGCTCATCCTTAGCAACTAGGAATAAATTAGTCATATCAATAGAGTCTAAATGTACCATGTATATGTTTCCTATTCTATGACCAACAAGCATAATTCGATTAGATACAATGTCAATAACTTTACAACCATTAGTTTCAAACATGACATTGAATCCTTTACCACATAATTGACTAATACTTAAGATATTATGCTTTAATCCATTCACATATAAAACATTTTTAATTTGTATGGAAGAGATATTACCTATGGTACCTATACATTCGATGTGACCTTTTGAATTATCACCAAAAGTCACTTCTCCTCCATTTTTGGCGTTAAGCTCTATGAACCGGCTTTTGTCTCTGGTCATGTGTCTTGAGCATCCACTATCAAGGTACCATGAGTTTGAATTTGTTTCCCGTGCCTTGTAGCAATGCTTCTTTTCCTACAAACATAGATTAATTTCTAATTTTTGGTACCCAAATTCTTTTGGGTCCATATTAATTAGTTTCCAAAATCCTAGTCCCCTTAGGTATCTATTTGTGTAGGATATCTTTATCTTTAGTAGTAATGAGTCCTTTAGGAACCCATATACTTCTAATGATTTTTCCATTAGAGGTTCTTCGGGGACCTCTATGATTGTAGTTTTTAAAACTTTTTCTAACAAAGTTGGATTTTGAATTTTCTCCACTTTCAAAACATTTTGTTCCAACTTTATCAAAATAAGCTTTAAGATCATCAATTTTCTTTTGATGATCATCATTTATCTTTGAAAGTAAATTTTGCAAATCCAAAATTTTCTTTTCAAACTCTTCTAGTTTGATTTTCAAATCTTTGATTTTACTTTCAAGATCGTTATTGGTTTTGGATATGAGTTTATTTTCATTTTTCAATTTTGAAATATCATTTTTATATTTTAAAAACAATTTCTAATAATCCGAAGCCAACCCATTATATTCCTCTAATAGCTCATCATAAGATAAATCATCAAATTCAGATGAGTTAGAGGTTACCTTAGAATCTGCCCTGAGTGCCATCAAGCACAAGTTTGCTACTTCTTGTTCCTCTTCATCGGAACCCTCTTCATCGTTCCATGTAGCCACATGAGCCTTGTGCTTATTTTTTGATTGACCCTTTCATTTCAATTGTGGACAATCATATTTGACATGCCTCGACTTTTTGCATTCATAGCAAATGATAGGGTCCTTCTCTTTTGGTTCATTTTTTAGGCCTTCATTTCGTTTGAATTTTCTTCCTCGGTAAGGTCTCATCATTTTTCTGAACCGTTTGGCAAACAATGCCATTTCCTCGTCATCGTCATCTTCATCCGAATCACTCTCATATTTTGTGGATTTGAGAGCAACTCCAATGTTTTTCTTCTTCTCCATCTCTTTTGGTGTCTCGTCAATCTAATCGAGGTCCACCTCATCTTCAAGCATCATTTCATGAGTGAGGAGGGAACCGATTAGCTCTTCAAGAGTTAAGGACTTTAGGTTCATAGCCTCGATGATTGCAGTCTTCTTGGATTGCCATGATTTTGGAAGTGAGTAAACTAACTTCCTCACAAGATTTTTGTTTGGAATGGTCTCTCCATATGATTTGAGACCATTGACAATCGTTGAGAATCTATCCGTCATAGCTTTGATATCATCATTTGGTTTCATCCTGAAATTTTCATAGCTATGTGTTAGAAGACTAATTTTAGATTATTTTACCTCGTCGATGCCTTCATGAGTGACTTGTAGTTTATCCCATATTTCTTTGGTGGTTGTACAAGATGAAACTCTTCCATATTCATCTGGTCCAAGAGCACAAAATATGATATGGATTTCTTTGGAGTTGAGCTGGAACATTCTTATCTCTCCTTCACTCCACAATCTTGGATGAGTGAGAGGCTTGATATATCTGTATTCTATAACATTCCATGCTCTCATGTCACTTGCTTGAATGAAATACATCATCCTATTCTTCTAATATGCATAGTTAGCTCCATTGAAGAAAAGAGGCTTGTTGATGGGCATCGAATCGAGACCAGAGTCGACATTTGAAGTAGAGGCATTGATGACTTGACAATCGATGTAACTCTTCTCGAATTGACTCAAGAGGTGATTAAACCTTCAAATGAGTGAGGCTCTGATACCAATTTTTGAGTTAATCGATCGACGGAATCGGCCAAGAGGGGGTGAATTGGTAATTAAAATTTTAGTGGAAGTTTTTGTAGAAAATTGAAAGTAATTACACAACGATTTAGAGTGGTTTGACTTTCTCAATCAAAGTCTACGTCCACTACCTTAGCTATCCAAGGATTTTCCAACAAATTCACTAATTTGTTTTTTCTTTTAAGGCCTAAGAGATAACCTTACAACTCCCTCAAGAATATACCCCAATTCTTGAGAACACTCTTTCTCAAAGAGAAGATTACAAATTTACAAACTTATAAGGAAATCCTCACAAGTTAGATTGTTTGCACAATTCTAAAACAAAGAAAAGAACACTAAAAATGAATACAATTGAGTACAAGTAGTGTTCTTGAAAGCAAAATAAATATTGAATGAAAAAATAGGCTTGAAATGCTCAAACTTGAGGTTTGATGCTTTCTATTTGACTCTCTCTTGATTCTTGTTGATTGTTGTTTCTTGTTATTGATCAATGCTTATAAGCTTGTTTAAATACACCTTCAAATGATTCTGAACATTGGGGATGCTTAGTAGAGTCAATAGAGCCGTTTAAGTGTGAAAATAATTAATTAAAGCAGTTGGGAGCGTCAGTGCATCGATGCATACCCATGGTGCATCGGTGCATCAGTGTAAAATTCAAATATTTTGACCGTTGGAACACTTAGTGCATCGGTGCACTAAGAGTGCATCGATGCATAAAATGCATTTGATGTTCAATTTAATCCATAGTGCATCGATGCATGGATTGGTGCATCGGTGCATCACTTTGAAAAATTGATTTTATGCTTGATTTTGGTTCAAAATACTTTGTGAAAATTGTTTCAAAAATAGTTTAAGTATAAAATACAATTTTACACATTTAGTAAGGTTTGAAATTGATCTTGAAAGACTTGGAGTAATAATTTGATATTCGATTAATTAAATCAAATATCTTTAGAAAATCATTTGTAAAATCTTAAAATTCATTTAAACTTAATTTTTTATATCGAAACATCAAAATGTTTTCAACAATACCTATAGGCTTTTGCATTATCTTCATCATTTCATTCAATGCTATCACATGTGTGATCAATGTTTTCAGAGCATCGTTGTCTATTGCTGCAATAACGTGTCTACCGAACATACTTTATACATTCCCTCAAGTGTGTTCAAAGGACCTCGATATCGGTGTGTATTCCACTATATTGCCCCATTCACTACAAAATTTAGAACATCACCAGTTTCAATTCAAAGTGGGTAACATGAATGGTCGGTCGAACAATGCCAGGATTTAAGTTGTCCAATGTGTGCACAACATGTTCACGGATTGGCCTATTCCTGTCATTGATGTTGTGATAAACTGGCATCATCAGAATAATTTTGCAAAGGTGGAACTATTCCAACATTAAACACTTGTTGTTGTTGATCTCCTTTCATAGATTATTGCTTTGATTTATGCACTGAAAAAAGTATTAAAATATACCTACAAAAAGGAAAAAACTATGTTAGTAAAAAACAACTTTCAAATTAATGACACTAGTCCCCAACAACAGCGCCATAAACTTGATGGTTCGAATAATGTAACAATAAAGTGCAAACATATACTATCATATCAAGTAATAAAGTGGATGCAAATCAATGCATTGAGTATCGTATGCACAGAGATTAGTAATACTCAAAGAATTGCCATAACATTAAGTAAGTAAAATAACATAATTACGTATGTGATGTTGTGAACAAAGAAATTAAAATATAAAAGTAAAATAAATATGCGTATAAAGATATGAAAGGATGAACATAATCACAACAGTGACAATGAAAGAATTGAATCAGTTCATGCTAAAGATTAATGTGTTGTTAAACTCAATTATGCAATTAACGATGCCACAACAATAAAATGGATATATCTAGCATTAACTTAGCAGGTTTTCCTCTCTCGATGGCTCCACCTAGAAACTCATAGCAAATTTATATTAGTATACTCACTGATGCAAATTTACCAAGTATGCTTCGACAATTAGTCAACTAGATCTCTCTATACTAAAACATTGCTCTCGAAATCACTGACGCTTTGACAATGACACTCACCTCTCGATCTAGCACTCACACAATGCCACTCATCTCTTGATGTAATGGACTGGGCAATTATATATCTCTATATTAAAAGTCTTAATAAAATTGAGCAAACACTAAAAAAATTAATTAACTTGAACTTCATAAAATATAATTAAAAATATAAGCATCCAAGGTTTAACAATTCCCATAAAAAATTCAAGTAAAAAAATAAAAAACCCCATCTCGAAATCTTTTTATCATTATTTTCATTGATCCTATCACTGATCACTAACCACACCTCTCGGTGCTGACCCTGCCTTCACATCCAGCTGTTTTTTTCCTCTAAAATTGCCTAAGCGGCCATGGTTTCCTGTAGAGAAAAGAAAATAAGAAAATAAAACCCTAAAAAACACTCTCTTAATTAATGGATGTCACATCCTTTATATAATAATTAAAAACCATAAAAAGTAGAGTTTAAGCCCACATTAAATTGAGAATGTGGTGAAAAGGCTTTTTCCCAGGCATCGATTGCCACAACAACAAACCAACAATCATGTCTCACAATAACTCTCAACAACTTCTGTAATATCAACTAATGTCAGAACATCAGAGTAACAATGTCACATTAAAAATATCATAATTAGTCCAATAATTACCAAATCACTCCCAACAATGCATGTAATGCATTTATAACTAAAAATATTCTAATTATGATCCTAATATGCTAAATTGAAAACATAAACCTAAGTGAAACGACTCTAAATAATAACTCTTTTAGAGAGTTATCAATAATCAAGTATCCTTTGGTGATCCTCATGAACTTTGGAAAACAAATTTTATAACTCTAAATTATTTTTCTAAAAAATATTTAATTTTTCGTGCAAATCATTGACTTTGGATTCGAGTTCACTATTTTTCTTAGAAATTGAGTCATTTTCAATTTTCAATGAATCTTTTTATGTTTTGAAATCATGACTTCACATTCTAAAACTAATTCATCATAGGTATCTTGCAACTCATCAAATGCATATGAATTTGAATTAGATGAGTTAGAGGATACCTTTAAATCTTCTTGAATGACCATGAGGGAAAGGTTGGATACTTTATCATTTTCATCATCGGTGACGTCCTCACCACTCCATGTAGCCACAAAAGCCTTATTCGTTGGCTTGCTTGATCATTTCTTCTTTAAGTGGGGACAATCATACTTAATATGTCTCGATTTTTGGAAATGGTAGCATATGATGGGATCCTTCTCCTTTTTTGATTCATGCTTCCTTTATTTATCTTTGGATGACATGAATCGCTTGAATCTCTTGAAGGGCTTTTTCATCTCTTCATCTTCATCCACCTCTTCACTTGAGTCTTGATTACTCTCATTGGTGGACTTGAAGGCAATTCTTACCTCATTATTTTTCTTGTTCATCTCTTATTCTTTCTTCTTCTTTTGGAGTCTCACCTCATGAGTGAGTCATGATCTGATAAACTTATCGAGGGTGTACACCGCTAAATCCTTGGCTACTTCAATGACAGTTGTTTTGCCTTCTTAAGACGTAGGAAATGAGGCAATCACCTTTCTCACTACTTGTTCATTAGGATAGACCTTTCTAAAGTTCTTAAAATCGCTGATTATTAAAGTGAACTGATCGAACATCGTTCTTATGTCTTCATTGGGCTTCATCTTGAAATTCTCATATTTAAGAGTAAGAATGCCAATCTTGGACTTCCTAACTTGGCTTGTTCCTTTATGGGTTACCTCCAACTTGTCCCATATCTCCTTAGCATTAGAGCATGAAGATACTTTACTATATTCGTCCCGGCCAAATGCACAAAAGAGAATATGCATGGCTTTAGCTTTGAGTTGGGTTAGTTTCTTATCTTCATTAGTCTACTCCATCCAGTTTCTTGGAGGGTTAGGAGAACCGTCGACGATTACATCCCAAACATCAAGATCGGTGGCTTAAATGAACAAACTCATCATATTCTTTCAATAGGAGTAGTTGACACCATTGAAGTAAGGAGACTTAGAGATGGAGTGAGAGTCTTTGAGGTAGTATGAGCTGTAAGTCGAAGTCATCTTCTCGGTTGAGACGATAATTGATAGAGAACTTCTAAGATCTTCAAAAGGTTGTTAAACTGTCGATTATAACCCGATCTAATACCAATTGTTGGCTTTTACGAACAACCAAAATATGCCAAAAGAGGGTGAAATGGCCTTATAAGAAATTTTGTGGAAGCAAATGAAAATTAAAATTTTTGCACAACGATTTAGAGTAGTTCGACTTTCTAAACCAAATTCTACATCCACTACCTTAGCATCCACACTAAGGATTTCTCAAATCCACTAGATTTACTTACCTTTAAGGACAAAGTGTAAACTTACAAGCACTTCAAGGTTTATACCCCAAAAACATAAATACACACTCTCCCAAAGAGTAAATACAAAAAAAGCAGACAAATGAGAGAAACCTCACAAGAAAAATATTTTTGCATAAATTAAGCTGTCACCCAATACACACTTGATCAAAATAAACAACGGAGCTCATAAGTGTGTTTAAAACATATAATTTGGCAAAGTAGGCACAAAATAAAACTTTGATGTTGGTAGGTTGGTTCAATATGATTCTTGTTGGCTTTGGGAAGCTTTGACCTTCAATTTATACCTTCTTCATTAATTCTAGCTATTTAGAGAAGTTAGGGATCATTACAGTCTTTACCCACAACTAAAACATCATTAAATGCACAAGAGATCGATCATTTTTCAAATAATTCAACCGTTACAAGAAAGGGATCGATCCTTAATTTAAGGGAAGAGATCGATCCTTTTCATCAAGGGACCGATCCTTTTCGTGAAGGGATCAATTATTTTCCTTGAGGGATCGATCCTAAACCTACTAGAATCCGAGGGATTGATTTTTTTTCAAGAGATCGATCCTTTGAACAAAATATTCTTAGAAATTCAACTTTAGAGGAAGAAAATGATCGAGTGTATTTTTTAAAAGGTTTAATTAAGTTGGAAAACATTTAAAACATATTTCTCAAGTTTATTTGGACATTGAATTATTTTTGATAAATATTTGGTCAATTCGATTAAGTCCAAAATCAATTTTACAATTTATTGTTAAGGGGTTGAACTTGATAATGACGTTTGGGCTTACGAACACCCTGACGAAATTCATGGGCTTGATTAATCGAGTCTTTCACCTGTACCTAGATAAGTTCGTGGTAGTTTTCATAGATGACATCCTCGTGTACTCTCGATTAGAGGAAAAAAATTACTGAAAACTCCGCCTCATCCTACAAACACTCTGGGATCGAAAGTTGTGTGCCAAGTTTGGAAATGTGAGTTTTGGTTGTTTGAACTGAAGAATGTATCTAATGTGCGTATTTTCCTAGGTCTAGCCATGTATTATTATCAATTTGTTTAGGGCTTCTCGATGATAGGTACCCCGCTGACCAAATTACTTCAGAAGGGAGATCCTTTCACATGGGATAAAAAGCTACAAAAAAACTTCGAGTTGTTGAAGTTCATATGAACTCAATCCCTAGTATTTACTCAATCAGATTCGGGTCAAGACTTCACAATTTTTAGTGACACTTCATTGAATGGTCTTGGATGGGTCTTGATGTAGGAGGGTAAGTTCGTAGCTTGACCATCCCATCAGCTTAAACCATACGAGCGTAATTACCTATCCACGACCTAGAGCTAGCAGCAATAGTCTTTGCCTTGAAGATTTGACAACACTATCTATTTGGTTAGAAATATCACATCTTCACCGATCACAAGAGTTTTAAGTATCTACTCACGTAGAAAGAGTTGAACTTAAGGCAATGTAGGTGGATTGAGTTGCTTAAGGACTATGACTATGTGATAGATTACCATACGGGTAAGGCAAACATAGTGGCAGCCACCTTGAGTAGGAAGTCGATAACAAAGTTACGAGCTCTCTAACACGTTTGAGTCTGACTAGTGAAGGTGGTTTGTTAACCGAGTTACAAGTCGAGCGAGAGCTAGTAAGATAGACTAAAAGATTGCAGAGTTCACATTACTGATTAAGAGCTCGAGTTAAGCAGGATCGCCAGAGTGAGACATCAGGTTTTGATTTATACAATGGAGGTATGTTGTACTTTAGGGGTCGGTTGTGCATACATGTAGATGCTCATTTGTTCAATAATATTCTTCATGATGTACATTGTAGTCCACTTTTAGTTGACCAAGCAATAACAAGATGTACCAAGAACTTCAAAAGTTAGACTGGTGGCCAGCCATGAAAAGGAAAATATCTGAGTTCATCGCTAGATGTTTAGTATGTTAGTAGGTAAAAGAAGAACACTAGGTTCCCTCACGGTTACTCAGCCCATTCAGATACCTCAGTGGAAATAGGACATGGTGACTATGGACTTCGTGACCGGGTTACCAATGACCAGACAGAGACAAGTTGTAGTTTGGGTTATAGTAGACTGTTTGACCAAGTCAACCCATTTTCTCCCATTTTGGATGGATTATACCTTAGAGAGGTCAACTCAATTATACATCCGTGAGATAGTGAGGTTGCATGAGGTACCAAATTCCATCATATCCGATCGATATCCTTGATTTACTTTTCGATTTTTGTTCATAAATCTTTAGGCACCAAATTACACTTTAACATTGCTTTCCACCTTTATACAGATGACCAGTCAGAATGTGTTATTCAGATCTTAGAGGACATGCTTAGGTGTACCATTATAGACCTCGAGGGTAGTTTAGAGGACCACTTACCATTAGTGGAGTTTGCTATAATAACAATTTTCGTTTGAACATCCAAATGACCTCGTATGAAGCTTTGTATGGACGTAAGTGTAGAACTCTATTATGTTCGATAAAACTTAGTAAGGATAAGATAGTTGGTCCCGACTTGATCTGAGAAACCGATAAGAAGGTTCGATAGATTAAGATCCAATTGAGGGAGGCCTCAAACAGACAAAGATTGTATGTAGACTTTAAGCACAAGGATATAGAGTTCACAGTGGGTGAAAAGTGTTCCTTAAGGTTTCCCCATTGAAGAAAGTGCTTTGTTTTGGTTGTAATGGAAAGTTGATCCTGCACTTTATAGAACCTTACAAGGTAATAGAGATAGTTGGACTAGTGGCTTACCGATTAGCTTTACCATCAGAGTTGGATCACATCCTTAATGTGTTTCATGTATCCATGCTACGGAGGTATTATTCTGATCCTTCCCAAGTCATACCCCTAGAACACATCGAGGTAGGCCCAAACATAACCTATGAGGAATAACCGATCAAGATCTTAGCTAGACATATAAAAGAACTGATGAACAATAATATCCCTTTAGTGAAAGTGTTGTGGAGGACCCATAGCGTTGAGGAGGCATGTAACACACAAAATTTTGGACTAGTAGTTTCGGGTTTACCCGAGAGGTAAGTGGACCTTGTAGAATTTTTAATTAAAGTCATTGGGCTTAATTGGGTTGGATTTGCACCCGGTTAATCATAAAAAGAGGGGTTTTGCATAGTAAAAAGATGAGAATGACCAAAAGTGTAATTAATTGATTTTAAAAAGATGAGAAATTTTATCTCATTTCATCTTATTTTCTTCACTTTCTTCATTCTCACTTCTATTCTTTCTTCTCTTCCTCTCCAAGTGCCATAACTAAGGATAAGTCCTTTGAGCCATTTCCTATTTCTTTTAAGCTTCATTTTCATCCATAATCCATCTAACAAACTTTTTTTAATGAATCAAAACCTTGGGTTCTTTCTAACTAAAGAAAAAGTGGGGGTTCTCATCCAAATCACAAAGGAAAAGAGTGTAGCTAAATAAGAATCTCCATTTCGAGATTCTTTAACCAAGGTAGTGTATTTCTAATCCTTTGGAGTGTTAAGGCTTTTATAAATATGATGAAATGTTAAGATTTATGTAGTCGAGCATTTTAGGGTGTTTACTTGATTTCATGATTAAAAGACATTTTAGATGTAAAGAAGGTGTTTTATGTCACTTTAAGACCCTAAATAACTTTCTAAAGATTTAACACATGATTAAGAACCAAACTAAGACCTTTGGGATGAGTTTTGGGTCTTTCTCTAGCTTAAACAAGACATTTATAGGTTTGAGTATCGATATTGGATAAATAATATCGATATTGGATGAACAATATCGATATTGGATTAACAATATCGATATTGGATGAAATGGGATGAATTCTGGGTAATTTTGGTATAGAGTATCGATATTGAGGGGATGAGTATTGATACTGCCTCTCTGGTATCGATATTGAAGGTATCTGATACCGATACCAACACTAGAAATAGGTTCTAATACCAGCACTGGAAATAAGTTCTAATACTAGTGCCATATTTGACTCGATTAAGGCCTATAAGAGTCAGGGATGATTCGTAATGGTAGAACTTAGTCTGTAGGGGACATGAATGGCCAAAGGGGCTCAGAGACACTCGTAGGAGTGGGTTACAACCAAAGTAACCATATTAGGTGTAATACGTCCAAGTATCATCAATTGAGCATGTAGCGAATATCTAGGAATGAAGAATCATTTTAGAGGAATGACTGGAAAGCAGTATGACGAAAAAATCAAGTTATGAAATAGAATAATCGTATATGGTAGGAGTGTCAGCAAATAGTGGATGTGTAGTTGTCCCTCTAATTCATTGGTGAATATAAGGAAAGCATGGTAAGAGTAATTAGAGTATCGCTACCCAGAAATAAACTCGAGTCAGGTATCAGACAAGCTAGTATCACAACCAGTGAACATCAAACACAATAATCATAAAAAAATCACAAAACACTTAGAGACTCCCATAGAGACAGAGAACAACTAAAACACCCTCAAGTAACAAATGATCAGGATTGAGCCGCTTAATAAACCAACAATAGTAATAGAATAATAAACCTTCACATAACGTTCTAGACAAGAGGACGAGTGAGATAACAGTTAGTGAAGGGTTGACCTCATTTAAATGTGTCGAGCTAAACTAGGGTGTAGTCAGACTACCTTAGTTGCCCTATAGGCAACCTTCTTCAATGGTTTAACTTCCATACTCAGGGAGATAGTAAACATCATTCCTAGATTGTAGACTACTCAACTTGCCACCCATAATATGTTAGTGTCGATAGAGACCTAGTAGAGAGACTGGGGAGGTACAAGACAGTTGACTTATACGGCTCAAGTGATAATTATATGATTTCAGTCGATCAATGATTGAGGGAGACCATGAGGATGTTGAGGTAGCTTTACCTTACCCCAAAATGTAAGTTAGCGTGTGTCACCACTTTTTTCAAAGGTGATGTTATCGATTATTGGGAGACTGTAGAGATGGCTCTACACCTAGAGGTGCCTACGTGGGATCTGTTCCTAAAGGAGTTGAGAGGCAAGTATATTAGCGAGGCATACATAGATGGTTTGAGGATGTAGTTTTCTCATCTAGTTCAAGGAGATCACTTAGTTTATAAGTACGAGAGAGATTTTCTTCGGTTAAGTCGTTATACTCCAGAGTTGGTTATGACTAAGTCCTTGAGGTATAAAAGGTTCCTCAAGGGACTTCATATTGATATTTATGTGCAGTTGGTGATAGAATCACCTATGATATTTTCAGAGTTGGCATAAAAGACTAAGGTCGTGGAGAAGGTACAGAGTATGAGGAAGAGTTTGTTGGGTGAATTATATAGTTCAAGTATAAGAGCTTGTGTGCTAGTATACCTACCGTAGCCGGTGGTAAAGAAGACCAGGGCTCTGTGTGAGCAGATAAAAATGATGCCAACTTTGTCACTCTAGTCAAGCAAAAAATCAGATGTAAGGTCTCGTAGGCGACCGTCAACTTCACTATCTATGGTGATCTCTGGAGCCTCTAATAGAGTTTTAAGATATCCATATGTGAGCATTATGGTAAAAATCATCGAGGAAGGTGCTTTAAACTCTCTATCAAGTGCTATAGATGTGGATCCTTGGTGCATATAGTAAGGGGTTGTTCAAGTATGGATGGTGATGTTTCAGCTCGACTAGAGGAAGTTATGTAACACCCCAACCCGTATCCGACCCGGATACTAATCCAAGGTGTCATATTGATATTTCAAAACATTTACTTGTACAAAATAGTGAATAATTTTAAACTTTTACTAAATACAACTGAATAATTACATATAAATACAATCATATGATTTTACAAAACTGATTAGAGCATATCGAATTTAAATCTTTATTTACATGCCAACCATAATCAGTATTACAAAATACATAATATTCAATTCCACTACTAGAAAAAACCCCTTTAATGACGCTCATTGCGCATCATCTATGGGTACAGATTACACATAAATGCGCGTCATTGAAGCCACTGACATAAATCTCATATGACACGCAATTATGTGTCATAAATCTATGACGCGCATTTATGACACGTATTTATGACACGCATTTATGACACACATTTATGACGCTCATTTACGACGCGCATTGAGAGTCATTGAAGCCCCCGTCATAAATAAAGATGACACACATTTGTGTGTCATAAATTTATGACACGCATGTATGACATACATTGTGTGTCATTAAAGAACACGTCATTAAAAAGGATGACACACATTAGTGTGTCGTGATTGTATTTCGTAAATTATATATATATATATATATATATATATATATATATATATATATATATATATATATATTGTAGATTGACAAATAATCAAACTAAATCACATTTAATGCCTCATAATACTATATATATATATATATATATATATATATATATATATATAAGCAATCCATTTGCATACAATATATTCACATTAAGTTATAAAAATATTATAATCATATGTCGATACAAAATATCACGGCATAATAAAGTTTGCCACATAAGATACCCATTATTTGTGAATATCATCAATGTCATCATCCGTGTATTCTTCCTTCTCACCACCAACCTAAGTAAAAAATATGAAATAAGTATATAATTTATACTTATTTAAAGTGAAGTATATAACTATCAAAGAGTACTAAAATGACCAATTTTACATATGCATTCTTTGAAGCATATGTAAAAATAAATTTTACACATTTAATTAGTAAAACTTCCCATATAAATTATATACATTATCACGGCATGAATTCACAGTTTTCAGTCTTGCTAACAAGTACTTGCATTAATTTATTTAGAATAGCATCCTACTTCAAGTCCATATGATAGTTGTATAACTAATGTGTATGTATGATATGATAGATGTGTATCAGAAAAGTTTGCTTACATTCTTATTGACCAGTACTTCAAGTCTGTTGGTTTCGCTTGATTATTAGCTCCCTTCGGCTTAAGCAACGTGGACATGGATCGCGGCCTCTTTGTTATCTCGGTAAAATGATGGCCTGGATTTAGGATCATGAGACCAACACTGTTCCATTAGCTTCCTCCAATCAGGATGGCAACATTCTAGAATAGGAGGTCAAAGCGTGTTCTTCACTATCCCTCCTGCAGTCATAATTCAGTAATCAAACAGAAGGCTTTTGTTTAGCTTTCAGGTAGAGTGAAAAATTGAAAAAGAAATATGGTTAAGTGTATGCAGTTTTTGGTATGGCTTCAATTTATACACGAGTTGTTTGGGATGTTGTTTTGTACTATTACAGAGCAAGAGTAAATGTAGTCTTATACCCTAAAACTCACATAAATATTTTTTAATCTTCATCTTCAACGAAACAACATTTGATTGATCATCAATGACTTTTCCATGCATGTATATTTTCCATTCATAATCACTAATCAGGGCTATTAGCATATTGGTAAATCAAAATCTTACTAATGATGGCACCACAATGCATATCAGCATATGGCTTCTCTCCAGTCAAGATTTACCACATTGGAATTCCATATGAGAATACATCAACCTGTCAAATTAAATATTCATAAATTTGGCTTTAACGTGTACTTTTTTTCCCTTCCCAGTGGTAAGACATATATACTTGAATATGGCTTTACTAACCTTTTCAGAAACCTTGGTGCTGCTACCATTTAGTAGTTTTGGCGCCATCCAAGGCAAGGTTTCTCGCACACCTCCAGAAACTAGAGTATTGCACTTGATTATTAATAATCCAAAATCTTCGATCTGCAGAAACAACACGCAGTATTCATACTTCAAGTTAAGAGCCAACGAAAACCTTTCAGAGACATAAGTCGTTCTAGTTCCTAACATGATAACTTGATAAGTTATAATATATAGACTAATTTTGAGAGGAACATGAAGGTTTAAGGTTATTCTATAATTCTATTTTCTATACATATGATCACCAATCATCTTGGGATAAAAATAATTTTGGGGTTAACCAAAACTAAGAATTTTTCTTTCTGGTCATTTATGGTTTATAATATCACGTGAGGCACCTTGAAATCATAATGCCCACAAGAATGGTGTTTGTCTTTACCAGATTGAGTACCTTGCATATGGGTCATTGTGGGTCCCTTAGATTGACAAGAAAATTGTCACATTTCAGATCAAAATGAACAACGCTTTTGGAATGCAAATATTCCATGCCAAAAGCAGCACCCATGGCAATTATGAGCCTTTTGTGAATATCAAGTGATATGTATAAGAATTATAAAACATCCAATATATGCATTATTAATGAGTGAAGGACGATAAAATTAAGAGAGAGAATCAAGATTACATTTCCTTCTTGATTAGGACATTCCTAAGTGATCCATTTACCATATATTCAGTTACAGTTGCCAATGTTCCTCCACTTCCATCTGGTACTACTCCATAAAATACGACCACATTTAGATGATGCAGATTTGAGAGGACCTGTTCTTCTCTCCAAAAGTCTTGAATCTAGTACAACCAAACATTTATCAGCTTTGGCTATGCTAATAACTCAAACTGATATGATCATTACTACAAAATTGGTTGAAAGATCTAGCAACTACAAAATGCTCAGAGGGCTTGAATCTCTGTATATTTTCAGTTGTTTCTTTCAAATTTAAGTCAGTTGCCCTAATATTGTTCAATCAACCACAAATCCCACCCCGAAGGATAGAAAAAGAAGCCATCTTCTACTTTTCTCCCAAGACTATTTAAAATTTGAAGCAATGATGAAAAAATATAGGCTAATCTTTATTGATAAAACATGTGATTAGCAGAACAGTTTAAATATCATAGCTAATCTTTTTTGTAATAAATATCATAGCTAATCTTTTTTGTAATAAATATCATAGATGCTAAAAACAACTTTAACTCAAGAACTGACAAGCTTATGAAAATGAAAAAACAGATTACAAATCTCCAATTGCAATAAGAACAGAACACTTCAACAGAATTCAAGAAAAAAAAGGCTGAAAATAAACCAATAGGAAGAAGAGCAAGGTTACACCCCATGAATTTGACTTCCATGACATAAATAAAATACTAATATTTCGCATCCCTTTTATTATTGATTTTTTACTGAAACCCAAAATGCAAGTGCACTACCCAAGCTACGTAACCAGCAAACTATATTCCATTTTTTCCTCTTTAGAATTTCCGACAGCCAAAATTTGTAGAACATAATAACTAGCACAAATCGAAACACAACAAACTTGCTTCAAGAAGAATTGGTAGAGTGTTTATTGCAAACATATATCCTCAAATCTGAACCCTAAATCATTATAAAGCTTATTATGAGTTTAATAACAGCTCTCCTACTTTTAAGATCACAAACTGGAAAGACAAGGGGAGAAAAGAAAGAAAAATATCTTTGGAGACCAACCTGTCGGTCTTTTTCTGATGATCTCCTAGAAAAGTAACTCTTTTTTATTCTCTTTTTAGCAACATCTGTTCCCTGCCATTTTCCATGATAAACAGTACCATATGTACTAGATCCTAGCTCCCTTAGATCTTCAAGATCAACATCTTTTATAACCTGTACACCAAAGTTTAAATTTCCTTCAGAAGCTAATTTTACAACCGATGATTAAAGCCAAACGGGGGAGGGACTACCAAGAGGCAGATAATTTGTTCAAAAGGTTTTGGTTACAAGAGAAAACATTACCAGACTTCAATGGGGAAAAAGAGAGAGAATAAAGCTATCATGGCAAGGAAAGAAGATGGAAAAAGACAAAAAAAAAGGGACAAACTCAGTAAAGAATATCAAATTAAAAACTTATGCATAATTTATTTTCATGTTATCCATGTTGAACCTTTTTTCAATCTTTTTCTTCTCACCATCTAGGAGGGAAAAAGAGAAAAAAGGGGGAAGCATATGCGTGCGTGAACTAATTATCGAGGAGGCCAGGACTAGAAGCGGGAAAGGATGAAAATAATGGGGGGAAATTAAAAGACGACTTTTACAGATGACACACAATTAAAAGTGTACTCCATGTTTATGATAAATTTTTTGGATTATGACTATTAAATATGACACACATTATTGTAAGTCATAAATCGTTCAGATTTTAAAAAACATGACATTTTTTATGACACATTTTTTTCAAGTCATAAATTAGCGTGTGTCATCGTTCCTGTGTCATTAAAGGTATATTTTCTTGTAGTATTCATTTCTGATCTGATCTTTGAAAAGGAGAAACTGACCTGTCTTGCTTAATTTTACTCCTTCTTCTACACGGAACCTACGTGTGAAACAATCACACGCTAAGTCATTGACGTAGTGAGGCATATAAAACGTATAATATAAACCATAGAACATTTCATATAAAAGAATGCATACATGCACATATACCACCATTATCAACATCAATATCATTATCATGTAAAACATTTCTCTTAGCAATACACACATTATCATATATAAATCTTATAACATAGTTCATATAACAAAATATATACATCATATACATTGTATTTATCATTATCTCCTTATTAGCCCATGGTACACTTGTGATTCAGTGTAAACAATAATAACAGGATATCATATAATAATGCAAACACTTTTGATATCTTTTATAAGCCCATATACATTACTGAGAACTTAAGGTATTCGAGTACATTAAGGTTGTGCACATATGCTGTCACCACAACTAGTATAAATGCACCGAATTGCCACATAGAATTGCACACAAGTACCGCGTAGAAATGTACCGAAGTACCGCGTAGAAATGCACCGTAGTGCCATATAAGATGTCCATAAGGACCACATAGAAATTCCTTAAGGATCATATACATATGCCAAGGAAAAATATGTGTCTCAAAGGACCTCATAAATATTTCATAGAATACAAATATGTCCCGAAGGAACGCGTAGACCCTCGACTCTTGGTATGCCAACTATACCCCTAGCTCTCATATCACATAACATGGGCATTATCATTTATAACAGTTCACATCACTTGTATTATATAAACATGTAATCTCATAACTCATTCTCATATAGCTTGTATATCATTCTTGTCATATAACCCATATCACATAGGTTCATATCATGTAACCCATATCACATGTGCATGTAATCACATAGATCATATCGTATAACTTATATAATTTCTCATGTGTTCACGTAAACACGCATGTCATATCTTGTTCACATATGTTCATATATACATCATATAACACATAGAATAACATATAAACTTATACATGTATTTATTTACATACTTTCATATAGTTCGTATATCAATGCCCTATAACTTATCTCACAGTTTTACATAATCACTTATCTCACATTATTTATATACTATTTTCATATATTTACTTAATTCAATTTCACCTAGCTTGTTACCTATATATAGTCTCATAACTTACCATCACATAGCTCCCATAACATTTTCCTATAGCATTATAGATCTTTACCATAT
Organism: Hibiscus syriacus; assembly: GCF_006381635.1. Lineage (NCBI taxonomy): Eukaryota > Viridiplantae > Streptophyta > Magnoliopsida > Malvales > Malvaceae > Hibiscus > Hibiscus syriacus. The sequence goes on from NW_024063196.1 coordinate 860,253, forward strand.
GACTTGTATATTATATGTTCATTTAAGCTCATAACTCTTCCCCATATAACTTATCTTACATGTTCGTATAATCACTTCTGTCAATGTCTCCTAATTTATGCACTATTCTCATATTGTCATATAAGTCAATGTTATTTAACTTATCTCACTTTTCATTTAATCTCATAAGTTGGTTATACCAGTTCCTATGTATCTAACTCATGTAATTTATATCTTGTTATTATATCTTCAACTAGACCTATATCCACATGTTCATAATCACATAGCTTATATTCTTTCTCATATAATCACATATATCCATGTCGTTTAACTTATCATTTATATCTATATCACCTAGTTTATATCACTTTTTCTTGTTATCAAATAAGTCATTGCTATTTTACATAGTTCGTGATCCTATAGTCACTTATGTCAATACCACATGGCGTGTATTGTATTTTCATATATTCATGTAGTTCAATATCACATATCGCATATACATGTAATCATGAAGATCATGTCACATATAGTAACATATGACACATATACCCATTTTTATGTACTCATGCACACAAAAGAATCACATCAATCACAAATTAAATAACATTTTAGGAGTCACTTCTTGCTATAGTAACTCCGTCACTGGCTCATCGCAAGCCAATGTTTGTTCGATAACATAAGTACAATTAAATTGCACTCACCTTGACACTTTATATAAATCCAAATCCATTTTTATGATTTATCTCTTTGGATTGATCTTACCTTTGTAGTCGTTTCAGAACTTGCTTGTGCTCGATATATACACAATCATACATTTGTACATATCAGTATTCCCAATAGCATACTTTAGTTTTCATTTCTTAAACTAAAGGAAAGATCTATTACATTTCCTTTTTCAGTGTATCGGTACCCACTTTAGGGTATCGATACATCCCTTCACTGGTGTATCGATACACTGCCTATGTATCGGTACACAAATTACGTTAGAAATTTTTCCTTTTAATAGGGGTATCGATACACTTCCTTAGTGTATCAGTACACTAACTATGTGAATGTTGCACTTTAATCACCAATCATTTTAAACTTCCAAAATGGTCATATTTCACATCTAAATGCTCATTTTAATTCCAAAACAAGAATTTCCAACATCGGACATCCACTATTAAACAATTTTACAATCATTTAGAACTTTTCCAAAATTACCGAATTGGTCCCCCAACTTTTCAAAAATTACAGAATGGTTTCAAATTTTCTAAGGCTTGTAGAATACTTCCTACATCATTTACAGACCTTATATAATTTTTTCATAATTTTTCTCACTCAAATTCATCATGTCCAAAATTTCAAAGAATAATTTCTGGAAAGATTGAACATGCTTTAACCATAAATCAAGCTTGAAAATGAATCTACAACCTCTAAATCATCAAGATTTATCATCAATTTCATGAATCCTATCATGAACATAAACACTTAGATTTTAAATCTTTTAAATCCATCAAGATTAGAAAGAAATATTGGTACCAAATGATAGCGTTTTTCGCGTAGATCACTTTCCTATTTCACGACATAACTTGAATTCCAAAGGAATTGGCTCAAAAATTGAAAACAAAATTTTTTCTTACCTTTGAGAGAAACCACGACTTGTTGTTGGAAGATGAAGAAATCATATGATATTTCTTCATCTTTCTTAATTAAATATTGAATATAAAATTCATTAAATGTCAAATTACCACTTTACCCTTGAAATCAAAATATCTATACTAATTTATCCTTAATGAACTTGATATTTACATTAATACCAAGCTATAGTAACCTTATCATCTTTCAAAGTAAAATATGAACAAAATATTTTCCCACTTTACCATTTTTCCCTTGCAATTTTGAAAACTTACAATTATGTCACTTTAATCCAACAGTCCAAATTAAATATGGAATTAAATCCTTAAATATTATTTTTTTCACATTTAAAATGTGAAAATAATATATTTATTTCCTTATTTTTGAAATCAAATATAAATTTTTAAAATTACCATTTTGGTCCCTAAACTTTTCCAAAGTTTATATTTTGGTCACCAAACTTTACAAAATCTTATAATTTGGTCACTAACTAAATCCATTTATGGAATAAATATTTTTTGGGAAAATACAATTTAGATCTTTAAACTTTTCCCATTTTTCTACTTTGACCATCAAACTTTCAAAATTTGCATTTTGGTCACTAGTTGTCTTTTAGGGATGTTACAAATCTCCCCCTTAAGAAAATTCATCCTCGACTTTTCACTGCACAAAGAGTTGATAAACTTTCTACTCATATTTTATTTTCATTTCCCTGTTATACTACATATTCACATCTTTTAAAGATCTCAGAAGGTCCAATGAATGTAAATCTTAGTTTCTCTTTTTGCTCAAACGAAAAATCTTTTTCCAAAGCGATACTTTAAGAAAAACTTTTTTGTTTTCATGAAATTCATTCTCTTTCCATTTCGAGTATGCGTAATACTTCTACAGCAAACTTATACTTTATACCTCATTAAAACCCTTGTCGTACTTGAGCTTTTAAACGCCATCATTTAATTTTCTTAGCCCTTTTATTCTTTCACAAATTAAAATCTCCTTGCAACCTATGTCATATATTTTTCTTCATATTCCATTACTCTTCTCATATCGATATGAGAAACATCATCATAACACTTATACTCATATCTGATAATTTTTTTCTTTATATCCTTGATAATCAACACTACTTGCACATAACCTTATTCATTATCTTTCTTATACTTGTATTTTCTCCATTTGATTCAACAATTACCATATTCCAATACTCATCTAATCCATTTAAAATACTTTTTCTACTTTAATTTACATAACTTATAACAAAGTTGTTAACCCAATTCACAAAGGTTGTCTTTAACCTTGACTTATTATCAATTAACTCCTTGTTTAACCTTCCAGTATCAGACCCTACTACTTGAGTCTGTCTGATTCTCATCAAATTTGATTCTCTGGCATAGAATGCAACTAATTCATACATGGTCTGAAATTGAAAACCAAAATCTCTACATCTCTTTGATGATGTTGAACTCTATGAAACACTAATTCTCATAATCATCTGAGATTTTTTTTTGTTCTTCAAACCTTTCATTCTAAGCTCTCTCTAGAGCTTTAGTGAGATTAACCATTTCTTGAAACGAGAACAAATTCAAAACCAGTAACACTCTTTTAATTTAAGGCATAAGATCTAAACATTCAATCACATGCATTCTTTTCAGTCGGAATTAACTCAGCAACAAATCTGCTTAGCTTATTAAACTTACATTCATATACATACAATGTGTAATTCCCTTGTTTCAAGCTCGTATATTCTAGCTTAATTTGTCTTATAAACTGGTCATCGATGTACTTATTCTTGAACTCTTATACAAACAATAACCATGTCACTTCATCTTTTAACATTGTCATTGTGACATTTGTCCACCATACTCTAACTTGCCCACATTGTAACGAAACTACTCAATTTAACTTCTCCACTTTGGAGAAATGAACACCTTCTAACATTATCTTCATATCATTTAACCAAAGGTCTGTAACAACAGAACCTTCCTCAAATTCACCCTTGAACCTGGGTGCTCTTAACTCTTTTAACTATTTTGATACATTCATTCTATGAGTTAAAGAAGTAGAAAATTGAAAACACATCAGAATATCCTTCAACATGATGAAAATATTCCCTAATCTTAAACAGGCACTCCCTGAGGTGCTCGCTCTTCTCCCTATCTGGCCAGGGTTAGTGAATTACTATTACCTTCCGGTCTATCGCCTTCTGCTTCACTTTGGAAGTTCTCATGATCAGACATCTAATATAACATAACAATTTAACTCTATTAACAAGTCATCACACTCCTTACACTATCAGATCAGAAAATTTTTCACTTTGTGTTGGCATGTATAGTTTTTAAAACACTTTTGACTTCATTTTAAGCCTAGAATCGGCTAAACCATAACTCTGATACCATTAAATGTAACACCCCCAACCCGTATCTGACCCGGATATGAATCTAAGGTGTCATATTGACATTTCAAAACATTTACTTGTACAAAATAGTGAATAATTTTAAACTTTTACTAAATACAACTGAATAATTACATAAAAATACAATCATATGATTTTACAAAACCAATTAGAGCATATCGAATTCAAATCTTTATTTACATGCCAACCACAATCAGTATTACAAAATACATACTATTCAATTCTTTTCTGATTTGATCTTTGGAAAGGAGAAAATGACCTGTCTTGCTTAACTTTACTCTTTCTTCTTCTCGGAACCTACGTGTGAAACAATCACACGCTAAGTCGTTGACTTAGTGAGGCATATATAAAACATATAATATAAACCATAGAACATTTCATATAACATAATGCATACATACACATATACCATCATTATCAACATCAATATCATTATCATGTAATACATTTCACTCAGCAATACTCATTATCACATATAAATATTATAACATAGTTCATATAGGAAAATATATACATCATATACAATGTATTTATCATTATCTCCTTATTAGCCCATGGTAAACTTGTGAATCAGTGTAAACAATAATAACAGGATATCATATAATAATACAAAAACTTTTTATTTCTTTTATAAGCCCATGTACATTACTGAGAACTTAAGGTATTCAAGTACATTGAGGTTGTGCACATATGTTGTCACCATAGCTCGTATAAATGCACCGAAGTGCCACGTAGAATTGCACCAAAGTGCCGCGTAGAAATGCACCGTAGTTCCATATAAGATGTCCATAAGGACCACATAGAAATTCCTTAAGAATCATATACATATGCCAAGGACAAATATGTGTCTCAAAGGACCTCATAAATGTTCCATAGAATACATATAAGTCCCGAAGGATCACATAGACCCTCGACTCTTGGCATGTCAACTATACACCTAGCTCTCATATCACATAACATGGGCATTATCTATTATAACAGTTTACATCACTTGTATTATATAAACATGTAATCTCATAACTCTTTCTCATATAGCTTGTATATCATTCTTGTCATATAACCCATATCACATAGGTTCATATCATGTAACATATATCACATGTGCATGTAATCACATAGATCATATCATATAACTTATATCATTTCTCATGTGTTCACGTAAACACGCATGTCATATCTTGTTCACATATGCTCATATATACATCATATAACACATATAATAACATATAAACTTATACATGTATTCATTTACATACTTTCATATAGTTCGTATATCAATGCCCTATAACTTATCTCAAAGTTTTACATAATCACTTATCTCACATTATTTATATATTAATTTCATATATTTACTTAATTCAATTTCACATAGCTTGTTACCTATATATATTCTCATAACTTATCATCACATAGCTCTCATAACATTTTCCTATAGCTTCATAAATCTTTACCATATGACTCATATATTATATGTTCATTTAAACCCATAACTCTTCTCCATATAGCTTATCTTACATGTTTGTATAATCACTTCTATCAATGTCTCCTAATTTATACACTATTCTCATATTGTCCTATAGGTCAATGTTATTTAACTCATCTCACTTTTCATTTAATCTCATAAGTTGGTTATACCGATTCCTATGTATCTAACTCGTGTAATTTATATCTTGTTATTATATCATCAACTAGACCTATATCCACATGTTCATAATCATATAGCTTATATTCTTTCTCATATAATCACATATATCCATGTCGTTTAACTTATCATTTATATCTATATCACCTAGCTTATATCACTTTTCTTGTTATCACATAAGTTCTTGTTATTTTACATAGTTCGTGATCCTATAGTCACTTATTTCAATACCACATGGCGTGTATTGTATTTTCAAATATTCATGTAGTTCAGTATCACATATCACATATACATGTAATCATGTAGATCATGTGACATATAGTAACATATGACACATATACCCATTTTTATGTACTCATGCACACATAAGAATCACATCAATCACAAATTAAATAACATTTTAGGAGTCACTTCTTACCATAGTAACTCTGTCACTGGCTCATAACAAGCCAATGTTTGTTCAATAACATAAGTACAATTAAATTGCACTCACATTGACACTTTATATAAATCCAAATCCACTTTTATGATTTATCTCTTTGAATTGATCCTACATTTGCAGTCATTTCAGAACTTGCTTGTGCTCGATATATACACAATCATACATTTGTACATATCAGTATTCCCAATAGCATACTCTTGTTTTCATTTCTTAAACTAAAGGAAAGATCTATTCCATTTCCTTTTTCAGTGTATCAGTACCCACTATAGGGTAATGGTACATCCCTTCACTGGTGTATCGATACACTGGCTATGTATCGGTACACAAATTATATTAGAAAGTTTTCCTTTTAATAGGGGTATCGATACACTTCCTTAGTGTATCGGTACACTAACTATGTGAATGTTGCACTTTAATCACCAATCTTTTCAAACTTCCAAAATGGTCATATTTCACATCTAAATGCTCATTTTAATTCCAAAACAACAATTTCCAGTGTAGGAAATCCACTATTAAACAATTTTACAATCATTCATAACTTTTCCAAAATTATCAAATTGGTCCCCTAACTTTTCAAAAATTACATAATGGTCCCCAAATTTTCTAAGGCATGTAGAATACTTCTGACATCATTTCCAGACCTTATATAATTTTCCATAATTTTTCTCACTCAAATTCATCATGTCTAAATTTTCAAAGAATAATTTCTAGAAAGATTGAACATGTTTTAACCATAAATCAAGCTTGAAAATGAATCTACAACCTCTACATCATCAAGATTTATCATCAATTTCATGAATCCTATCATGAACATAAACCCTTAGATTTGGGATCTTTGAAATCCATCAAGATTAGAAAGAAATATTGATACCAAATGATAGCGTTTTTCGCGTAGATCATTTTCCTATTTCACGGCATAACTCGAATTCCAAAGGAATTGACTCAAAAATTGAAAACAAAATTTCTTTCTTACCTTTGAGAGAACCCACGACTTGCTTCTAGAAGATGAAGAAATCATATGATATTTCTTCATCTTTCTTAATTGAATATTGAATATAAAATTCATTAAATGTCAAATTACCACTTTACCCTTGAAATCAAAATATCTATACTAATTTATCCTTAATGAACTTGATATTTACATTAATACCAAACTAAATTAACCTTATCATCTTTCAAAGTCAAAGATGAACAAAATATTTTCCCACTTTACCATTTTGCCCTTGCAATTTCTAAAACTTACAATTATGTCACTTTAATCCAACAATCCAAATTAAATATGGAATTAAATCCTTAAATATTATTTTTGATATTTAAAATGTTAAAATAATTATTTTCTTATTTTCAAAATCAAAAATAACTTTTCAAAATTACCATTTTGGTCCCTGAACTTTTCTAAAGTTTATACTTTGGTAACCAAACTTTACAAAATCTTATAATTTGGTCAGTAACTAAATCTATTTATGGAATAAATATTTTTTGGGAAAAATACCATTTATATCTTTAAATGTTTCCCATTTTCTACTTTGACCATCAAACTTTCAAAATTTGCATTTTGGTCACTAGTCCTCTTTTTGGGATGTTACAAGTTATCCCATTAGATCAACATAACAGAGAGCCTACCTAGAGAGGTGTTAGTTTTATGCTTGGTTAGGAGAGCATAGTAGTGGATTGACTTATTTTTGGTTCGATGGTGCGTGATCCCACTTGTCAAATCACAGAGAGTCAATGTCATAATGTTGATGTCACACATGAGATGCCACGTATATTTTCAAATACATTAGTTTTTCATGTTGTTTCAGTAGGCGTAAGTCCATGCATGTTTTTTCAATGTAAAATGAACTAAGTAGGAAGTGTTTTTGTGTAGAGAATCTGAGAGTGATGAATGCAAGTGGCTAGAAGGTGGATCTTAGTGGAATAGACAAGGTTACCTTAAATATTCTTTGAGGGCTTGGGTTAGATTCAGTAGTTAACCTAAAGAAAGTTGACAACACAAGTGTTACTTTGGTTTTGGAGTTGTAAGTTTAAAGACGTATGAGGACCTTATGAGAATGAATGGTTTTTCAATTTTAAGTTAAATGTCAACTCTAAGAAATGTCCAACTACAAAATCTTCCACCCTTGTGTATTAGTTATGGTAATATCCGCTTGGGTTGTCAAATTAGATATGAGACTTTAATGATGTTTTTGTATTGCTAATAAAGGGGTCGTGTGACTGACCCATAGAGATTTAGTGATCCCATGTTCAGTGTTGGAGATAAGGATCTCCATGGGAGTATTAAGAATACCAATGTTACTCTTTCCAGTATATTGGTCACCTTATTGTGAGAAACTTCAGGTTATATCTCATTTGGTGCCAAGGCACTTCAGTTGTTAACTGGTCACAGATGCCCCAAGTATTCGCAAGGAGTAAGTTAACTAGGTGAACATTCTGATGCTGCAGTTCTGGAATTGCACCATGGTTACTAAGTGTACTATAGGTGTTATAGTGAGTTATTAGTCTAAAGGTGCAGTGAACCCTCTAACATCACCAGGATACCTTCTTGCATGAGCAGTAAGTGAATTAGCTAAGTGAGCCAAGCCTCGTTAGGGATGTCTTCTTGTTAGTATATGAGCTTAAGCAATATATAATATATAACAATATGTATCGTTATGTAGTACCATGGAATTTAGTGATTCAGACTAAAAGAGGTCAAGTACGTTAAGCTACATTAGAGTGAAGTTACGAGAGACCTCTACTTTGTGAAGTGTCTCTTCAAGAGAGCCAAATGTTTCTAGTTTCACTTGTCAAGTGACTAATTTCCAGTTGTGAGCACATTAGATGCTTGATCAAGTGAGTAGCCCGTATGTAAACTATAAGGAAAGTGAGAAATAATCAAGAAGTATGAATGAGTATTGAATCCGATTTGAGTAGTAAAAGTGTAGAGATCGACATAAGGAAGTCGATAATTTTCATCATATCTTCAATAGTTGACATCAATACAGTGTATGACAAGTGTTCATAGGATCTCAACGTGTAATATGTCGAGTTACTCAATTCTAGTAAGTAAAGCGATTTATAAGATAGTCCAGTTGTTAACTTGATTATGTAGAGTTAGCCAGTGAGAGGTATAACGATAGCAGTGAATCCTCGAGTAGCATTTTCTGGTGATATGTTCTGACTATATAGTATCAGACAACAATAATGATATTTCTTTGGTTTCGTTCTTATCAAATATTTTTATTTAAGGTTCGGTGTTGGTAGGGCCCTTAAAAAATCATGGATCAGTTTATGACTTTTCATGTTATATGTAGTTTTGCAGGGAGTTCTTCATTGAGGATCAGATCTGATAAGAGTTTGGTTGCTCTAAGGTTTCTAAGTGTTGGACCTAAGGGTAGGCCATTTTTATGTCACTTTAAGACCCTAAATAGCTTCCTAAAGCTTTAACACATGATTAAGAACTAACCTAAGACCGTTGGGATGATTTTTGGGTGTTTCCTGGGCTTAAACAAGGCATTTATGGCTTCGAGTATCGATATTGGATAAACTAAGATGAATTCTGGGCAATTTTGGTAGGGAATATCGAGACTGAGGAGAAGAGTATCGATACTACCCCTCTAGTATCAATACTGAAGGTATATGGTACAGATACCAGTGCTAGAAATAGGTTCTAATACCAGCTCTAGAAATAGGTTCTAATACCAGTGATGGAAAGAGGTTCTAATATCAACGCTGGAAATAGGTTATAATACCAGCACCAAATTTGACTCAGTTAAGGCCCGTAAGAGTCAGGGATGATCCGTAATGGTAGAACTTAGTCCATAGGGGACATGAATGAAAAAATGGGATCCTCGTAGGAGTGGGTTACAACTAGAATAATCATAGTATGCGTAACGCATCCAAGTATCTTCAGTTGAGCACGTAGCGAATATCTAAGAATGAAGGATCATTGCAGAAGATGTGTCGGTAAGCGGTATAATGAAAGAATCAAATTATGTAATAGCAAAATTGTGTACGATATGAATGTTAGCAAATAATGGATGTACAATTTTCCCTCTAATTCGAGGGTGCATTGAGGTAAAGCATGGTAAGAGCGACTAGAATATCGCTACCTATAAATGAACCCGAGTAAAGTATCAGTCTAGCTAGTATCATAACCAGTGAATAACACACACATTAATCATTGAAAAATCATGAAACACGTAGAGTCTCAGCTAGAGGCGGAGAATGACTAAAACAACCTCAAGTAACAAATGATTAGGATATAGCCACTTAATAAACCAAAAGTATTAACAGACTAATAAACCTTTGCATAACGTTCTAGATGAGAGAACGAGAGAGACAACAACTAGTGTAGGGTTGACCTTACTTTAGTGTGTCAAGCTATACTAGGATGTAGTTAGACTACCTTAGTTGCCCTAGAGGGAGATTACCAATGTGTGAGGCACTTCAGTGGCTAACTAGGGTGTGAGGCTCGAACACACCTGAGGTAGCAATGTCAATATTGTGTGGACTTTGGTCCCTTAGATATGCATGTATAGTTAAAAATATCCATTACAACATATATCCTTAAAGCTTGGCTTGATGGCTATGTCAGACCGAGCTCATGCTTTAGTTGAGCGGGAATTGTACCAATGCTATGTGACACCAGGTTTCCCCTCAATGATCTACCTGATGGCTATATGAGAATAAGGAGATCAATTAGTAGTTTAGTGGGAATTTCATTGATGATATGTGATATCGGGTTCCCTTAGTTAACTAGTGTCTGATAGCTATGTGAGACCGAATTCTAGTCAGTGAGGTATTCAGTTAAATCACAATAAAGTCAATGTTGCATTCAGATAATGCAAAAGAGTGTTAATGTCGCATATAGATAATGTGTAACATATATTGATTAGAGTTAGAGTTCTTTTAGTGGTGTACTCATGGCGAGGCTCGTAGTAGAGGATTAAAGGAAGCGTGAGACTACTACTTTAGTGATAGAACTGTTAAACCTTAAGTAGGTAGCACTTGATTAAGATCATGCATATACCTACTGCTTTGTACCATTTCTTTAGCATGATTATATTTATGAGACTCATAATATTGCTCTAGATTATCGATTATACTACTGGGCTTTGTAAGCTCAGCGCTCGGATATTTTTCGTTCGCAGGTCAATAGCTATAACTGTTCGTGGAGCACCGTTATAGTAAGACTTCCAGTATCTCCTTCATAGTAATGCTTTGTTTCTTTAGCGGGCATATGTATTAATAGAACCTTAGTTATGTATTTGAGTTGTAAACTGCAAGATGTACTATTTTGATTTAAACAATGTGTCATGGAGCTTCAGTTTATAAATTTTTTTATAATTGTTGTATATGTTTAATATGGTACCATCTAGTAAGTTTTTAAATGAAAATGAACAAGTTTTGAAAATCAAGTGTTGCCTCAGTAGTCCAATGTAGCACTTTAGGCCCAATCAATTTTAGGGTGTTACAAGGTAACTTCGAAAATCGATGAAGATATACAACTTTAGTACACTTACCTCTTCTATCCAAGTAAATTTTGAGTATAAAATTTCCTTTTGGGAGGGGATATTTGTAGTGCCCCAGATCCCGAGTTAGTATTTTCGAGTTAACCTGAGAGTGTTTTAGATAAACTCATTTGCCTTATAGGGAAGCTTGGTCTAAATAAGCATTGGTTTGGGCTTTGGTTAGGCCCAAAGTATGATTAAAAAAAGGTATTTTTATGTTGTGATCAAAGTTAGGAGGACTAATAGAGCAATTATACCACTTTAGTTTAAAGGTTGAATATCCATTAAGAGTTGATGATCTCATGTCTCAACCCCTCATATCTCGTTTTCACCATTATTTTATCTCCTCATTCTTCTCTCATTTCAATCCCCCTTTGTCTCCCTTAATATCTTAAAAAAGGTATAAACTTTGTTACATCTCAAACCTTACTCAACAATCTCAAGGTAAGAACTTTAATATTCTCATTCCAAGCTTTCAATGCAAAGTTTTGGTCATGGTAACCAAAGAAGGGTTTTAGTGGCGATTTAGGAACCCAAGTATAGCCAGCTCATTTTTTTTAGAAATTTAAGCCTTTAGAAAAGCCTTTAGAAACATTTTAAACATCTTCCTAAACTCTTAAACCCATTAGTAATTCACATAATTTATCTTTGTCTAGTGAGAGAAATGAGAGAAAACTCCAAGAACAAATGGAAGGAAAATTTGACCCTTGGTTGAGCTTTGAGCATCTCTAACAACTTAGTAGTTCATGTAACACACCTATAAGTCAACTCTACAACTTGTAAATCACTAGGTGTACTATTTTGGTTTTGCATAAGTTATGAATATGTAAGCACATTCATGGTAGATTTTAGTATACAATGTTTTTTAGCATGCTTATAGATCATAATAACATTTGAGAACCTCAGTAGGGCTTTTGAGTGAAATAAGGAGTCATTTTTATTCCCAAACAGGGTATTTCTGGGTTTGAGTATCAATATTAGATGTACAATACTGATATTGTTCATCATATGGTATAAAATAAGGTTTGGGCTAGATGTATCGATACTCGTTCATTGGGTATTGATACTTGTAAGAGGGGCATCGATACCGAGTTCGCTTAGCAGATTCCAGTAGCCATTGTTGTATCGGTACTCATAGGAGTATCGATACTCAAGGTTGAGTATCGATACACCTAGTAGGGGTATCGACACTGAGATATTTTTTCAAAATATCAAATCCATTTTTTGTATCGTACTTGGGATAGTATCAATACCCTAGTAAGGAAGTATTGATACTACATTTTCTTCTCAGATATAATAGCCATTTCAATATCGATAACAAAGGGTGGGTCTCGATACTCAAGAGTCATTACTGATACCAAAGAGCTCAATATCAGTACCAGCATATTGTTTTCGATAAAGAATCCAAATGCTTAAGGGGTTAAATTTTAGGGGGTCTAACAACACCTGAATGCCATGAAATAAAACTATAAGTGAGAAAATAATAAATGCAGTACAACTAGAAACAATAAAAGTTATGTTAACATAAAACTAGCCTTGTTTGATGCTTGGGAAACATCCAGGACACCCGAGTTACTTAGCAAATTTCAATCGTCTCATTTCAGAAGAGTTTGGATATATCCCAATCAGTGCTAAGACACTTTAGTAGCCAACTGAGCATAAATGTCTTAAGACTCGAGGGAGTAAGTTTGGAATTGAGCTCGTAAGCTCAGTGTTTGGAATGTATTTCCGTGTGCAAGTTTGTAGGAGATCGTTCGTGGAGTGTTATCGTCATTAGATATTCCAGATCGATCGAGCTTCAGAGTACATCTTGATTTATATTAGAGGGCATGTACTATTCGTAGATCCTTGTATTTCAATGTTATTATTTTAGATGTATTTGGGAGCTCCCCGTATTTTCTAAACTCTGATTACTACGTTTTTATTTTATATCATTATGTATGGTTTTTATATGATGTTTTACAAATGATTTTAAAGAAACTTTTTGGGTTAGCCAATTCGTTGATCCCGTGTGACACTTTAATCCTCCAATCTTCAAGTCAAACTGGTTAGGGTGTTATAGAGAGTTTTTTTAAAAGCATTTTTTTCAAGAAGTTTTGTTATATCAAAAGGGAGAGAGATTGTTGAGTTAGAATTCTAAGATTTTTATATAATAAATTACTAATTATTTTTAAAAATTTGTCAAAAATAATTCAAAGTTCACAAAACTTGAAGTATTTTTAAAAACTCCAAATAAGTCGAAGTTTTCAAAATTTAGAGTAGAGTTTTCGAAACATCTTGGTAGTGTATCTAAGTTTCAAAAAATTATACTTAGTTTAGAAACCCTTCAGCATGGTTTCTAAATCCCATACTCATATTTTTATGAGGGTTTCAAAATCGTCTCTTATGATTTCGAAATCACTTTGTAGATAAGCAATAATCACGAAAAATAAAAGCTTCCAATGACTATAACTCATTCTCAACGATCATAAACAGTTAGAAACTCATTCTACACTGTAAGAACAACTCAATGACATTTGAAGAAGGTTACAACACCTTCCAAACTTAAAGATCAAGAGAAAATAATCTTCAATCTTTATTCCTTCAATTTTTATTATACATAGTTTATAGAGCTTTATTGAATATATTTTGTATTCATATTTATTAGCTTCATCTTTATAAACACCCACCTAGGGAATTATCTATTGTTTACACAAATCAAACATTATAAAATCGAGTGTTTTTAGTTTAGCCTTAAAAAATTAGAATTGTTTTATTTTAGCTATTGTAAAATATAGAGTTTTAAACATTATTCTTAAAAGGTTCAATTCAAACAGGTGAATTGAGAAATTTTTAGTGGTGGAAAGCTAAGATACTAGATGTAGATTTTAGTTGAGAAAGTCGAACCACTCTAAATCGATTATGTCAGAAGTTTTAAATTTTGTTTAAGATTCAATCAAACTTTATAAAAATCAATTCATATCCTCTTGACGATTTTTAATAGATACTAGAATATATTGAAACTTCCATATTATAGAATTTTTCATATTTAAAATATTAGCCTAACATTGCCTTCCAATTAAAAAATAATCTAACTTTTACCATCATATCAGCCACTTTCTAAAAATATATTCTTAATTATTAGTTCTTATTATTGTTCTAAAAATGAAGCAAATTAGGAGGTTGTAATGACCCAAAGGCAAATCAGCCTTTTGTAGTCGCTTCTTTTTTCATGGTAATAAAGGGCCCCTTGTTCGTGAAATATGTCCGAAATTTCTACGTAAGGTAAAACCTTCACCGAAGAAATGAATCATAAAACACAAAATTAAATCCATCAGATAGAAAAACAAGTGAAAGAAAAAAAGAAAAAGAAAAAGAAAAGAAAAGAAAGATAATCCAAACATGCCCTTATCCTCCTACCTTGGCAGCAACCGCCGTGGCGGAGGATGGACACCGGCAATGCTTCCGTCTTCACCGTCACCCACCGTCAAATCAACCCCCAAAGCCCATCAGACTCGGAAGCTACGGAAACGGACGGCTCTGATCAACTTCCTCTTCACCAACTTCTTCACCATAGCACTTTCCGTTTCGTTCCTCTTCTTCCTTCTTACCCTTTTTCTCTTCGGAATCCCCAAACCCATTTCCTCACACTTCAAGCCCCGATCCCTGACCAGAAGGCTCTCGACACGGAGGTCTGCAACCCGGAAAAAACCCGGGTCGAACCAGAATGGTTCCGTTGTTGATATAACAACTAAGCAATTGTATGATAAAATTGAGTTTTTGGACGAGCGTGGAGGGGCTTGGACACAAGGGTGGAAAGTTTCTTACAAAGGAGATGAATGGGATAATGAAAAGCTGAAGGTTTTCGTGGTTCCACATTCTCATAACGATCCGGGGTGGAAGTTCACCGTGGAAGAGTATTACGAGAGGCAATCAAGGCATATACTTGATACCATTGTAGAAGCTTTATCAAAGGTGATTTTTTCTTCGTTTTCTCGGTTCTTGGCAGGTTAATTCTTGATGGGTTTTTGTCAATATGGGGTGAAATTGTTTAATAAAGTTGGGATTTACATTCGAATTTCGTTTGTGAGCTTGTTGGTTTTGTTTCTGATAGTTTAAGAATTTGATTGTTTTTCTTTATTAGTTGATATTTGGTGCTGAATATAGTTTAAATCTTGATCGGGATTTGGTTTCTGAGCTTGGTTAGTACTTTGTTGATCAATGGTGCTGAAATCGGGTTTTCGGAATTAAATCGTATGGATCGAAGGTTATTTTGCGCACTTGGACTTAATGTAAACTTATATTGGCAGCCTGTTAAATTTTCAAAAGGTTGAGTTGAATTTACAGGATACTCGGCGGAAGTTCATATGGGAAGAGATGTCGTATTTGGAAAGGTGGTGGAGAGATGCCTCAGATGATAAAAGGGAGTCTTTTACAAACTTGGTGAAGAATGGCCAGTTGGAAATAGTAGGGGGTGGCTGGGTGATGAATGATGAGGTGGGGGCTTAGAACTTTGTTTTCTTTTTGGTCAGTTTAGCAAAGTGTTTCAAATTAGACTCCGAAATAGCTATTTATGATTACGAGGTTTTGATTTTGTCTAAACAAATTCTATTTTCTTAATGCAGGCAAATTCACATTACTTTGCCATAATTGAGCAGGTACACGTTGAACCCTCATCTTGGTGATTATAGTTGGCTTAATGACTGTATTTTCAGAACGATTCGGTATGTTGACAGATTGTATTTCTTGCACATTGCCATTAATTTTGAGCCGTGATGTCATGTGAAAAAAATATCAACTTGTCTTATGATTTTGGATTCTCACTCGAAAAGGTGCTAGACTTGTTGGAGTATACATCCTCGCAAGCCAGGATTTACTCTTGCACTTGTGAGATCTAATACGCATATCTTACGACTTTCTCTATTGTTTCATTGTCTTTTCATTTACATCAATGGTCATTAAGTTTTCTATTTATCGTAGCTACTATCCTCAAAAACTCTTTAATGCCTTGTGTTTGCAATTTGTTTTTTTTTTTTTAAATATTTGTATAAGCAGGTAACTGAGGGAAATATGTGGCTGAATGACACTATTGGGTTTATTCCAAAAAATTCTTGGGCAATAGATCCATTTGGTTACTCTCCTACAATGGCTTATCTCCTCCGTCGAATGGGCTTTGAGAATATGCTTATTCAAAGAACCCATTACGAGCTGAAGAAGGAACTTGCTTGGAATAAAAATTTGGAATACATATGGCGTCAAAGCTGGGATGCTGATGAAACTACTGACATATTTGTGCATATGATGCCATTTTATTCATATGATGTTCCACATACTTGTGGACCAGAGCCTGCCGTTTGTTGTCAGTTTGATTTTGCCCGTATTAATGGTTTCTTTTATGAACGCTGCCCATGGGGACACCCTCCTATAGAGACTGACCAGGAAAATGTGCAGGAGAGGGCACTAAAACTACTAGATCAGTATAGGAAGAAGTCGACCCTTTACCGGACGAATACACTTCTCGTACCTCTTGGAGATGATTTCCGTTATGTCAGCATTGATGAAGCCGAGGTTCAGTTCAGAAATTATCAAATGATATTTGATTACATCAACTCTAATCCCAGTTTAAATGTAGAAGCAAGATTTGGTACTTTGGATGACTATTTCCAGACCCTTAGAGATGAGGCTGACAGAATAAATTATTCCATTCCTAGAGAAATTGGCTCCAGCGAGGTTGTGGGTTTTCCTTCTTTATCGGGTGACTTCTTTACTTATGCTGATAGGCAGCAGGATTATTGGAGTGGCTATTATGTATCAAGGCCTTTCTTCAAAGCTGTTGATCGGGTATTAGAGCAAACGCTCCGTGCATCGGAAATTTTGATGGCATTTTTATTTGGTTATTGCCAGAGAATACAATGCGAAAAACTACCAATGGGGTACGCATACAAGTTTGCAGCTGCAAGGAGGAATTTAGCTCTTTTCCAGCATCATGATGGGGTGACCGGAACTGCCAAGAATCATGTTGTTCTTGATTATGGAATTCGGATGCACACTTCCTTACAGGACCTGCAGATTTTCATGTCTAAAGCAATTGAAGTATTGCTTGGAATTCGCCAAGATAAGTCAGATCAGACCCCTGCCCAATTTGTTCCCGAACAGATGAGATCTAAATACGATGCTCTGCCTGTGCATAGAACAGTCAGTGCTCGGGAAGGAACCATACAATCAGTTGTACTCTTTAATCCTCTGGAGCAGACAAAAGAAGAGGTTGTGATGTTAGTTGTTAATAGACCGGAAGTTACCGTTTTGGACTCAAACTTGACATGTGTTCAAAGCCAGGTTTCTCCCGAGCTGCAGCATGACAAAGGCAAGATTTTTACAGGCAGGCATCGTGTCCACTGGAAAGCTTCTGTTCCTGCCATGGGTTTGCAGACATATTATATTGCCAATGGCTTTGTTGGATGTGAAAAAGCTAAACCAGCAAAACTCAAGCTCTTCTCGAACTTGAGTTCAATACAGTGCCCTACACCATATACTTGTTCGGAAGTAGAAGGAGATGTGGTCGAAATTAAGAATCTGCATCAAACTCTCACCTTTGATGTCAACCGTGGTTTGTTGCAAAAGGTAATCCAAAAAAGTGGTCCCCAAAATGCGGTGGCTGAAGAGATAAGCTTTTACTCGAGTACTGGAAGTGCATACTTATTTGTACCCGAAGGTGAAGCTGTGCCTATAATTCAGTCTGGTGGGCATCTGGTCATCTCTGAGGGTCCCTTGATGCAGGAGGTGTATT
Organism: Hibiscus syriacus; assembly: GCF_006381635.1. Classification (NCBI taxonomy): domain Eukaryota; kingdom Viridiplantae; phylum Streptophyta; class Magnoliopsida; order Malvales; family Malvaceae; genus Hibiscus; species Hibiscus syriacus. The sequence continues at coordinate 878,604 of NW_024063196.1, forward strand.
CTTACCCAAAGACTGAACGGGAGAAAACTCCGATCTCCCATAGTACTCGTATTTATAATGGAGGCAATACGATACAAGAGTTTCTTGTTGAGAAGGAATATCATGTTGAGCTTCTTGGCAAGGATTTTACGGACAAAGAGTTAATTGTTCGATATAAGACGGATATCAATAACAAAAGAATTTTCTACTCCGACTTGAATGGCTTTCAGATGAGTCGAAGAGAAACATATGATAAGATCCCTTTGCAGGGGAATTACTACCCGATGCCCTCTCTCGCTTTCATGCAAGGGTCAAATGGCCAGCGGTTTTCTGTCCATTCTCGGCAGTCACTTGGTGCTGCAAGCCTTAAACAGGGTTGGCTAGAGATTATGCTTGATCGTCGTTTGGCAAAAGATGATGGGCGTGGACTTGGGCAAGGAGTGCTGGACAATCGTGTTATGAATGTTATTTTCCATCTCCTGATTGAAACCAACATTTCTTCAACTCTAAATCCCGTCTCCTACCCGCAACCTTTGAGTCCATCTCTTCTCTCACATTGCGTTAGTGCTCAATTGAATCATCCCTTGCATGCATTCATTGCCAAGAAGCCACAAGACATTTCTGTGCGTACAAACTGGAGACCCTTTTCTCCATTAACCGCTCCCTTACCTTGTGACTTGCATATTGTGAGTTTCAAAGTCCCTCGACCGGAAAAATCTTCTCAACAGCAGCTTGGAGATCCCAGGTTCGTTTTAATGGTGCATAGACGAAACTGGGATCCTTCATACTGCCAGAATGCTAGATCTCAGTGCACCAGCATGGCCGATGAACCTGTAAATCTATTCAACATGTTCAATGGTCTTGAAGTGCTGAAAGCTAAACCAACTTCCTTAAATCTTCTACACGACGACACTGAGATGCTAGGTTATGCAGAGCAGTTTGGTGACGTCGCCCACGAAGGTCGTGTAATTGTTCCTCCCATGGAAATACAAACATACAAGTTAGAATTGAGAGCGTTCCAGCAAACGCCGTTGGCTGATTTAAACCGTATGCTGCTATCTCATGTGAGATCCGACAAAGTCGAGAACATCAAAGATGTCTCGTGAAGTAAATACGTGTCCAACGTATGTAACTTAGGAGCGAGAGATGTACAATTAGTATATTCTAAGTTTGACACCGAGAAATCTATGTTACTATATTCTTCTTAGAAACTGGGATTTGTGGTCTATGATTTGACCATAATCAACTTCAAATTTTGCTTGTATTATCCTCTGTTATGAAGATTGTTTCTCATAGAGTGAGATTTTTGCTCCAAATACATATAAAAGTTGCAGAGAAAGGGTTTTTCTTTTTGAAGATGAAGATAGTATTTGTTGTGTTGAGAATATTTTTTTAAATCATAGATAACGCGTATAGACACCCGTAGATGCAACTGCTTGGATCAAGGATCTCTAGGAAGATCAAAACTTCTAGGAAGATCAAAACTTTCTTTAAACGCTGAGGCCACTTGATAGATTCTTTAAGTTTGTCATTTTGAGAGATACTAAGACTTGCTGTTGATTAATTATGTGTATATTTCCATTCAAATTATGTAATAAAAATGTAAGTTTTACTGTAGGTTCTTATGTATCGGTCCCAGTTCCTGTTATGTAACATACTTCAGTTGATGTGCATGCTGGGACAAACGATCGTGAGAGATTTTCGAGGCACGTCCCATATTGGGTATGGCAATTTGTGTTGTATCAAATATTTGATACGTCTTCAACATACATACTGTAGTACATTTTGGGCATATCTCATGTTTAAGGAGTACAACTAATTTTATAGGAGAGATTTTCAGGGATGTATCGGGGATAATATTTTATCTTTATGCATGTGTTTAAGATTATTTTTAAGATTTAAATAATAAAAATTATAGATGAATTAGGATATAATTTTATTTTCTAATTAGGATTTAAATTTTATTACAAAGAGTTATCCTTAGGATCCGAAAAATTAGTAGACCAGTTTTGATGTTGAAGCTGTTAAGGAGGAATTGGGTGGTTGATCTGAAACACATACCTAGAGAGGCCAATGACATTGCTGATCTCGTCGCTAAACAGATGTAGAATTGTCAGGAAGAATCTGTATTTCTACAAAATCCCCCAAAGGAAGCAGATGATTTGTTATTAGTTGATATAACGGGCAGCTAGGCTGCCCTCGTACACCTGTACTAAAAAAAAAACTCCATTGCTTCAATCTTTAACTTTCAAAGTGTTTGGACAAACTTATTTTATTCTCTTGTCGTGAAAGAAATTAGAGTATTTATTCTTTTGCTCACTCACTTACGAGGAATAAGTTAAATCTATGTCGTACTAAAGATTTGATTTATCTCTTCATTTCTTCTAAAATTTTAGAATTTATTTTATATTTATTATATCATTTTTGCACCTATATTATATAATTCTAGGAATTGACGTTTCTTGTCTCCGCATCTGTTTTTGTATTTATTTCTGTACCCGTATCTGTTTTCGTATCTGTTCTCGTACCTGTATTAATGTAACTTAGGTTGCCGGCAGATAGAAAAATCGTTGGATGTAACTATGTTAGTAGCTTTTTAAAAGATAGAGAAATGCAAATGGTACAGTAAATCGCTATAAAATGTAGTTCGTGCCTTAGTGGCCAAGGGTTACTCCCAAGTTATGAGACACATTACCTAAGTTATCCAACGTCTCCATGATAGTTCTCCTTAAAAGATCTTGAAGTGTTGGACTATTCTTCATGTATTGAAGCTGTACCCGTTATGTTTTACAATAAATTATATGAATTAAAAAAAAATCACAATCGTGATACCCACAAAGATTATAATAATATTTATTATGTATGCAATCATAGTACATTCTTAATCGTAACCATGGTCATATATTCTAAAACATAGGCCTGTAAACGAACCGAATGCACAAGAACGGAGGTATGTTAATGTTCGTTCATTTAATAAATAAACGAACATAAACGAACAATTTTTTTTGTTCATGTTCGTTTATTAAGGAATATAGCTTGTTCATGTTCGTTCATGTAAATGATAAACGAACATAAACGAACACAAACGAACGAACATAATAAATGAACATAAACGAACACAATAAACGAACATAAACGAACAACACAAACAAAAAAAAAAAACTTATTCGTACACAATAAATGAATGTAAAAAAAAGTAAACAACAAGAATAACAACTTAAAATCTATTAATATAAATATAACCTGTAACTTTAGAGTTAATTTGTTTGAATACGACAAAAACATACATAAATCATAAATAAGTTATATGAACATAATAAAGTCTTAAAGTTAATTTGTTCAACAAAATAATATTATTGAAATCCAAAAAACTTCAATAATCTTCGTAACATATTCAACTTGCCCTATGTTCGAATATAAATGAACATAAATGAAGTAACATAAATAAATTAACATAAACGAACATATAATTGAACGTTCACAAACGTAAATGAACGAACGAGCCCTTTGTTCGTGTTCATTCATTTAACCAACGAACGCAAAATCTTGTTCATATTCGTTCATTTAATAAATAAACGAATTTCTCGCCGCACGATTCATGAACGGTTCGTTGAACGTTCAGTTCATTTACATGCCTACTGAACACGTCAATTTAGACATCCATTTTGTTTGAGAAAGAGTAAGTTAATTATGTATCAACAAGCTGTAAAGTTACAAACATTTTCAGTAAACCATTGTCACTGTAACAGTTTGCAACTTTTAGATTCAGTATCTCAAAATAGTTTCTTTTTCAGTTATTGAGAACAAAAAACATATAGAGTTGAGACCCTTAAAGTCCGAGTCTAGTTGGCCTCCGATTGTAAATGAATTATTAACATAATTTATTAGATTAGTTAGCCCAGTAACCGAATCTATTAGAGATGAGAGTTGGAATTTTTATGGGAGTATGACTAAAATAATCATGCGTTGGAATTTTTAACCTATGTTTTGGTAAAACATAATAACCATGAAAGAAATAAATGAATATTTTTCTATCTTATTTAGATATTTAAAGTTTGTTAACGATAACGAGCAAATCAATAAGAAATATTTACAACAATCAGTTGATCTAGTGAGATGAGATATTAGGTCCCTTAAGTAAGGTCAGGGGTTCAAATACTAAGTTTGCGAATGAAGTAAATTGGATTGGGAGGGTCGCCCTCTCCTCTGTAGTACTTGATATGGATTAGTCGATCAATAGATCAGATACCAGTGATTAATTAAAAAACAATAAGAAATAAAGACACGAACACTAGTTTTACGTAAAAAAATCTTAGCGTTTGGTTGGATGGAATCCCTTGGAATTGGGGAGAATTGTAATATAATTCCACCACTTTCCCATGTTTGGTTTAAGTTTTCCAAGGGAATTAGAATCCCTCATGGCTTCAACTTTCCATCAAATGAGGGAAAGTGAATTACATACTACCCTCGTCAATCTTTTGGTAATTTATTCATATATTGAATAAAAATATTTTTTTATTATTTCAAGACGGGTCGGGTTTCTAATTCATATATTCGGGTCGGATCGGGTGAAACTTTATTTTGGTCGGGTCGGGTCGTTTTTTTAAGTGTGATATTCGGGTCGAGTTCGGGTTTAGGGTGAACAATACCCGACCCGAAAATATATATAATTTTACCTTATATATTTAGAAATAATTACAATAATATCCCTCTATATATATATATTTTTTTCAATTAAGTCACTGTTTTTATTGAATAAAAATAATTTATTATTATTTCGGGTTTGGTCGTGTTGGGTCGGATTTCTAATTCATATATTCGGGTCGGGTCGGGTGAAACTTTATTTTGTTTGGGTCGGGTTTTTTAAGTGTGATATTCGGGTTGAGTCGGGTCGGGTTTTTTTAAGTGTGATATTCAGGTCGGGTCGGGTTTTTTTAAGTGTGATATTCGGGTTCGGGCTTAGGGTGAACAAAATCGGACTGACCTGAAAAAAATATATAATTTTACCTTATATATTTAGGAATAATTACAGTAATACCCCTCTATATATAATTTTTTTACAATTAAGTCAATGTTTTTATTGAATAAAAATAATTTTTTTATTATTTTGTGTCGTGTCGTGTCGGGTTTCTAATTCATATATTGAATAAAAATAGTTTTTGGTAACTAATTAATATACTCCGATTGGAATGTATCGAAATATTGTTCTATCTTTTGGTAACTTATTAAAATATTTTGATTGCAATGATTTTAACTTATGATATTTATTAGCATGATTTTTATAATTTATTGAAATGAATAATCAAACAATAAAATGAAAATTTAATATTTTTTAATTTTTTATAATATATTATTACATGTAAGTTGTAAAACAAATTAAAATAAAGCAAAAAAAAAAGAAGGGTAATTCGATCATTTTACATTACTGAAATCAAATTCATCTGACATGTCTGCGAACCAAACAAAATATGGAATTAGATTCCAATTTCATTTCCTGCCAACCAAACAGAATATGGAATTAGATTTCAATTCCTGACAGATTTCAATTCCTTCACAGATTCCAATTCTCTCATAAACATTCCAGCGAACCAATCTCCAAGAGAGAAAAATTACTAATAGAGGAGAGAATTTTACTATAGAGAATGAAAAATTAAAAAATAATTATATAAGAATAAATAAAATTCTAGAACCATATATATATATAATTGTCCATACATAATGATTGTAACACTCTTACCTCAATCCGTTTTAATCTAATCTAAATAATCTAAGGTGGCGTTTGGTTCGTTGGAATGTTTCTGAGGGAATTGGATATCTCATAAACATTCCAGCGAACCAATCCCCAAGAGAGAAAAATTACTAATAGAGGAGAGAATTTTACTATAGAGAATGAAAAATTAAAAAATAATTATATAAGAATAAATAAAATTCTAGAACCATATATATATATATATATATATATATATATATATATATATAATTGTCCATACATAATGATTGTAACACTCTTACCTCAATCCGTTTTAATCTAATCTAAATAATCTAAGGTGGCGTTTGGTTCGTTGGAATGTTTCTGAGGGAATTGGAATCTGAAGGAATTGGAATTTGAATCTGAAACCTATTTGGTTGGCAGGAAATTGAATTGGAATCCAATTTCATATTCTGTTTGGTTCGCAGACATGTCAGATGAATTTGATTTCAGTAATGTAAAATGATAGAATTGTCCTTCTTATTTTTTTGCTTAATTTTAGTTTGTTTTATAACTTACATGTAGCAATATATTATAAAAATTTAAAAAATATTAAATTTTCATTTTATTGATTGATTATTCATTTCATTAAATTATAAAAATCATACTAATAAACATCAAAAGTTAAAATCATTTCAATTAAGGATGGTAAGGGGTCGGATTTTTGGTCCACCCGACCCAAGAACAAGGGAACCTCCACCCGAGACCCGACCGACCCGACCAAAATAAAGTTTCATCCGATCCGACCCGACCCAAATATATGAATTATAAACCCGACCCGGCCCAACGCGAAATAATAAAAAAAATTATTTTTATTCAATACAAACAGTGACTTAATTGAAAAAAATTATATATAGAAGGTGATTATTGTAATTATTCCTAAATATATAAGGTAAAATTATATTTTTTTGGGTCGGGTCGGGTATTTTTCACCCTAAACTCGACCCTGACCCCAACCCGAATATCACACTTAAAAAAACCCGACCTGACTCTAATATCACACTTAAAAAAATCCGACCCGAATATCACACTTAAAAAAACCCGACCCGAATATCAAACTTAAAAAAAACACAACCCGATCCCGATTTTTTAAAAAAAAAACCCGACCCGAATATCGCACTTTAAAAAACCTGACCCGAATATCAAACTTAAAAAACCCGACCCGAACTCGAAATTTTTATAAAAAAATCTGACCCGATCCCGAAATTTTTTAAAAAAATCCGACCCGAATACCAAAAGATTGATGAGGGTAGTATGGTCAAATTTCACATTCCCTCCTCCAAAGGATTTCAATTCCATCATGTTATGGATGTAATTTACTTTCCCTCCCTTGATGGAATTGGATTCCAATTCCCCCTTCGAAAACTTGAACCAAACTTGGGAAAGTGGTAGAATTGGATTCCAATTCTTCCTAATTCCAAGAGATTCCAGCGAACCAAACGCCACCTAAGTGTTATAAGGAATCAAGGAAGTGTTCAACTATTTTTATTTTAAAAATTAATTTACTAAGAATATGTAAAATATAATCTTCTCATTATATAAAGAGAAAATAACCTCAGTGACCAAAAATGCCTTATAATTTACGATTTTAACCAACTTTTTTTGGATTTGCCAAAATGACCAACTAAATCGCAATGCGATCGATAATTCGCAACGCGATCTCCAGTATCGCAAATCAGTTTCCAGATTCGCAACGCGAACTTGGACTATCGCAACGCGAACTTGGACTATCGCAATGCGATTTACATATTCGCATTGCGATAGTTGAAGTTCGCGTTGCGATAGTCGAAGTTCGCGTTGCGATTTTCCAAATTCGTTGCGATAGTCGAAGTTCGCGTTGCGATTTATTCCAAATTCGTTGCGATAGTCGAAGTTCGCGTTGCGATTTTCCAAATTCGTTGCGATAGTCGAAGTTCACGTTGCGATTTATTCCAAATTCGTTGCGATAGTCGAAGTTCGCGTTGCGATTTATTCCAAAATCGCAACGACTGGTGATATTGCATTTGTTTCTTAAGAATTTTCTCTAAAAAGATAGTATTCGCGCGGACGTGTCGAAGACACGTATTACCACGACCACGACCACGACCCGAGATGAGACGAGACAGACAGCGGCGGCGGCGCGCGAGAGTCCCCCTTGTTCTCTATCACTCAACAAGGAAGTGGGAAAGCCAAGCCTTAAATACCATTCTCAATAGTGTTTCCAATACTATGTGGGATTGAGCATTACCAACACTTGTTTCCAATACAATGTGATTATTCAGGAAACAATTAACAATCATGCACCTTAAAACAACTGAATCAACAACCAATTGCATTAGTATTATACGATTAAATATGTCATAATTAAAAGTCAATCTACAATCAATCGCGATTATTGCAATTTTTAGCAAAACATTCAAAAATAATATCACTATTTAAGGCTCAATCCCACATAGTATTGGGAACAAGTGTTAGTAATGCTCAATCCCACATAGTATTGGAAACACTATTGGGAATGGTATTTAAGGCTTGGATTTCCCACTTCCTTGTTGAGTGATAGAGAACAAGGGGGACTCTCGCGCGCCGCCGCCGCCGTCGTCCGTCTCGTCTCGTCTCAGGTCGTGGTCGTGGTAATACATGTCTTCGACACGTCCGCGCGAATACTATCTTTTTAGAGAAAATTCTTAAGAAACAAATGCAATACCACCAGTCGTTGCGATTTTGGACTATCGCAACGAATTTGGACTATCGCAACGAACTTGGAATAAATCGCAACGCGAACTTGGACTATCGCAACGAACTTGGAATAAATCGCAACGCGAACTTGGACTATCGCAACGAATTTGAAATAAATCGCAACGTGAACTTTGACTATCGCAACGAATTTGGAAAATCGCAACGCGAACTTGGACTATCGCAATGCGAATATGTAAATCGCAATGTGATAGTCGAAGTTTGCGTTGCGAATCTGGAAACTGATTTGCGATACCGGAGATCGCGTTGCGAATTATCAATCGCATTGCGATTTAGTTGGTCATTTTGGCAAATCCAAAAAAAAGTTGGTTAAAATCGCATATTATAAGGCATTTTTGGTCACTGAGGTTATTTTCTCTTATATAAATATCACAAGTATTAAATAAGATACAAAATTCGGAGATACATAGCTTTAAAATTAAGTATATCAAAATAATAGAGTTACATACCATTAACAATATAAATAAGGTCTTATGAATGTGTGAGTGCTATAAATTAAATATAAATTTGTAAAAGTATACACAATCAAACAAGTAATATCATGATAAGTGAGTATCGTCTTCACAGGGATTGGAGGGACTTAGAGTAAGTCTATGCACTTACTTATAACTAATTAAATATAGAATGTTATTAACAATTGAATGAGAATGCTATGACAAAGTATTGAAGTGTGGAGTAAAATGCTATAACAAACAGTAAGGAATGTTGTGGCAAATAAGTAAAGAATGTTATGGCAAAATAAATTGAATATTGGAGTATGAAATAAGATAACTAGACAACCTCTAATAAACAAGCTACAATAGGGATAAATGATTGGGTTTACTAAGGAATCCTATGCCTTGTTTCTAGGGTGGTTCACGTCTTCCATGAGCATGATGCTCGATAGGATTTGCTATAGTGTTCCTAGGCTATCTATAGTAAGGAACCTGACAGTGAAAATGCTACGATAGTACCTCTCGGCGTAAACTGCAATAAAATACTATTGACTAAGTCCTACCTCTTTTAGTCGTTGAAACCCTTTCCTTATCTTTAAGGAGAGTTAAAGCCTTGCCATCCCAGCTTAGCTCCATTGTTCATGTTGATCTAACCTAACTCTCTCGATATTAGGCATTAAAACTTAGAAATTGGCTAACTCTCGAAAGCTCTTATAAATCTAAGTTATTAAATATTTAAACAATGAACAAAGAAAGCATTTAAACATGAAAACATCAAACCATTCATTAAAAATAAAATATAATCATCCAAAGCAAACTCACACCAACTAAGTTAGTTCATGGTAGGGCTCAAAACATCCATCATCGTCATTCGTTTTAGTACAAACCCACAAAGAAAATAGAGAAATGAAAGCATAAAAGGGAGAAGGAAAACTCCCAACGCGAGGTGCTACTGGGCTTGAATTGCCGCCTCGAACCACCTTAGCAAGCTAGCTTCCCTCAAAGACCTAGCTTGTTATCCCTTGAAGATTGGTTATGGAGGACACCACGAAAGGAAGAAGAAATGAAGAAAAATGGAAAATAATGCAGTTTTTTTGTTTGGCCTATTGTTACCCTCTTATCTTCTTATCTCTTATCTTATTTATGCTTAAAAAACAAAAACTCTCCAACTACAAAGAAACTTTTCAACTCCTAAGAAACTCTTAAATTCCCAAAAACTCTCTAACTCTTAAGAAACTCTTCAACTCCCCCTTAATAATGTGATATCCTTATCTCTTAAAAAATTCCCTTTACGTGTGTAGGCTAGACCGACTGGTAGAGGGATTCACGTGTGGTTGGACAGTTTAGCAGCAAAATATCTTTGTCATTTTCTACACCCAGAATTTTCGTCCAAAATGATGTAGCATTTCTCTAACTTTGTCAGCTTCAGTAGTTCTCCCCATCTCCTTCAGCTTCCATTATTTACAAATCATCACCAAAACACGATCTTTCCTTTAAAACAACACTAGTTTTATCATGAAAATGTCATAGAAAAATATCACCACCAAATGCAACTATATACAATGAAATGAGCTTTTAAGCAACCAATAACCTAAGTAAAAAGGCATGAAAATATAGCCTTTTTACGGGGTTATCAAACCCCCCAAACTTAAGCTATTGTTTTTCCTTAAGAAATAGATAGTGATCAATAGAAAAGAATGAAATGACAAATTTTAGATCAAGAAAATTATATGGCATAAAATTTCAGCCCCCATAAACAGTTGGCTTCAACATGCTAGACAAGTTGAGAATTCAAGAAATTTTTCCTAGGACAAGATCCTTTGCATGTGTGTGCGTGATTATATCCAATCTATGCTTAGCAAAGTTAGAAAATTTCTAGCCAAGTTCTCAGTTATGATTTAGCATTTATTCAACCTTTAAGCACACAATTACTCTCATTTCCTTAAGATTATTTTTTTTTTGTATTGCTACAAGGAGAGTCAGCCTATCACAACTACCATCCCACACTCTAGATGAATTGGAGCGAACATTTCATCCCAGAGCTAATAGGTATAGTTATCTCGTGACTACTTTCATTCACTTGTATACTATAGATGTCATTTATTAAAGGGGTATCCATGCAGTGCTATAACAAAGAGGAGTGTCAATCTACAATTATGCCAAATCATTTATTTGTAATTCAACACATTCAATAAGCACAAAGGAGTTTAATTTGAGCCTTTCAAGCTATCATTTATCATTTAAGCTCATTCACATCAATTTATACTACGGCATGCAAGAGTCATTTCATAAAAAGTTTAAGCTATCATGTATCAATGAATTGTAAAGAATCAAGTCCTAAAGTCGGTTACTCCAATCTTAACAGTCATGTGCATTCAATCAATCACAGTTTAAAAAAATTAATCATCATTGGGCATCATCAAGTAATTCCAAAAACTATCTTAAAACCTAACAAATGCTATAGCAAATATTTATTGACAACTATTAATTCAAATGCCTAATATGAACTATATGTCCCCCAAACTTGAAGAAATCATTATCCTTAATGCATGAAAACTAAATTGAATGAAACTAAATGAAATGCAATGTAAGGTACTTTGACTATTAACTTATTTTGGTGTTGGTGGCTTTTTCGTTTCCATATGCTTTACACACTTCTTTCTAGGTGTCATAGAGAAGAAAAGATGACTTGTTACAAAGGATGAGAACACCGGTGCAGGACTTCAGTCCCTGGCCATTAACCTTGAAGATTGTGTCATCATCGATGTTCTTGATATCAACAGCTCCATGAGGGTAAACGTGATGTATTTAGAAAGGTTCAGACCATCGCGACTTGAGTTTTCTTGGGAATAGCTTGAGTCATGAATTGTAGAGGATGACTTGTCGGCCTTCATAAAAGTGTCGTGGAAAAATATGTTTGTCATACCACTTTTTGGTTTTCTCCTTGTATAGACGAGCATTCTCATAGGTTTGGGCTCAGAATTCTTCCATCTCATTTAGCTCTAGTAATCTTCTCTCACCAGCTAGCTGAGCATCCATATTGAGCTTTTTTATGGCCCGATAGGCCTTGTGCTTTAGCTTCACTAGAAGATGACATGTTTTGCCATAAACAAGCTTGAATTGGTACATACCAAGAGGTGTCTTGAATGTTGTTCGATATGCCCATAACACATCATCAAGCTTTGGAGACTAATATTTTCTTTTGGGGTTGACCACATTTTCAAGTATTTGCTTTATCTCTCAATTAGAGACTTCAGGTTGCCCGTTAGTCTGAAGGTGGTATGTTATAGCAATTTTGTGCTTAACTCGTATCTCTGTAATGCTTTAGCAATGAGCTTGTTGTCAAAGTGGGTGATAGCTCTGGGTTCTCTAAATCTCTTGAAAATGTTCTTGTAATGGAACTTGAGTACAGTCTTGGAATCATTCCTTGGTGTAGCCATGACCTTGACCCATTTGGACACATAGTCTACTACTAATGGAATGTAAAGATCACCAAAGTAATATGGAAAGGGTCCCATGAAGTTTATTCCCCATACATCGAAGAGTTCCACATCTATAATATTTTGCAATGACATTTCATATCTCCTAGAGATGTTTCCTATATGTTGGCATCAATCACATGCCTTGTAAAATTCATGCGCATCCTTGACGAGTGTGACCAACAGAAATTGGATTGTATGACCTTTGTAGTAGTCTTAACCCCACCATAATGACCTCTACAAGAGGTTGTATGTCAATGGAATACAATCTATTTTGCTCCTTTTTAGGGACACACATTTGAATCATTTGAATGGCATACTGCTTGAACAAATAAGGTTCCTCCCAATAGTAGAATGACACACCATGCCTAAATTTTCTTTCTCTGGTTTTTCAAATTAGGAGGCAAAATACCACTAACAAGAAAATTAACAATGTCAGTATACCACAGAATTACAGTGGCAAATAATATTTTCTCGTCAAAGAATTCCTCTTTGATTTCTAAGTTTTCATCACATGTAACATTGTTCTCTAGCCTAGAAAGATGATCAACAACTGAATTTTTAGTACCCTTCCTATCTTTAACCTCTAAGTCAAATTCTTGGAAGAGAAGTATCCGCCTAATAAGTCTAGGTTTGGCATCTTTTTTATTTACTAAGTATTTAATGACTGAATGGTAGGTATGAACGATAACCTTAGTGCCTATCAAATATGCCCTAAACTTATAAAAAAAACAAATACTAAGAAAAGTAATTCTTTCTCAGATGTTGTGTAATTAATTTGTGCATCATTTAAGGTACGAATAACATAATAAATCACTTGGAATATTTTACCTCAACGCTGCCCAAGCACTCCCACTGCATAGTCGCTAGCGTTGCACATCAGTTCAAATGGTGCTGTCCAATCTGGGGGAAGAACTATGGATGCTTAGATAAGTCTCTTCTTCATGTAGCCCTTTGACCAACATCTCAGTTACTTTGTGTTGACATGGCACCTCAAGCAGACCAACATCATATTTTTAGCGATCAATTTGGCCCTCCAACTCACAAAATAACTCAATGTGACCCTTTGACTCTGTTTAATGCTATTATAAATGGGAAAATTACTCAATTCATTACTTAACTATCATCTCTCCCCCATTTTAATCACTAATTTTTAAAAGTTTTCAAGTTTAATACCTCAAATTGCTCATATTTTAATCATTATGACTTATTTTATTAATATTAATGTATAATGTGGCACTCATTATTCGTATTTTATTAATATATGTTTAAAATAATACTAATTAAATTAAAATTTCAAAATTATGATTAAATAAAAAAAATATTCTCAAAATTATAATTAAAATTTCAAATTTATAAACTCTCAGAAAAGACTAACTTTCTCTTCTCCGTTACTAGTGAGCGGCGGTTGACGCGACGGAGTCTAGTCGGGAATTGGGTATTCCAAAAAATGATGAAGAACAAGATGAACTTTTCATAGAAAAGTTTAAACCCCATTTGATTCAAAAATTTTATGGTAATTAATTTAATCACAATTTTGAAATTTTAATTTAATTAATATTATTTTAATCATATATTAATAAATAAGAATAATGAATGTCACATCATATATAAATATTAATAAAATAAGTCATGATGATTAAAATATGAGCAATTTGAGGGATTAAAATGGAAAACTTTTAAAGTTTAATGATTAAAATGGGAGAAAGAATATAATTGAGTGATGAATGATGTAATTTTTCCATTTATAACAATATTAAACAGAGTTAAATGGTCACATTGAGTTATTTTGTGAGTTAGAGGGCCAAATTGATTGCTAAAAATATGATGTTGGTCTGTTTGACGTGCCACGTCAACACAAAATAACGAAGACGTTGGTCAACGACGGAAGACGTTGGTCAAAGGACTACATAAAAGACAACATTGAATTTTTTCCGAGTTGGAGGGTCACATTAATTCAAAAAAACAATAGGACCCCCATTGGCTTTTTTTTAATTCAGAAACCTCTCATGCCTTTTTTGCTTAAATTTTTTTATCTGAGTAATTAAAAAAATAATTTAATTATAAAAATAAAATACGATAATAATTGTATGACCAAATATATAGCTTACAAAAAAAAACTACTATGATGGATGACGATGAGTGGCTAGTGGCTGAAAGACCGACGAGTGGCTAGTGGCTGAAAGACCGACGAGTGGCTTATGTAATTTGTTGGTTGATATTCTTAAAAACAAGTGGTAAAGGGTGAGCCATTCAAATTTTTCGTAAAAACTTGGAAAACCCAAAATCAAATGATGATCTCATGACTCAACCAAATATCCGGAACTATAAAAAGCACATTCCAAGAAGAAGTTGATTAAACTTTAGCTTCCTTTGCAGTTAAAGCCATGACTCTACAAGCAAGTTCCTTCAACATTGGAGGTATTTCTTCTCTTCCTTGCCCTCCAAAAACTTCCCGTCATCACTTTGTGATCAGAGGTAGAGGTAATAACTTCGCTTGTTTTAGTGAATTCCCAAGTTTTGTATCATCATCTTTAGCTATAATTTGAAGTGTTTGAGCTGTATTTTTGGTTTTTTGACTTGGGGTTTCAGTCTTATGAGTTTAAGTTTCAGTCTTATGATTTTAAGTTTCTTCCCTTTTTGTTTTTAGCATTTGATGAATTGGTGCTACACTGTTGGTTCTTTGTTTGATAAAATTCCTGGGGTTTCAATATCATGTGATTATTGTTGGTAATGCTCAATCCCACATAGTATTGGAAACACTATTGGGAATAGTATTTAAGGCTTGGCTTTCCCACTTCCTTGTTGACTGATAGAGAATAAGGGGGACTCTCGCGCACTGCCGCCGCCGTCCGTCTCGTCTCGGCACGGCACAGCACGGCTCGTGGACGTGGTCGTGGTCGTGGTGTTCGACACGTCCGCGCGGATACTATCTTTTTTGAGAAAATTCTTGAGAAATTTCTCTTTGAAAGAAACAAATGGAAAAATGTGAAAGATTTCAACTGATATTTATAGGCTGCTGAGGACTGTTTAATTTCAAAGGATAACATCTGGTTTATGAGAGTTATCAGAAATTAAACAGCTTTTCCTAAATTAAATAAAAAACGTTAAGATGTATCTGGACTGATTTCCAGCTTTGTACAGAGGAGACAAGCTGTTAATATCAGGAGTTACAGGAGTTATTTGATTTAATTCCATGGGTTACATGATATAATTTCGGGAGTTATAACAGCTGAACAATGATGCAATGAACCTTGACTATTTTTTAGTCAGGTTCATCTAGACGTTTCAGCTGTTACAAAAGAAGAGATTTAATCCTGAAATTTTATGGACGATTTTAACCCTATTTCTAGCCTATAAATAGAGGGCTATATTCAGCTTCTCAGCTCACTCTTAAACATTCACAATTCACTTACAAAATTGTTTTCTACAATTCTCTCTGTGAGTTCTCTCTAAGTGCTTTCCAATCAAAAGAGCAATACCACCAGTAGTCCACTCCGGTTTCGGGTGTACGAAATTCAGAGCGACCGTGTTAACCTCGAGGGACGGTCCGCCTACTACAGTGATTACACACATCGGGGCCAATTCGTTTATAAGGAAGTGGTTTTTACCACGACACGGTTTATGAATTTGTTCCTTTTAATTACTGTTTATATTTCCAGTCAATGCTAATGGTGTAGTTTTGCAGTTCATATATCCAACAATTTAGAAACGAATTGCATATACAGCAATCATGACAACACCTTTGAGCAAACTAATCCCCGATCTTTCCAAGCTCGATGCACTTGATAGAAAGAATTATAGAAGGTGGTCCCAAAGAATCCTGATATTTTTCGAGCAACTTGATCTTGACTATGTGCTGCTCAAGCCACCACCTACCATGCCACCAACCCTAGCTGCCGGTAATGATGCGAATGTGGTCCTCAATGATGATGCCTTAGTAACCGCCGCCGCCGCTCTCACTACCTACGAGAAATACGAGAAAGACAACTAGACGGTGCGAGGATATCTGCTCAGCCACATGTCAAATAAACTATTTGATATGTTCCTTAGAGAAAGGAGTGCCAAGGCAATATGGGACACTCTCGACAAAAAGTATGGTGCGGATGATGCGGGCATCAAGAAGTACGTTGTTGGCGAATGGCTCAAATTCTAGATGACAGACGACAAACCAATAATGGATCAAGTCCATGACTATGAGAACTTAGTCGCTGACATCATCGCTGAAGGGATGCAAATGTGTGAGATGCTGCAAGCCAATGTACTCATTGAGAAGCTGCCCAAGTCATGGTCCGACTACCGTAACTCTCTTAAGCATAAGAAGAGAGACATTTCGCTTGAAGAACTTGTGGGCCATATTAAGATTGAAGAAGCCAGTCGTTTAAAAGATAAGCTTACTAATTCTATGAGTAATTTATCTTTTAAAGCTAACTTGGTTGAGTCTAAATTTAGGAAGATCATGAAACGTGGGAATCAAGACAAGAAGAAGAAACCACAGAAGGCTACCAACTTCAAGAAGTCAAGAAAGGCCAAACCGGAAGGAAAGACGTTCAAGTATTATGTATGTGGTTTACTCGGCCACAAAGCTTACCAATGCCAACACCGATCAGACCGCCAGAATGACAACAAGCCATAGATGCACGTTGTAGAAGAAGATGATGAGATCATTGCTGCGGTGGTCTCAGAAGTTAATCTGGTGGAGAACATTTCAGAATGGGTAGTTGACACTGGCGCTTCAAAGCATTTCTGCGCAAGGAATAAGTTTTTCACCGAGTTCGAGGATGGGAACAGTGGTGAACGTGTTACATGGGGAACTCTAGCAGTTCTGAAGAGCTAGGCAAAGGCAAGGTTTTACTCAAGCAGACGTCTAGTAAATATCAAGCTTTAAATAATGTTCTTTATATACCTGCCTTGCGTAGAAATTTGATAAGTGGTGGGCTTTTGAATAAGGCAGGCATTAAGTTAGTTTTTGAGGCAGATAAACTTGTACTTTCCCGAAATGGTGATTATGTGGGGAAAGGATTTTTAAGCAATGGTTTATTTGTCATTGAAACTCAATTTAATGAAAATAAAACTACCACTTCTGTTTATATTGTTGAATCCATTGATATGTGGCATGCTAGATTAGGACATGTGAATATTCATGCTTTAAAGAAATTAATGAATATGAATGTTATGCCTAAACTAGACACAACTAGCTTTAACAAATGTGAGATTTGTGTAGAAGCTAAGCATACTAGACCTCACTTTAAGAATGTTTATAATAGAAAGACTGAATTGTTAGAACTCATTCATATTGATCTAGCAGATTTTAAAAACACTGAAAGTAAAGGAGGAAAACACTACTACATAACTTTTGTAGATGATTATTCAAGATATACAAAAGTTTATCTCCAAAGAACTAAAGATGAAGCTGAAAACTTCTTTCTTATTTATAAGGCAGAAGTAGAAAATCAGTTAGATAGGAGAATCAAACGGGTTAGATCTGATAGAGGTGGTGAATATGGATCTAATTTTTTAAAAGATATTTTTGAAAAGAATGGCATAATTCATGAAACTTCAGCCCCCTATTTTCCTCAACAGAATGGTATAGCCGAAAGGAAAAATAGAACTTTAAAAGAGATGATGAATTCTTTACTAATAAGTTCAGGGTTATCTGATAACATGTGGGGGGAAGCCATTCTATCGGAAACACATATCTTGAACCGAGTTCCTCATAAGAAATTAGATTCTACCCCATATGAATTGTGGAAAAGATATGCTCCTAATTTACAATACTTGAAAATGTGGGGGTGTCTGGCCAAAGTGGGTTTGCCAGGCTTTAAGAAGTCCACCATCAGACCTAAAACTGTTGATGCAGTGTTTATAGGTTATGCTACGAATAGTGTTGCATACAGATTCATGCTTTTACAAGATTATTCTATTTGTGAGTCAAGGGATGTTGTTTTCTTTGAAAATACTTTTCCTTTAAAGGAACCGAGAATGAATATTGAAACACAAATAGAATATATTCCATCCACTTCTTCTAGTAATCCTTCTAGGTCTTCTGAACAAATTGATTTCGAGCCTAGAAGAAGTAAAAAGCAAAGAGTTGAAACCTCTTTTGGACCAGACTTAATTACTTCCTTTGTTTCTAAGATAAATGATTTAGACTCCATTTCAGATCCTATAACTCAAATTTTTCTGTTAGATGAGGATCCTAAAACTTTTGAAGAAGCTATAAGATCTATCGATGCTAGTTTTTGGAAAAGCGCTGTTACTGATGAACTAGAATCGATAATGTCTAATCATACTTTTGAAGAAGCTGTAAGATCTATTGATGCTAGTTTTTGGAAAAGCACTATTAATGATGAACTAGAATCGATAATGTCTAATCATACTTGTTAATGATGAACTAGAATCGATAATGCCAGATGGTTCGATTCAGCGGTAAAAGGCAAGGTTAGTCGTCAAAGGGTTCACTCAAAGGTTTGGTTTAGACTACTTTGATACATATTCTCCCGTTACAAAAATCTCAACGATTCGTGATTATTTGTACTAGCCTCTATTCATAAGTTGCAAGTACATCAAATGGATGTTAAGACTGCTTTCTTGAATGGAGATCTAGATGAGGAGATTTACATGGAGCAGCCACTAGGTTTTGAAGCACCTGGTATGAAAGGCAAAGTCTGTAGACTCAAAAAGTCACTCTATGGACATAAGCAGGCATATGAGAAATTTCATAAAACTATTCTTAGTTTTGGTTTTGTTGTGAATGGTTTGGATGCTTGTGTGTATTCGAAGATGTTTGACACTGAATGTGTTATCATAAGTCTTTATGTTGATGACATGTTGATTTTCAGTTCTAACATTGAGTCCATTAACAAAGTTAAAAATTTCTTGTCCACTAAGTTTGAGATGACAGATTTGGGAGAAGTAGATGTAATCTTAGGAGTCAAAGTTACCAAAACTGAGAAGGGATTTTCTTTATTTCAAACACATTATATAGAGAAAGTGCTAAAGAAATTTGTCAGTTTTGATGTCGTCCCTGTTCGAACTCCTTATGACCCTAGCATACATCTAGTTAAGAATAAAGGAAGTAGCGTTTCCCAAACTGAATATGCTAAGTTAATCGAAAGCTTAATGTTCTTAATGAACTATACTCGGCCTGATATTGCTTATACTGTGAGTATACTGAGTAGATATACTCATAATCTGAGTGGTGAGCACTGGATTACTCTTAAACGCTTACTGAAGTATCTTAAGGGTACTTTGGATTGGAAACTTGAGTTTGTTGGCTTTCCTGCGGTACTGGAAGGATATTGTGATGCCAAATGGGTTTCTGATAATGATGAGGTAAGCTCTACGAGCGGGTATGTTTTTACTTTGGGTAGAGCAACAATCTCCTGGAAATCATCAAAGCAGACTTGAATTGCTCGTTTTACTATGGATTCAGAGTTTATAGCTCTTGACCTAGCTGGGCAAGAAGCCGAGTGGCTCAGAAGTTTGTTAGCAGATATTCCGTTGAGGGGAAGACTAACTCCTCCAGTTTCATTATTGTGTGATTCACAAGCTGCGATATGTGTGGCTAAGAACCAAGCTTACAATGGTAAGAAAAGAAACATTCGTATAAGACATGAGTCAGTGAGACACTTAATAAAGAATGGAGTGCTCTCTTTAGAGTATGTGAAGTCGGAAAGGAACCTAGCAGATCCACTTACCAAAGGGTTAAGTCAGAAGCTGGTCCTAGATTCATCGAGGGTGATGGGTCTAAAGCCCATTGATTGAGGAATTCATGGTGGATACCCAACTTAGTTATCTAAGTTCCATGTGGTCAAACAAAACCATGGAAAGACTCATAGTGCACATTCCTACTGCCTATCCCTATGACGAATAATGTGCATGCTCAGGATGAGCTTAAGTGCTCTTAATAAATTCATAGCCCAGGCTTTGGGTGGTCTTAGTGAGAAAGACTTGATGAATTTACCGATTTTGGCTAATATCTATTCTTAATAAGTTCATAACCCAGAGTGAGTGGGTAGGAAATGATGAACTTACCTACAGAAAGTTGATTTTGTTAAACTCTTAATAAATTCAAATCCAAGTATTTGGATGGTTCTAGTGAGAAGGACTTATTGAATTTACCGATAAATGAGGTTGATTATTTATTCTTAATGACTTCTTAGCCCAGAGTTTAGGTGGTTCATTAATAATGAACTTGAAGAAAGTCACCATACCCTTTGTGAGGTTGAGCTATTATTAAAGCTCTTAATTATTTCATATCCCTTTTTAAAGGGTGGTTTATGTTGAGATAAACTTGATGAAATAACCTACGTAAGTGAGAAGGGTTAGCCACCTTCTATGAAAAATGTTGGGTCATTTTTCTAGCACACTTACTAGAATCCTGAGGTAAGATGGCTAAATATATAATATATATCTTACACATCGAGGACTTAGGTGGATGAAGGGGTTAGTTGTGTGTTATGAGTTTACCCTGATCTTAGAAAGTTCCAGACTAGTTTCACTTATCTAAGAGAAGGATTGCTCATCATCACTATGTACTAGTTCCAGATATGTTCACTAGTGCTTAAGAAACTAATCTCGCTATTGCTCTTCTGGAAAGTTTGTTTTCGAGTTTCAGAAGATTTCTTTCGCATTAGTGGGGGAATATTGGTAATGCTCAATCCCACATAGTATCGGAAACACTATTAAGAATAGTATTTAAGCTTTGGCTTTCCCACTTCCTTGTTGAGTGATAGAGAACGAGGGGGACTCTCGCACACCGCCGCCTCCGTCTGTTCGTCTCGTCTTGGCTCGGCTCGTGGTCGTGGTAGTGGTGATAGTGTTCGACACATCCGCGCGGATACTATCTTTTTAGAGAAAATTCTTGAGGAATTTCTCTTTGAAAGAAACAAATGGAAAAATGTGAAAGATTTCAACTGATATTTATAGGCTGCTGAGGACAGTTTAATTTTAAATGAGAACAGTTGGTTTATGAGAGTTATTATAAATTAAACAGCTTTTCCTAAATTAAATCAAAAACGTTAAGATGTATCTGGACTGATTTCCAGCTTTGTACAGAGGAGACAAGATGTTATTATCAGGAGTTACAGGAGTTATTTGATTTAATTCCATGGGTTACATGATATAATTTCGGGAGTTATAACAGCTGAACAATGATACAATGAACCTGGACTATTTTTGAGTCAGGTTCATCTAGACATTTCAGCTGTTACAAAAGAAGAGATTTAATCCATAAATTTTAAAGACGATTTTAACCCTATTTCTAGCCTATAAATAGAGGGTTATATTCAGCTTCTCAACTCACTCTCAAACATTCACAATTCACTTACAAAAGTGTTTTCTACAATTCTCTTTGTGAGTTCTCTCTAAGTGTTTTCCAATCAGAAGAGCAATACCACCAGCAGTCCACTCCGGTTTCGGGTGTACGGAATTCGGAGCGACCGTGTTAACCTCGGGGGACGGTCCGCCTACTACAGCGATTACACACATCGGGGCGAATTCGTTTCTAAGGTAGTGATTTTTACCACGACACGGTTTACGAATTTGTTCCTTTTAATTACTATTTATATTTCTAGTCAATGCTAATGGTGTAGTTTTGCAGTTCATATATCCAACAATTTAGAAACGAATTCCATATACTGCAATCATGACAACACCTTTGTGCAAACTAATCCCCGATCTTTTCAAGCTTGATGCACTTGATGGAAAGAATTATAGAAGGTGGTCCCAAAGAATCCTAATATTCTTCGAGCAGCTTGATCTTAACTACGTGTTGCTCAAGCCACCACCTACCATGCCGCCAACCCCAGCTACCGGTAATGATACGGATGTGGTCCTCAATGATGATGCCTTAGCAACCGCCGCCGTCGCTCTCGCTACCTACGAGAAAAACGAGAAAGATAACAAGACGGTGTGAGGACATCTGCTCAACCATATGTCAAATAAACTATTTGATATGTTCATTAGAGAAAGGAGTGCCAAGGAAATATGGGACACTCTCGACAAAAAGTATGGTGCGGACGATGCTGGCATCAAGAAGTATGTTGTTGGCGAATGGCTCAAATTCCAGATGACAGACGACAAGCCAATAATGGATCAAGTCCATGACTATGAGAATATAGTTGCTGACATTATCGCTGAAGGGATGCAAATGTGTGAGGTGCTGCAAGCCAATGTACTCATTGAGAAGATGCCCAAGTCATGGTCCGACTATCGCAACTCTCTTAAGCATAAGAAGATAGACATTTCGCTTGAAGAACTTATGGGCCATATGAAGATTGAAGAAGTCAACCGTTTAAAAGATAAGCTTACTAATTCTATGAGTAATTTGTCTTTTAAAGCTAACTTGGTTGAGTCTAAATTTAAGAAGATCATGAAACATGGGAATCAAGACAAGAAGACGAAACCACAGAAGGCTGCCAACTTCAAGAAGTCAGGAAAGGCCAAACCGGAAAGAAAGACGTTCAAGTGTTATGTATGCGGTTTACCCGGCTACAAAGCTTACCAATGCCAACACCGATCAGACCGCCAGAATGACAACAAGCCACAGATGCACGTTTTAGAAGAAGATGATGAGATCATTGCTGCGGTGGTCTCAGAAGTTAATCTGGTGGAGAATATTTCAGAATAGGTAGTTGACACTGGCGCTTCAAAGCATTTCTGCGCAAGGAAGGAGTTTTTCACCGAGTTCGAGGATGGGAACACTGGTGAACGTGTGTACATGGGGAACTCTAGCAGTTCTGATGTGCTAGGCAAAGGCAATGTTTTACTCAAGCTGACTTCTGGTAAAACTCTGGCTTTAAATAATGTTCTGTATGTACCTGTCTTGCATAGAAATTTTATAAGTGGTGGGCTTCTGAATAAGGCAGTCATTAAGTTAGTTTTTGAGGCAGATAAACTTGAACTTTCCCAAAATGGTGATTATGTGGGGAAAGGATTTTTAAGCAATCGTTTATTTGTCATAGAAACTCAATTTAATGAAAATAAAGCTACCACTTCTGTTTATATTGTTGACATGCTAGATTAGGACATGTGAATATTCATGCTTTAAAGAAATTAATGAATATGAATGTTCTGCCTAAACTAGACACAACTAGCTTTAACAAATGTGAGATTTGTGTAGAAGCTAAGCATACTAGACCTCACTTTAAGACTGTTTCTAATAGAAAGACTGAACTGTTAGAACTCATTCATACTGATCTAGCAGATTTTAAAAACACTGAAAGTAAAGGAGGAAAACACTACTACATAACTTTTGTAGATGATTATTCAAGATATACAAAAGTTTATCTCCTAAGAGCTAAAGATGAAGCTGAAAACTTCTTTCTTATTTATAAGGCAGAAGTAGAAAATTAGTTAGATAGGAGAATCAAACGGGTTAGATCTGATAGAGGTGGTGAATATGGATCTAATTTCTTAAAAGATATTGTGAAAAGAATGACATAATTCATGAAACTTCAGCCTCCTATTTTCCTCAACAGAATGGTATAGCCGAAAGGAAAAATAGAACTTTAAAAGAGATGATGAATTCTTTACTAATAAGTTCAGGGTTATCTGATAACATGTGGGGGGAAGCCATTCTATCGGCAACTCATATCTTGAACCGAGTTCCTCATAAGAAATTAGATTCTACCCATATGAATTGTGGAAAGTATACGCTCCTAATTTACAATACCTGAAAGTGTGGGGGTGTCTGGCTAAAGTGGGTTTGCCAGACTTTAAGAAGTCCACCATCGGACCTAAAACTGTTGATGCAGTGTTTATAGGGTATGCTACGAATAGTGCTGCATACAGATTCATGCTTTTACAAGATTATTCTATTTGTGAGCCAAGGGATGTTGTTTTCTTTGAAAATAGTTTTCCTTTAAAGGAACCGAGAATGAATATTGAAACACAAATAGAATATATTCCATTCACTTCTTCTAGTAATCATGCTAGGTCTTCTGAACAAATTGATTTCGAGCCTAGAAGAAGTAAAAGGAAAAGAGTTGAAACCTCTTTTGGACCAGACTTTATTACTTCCTTTATTTCTGAGATAAATGATTAGACTCCATTTCAGATCCTATAGTTCAAATTTTTCTGTTAGATGAGTATCCTAAAACTTTTGAAGAAGCTATAAGATCTATCGATGCTAGTTTTTGGAAAAGCGCTGTTAATGATGAACTAGAATCGATAATGTCTAATCATACTTGGGAATTAGTTGACTTGCCTAAGGGATTTCAACCAATCTCTAACAAATGGGTCTTCCGGAAGAAACTAAGGCCAGATGGTTCGATTCAGCGGTACAAGGCAAGGTTAGTCATCAAAGGGTTCACTTAAAGGTTTGGTTTAGACTACTTTGATACATATTCTCCCGTTACAAAAATCTCAACGATTCGTGCATTATTTGCACTAGCCTCTATTCATAAGTTGCAGGTACATCAAATAGATGTTAAGACTGCTTTCTTGAATGGAGATCTAGATGAGGAGATTTACATGGAGCAGCCTCCTAAACAGTGGTATGAGAATTTTCATAAAACTATTCTTAGTTTTGGTTTTGTTGTGAATGGTTCGGATGCTTGTGTGTATTCAAAGATGTTTGACACTGAATGTGTTATCATAAGTCTTTATGTTGATGACATGTTGATTTTCAGTTCTAACATTGAGTCCATTAACAAAGTTAAAAATTTCTTGTCCACTAAGTTTGAGATGATAGATTTGGGAGAAGTAGATGTAATCTTAGGAGTCAAAGTTACCAAAACTGAGAAGGGATTTTCTTTATGTCAAGCACATTATATAGAGAAAGTGCTAAAGAAATTTGACAATTTTGATGGCGTCCCTGTTCGAACTCCTTATGACCCTAGCATACATCTAGTTAAGAATAAAGGAAGTAGCGTTTCCCAAACTAAATATGCTAAGTTAATCGGAAACTTAATGTTTTTAATGAACTATACTCGGCCTGATATTGCTTATGCTGTGAGTAGACTGAGTAGATATACTCATAATCCGAGTGGTGAGCACTGGATTGCTCTTAAATGCTTATTGAAGTATCTTAAGGGTACTTTGGATTTGAAGCTTGAGTTTGTTGGCTTTCCTGCGGTACTGGAAGGATATTGTGATGCCAACTGATAATGATGAGGTAAGCTCTACGAGCGAGTATATTTTTACTTTGGGTGGAGGAGTAATCTCGTGGAAATCATCAAAGCAGACTTGTATTGCTCATTCTACTATGGAGTCAGAGTTTATAGCTCTTGACCTAGCTGGGCAAGAAGCCGAGTGGCTCAGAAGTTTGTTAGCAGATATTCCGTTGTGGGGAAGATCGACTCCTCCAGTTTCATTATTGTGTGATTCACAAGCTGCGATATGTATGGCTAAGAATCAAGCTTACAATCGTAATAAAAGACACATTCGTATAAGACCTGAGTCAGTGAGACACTTAATAAAGAATGGAGTGCTCTCTTTAGAGTATGTGAAGTCGGAAAGGAACCTAGCAGATCCACTTACCAAAGGGTTAAGTCGGAAGCTGGTCCTAGATTCGTCGAGGGGGATGGGTCTAAAGCCCATTGGTTGAGGAATTCATGGTGGATACCCAACTTAGTTATCTAAGTTCCATGTGGTCAAACGAAACCATGGAAAGACTCATAGTGCACATTCCTACTGCCTATCCCTATGACCAATAATGTGCATGCTCAGCATGAGCTTAAGTTCTCTTAATAAATTCATAGCCCAGGCTTTGGGTGGTCTTAGTGAGAAAGACTTGATGATTTTACAGATTTTAGTTGAATATCTATTCTTAATAAGTTTATAACTCAGAGTGAGTGGGTAGGAAATGATGAACTTACCTACAGAAAGGTTGAGTTTATTAAACTCTTAATAAATTCAAATCCAAGTATTTGGATGGTTCTAGTGAGAAGGACTTACTGAATTTACCGATAAATGAGGTTGAATATTTATTCTTAATGACTTCTTAGCCCAGAGTTTGGGTGGTTCATTAATAATGAACTTGAAGAAAGTCACCATACCCTTTGTGAGGTTGAGCTATTATTAAAGCTCTTAATTATTTCATATCCCTTTTTAAAGGGTGGTTTATGTTGAGATAAACTTGATGAAATAACCTATGTACGTGAGAAGGGTTAGTTGCCTTCTATGAAAAATGTTAGGCCATTTTTCTAGCACACTTACTAGAATCCTGAGGTAAGATGGCTAAATATATACTTTGTATATATATATCTTACAAATCGAGGACTCAGGTGGATGAAGGGTTAATTGTGTGTTATGAGTTTACCTTGATCTTAGAAAGTTCTAGACTAGTTTCACTTATCTAAGGGAAGGATTGCTTATCATCACTATGTACTAGTTCCAGATATGTTCACTAGTGCTTAAGCAATTAATCTCGCTATTGCTCTTCTGGAAAGTTTGTTTTCGAGTTTCAGAAGATTCATTTCGCATTAGTAGGGGAATGTTGGTAATGCTCAATCCCACATAGTATTGGAAACACTATTAGAAATAGTATTTAAGGCTTGGCTTTCCCACTTCCTTGTTGAGTGATAGAGAACAAGGGGGACTCTCGCGCACCGCCGCCACCGCCGTCCGTCTCGTCTCAGCTCGGCACGGCACGGCTCGGCTCGTGGTCGTGGTCGTGGTAGTGGTAATACGTGTCTTCAACACGTCCGCGCGGATACTATCTTTTTAGAGAAAATTCTTGAGGAATTTCTCTTTGAAAGAAACAAATGGAAAAATGTGAAAGATTTCAACTGATATTTATAGGCTGCTGAGGACTGTTTAATTTCAAATGATAACAGCTAGTTTATAAGAGTTATCAGAAATTAAACAGCTTTTCCTAAATTAAATCAAAAACATTAAGATGTATCTACACTGATTTCCAGCTTTGTACAGAGGAGACAAACTGTTAATATCAGGAGTTACAGTAGTTATTTGATTTAATTCCATGGGTTACATGATATAATTTCGGGAGTTATAACAGCTGAACAATGATGCAATGAACCTGGACTATTTTTTATTCAGGTTCATCTAGACGTTTCAGCTATTACAAAAGAAGAGATTTAATCCTAAAATTTTATAGACGATTTTAACCCTATTTCTAGCCTATAAATAGAGGGCTATATTCAACTTCTCAACTCACTCTCAAACATTCACAATTCACTTACAAAATTATTTTCTACAATTCTCTCTGTGAGTTCTCTCTAAGTGCTTTCCAATTAGAAGAGCAATACCACCAGCAGTCCACTCCAGTTTCGGGTGTACGGAATTCGGAGCGACCGTGTTAACCTCGGGGGACGGTCCGCCTACTGCAGCGATTATACACATCGGGGCGAATTCGTTTCTAAGGCAGTGGTTTTTACCACGACACGGTTTACGAATTTGTTCATTTTAATTACAGTTTATATTTCCAGTCAATGCTAATGGTGTAGTTTTGCAGTTCATATATCCAACAATTTAGAAACAAATTCCATATACTGCAATCATTACAACACCTTTGAGTAAACTAATCCCCGATCTTTCCAAGCTCGATGCACTTGATGGAAAGAATTATAGAAGATGGTCCCAAAGAATCCTGATATTCTTCAAGTAGCTTGATCTTGACTACGTGTTGCTCAAGCCACCACCTACCATGCCGCCAACCCCAGCTGTCGGTAATGATGCGGATATGGTCCTCAATGATGATGCCTTAGCAATCGCCGTCGCCGCTCTCACTACCTATGAGAAATACGAGAAAGACAACAAGACGATGCGAGGACATCTGCTCAGCCACATGTCAAATAAACTATTTGATATGTTCCTTAGAGAAAGGAGTGCCAAGGCAATATGATACACTCTCGACAAAAAGTATGGTGCGGACGATGCGGGCATCAAGAAGTACGTTGTTGGCGAATGGCTCAAATTCCAGATGACAGACGACAAGCCAATAATGGATAAAGTTCATGACTATGAGAATATAGTCGCTGACATCATCGCTGAAGGGATGCAAATGTGTGAGGTGCTGCAAGCCAATGTACTCATTGAGAAGCTGCCCAAGTCATGGTCCGACTACCGCAACTCTCTTAAGCATAAGAAGAGAGACATTTCGCTTGAAGAACTTGTGGGCCATATGAAGATTGAAGAAGCCAACCGTTTAAAAGATAAGCTTACTAATTCTATGAGTAATTTATCTTTTAAAGCTAACTTGGTTGAGTCTAAATTTAAGAAGATCATGAAACGTGAGAATCAAGACAAGAAGATGAAACCACATAAGGCTATCAACTTCAAGAAGTCAGGAAAGCCCAAACCGGAAAGAAAGACATTCAAGTGTTATGTATGCGGTTTACCCGGCCACAAAGCTTACCAATGCCAACACCGATCAGACCGCCAGAATGACAACAAGCCACAGATGCACGTTGTAGAAGAAGATAATGAGATCATTGTTGCGGTGGTCTCAGAAGTTAATCTGGTGGAGAACAGTTCAGAATGGGTAGTTGACACTGGCGCTTCAAAGCATTTCTGCGCAAGGAAGGAGTTTTTCACCGAGTTCGAAGATGGGAACACTGGTGAACGTGAGTACATGGGGAACTCTAGCAGTTCTGAAGTGCTAGGCAAAGGCAAGGTTTTACTCAAGCTGACTTCTGGTAAAACTCTGGCTTTAAATAATGTTCTGTATGTACCTTCCTTGCGTAGAAATTTGATAAGTGGCGGGCTTCTGAATAAGGCAGGCATTAAGTTAGTTTTTGAGGCAGATAAACTTATACTTTCCCGAAATGGTGATTATGTGTGGAAAGGATTTTTAAGCAATAATTTATTTGTCATAGAAACTCAATTTAATGAAAATAAAGCTACCACTTTTGTTTATATTGTTGAATCCATTGATATGTGGCATGCTAGATTAGGACATGTGAATATTCATGCTTTAAAGAAATTAATGAATATGAATGTTCTGCCTAAACTAGACACAACTAGCTTTAACAAATGTGAGATTTGTGTAGAAGCTAAGCATACTAGACCTCACTTTAAGACTGTTTCTAATAGAAAGACTGAACTGTTAGAACTCATTCATACTGATCTAGCAAATTTTAAAAACACTGAAAGTAAATGAGGAAAACACTACTACATAACTTTTGTAGATGATTATTCAAGATATACAAAAGTTTATCTCCTGAGAACTAAAGATGAAGCTGAAAACTTCTTTTTTATTTATAAGGCAGAAGTAGAAAATTAGTTAGATAGGAGAATCAAACGGGTTAGATCTGATAGAGGTGGTGAATATGGATCTAATTTCTTAAAAGATATTTGTGAAAAGAATGGCATAATTCATGAAACTTCAGCCTCCTATTTTCTTCAACAGAATGGTATAGCCGAAAGGAAAAATAGAACTTTAAAAGAGATGATGAGTTCTTTACTAATAAGTTCAGGGTTATCTGATAACATTTGGGGGGAAGCCATTCTATCGGCAACTAATATCTTGAACTGAGTTCCTCATAAGAAATTAGATTCTACCCCATATGAATTGTGGAAAAGATACGCTCCTAATTTACAATACCTGAAAGTGTGGGGGTGTCTGGCCAAAGTGGGTTTTCCAGGCTTTAAGAAGTCCACCATCGGACCTAAAACTGTTGATGTAGTGTTTATAGGGTATGCTACGAATAGTGCTGCATACAGATTCATGCTTTTACAAGATTATTCTATTTGTGAGTCAAGGGATGTTGTTTTCTTTGAAAATAATTTTCCTTTAAAGGAACCGAGAATGAATATTGAAAAACAAATAGAATATATTCCATCCACTTCTTCTAGTAATCCTGCTAGGTCTTCTGAACAAATTGATTTTGAGCCTATAAGAAGTAAAAGGCAAAGAGTTGAAACCTCTTTTGGACCAGACTTTATTACTTCCTTTATTTCTGAGATAAATGATTTAGACTCCATTTCAGATCCAATAGCTCAAATTTTTCTGTTAAATCAGGATCCTAAAACTTTTGAAGAAGCTATAAGATCTATCGATGCTAGTTTTTGGAAAAGCACTGTTAATGATGAACTAGAATCGATAATGTCTAATCATACTTGGGAATTAGTTGACTTGCCTAAGGGATTCAAACCAATCTCCAACAAATGGGTCTTCCGGAAGAAACTAAGGCCAGATGGTTCAATTAAGCGGTACAAGGCAAGGTTAGTCGTCAAAGGGTTCACTCAAAGGTTTGGTTTAGACTACTTTGATACATATTCTCCCGTTACAAAAATCTCAACGATTCGTGCATTATTTGCACTAGCCTCTATTCATAAGTTGCAGGTACCTCAAATGGATGTTAAGACTACTTTCTTGAATGGAGATCTAGATGAGGAGATTTACATCGAGCAGCCACTAGGTTTTGAAGCACCTGGTATGGATGACAAAGTCTGTAGACTCAAAAATTCACTCTATGGACTTAAGCAGGCTCCTAAACAGTGGTATGAGAAATTTCATAAAACTATTCTTAGTTTTGGTTTTGTTGTGAATGGTTCGGATTCTTGTGTGTATTCGAAGATGTTTGACACTGAATGTGTTATCATAAGTCTTTATGTTGATGACATGTTGATTTTCAGTTCTAACATTGAGTCCATTAACAAAGTTAAAAATTTCTTGTCCACTAAGTTTGAGATGACAGATTTGGGAGAAGTAGATGTAATCTTAGGAGTCAAAGTTACCAAAACTGAGAAGGGATTTTCTTTATGTCAAGCACATTATATAGAGAAAGTGCTAAAGAAATTTGACAGTTTTGATGTCGTCCCTGTTCGAACTCCTTATGACCCTAGCATACATCTAGTTAAGAATAAAGGAAGTAGCATTTCTCAAACTGAATATGCTAAGTTAATCGAAAGCTTAATGTTCTTAATGAACTATACTCGACCTGATATTGCTTATGCTGTGAGTAGACTAAGTAGATATACTCATAATCCGAGTGGTGAGCACTGGATTGCTCTTAAATGCTTACTGAAGTATCTTAAGGGTACTTTGGATTGGAAACTTGAGTTTGTTGGCTTTCCTGCGGTACTGGAAGGATATTGTGATGCCAACTGGGTTTCTGATAATGATGAGGTAAGCTCTACGAGCGGGTATGTTTTTACTTTGGGTGGAGCAGCAATCTCGTGGAAATCATCAAAGCATACTTGTATTGATCGTTCTACTATGGAGTAAGAGTTTATAGCTCTTGACCTAGCTGGGCAAGAAGCCGAGTGGCTTAGAAGTTTGTTAGCAGATATTCCGTTGTGGGGAAGACCGACTCCTCCAGTTTCCTCCAAGCTTACAATGGTAAGAAAAGACACATTCGTATAAGACATGAGTCAGTGAGACACTTAATAAAGAATAGAGTGCTCTCTTTAGAGTATGTGAAGTCGGAAAGGAACCTAGCAGATCCACTTACCAAAGGGTTAAGTCGGAAGCTGATCCTAGATTCGTCGAGGGGGATGGGTCTAAAGCCCATTGGTTGAGGAATTCATGGTGGATACCCAACTTAGTTATCTAAGTTCCATGTGGTCAAACGAAACCATGGAAAGACTCATAGTGCACATTCCTACTGCCTATCCCTATGACGAATAATGTGCATACTCAAGATGAGCTTAAGTGCTCTTAATAAATTCATAGCCCAGGCTTTGGGTGGTCTTAGTGAGAAAGACTTGATGAATTTACCGATTTTGGCTAATATCTATTCTTAATAAGTTCATAACCCAGAGTGAGTGGGTAGGAAATGATGAACTTACCTACAGAAATTTTGAGTTTGTTAAACTCTTAATAAATTCAAATCCAAGTATTT
Organism: Hibiscus syriacus; assembly: GCF_006381635.1. Taxonomy (NCBI): domain Eukaryota; kingdom Viridiplantae; phylum Streptophyta; class Magnoliopsida; order Malvales; family Malvaceae; genus Hibiscus; species Hibiscus syriacus. Next base: position 910,732 of record NW_024063196.1, read on the forward strand.
GGATGGTTCTAGTGAGAAGGACTTACTGAATTTACCGATAAATGAGGTTGAATATTTATTCTTAATGACTTCTTAGCCCAGAGTTTGGGTGGTTCATTAATAATGAACTTAAAGAAAGTCATCATACACTTTGTGAGGTTGAGCTATTATTAAAGCTCTTAATTATTTCATATCCCTTTTTAAAGGGTGGTTTATGTTGAGATAAACTTGATGAAATAACCTATGTACGTGAGAAGGGTTAGTTGCCTTCTATGAAAAATGTTAGGCCATTTTTCTAGCACACTTACTAGAATCCTGAGGTAAGATGTCTAAATATATACTTTGTATATATATATCTTACAAATCGAGGACTCAGGTGGATGAAGGGGTTAGTTGTGTGTTATGAGTTTACCCTGATCTTAGAAAGTTCCAGACTAGTTTCACTTATCTAAGAGAAGGATTGCTCATCATCACTATGTACTAGTTCCAGATACGTTCACTAGTGCTTAAGCAACTAATCTCGCTATTGCTCTTCTGGAAAGTTTGTTTTCGAGTTTCAGAAGATTTCTTTCGCATTAGTGGGGGAATGTTGGTAATGCTCAATCCCACATAGTATTGGAAACACTATTGGGAATAGTATTTAAGGCTTGGCTTTCTCACTTCCTTGTTGAGTGATAGAGAACAAGAGGGACTCTCGCGCACGGCCGCCGCCGTCCGTCTGTCTCGTCTCGGCTCGGCACGGCTCGGCTCGGCTCGTGGTCGTGGTAATACGTGTCTTCGACACGTCCGCACGGATACTATCTTTTTAGAGAAAATTCTTGAGGAATTTCTCTTTGAAAGAAACAAATGGAAAAATATGAAAGATTTCAACTTATATTTATAGGCTGCTGAGGACTGTTTAATTTCAAATGATAACAGTTGGTTTATGAGAGTTATTAGAAATTAAACAGCTTTTCCTAAATTAAATCAAAAACGTTAAGATGTATATGGACTGATTTCCAGCTTTGTACAGAGGAGACAAGTTGTTAATATCAGGAGTTACAGGAGTTATTTGATTTAATTCTATGGGTTACATGATATAATTTCGGGAGTTATAACAGCTGAACAATGATGCAATGAACCTGGACTATTTTTGAGTCAGGTTCATCTAGACGTTTCAGCTGTTACAAAAAAAGAAATTTAATCCTGAAATTTTATGGACGATTTTAACCCTATTTCTAGCCTATAAATAGAGGGCTATATTCAGCTTCTCAACTCACTCTCAAACATTCACAATTCACTTACAAAAGTGCTTTCTACGATTCTCTCTGTGAGTTCTCTCTAAGTATTTTTCAATCAGAAGAGCAATACCACCAGCAGTTCACTTCGGTTTCGGGTGTACGGAATTCGGAGCGACCGTGTTAATCTCGGGGGACGGTCCGCCTACTGCAGCGATTACACACATCAGGGCGAATTCGTTTCTAAGGCAGTGGTTTTTACCACGACACGGTTTACGAATTTGTTCCTTTTAATTACTGTTTATATTTCCAGTCAATGCTAATGGTGTAGTTTTGCAGTTCATATATCCAACAATTATGTGAGTCAAATTTGTCTCTTTTTTGTTCACTTCGTTTGGGGTTCTTTGATTATGTATTTCAGTGGAACCATCAGAGAAATCTGTAGAAATAATGAGGAAATTCTCGGAACAATATGCTCGTCGTTCAGGCACATATTTTTGTATGGATAAGGGAGTGACTTCTGTTGTTATCAAGGTATTTTTTTAGACTCAGCTCTTCAATGATTGAACTGAATATCCTTATTTTGTATCTCAGTTTCGAAAAATCTTCACAAATGAAGTCATTACCTGGTTTTAACCCTGCCTTAAGTGAAACATTCAGAGGGCTGAATTGCAGAGGATTCACCCTTTATCCATCAAGTCCACACATCTTTTCATTCCATGATAAACAAAAACTTATTTTAGGATATTTGGACAGGGATTGGCTGAGCATAAAGATACTTTGGGTGCCCCTCTCTGCCCTTGTAGGTAAATATTTCCTCCATGATATCTCTATCTTGTTCCAGATTATTAGATCCCATTACACTCAAGTATCTTGACATATATAGCTATGTAAGACTCAATAACATTTTTAAATGTAAATCCAAATTATTACAGCCATTATGACGACAAAGCTGCTGAGGCCGGGCAGGGTTTTTGGAACTGTCCATGCGTTCCTATGAGAGAAAGGTGAATACATTGTCACGATATCTTTTAATGTATGTTCCTTATGTAAATTGGTCTGACTGCTTGAGTTGTATGGGAAGTCCAGAAGTAGATATATCTTTCGTTTCATCCTAGAAATATGTAGTTGATAACGACCTTCGTAACAAGGTGACCAGTGCTAATGTTATTCGTATAGAAGAACCTTTTGAGATCCCCAATTTAACAATGTTTGCCTGTCACTTTTCTGATCATTGACTTTAGTGGAAGCTTCTGAACTGGAGGGCACTGTTCTGATGAACTAAGTTATTTCATGAAATTAAGAAAGGAACTTTAATGTCATGATTGAGATTGATTTCAAAGAACTTTCGTAAGGTAGTTGTAGCAATGAAGGTATTACATGGGGAAGGGTTTACATGATACTTTAACGATTCAAAGTAATTCTATTACAAGTTGAAAAAGAAATTTGCTGCTAAGTAAAGGGGGTTTATGTCGAAGGTTGTAACATGAGTTTTGGTTTATCGTGGCAAAAGGTTCTAAGTATTTACTTGGGATTTAATTTCTGATTCATGCACTTACACTTCTGTTTCATGCATTTTATTCTTTCTGATAGCAAGGGAAGTTATTGTATGATTTGAAAGTTTGCAGTTCATATGATAACAGTTAAAGCATCGCTTTGTTGGAGGCTGTTGCACAAGCTATGTTTTTCCGAATCTTCCTTTTTCTTGAAATACTCGTGTCGGTGTCGGATATATTTTAAGACATGGATATGAGGATATGACCCTACAAGGATCCTCCAAATACGTGGTAAATCTTGAGAGAAAGTTGAAAATAGCTTTGTTGGAACACATATTTGTCCGACGCTAAATGCTCTTTCTCATTAGTTTCTACGGTTACTATGCCAATTTCACTAGTCTAATCTAAGTTCTTTTACTCAATGTATACAACTATTTGGCAGGAGAGAATGTCACTGCATGCTCTTTCTCACTCCAGAAAATGATTTTGCTGGCGAAGATCAGGTATTTATTGGGTTCCTAGATCTTTTTCCTTGGTCATGTTGCTTTGGCTCTTCGTTTTTCTTGAAGCACTCGTAGCCATCATATTTTCGGAGATGGGAATTGAGATATAACCCTCCAATTACATGGAAATCGTGAAAAGAAACTAAACATACCCCTGTCCGATATATACTCATATCTGAAACTTATACATGAGTAATTAAACTACTTGGCGGGTCCTTGTTCTATAACCTTAGGAGCAAATTAATCCTTCTACCATAAAAGTGTGCCATATTTTCACCATGTCAGGTTAAAACACGCTAAATCAGCATTGTTAATGTTCAAAGTTCCTGCCGTTTAAAATTGCATCTCTTTGCTTCAAAATTAAATATGTTGAGGTCCAACATATGGGATGGTGGTTCAATAGGTTATGGACGATTCAACGCTTTGAAATATTTTCCTAAGGGACTAAATTGCTCACATTTATGTAACTAATTTGTACTTAAGCTGATAGTGCAGGGACTTGCAAGTTAGTTTAAGTTGCCGAAGTTTGAGTAACATAGTTTCGTCGTATTTGGTAGCATCATGTAAGTAGCAGATGTTTTCTTGCAGTTTGTGCTCTGACTATATATGTATACTTGGTGCAGTCCATCACAATGGAAGAAATCAAGGAAACAACGGCAAACATGTAGCTCTTGAGTTTAACTTTTCTAAACAATCTTAACTTGTATTTTCCCCCAACCTGACGCCAGACAGAATAGTGATTATCCTGCAAGTGCTCTAACAGATGATTCACAAGAGAAAATTCACCCAAAATAAACCAAAGAAAAAAAAAAGTCTCTAGCGTTTAATAAAATATTATCAAATCAAAACCACCCCAAAATCAGTCCACAAGCCGGACTGTTATAGCCAAAAATCGTCTTTATTCGAATTTTGTCAAAAATAGCAAAATCCCGAAAATCACTCTAAATTGAAATTCGAAATAAAATAAGCAATCTCCAAAAAATCCGGCCTAAATCGGATTTAAATTGACTTCCTATTTGACAATCGAAATATTACCATAAATAGTAAAAAATATCTAAATCTAGTGATTCGGAGGGGAAAACGACAGAATTTGAGGTTAAAAAAAATGCCACATGGAGCGTAGCTCGATGTGGAGAGCGTGCGCGTCGAAAAGAGCTTTCCGGATTGGAGTCTTATGCGCGATTCTGACATCTGTAACCAAAGTTATGGCCAAAAGACTAAAACATACTCAAAACGACCCCAATGAGGAACATGTCACAATCAATTCCCGCCTTTGCGTTGATCTGCCAATTCATGGTATCTCAGCGTCATCAAGGTGCAATCTGATAGCTCAGCATCATCTGTCTCGGATCTCCCTGCATCACAACCCAATAGGGTAATTGTATCTCTACATCAATAGAGTAACTTTTGTTTTACCTCCCATATGATCTGGAATCGCAGTAGTTAACCTCTTTGTTGTATCTATGTTTTTACTGTTCTTCAGATGCATCCTTACTCTGATTGCTTCTGCTTAATAGGTTAGGTTGCAATTGCAGCATCAGTTTTGGATTTTTTAAAATAATTTGGTGTTGATTACAAGGTATATTTATTCATAATCTTTTTTAATAACTGACAACACATACATTCTACAGACGTAGTTACTTGTGCTCAGGACCTCAAGGGAGAACAACACTCAATTTACTCTAAATATGGGTATAAGACGTAATTTTAGATTTTAGTATAAGATAATGATGTTTGGTTTACAAATATTATAGGCAGTTGATGGTGTAATTAGGGAAGGGTATAAGATTTTATATTAAAGAAATGAATTAATAAATTTTAGGGAATAAAAAATATCAAAAGAATATAAAAAAATGAAAAATTTAAAACTTGAGAGGGTGATTAGCCCTGCCCCTTCGGTCTATACTTGATATCAAAAGAATATAAAAAAAATGAAAAATTTAAAACTTGAGAGGGTGATTAGCCCTGCCCCTTCGGTCTATACTTGGGTGCAATATCATTGCACCTTATTTCATCCGTACTTTTAAGGTTGTTGGTGTAGTCTTAGATTTTATATTAACTGACCTTTTATTATTTTAATTATTTTTCTCAAAATTTATGTGTAATTTTAGACACTAATATCTCTTATTATACATATTTTAATAGTTTATTTATTAAAGTATTCTATAAATTAAAGGATTGATCAATTTTGTTTATGTTTTTGTATATTTTTCATCACTAAATTTAGAAAATATAATATTTGATCATTTTTATTTTTATTTAATTAATATGTGGTCACTAAGAGTTAATTGTTGTTAAACCTTTAATGGATTGTTAACGTAACACAATAAATATATAAAATTTTAAAAAAAATATAAACTACACAAATAATCTCTAATATTTGAATAATTTTTTATTTTCTCTGATAAATATCTAAAATCTCTTTTCCAAACCAATCACACTTCAAATAAACATCAAATTTTATCTACCAAGTGGATTTAAAAATGTATTTGAAAATCTTTAGACATATGGTAAACAATTAAAAATATTTGTATAAATTTAAGAGATAAGTTAAATCAAAAAATGATGAAAATGTTAATTACATGAAAACCGGTCCTTTATCTTTAAAATATTGGCTTAATTAAAAAATAATTGTTTAAAACTCTAACCCTAATCTTAACATCTCCATTGCCGGCCACCTTCTCTGTTGTCAAATGGTTACCCACTCGTTATCGTCCATCCACTTATCGACCAACGCTTAAATCCTTCTAATCCCTAAAATCCTCGATAATCAAATCTCTGACTCCTAATCCTAATTCTAATCAACGTCGTCTGACCATAAAATAATTAGTGCATTTGTGTATTTTTGTTGATTTGAGCCAGTAAACAATTGTATTTTGAGTTGATTGAAGTCCCCAGACAGCTTGCGTTTATCATTGGTGCAAGCTTCTCCTGTATTTTGCGTTGATTTAAGTCATAAAACAACTTACATTTGGTTATCAAACGACGATGGCGCAAGCTTCTCCTGTAGAGGCCGTTTAATGCGATGATGGCTAATGGGTAGAGATTGGGGGCGATGGCTAAGATGGGGCCAGACGGCAATGGATAGTCGACAAGTTTTGGGGTTTAAAACATTTAGGGGGTCTCTGATATTTTAGAAATTTTAGGGGTTTATGATATTTTAGAAGAGTTTAGGAGTTCTTTAAAAACAATAATATTTTAAAAATTTTTCTAAAAATTAAAATTATATAAAATTAACACGTGTTGTTTAACAAAACTTTTTAATGGTAGTTACAAACGAGATAAATTTGTAACGTTAGACACTTAAATTATTTGAAATAATATTTAAACACCACTTAAAAAATAATATAATTTAAACATTTATTTTCCCTAAAATATTTTATTCCTTCTTTATCTTCCTTTCATTCTTCCGTACAGGTCTAATAAACGACCTTCTCCTACTATGCAATTTTCCTCTTCCCAATTCCAAGTAGGAATGTGAAATTAGGTAATCGTTTCTAAGTAGGGATATGAAACTAGGTAATCGTTCAGGTTTCGGTCGGATACTGTCAAGTCATATTAAATCAGATACAAGTCGTGTCAGGTCAATTTGATGGTTTGACTCGGATCATATTGGGTCCAAGTCAAATCAGTTCGGGTCATTTTCAGGTTGATTTGATATCAGATTAAGTTCGGGTTCAAGTCAGATTAATTTCAGTTCAGATCGATGTCAGTTCAGGTAAAAAGGGCTCATGTTCGAAGTAGTTAAATACGGAGTTAATTCAGGTTCGGATGGACTTTAGTTGGATCTCGTTAGAATAGGTCACAACATTGACAGACAAAATTCAGGTCGGATCTTACTGCATACAGATTGACTTCAGGTCGGATCGTTTTGGGATTAATTATTTTTCTCCTTTCATGAACGTTGAATTGTAATTTCTAATTGTATATGATTTAGAGTAAAATACCAAAATATAAATAATTATGGACCAATTTTGATAAAAATATAATTTTAAGGACTATATTGATCAAACACGAAATTACAAACAAAAATTTAAATAAACTAAACAACACACATTGATGAGGGATCGAATCCAAATAATTATAAATGTGAAGTTGAAATTAATATAAAAATGGACTAATTTGCTTCCATTTAAAAAGTTGGTGAACAAAAGTTTATAGGGTTTGGAGATTAGAATATAATTTATAAAATTTGAAATGAAGTTTATTATGTAATTTATAGGGTATGAAGTAAGTTACAAAAATATAAATAAGTATGGACCAAGTTTAGATATAAATATAATTTTAAGGACTAAATTAAACAAACACTAAATTACAAATTAAAATTTTAAATAAATTAAACAACATAGAGGGAAAATCGAAATAATTATAATATATATTATATATGATGCATATATATATATAAAAGTTTAAAGTATATAAACTATAAAAATATATCAACTATATTGTGTGTGTATATATATATATATATAAGGTATATAAACTATATACTATAAGTATATATATATTAAAGTAGATAATTAAACATCAATGACTAAAATAAAAGATTCAGAAAAAACATTCACATTTAATAATTATGCACATTAATGAAAGAAGGGAAATTAAAAGCAATTAGAATGTATACATAATTAAATTGCATTGAATTGAAATTTTAAGAAGAGATTTATAATTAAACCATAATTAATTAAATAAATCAAAAACCAAATTACAAAGTAGAAAAATGATGATTGTTAGAGGAGCATAAGCCTAATTAACTCAAAAAATATTATTGAACACTGATCTCACTTTGGGCCAACTTCTAGATTTGCCAAAAATATTAAATAATAAATTTGACACCAAATTTTTTAAATTTTCCTCTAAATTCTCAAATTAAAATTTCCCAAATAAATATTTTTCTTTTAAAAAGTTTTTTCCCACCATTTATTTGAATATATATATATATATATATATATATAATATCAAATAAATTCATCTTATTTGTATATTTTAAAATTTTATATTTAAATTATTAATCAATATTACAAGAAAAATAAATTAAACTTATAAATATTTAAATTATTTATATAATCTAATAAAATCATGTTCAATAAATAAATTACTCAATTAAATTAATTTAATAACTATAATTAAGATTTATAATATAAGGATTATAATTAATATAGAAAATAAATTTATTAATTTAATTATCATAAGTAACAATTTGTTTACATTTTATAAAGTAATCATATTAATTATTATAGTTTATTATAAATTTAAAATATCTCGCAACTTCTCCAATTGTAACTTATAAGTCAAGTAAATATCAAACCAGGTAAATATTAGATCAGGTCAATAACAAGTAAGATTATTTACAGGTTGAGTTAATTACAGGTCAGGTTCATAACAGGCCAGGTTGATAACAGGTTGAGTCAATTACAGGTCAGGTTCATAACAGGCCAGGTTGATAACAGGTTGAGTCAATTACAGGTCAGGTTCATAACATGCCAGGTTGAGTCAATTACAGGGTAATACTAGTTATTTACCAAGTTAATCTTGGGTTCATGTTCATATAAGTCGGATGTAGGTTGGGGTTGATTATCATATTATCGGTTCAATTCAGATTCATGTCGTTCTCAGATTGGGTACAGGTTGGTTCAGATCCATAATTTTCAGGTCTAACTCGAATTCAAGTCAATATCAGTTTGGGCTCGAATCAGTTTTGGATCACCACCACTCAAGTCACAAATATTTTTAACTTAAATCAATTTCAATCAATTTTATAGTTTGTGTCAACTTTTTACCTAGGGATAGGCATGGGTCCGGATTTTGGTCCACCCGACCTGAGAACAATGACTCCACCCGAATTTCGACTCGACCTGCATAAAACAATATTTCACCCAACTCGAACCCAACCCGATATATAACTTAAAAACTGACCCAACCCGATTTAATTTTTCATTTAATAAAATATATTTAAAAAATAAAAACACAAGAAATCAAATTATAATAAAAAATCGAACTCTTTTACAAATAAACTGGAAAAGTAAAGTGTAAAATTAATTAATAAAAACAGAAATAAACAAATTATATTAAAAGCATCATGCAACACAAACAAAATATGCAACAAAAATTAAACTTAAATAAGTTCAATTCAGAGGCTGAAGTTGCAAAATGATGAACTATAATTCAATTTAGGAAACAATCCCCTAAAGAAAAACAACATGCAACATACATCTCTAGACTCCAATCCATAATTAAAATACATGTTCATAATTAAAATTATAAATCCATACTATACTTAAATAAGTTCAAAGTTCAAACATAATTATAATAAAACGAGACATAAATACGGATGTCTGATAAAAAAAATCCTCCATTATCATCGGCTTCACAAGTCCACATTCTTCAATCTTAGCTAACCACTCAAATACCATAAAATAAAATTATAAATTAATATTTAAAAAATAAGATAATAATAAAAGTAACAAATATGAAATTATAACTTATTGTTATCTCATCTTGTTCGCTTTCATCATCTTCATAAAAGTTTTCTTCATTTGAGTTTGATTATAAAACATTGTAAATGAAAATAAAATCTAATAAGAAATAATGACAAAACATATAAGTAAAATAATTAAAATTACACGATAAATATGTTTGTACCTTCTTCGGCCCATAACCAATTTTGACAACATGCCAAAGCTTCTATAGTTGATGGATGAAGTCTATTACGTTATGCATTCACCAATCTCCCTCCAGTACTAAAAGTAGACTCCGAAGCAACAGTAGAAATTGGAATGTCATAAATATCTCTTGCAATATAGGAAATTATGGCTCAATTGTCTTCCACCAAGTCAATATATCAAAGTTTGACATCCTAGAAATAACATACACTTCTAAGTAATGGTCTAACTCATATCTGACTTTTGCTTTCTTTTGTCTCTTCCTTGAAACATAAGCATCAAAATCATCTGGGTTACCCAAATCAACTGGAACATTATCCAAATATGCACCGGTTCATTCTTTGAGGACATCATTCTTTCTTCATACTCCATGACCAAATCCTGACATAGTTGCACAATTCTTTAAACTTCATGTTTAGTAGTAACCCCATAAATATTTTCAAAGTAATACTCCAACAATGTTGTTTTGTACCTTGGGTTTAAAAGTGTGTTGCAACACACATGATACCATTCATATCGTTCCAATATTTCTCAAATTTCTCCAACATGCATTTTGTCATTCTCGAAATAATGATATCACTATGTGTAATCCACTCATTCAATGCCACCCTAATCCTACAAATACTCAGAAAATAAAGATTTGTCGTCGTATATTTTGTACCTGAAAACCCTTCAGTGATCTCGTAGAATAACTTCAGCTTATCACAAATAACATATACAAAAGCCCAATCATCATCAGTTGGCAAGTACCTGTACAAAGAATCACGATGTAATTGCACACAACGAGCAAAAACATCCTCATAAGATAAAGTTGTTTGGAGCATAAAAAAGGTAGAATTTCATCGTGCTCTAACATCAGAACATAGCTTTTTTATAGTTGAAATGCATAATTGTCGTGCCGCTTCTTTAAATATTTCCCACCTTTTTGGAGTAGCACTCCAAAAAAGAACACTATGACGGATTATTTCTATATCATCTCCAATCAGATTTAATACATCTTTAACAATCAAATGCAATATATGTGCACAACAACGCATGTGGAAAAAAGTTCCTTTAAGCAACATCGTATTACCTCCCATCCTATCAACCAATAACTTAATGACTTCATCATTCACACTATAGTTATCAACTGTAATAGATGTGAGTTTCCTATTAATATTCCAATCTAGGAAACATTTCATAAAACTAGAAGCAATGACATCAGTGGTATGTGGAGCTGGTACATATTCGAACCTAATTAAACAACAAATAAAATGAATTAGTTTTAAACATATCGAAACATAACTAAATATATAAATATATTTAAACAAATACCTTATAATGCACTTTTCTAAACTCCAAGAGTTATCAATGTAATGAGCAATAACGATCATATATCCTTTGTTTTGGTGATTTGAAGTCCACATGTCAGTTGTTATAGCAATTCTTCCTTCATTAGCCTCCAACTTTGACAGTATTTTTACCTTCTCCTCTTCGTATAAGTCCAAAATATCACGTTTTATAGTATTGTTAGAAGAGATTTCAAATATAGTTTGTAGACTAGAATAGTACTTTTTAAACTGTGAATTATCCACTATCGATAAAGGATACTAATGCATGATTATCATTTTTGAAAGCTCTTTCCTTGCCAAATCTTGATTAAATGAGAAAGCCCCTATTGTCAATTTTTCATCTAACATCTTTTGATTAGCTACTAAGACTTGTTGTCGAATGTTTACTTGAACTCGCTTGCTGCACTTTTTCAAATGATCACGCAAGTGATTTGTCCCATTCTTAGATTCACCATTGAATTTTTTTGGCAATGGTTGCATATTGTCTTGGACTCATTGTTGATCTTTTCTTTTTTAAAGTGCTCTCATATCATAGACTTTAGCTTTGATGAAGTGCATTCTCTTTACACATTATTTTCAACCACAACATTAGATTGACTTAATGTAGGAATTGAATTTCCTTCAGAACTTGGTGATGGACTTCCCTCGGTTGATAGTTGTGGAGAGTTAAAAGTAAGAGATGTGGCTGAAATGGAATTCTCTCCAAATTAGACATTTCCTGTAAAAATAATGATAAATACATCAATTAATATCTTAGCAAACAAATGAAAATTGTGATGGACATTCTTTTCTCCTAAACTTAAATCAAAAGTTGTAACTAATGTATACAAATAATGATAAAGACATCAAAAATGATAATTTATAGTCACAGTAACTTAACTACTTAAGTGATACTAAATTGCAAATGTTAATTAATATATTAGTAAACAAATGAAAATTGTACTGGTCACTTCTCCTAAACATCAATTTTTTAAATGAAAAAGGTGTATATCATTGACTTGTTATACTTACAGAGCAATTAAACTTCACTCAATTTACAAAGCAATTCGGTACTTACAATCACATGAAGCTAAACTTATTAAGGGAGTTTAAGTATTGACCTTATTAATTCTTTTTTAGCCTATTATTTAGACAACTCTTTCTCTCTCAATAGTATTTTTCTAGAATTGTAATGTTTAAAACACATAATTTAGGAACGCATATGCACAAATAATATAATTAAATACTTACTGTTTTATAATCTTTACTCTTTGATTAGTTTGGTAGAACTAATTAGTTAGTTTAAGAACAAAAGTTACAATAGACTAATCGATGGCTTCATGCTTTTAAACTTTAATTAGTAAACTAAACAAGTATTATAATTTTAAATCAAAAGAAAAGCACGAAAATAAGATGAAAAATTGCCCTCCGAACTCTATAGTACTTTATATGTTCGATAAATAACATATTTTTACATATACAAAATTAACAAAACCAAAAATCATGAAAAGAAGTATTTACCTTACTAAAAATTGAAGTTCTTCTACTTTTAAACTTTGGTTGGTTTGTTGTCGATTACTGGATATTGACTCTAGAAGAAGAACAGATGAAAGTATGAAAAAGATTGAGGTTTTTTTATGGTTTTTTTACTGGGTATTTACTCTAAAAGAAGAATCAATTATTGGGTACTTGAGAATGAATTGAAAATTGTAAAATTTAAGCTGGAGCAGGAAATTGGTAAGAATTTGTGAGAAAAAGAACTAGGGTAAGAATCTTGAGCATATATGAAGGATTATGTTTTCGATAAATATCATATTTTTACATATACAAAATCAATAAAGCCAAAAATCATGTAAATAAGTACTTACCTTACTAAAAATTAAAGTTCTTCTACTTTTAAGCTTTGGCTGGCTTTTTGTCTATTACTGGGTATTGACTTTAGAAGAAGAACCGATGAAAGTGTGAAAAAGATTGAGGTTTTTTATGGGTTTTTTATTGGGTATTGACTCTAGAAGAATAACCGATTACTGGGTACTTGAGAATGAATTGAAAATTGTAAAATTTAATCTAGAGTAGGAAATGGGTAAGAACTTGTGAAAAAAGGAATTAGGGTAAGAATCTTGAGCAGGAATGCAGGATTATATGTTCGATAGATAGCATATTTTTACATATACAAAATCAACAGAGCCAAAAATCATGAAAAAAAAATACATAGATTACTAAAAATTGAAGTGCTTCTACTTTGGCTTGTTGCCAATTATTGTGTATTGACTCCAGAAGAAGAACCGATGAAAGTGAAAAAAATTGAGGTTTTTTATGGTTTTTTTTACTGAGTATTTACTTTAGAAGAAAAATTGATTAATGGGTACTTGAGAATGAATTGAAAATTGTAAAATTTAATCTGAAACAGAAAATGGGTAATAATTTGTGAGAAAAGGAATTAGGGTAAGAATCTTGAGCATGAATGTAGAATCGACGAGATAAGATTACAAAGGGGAACTAAAAACTTATATAAAAATAAATAAAATATTACATTATGTACTCGGGTCGGATCGAATATTTTTAACCCTAAATCTAACTCCGATTCAAACCCAAATATTTTAATTTAAAACTCAACCTGACCCGACTCGAACTAGAATTTGTTTTTTAAAAAAATCTGACCCGATCAGATCATGTCGAATAAGAACTTGTCATGTTCGGGTCTCATGCCCATCTTTATTTTTACCTCCCTCATCCCAACACCATTTTCTCTCCCACTTTCTTTATCTGCAAAAGTTCCATTCTGTTTCCGAGTTCTACAAAGAAACCCAAAAAAAGGATTAAAGGTTTCCCCTTCCATGGTAGAAATCGTAAAGTACATGTGTATCATCAAAACAGAGTTTAAGAACGGTTGGTTTCTTCTTGTTTGCCTTGGTCTGTTTCACTGTTTTCTTAGCTTTTAGCCCTTCTTCAAACTCTTCTCCTCCTTGGTTTTCAAATGCCAGTGACTCTTAGGGATCCCAATTTTCTTCCCTTTCTGATTACGATGACTCTTCTCCTGGGTTTTCAAATTCAGTGACTCTTATAGATCCCAATTTTCTCTTTCCCAACACGACACAGCGGTTACCCGTTTTCCCAGTTCGAATAATAAAAATTTTGGCATAGCTGTTAACCCGTTTTCCCTAAGACATTCTTTGTTGTATTGAAAGATATTATTAAGAAAATAAAGAAAATGGGTGAGGTTTACTTTTGTTAAAGCTTTCGATGTGTTTCAATGAACAAATTCACTGGGGAGAGAAAGTTGGATGATTATAAGAAAATTTTACAGGAGAAAATGAAAGATAATATTGTAATCAAAAGTGAACACAATTACGAAGCTCGGGGACACATGCAGAAGACCAACCTGTTCATCTCTTTAACATTTTTTTAAATTGCTCATTTTAATTTTTGGGTGAAAGAGGGAATATATTTTGTTTATTTATTTTCTTCATATTTTTTTGATAAAATATTTCAGTTTTTTTTAAATATATTAAAGAATCAATTTTATAAAAAAAAGATAAATTTTGCTATTAGTATACATTAATAAAATATAATTTTATTATTTTCTCAACCATAATTCAGATTAAATTAATCAAATAAGATAACATAAATGTAATAAATGTTATCATCAATCATAATCTTATACTTCATGAATCGATCACACTCTTAATAATAATTTGAATTTTTGCATTTAAAATCATCACTCAAATTTTTTGGGATTTTAATTTACACTAATATAGGATTTGTAGCACTTGACGTCCTCAACTTATGACTTAAATTTTAAATTATTCAAAGCATTTCGAATTGAAGTTTTTATACAGTTTTGATTAAATTTTTATATGATAATTATATTAATTGTTTTTCTATAAATATTTCAAAATTAATGTCGAAATGGCCCTTCGAATGTTTGGGATCAAATCTCAACTTGAAATGGATGGTTTTTTTTAATAAATTTGATCATTCCTCGTAATCTCATAAAGTAGCATTAAAACATTAAAGTAAATGGCTGAAGAAGGATCGAAAACTACGTTCAAACAAGATTGAATACAATTACAACAAAGCTTTAGGGCTGATGAGCATCGACC
This sequence comes from Hibiscus syriacus, assembly GCF_006381635.1. NCBI lineage: Eukaryota > Viridiplantae > Streptophyta > Magnoliopsida > Malvales > Malvaceae > Hibiscus > Hibiscus syriacus. The sequence continues at coordinate 926,002 of NW_024063196.1, forward strand.
TCTTCTGGATCTGTCCCATTATTCATTAAATGCACATGGATCTACTTCAATCAAATTCTGATTCTCACGTTTCTGTACTTCCCAAACTTTGGTGATATGTCTTGAATGCCCCTAGGAGACCATTGTAGGTGAAATTATCATCGTATCCTTTGGGGTAAGAAAAATAAGAAATTACGTGATTAGGATCACCATCACGCAACCATTAATGAGTTATTTTAATACTTTCATGATTAATGTAAGAAAAAAATTAAATAAATGCAATACAAATGCACAATACAAAGATGTGAATGAAAATGAAATACAAAAGATGAAAATAATCAAGTCTGGTTGAAAAATATATAAAGAATTCAAAGTCGGTAAATGTTCATATAATATCTAACGAAACATGTAAACAAATTAATCTTTTAAGTGTAGGTCAAAATCCTAAAGGCTATAGGAATCTGAAAAAAATAGAGACTAAAAGAGTGAGCTAAAGGTTGAGTGTGTCACCTAAGTACAATAAATATTAATATTAAACTAATAACAATAATGATAAATAATATAGCCTTAATCAGGAATCAGATATGTCGATACAATATGCAACAGAAAAATATAACACAACATGAAAAAGTAAACATACAGTACATATCAAGGAACACACCTATTCAAACCAGATGATAATAACCAAGTCTTGCACTTCCCATGGTCATTAGTAGTACTAGGTCCTATAGAATAAGGATGTGTATCTTGAGTCAAATGTGCATAGTCAAAATAAACAGAAATAAAGGTGATTCGAATATGCTGAAGAATAGTACAGAGACACATGATTGCCTTTAGAAAGTAATATCATAGAGTAAGATAATTAATTCCAGAATTTACCAAGTATAGATACAAATAAAGCAATGTGATACACAAAATAGGCTTTTTTTTATTAGAATTTGACCAAATAAATTGCAAAAACGAACTCATGACGACGAAAAACATAAAGTTAAGGATTAATAAAAAAAGTCAACAACAAAAGTTAATAGTCAACAATCAACGATTTTTATTAGAATGGTTTGAGTCAGTTGTTCAGGTTTGATTCACGTTAAATCGGTTTAAATCCAGTTCAATCAGATTAGTTCAACCCTTTAAATCGGTTTGACCGATCTAGTGGAAACTTTATCACACGCGCGATGACAATGTGTGTGACGCATGCGGTGCCCTCTAGTGACTGAAAACCCAAAAAAAATTCTAGATTTACATTTTAATAGATGAGAAATCCTTTACTGATGTTAGTTTGGCAGTGGATACGAGTTTTTCGTAAAACCCAAAATAATTTTTCCTTTTCAATCACCAACGATGACAACAATAGATAAATCAATACTAGACGAACAAGAATGATGAGACAATCAAGTGATATCAACGGTGAGACCCACGACGGCCTAAACGGTGATTAAATGGCGAGAAATCAAATTATATAAGTGAGGAAATATAAGAGATTTAGGACGCTCAAAACAAAAGTAGGGCAAAAGAGGGTGAAGAAAAGAAGAAGAAAAATTGTATTTAAACACCCTAACTCAAGGGTTAATTACACTTCTGATCCTTATACTTTTGGAGATCAATAATTAGACACCAGATTTTATAAAACTTTCAATTCATCCTAAAATTTTGGGGTATGACATAGGAGTAATATATAAAATTTGATTTAAATTAAACATAAGTATTTTAATATGCATTTGCACAATCTATTGTTAAAAAAGAAAAACAAGTATTGTCCATAATATTTTGAAAGATAAAATTACTTATATTTTTTTAAAAATGATTAACATATGCTTATATTAGAATATAATTATTCTATAATTCAATTTAGTAATAGTTAAAATATTTTTTAATTAACTATAATTTTTATTTTAATTGAATAAAAATGATTGAAAATAATACAAATAAATAAACCTTAAGGGGGTAGGTGGGTAATTTTTAAATTATAAGGGATAAGTTTATTTTATACCAATTCTCATGGGTATGTGCCTTTCACCCAATTATAGATATTCAGTCTATGTTTTTTTCATGAACTTGAACTTATATGAAGAAAAATATGTGTTTAGCCCTTAAATTATACTTTATCTTACAATGTGATACATTAAAGAAAGATTATTTAATGAAATCAAATTATCTAAAATGTTATAATTTCTCGAAAAACACTTCCGTTATATCTTATAAGAAAATATTAATTCAACCTTTCAATTCGATAATGCAAATACCTTCTAAGAACACATTACAAGAAAAATCATCAATTTTGTCCACTCTCTAAGTAGTTATTACTTGAAGCTGTTTAAGCTTGAAACCAAATAGGAAACCCCAAGAAGAGTGTGTGTGTGTTTCAAGGGCACTTGGGCTTATTGTTGTGGGTTTTCATCTCAGTGTAACATTTCCCACACATCTCTCGGTTCCCATACGTCCCCGGTGGAACACATTTGCATCTATCGCAGCATGTGATGCAAGCTCTCATGCATAGGTTTGTCCTTGAGTGTAATTTGCACCTTTCTCCACATAAAGGGATGCAATCTGCATGTACAATTTTGATCTAATCATTTATAAATATGGACATGTACTACAACAATAAAGGTTTTTAGTGATAAGTTGAGTAATTTTGTCATAATATTTAAAACTTATCCAATTATATTTTATAGTTTTCTTTCGTAAACGGATTGTGTATGAAAAATTATAAAATTAATTAAATAATAATAAATGTTATAATTAATATATTCTAATAAATTAAATTAATTCAAATTACGATTTAACCTAAATGCTATTTTTGTAGAAAAAATAATAATAAAAGTTTCTTGCCTAGTGTAGTGGTTAGGTGCTACACTCTTCTCCTAAAGATTGCATGGTGTGCATGTGTTATCAATTGTTAAAAAATATTATAAACAAATACTACATTCCTTGTAATCACCTTCAAATTATTAAAAAAAAATTGATTCTTAATTTAAATATGTAATTGTGATAAAATACTTGTCATTGTTAAGTTTTTTGTGTCAATAAGTGTTGTAAAAAAATATAAATAATTATGACGAATTTTATAAAAGTTTTCATTAATATAATAGTGATATAGTTATCAGTGACATGGGTTAAGATTCCAAAAAAAAAAATAGTCATTGTAAATTGCGATTAAAATTGCATCGGTGATGTTTAGACAAAATCTGATGCTTCTGTTTTAGATTGGGCCAAACATGGATGATTTCTTACCCTTCCTTGTTTTAACCGGTGGAAGTGGTGGACTTGGTGGTTTGTAAGGGGGAGGAGGAGTTGTAGTTGGAGGTGCCGGAGTTGTAGGTTTATACGGTGGAGTTGGTGCCTTGACTGGTGGTGCAGGAGCTGGGGGTGTTGGTGAGGGTGGCTTCACTGGGATTGGAGCTGCTGGTTCAGGTACTTTAACATATTTCATCTGCAAATGAATATGCAACCAAAGAAATTAAGCTGAAGAAGTTTGGGCCACAAGGAATAAGTTTTCATATGAGCATTGTCTGATCGGAAAACTAACCTCAATCTTCTCTTCACTCTCATTAGTTGAAACCTGTGTAGCAAGCAGCAGAAGGGTAACCAATAGAAATAACTGAGCTTTGGAAGCCATTTCTGAATGCTCACTCTTTTTATGCATCACTCACAAACTCTCTCTCGCTTTAAATAGAGTTTCACATGGTGGAACGATTCATGTTTATTCGCGTTCGGGTGTAAGTGTTAGATACGAATATATCTAATAATTGAATTCGTATTTATATTCGTATTCGTATTTATATTCGTATTCGTATTTGTATTTATATTCGTATTCGAGTTATTCATGTTTAATAGAAATCCAAATAAAAATAAAATAGGGAATTTTGTGAGCCGAAAAGCTTCAAATAAGTGACTCTTTAAGGAATTTTATGAGCTGAAAAGTTTCAAACAAGTGACTTGATGTAGTCATTGAACCTGCATAATGATTGATCATGGATGGGATTCTTGTACATGAATTAGAGCATGTGTTTTGCATTACAGTCTAAGTTAAGCAATTGTTTTCAAAATCCTTCTACTATCCCTACATTATGGCTTTAGTCCTTATATTCTAAATTCATTATTTTTAATTTCTATACTTTTTAGAATTTGAAATTCTGATTTTGATCCAAATAATAGTTAAGCAAGGTCTCAGGTTTGAGTTCTTGTGTATCCAGAAAATACCCGTTAGGAGACTCACCCACCAAAGTCAGGGGTGGGAGGCGGGTTGATCCGAATTAATCAAGGTAAAACCTTAGAATTGGTCGGAAAAAACTCATTGAGTAATTGGGTGGAAAGTCCTTTTTTTCTTCTTAAGGTTCTAAATTCAATCAGTTATGTTTACACTAACAATGATTAAAAAACTATGAATAAATAATACTTAACATGTGAATGTTCAATATCAAAAGATTAAATTATCTTTAAACATATATTATCGCGTTCTTATCCTAGATTAATAATAATAATAAAATCAAATTCAAAAAGCTTGAAAAAGCCTGCCATTACAGCTGGACTCTGATCTCATCTGACTCTCATGAGAAGGTCCAATTTAAGAACTCATAAGTGGAGGGCATGCAAGTGGGATTATTTATTCCCTACTTAACATGTGATGTCACATGTAATGAAACAACGGTAGCAATGATAGTTCATAGCACGTTCACCATTGATACAAATACAATGGTTTTGGAATTTGAAGGGATTGATAATGTAAAACAGAAAATGTGTTGAAATTCTTCTAGAAATAGATACTCCCCATTGATATAGACTATCACGTTATCCGGATGTAAATTTTATATATACATTCTATATAAATTTATTATTTTTTATGCATCATAAATCATGGATAGATTAAATAGATGTTAAGGGTTGGGTCATACCTTTAAAAATTTTAAATCTTCATATAATTTAATTATTGTCTTTATATTTTCGATTGTTGATCTAATTTTGTGTCTTTAAAATTGTATAATTTTATATATTTAAATTGTTAAATTACTAGTTAAATTCATACCCCTGATATAAAACTTTGAATTCATTTTTCATAGATTAAAAAAATAATTGAATACAATATAAGATAGCATGGGATAAGATGCACATGTTTTTTTACTTGGGATGGAGATGACATCCAATGTAGGTTTCTTTTCATTTTTCTTTTTTCAGAGAAACTGAACTTTAAAACTAGGAAGGGATTAAAGAAATATCAATGAAAATTGTTGGGTTGTGGGACAAAAATCTATCAAATCTTTTTGGTTTAGGTCACTTTTGTTCCCAAGAAATGGCATGTGGATACCAAGTTCATTCCAGGTCCAAAAATGTCATGACAAAATTTTTAAATCATTAAGTCCAATAATTTTGTATCACTAAAACCCATATATATATATATATATATATATATATATATATATATATATATATATATATATATATTCTTTAGCGGCTCATATTATATCTGTCTTAATAATATTGTATCTAAAATTTAAACTTGAATTATTTAACTATTCTCTGCAATGAAGAAAATATTAACTGAAACAGTTGTATGGTACGGTGAGTATTGAATTTGACAATTTGAGATATATTTTTATTTAATACAAAAATAAATTATTAAATTATACATCAAAAAATATTTTAGTGACTAAAAAATTTTTTGTTAAAAATAAGTATATAATATTTTTTACATTATATTTTTAGGTGTTCGAACGTTAACAACCGTTAAAAATCTTTGTTAAGTGACACCTGTCACATTCTAATATTTTTGAGAATTTATTTAAAAAATTTTTAAAAATAAAAATATATTTTTATGTAAAAAAAATCTCAAACAACGGCTCGTCTTCCTTCTCCCTCCCTCCTTCCATAGTAGTCAGACATCCAATTGTGATTGTCACCACCACCGTTATCAACATCGGCGTCGACCTCCTATCAAACCCCTGTTAGTATTTTATTGTAATTTGTCACTATTTGTCGTGGAGAAGTATTCAAAGATTCGTTGGATTTTAAGTCACTTCTATTGTTCTTCGTCGAATTTGGCAGGTTCTGACATCCATAGGCTACACTACCACCACCACTCGAACACCATACAATTTCGATCAAAACTCAATCTTTCGACGACGACAATGATGGCTATAGATAACCGATAACAATTGATAATAGAGTTGAAATGAGAATTTTAATTTTTTTAGAGTTTTTTTTATAATTTCATTGTAAATTTAGGTTTTTCTAAATAAATTAAGCTTTTCTAATTTTTATTTTTATTATTAAAAATTAAAAAATATAACAATAAACACATAAAAATATAATTGAAAATATTAATCACCTGTTTTTAATAAAAAAATTAAACACTAAAATGTTTCTAGAAATATAATTTAAATATTTATTTTTGTATTAAACTTTTTTTTTCTTTTATTGGTTATTTATAAAGAATGAGACAATAATAGGCGTGGGCCAGATTGAGGTCAAATCCACTTTTTTTCTTTTCAGGTTTTGCTCAAACTAATAATATCAATGTACCAGCATTTTGAGCTGTAATCTGCTTTTTTTTTATCCCCAAGTAGCAGCTTACAAAAAAATGATTTATTTTCAATATAAGTTTATTTAAGTTTCAAAATTAGTAATTTTGATAAGATTCTTACATCTTACACTATTTATATATTGATTTTTTTATATATTTAAATATAAATTTTAAAATATGAATTCATTGAATGATTAAATATAAATTCCGTATATACATGTTATTTTCGTTCAACCTAACTTGTACTCATACATGTCTTCTTCATATACTACACATAACTTTTCTTTTCGAATAAAATTCGTACAATGTTTTATATTTTTTTCCCATTCTTCCATTATGTCCCAACCTTTGGACAACTATATCACCACGTAGGTGAAGTTACATCCTGTAATGAACACTTTAGAAGATATGTTTTTGCCGTAGGTGATAATACAAAAAAAAAATAGTTATTTACAAATATGAACGACTCTTAACAAAATTTAAGTCCATGATTTGGATTAGTCAAAGCCTATGTATAATATCGATATCATATATATGATTGATCAAAATCCTATCTAAGCCAACTCATAAATAGAGGTGTGCATTTTTTTATACGTATATTTTTCAATCTGAAATTTTGGACATTCGAAAATTTCGAACCACAAAATTTGTGATCCGTATCCGATCTTAAAAATTCGGATATCCAAATTTTTGAATATTCGTATAAACTTCAATTTGATAAAAAATTTAATTTTAAGTTAACATTTTTTAATACATATTAATGATATAATTTCCAATTTTTTAAGTGAGAAGTACCATGAATTTCTTTTATGACACGAGAAAAATGATTTTATGTATATATTTTAAATTTTACAACTTTAATCTTGACATTGATACTTAAATTTTAGTATCAATATCGAAGATATAACATCGATACCTCATGAATGAGTATCGATACCATGAGAATAATATTGATACTAAAACTCAAAAAATGACAACTTCAAGTTTAAAAATCACTCTCAACACCCCTCCAAACACTCGATTGAAGGTATTACTCAATTTGTGATGCTTTTGAGACTAGTGTTGGGTCATCTAACATTACTTTTACACATGGTCAACAACACATTCGTCAATTTGACCAATAAACATGCTTAACACTCAAAATACTCGACATGCATCGTACCAATAAAGCAAAACATTAAATTTATAAAATGTAGGAAACGTATAGGAGTTTAGAGTTTGCTGTCTTATTAAAAATCACCAAAGAACCTTCATTGCCCACTTTTTACCTCCTTTTAACACTTGAAGGCTCCCCCGCCACTTACACAAATCAAACAAGTGTCAATGAAACTCTAATCAAACACCATATTGAAGGGAGGTAAAGCTACAAATGTAGAACATATGAACACTACTGTGTAAATGGTCTAAAGAAGCTTCCCAAAGCTCAAAGACTCCAAGTAGATTCACAATAACTTTTGAGATGATGGTGAGCATTTCCTTAAAACTTATGGAGTGAAAATGATCATTCTTACCTCCTTAAATCTTGTTTGATTTATTTGAATGCAAAACATCCCTCTTTTGATTCCAAAGTTCTTTATTTTTTATGGGGAGAAAAAAAGGGAGAGAAGAGGAGCTCACTCTCATACCCTTATGTCCCTATATCCCAAGTCCAACAAGCAACACTTTGGGTGAATTCTAGCATTAATTTCTTTCAATAGGTTAATTACACTTTTAATCCTTCTATTTCATCTCCACGTCAATGGTCACTTTTTATGATCAATCCAGTCTAATCCCCACTTGATTAAACTCAAACTTTGGTTAATAAGTCTAATCACATTTCAAATTGATCTATCTATGAATCTGATCAACACTTGAATTTGACTCAGAAATTCGAATCATTATGCTTTGAGAAAAAAATAACTACATTTTCATTTTAAATTAAACTATTTTATTTTATATATGAATAATATTTTATTATTTATTATTTCATTATAAGAAAATAAATATATCATTATATTAAAATTAAATAAAAATTTTAAATTGATAAATTTCAATAAAGTATGGAATTACACTTTATGTTCATTTTGACTAATACTTTATTATAATTTAAAATATTATTTTCATTATTATATCATAGCTAAATATAAAATTTTAATAAATCTTAATCTTTCTCACCTTTATAAATATAACTACTCAAAAATAGATCATCAACAAAGGTATATCCCCTTTAAGTTACTTAAATCACCTGATGGATTCTAAATCATTTCTTCCTTAAACTTGAGAAAGCATTTATATTATTATATTAAAACTAAAAAAATTAATAGATTAAGCCGATAAATATTGAATTACAATCTAAGTTAATTTTTAACTACACTTTATCTTGATTAAACTATTGAAATTTACATATAAAGAATTTATTAATATAAAATATGAGATATGATCTAATTACATAATGTAAAGAATTTTAACTTTACATCTTTTTAGGATTGTTGGATGAGAGAGATCAAAGACTAAAATTGATAGTAAGAAATGAGAAAATATTCACTGAAAAAAAGAATAAAGAGTCAATCTCATCCTTTAATTTTCCCTCATCCAATGATTCTAAAAGGTGTAAAACTAAAAGTTTTATACTAGCTGTGAATAGGGGTGTGTAAAATAGTCCGATCTGGTTTTTGATTTTTGGATAATTCGAATTGAATATTTGATTTTTTTTAAATAATTAGATCAGATACGAATCGACTAAATTCTAATTTCAAATTATCCGAAAATCTGATAAAAATTGTGCCTTTAAAATATATATAACCTCTAGGTCTGATAAATAGTTAATCTACTAGCCTAACAGGTCAGCCATAATCTAACTTAAACTAACGGAATTGGTTCAAGCGGTAAGTAGTTTGATATCGCTTAAGTAATGACTCAGGTTCGAGTCCTTGTGTATGCAGAAAATCCTTGCTGGGAGACTCACCCACCAAAACCAGGTGTGCGACCCGGGTCAGTCCAAACAAGGTGAGACATTGGAACTGGAGTACAACCAAAAAAAAATACCTCAACCTTTAATTTGAGTTTCTCCAAATTCTAAAATTTTTGCAGACCAACCTCGCACACGATATGAAATACGAAGAATGATACTTATCTCTCCATTATAGTTCATAAATAATTAATAATAACTAAAAAGAGAAAAGAAAGAGATGCTGGTTTTGTATTGTAGTAGGTTTTGATTAAATAAAAAATACTTAAAATTCATTATCTACAGATTTTACAGTTTGTTATTTCTCCGATAGTATTAACTAACAACAAAATGTTTTGAAAGTAAAATAAATAAGAAATGACAGTGAGTGCATGTAATATCATATTTAACGAGCATGCAATTGAAAAACAAGAAAATGCCTATATATTTAATTTTTGGTAAATTAATTTTTATGTTCGGATTTAGATATCCGGTTTTTCAGATCGGATATGGATCGCAATTTTGATGATCAAAATTTTATGATATCTGAAATTTCTGATTATATAATATCCGATATCTAATAATGAACACCCCTAGCTGTGAGTGGATCCTAACCCATAAAATATACTCCCTTCGTCCGCTAAATCTTTTTTTACTTTTAAAATTATCTCATTTAAAATATCATATTAAAAATATCAACAAACAACAACACTTATATTTTCTTTTTACTCTTATATATTTTACTCTTTTACATCTATCAAAATAAATTAATCAAATATATCAATAACTTTTTAAGAATAATTCTATCATTTTGATAAGATATATCTCTTAAAACTATGTGTATAATCATATAAAACATAAATTATGGGCTGGAGGGATTTTTTGTTACATGAAATAAACATATATAATTAATAAAACAAACTGATAAGCACGTAAATACACGCGCAACGCGCGTGGAGAGAGAAATTAATTTATATAAAATTTAGAGTTAATTGCATTAAATTTCTCTAAATTATAATTTATATTTTTAGGGTTTAATAAAAAAAATAAGTGTCCAAACTATGCTTCGAAAAATATTTTAGTGTTTAAAGAATTTTTCGTTAAAAATATGTGTCTAAAACTTCAAATATTATATTTTTATGTGCTTGAACGTTAACGTCGTTAAATATCTTCATTCCCCCTTCTCCTTCCATAATCGTCGACCGATTAGTCGTGACCATCACTGTCACCATCATCAACATCGGGGTCGACCCCCGATCAAACTCTCATTAACCTTTTGTAGTAACATGTCACCGTTTACTGTGGAGGGGTGTTCAAAGGTATCGGTTTTTAAGTCACCGTTAGGGATGGGCATGGGTCGGGTCGGATTTTTGATCCACCAGACTTGACCCGAGAACAATGACTCCTCCACCCGAGATCCGACCCGACCAGCATGAAATAAGATTTCACCCGACTCGAACCCATCCCGATATATAACTTAAAAACCCGACCCGAAATAATAATAAAAATATTATTTTTATTCAATAATAACAACGACGCAATTGAAAAAAGTATATATAGAGGTGTATTATTGTAATTATTCCTAAATATATAAGGTAAAATTATATTTTTTTGGGTCGGATATTTTTCACCCTAAACCCGACCCAACCCGAACATTACATTTAAAAAACTGACCCGACCCAAACCCCATTTTTTTAACAAAAAAACCCGACCTGACCCGATCGGGTCAGGTCAGGTGGGTCGAAACCCGTCAGGTTCGTGTCCCATGCCCATCCCTAGTCGCCGTTCTTCGTCGATTTTGGTCGATTCTGACGTCTATAAGCCACATCGTTTCCACCATTCGAACCATCATGCAATTCTGATCAAAACCCAATTGTTCGACGATGCGATGATGGCATTAAATGACCAACGATCGTTTGGGTTAGGAAATTAAAATTGGGAATTAGCGATTTGGATTTCGGGGATTTTAGATTTTGGGTGACAGTAAGGACGATAATTGATCAATGAGTGGATGGCGACGGGAGGATGACCGTTCGACGATGACGATGGTGGCCAGAGATGGCTGGCGACGATTAGTAATGGGGTTGAAATGAGATATTTTAGTTTTTAAGGGTTTTTTTTTATAATTTTAGTAAAAAATTATTATTTTTAATTTTTTTTATTTTTAATTAAAAATAATATTTTTATTATTAAAAATTAAAAAGTAAACCGTTGGCATTTAATAGTGTAATCGAGAAACTTTATACATATATTTTTAACGAAAAATTCTTTAAATACTAAAACGTTTTCGAGACAAAATTAGACTACTTATTTTTTTATTAAGCTTATTTTAAATTGATCCTCAAACTTTAAAACATTTTTATTTTATCACTTTATTGGGCCTAAAGAAAACCATTCAACATTTATCCAACAAATTGTCAAATTTAGCTCATTGGTCCTAAAAGTAGCCATGAATGATGGTTAGTGCTTTTCTAGTTTAGACTGAATTTTATTTAATATTTTAGCACGGACTATGATTTTTACTCCAAAACCGATCTTTTTTATCCTATCTTGATAACTCCAAATTTTTTATAATTCAATTTTTGTAAGTCTTACAAAAAAATTGACTCGTCTCACTATTATAGTTTTTGTTCATCCCAACGATAGATAGACATCCGCGATTATAAATTCATGGAAAAACTCAGTTTTATACAGAATAATAAGAGTTAATTGTAACATATGTTCTCGAATTATGACTTTTATTTTAAATTAGTATCTAAATTTTTAAACGTTTCAGTTTCATTTTTAAACTATGGATATCATTCTAAATTAGTCCTAAAACTTTTAAACATTTTATTTTCATTCTCAAAGTCAAACTATGAACTTCATTCTAAATTGTACAAACTTTTTGAATATTTCAATTTCATCCCTAACTATACATATATATATATATATATATGCTAATCGCATCCTTTATTAGTAAAATTGTTAGGCTAAGTTATATTAGTATATGTTTGAAAAAAAATTAGTTTAAACTATGCTCAAAACTAATTACATATTTGGATGGCTTTGGGGAAGAAATTGAATGAGTTTTGGGACCAATTTAGAATGAGGGTCATAATTTAGGGATGAAGTTAGAATGTTTAAAAGTTTAAGGATTAATGTAAAATGAAAGTAATAGTTTAAGGATGAAATTAAAAAATTTAAAATCAAGATAATAGTTTGGGGACATATGAGATAATTAACTCGAATAAGAATGAAAATAATTATTCATACACAGTTTACTTGTAGAAGTATACAATAAACTCAACTTTTTAATCTCTAATGATTAGACAGCAGTGTTTTTCTATCAGTTTGATGTCCATGGAAACCAATCCAAACTCTGTATATGCACACAAAAATTATAAGTTGAAAAAAAAAAAAAAAAAAAAACTAGGTTGTGTTTTTAACTTATTTGTTCTCCAATCAAATCCAAGCCCACAACTAGGAAAGTCAAGCCTTGAAACAACAAGAAATAGAAGTGAACTCCATGTGCAGACAACAAGCTTCTTGCTGCAGCAGTGAGTAGGAGAAGAGCCAATGCTAGCTCTTTCCTGTACAGCTTGTTTCTCTTCTTCAAAGGCCTGATTTCCTCTTGTTTTTTGAGTTTATTCAACGTCTCCAACCCGGATTCCGAGTGCCTCCGAGTGATCTTCTCTTCGTTCAAAGATTTCGATTCCCACTCCGCTAAGGCCACCAAGTCGGACTCCGATGATTGACCTGTTTTCTTTGTTACTACCCATTCGTAGGCACTTCCGAGCTGAAACAGCCCCGAGATCATGGCGTTGAATTTCGTGACCGACATCGTGTTTTCCAAGAGAAGATAAGGGACCAAGAATGGGAAGGATTTCGGGGCCGGGAGTATGTTTAGGAGTGACGTGAAAATCGGGACATAACAGATAACCCAAAGGGGGAGTTCGGCTTCAGGAATGAACATTGTCAATGGGAGTATGATGCAGAACAATGTGAAGAGCAGAATGGAAGTATAAGTTTCCTCAGTAGGAAAAACAGGAAAATCCAGTTGGCCTTCTTCGATATTGGAATCTGCATCGATGAACGCAAATCGTTATGTTTGTTTAATGGATCGGATCGATATATGATGCTAGAAAAAGGGAAGTAGTCGAACCTTGGATCTCACAATGGCAGGAAGACATAATCGAAACAACTGCATCGGACCCGAATGCCAACGGTGCTGCTGTTTTCTGTAGGCCTCATAAGATTCGGGCAGTTCACAAACCACTTTGACATCATTGAGGAAGATGAACTTCCATCCGTTTAAATGCGCTCGAACCGCGATATCCATGTCCTCAACAGTTGTTCTCTCGAGCCAGCCACCGGACTCCTCCAAGGCCTTGATCCTCCACACGCCTGCGGTCCCGTTGAATCCGAAGAAGTTAAGGAAAGCACCGTTCACTTGCTGCTCGACTTCAAAATGGAAGCAAAGATTGATGTTTTGAAGCCTTGTGAGCAAATTCTCATCTTTATTTACAAATGACCAACGCGCCTGAACTAAACCAAGCTCAGGATCACCCTGCAATGCAGATCAATATCTTTTTAAATCATTACAGAAAGTAAAACGAACCCGAAATCCGAATCTTTCAATCGGACTTTCGTCAAATACCTTGAAGTGAGGCACAATTTGCTTGAGGAAATCGGAGTTAGGCTGGAAATCTGCATCGAATATTGCGACAAACTCGTAGTCCTTGACATAGTCACAGGCCATTGCCGATTTAAGGTTGCCGGCTTTGTATCCAGTTCGGATTAACCGATGTCGGTAGATTATGTTTACACCTTTCTCACGCCATAACGAAACTTCATCATTGATCAAAAGCTGTAAATTGCCATCATCTGAATCATCTAGCACTTGAATTAGAATCCGGTCTTTAGGCCAATCAAGTTGACAATTGATTGCGCAAATACCGGGGGGGGGGGGAATACCAAGAATTACTTCAAAAACAGATCGAGAAACAATGAAAATGAATGGATTTGAAAGGCTAAAATCCTCACCTCTCTTTCATTGCACATTGGAATCTGGACTAGAACCATGGGGAAACTCGAGGCATCTTCATTGTCATACGCATCTCCATTGATTATGGGTTTCAAGTTGTTATATTTAATCCAGAAACAACCCAGACAAAGAATGATTCGATCGAGAGACTGAATCAAGAAGAGAACGATGCAAAATTTGGACATAGTTAGTGTAAAGAATAAAAGATTGTTAGGAATGTTAGAAATCAGTTAGGGAAGTTAGAAATTGTTAGAGGATCAGTCAGGCAGTTTACCTTAGTTGTAAATGCTATATAAGTGATATAAATGAGATAAATTAATATATTTAGGCATTTCCAGTAATCCCCTTGCTTTAACATGGTATCAGCCTAATTTCGATCCTTTTGTTTTGTGGCTCCTGCTTTTGCCTCTTTTTCATTTTGCTCCTTTTCACCTGATTGTTTTTTTCCCCAAATTTTTTCTTTCTCTTCTCTCGACAATGCCATCTGCAGAGGAAATTGACTTCACTCACTTACTCTATCTCCACCCATCCGATATGCCTGGGCTTTTGCTCGTTTCTTAGCCGTTGATTGGCTTAAAAAACTACGGTGTTTGGAGTCGTTCACTGAAGATTGCATTACTTGCGAAAAACAAGCTAGGGTTTATCGATGGTTCCTGTCAACGAATCGATTACAGTGGTGCGTTGCAAGTGCAGTGGGATAGGTGTAATGCCATGGTTCTATCTTGGATCTTGAATGTCGTCAGCAAAGATTTATCAGCCGGACTCGTGTTCGCCTCCAGTGATGCTTTAATTTGGAATGATTTGCAGGAACGATTTGATAAAATTGATGGCTCTCGCATATTTTTTCTACATCGAGAGATTTCTACTCTCTGTCAAGGTGAATCTACCATTTCTGCTTTTTTTAATCGGTTGAAGATGTTGTGGGATGAGTATGAATCCTTGATCCCGTTTACTGCCTGCGATTGTGATGTTTCTCAGCAGAATATGAAACACCTTGTTCAACAAAAATTGTTTCAATTCTTGATGGGATTAAACGAGTCTTACTCAACGATTAGTAGCCAGATTCTGCTTATGCAGCCCCTACCTACGGTGAATCAAGCTTATTCCATGATCATTCAAGAGGAATCGCAGCGTTCTCATCTCTCTATAGCTGATGTACCTGATTCGATGGCTTTGTACTCCAGTTCTGCTGCTTCCTCTGAGCGAAAACGTTTTTCTGGTACTTGCGATTACTGCAAGATCAAAGGTCACAAGAAGGACCAATGCTACCGTTTAATTGGGTTTCCTCCCAATTACAAGTTTAGTAAGAAGAAAACAGCTTCAAATGTTGTGGCAAATTCAACAGTTTATGTTGATCCGGTGGATGCTCCCACTCGACTCAATTCAACAGTGTGTTCTCCTCCACTGTTTACTAAGAACAATATGAACAAATCTTGCAGTTGCTGAACAAACAACCTGTTGAATCTGCTGTTAACCTTGCAGGTACATTTACTAACGATCCTTTACATTTCAATGCTTCACTTAAATGGATTGTTGACACAGGAGAAACATACCATATTGTATTTGATTTTAAGAGCCTGAATTCTTTTATTCCTTGTGGTTCCTCTACTCGATTCATATGTTTTCCTGATGGAAAAAAGGTTCCTGTCACTCATCTTGGTTCCTGTAACTTTACTTCAGATTATAGCCTTGATAATGTTCTTGTTGTTCCACAATTTAAACATAATTTATTGTCAGTATCACGGCTCACTCTCGATCTTGGTTGTTCCTTTACCTTTTACCCTGACTTTTGCCTTCTACAAGATCTCTGCATTGGAAGGATGAAGGGGATTGGTAGGCAGTCTAGAGGATTATATTTTTTTGAGTCTGCTTCTTTTGCTTATGGTTTGTCTGTTCCTCAGCCCCCAGTTTTAAATCGTTTTTCCTTTACTGCACCCTGTATGAATTCTTCCAAGCTTGACACTTGTATTTGACATGCTAGATTAGGGCATGCTGCTTTATCTACAATGAATAAAATAGACAGTTTGCAGTCTATTAAGTTTCAGCATGATTTGGTGCATAAATGTTCTGCTTGTCCCTTAGCTAAACAAAATAGATTGCCTTTTCCTATAAGTACCTCTAGGTCGGCCATCCATTTTCAACTAATTCACATTGACTTATGGGGTGCGTATAGAATTTCTACACACAGTGGTCATAGGTTTTTTCTTACTATTGTTGATGATCACACTAGGATGACTTGGCTATATCTGTTGAAGCACAAAAATGATGCTCTTTTCTCTTTAAAACAGTTCATTTCCTTAGCCAAAACTCAATTTTCTACCTATGTTAAAGTAATTAGAAGTGACAATGGCTCTGAATTCTTTAATTCAGAATGATCCCCTTTCTTTTCTTCCCTTGGTATTGTTCATCAAAGTTCCTGTGTGGGCACTCCTCAGCAGAATGGTGTTGCTGAAAGGAAACATAGACACATCTTAGAGGTTGCCCGAGCTCTTCGTTTTCATTATAATGTTCCTATTAAATTCTGGGGTGAGTGTGTACTCATTGCATGTTCCATTATCAATAGGCTTCCCACCTCTGTGATTAAATGGAAAACACCATTTGAAATGCTTTATCACCAACCACCATCTTTGTCTCATCTTAAAGTCTTTGGTTGTTTATGCTATGCAACAAAGCCGCACTATAGTGATAAATTCTCTTCAAAAGCTATTCCTGCTGTGTTCTTAGGTTACTCTGCTACTCAAAAAGGTTACATTCTCTTTAATCTTGACTTAAAATTTTTTTTTGTTAACCGAGATGTCATCTTTCATAAAAATGTTTTTCCATTTAAATTTGCTTCCTCCAATCAATCTTTTTTTCCTCCTCATCCTGCCATACTTGACTCTGATTTTTTGCAACTCTCGTTTCCTTCCTCATTTAACCAAACTCCTTCCTCAGATTCTGTTTTGCCTCAGCCTCTTCAGAAATCCCCACTAATCCTTCTTCAACTAATTCAGAGGATCTTTCTAATGCTTCAACAGATGTAGTTCCCATTATTATTCCTCATGCTTCTGTTCCTAACACTGAGACTACTAGAACATCTTCTAGAATTTCTAAACCCCCATCTTGGTTACACGATTATGTTCATGCCTGCCAATCTACTTCTCCCTCAGGTCAGTATCCCATATCTCACTTTATTTCTTATTCTCATTTACCAAAACATACACAATCCTTTGAACTTTCTGTTTCTCATTTCCCTGAACCAAAAACTTTTCAAGAAGCCCAATATGATCCTAGATGGATTAAGGCAATGCAAGAGGAAATTCATGCTCTTGAGTTAAATAAAACTTGGTCTCTTGTTCACTTGCCCCTAGGAAAAGTATGCATTGGATGTAAATGGGTATTTCGTGTTAAGTTCAAAGCCTCCGGTGAAGTTGAGAGGTTCAAGGAAAGACTTGTGGCTAAGGGTTATAATCAACAAGAGGGAGTTGATTTTGTGGATACTTTTTCTCCTGTTGCTAAGCTTACCACAGTTCGTTTTGTTCTTGCACTTGTTGCCATTTTTGCTTGGCCTTTATGGAAAATGGATGTTCACAATGCTTTCTTGCAAGGTGATTTACTTGAGGAAGTTTACATGGAGTTGCCTCAAGGTTTTTGTAGTCAGGGGGAGAATGTTGTGTGTAGACTACAAAAGTCTCTCTATGGCTTAAAGCAAGCCTCGAGACAATGGAATGCCAAGCTCACAGAAGCCCTTATTTCAGCAGGATATAGTCAAAGTAAACTTGACTATTCTATGTTTACTAAGAGACAAATGGATTGTATAGCAGTACTTCTTGTTTATGTTGATGATCTCCTAATCACAGGAAATGATGCTAAGATGATTTCAGAGTTGAAAGGGGTGCTGCATAAGAACTTCAAGATGAAAGACTTGGGAGAACTGAAGTATTTTCTGGGCTTGGAAGTTTTGAGAACAAAAGAAGGGATATTATTAAATCAGAGGAAGTATGCCCTTGAGCTTATTCAAGATGCAGGGTTAGGGGGTGCAAAACCTATTGTAACCCCCTTAGAACAGAATACTAAGCTCACTACAGTGGAATATGATTATTCCATGAAACAAGACAACAAAGGTGAGGATTGTTTAACTGACAAAGCAGAATTTCAAAGGTTAATTGGCAGGCTGCTTTATTTGACACATACAAGGCCTGACATAGCTTTTTCAGTTCAACATCTTAGCCAGTTCATGCATCATCCGAAGAAAGAACACATGGAGGCAGCTCTTAGAGTGATAAGGTATATAAAGAATAATCCTGGGTTGGGAATTTTCTTGAAAGCTTCAAGTAGTTGTCAGCTGGTGGCTAGTTGTGATTCGGATTGGGCAACATGTCCAATGACAAGGAAGTCAGTAACATGTTTCTGTGTAAAGCTAGGTGATTCGCTAGTTTCATGGAAATCAAAGAAACAAAGTACCATAGAGAGATCTTCAGCAGAAGCTGAGTAAAGAAGTATGGCAGTAACAACTTCAGAACTAATCTGGTTGCAAGGTTTGTTAAAGGAGCTTGGTGTCAACAATATTCAACTAGCAAAGATCTTCAGTGATAGCAAAGCAACCCTACAAATTGCAACAAATCCTGTGTTTCATGAGAGAACAAAGCATATCGAGATAGATTGCCATTTCATAAGAGAAAAAATTCAGCAAGGCTTAGTTCAAACAGAATTTGTATCAACTGCAGAGCAACAAGCAGATATTCTGACAAAGGCTCTTGGTGTTGCTCAACATAAGTATCTCTTATCCAAGTTGGGAGTTGAAGATGTATTTCACTTCCCAACTTGAGGGGGAGTGTAAAGAATAAAAGGTTGTTAGGAATGTTAGAAATCAGTTAGGGAAGTTAGAAATTGTTAGAGGATCAGTTAGGCAGTTTACCTTAGTTGTAAATGCTATATAAGTGATGTAAATGAGATAAATTAATATATTGAGGCATTTCCAGTAATCCCCTTGCTTTAACAGCACCAATGGAGCAATATAATCGACTCTAAATGACAGCCATGTCATATAACACCATTGAAGGAGACCTTGCACTTCCCACGGCTGAATGATGCTCAAATTCCATTTCTTCAAATGGGCAACGACTTCCAAAGTCAAAGCCAATATCGAGATGAAAAGGAACGCTTTGATGAATCTATACAATCTTCTGTTCTTGGTCTCTTCTTCGCTCAGACCGGATAAACCGATCCGTTTCGTGACCGATGAAGCCATGGTTTTGAAAGCCATTGGAAGCCATGAAAGACAGGCGAAAACTCTGTGGGCTTTGAGGAGAAGGAACCAGGTGAACTGCTTTGGACTCACTGCCTTTTGTTTCTCGAGAAGTAGAGTTGAGTCCGAGCCATTGATTTCCAGTATGGAGAACTTGTTTGGCTTCTGAATGGTAACCACAACTGAACTCGGAGCCATTTTAAAAACAGATGAGAGAATCACTGGATTCAACAAAATCCAGATCAAAATTCAGCAAAAGAATAAAAAACAAAAACTGGGTTTTCAATTCCGAGATCTGGGAAAGACAGAGAACACAAAAAGATGCCAACTTTTATATGTTCACCATTTTTGAAAAACTGGAAAGATGAAGTCAAAGCATTATGGAAGAGAGGGGATTAGAGTTACATATGAGAGAAAGGAAGGGGAAGTTTGAACACTGATAATAGTTTTCAGTGAAGCATTAATAAAGGAAAACAGGAAAGCTCCTGTTTACTTGCATATGTGGCTAGAATTTGAAGATCTAAAAAGAAAACCCAAAATTAAATTAAAAGATGGAAAAATGATTGAAAAATATTTATTGGACCAAATCCAGCTTTGACATGTGACCAATGTTCACAGGAATCTGGTCATGACCTCAAATCTCATGAAATGATTAAGTCAAAGCCAACAAAAAAAAAATGTGAATCCATGACAACTAGGTACAGCCAAAGTGCAGATCACCTTGCTATACTGTTTTGGGATTTTCCAGATTTACCTTGATCGCTGTCTGTATGTATCCATTTAGAATTCGTTTAGTTCACATAATATAAGATTATTGGCGGAAATAAAAGATTATCAGAAAATAGGATTACTGTGAATGTTGTATTTTGTGTTTGGTTGGTTTAACAGGAATGTAAGATTACCGTGTTTGGTTAAATGAATAAAAGATTATTGGAATACATATTTGATCAAATTATCCTTATTATATATTTGTTTTTTAACAAATTAGAAAATATTTATATATTTTCTTTAAAAAATTTAAATTTAAAAAAATTATATAATTTTTTTACAAAATTAAAAATATAAAAAGGTTTAATGAAAGGGTAAAATTTTATTTTAACCCCTGAACTTCATATAAAATTTTAATTATATGTTTTTTTGTAAATATAAAATAGTTTAAGGATAAATTTATAATTTAACATTTATAGAATTTTTATTATTCACTGACAGAATAAGGATATTTTTGAAGAAAAAAATTTAAGGGCATTTTAGTTCAAAACACCGATAATCCAACAATACCTAAGGAAAGGGAGGTAATGAAATTCCCGGTAATATACCCAAAAAAATCCATTATTGGTAATGTAAGATTACCGGGAATGACATTCCCGGCCAACCAAACGGGGGAATGTGGATTCCCGGCCAACCAAACGGGGAATATAAATTCCATTCCCGTAAGAATCTCACATTCCCCCAATCAAACACACCCTTAAGTTATAAAATCTAATGTTGGGTTACTTACCCGGTCAAGTTAAGATTATTTTAGTGATGCATGAAAAATGAATCAAAATCGAAATAATATATATACAATTCAATTATGTTAAAAATAAAATTCACGTGCAACTTTTATATTTACATATTCAAGAAAGAACTTACTTACATTCATAATTCATGTAATAAGAACATGAAATTCAATAATTTAATTGTTAAAATATAAATGATAAAAAATTATGACAGTGCGTAAACTCACTTAATTTGACATTCACGTAAGTGAATAGTGACATTCTTTTGTGCCGCAAAATTAAATGTTATTTCGGGTTAGATGATAAAATTATTATTCACCACGGATTTGAGCAGATACTGATAAACATTCATGGATATCCGGGAAAAGTTTTCAATAATGTGTTCAAAAAAAAGCGCAAAAGAATATATTTTTTCCTCAAATAACGTATTTGTTGGCAATATTACCCAAAAACACTTTAACAAATAAATATTATATGTTAGGCATTATTTCTCCAAATATTATTGATCTAGCATTCTTTTTGACAAAGCGCGAATCATGAGGTGCGCCTTCGTACGGTTCTGTCCGAGTTAGTGTCACGGTGAAAAAGCGCGGATCATGAAGTGCACATTCGTTGAGAAATCTGACATGTGCAGGGAAGGCACATATCATAAGCCCCGCCTTCCATTATTCACGAATTATTATGCACTACATTATTACATGAGTCAACTCTCTTGGAAACCCATTCCTCTCCCTTATAAATACCCCCGAATGCAAACATCAAATCACACCAAAAATTTCTTTCACATTATTCTTTATATCAAGTTAAGTATATTTTATTATAGTTTTTAGAATGTAAAAATATTTTTTTATATTATATTTATTTTATATTTAATTATTTGACCAAATTTTATTGTACTAATTATTTTGTATTATTTTTTTTGGTTGTAAAACGGAAGGCGGGGTCATATCTCGAGATATTTTGCCGATACGGTAACAATATTAAATTATGTTATTTAAATTATTGTGAATTTTTTAGCATTGGTTTGTATTTTAATTTGTATACTATTTATTTAATTAGGTGTATTTCAGCTATTGTTTTTGCATATATAAAACTCTCATTCTTTCAAACTCTCAAACTCTTAAAATGAGGCGTATTTCAGCTATTGTTTACCATGATGGAGAAATTCGGGAAGATGAAACCGGCATTGTCTTTGCATCAAATCATTCAGTCAGAATATCCTTCAAGAGAAACACCACTCTTGAGGAACTTATCACTAAAATTTCAAGGAAGGTTCATATTGGAAGTACTAGAAGAATGTCCTCACTTCAGTACATATTTTCAATTACACTATTTCCGTTAACTTATACAGCGTTCGAACTCTCCAATGATGCCGATGTTACTATGATGGTTGATTCTCAGAATAAAAATTCAAACGCTAATACACAAATGTATGACACATTTGTTGAAGTGTATGCGGTTCGTGGTATGTCATTATGCTCTCACTATGGGCTGGCTCAACAAGCTGATCAAGTTGACAGCCTAACTCAAGTAATGTGTAATGATTTGAACTCGTTAACGGGAAATCCAAATTTTGTTACCATCCCATCAATTTCAATGGGGAGACATTCATCAACAACTTGTTACGATCTCCACCGAAGTGGCTCCACGAACAATTTATATAACAACATTGCTTCCAGTTCAAGGGGAAAACATTTATCTGCCAATTTCTTTGACCTAGTTATAGGGATACCCTCGACACAACAATCTATTCAATACCCATTTGACATGATGCCTACAAGTTCCAGGGGGAGAGATTCAACTGTGAGCTTCTTCAACCTTAATATGGAGATACCTACGACATAACACTCAATTTAAAACCTACACGACACGATGCCTTCAAGTTCAAGGGGAAAACATTCAACTACCATCTTGTTCAGCCTAAATATAGGCATCACAAAGGAACCCTCATCTCTACCAGAAGAACCTATTCGTGAGCCAGTTACGGATGGTGGTGAGAGTGGACTATTCATTGAGCCAGAATCACCATAGTTCAACATGGACTCCGATGATGATGATGTAGATGAAGTTCTCACAAATACAATACACACTGAACCTCCAACACACATGTATAAAGCTGACTGTGGTGCATTGTACTGGCCAAAATTTATAGATATACCTAATGTTGGTGACTACGGATTTAACTCATCAGTCAATGATGGTGAGTTATACATCGGAATAGAGTTTCCATCCAAAGAAAAAGTGACAATTTCTATTAAAAATTACAACATTCGTAATTCTGTTCACTCTAGTGTTGACCGACCCACCATCGAAAAGTATGTCTACTACTGTGTCCAATGTGATAACGGATACATCTGGATGGTTCGTGTATCAAAGAGAAAGAGGAAAACAACATCTGGAAACTAACAATATACAAAGGTCCCCATACATGTTGTGCTAGAGGGATCAACCGGAACTATCCCAACTTGGACTCCGACATTATCTGCCAAGCCATCATGCCCATGGTCAAAGAAAGCTCCCATATAGCTATTGTAGTGATGATTTCAACTATACAGTCTTAATATGGGTACACCATCTCCTACAGGAAAGCATAGAAGGCAAACCAGAATGCCATTAAAAAACTTCGCAACGAGTAGGATTAATCTTATAACGAACTACCAAGTTGGTTTAGGGTAGTGGCAAACTAAATTCTGAGATAATAGTGGACTTCAAAACTTGTCATGCATACCACAATGATCGAGTGCTTCGTGATCTATGCCAATTCTACCGGCTTTTTTGGACTTACACACAGTGCATTAATGCCATGAAATACTGCAAACCCGTTGTTCAAATTGATGGGATATTCTTGTACGGAAAATACAAGCAGGTTTTGTTATTGGTAGTTGTCCAATATGATAATTGCAATATTCTTCTAGTTTTTTCCCTTGTTAAAGGAGAATATACAAATTTTTAGGCTTTTCCCCTAAAAAATTGACGTTTACATGTTGTCACGAGGAAACAAATATGTGTCATTTCAGATCATGGAACTGGGATCAAAGAAGCAATGGAGTCTTTAGGTTCAATGTGGTGCCACCCTATATCCAACATCAGTACTGTATCCGACATATTGCTGCTAATTATCATGAAAAGTTCAAGAAGAATGATGAGCACCAATTATTTATGCGCATAGGTATGTCACAATGTCTAATTTCATTTCTCAATCATTTTCATTTTTTATAGGAACTTAATAGTAAGTACTACACTTGACACTCAGGTTATGAACTATTACCTCAAACATTTGAGTTTATGCTTCAAGATTTATGAGGAAAAAAAGCAAGAGTACAATTACATCAGCCTCATCAACAAAGAAACGTGGACAAATGCATACAATGATGGATATTGATATGGACACATGACGAACAACTTGACTGAGGCTATCAATTAAACCTTAAAGTGGGCACGCCATTTACCAGTAACAACTTTGGATAAAATGAATTATTTTCATTTGGGAGTGATTTTTGCAAAGCTTGGGGGACAAGCTCTAACTTAGATGCAAAATAGTCATACTTATCACCCAAGATTAGTTGCATATCTACAATAAAAAATTGATGCATCAAATGGAATTTATGTAACAAGCTTCTCTCGAACCCATGAATTATTTCATGTCACAGAAATGTCACGTCCTCTTTAAGGGATTGAAGCTGACTCATTCAGAGTTAATCTACAAGATAGGTGGTGTGATTGTGGGTTTTATCAAGCTCTGAAGTATCCATGCCCCCGTGTCATAGCAACTTGCTCTTATACCCGTCAAGACTATAATCGTTTTGTGTATCCCTTATACCGATTTTCAAAAGTATTTAAGGTATATGAATTTAAGTTCCCTCCATAGGAAATGAGAAAGACCCAGATGGGATTCAAAATTACCTTTCGATTGTACCAGATCCGTCCTTATTAAGGGAGTCAGGTCGTCCAAAATCCACTCGAATTCATTGTGATATGGATATTCAAGAGAAGTCCAAAGAAAACAAAAGATGTAGGCATTATAGAAACCTAGACATTTATAGGAAAAAATGTCTACATCTTTTATCATCATGTAACCGTTGATGCTGTGACGATGTAATTACTGTTTATAAAGTTTCAATCTGTGTTATTAATTTTCGTTTACTTTCAATTAATGTGTTACTCAAGTGAAAATTAAATAAAAACAATTAAATACAAGCATCATAATTCAAACAATTAAATAATAAAACTATTAAGGAACAAAATAAATGAAAAGTCCATAATTAAATAATAAAAACATTAAGAAAATAAATAAATAAAAAGTCCATAATTAAATAAAAACATTAAGAAATAAAATAAATAAAAAGTCCATATTTAAATAAAAACATTAAGAAACAAAATAAATAAAAAGTCTATAATTAAATAAAAAATTAAGAAACAAAAATAAATAAAAATAAGTCTATCGATTTCTGCATCTTGAATGTGTTCCATAGGACGATGACTGTCTATTTCGATGAGGATTTCTTCGTATAAGTTGTTCTTCCTCCTCACTCTCGTCATCATCATCAGTAGCAACAACAACAGCAGTAGCATCTACATTTTGTTTATGAGGGACGGATGACGATTTAGCACCTCTATAGAATAAGGACCTTGAAAGTGTATGACTAACCTCTATAGAATAAGGACCCTGTGGTGGTGGCATCTGAAATGGTTGCGGTGACATCGAAAATGGCTGTGATGACATCTAAAAAGGCTATGGTGGCATCTGAAATGGTAGCAAAATATAAACCGGTGGCTGCTGTGATGGTTCCGGTGCTGCAGCTGAGGACAAACCCGAAGCGTATGCTCTCTGTCCACGAGTCGGGGGACGATGATATTGTGACGTTTGACTTTTTTTCGATGACGACGAATGCTCCCTTCTTGTGCTTCCTTGGAAAGTATAAATGACTTCTCGTTCGTGTTGAACCACTAATAATAGTCATCCTCAATCGAATAACGATCCAAATAAATTGACTCCCTACGGGGAATGCGTCCACGTCAATCCTTCCAGATCATTACCCACTCGCTGTGCTTCATTAGCTAGTTGACTTATTTTTTGACCGTCTATCGATGTTATGCATATTCTCGAGATTCTTGGGTGCTTAAGGAATAGATTGTATGAAACCAAATTGGTGGAGCACGCAATCAATGGGATGTCACTCGATAATAACATAATATATCAGAAGAACCACCGACATCCATATATCTAATGGGCCACTCAAGTGAGGTGGGATGCAACACCTCATTTCTTCAGTAGACTAAGGAGCTCATTGAAACTAATATATATATATATATATATATATATATATATATATATATATATATATATATATATATATATTTCTTATCAAAATAATATTCTAAATATATAACGATAATTAAAGGTAAATAATAAAATTTAAATACATACATATATACCATCATTTTGATCAATGAGCAGCCGAATTTCTTCCAATTCGTTTGGTATATCATGGTGACATTTGCTTATATATGTCCACCTATTCAGTGTAAAAGAAATTTCATTATATACTCAAAAAAATTATTTATTTGCAAACTCAGTATTGAAATTATTCCAACAATAACATGAAGACTAATGTGTTTTTCACGACTGAACATAAAAAAGGCATGTGATACATACCCATGATTGTAGAAAAATAAGACATATACTGATAGAACTTTTTCGATAATCAGTTGCTCGACACATTTCTTTATAAAGAGATGCCAAAACCATGGAGCCCCAACTGAATGAGCCAATAACTCAAAAATCTACGAGATGAAGCAACCACATACAATGAACTTGGTTGCGAGATTTATTGGGTATCAAGATCCTTCCTATGAGTTGTAATATGTAAGCATGGGCAAATATTTGAGCATGTTCCTCGGAAGAGTCGTCGCTCAACCATAAAAAATTTCTAGCCAACCATGATAACGTTATTCGACCACCGTTGAAATTAGGCGGGATACCCCCAAGATACTCCTCGCACAAGGAATGCCAATCACCATCAGTCGAACCAGAAATAACATCCCCATCTACCAGGAGCCCCACATGTAAGGAAACATCCTCCAACGTAATAGTGCACTCCCATACAGAAGATGGAATGTGTGTATCTCTAGTTTCCACTTCTCAATCAATGCAGAAATAAGGTTGGACGAATAATGGATTTAATATATGGTCATTAACCTAATTAAATAAATAGTATACAAATTAAAATATAAACTAGTAGTAAAAAACTAAATGAATAAAACATTTACAAATTTAAAATTATTATAGTATCAACAAAATGACTCGATATATGATTCTCATCTAAACTCAACAACATGCATGCCATTTTGTAAATGTAAAAAGTAATAAAAAATTAGTACAATGAAATATAATAAAATAATAAACTATTAAATGATTATAATATAATAAAAAATGTAGCTTCTAAAAATAATAACTATACTTACTTAAAACTTGATAGAACGATATATAAAAGGAAAAATAGAGTGTTTTTTATGTGGTAAAAGTGTTGGATGAGGGGGTATTTATAGGGGGAGGGGGATGGGTGTTGGGCGGTATTTAAGGCGAGACGGTTAGGATTTAGATGCAAGGCATGAATTATGATCTGTGCCTTCCGCCACATGTCTGATTCCTAGAAAAGGCGCACTTCATGATCCGCGCTTTACCACCATAGCGCCAGTTATGATAGAACCTCATGAAGGTGCAGATTATGATATGCCCTTTTCCACCGTGGTGCCAGCTCGGACAAAACCCTATAAAGGAACGCCTCACGATTCACGCTTTGTTAGAAAGGGTGTTAGATCGAAAATATTTGAAGAAAGGGTGTCTGATAGATAATATTTAACTGTTAAGGTGATTTTTGGGTAAAATTGTCATATTTGTTATCATATCGGTTGAAAATTGTATGGATTACATGATAATTTTTGGAGGACGCCTAGATTACTCGATGACTTTTGAAGTGTCACAAGTTATTTTTACTATTGTATATGCATGATACATGAAGAAAACATCATTCAATTCAGACGACTTTTAGAAGTTAATGTGTGTCTCAAGCGACTTCCAATGAGTATATGCATGATACTATATTTTCTTCTTAAAAAATCAAACCTTATTTATCCGAAATAATGAATTTAAATTTTGTATATAGGTAAAATTATGAATTTAAACTCCCTCCTTGTCAATAATAATTAATTTAAATTTATAATAATATTCGAATAACTTAAAATAAAAAATATATTCAAAATTTTGAATAATTTTATTAATTTAAATAATTTAAAAATATACATAATTATTCCACCAATATTTATGGCCTGCTCTCCCTCAATCCCTTGGCATGGATACATCTTAATCCATGTCAGTCCTATTCTTTATTGAGTATTCTTATTCCACGTATATAATCAAAGTGTAATCTGTTATATTATATACACAAATAGAATTATCTTTATAATAAAAGTGTAGTTTGTATTGATTTTTATTTATGACATTATAGTGTACTCGCTAGCATAATTATCATTTTTAATTTGTGTTAGATAGACTTAAAAGAAAACATATTGTTTGCTAAATTTAATAAAATGTGAATTTTGGTCATCGAAGGTCACTTTTCTCAATCATGTAGTTTCAACAAAGAACATTTGGATTGATCCATACAATATTCAAGTGAGGTCAGGCACTACAACGATGACACACGAACGATGACACACGCTAATTTATGACTTGCAAAAAACGTGTGTCATAAAAAATGTCATATTTTTTAAAATCTGAACGATTTATGACTTATAATAATGTGTGTCATATTTAATAGTCATAATTCAAAAAAATTGCAAAAACACGGATTACAGTTTTAATTGTGTGTCATCTGTAAAAGTCGTATTTTAATTTCTCCCCCCATTATTTTCATCCTTTCCCGCTTCTTCCCCCTCGATAACAAAGTTCACGCTGTTTGCTTCCCCCTTCCCCCTTTCTCTTTTTCCCTTTTTCTCTTTGCCTATAAATTTATGGAGGAAACATGGGCAAAGCTGAAGTAAGCCGTTAATGCTATATTTCTGTAGCAACCAGATCCTTGTGACTTGGAGAAACTTTACCAGGTAAGTCTCACTTTTTTTCCCTTTCTCTCTATTTTGATTATGATAGCCATTTGTAGTGTGAGCAATATTGAGCCTTGATAATTGGGTATTCTCCCTTCAGGCTGTCAATGATCTTTGCCTGCACAAGATGGGAGGAAATATGTATCAACGAATTGAAAATGAATGCGAAGAACATATATCTACGACATTGAGATCTTTGGTTGGGCAAAGCCCTGACCTGGTGGTTTTCTTATCGCTTGTTGAGAAATATTGGCAAGATCTTTGTGATAAAATGTTGATGATTACCTGGACAGAACATATGTTAAACAAAACCCAAATGTATGTTCTTTGTGGGACATGGGCCTGCAACTCTTCCGTAAACATCTTTCTTTGGCTCTGGAAGTTGAGCACAAAATTGTCACCGGTATTTTAAGAATGATTGAGAGTGAGAGGTAACTCTAACAAAATTCAAGTTGAAATGTGCAAAAAAAATTTCCTATTATGTTTTTTGTGGGTTTCAAAGTAACAACCTATGCAAAAAATGCAATGTTGTTTCAATGTTACTATTCCTTTGTTTGTTTTACTTCTTTTTCTATGATTTTAGTAGTAGAAGGTTGTAACATCCTCAATACCGGGTTAGTGACTAAATTGGAAAGTTTCAGATTTTGGTGATTAAAATAGAATGAATGAATAGTATAAAGATTTATATGTAAATGATTGTGTAGAATTTAATTGAAAGGAAGAAGGAATGGAAGGGCAAAAGAGTCATTTGCAAGGAAAATTAATTAAAGAAGGGATAAGGATATATATGAGTACAAGTGGGTTGAAAAGGAGAGAACAACAAAGGCTTCCAGAGTTCTCTTCTTCTTCTTCCTTCTTCGTTGTGCGTGTGAACCAAAGCAAAGGTAAGATTTCTGATTATTGAGTTTCTTGTTAAATTTAATATTGGGTTTTGATTATTAGATGATAACTAAGCTTAAGGAAAGCTTAAGTTATCTTAACATCAAAGGATGATTGAGTTAGGAGAGATTTAAGATTTGAAGTTCTTAAATGAAATCTTGGAATAGAGTTCATAACTATAATTGAAAGTTATATTTGACTTGTCATCAATCTAGTTAAGATATATGAAGTGTTAAAAGCGGAATTCAAACATGTTGATTTATTAATGTAATTCTTGAATTACATATGAAGGATAGGATTTGAAGGTTTAAGATGAAATAAATGAGCATAAATTGGTTTAAGGATGTGTACTAGAGTTAAGAATGAAAAAGAGGATTAAACATGAAGGATTTAATCCAAAAAGAATGAATTTTCGAGTTCAAAAAGAGGATTCTGGGCAGAGTGCATCGATGCACATTCATAGTGCATCGATGCATCAAGGTAAAAACCCAAAAATTGTTTGAAGGTGTATCGATGCATTGGTAGTGCATCGATGCACTCTTTTAAAATAAAAACATCGAATGCAATTCATGCATCAATGCATAAGTAGTGCATCGATGCATCCCATTGATAATGAAACATCGAATGCAATTGGTGCATCGATGCATAAGGAGTGCATCGATGCATCCCAGCAATAATAATATATCGAATACCTTTTATGCACCGATGCATCAGTAGTGCATCGATGCATACCTTCATTAAAAGATGAAATTGACTTTTCTCTTAGTCTAAAGAGTGAACCATTAGAGTATATTAGTTATAATACTGATATAAATCCATGTGTGATTATGTAGATACTAAAAGTAAGCTTATTCCAGAACGATCAAAGGATTAGAATCGAATCAAAGCAAAGCTAAGGTGAGTGCATACTATATGTATATTATAATGGAATAAGACTTGTGATAAGTCTAATCCCTAAGTTGATTTTTATAATATAGTAGTGGTGAACATGCATACATGATAATTATTGTGATACATGCATAAGACATATATATGTTCATGTGATATGATATGTGATATGACATGTGATATGAGAACATGATATGAAGTGATATGAGATACATGATCACAAGAGAAATGATATGAGTACATGAACATATGAAATATAACAATAATGCCCATAGTATACGATATGATAACTATATGTGTAATTGGCATGCCAAGAGTCGAGGGTATAATAGTCCTTCGGGATGTAGTCCTTCGGGATGTAGGGGTCCTACGGGACATAGATAATAGTCCTACGGGAAGAATACTGAACTAAGGTTCGGTGCCCCATGAGGGAATTGATACGAGCTGTGGTGGCAGCATTAGTGCACAACCTCAATGTACTCACATACCTCTATTTTCAATAATATAAATGGGCTATACAATTGAAATGCAGATTTACAGTAAAAGTGATACAAGAAGGTAAGTTTCGTATGTGCATTATATGTTATCGTGTGATAGATACATCCATATTGAAATGTCATGATCCAATGGTAAATATGAACATTCATAAGTTTATTGTTGCATATTCGTTTATTGCCTCACTAAGTCTATGACTTAGCGTGTAAGTGATTTACATGTAGGTACCAAGAATCAAGAAAAGTGGAAATAGAAGTAGCACGGATAGCAATACTACTAAGAGATCAGATCAGAAGTAATTGACAAAGTATGTACTTGGTTATGTATAGAATGTTGGCATGTAATAAGTGTTAATTACGAATACTCTGATCGATTTTGTATTTTATGGTCTTATGTAAATTAAAGTATTTCGTTTTAATGAAAGTTTTAAAAATTCCCGGGATTTTCTATAAGAGTCAAGGTTTTGAAAAGTCAATGTGACACCTCAGACTTGTATTCGGTCGGATATGAGTTAAGGGTGTTACATTTAATGGTATCAGAGCTACGGTTTAGTCGATTCTCGGTATAAACCGAAGTCTAGAGTGTCTTATAAGGTATACATGCCAACAAAATAGTGGAAACTTCTGATCTGATGGATTAGTAAGTATGTTGTTTTGCTAATAGAACTATATGGTTGTATTTTTATAGATGTCCAGACACGGTAGATCTAGAAATGAAGCGGGAGGCGATAGACCCGCTGAAAGCAGTAATTCACCTGCCCTGGTCAGGCAGAGTGAAGAACAGACATCATCTGGAATGCCTGTCAATGATCAAGATATATTCTTTTGAACGTTAGACGCGATATTGACGTGTTTCCAACCTCCTGTTACTTCAAATCCAAAAATGAATGTTGCGAAAGAGTTGAAGGGATTAGGAGCTCCAGAGTTTAATGGGGAAGCCAATGAAGGTCCTGTTATTGTGGACCTTTGGCTTAATGACATGAAAGTCATGCTTACGGGACTTCATTGTTCCGATGCTGAGAAGCTAGATGGAGTAATTTCCTTGTTGAGAAGACAAGCAAGGATCTGGTAGACCAATGTTACATTGAGGATATCTAATGCCCAAGTAACTTGGTCATTATTTTTAGAAGAATTCAAGCATAAGTACATTGGAGATCAATTTTTTCGTCAAATGAAGCAAGGGTTCATGAATTTGAAGCAATGGAATCACACTGTATATGAGTACGAGTGTGAATTCAATAAGTTGAGCCGCTTTGCTGCCGAACTAGTTCCTAATGAAAAGGATGCTTGTGAGTGGTTCGTAGAGGGTTTACGTCCTCGATTAAAGGAAATGTTGATTGTCTTGAATTTATCATCATTTCAAGAAGTAGTTAACCGTGCCAAGGCTCTGCAAAGAGCTCAGAACGAGAGGTTTAAAAATTCAAGAGCTCAGACAGTCAAAAGAACGGGTGTTTCTTCGAGTTCCGCACCATCAAAAAAGGGCAGAGATGCTGGTTTTCGACCCCAGGTTAGATCAGAATCAGTGGCATCCTCCGCTATAGGATCAAATCAAATAAGAGGTAGAAAACTCAGTCAGTGGAATCTGGAGCTGGGAGAACTAATCAGAGTCAAGCCAGACAATGCCCGCATTGTGGAAAGAATCATTTAAGGGTATGCCGAATGATTTTTGGAGTCTGCTTTAGATGTGGAGACGCCAGACATTTCGTTCGAGATTGTCCAATGTCAACCAGTAAATCTGTACAGCCAGAGAGGTCTGTTTCTGTAGCCCAGAGGGGAAGAGGTAGAGGCAGAGGAAGAAGTCAGTCAGAGTCCTCTGCTCAACAGGAGATACACTCCACTTCTCGAGTGTACAGCCTCAAGACCAATGAGGATTGTGATGACCCAGATATTATAACAGGTACCTTTCTATTGTTTTACAAAGGTGTTATTGTATTGATTGATCTGGGGTCTACATATTTATATATTACTAGTACGTTAGTAAGAGAATTGAACATTCCTTTAGAAACTACTAGTAATGAAGTAATAGTGATGAATCCACTAGGACACAGTGCTCAGGTAAATATGGTGAGTCGAGGGTGTCCCATACGGATTCAGGGAATTGAATTTCCTGCTAATCTGATGGAATTACCTTTTGATGAATTCGAAGTGATACTGGGGATGGATTAGTTATATCGTTATTACGCTGATGTTGATTGTAGATTGAAAAGAGTGACATTGAGAAGTTCCGACGGAATAGAAGTTATTGTATTTAGTGAAAGATGTAATCCATTAGCAAATGTGATTTCAGTGATGACTGTAAAGAAGTTACTGCTACAGGGATGTCAAGGGTATATTGCTAATGTACTGGATGTTAGAACCAAGGAGAAAGGGATTGAAGAGATTCCTATAGTCAGAGAGTTTCTCAATATATTTCCTGCAGAGTTGCCAGGTTTACCTCCTGACAGAGAGGTAGAATTCCAGATTGAGATAATACCAGGAACAGCGCCCATTACAATGGCACCATACAGAATGGCTCCAAAGGAATTGCAAGAATTAAAGATTCAATTAAAGGAGTTATTAGACAAAGGGTTTATTAGACCAAGTGTATCACCTTGGGGTGCTCCAGTTCTATTCGTTAAGAAGAAAGATGGATCAATGCGTCTTTGTATCGATTACAGACAACTCAATAAAGTGACCATCAAGAACAAGTATCCACTTCCCCAAATCGACGATTTACTTGATCAATTAAAGGAAGCTTCAGTGTTCTCAAAAATTGATCTACGTTTGGGTTATCATCAATTAAAGATTCAAGAAAAAGACATTTCAAAAACGGCATTTAGAACAAGATATGGTCACTATGAATTTATCGTGATGCCGTTTGGAGTTACGAATGCACCAGCTGCTTTTATAGATTTAATGAACATAATTTTCCAACCGTATTTAGATCAGTTTGTTGTGGTGTTTATTGATGATATTTTAATATATTCAAAGTCAGAAGAAGAGCATAGTTCACACTTACAGATTGTTTTACAGATTTTACGAGATAAGAAGGTTTATGCTAAATTTTCTAAATGTGAATTCTGGTTGAATGAAGTGGCATTCCTTGGACATGTAATTTCTAAGGAAGGAGTTCGAGTGGATCCCCAAAAGATTAAAGCTATTCTGGAGTGGGAAGTTCCAAAGAATATATCGGAAGTTGGAAGTTTTCTAGGTTAGCTGGTTATTATTGAAGGTTTGTTAAAAACTTTTCGATTATAGCATTACCCCTGACTAAACTGATGAAAAAGAAAGTAAAATTTATTTGGATTCAAGAATGTCAAGATAGTTTTGAAAACTTAAAGAACATTCTTACAGAAGCTCCAGTGTTAGTTCAACCCGAGTCTAGAAAGAACTTTATAGTGTATAGTGATGCGTCTCATAGTGGTTTGGGATGCGTATTATGCAAGAAGGCAAAGTGGTAGCCTATGCTTCGAGATAACTAAAACTGCACGAGAAAAATTATCCAACACACGACCTAGAGATGGCGGCAGTAGTGTTTGCTTTAAAGATCTGGCGTCACTACTTGTATGGTGAAAAGTGCTACTTGTATACAGATCATAGGAGCTTAAAACTTGATGACTCAAAAGAGTTGAATTAAGACAAGAAGATGGGTGGAATTTCTCAAGGATTATGATGTGGTGATTGATTTCCATCCTGGAAAGGCAATTGTGGTAGCTGATGCCTTGAGTCGAAAGACGTTTGCAGCTTTGCGAACTCTTGATGCTAGATTATCGTTAAGAGAAGATGGTGCAATTTGTGCAGACTGATGGTCAACCCGTATGGCTAATCGAATTAAAGAATTGCAAGTTAAAGATGAAAGTGTTTAAGAGGATACAACAGATAAAGAATGGAGAGGGTACGGATTGAGATTAAGTCTGATGAGAACTTGTATTATCAAGAAATAGTAATTCCAGATGATGATGAATTAAAGGATGATTTGTTAACGAAGCTCATTGTAGTCCATTGACAATGCATCCGGAGGGAACAAAATGTTATGGATCTCAAGAGTCGATATTGTGGCTGGGAATGAAGAAAGACATTACGGAATTTGTATCAAAGTGTTTGACTTTGTCACAAGTCAAAGCTGAACATCAAGTCCGTCAGGATTTTACAATCGATTTCAATTCCTCAATGGAAATGGAAAACATAACGATGGATTTTGGACGGGTTTGCCTTTAACTCCAACAAAAAGGATTCAATCTGGGTAATCGTGGATAGATTGACTAAGTCAGCTATTTTATTCTAGTAAACTGATTTCTCCATGGATAGCAAAGGATCGTGGGAAAGGTATTTACCACTTGGTGAATTTGCATACAACAATAGTTATCAGTCAAGCATCAAAATGGCTCCCTATGAAGCTCTATACGGAAGAAGATGACATACGCCCTTGAACTGGTATGAACTTAAGGATCGAGAAGTTATTGGTCCTGAGTTGATTCAGAATACGGAAGAGAAAAATCAAGTAATTTAGAATAATCTGAAAGCTGCAGCTGATAGACAGAAATCGTATGCTGATTTAAAAAGGAAAGAAATTGAATTTCATGTCGGAGATAAAGTGTTCTTGAAAGTGTCTCCGTGGAAGAAAGTATTTAGTTGGACGTAAAGGAAAGTTGAGTCCTCGAGTCATTGGACCTTATGAGATTACTAAGAGGGTAGGATCAGTAGCATATCAGTTAGTTTTGCCACCTGAAATGGAAAAGATACACAATGTTTTTCATGTCTCAATGCTTAGGAAATATAGATCTGATCCATTTCACATTGTGACTCCTGAAGAAATTGAAGTCCGATCAGACTTAACTTATGAGGAAGAACCTGTTCAAATATTAGCTCACGAAGTCAAACAACTAAGGAACAAGACTATTCCATTGGTTTAAGTCTTGTGGAGGAATCACAAAGTAGAGGAAGCAACATGGGAACGTGAAAGAGGACATGAGGATTAGTACCCTACCTCTTTGCATAATGAAAATTTGAGGACGAATTTTCTTAAGGGGAGAGTTGTAACATCCTTAATACCGTGTTAGTGACTAAATTAGAAAGTTTCAGATTTTGGTGATTAAAATAGAATGAATGAATAGTATAAATATTTATATGTAAATGATTGTGTAGAATTTAATTGAAAGTAAGAATGAATGGAAGGGCCAAAGAGTCATTTGCAAGGAAAATTAATTAAAGAAGGGATAAGGATATATATGAGTACAAGTGGTTGAAAAGGAGAGAACAACAAAGGCTTCCAGAGTTCTCTCTTCTTCTTTTCTTTTCTTTGAGCGTGTGAACCAAAGCAAAGGTAAGAAAAGAAGGGATAAGGATATATATGAGTACAAGTGGGTTGAAAAGGAGAGAACAACAAAGGCTTCCAGAGTTCTCTTCTTCTTCTTCTTTCTTCCTTGAGCGTGTGAACCAAAGCAAAGGTAAGATTTCTGATTATTAAGTTTCTTGTTAAATTTAATATTGGGTTTTGATTATTAGATGATAACTAAGCTTAAGGAAAGCTTAAGTTATCTTAACATCAAAGGATGATTGAGTTAGGAGAGATTTAAGATTTGAAGTTCTTAAATGAAATCTTGGAATAGAGTTCATAACTAGAATTGAAAGTTATATTTGACTTGTCATCAATCTAGTTAAGATATACGAAGTGTTAAAAGAGGAATTCAAACATGTTGATTTATTAATGTAATTCTTGAATTATATATAAAGGATAGGATTTGAAGGTTTAAGATGAAATAAATGAGTATAAATTGGTTTAAGGATGTGTACTAGAGTTAAGAATGAAAAAAAAGATTAAACATGAAGGATTTAATCCAAAATGAATGAATTTTCGGGTTCAAAAAGAGGATTTTGGGCAGAGTGCATCGATGCACATTCATAGTGCATCGATGCATCAAGGTTAAAACCCAAAAATTGTTTGAAGGTGTATCGATGCATTGGTAGTGCATCGATGCACTTTTTTAAAATAAAAACATCGAATGCAATTCATGCATCGATGCATAAGTAGTGCATCGATGCATCCCATTAATAATGAAACATCGAATGCAATTGGTGCATCGATGCATAAGGAGTGCATCGATGCATCCCAGCAATAATAATACATCGAATACCTTTTATGCACCGATGCATCAGTAGTGCATCGATGCATACCTTCATTAAAAGATGAAATTGACTTTTCTCTTAGTCTAAAGAGTGAACCATTAGAGTATATTAGTTATAATACTGATATAAATCCATGTGCGATTATGTAGATACTAAAAGTAAGCTTATTCCGGAACGATCAAAGGATTAGAATCGA
Source organism: Hibiscus syriacus (assembly GCF_006381635.1). NCBI lineage: Eukaryota > Viridiplantae > Streptophyta > Magnoliopsida > Malvales > Malvaceae > Hibiscus > Hibiscus syriacus. The sequence continues at coordinate 963,841 of NW_024063196.1, forward strand.
ATCAAAGAAAAGCTAAGGTGAGTGCATACTATATGTATATTATAATGGAATAAGACTTGTGATAAGTCTAATCCCTAAGTTGATTTTTATAATATAGTAGTGGTGAACATGCATACATGATAATTATTGTGATACATGCATAAGACATATATATGTTCATGTGATATGATATGTGATATGACATATGATATTAGAACATGATATGAAGTGATATGAGATATATGATCACAATATAGTATACGATATGAGAACTATAGGTGTAATTGGCATGCCAAGAGTCGAGGGTATAATAGTCCTTCGGGATGTAGTCCTCGGGATGTAGGGGTCCTACGGGACATAGATATAGTCCTACGAGACGAATAATGAACTAAGGTTCGGTGCCCCATGAGGGAATTGATACGAGCTGTGGTGACAGCATTAGTGCACAACCTCAATGTACTCACATACCTCTATTCTCAATAATATACATGGGCTATACAATTGAAATGCAGATTTACAGTGAAAGTGATACAAGAAGGTAAGTTTCGTATGTGCATTATATGTTATCGTGAGATAGATACATGCATATTGAAATGTCATGATCTAATGGTATGAACATTCATAAGTTTATTGTTGCATTCATTTATTGCCTCACTAAGTCTATGACTTAGCGTGTAAGTGATTACACGTAGGTACCAAGAATCAGAAAAAGTGGAAATAGAAGTAGCACGGACAGCAATACTACTAAGAGATCAGATCAGAAGTAATTGACAAGTATGTACTTGGTTATGTAGAATGTGGCATGTAATAAGTTTAATACGAATACTCTGATCGATTTTGTATTTTATGGTCTTATGTAAATTAAAGTATTTCATTTTAATGAAAGTTTTAAAAATTCCCGGGATTTTCTATAAGAGTCAAGGTTTTGAAAAGTCAATGTGACACCTCAGACTTGTATTCGGGCCGGATATGAGTTAAGGGTGTTACAAAGGTGGTTACATATCTTCATTTGCGGAAAGAAGTTCCTAGAAAGGTCAATTAGGATGCCTAATCAATTTAACTATAACCTACTTCGTTCTAGCTTGTTTTAATTATCCGTGCTTCCATCATTCTCAAGGAAAAACCTAAAAATTGTTGAGGAACTTACTATTTTGTTGTTTTCTTCCTTGTAATTATGCATTTAGTTTCATTCCACATAAATTTTGCCCCTTAATTTCTTGGATGATTTTAGTAATTAATTCTTATCTTTCAGGTGTTAATTAAATTTGTACCTTGTAATCCACTGTGTATGTTTTGATCATACAGGTTAGGTGATGCAGTTGACAGGACATTACTTAACCATCTTTTGAAGATGTTTACTGCTTTGGGCATTTACTCGGAAAGTTTTGAGAAGCCTTTCCTGGAGTGCACATCCGAGTTTTATGCAGCTGAAGGAATGAAATACATGCAACAATCGGATGTTCCAGATTACTTGAAGCATGTATAGGTGCCTCTTCATATTTCACTTTCTCAGTTAGCAGTGATTGTTACTCTGTATTTTGAATTGTGCATGTTTTATCATTCTAAAAAGAATGTTAAATATGTCACATTATTCCATATATATGAAATTTGAATGTTTATCCCTCTACAATTTTTGTGTAAGTTTATGTAACTGTTTGTGTGTATTGATGCAGATGAGGTTACATGAAGAAAATGAAAGATGTTTACTCTACCTGGATGCTATTACAAGAAAGCCACTTATAGCAACAACATAAAGGCAACGTCATATACATTCTATTCTTGATAAGGTTTGAATATGTATATTTGGTTTTCCTTTGTCTTTTGGGTACCTGCTTGTATTTTCATCTTATTAATGGTTACTGTTTCTCTTATTTCTACAGAGATTTAAGATTCTGATGGATGGACATCGTATAGAGGACCTTCAGAGGATGTGCTCACTGTTTTCAAGGATCAATGCTCTTGAATCACTCAGGCAGGCCCTAAGCTAATATATTCGGAGAACTGGGCAGGCCATTGTTATGGATGAAGAGAAAGACAAGGACATGGTGTCTTCTTTGTTAGAATTCAAGGCCTTACTTGACTCTGTATTGGAAGAAAGCTTTTCCAAGAATGAGGCATTTTGCAACACTATTAAGGATTCATTTGAGCATCTAATTAACCTTCGTCAGGTTACCATGCTTGTCCTTTGTATTTGGAGATTATTTTATTTTTAAAATGCATTCTTATTTTTCCATACATCAGTGAAGTAATAATCATTATTTAGATCACCATATTTTAAACTTGACTGATGGTTGAACACTGTTGTGTTACATAGAATCGACATGCTGAGCTAATTGTAAAGTTTCTCGATGAAAAGCTTCGTGCTGGTAATAAGGGTACTTCTGAAGAGGAATTAGAGGGTACACTGGATAAAGTTTTGGTTTTATGCAGGTTCATCCAGGTAGAGTTTGCTGATAAAAATGATTAAATATATACCTTTTCTTGAAATAACAGTTTTTTTGTGTGCATTTCTTTCTTTTCTTTCCCTTCAAGCAAATGCTAGAGATATGAATGATGTTTTTGTTGATAATTAAGGACAAGGACGTCTTTGAAGCATTCTATAAGAAGGATCTTGCTAAAAGACTGCTAATAGGAAAGAGTGCTTCTATTGATGCAGAGAAATCCATGATTTCTAAGGTCAGTATCTTCATCTTTTAATTAAATGACGCGTGCTCTAAACAATAAAAATTGTATTAAATTGTTAAAGTTATGTTGGTACGATGCTGCAGCTGAAGACAGAGTGTGGCAGCCAGTTTACAAACAAACTTGAAGGAATATTCAAGGTTTACCTCTTTATCTTTTTCATGTAAATTTGTAAAAGAAATCATTCCACATATTTTTCCATTTGAATTTCTAACAATGAATCTGGTAAGCTGCAACCTTTAGGGATTTGTAAACATGGACAGGCCATATCTTTTATAACCACAAAGAATATGTCTCATGTTGGTGGTGGTATTGGGCCCCAAGAGTGTTATTCCTCATGATCATGTATAATATTCATTGTTCCTGAGGATCGATCATAAAGATAAATCTTAAAGTAATAGAATCATGTCAGAAGAGAAGAGAAAAGGATTCATAAGTTAAATATCTTTTATTTATTGGATACTTGTGTACTGGTTAATGCACGATCCAGCAACCTACAGAATATATGGGTTTTTTTTTATTAATTCTTGTATCTGGAACGGTTACAATACTAAGTAGATTTACTTTTAAACTCCTCCTACATCAATCCTCTATCTGGAGACTAGGAGGGATTAGTACATTGCACACTTAGTCTCCTTTCCAGTTATACTTTCAGTTCTAGGATAGCTAATGATATGCGATTAATTTGAATCTGATATTTGTAGACACCCGTTTTTGTCCGGGTTTTTTTTATCGTTATTTTATTATTATTATTATTATTTATTATTATTATATTATTAATATTACATTTTACATATTTTGCAGGCCAAAGCCCAATACAACAAGGCCCAACCAAGGCCCAACCAAGGCCCAAACACGAGCCCAAGTAATTAGGGTTTCAAACCCTAAACCTATCATCATCCAGCCGCCGCCGCCGCCAGCAGCAAGTGAACAGCCGCGCCGCCGTCACTGTTCCGGCCCGTCTCGCTCCACTCCGATGGTCCAGCCGCCGTTCCCGCGCCACCATCGTCATCTACAGTAAACCACAGCAACCCCATCAGTCCCAAATCAACCCAAATCAGAAAAAATATATATATATCCAAACCCTAAAATATAAAATACCTAAATCCCGATAAATCGGGAAATTGGTCACCCTAAATCAACAACCCATAATTTCCCCTATTCCTAGACATCATCATCTCACCAAACGAAGCAAAAATCAACCATAAATCAAGCAAGATATCAGAGTCAAAAGGGGGGGGGGTCATTCGGTTGGAAAAAAAAAACAGAGAGAAGAACGAGAGAGGATTCGGGTTCAGAGAAAAAAGAAAAGAAAAAAGACCATAAAAAAAACATACATGCAGTGACAGGGGAAAACGATTGGGGTTTCCAGAAAAGAAAAAAAAAGAGAAAAAAGAAACAAAAACCACAACTGAAAAATAAGAGTGTGGAGAGATTTACCTAGGATCGAAGCCGGGGAGCCCCAAAGTCACCGTGGAATCCGAGAGGTCGTCAGAGTCTCGGTGTTTCGAAGGTAATCTATCCTAAATCTAAAGGTTTAGGTTTGGTTTTAGACTAGGTGGGGTTGTTTTTCGGGTTGGGGTTGAGTGAGGGAGTCTTTTGGGACCTTTTATTTATCCGGCCACCATGGGCTCCGCCGTGAGCCGCCGTGGCCACCACCGGTGTAGGGCGGTTGCTCCTTCCCTGATGAGGGAAGGGGCGAGAGAGTTCTCTGCATCTCTCTCTCTCCCTATTTGTGGAGATGAGCCAAATGAGAAATGGGGGAGGAAATAAGCCGGTTTTGGGGCTTATATTTCCAAAACAAAACGGCGACGTTTAACAGGGGAGGAATTCTGTAATTTCACGCATGGGATAACTACGCTTTTGGTCCCTGATCCTTTGTAACCGCACGATTTAGCCATGGAATGAAGTTTACATTATTTCAATTTGAGCCTTTATCTTTTCACTTTTACATTTTAGCCACTATCCTAGGTATTATGACATTTTTGTTTATATTTGGTTCTGGTTTCAGTATTTTTAAATGTTACATCTTAGCCACTGATTTAATATTTCATGTATGTTTCTTTGATATTCGAATCTGGCCATCACATTTATAAATATTTTATTTTAGTCCTATTAATGTATGTTATGTCATTTTTGTGGATATTTGATTTTGGTCCCAATGCTTATAATAGTTTCATTTTAGTCACTGATTTTGTATGTCATATATTGGCTGATTTTCGATTTTGACTTTAAGATTTGTAAATCTTTTTATTTTAGTCACTAGTTTGCATTCGGTTTAATTACTATTTTAGTTCTTACATTTCTGTTTTTGTCATTTTAGTATTTTAATTTTCTATTTTACTGTTTTGCCCTTTAAGTTGTTATTACCATATTAATTATTGTAATTATTAAATACTTACTTTATGACTATTTTATTTTGGGTTGTAATATTCATTTGTATTTATTTCACTATGTATGTACATTTTTCATGTTATGTATTTATTTGTACCATATGTAATTAAATATGCTTAATTTTATTGGTTGTAAATATTTATTTCACATATTTCTATTTCTATTTATTTCCATTTCTTTATTTAATTGTCTAAATACTTGTAAGAACACGTATGCGTAGAATGAGCGTGGAAAGTATCACTTGGTCGAAGTGGTGCGATCCGATATGGCATTTTAACGACATAGGAACTTGCAACGAGTCGAGTATATTTCACTAATTAATTTGTGCAAATGATGCAATGTGTGTTATTTTAAATAGTAATTTATTTTATTTTATGTAAATGTCAATTTCAAAATTTGCATTTGTATTCAATTCACATTTTAGTTAATCAATTTATTTTGTTGTATGCAAACATCAATTTTATTTATATTCGATTCACATTTTATCAAGAGGGAAATATTCTTTATGGATGAGAAATAGTCGAGTTAGCTTTCCCGATGGAGGATTGCTAATTTCGAGATTTCTTTTCGAGTTAAAGAATTTTCTCTAATTATTTAATTCGAAGCAAATTAATCAACGTTCGATAAATAGATCACATTTTAACTTTATATTCGACTCATAAATTCCACCATTTACTACGATGTGTAAGCGACACAGTACCAATTTTGGGCGTTGTGGGGGTGTTTACCCTTCCCTGCACGTAACCGACTCCCGAATCCATTTAAATGAATCTTTGGTAACGCAGACCGAATCTTGTCTTAAAAAATGATTTTTATTAAAATTGTTTTAAAAGACGTTTTTAGGTATTCAACCTACCTAACACAAAGGTTGATGGCGACTCTTTTTAATTTTATTCAAATCAATTCAAAATCACACAATTTTTTCCAAATTAAAGTCATAATCGTTTTTTTAAATAATATTTAATTGTTCCACCTAAAAATGGTTATGACAGCTTGGCGACTCCGCTGGGGATTTTTTTTAGAGAGTCAAGCTGTATGTCGCTTACACATTGTCGTTATGGTCGAAATTATGAGTTCGAGTCTTTGGTTAGCTTATGATCCGTTTATTGAAGTTTTTAATTGCTTCATTTTTTATTTGACATACTAACTTTTGATTTTTTTCTTTTCAGATCGGTCCTAATTTTTGTCGTTTTTTTCTTTTCTGTTTTGAGTCAAGGGTAGGTACGTTCCTCCTCACACACATCACGTGCATTCGCATAACATGAGCTCTAGACACAAGCTTTGATCCAAATTAGTCGGGGTGAATGCTTTACTCTCGTAAGAATTTATTCTTCGTATGAGTTTTAGCAAATAACCCATGGGATACATACCTTATACCTTCGTAGGAATTTATTCCTCGTATGGGTATAAGGCAGTGAATCCCCTCGAATTGAACTCGTTCCGTTTGAAACCTGTAATGGGTGAGGATCGAGGGTCTGGCAGCCCAAGGGGGCACCGACATCAAGGACAATTCGAGTTCCTTTTTTTTCGTTAGAGTCGAAACCATGCATATAGTGAACCGTAAAATGGTCACCCTAGGTATAGCTATATCGAATCTCTGTCCGTCAGCAGGTACCTAAAATAGGTGTACACAAAGGAGGAATATTTCTAAACCTTAACCTTTTAAATTTGTAGAATATATTTTTTTCCGAATAAAGCATGCGAACTAGATACCATGCGGTTAGGACCAATTTCTTGAAAATAGATCATTTTGGGTAGATAGCATGTCCGGGTAGGATTGTTATTTAATTGAAAGCATGTTTGGGTAGATATCATGACGGGATAGGTGTTATATCCATCTCTGAATTACATTTGTATCAATTATTTTACATGTACTAACTTATTTTTCTCTTTTGTTTGTGTATACTAACTTATTTTTCTCTTTTGTTTGTGTATACTAACTTATTTCTTCTCTTTTGTTTGTGTCATTTTGTCATTTGCATTGCATTGCATTGCATTGCATCATCATAATGCAAAAGTGTTGATCCGTAAGGGGATATTCGAGAGAAAATTTTCACAAGAAGAGATAAAAGTTTTCAATCAAGCGATCGCATACACAGACATGCATCGAGGGCTAAAAAGAAGTCCAGAGTACAAGAATGAGATTTTCTCGAAGATCGTGCATCATTCGAGACTGATATGATAATCCACTGATCTAAAGAGTAATCCAGCAGTAGATTCTCATCCACAATTATTCCATCGTTAACCATCAGGGAGTGAAGCACAAACTTCAGCATAGCCGAGGTATTAATGGAGTTAGTTTACAGAGCATAGAGGGGCATCGGTTCCAAGTACAAAGATCCGAGACGAAGCAGTGAGCTCGAAGATCGTGCATCATTCAATACTGAGATGATGATCCACTGATTCAAGGAGTAATCTAGCAGTGGAGTCTTATCTACAATCATTTTATCGCTAGTTATCAAAGAGCGACACACCGACCTCATTACCACCGAGGCATTAACAGAGTCAGATGAAGCAGTGATCCATTCCAGGCTCACCATCTAAACGAAGACATGTTTGTAAATTGGATTGTCTTGTAATGTGAAAACTTTTATTTCTGGTGAAGACTATTCTATGATATTCATCGTTGGGGTCAACATTTTTCCATCTGCATTTGCATCTTTTTATGTTGCATATATATTTTATTTTTAAGCATTTTCATATGCATCATTCATAAAAACATGAGATCAATTTGTGGAGAAGTCAGTGGAAGTAATCCTGATCACGTGACCATATTGAGAATATAAACAAGAAGCTGAAATCAACACGATAGAAGCTTGTTCGATTGAGTCTTCCAGGATGGTTCGAGAAAAGAGTCATCGTTCCCTGAGGTCTACGATGTTGATCCAGTGCACCATTTCCATCTAAGAAGCTCCAGACATTCCACTGAGAACTGCAAGACACTAAAGCACAAAATCCATAATATGATTTATTCAGGGGTATCCTAGTACTAAGCCAGAGAAGTCATTGCATCAACCACTTGCATCCATAGAGATTGTTTTGTTTGAACTCGTTTTGGTTCTTTCTTCAATATTTGCTTAAATATTTTTAATCTTTGATGACTGAAATGATGATACTTTCTAAGGTTAAATAATTGAACAAATTTTAATCTTTAGTTCTTTGAATATCGAATGAATTACATATTCTTTTAATTCTTCAAGAATTATAGATTTTTGACATATGCCAAGATTGGACCTATCTTATCCCGTCTAAACCCAAAATAAAATCTCTCGATTTTTACCCGAAATAATTCCTGGTCACTACCAAATAACCAATTTTTGACATTCTATCTCTTGGAGACCTTGAAATATTCTTTTCAACCTTGAAACATTCTCTCTCTTTGAGACCTTGAAACATTCTTTCTACTTTGAAACACTGTATTTATTTTTGAGACACAAAAGTTATACCCGTACCTTTCTTTGAGCCAATAAAGTCATCATCGTCTTCTTAGACGTAGAACCAACATTTCCTACCAATAAAACCTACAGACATTGAGTACCAGATGTTCAATTGAACATAAACCTTCCTACAAAGAAGACACAGTGTGGGGCATCTCGCATCAATTTTCTGAAGACGAGCATGAGCAATTGAGACATGTTGAGAGCAAGAAGCGAAGAAAAAAAATAGAATTCATTCAAAATAATTCTATCATGCATTAATTACATTTTTTTCATGTGAATAAACAATTAATCTTGAAAATCTATCCCCCTAGGGATACCTCTTCTGCAAGGACTTCTGTGTATGAAATGATGAACGGCTTTCTTTCTTTATCCCTTCACAAAAGGAGAAAATATATCCCTTGTGTCCCCTTGAGCCTGAATGATATTTTCTTTTGATTCAACCCTAACCAAGGATCACCCTCCACACTGGGGGGCAATGTGAAGGAAATCTGAGTGAAGAAAATTGATCCAAATGAGATACCGAAAGGTGAACCAGACGCAGAGTGCAAAGATCAAACCAAAGAAAAAAACAAAGAGCAAAGAAAAAATCAAAGCAAAAATCAAAGAAAAAGCAAAGGACAAAAGAGGACAAAGAACACAGACAAAGAGTCTCCTGACTTAAATGACGCATTGAGCTTCAAACCGTGAGATTAATCAAAAACAATCACTCTAGAATCACTTGACTCGAAGATCATAAAACATCAAGAGAAGGACATGCGAGTATATTCAAATTGAGCAAAACAAGATCGAAGGCATCAGAGTTAATTGATCCTTGGTTCAAATACCCTTAAAACACATGTTTGGGCCTTTTATCCCTTTCTTTCATAACCCTGAACCATGACCTACATTACGTGCCTTACAAGTCCCTTCTAATCATACATGGATTTCTAAGCGGAAGAGACTATCCTCATATTTCATCCCGCCTATCAGGATAAATATTTTACTTATAAAGATTTTCTAAAATCTTTAATGCATGATAGAGAAAAATAACAAAGGGGGGTTAAAGACGTAAAATTCTGAGTAACGTCTTGAAACCAAAGGAGGATTCGAGTTGAAAACCTGAAAGGGCGGCTCGAATATGAAGATTAGTACATAGGAGACGATTGCTCAAATCCCTTGATGAGGCATCACACAACATGAATGAGAACATGAGAGTTGGGAATCAGAGCACACTTCCAATAACTGAGTACAGAAGCTACTCCATCAGATCAGAGAACATCAAATAAATGAGAATACTATACTTTTGACCAAAAATAACCACTTGAGACTTTTGATCCTTCCTGACTTAACCATTCCTCAAAGATAGCATTGATCTTGACACTTGTCAAATAGCTATAATTTATTGAAGGATTACAATTGTAATTAATTCTTTGATATCCAATGAACTCTTGTTTTATGATTTGTCAATTGTGAAACCTTAAAAGCGGCAATATTTTCAAATCTTTTGATTAAACATTTTCAAAACTATTGATATTTTCAGACTTTTGAAAATAAAAGAAGAAGAAAAACATTTTCAAACAAGATAATCTCTCTGGAAGCATATCTTGGAATTCAAAAAATATCTATCTGAAGCTCAATATCGAAGCTGGGGCAAGAGAAAGCCAAATTTTTGGGGCAAAATTTGATGGGGCAAGGAAAACAAATTGTCTCAGGTCTAAGTTTGCAAGAGTACACCCTAGTGGAAATGCAGACAAGCTGAATCAATGATAGAGTGAAGACTGCTCTCGCAACCATCCTCCTTACAGATTGAGAAACATACATCAACTCATACATACAAATATACATACATCAACTCATACATACATATATACATACATCAACACATACATGCATGTTACATGATTTTGCATAGTTGCATTAAACATTTATCATCAGGTGCATTAAAGACATTTTTCTCCTCGCTTGAGGATAAATTCAATAAAAAAATCAAATAAATTTCATCTTGACATCCATCATAACATCCAAGATAGTCAGTCAAAAATACATCATTTTGATCTTTCAGGAAATCAAAGCTCAGAAATGACCAGATATCTCTAACTTGAAGAAGCAATGATTTGACTTCTTGAAGTCAACAATCAAGACATTTCCTCAACATACAGGAACAAGAAGACTATCTATCACCTTTGAGGTTTTTTTATTGAAGTAAAATTCAGTCTCTTGAGACATTTTTCCACAAATTTTGAGATTTTTCTAAAAACAAATTTTGTCTCGCTTGAGACAATTTATTTCAAAACAAATTTTGTCTTGCTTGAGACAATTTATTTCAAAACAAATTTTGTCTCATTTGAGACATTTTCCCTTTGAGATCCGAATTTGTTTCACATTAAACAAAGTTGATCTCATTTGAGATCGTATCTATTTCAAAACAAATTTCGTCTCGCTTGAGACATTTTTCCACAAATTTTGAGAATTTTAAAACAAATTGCGTCTCGCTTGAGACATTTTTCCTTTGAGATACAAATTTTGAATTTGATTCACTAAAAACAAAATCTCACCTTAGATTGTTGTTTCTTTCAAAACAAATTTTGTCTCGCTTGAGACCTTTTCCCTTTGAGATCCAAATTTCGAATTTGTTTCACATTAAACAAAGTTGATCTCACTTGAGATCGTTTCTCAAAAACAAACTTTGTCTCGCTTGAGACAATTGCTCTAAAAACAAATTTTGTCTCATTTGAGACTATATCTTAAAGCAAATTTCGTCTCGCTTGAGACATCATTTTCTCTCATAATACAAATTTCAAGGTTGTTGTACTTAAAGCAAAATTAATATCACTTGAGATTTTCAAAGCTGATTTGTCTCGCACGAGACAGTTTTCCCTGTTAACAAATCCTGAAATTGTTTCATTTGAAACAAAATAAACACTTTTGAAAACACCCTTGAGATTATTTCCATATAAACAAAATCGACAATATTTGGATCTTTTAAAACGATTTTTGTCTCTCGAGACAGTTTCTCTTGAAAAATCTTTGAGTTTGTTCCTTTTGAATAAAAATCTTGGAGTTTGTTCCTTTTGAATAAATATCTTTGAGTTGTTTCTTTTGAAAAAATCTTTAAAACAAAATTTTGTCTCTCTTAAGATAATTTCTTTTGAAAAAAAATCTTTGAATCTGTTTCTCTTAAAATGAATTTTGTATTTCTTGAGACAGTTTCTCTTGAAGTAAATCTTTGAATATGTTCATTTTGAAAATCTTTGAGTTTGTTTCTCTTAACAAAATCATCTTTGAGTCTATTTCTTTAAAAACAAATGTTGTCTCTCTTGAGACAGTTTCTAATTAAAAACTAACTTTTGAGATTGTTTCATTTGAAACAAATTTGGTCTTACTTAAGATGTAATCCATCTTTGAGTCTATTTCTTTTGAAACAAAATTTTATATCTTAAAGACAATTTCTTTTGAAAAAATCTTTGAGTTTGTTTCCTTTGAAACAAAATTTTGTCTCTCGAGACAACTTCTTTTGAAAATACCCACATTTGAGATCGTTTAGACAATTTCTTTTAAAACTACCCACCTTGGAGATTGTTTTTATTAAAACAAATTTTGACTCTCTTGAGGCAGTATCTCTAGAAATACAAAATCTTTGAGTTTGTTTCACTTAAAATAAAACCATTTTTGAGTCGTTTCACTTGAAACATTTTCTCTTGAAACATTTTCTCTTAAAACAAGATCATCTTTGAGTTTGTTTCTCTGGAAACAATGTTTTATCCCTTAAAACAATTTCTTTTGAAGAAAAATCTTTGAGTCTATTTCTCTGGAAACAAAATTTTGTCTCACTAAGATACCATTTTCTGAAAAACAAAGTTTTGTCTCTTATGACAATGTATTTTCAAAAAAAAAAAAAATCATCATTGAATCTCTTTCTTTGGAAACAAAATTTTATGTCTCTCGAGACAGTTTCTTTGAGAAAAATCTTTGAGTTTGTTTCTTTGGAAACAAAATTTACCATCTTTGAATCTGTTTCCCTTGAAACAAAATAAACATCTTTGAGAACGTTTCCCTTAAAAACAAATTTTGTCTCATTTTAGACAATTCCCTTTAAATGCCATCTTTGGGTTGTTTCCTTTGAAACGAATTTTGTCTCTTTCGAGACAGTTGCTTTTGAAAAACTTATTTTTGAGTTTATTTCACTTGAAACAAAGCAAATATCTTTGAGATCGTTTCTCTTGAAACGAATTTTGTCTCCCTTGAGACAATTTTTATCAAAATTCAATTTTTGAGTTTGTTTCTACTGAAACACATCTTTGAGTTGGTCTCCCTTGAAACCATTATTCCTAAGATGACCAGCCGTCCTCATCACGTAGGAACCGTGTTATCACCTTTAGAGGGCCAGAACTCTTCATCACGTATGAGCCGTGTCATTCCCCAGATCAGATCTCCTCATCACGTAGGAGCCGTGTCAACCATAGATAACCAGCCGTCCTCATCACGTAGGAACCGTGTTATCACCTTTAGATGGCCAGAACTCTTCATCACGTATGAGCCGTGTCATTCCCCAGATCAGATCTCCTCATCACGTAGGAGCCGTGTCAACCATAGATAACCAGCCGTCCTCATCACGTAGGAACCGAGTTATCACCCTTCCTAAAGATGGCCAAGAACTCTTCATCATGTATGAGTAGTGTCATCCCTCGACTAGATTTCCTCATCACGTAGGAACCATGTCACCTTTAGACGACCCAAACTCTTCATCACGTATGAGCAGTGTCGTCCCCAACAACCAATATTATCCAATTTCTATGTATAAATGGAAGAGAACCAGACAAAAACGTGTTGTCTTATCATCTTTGCCCTATTCTTGTTAACACAAGAATGTGCAAAGAGGGGCAGCTGTAGACACCCGTTTTTGTCCGGGTTTTTTTTATCGTTATTTTATTATTATTATTATTTATTATTATTATATTATTAATATTACATTTTACATATTTTGCAGGCCAAAGCCCAATACAACAAGGCCCAACCAAGGCCCAACCAAGGCCCAAACACGAGCCCAAGTAATTAGGGTTTCAAACCCTAAACCTATCATCATCCAGCCGCCGCCGCCGCCAGCAGCAAGTGAACAGCCGCGCCGCCGTCACTGTTCCGGCCCGTCTCGCTCCACTCCGATGGTCCAGCCGCCGTTCCCGCGCCACCATCGTCATCTACAGTAAACCACAGCAACCCCATCAGTCCCAAATCAACCCAAATCAGAAAAAATATATATATATCCAAACCCTAAAATATAAAATACCTAAATCCCGGTAAATCGGGAAATTGGTCACCCTAAATCAACAACCCATAATTTCCCCTATTCCTAGACATCATCATCTCACCAAACGAAGCAAAAATCAACCATAAATCAAGCAAGATATCAGAGTCAAAAGGGGGGGGTCATTCGGTTGGAAAAAAAAAAACAGAGAGAAGAACGAGAGAGGATTCGGGTTCAGAGAAAAAAGAAAAGAAAAAAGACCATAAAAAAAAACATACATGCAGTGACAGGGGAAAACGATTGGGGTTTCCAGAAAAGAAAAAAAAAAGAGAAAAAAGAAACAAAAACCACAACTGAAAAATAAGAGTGTGGAGAGATTTACCTAGGATCGAAGCCGGGGAGCCCCAAAGTCACCGTGGAATCCGAGAGGTCGTCAGAGTCTCGGTGTTTCGAAGGTAATCTATCCTAAATCTAAAGGTTTAGGTTTGGTTTTAGACTAGGTGGGGTTGTTTTTCGGGTTGGGGTTGAGTGAGGGAGTCTTTTGGGACCTTTTATTTATCCGGCCACCATGGGCTCCGCCGTGAGCCGCCGTGGCCACCACCGATGTAGGGCGGTTGCTCCTTCCCTGATGAGGGAAGGGGCGAGAGAGTTCTCTGCATCTCTCTCTCTCCCTATTTGTGGAGATGAGCCAAATGAGAAATGGGGGAGGAAATAAGCCGGTTTTGGGGCTTATATTTCCAAAACAAAACGGCGACGTTTAACAGGGGAGGAATTCTGTAATTTCACGCATGGGATAACTACGCTTTTGGTCCCTGATCCTTTGTAACCGCACGATTTAGCCATGGAATGAAGTTTACATTATTTCAATTTGAGCCTTTATCTTTTCACTTTTACATTTTAGCCACTATCCTAGGTATTATGACATTTTTGTTTATATTTGGTTCTGGTTTCAGTATTTTTAAATGTTACATCTTAGCCACTGATTTAATATTTCATGTATGTTTCTTTGATATTCGAATCTGGCCATCACATTTATAAATATTTTATTTTAGTCCTATTAATGTATGTTATGTCATTTTTGTGGATATTTGATTTTGGTCCCAATGCTTATAATAGTTTCATTTTAGTCACTGATTTTGTATGTCATATATTGGCTGATTTTCGATTTTGACTTTAAGATTTGTAAATCTTTTTATTTTAGTCACTAGTTTGCATTCGGTTTAATTACTATTTTAGTTCTTACATTTCTGTTTTTGTCATTTTAGTATTTTAATTTTCTATTTTACTGTTTTGCCCTTTAAGTTGTTATTACCATATTAATTATTGTAATTATTAAATACTTACTTTATGACTATTTTATTTTGGGTTGTAATATTCATTTGTATTTATTTCACTATGTATGTACATTTTTCATGTTATGTATTTATTTGTACCATATGTAATTAAATATGCTTAATTTTATTGGTTGTAAATATTTATTTCACATATTTCTATTTCTATTTATTTCCATTTCTTTATTTAAATATTGTCTAAATACTTGTAAGAACACGTATGCGTAGAATGAGCGTGGAAAGTATCACTTGGTCGAAGTGGTGCGATCCGATATGGCATTTTAACGACATAGGAACTTGCAACGAGTCGAGTATATTTCACTAATTAATTTGTGCAAATGATGCAATGTGTGTTATTTTAAATAGTAATTTATTTTATTTTATGTAAATGTCAATTTCAAAATTTGCATTTGTATTCAATTCACATTTTAGTTAATCAATTTATTTTGTTGTATGCAAACATCAATTTTATTTATATTCGATTCACATTTTATCAAGAGGGAAATATTCTTTATGGATGAGAAATAGTCGAGTTAGCTTTCCCGATGGAGGATTGCTAATTTCGAGATTTCTTTTCGAGTTAAAGAATTTTCTCTAATTATTTAATTCGAAGCAAATTAATCAACGTTCGATAAATAGATCACATTTTAACTTTATATTCGACTCATAAATTCCACCATTTACTACGATGTGTAAGCGACACAGTACCAATTTTGGGCGTTGTGGGGGTGTTTACCCTTCCCTGCACGTAACCGACTCCCGAATCCATTTAAATGAATCTTTGGTAACGCAGACCGAATCTTGTCTTAAAAAATGATTTTTATTAAAATTGTTTTAAAAGACGTTTTTAGGTATTCAACCTACCTAACACAAAGGTTGATGGCGACTCTTTTTAATTTTATTCAAATCAATTCAAAATCACACAATTTTTTCCAAATTAAAGTCATAATCGTTTTTTTAAATAATATTTAATTGTTCCACCTAAAAATGGTTATGACAATATTAATGCAATTTTTGTCATGAATTAGAACTATGGGTTTATGTTTGTTATTAAATCGCCTAATGTTCTATGGTTATTCTTGTTGTATGTCGTTTTATGGAAAAGTTACACTTTCCCCCCAAACTGTCCTTGTATTTGTGAATACATACATGTTTTGTTTGACCCATGAGAACTAGTAATATAGACCTTAATTTTATTGAATGTGGGTTCTTGTTATTTTTATCCAGGATATTGAACTATCAAAGGAAGATGAAGTAGATAGTAAGAAAGTAAAAAAAATGGCAAAGAGAACTTGTTGAAAAGGAAGAGGGGAAAGGAGAAGGGACACCGAAGACGGAAAAAAAGAAAGAAAAGGAAGAGGGGAAAGGAGAAGGGACACCGCAAAGAATACACGAATGATGACATTGATGATATTCGCAAAGAATGAGTATCTTATGTGGCAAGCTTTATTATGCCGTGATATTTTGTATCGACATATGATTACAATATTTTTGATAACTTATGTGAATATATTGTATGCAAATGGATTGCTTATATATAATAATATGATATATATATTTAGTATTATGATGCATTAAATGTGATTTAGTTTGATTATTTGTCAATATACAATATATATATATATAATTTACGAAATACAATCACGACACACGAATGTGTGTTATCTTCATTTATGACGGGGGCTTCAATAACACGCAATGTAAGTCATAAATGCGTGTCATAAATTTATTACACACAAATGTGTGTTATCTTCATTTATGATGGGGGCTTTAATGACGCGCAATGAGCGTCATAAATGCGCGTCATAGATGAGCGTCATAAATGCGCGTCATAAATGCGCGTCATAGATTTATGACGCACAATGCACGTTATCTAATATTTATGTCGGTGGCTTCAATGACACAAATTTGTGTGTCATCTGCACCCATAGATAACACGCATTACGCGTCATTAAAGAGGTTTTTTTCTAGTTGTGAGGAATGTCTATGATGTTCACAGATTCTTTAAACTTGTTGGTTTCAAAGGCACTTTATTAAAAGGTTCTTGGCGATCGTAGCTCCTACAACGAAGTTTTTGAAAATAGGAGTTTCGTTTAAGTGGAATTTGGCAAAACAACTAAGTTTTGATCACTTGAAAGTAATTTTGATGAAGACACCTATATTGACTTGGTCCGAGTTTTTATTACGTATTCATATTTGACGTTTATCGTCAAATCAAAATTGTTTTTTTTTTTGTCTAGATACTCATAGATTTAGGGACTCTTCCAAGTTTTTTCATATGTAGGTGTTTCTACAGGTTCGTAAACAGGGATAGACACATGATTTTATGTTAGGTAACAAACTTCTAAAACTTTATGAATTGATAAATTTATAAAATTTTAAGGGACGAAAACAAATTTTTAATAGAAAATACATAAAATTTAAAATATATGATAATTTTAAATTTTAAGAAAGTTGATTACCTCCACTCACTCCCCTCGTAGCAGTTTATGCAAAGTGTAATCCTTTCTGTGTTAGGTTATATGATTTGAATTTGTTAAGATGTATCTTAGGATGACAACTTTTAACGTGTTAAAATGGGTATTTAAGATTATATCCATGATAGAGTGGTGGTCCATGGAAAGCCATTTTCGTGATCTATGTTGATCGTCTACTTTACTCATACTTATATGAACACCAAAATTGCATGCATCGTGCATGACATGCATTTCTGTCTGCAGCCTTAAATGATCCAAGGATAGAATACAAAAATTAAAATTGATTAATTTTGATGTGATATAATTTTATAAGATTAAATTTTTTCCAAGAGTTATATAAAATAAATAATCGGGACTAAGTTTAGGGTAAAATCTTACTTATTTACTCCATGATATATATATATATATATATATATATATATATCCTGGTATCTATTATATGTTAAGAGTTTTAAGGATCTTCCACATTTTTCCCTCATAGTTTTCATGTCGCACATTTCATCTTTCTTTTTCCAGTTTTCAATTTCATGCCACACGTTTCTTCTTCTTCTATGAGATTTGCAACTAGGAATGGATCGAGGGACACGAGTAAAGTAATTCTCCTCTTAACAATTTAAAATTATCACATATTTTAAATTGTTTTCTATGTATTTTCTATTGAAATTTATTTTCGTCCCCATATAATTTTATAAAGAGAAAATAATCTCAGTGACCAAAATTTTTTGCTAAAATCGTATATTATAAGGCATTTTTGGTCATTGAGGTTATTTTCTCTTTTATAAATCCATCATCTCTTAAAATTTTAGAAGTTCGTCCCCTAACATAAATTTTTGTGTTCGTCCCTGTTTATAACCATAACGCTAATGACCTTAGTTTCGAAGAACTTTACAGGTTTCCTGTTCCACCATTTTTTGCATTCAATGGTATGCATTTTTTTCCATAGTTTTTCTCAAGCTTTCGATTAAATTTGTGAGAGTTTCTGAACTCAATGAACCACTATGGAAGTTTATACCTTTGAAACACTAATTAAAGTATTATATGTAAAACAAAAATTCAAGTAGAATATATATCTTTTCATTTCCTTTGAACAACCATGGAATTTGTCATCACTGCTTGCCTTTTCATAGTAATCATCGTTGATTACAGGTTTATTACATATGTAATACAACAATCCAAGCAGAAAATATTTTCATTTTTCTTTATAAATTTATGAAATATGAAAGCACCAAAGAATTTTATTAAGATACGTTCTGTCAATTAGGCAATTTAGTCAGTTAGTGTAGTTACTGTGTTAGTTATTATTAGCTTTAGTTGTTATATATATCAGACCTTGTATTATTCCAAAAGTAACGTGAATAATTTTTTCATCTCTTCTTCCTGTTTTGTTGCTATATGGTATTAGAAGTGCTTCTTTTTCACACTTCATCATGCTTGATTCACTGAGTGATAGCTTCGACAATGACAGTAATCCACATTATCTACACCAGTCGGACAATCCTGGAATGATTCTGGTTACGCAACCATTATCCAATGACAATTTCATAGTTAGAAGAGATCAATGATGCTTGCCCTTTCTGCTGAAAACAAATTGGGATTTGTTGATGGTTCAATGCAAGCTCCAGATTCTTCTTCTCCAGAACGACTTAGCGCGTGGACACGAGCAAACAACCTTGTGAATTCTTGGATCTTGAATACAATTTCAAAGGACATTGCCGCGAGTTTGCTTTATCATACCACAACTGCAGAGATTTGATAAGATCTCAATGATCGTTTTCAACAATGTAATGGTCCAAGACTGTTCCAATTAAAGAAATGATTAAATGACTTGGTTCAAGATCAAATGAGGGTGAGTACTTACTACACTCAATTGAAGATCATTTGGGATGAACTCAACTCTTTTCCATTAAATAATTGTGTAGTTGTTTGAATTGCAATTGTTGTGGTGTAAGACATATGCTTGAAGAACAACAGTAGGAACAAGTGATGCAGTTTTTGATTGGACTGAATGAATCCTATGCTCATATAAGAGGGAAGATTCTTCTTATGGATCCCTTGTCTTCAATTTCCAAAGTTTTTTCGTTGGTTCTTCAAGAAGAAAACCAAAGATATGTGAAATGTGCAAATCCAGTCTCTAAATCCACATTTGTTGCCAAGACCAATTATTGTAATCGCAAGAACTGCCCACAATGCAGTTACTGTCATATTCTTGGTCATACCAAGGACAAGTATTACAAACTACACGAATACCCTCCAGGTTATGGTTCCAAGAATCCTTCTTCTACTTCTACGAGTGCTAAAAAGCAGTCAGTCTGTTCATGCTACTTCAATGGCAGTTTCGAGTGAGGTTATATAGCAGGATTCTTTTTCATCTTCATCCAATGATGCATTGACACCTCAGCAGTGTCAGCAGTTGATTGCTATGCTCACTTCTCAGTTCCATACATCATCTTCTAATATACCTTCAACCTCGATAAACACAACCATGCAAGGTAAGATTTTGTATCATATTAATAATTCTTCTTTTGAGACGTTAAATTGTTGGATTTTAGACTATGGTGCGTCTAAACATGTTTGTCTTGTTCTCTCTTCGAGTCTTTAACTCCTGTTTCAGGTGACTCGGTAATTCTGCCATATAAGACAATCGTTTCTATTCAATGGGCTGGGATAGTCAGATTTTCTCATGATTTTGTTTTGCATGATGTGTTATTTGTGTCAGAGTTTTAGTTTAATCTTTTGCACATCAGTGCCTTAATCAGTCAATCTAACATCAATGTACTTTTTTGTAAATTGGGTTGTATCCTACAAGACCTACATCGAGTGTTAGGAAGGGTGAACTGCTACAAGGTCTTTACCTTCTACAGTTACCTATTTGCAAAACTATTTTTTCATGAAATAATATTTCATGTAAAGTTTTAGATTCATCGCATAGTAAACTAGGACATCCAAGTCCTCGAATTCTTCATCTTCTTAAAGATGTTTTGCATTTGAAGAATGAAAGTAATATGGAATCATGTATGATTTTCCCTTTGGCTAAGCAACAAAGACTGCACTTTTCTCATTCTAGTTCACTAACAACACAACCTTTTGAGTTGGTCCACTATGACATATGAGGTCCTTACAAACATAGTACTTACAACAATCAGAATTCTTTTTTGACATTGGCTGATATTTTTCCAAGATCAACATGGATTTATTTGCTCTAGCATAAATATGATGTAGGGTCTGTCATACCTACTTTTATTGTTATGGTTAAAACCTATGTTTAAAAAAGCACCGCTTAAGCGCGATTAAAGCGCTAAGCGACTCGAGTGAGGCCCCTGGCTCTTCAGCATAGCAAAAGCACTACGAATTCATTAAGCGGTAGTAATCGGCGCTTTTAGCAAAGCGCTAATCGATGCTTAATCGCGAGTTTAGAAGATACGATTTTGGGCTTTAGCAAATACGATTTTTGAGCTTGTTTAGGGTTTAGCGGGCTATTAGATTATCAGGCTTAGATCGGCTTTTAGTTTAGCCGGGCTAGGGTAAAAAATGCAAGTTGATGAAGGAGATGGAAGAAGATATTGGAGTGTCTAGCGATGAAGGAGATGGTGTTGTCTGAGTTGATGACGATGATTATTTAGAGGATTTTTAGTTATAAGAAATTGAGGGTTTAGAAAAATATTTTTGTTCATCTCACTTTAGACTACTTTTGGTGTAGACCATCTTTTGAGATTAATATGCTCGTATAGTCGTATGGTTAATGGTATATAAGTATTTAAGTGTTTATAACTTATAAGTAAATTGAGAATTATATTTTGGTATTTAAGTACTTATAAGTTTTGAATATATGCATTGACACTTTGATATTTAAGTATTTATAAGATAATTTATAAATATTCTGTATTTTTTTGTGAATTTCGTCCTTTCTGACGTTTCGTGTGCATAAAGCGAGCGCTTTCGCTTAGCGCTTTCACTTAGCGCTTAGCGTTTCGGCGTCTAGGACCCTAGGCGCTTTACGCTTTTTAAAACCAAGGTTAAAACGCAATTTGGTTTTGACATAAAATGCTTCAACTCTGATAATGCTTCTAAGCTCAGATTCTCATCTTTTTTTGCTAGTTTTTGAATCCTTCACCAATTTTCATGCGTTGAAACGTCTCAGCAGAACTCGGTGGTTGGAAGGAAGCATCAATATTTGTCATATGTTGATCGTGCCTTGTATTTTCAGTCCAAGGTACCAATCAGGTTTTAGGGAAATTGTTTACTTACAACCACTTACTTGATCAATAGGCTCCTCACGCCAGTCTTGAGTAATAAATCTCCTTATGAGATGTTATATGGTCATATGCCAGATTATGAACGATTGCGAGTTTTTGGTTGCCTGTGCTTTGTATCTTCTTTAAAATCACATCAAGACAAGTTTACTGCTCAAGCTTTACCAGCTATTTTTCTGGGTTATCCTCTTGGCGTGAAAGGTTACAAAGTATATGTGTTGTCAACTCAGAAGATTATAATTTCTCGTAATGTTGTATTTCATGAGCATGTGTTTCCCTTTCACAGCATCAACATTCCTGATCACTTTGTTGATCCTTTCAAATATTTCTCTTTGGCTTTGATTTGCAAGAGGTTGTTCAAGACTCAACTTTTGGGCAACATGGTCATACAAATGTTCAACGAGGTTTTGATGAATCTTTTTCAACAGAGGAGGCTTCATCCTTTAATGAACCTTAGGTTGATCTCACTACAGCTCCTACATCAGTTATGCCTGATGCTAGTATCCATGATGAGCTTGCTGGAGATTCTATGCCTACTACTAATCCTTGTGTTGCACCAGCTGCTCAGGCATGTCCTCGGCATTCATCTCGTGTTATTCACAAGCCCACTTATCTCCAGAAGTACTATTGCAATAGTGTTTTTTTTTTCATGTGCTCATCTGATTGAAGATCATCTCTCGTCATTAAGATTATCTCCTGAATTTGAGGATTTCATTGCCAATGTTTCTTCTCATCATGAGCCAACCTTTTATCATCATGCTGTTAAGTCACCAGTATGGAGAGACGCGATGGATTGAGAACTCCTATCCATGGAGTCTTTTCACACGAGGTCAGTTGTTCCCTTACCTGCAGAAAAGAAGGTAATTGACTGTAAATAGGTCTATCACATAAAACATAAGGAGGATAGCACCATTGATCGTCATAAGGCCAGATTTATTACTAAAGGTTTCACACAGATTGAGGGAATTGATTTTCTGGATACATTTTCACCTATAGCAAAGATGACTTCCTTTAGATTGCTTCTGGCCTTGGCAGCTGTCCATAATTGGAATCCGCTCCAGCTGGACGTTAATAATGCTTTTTTTAAATGGTCTCTTAGATGAAGAGGTATATATAAAGTTGACTTTGGGATATAAACCTAAGTTAAAAGATTTGAATATGGTTTGTCGCCTCAATACATCCATATTTATGGTCTTAGGCAAGCTTCTAGGCAATGGTTCAATGCCTTCTCGGCTGATGTTTTGAAGTTTGGCTTTTATCAATCTCCTTTTGGACACACTTTGTTTACAAAAAGGGTCTGGGGATGAGATTGTTTCTCTTTTGGCTTATGTAGACGACATTGTGATTGCTGGGAAGAATTTACAGTTGTTAGATGATTTTCAAAGCTTCATTCAGCAACATTTTAAGCTCAAAGTATTGAGGCATTTGCGATATTTCCTCGAGTTCGATATAGCTCGTAATGAGTGTGGTATTTCTTTGTCTCAGAGAAAATATGCCTTACAGCTTTTGGAGGATACTGGTTGTTTGGGTGTGAAACCTGTTGTGATTCACCTATGATGCAGTCTTTGAAGTTTAGTGCAAACGAGGGGGATTTGTTGTATGATCCTTAGGAGTATAGACGTTGGTGGGCCGTCTGCTATATTTAACAAATACCAGACTAGATATAATACATACAGTGCACTTGTTAAGCCAGTTTGTGGCTTGTCCTCGACTCCCTCACATGATTGCTTTAAAGCACCTTCTTGCCTATATAAAGTAATCGTCTGGTCTTGGTCTTTGTTCTCTATTGATTCTAATTTGCAAATAAGTGCATTTGTTAACTCGGGCCATGGCTCTTTTCCTAGTACAAGACGTTCAACGATGAGGTTTTTTACTTTTTTTGGTAACCTCATTTCTTGGAAGTCAAAGAAGCAGGTTGTGGTCAGTAGGTCTTCTTGTGTGGCTGAATATCTTGCCATGGCTGTTGCAACTTGTGAATTTGTCTGGCTTGTTTCGTTGATTTCATCCTTTAATGTTTCTGTTTATCACACGCGGCTATATTGTAATAATCAAGTCGCTCTTCATTTAGCTACAAATCAATTCTTCCATGAACGTACAAAACATATTGAAGTTGACTGTCACTTGGTACGCGATAAAGTCAAAAGTGGATTTCTAAAGCATTTCCATGTTTGTTCCTCCTATCAATTGCTGATGTCCTCACAAAAAAGTTGTGTTCTCCTTTGTACCGAACATTTATTAACAAGTTGATCTCGTCAACATACATGCACGTCCAACTTGAGAGGAATATTAAGATGCGTTCTGTTAATTAGGTAGTTCGGTCAGTTAATGTAATTACTGTGTTAGTTATCATAACTTTAGCTGTTATATATACCAGACCTTGTATTTTTCCAAAAGTAATGTGAATCATTTTTCCATCTCTTCTTCTTGTTTTACTGTTATAAATTTTGACCGAGAAAAACACCAAGACAATGAAAAATCGAATTTCCACGGACTTGAAATTAGAAAAGAAAAATAAAAAATTCGACTCACAACCAAAAGTTGAGTGACCAAAATGTAAGCATATCCATAATCAATGACCAAAATGCAAATAAAAAGTTAGCATATGTTTGAGATTTAACGATATTATAACCTAATTATAACAATTGATTAATTGAATGACTCAATTATAACTTTTAAAATATGTCGATTCAATTATAAACCTACTAATAATAGAGTGATTGATGTGTTACTTAACCTAACTTTAAACAAAACTCCTAAAATATAATCTTCTCTAAGGATTCAGTTTAACACCCTCTACTTGATCAAGTCGAGAACCCGATTGATTATGTTAAACAACTTATCAGAATCAATTTAGATTTTAATCTAATTCAAATTATCATATATTTAACTTAATTAAATTACGAATTTGGAGTCTAAGTGATCATTGAACTCTTATACTTACTTTTTGAGATCAAACCAAGTGATTTAATAAGTTTTGGATTCATTCAATAACATCATACAACATTTAGAAACTAAATTGTAAACTTTTCAAAGTTTGCTTATTGTTGATTTCGATATTGTTCATCCAATATCGATACTGTTCATGGTTAGTATCAATACCAAATAAATTATATCGATGCCCAATTTATGTTTTCCAATTTTGAAGTCAATTATGGTATCAATATCAATTCATGGTTTATGGTGGTTTTTAATACAAAGTATCGATGCCTAGACACTTTATATCAATACCACCACTAGGGTTGTCTCGAAACCTTATGTTAGTATCTATAGTATAAATTACTTCAAAATTTCAATCTAAGTATGTAGTATTGATATCATATGTTCTAATATCAACACCCCATGCACCAAATAGTCAAAATGACATTTCAAACATGCTTTAACCTGCACCAAACTTTACCTATGTTATACACATAATATGAAATATATAATAACATGCCAATAATACAACATAGTACTTATTTTAGTCATATTCAACCATATGCATATCTTGTGAGCTTAAATGAATACCAAAAGCACATCTTACCTTTCACCTTGCCATTTGCTCTTTCTTTGCACCCTATATATACTTAAAACATAACCTTAAACTATTTTTACATGACATATGACATGGAAGCAACATCATACCAAATAGCAACACAAGACATATATCACAACATGTATTACAAAATAACATCAGGTTTACATAGTCAATATTTGAAGAGTTTTTAGCAAGATACTACACTGATAAAAGATGATGACTTACGACTCCTAATTGTGATCACAATCCATTAAATAGAGTGAATTCCTAAAATCATTTAAACATATAAAGTAAGCTTATATAGCTTAGAGAGATATTCATAAACATAGCATTACTTAAGATGAAAATTTCAATGATTATAGCATTAACATGTAATTCTTTTCATTTCAACAAATAATATAATCATGTCATAACATTAAATATACATGAATCAGGTCATCATTACAAATAGTGAATATAGCACACGTAATGGTCAATCCTTATGTCATTGCCAAAGACATAATAAGTTCAACCAAATCATCCTTTCATCACTAATGGGATTGAAGTCCAAATAATGCATGTACAAGCGCTATGGATCCTATGATATGCCAATTGTATCTCAAAATTGATAAGGTAATCATGAGCACTTTTAATCAAGAACACAACTTGTCATAATCGTGCTTGAGCTCATAGCTCTTTGTGTACATACACAAAAGGCCTCATAGGCGCAATTAAAGCGTCAAACATCTCTCAGACACCTATTAGAATATGTCTAAAAACCAATTATGAGATGATTGTAATGATATTTATTTTACCTTATTTATTAATACATGACATTGTTATTATTATTTCAATTTTTCTGTACATATAAATAAACGAAACTATAATAAAGCCATGAGAATTATATGATTATTCATAAAAAGTCCTTGGACAACAATAATGCATTATGACTAATGTATAATTGATTGATGATAATGTGTTGTCAATGACATAAAGATGTCAAAATCAATACATAGGCATGTGTTGGAGAGTAACATATAGGACAAACCCGATATGAGTATGTTTCTTGAATCATTATGTGAAAGTCATAACATTATTCATAGTGATAATTACATGTATGATTTTCAGACTTAATATCATCACGGTCTCAACATTGTGAATCACATGTTTTAATGTAGTCAAATGTGTGTCGTAACTAGTTACACTATCAAGAATAATGTTTGACATGTCATGACCAATATAGTGGGATATGGTTGATCAATACATGATTTATACATCCTACATAATAGATAGCTAAGATTGCTTGATTGAGCGAGATTATAAAATACATGACCATGCTTGAATAAATTGATATAAGATATCATAGTTATTTATATATGAAATGTCCACTAAAGATGTCAAGAAATATTAGATGTGCTATACAAGTGTAACTGATCCATGACTTGTGTTCAATCTAGATATAAAGGGAAAATTGATACATAAAAATTAATCACAAAAAATGTTATGTCGAACCATGACTTCTTGTAACTTAGACAATAATGATACATTGCTAGATATAACTGAAACAAGAAATTATAAACTATATTGCATGTGTACAACTAATTGCATAGAAATAAAATATTTAGTTAAAAGTAATGTATGTATTTCATACATATAATATTTAAATTAAAATGAAATAATTACAATTATATATATATAAATATAAGGAAGATTATTATTATAAGAGTCAAACTTTATTATATATATATAATCGTAGTTGAAATATGTTTATATATTTAAAATAGAGATAATTATTGTAATTATCAAACTCTATTAATATATATATATATATATATATATATATATATATATGATAAAATTTTATCTCGATTGAAATATGGTTATATATTTAAAAGAGTGATGATTATTGTAATTATCAAACTCTATTAAAATATATATTTATTTGATAGAAGCTAATCTAAGTTGAGATAGATTTTTATTTTAAAAAATTATTATTATAATTATCAAGCTCTTTTAAAAAATAATATATAGTTTAAAATAATATATGTGATAAAATATAATTTAAGTTGAATCGGGTTTTCAAAGGTTATATATATAGACATAGTCAAATTATAATTTGGGTATTAAAATTCTCTAACAATTAGATAATCAAAATTGTTCGTTCCAATTGGATGGACTACTTAAAAGTCTAGGGATGTAAAAAGCTGACTTGACATGCAAAACTGACTGAAACCAACTTGAGTCAAAACTGTTTGTGACTCGAGTGATGGTGATCCGAGACCGATTCGAGTCCAAATTGGTGTTGACCTGAACCTGAGTTGGACCTGGAAATTATGGATCTAACTCGACCTTCACCTGATCTGAGAACAATCTAAACCTGAATTGAATTGATATTATATACTTTATATTATATAAACATATATATTTTATAGTTTATATACTTTATAGTTTATATATTTATACTATATAATTTATATACCTATATATACTCATACTTACATAGTTATATATATATTATATATAAGTATATACTTACATAGTTATATATATATATATATATTATATAGTTTTATATATAATATACATATATATACTTATGTTATATATATTACAAGTATATTGTATTGTAACAACCCAGAATAAAATTTGGAAAAAAAAATTATTAATTTAGTAATTTGGCAAAATTTGAGGATTTAATCGGAAGTTTTCAAAATTTTAAGCCATTTTAGAAGTTAAAGGAAATTCAGGGACTAAGCTCTGAATTTAGCCAAAGAGTGTCGACAGGTTATGTGGTTTTATACATGCATTGTGTTTCTGATTTTAAAATCAGAAACTTTTGTAAACAAAATTCTTCCTCTCGCACCCTTCTTGCAAGTCTGATCCCGACGCCGTTGACATCCGATCGTCAAATTGAAACCACCATCGTGTTCATCTTCGACTCGTGAACAAAGCCCAATAAACCAATTTTAGTGAAACGCTGGCAAACTCCGTGAATTTCGAGTCAAAGTATCGACGTTTTTTTTAGCACCACCGCCGGGAAAATCTTAAATTCATCTCCGATCGTTGATCGGTTTTCGACACCTCCTGCACCATCGTGTTCCTTGTGTCGTTTCGAGTCTGTCGGTGTCAACCTTGTTCGCCGTCGACGGCGGCACGTGAGGAGGTGGAGCAGTCAAAGATTCGGCCGAGTTGAAATCGAGCTCTCTGCCGTTCAAAAATTTGAACCGATCTTTGTAAGTATCTCGAAATCGCTTAAAATAATTTTTAGAAAATTTTCCGGAATTTTTAGACCCCCGGAGGAGGCCTCACGCGCCGCACGCGCCGCCGCTGGGAGAGTGGAGGGCTGGAAACCGGTTTGACCGGTTCTGACCGTTGACCGTTGACTTCCTTTGACCAAAACTTAAAATGGCTTTGACCGACTCTTAAACGACCGTAAATCTTTTCCGAGTATACCTATTTTGATAGTTTTCGACGTCCCGAATCCATTTCCGAAGTCCGTTTCGTCAAATTCGAACCCGAAGGCCTCCAAATTGACGGTCAAAGTGGTTGACTTTGACCAAGAATCTGAATTTTTGAAAATTCATACTTTATGTTTTTCGACGTCCTGATTCTGATTGCGCAATCCGTTTGGCCAAATTCAGACTCAAAATGCCCCAAAATGATAGTCAAACTCGAAAAATGCTTATATACTTAAGAATTTTAGTTTTGAACAATTAAGTAAGCTTTGGGGTTGATTAATTATTATTGTTTGAAGGTACAAAAGACTCTTCGGATCGTTCGACCCAGCTCTTCTAGATTAGTTAAACCACGTATACCAGTATTCACCCATTTGAAAACTGTAACAGAGCGTGGTGAAACCAGCAATCAGTAGATCTACTATCTGAACCCATTATCGAGGTGTGTTCCTGTTTACTACATAATGGTTTTATATATGTTTTGAAATATGGTACATTGAAATCTATGGTTTATTATTGTTGGTACACCGATTTATTGTTGATGATTTATGGACTTTGATGACTGGTATATGGATATTGATTTTGGGATAATTGAACTACAATTGTATAGCTCTGATCAAGCTAATAAACGGGCCTAATGTGACTCTTGAGGGCCCCAAGATGTTTCATTAGGTCGGCTTTCCTTTATTGTGTGCTTAGGGTAAGCTATATGGACTTATTGACTTGGGCTTAAGGATACATGCTTCATAGCTTATCCTTAAGTCGGCTTTCTTTTTTGCTATGTGCATAAAGTAAGCTATATTGAAAATAATTTTGGGAACTACTGATGGTGTACCAGAAAAGGGTTTAAACTATGATTTTTAAAAGTTATACTCTTTTACGAATTTGCGAGATTTACTGGACTATGATTTTATGGTAATGTTGAGACACACTGAGCCTAGCTCACCTTTCGAAAATGTTTTTCCCTTTTCAGATACTGTTGGTTAGATACCTCGGTTCGAGCACTTGGAGGATCAACATATCTCTTGAAGTATATCTGATTGTAATATTTTAAAATTTCAAGTTGACTTTATTCTGGTGACATAGACCTATTTTAAGTATTGCATGTTATAATGATGATACTTTTGCATTACTATTCAGTTTATCATGGTTTTGATTTTTTTAGATATGTTTTAAATTAATTTATTATTGATTGGTTTTATATTTAAGAATTGAGTTTTAAATAGTATAATTTATTATAATTGCATGTCATGAATAATGTGGTTTTACATTGATTGGATAACGGTTTTGGAAAATGTCTTTGTGATCCACTAGACTTAGTCGAAACGCATAGGCCGGGTCTAGGGGGGTTACATTTATTGGTATCAGAGCTTTTGGTTTTTAAACCTCGGACTGTGTATGAGTCCACATTAAAAATACAATTTTGAAATATTTTACAAAACAAGTTACTAAGGCCATGTCACAAAGTTATTAAGATTTTAACTTCGTTCGAGACTCCAAGTGCTTATCTAACCCTAAGTTTTATCTTCTGTAGTAAACTTGAGATCCATCAAAATGAGTGCTAGACATAGTCGTCGAACTAGCCGTGGACGAGGTCGAGTGGCTAGATTTGTAGATCCGATTGATGAGATACGGGTAGATCCCCCACCTCCGATAGGTGATCCTGCTCCTACGACCCCAACGAATCTGCCTCATACCGCTGGTATTGGCATGACTACACCGATCATAGGAGCGACCAATATTGAGTCAGAGTCTACCGGAGTTGCTTTGGATGAGAATTTTGGTAGACAATTTCTGCAGTTGATACAAGGAGCAGTCAGAGCTACTGGTGTTGTATCAGAGGTTCCTATTTCGCAGACTTTGATTGCCAATGGAGTTAGAACTTTTGGGGGACCGATTGGTGGAGCTCCTACTGAAGCTGAGGATTGGCTCCAGGATACAGAGAGACGCATGGATCAGTTGGGTTTAGACTCAACTAAGAGATATCAGGGTGCTGTGGTGATGTTAGATGGCAATGCCTACACTTGGTGGGAGTCAGTGACCAGTAGTGTTCCTACAGATCGTTTGACCTGGAATTTCTTTAAGGATCACTTTCGGAGTCATTTTCTGGGAGAGCATTACTTAGCTCAGAGACGACAGTAGTTTCAAGACCTGGTTCAGGGAGACATGACTCTTTCTGAGTATGAAATCGAGTTCTTGAAGTTGCTAAAGTATGGATTCAGTATGGTACCTACTGAGAGAGATCGATGTCGTAAATTTGTCCTTGGACTCAGATACGAGCTGCGTAGGCAAGTTGTAACCCATCAGGATGAGATATTTGATGTGCTGGTGGGCAGAGCCAAAGATGCTGAAGAGGTGGAGGTTTTAGCTTCTGGTAGAGAGCATGTTGAACAGGAACGATCTAAGAAATTTTCAGGCCCGATGGAGTCATCAGCACAGTCCGAGAAAGGACTCGTACTTCAGTCCCTCAGAGAAGCAATACACGTTTCAGGCCTGCAGCATCCTCACCGTTAGTTGGCAGTCGAGGCGGTTCCTCGTCGTATTATCATGGGTTCCTCTGTGAGTTTTGTGGTAAACAACACACAGGAGAGTGTCGTAAGAAGATGGGTCTTTGCTATCAGTGTGGATCTAGTGGTCATTTTCGGAGGGATTGTCCTCAGCTAGCTTCGTTTGAGCAGACCGCTACTCAGACTCCTGTGCGTTCTCAGACTACAATACAGACTCCAATTAGAGACCGTAGCCAAGTAAAGGCTCGTGGTTCAGCGCCCAGGACTGACAGTAGAGCCCGACCTCAGCAAAATAGAGGGTCAACAATTTCTGAGGCTAGACAACCAGCTTTGGTTTATGCCACTAGACGTCGGGATGACAGAGATGAGCCTGAAGTTATTGCAGGTACATTTACTATTTATTCTATCCCATACTTTGCATTACTGGACAATGGCTCCACTCACTCCTATGTATCGAGCTCGGTATCTCGAAACCTTCAGATTCCGATCGAGAACACTGAAAATACTGTTACAGTTACGAGTCCAGTAGGACAAGCTGTATTAGTGAATAAAGTATTTTGGCGTTGTTCTCTCGAGGTTCAGGGAGAAATTTTTCTCGCTGATCTTATGGAACTTCCTTTAGAGGAGTTCGATCTAATTCTTGGGATGGATTGGTTGAATAAACACAAGGTAAATCTGGATTGCGAATACAAGTGGGCTACTCTAAAGACTTCAGATGGTCTGACCGTTGTGTTAATTGGTGAACGGCTTGGTTGTCTCTCCAATATAGTTTCAGCGATGGAAATTGATCGTATGATACGGAAGGGGTATGAGACTTTCATTGCTTGTATTTTGAACACTAAAGGTTCATTGTCCACGATCGACGAGATCCGTACAGTTAGCGAGTTTCCTGATGTCTTTCCAGAGGAGTTGCCTGGTTTACCTCTTGATAGAGAGGTAGAGTTCGAGATAGAGACTTATCCGGGATCTGCACCTATTTCTATGGCACCTTATCGCATGGCTCCAAAAGAACTTAAAGATTTGAAGGTCCAATTGCAAGAATTATTCGATCGAGGATTTATTCGGCATAGTACTTCACCATGGGGAGCTCCAGTTCTGTTTGTGAAAAAGAAGGATGGGTCGCTAAGATTATGTATTGACTATAGGAAGTTGAATCAGATGACGATCAAGAATAAATATCCGCTACCCAGAATTGATGACTTATTTGATCAGTTGCGAGGAGCTACTGTATTCTCTAAGATTGATCTTCGTTCGGGTTATTATCAATTGAAAGTTAAAGGATCTGATGTTGCCAAGACGGCTATTCGCACTAGATATGGTCATTATGAATTCTTAGTGATGCCTTTTGGTTTGATGAATGCTCCTGCAGCTTTCATGGATTTGATGAATCGGGTGTTCCGACCATATTTGGATCAATTTGTGGTGGTCTTTATTGATGATATTCTGATCTATTCTCATACTGAGGCAGAGCATGACGAGCATTTGAAAATCATTATGCGGACTTTGAGAGAGCATCGTCTATATGCCAAACTAAGCAAGTGTGAATTTTGGCCTCAAGAAGTGTCGTTTCTAGGGCATATTATTTCTTCGCGAGGTATTCAGGTCGATCCAAGCAAGATCGAGGCGATTGTGAATTGGAAATGACCTAAGAATATCTCTGAAATTCGCAGTTTCTTGGGCTTGGCTGGTTATTATCGACGTTTTGTTGAGGGCTTCTCGATCACTGCTTCTCCTTTGACAAAGTTGTTAAGGAAGAATGTGTCGTTTGACTGGGGTGAGGCACAACAGGAGAGCTTTGAGAAATTAAAGGCAGTATTGACTCAAGCACCAGAGTTGATGCAACCAGAGTCCGGGAAGGATTTTACAGTGTATAGTGATGCGTCACACTCAGGACTCGGCTGTGTTCTAATACAGGAAGGTAAGGTAGTGGCTTATGCATCCCGTCAGTTGCGACCATATGAGTGTAATTATCCTACTCATGATTTGGAGTTAGCAGCAGTGATTTTTTCCTTGAAGATTTGGAGACACTATCTTTATGGAGAGAAGTGTTACATTTTCACGGATCATAAGAGTTTAAAGTATCTTCTGACCCAGAAGGAGCTTAATTTGAGACAGCGACGCTGGCTAGAGCTTCTAAAGGATTATGATTGTGTGATTGATTATCACCCTGGTAAAGCTAATATTGTAGCGGATGCTTTGAGTCGAAAGACGGTAACAGAGTTGAGATCTTTAATGGCCAGGATGAATTTATATGACGATGGCACTCTGTTAGCAGAATTACAAGTTTAGCCGACCTTGGTTGATGAGATCAAAGCTAAGCAGCCCCTTGATAGCTCTTTGCTTTCCATCTTTGAGCAAGTAAAGCAAGGGACAAGCTCAGATTACGCCCTTGATCAGGATGAAGTTTTATGCTTCAAAGGTCGGTATTGTGTACCGGATAATGTTGAGTTGAGGCATACTATCCTCACGGAGGCTCATAGTAGTCCATATGCTATGCACCCCGGTGGAGATAAGATGTATCAGAATTTGAGAGAGAGGTATCATTGGGTCGGCATGAAGAAGGACATCTCGAATTTTGTGGTGAGGTGTTTGACTTGTCAGCAAGTTAAGGCGGAACATCAACATCCATCAGGTTTGTTACAATCTATCAAGATTCCTGAATGGAAATGGGAGCGTGTTACTATGGATTTTGTTACTGGTTTACCTATGACTCCTTCGAAAAAAGACTCAATTTGGGTGATTGTTGACAGACTTACAAAGTCAGCTCACTTCATTCATGTACGGGTAAATTATACATTGGACAATTTGGAGAGGTTGTATATTTCAGAGATTGTTAGATTGCATGGTGTTCCGTTATTTATCATTTCAGATCGAGATCCGAGATTTACTTCGAGATTTTGGAAGGCGCTACATACGGTTTTGGGTACGAGATTGGATTATAGTACCTCCTTCCACCCATAAATTGATGGTCAATCTAAGAGAGTAATTCAGATTCTGGAGGATATGTTACGGGGTTGTGTAATTGATTTTCATGGTAGCTGGGAGAACTTTTTGCCTTTGGCTGAATTCGCTTATAATAACAGTTACCAGACCAGCATTCGTATGGCACCCTATGAAGCACTCCATGGGCATAGGTGTCGCACCCCGATTTGTTGGACTGAGGAAGACTTTGGGACCTGAGTTAGTGCGGGAGACAGAGGACACAGTCAGATTGATCCGTGACCGTGTGAAAGAGGCATTTGATAGGCAGAAATCTTATGCAGATCAAAGGAGGAAGGATATACAGTTTGACGTTCAAGATCAGGTTTTTCTCAAGGTATCTCCAGGGAAGAAAGTATTGAGATTCGGGCGTAAGGGTAAATTGAGTCCAAGATTTATTGGACCATTTAGTATCTTGAAGAGGGTAGGACCTGTTGCATATCAGCTTGAGTTGCCTTCCCAGCTCAATCGTATTCATGATGTCTTTCATGTATCAATATTGAGGCGATACCGTCCAGATCCAGATCACATCATTCAGGTTGAGGATGTAGAGCTAAGACCTTATTTGTCATATGAGGAGGAGCCTATTCAGATCTTAGAAAGAGATGAGCGAGTTCTTCGGAATAGGCGCATTCCAATGGTAAAAGTTCAATGGAGTAACCGAGGCCCCTTTAAAGCTACTTCGGAGACATTGGAGTCAATGGAGGCTCAGTTTCCTCAACTATTCTCATAAGGTAAATTTTGAGGACGAAATTGCTTGTAGAGGGGGAGAATTGTAACAACCCGGAATAAAATTTGGAAAAAAAAATTATTAATTTAGTAATTTGGCAAAATTTGAGGGTTTAATCGGAAGTTTTCAAAATTTTAGGCCATTTTAGAAGTTAAAGGAAATTCAGGGACTAAGCCCTGAATTTAGCCAAAGAGTGTCGTTCATGTTATGTGGTTTTATACATGCACTGCATTTCTGATTTTAAAATCAGAAACTTTTGTAAACAAAATTCCTCCTCTCGCACCCTTCTTGCAAGTCTGATCCCGACGCCGTTGACATCCGATCGTCAAATTGAAACCACCATCGTGTTCATCTTCGACTCGTGAACAAAGCCCAATAAACCAATTTTAGTGAAACGTTGCCAAACGTCGTGAATTTCGAGTCCAAGTATCGACGTTTTTTTAGCACCACCACCGGGAAAATCTTAAATTCATCTCCGATCATTGATCGGTTTTCGACACCTCCTGCACCATCGTGTTCCTTGTGTCGTTTCGAGTCTGCCGGTGTCAACCTTGTTCGCCGTCGATGGCAGCACGTGAGGAGGTGGAGCAGTTAAAGATTCGGCCGAGTTGAAATTGAGCTCTCCGCCGTTCAAAAATTTGAACCGATCTTTGTAAGTATCTCGAAATCGCTTAAAATAATTTTTAGAAATTTTTCCGGAATTTTTAGACCCCCGGAGGAGGCCGCACGCGCCACCGCAGGGAGAGTGGAGGGCTGGAAACCGGTTTGACCGGTTTTCAACTGGTTCTGACCGGTTCGAACCGGTTTGACCCGACTGACCCGACCCGACCCGACTGACCCGACCCGACTGACCCGACCCGACCGTTGACCGTGACCAAAACTTAAAATGGCTTTGATCGACCCTTAAACGACCGTAAATCTTTTCCGAGTATACCTATTCTGATAGTTTTCGACGTCCCGAATCCGTTTCCGAAGTCCGTTTTGTCAAATTCGAACCCGAAGGCCTCCAAATTGACGGTCAAAGTGGTTGACTTTGACTTTGACCAAGAATCTGAATTTTTGAAAATTTATACTTTATGTTTTTCGACGTCCTGATTCCGATTCCGTAATCCGTTTGGCCAAATTCAGACTCGAAATACCCCAAAATGATAGTCAAACCCAAAAAATGCTTATATACTTAAGAATTTTAGTTTTGAACAATTAAGTAAGCTTTGGGGTTGATTAATTATTATTGTTTGAAGGTACAAGAGACTCTCCGGATCGTTTGACAGCTCGACCCAGCTCTTCTAGATCAGTTAAACCACGTATACCAGTATTCACCCGTTCAAAAACTGTAACAGAGCGTGGTGAAACCAGCAATCAATAGATCTACTATCTGAACCCATTATCGAGGTGTGTTCCTGTTTACTACATAATGGTTTTATATATGTTTTGAAATATGGTACATTGAAATCTATGGTTTATTATTGTTGGTACACCGATTTATTGTTGATGATTTATGGACTTTGATGACTGGTATATGGATATTGATTTTGGGATGATTGAACTACAATTGTATAGCTCTGATCAAGCTAATAAACGGGCCTGATGTGACTCTTGAGGGCCCCAAGATGTTTCATTAGGTCGGCTTTCCTTTATTGTGTGCTTAGGGTAAGCTATATGGACTTATTGACTTGGGCTTAAGGATACATGCTTCATAGCTTATCCTTAAGTTGGCTTTCTTTTTTGCTATGTGCATAAAGTAAGCTATATGGAAAATAATTTTGGGAACTACTGATGGTGTACCAGAAAAGGGTTTAAACTATGATTTTCAAAAGTTAAACTCTTTTACGAATTTGTGAGATTTATTGGACTATGATTTGTTTAATGTACCTATTGTGATTTTATGGTAATGTTGGGACACGCTGAGCCTAGCTCACCTTTCGAAAATGTTTTTCCCCTTTCAGATACTGTTGGTTAGATACCTCGGTTCGAGCACTTGGAGGATCAACATATCTCTTGAAGTATATCTGATTGTAATATTTTAAAATTTCAAGTTGACTTTATTCTGGTGACATGGACCTATTTTAAGTATTGGATGTTATAATGATGATACTTTTGCTATTACTATTCAGTTTATCGTGGTTTTGATTTTTTTTAGATATGTTTTAAATTAATTTATTACTGATTGGTTTTATATTTAAGAATTGAGTTTTAAATAGTATAATTTATTATAATTGCATGTCATGAATAATGTGGTTTTACATTGATTGGATAACGGTTTTGGAAAATGTCTTTGTGATCCACTAGACTTAGTCGAAACGCATAGGCCGGGTCTAGGGGGTTACATGTATACTTATATTATATACTTTTATAAGTATATATTTATATTGTATGCATAAATATAATGTACATTATAATATATATACATGCATATATTATCATAACATTCATCATACATATTATATATATATATATATATATATATATATATTATAATTGTTTCAATTTTTTCTTCAATTTTTGAAATGAATGCAATTCAATTCATTTTAAAGATTTTTTCACATTTTAAAATTATTTCGATTTGATTCCTCTATGTTATTTAATTTATTTAAATTTGAATTTGTAATTTCATATTTATTCAATTTAGTCCTTAAAATTATATTTTTATATCTAAAATTGTTCCATACTTATTTATATTTTTGTAATTTACTTCAAACCCTATAAATCACATAATAAACTTCATTTCAACTTTATAAATTATATCATAATCTCCAAACCCTATAAACTTTTTTCACCCACTTTTTAAATGGATGCAATTTAGTTATTTTTTATTAATTTCAACTTCACATTTTATAATTATTTCGATTTGATCCCTCATCATTGTGTGTTGTTTAATTTATCTAAATTTTTGTTTGCAATTTAATGTTCGTTCAATTTAGTCCTTAAAATTATATTTTTATCAAAATTGATCCATAATTATTTATATTTTTTTGTAATTTACTCTAAATCATATACAATTACAAATTACAATTCAACGTTCATGAAAGGAAAAAATAATTAATCCAAAAATGATCCTACCTGAAAGTTAATATGTATCCCATAAGATTCGACCTGAATTTTGTCTGTCAATGATGTGACCCGATCTGAACGAGGTCTGAATGAAGTCTATCTGAACTTGAATTAACCTAGTATTTAACTGCATCAAACTTGAACCGTTTTGACCTGAACTGACATCGATTCGAACTGAAATTAACCCACCTAAACTTGATTTGAATATGATTTCAAATCAACCTGAAAATGACCTGAACTGATTTGACTTGGACCCAACCTGATCTGAGTCGAAGCATCAAATTGACCTGACAGGATTTGACTAAAACCTTAACAATTATCTGATTTCACACCCCTATAGAGGTTGTAATGTTATTGTGACAGCTTGAAATCAACTTAGTGTAAAAGAAATCGGATTCACAACCCATGTTTGCAATTTTGAATTAAAAGTTTCCAAACGAAATAAGGTAATATTTCAAAACCTTTTCCCCGATTCGTTCCTAGTGGTTAGATCTCTTGAGTAGATCGCCAGGTTAATTTTTTTCACCGTGCAATGAAATATATCGATAGTTCCAATGACACCAACATAAATGTACATAATTCAGTTTAATAACAAATGAATCACATAACTTACCAATCTTAACATAAAACATGTTGACACCCTTTGATGCTCTAATTGAGCCAACAATCTACAAGTATATCACCTACATGGTGATGACTGCAACTACACACAATCACAAAGAATGAGACTACACTTATCTTAACCAAAGTATCTTAAGTATTCACTCCCGAGAACCTAGCTTTTGCTCTTAAAGTGATGGCTTCTACCATTCCTTCATACACTAGGAAGGTAGAAAAACATGTAGTCAACATAAATTCATCAATGCAATGTTAGAAATTTTTATTTCTAATATTGATTCATATAATTTAAGTAATTGATAATTGATGTCGTTGAACACACGGTGATGATTAGTGTAGTATTGAGGAGGCAATTATCGAGTATAAATCCCTCCGTCCCATACCGTGAAAATATAAGTTTTAGTGGTGTTATGTGTAGCTGAAAGTATAAGGGTCTTTCGGTTATTTTTTCCTTTGGGTTATTTTGTGATTTAAAAAAAGTGAAATGATTTTTTTTTAAATATCACGTAGCAGACAATTTTTCAAGGCTTTTTCTTTTTCTCTCTTAAAAAGAAAATAAGAATACTCTCTTTGTTTTCAGGGTTCTGATTCTTTCATCAAGAATCAAACAAGTCTTGATATCATCAGAATACGAATTGAAGATTATACAGTATTGTGATTGGATAACATTTATTATTTCTTGCTTTTGGGATATTCAACTATCATAATGAAATCATCAAGTAAGTTTTCATTTCTTTTACTATAATTCTAAATAATTATGCCATGAGCTTGATTTAGTTGATTTAATTACCCCATCAAGATCCTTATGTGTTAATTGCTTCCGCATGTAAGATTAATTGATTTTAACATACAAATGATCAAATTAAGCAAAATCCCTTGATTTTGTAATGTCCTGTAACTTGAATCCCATTTAGGATTTAAAATCAGTTACCTGGAACTTGAAATTGACACTACTAATGAAAAGTGTATAGTACAAAGGTTCCAAATATTTCATCATTTTTAGTTTGAGTGAAAAAAAAGGCTCTCAATCTTTAGAGAGAAGTTTTAAGGTTAAGGTAATTTAGGGCATTCCAACATCCAAAGGTTAAAGATGAAGACTTTGGCTTCCTAGGCATTCTTGATATAAGCAGTGGAGATTAGTTCAAGCTTGGGTTTGCTTAAATTAAGTAAAAATTAAAGAAATCGAAAGTAATAACTTAATTGGACCAAAATGCATGAAATTATTAGTTAAAACCTTATTCATCAACTTTAAAATGGGTAAACACTGGCTTTAATCATCCATCTCTTCACCTCTTGCACTTTATCATGGTCTAATTAATTATTAGCCATTAAAAGTTTCCCTTGTTTTCTCTTTGGCTTCTAGATTTCACCCCTTTCTACTTCTTTCATTTTAGTCACTAAATCCTTATCCAAATTAATTAATCTTTAGCCTAACATATCTAATAAAATTAATAAATTCATGTAATATCAAAATAAAATACGTCAAAAGAAGATTTTTCGATCATCGAATGTCGAAAAACTTTAAATCAATTTTTAAAATGTTATATTCAATAAGTAGATTGGACACATCTAAATCAACCCTTAGTAAGTGTAATATTTTTTAAACAATTTATACCTAAGAGTGAGGAAAGAGGAATTTTACTTCTAATGAGTATTAAATCCGTAATCTATGGGATATAAGAGATGTTAACCGAAAATTTTTAATCGTTTACTCTAGATATTATTGACAAATATAATTAGATCAACATATCTTGAATGACACAAAGAATAAATTATATGATAAACAATTATATTATAAATATGATATTTGAAGAATTATATTTTAACCACTTAATTATTGATTATTAACTATCATAGGATTTTACCAGAAAAATTAAAAATGTATAAATTTTGGGAAATTAAAAAAAAAAAGCAAAATAAACAAAAGAAGTCGGTGTCATAAAAGGGGCAGCATTTAGTGGGCGAGGGGTCAAAAGAAGTTAACAGTTTAGGTTCCCCCATGTGAGCCTAACTATGACAGCCCTTTTATGGGGACTTTAGGATATTATTCGTTAATCTTCCCCCCTTATATTCCTCTTTTTGTTAGTTATTTACGGTTACAATTTTACCCCAACAGTTAGAATTTGTTTACTGTACACAGATGGATCGAGGATGTTGAACGACGGTTGGGTCTTTTTACTCAAATGACTTCTTTAAAATAATTATTCACAACTCATTTCTGATTATTTTTCAAATTTATCTTATATAAGACGTTTGGTCAATATAAAATATAATTTTCTTGGTTGAAGAAAAATGTAGTATGTAGTTGATGATTTCACAAGTTTATAGAAGAAAAATTGTGAGTTTTAATTTTGTTAGAGATAATTTTACAAGTTTTTATGTTGATTTAATGGCAAACGAGTTAAATCTTTTTGAAATTTTAAGTGATACTTCAACAGAGATCTTGAAACGTAATTAGAAGAACTTTGTAGATGATTTCATTAAGTTACATCATATTTGTAAGATGATTTCAATCAATATAATTATAATATGATAATATAACATCAAATAAAGATTTGTTTAATCAATCACATTTTTAAAGATGTGATTTTTTTAATTAATCACTGATATTCAATCTATTAATCGTCTAATCGAGATCGAGTATTCCAGAGGTGAGAGTAACCCTCTCAACCCAGTTTGTTCCATTCGCAAACAATATTGTTCAAACTTCTTACTTTACTTAAGGGATCTAGATTATCATCCCACTAGATCAACTGGACGTGATTGATAAGATATATTTTATTTTATATACTATTTTTTGTTTATAAAAAGAATATTATTATAAAAATTAATTAAAAATAAATACTAATTAAATAAATAATTATTTTAATGATGATATTTGAGTAGAAAGTCACTAGAGATACTTGAATCTCAAAAGTAACAAATAAATAAATAAGAGAAAAAATGGAGGCTCTTTATATGACTCGTTGGTTGGTTAAATAATTAAAGTGTTTGAGAAATTGAGAATTAATTTGAGATTTAGGTTGTTTGTAATGGTGCAAGTGGAACTTATCACAAGAGAAT
Organism: Hibiscus syriacus; assembly: GCF_006381635.1. Lineage (NCBI taxonomy): Eukaryota > Viridiplantae > Streptophyta > Magnoliopsida > Malvales > Malvaceae > Hibiscus > Hibiscus syriacus. Next base: position 1,005,514 of record NW_024063196.1, read on the forward strand.
GATGTGTTTTATAAAATATAATAAGTAATTAAAATTCATCATAAGGATATAACAAATTTCATGTAACTTTGTTCTAGTTCTGCGACGAGTTTTATATTTTAGTATATTTTTATAAAATTTCTTATTTTGTTATTACGAGTTTCAGATGGTAACAAATTATTTAGATCCCAAAATAATTTTTTTAAATACTTACATTTTAAAAAAAAATCCATCGAGAATATTTCTAAATTTTATTTTTCTTTGGGTAGCTATTTGGCAATTGGGATGGTCTCACATGTGAGAATGGCTACCCTCCCATGTGACTCATCAGCTATTAGCTACCCTGTCCATTGGTGTACCCTGCAATTATAGTATAATATTGTTACAATGTATCTCAGGAAATGTATTTTCTATCATTCCATGCCAGTAAGATCAGTTTCTTAAGATCTGGGATCTTTACATGATAAATAAGACCAAGTGATTAATCAATTTATTCTAATTTTGAGTGTCTTATATCAATATACAAATCGAGTTATTAATTTCATATCCGAAGTGACAAAATCAAATAGATTCAAAGTGAGTATTGTTAAACAAAACGTTAGTCCGAGAAACAGAATAGTAAAATAATAATTAAATTAAATGAATATTATTATTGATCGAAGGAAGTTTCCTAAGTTTTTCGTATTCTAAAGTTTCTAAATTTTGTCACAACTAGTCTATATATATAGGAGAGAGGAAATGAATCGAAGGGTTAAGACAATTTGATGGAAAGAAAAAACTTATTAAAGAATTAATAAGTATGATTGAATAGATATAACTTTAAAAAACAATTAAGTGTATTCTGTGTGTTGTGTTAGGAAAATAACAATTGGAATCACGAATGGCAAACAGTTATTAACAAAGAAAGTGAGCCCCGCAAGAACAAGGGAGCTGTGTGATGTGCATGAGCAGCTGCCGACAAAGAACATTAGCTGATTGTCTGTCACTGAGATGAATTATGGAAGTAAACAAAGCCCACCATTTATGTCTCTGTGTCCTTACCAAAATACAACCCCTTTGTTTATGTATCAACACATATATATCTACTTTGCTGTTCAATTCATGAGTGAATGAGGTTAAACTTGCATCCTTTGACGTTTGAGTGTTGGTTTTTCTTGAAATATTTATGTCCCGGTTCGTATTTGAAAGATAAGAAGATAAACCTTTATATAGCTGTAAAAAATCTACTTTTGCTGCTATGACATTTCACCTTGGCTTAAGCTATTAATTTCCAAGTCGTATTCAGATGCGTACCATGATTTAACTTTTCTAAGTAGTATGAAAAAACATTTGGAAGGAAACCTTTTTATAGTTGTCAAGTTCTTCTATTAGCTAGTCTGTATATTATCCTCTATATATTTTAATTTGACCATTTTCAATCCTCGTACTTTTGAAATTTTAAAATTTCAATAGCTATGGTTAAATCTGTTAAATAACATCTAAATCCCAATAACATATCAACTTAAAAGAGGTCAACTACATATCTAGTACTTAAACTATTATTTTTGGTCTCTTTTAGTACCTACTTTTTTATTTTTCTAAAAATCATATCTAACTTTTACCTTTTGTTTCATTTTAGTACTTCTGATATTTTTTATGGGTAAATTACATCACTCATCACTCCTATTTTGGTCATTGGAATTTAATTTTTTAATCACTTAACTTTCAAATTATTCATATTTTAATCACTAACTATTTTATTAATTTTATGACGTGACATCTTTTCATTATTATTTTATTACTATATGATTAAAATAAAAAAGGAAGTGACGAGTTAGAGGTGAGTGGTTTGTGATTTAGGGTTTGTGGAATAATTTTTGGGTTTCAAAGTAATTCTAAATTTAATTTTTTTATTTTAATTATATATTAATAAAATAATATTAAAAACCGACATGCCACAAAAAACATTAATAAAATAAATTAGAGTGATTAAAATAAGAGTAATTTGAAAGTTGATTACTTAAATTGAAAATTCTTAAACTTTAGTGATCAAAGTATGAGTGAGAAAATAGTTGGGTGATGCATAATGTCATTTACCCATAGTTGTTCCATAAAGTTTTTATCCGCAAATAGTAAAATGAAACAAAAAATAAATATTAGGTATAATTTTGAAGAAAAAAAATTAAGTCGTAAATCTAAACAAAAGTGATAGTTTAGATAAAATCCGTGTAGTTTACCGTAAGAAGAAGATGATCAATAGAAGACTAATAGGGTCCAAAGGTGCAGAAAAAAAGGTAGCAGTTGGATGATAGAGGGAATGGGAAGGGAATGGTATTATAAGAACAGAATGCGAGACCGCCTATGACTTTTGTCTAGATTCTAACCTGTTTGGTAAGATGTCCCCTTTCTTTGGATTGCAGATGGATTGTCATGGTTGAAACAATGGCTTGCCTGCATTACTCGAAAACTGTGGTTAAAAATGGCATCTGCAAATTGCAGAAATCTGGCTATATTTTCATCAATTTCACCCCCTAATTGTTTATCTTCCATGTGACTTTTGACCTGCTAAATAGTCACTAGTAACCGGTGGTAATATAAATAAGTAATATGTTGCCTGTACATGTCCCCCGGCTGTTGTTTGTTTTATTTGTTGCCTAAAATCTATTGTAATTTTGACATTCTAATAAATTTTCTCATTTATTTGTGATTTTTTATAATTTTATTAAAAATAAAAAATATTCATATTATAATAAAAGTTTATAATTACAACAGTTAACTAAATATATAATATTGAAATTCTTTTTATAATCAAATAAACTTGAATAAAAGGTAGATACGAACAAATTCGACTACATCAACAAATGAATCACAAAAGGGGATCAAACTATTGAAAGACTATCGACAAATCACAAAGCAAAATCCAACGACATGAGAAAACACTTCTAAATCCAATTTGAGGGTCCAAAGTAGGGAAGATCAACATGATAACAAATAAGTATCATCTTGATCAGTTGTGGCGATGTCAAATCTAATCCTAAGCACAAAGGATAAATGAAAACAACAATTAGTCGATTAAAAACATGTCAAAGGATAGAGAAAAACATGTCATAAAGACAACGAAAAATATGTCATAAAGACGAAAGAAAATGTGTTATAAATACATAGTTATTAAAAAAAATCAAAGATGTAACGATGACAACAGTCACCACCAAGACTAGTGTTACTGTTTAGCAATCAAAGATAAAGAGTTTGTTTGTGGTTTTTTATTTTAAATATTTTTCACGTAGTTTTGTATATCTTAGTTTTATTGTATTATCGTTTGTTTGTAGTCATTTTTTTTACGTAATTAGTAACATGCAAGCAACGAGTCTTGAACCAATTGATGCCTAGTGTATATGGTAGAGATATAAACATGATTCTCAAACATATGCAAACCCATTATGGTGGATTTTGTCCAAAAGGACTAAACACTTCTATTAAAGAAAATGGATCGGAGTTTAAAACTGGTTTAACAGCTTAAAGTTTCCATTATGATGGGATGCAATTCCATTATCAACTCATGTTTTCAAGGAGCATAAAGCGTAGATCATCAAGATTCTGAGGGGGAAAAAAGAAGTTTTTGTTAACAGAAATGATCATTACTCCGTCCAGATGACATCCTACTAAGAATCCCTGCAGGGTGAAGAATGTGTAAAATCTAGTGCTTTTTTGAGACATTGAAAGTCTCAATCTATAGGGTTCAGATAACATAACTAGAGGGATCAAAGAGAATAAGATTGTACCTTCATTCTAATACGAGAGTATGGACATGTATATATGTAAGTATGCATGCATGTAAATGCCAATAACATGTTCTTAAACATGCAAACCAAGACAGCAGATTGATAAAATATTCGAACCAAATATATTTCTCTGGACATTCATGTCATGCTAGAACATATCCTCATCAATGTTAGAACTAAGAGAAGCATACAAGACATCAGATGCAACAATAGCAATTAAAAACTCATTTACTATAATGGGATTCTACAATTTCCATCATTCAAATTATCTATACATATGGACTAATTATAAAATTTACATCAACCAGAGCAAAGATTATCAATGTAATAGCAACAACTAATTAGTCTAGTAAGATGAAGGACTAGATTCTTTAAGCAAGATCAAAGGTTCAAACTCTGGCATTTGCAAATAGACTAAATTGGATTGGGAGGGTAGTCCCATAATGGGCCTCTGTAAAGCCAAATCTAGATTAGTCGGATAGTTGATCTAGTGTGATGAGTCACTAGATTCCTTAAGGTCATAGTTTCAAACCCTAACATTTATGAATGGGGTAAATTAGGTTGAAATGGTCCCATATATAATTGACTTCTACAAAACTCGACTTGGATTAATTGATCAATAGATCAGATACTAATAGTTAATTAAAAAAACTATCAATTAATAATGGACCCTCCAAATGTCTATGTTTCTATTATATTCCCAAGTCCAAATGAGAAATGTTCACGAACACGTGAAACTACACTACTCCAATATCCATTGAATATCCAGAAACAGACAATTTCAACTCCGTCAACACAAAGCCTCATCAATCCTTGTTTAGTTACTTTACTTTTAGTCTATGAACTTTTCCTCTCATTTTAAATTATGCTTAATATTGACTAGAATCGTCAAAGATAAAAAGATTATCTAATTTAGTCTAATCTAATCTAATCCAATCAATAACCATGTATAAATAGGCCTGTAAATGAACCGAACGCACACGAACAGAGGTATGTTCATGTTCGTTCATTTAATAAATAAATGAACATAAACGAACACGAACATAAACGAACATAATTTTTTTTGTTCATGTTCGTTTATTAAGGAATATACTTGTTCATGTTCGTTCATTTAATAAATAAACGAACACGAACATAAACGAACTCGACTCGAACTCGAAAACTTTCAAAGTCAGCTCGACTCGACTCGAAAACTCGCGAGCTTAAAATTATCAAGCTCGACTCGAACTCGAAATATAATATTGAAACTGGACTTGAACTCGAAAAGGCTCGAACTCAAAAAAAAATTAAGAGCTCGATTAAAACTCGAGACTCAAGCTCGATTGAAGCTAGATTCTGAGCTCGATTCAAGCTCGACATTGTCCCAAGCGCAAAGATGCTTAAACCTATTCTTCCCCATCTTCTTTTATATAAGTTACCAACCCTGAGCTGCTTGTTTTCTACTGATGTGGGATTCCATAACGTTCCTCCACTTTCTTTCTTCCTCTCTCCTTCAACAACAGTCGAGATGAACACAGATTGCGTTTCATGTGATTGCCGACCTTAATCCTTGGGGATCAAACAAACATGTCCTTATCTTTGTGCTATGTAGAAGTTGAAAATTGGGAGATGAGAGAAGTAGGTTGGTTTATTGTTCACACCAACTCATACATCAAAAACCATTCTTTCTCGGCTGGCTAAACTTCCATATCCGGATGGCGCACAAAATTTGTTTGATGAAACGCGTTAAAGAACTTCTCAACCTATGGAATAAGGCCTCACCATTATTGGGTTCTTGAGTTCAAAGTAAGCTGACTTGAGTTGCTGGTTGATTACTATTTACTTGTAAATTCGAATACTCCATTATATATGAAAGAAAAGAAGATTATTTGAGTAGAAGAAACGGTGCTTAATACTTAACATCCCTTCCGGAATCCATCACCTTTGGACTTGGTTTCGAAAGCAACCGGTTTCTGGGACTCCTCTTTGCTCATCAGATAACCAGCTGGTGGTGCAGTCACATAGGGTTCCGGCGCAGTGGATGTTGACGGTGTTGGGTATGCAGCTTATGGATCGTTCAAAAAGAACTAAACCATGTTAATATTGTTGGGTTTTCCAAATAAAATTGGGTTAATTATGGAGTTGGTCATCAGAATATCAGATTAATTAATATTTTTAAGATACTTACAAATTGGTCACCAAAATTGATTTAAGAAGATTGGGTTAAACATAATTGAATGAACATAACCGAACGTTCACGAACGTAAATGATCGAAGGAGACCTATGTTCATGTTCGTTCATTTAATTAAACGAACACAAAATCTTGTTCATGTTCGTTCATTTAATAAATAAACGCACATAAACGAACTTCCCGCCACATGGTTCATGAATGGTTCGCTGAACGTTCAGTTCATTTACAGGCCTATGTATAAACCTTACTTTAAGTAAAGCTTTAACTTTTCTTATAATTAAGTTTCCTCATAACCATATATTTACTCATCATTTGTAAAGGTTATTATTATCAAATATACAAATCATTTACAAGAATTAGAGCGTTTTAATTTCTTAAATGTAATTAACTCTACTAAAATCAAATCAAATCTTTTATTAAAGAATTAAGGTATAATGTTGAGATTTGTCCTTAATATTTGAGAGAATAGACTGTTTGACTTACATTATCTTGTTTTGAAATATTTTGACTCTTAATATTTTATTTTTCATTAAATTGATCATATGAAGATGAAAACTTTTAGCAATTAACCTTTGTTGTTGATCTGGTGTTTTCACATGTACTTAATTATTGACATGACATATGAACTTATGCGTTAACACGATATATACCATGTGTGTTAGATTGATTGTTAGTCAACTAATGACTTTCATCCAAGAAAATGATCATTTAAATTAAAAATAAAACATTAAACGATAAAATTATTTAAAAATAAATAGGATCTAAGTGACTTTTCAGGCAAATATTAAAAGTGAATTTGACATTATGTCAATAATAAATAATACAATTTATCTTTTTTTAAGATAATTGTTAACAATTTTATTGTTTTGGTGGTTAAGTGGTATGGTCACTTGTATTTTTAGGTTTCGAACCTTGCTTCCATCTTTAATTATAAAAATATTTAAATATGTTATATTTTAAATATAATTTGTGATATATTAATTTATTGGTTGATTAGTTCATATAAGATATTGTAGAAGTCTATTACGAGGACAATCTTTTAATTCAATTTTTATTTATAATGTCAAGATTCAAATATTAAACCTTATTTAAGGCATTTAACCTCTTATCTCACTAGACCCGTTGATAATTAATTTTTATTAGGTACATAAAGGTAAATGCTTTTAGCATACTAAGGTGTGTGTAGAGAGACCTATAGAGTAATCTCTTGATTTTGTTATTAATTACATGAAGATGTGTGAGTTTGCTAAAGTGCATATCTATGATGAGTATAAATGCTTTTAAGTTTAATATGTTGGATTAAAATCCATAATTATGGGCACATATTTATAATGTATATTGTTATCATAAAATATAACATAAATTAAGAGAATTCTTAAATCAGCTATATAAAGGGGTTATGGTCCCCAATAAATAGATAATCTTGTATTTTATCTTATCCCCATCAAAGAGTTTATACTTAAGAGAATTTTATCTTCTTAGAAGATCACAACCAAAGAAAGATTTAAGGATTTCAACTTATCAATCAATTCAGGTACACTTATACATCGACTATTTCTATTCTTGATGATTTAGTATGATTAGATCTTGTCGTTTTTCATATTTATTATAGTTTGGTTCTAACATAATATTGATGGTAAGTAAGAGAAATGCATGTCCAAATTGTTAGAAGAATGAATCATGACATTTGTGTTATGTTGTGATTAAAGGAACATTAATGAATCGTAACACTCATATGAGTACTTAATATAGTATCACATTAGAGTATGCATATTTGGTCGATTGACCAAAATGCTCATCTTTGTTCCCTATATTTTTTAGGTCATAAATTCTAGACCCACTGAGAATACTCATCTTTCTTTTGTAACGCCCCAAGTTTCGGGCTAACCCGATACAACCTTGGATTAAACCCATTAGGTTGTAGTAAACCTTGACCCACATTTGAGTGGATTTGGGATTGGTTTGAGCCCAGCATGAGTTAAAAAGGAGTATTTTTAATTTGTGACTAAAACTTGGAGGACTAAAAGAGCTATTATACCAAAAATTCTTGCTAAGGTTGAAACCCCATTAATTTGGGTGATCTCACGGCTGGCACTCTCTCTTTTTCTCAACTCTTCTTTTTCTCTTCTTCTCTTCCTTCATCCTTCATTCTCCCGCCTATACAAAGCAACAAAAGGTGCCAATTTTGCTGGGCAATCATTCCATTTTTGAGATTTCAAGGTAAGGAATAAAACTTTCATCTCCTAAGCTTTCATTCAAGCCCTCTCTTGCAAGATTTGTCCATGCTATCCAAAATGTGGGGTTTACAATCCCATAGTAAACTAGCTCATTTTTTAGGATATCAAGCCTTAGGAATGGTTTATAATCTCTTCTTAACCTTTAGCTCAAGCCAATAACTCAAGTGTTTGATTCTTGTATAGCGAGAGAAGTTAAAGAAAGCTCCAAAGTTAAAAGAAAGGAAAAACTAACACTTGATTAGACCTTGGACACTTCCAACAACTTAAGAAATCAAGGTAACTCACTTTTAACTCAACTTCGCTACATTTTAGATCACTAGGTGAGTTTTGTTAACTTGCATGAGTCATGAAGCATGTTCATGGTAGATTTCATAAATTGGTGTTTTCTAAGATGTTTATGGACTTATTATGACACCTGTTATCATACATAACACTCTAATAACCTGTGAGGACCTCAATAGGACATTTGGGAGTGTTAGAGAGGCATTTTCGTACTCAAAACATGGTATTTTTGGGTATGAGTATCAGTATTAAAAAAATAGTACTGATACTATTCTTCAGATGCTAAAAACAAAGAATTTTGGGGCTAGAAGTATCGATACTCATATAATAGGTATCGATACTGTAAGTAGGGTATCGATGCTCGTAGGGTGGTATCGATACCAAGTTCACTCATCAAATTCCAATATCCATTTTTTTGTATCGCTACTCATGTGAGTATCGATACCAAGGGTATAGTATCGATACCAAGGGTATAATATCAATACTCCCCAACAGGGATATTGATACTTAGAAATTTTTCAAAACATTGAAGCCAAATCCAATATTGGTACTAAAAAAGTATCGATACCACATACCAAAAGTATCAATACTCAAGCTAGAGTATCGATACTAACCCTTTTGTTATCAAGCTTCATTAAGTTAGAAGTATCGATACCTAGAGGCCAGTACTAATATTGAGGGGATTAGTATTGGTACCCACGAATAGTTTTGGGTAAGAAACTCAAGAGTTTCAAAGGATAGAATTGAGGGACCCAATAATACTAGAACGCCATGAAATAAGACTATAAGTACGAACAGTAATGAACTTAGAATAGTTAAAAACAATAAAACCCAAGATGACATAAAACTAACCTTGTTTGTTGCTCGGGACACAGTCGGGACACCCGAGTTACTTTAACATATAACGATCATACAATTGGATATCCTACTGAGTGCCAAGGCACTTGAACTACCAGTTGGGCGCAGATGTCCCAATAGTGGATGGAGTAAGTTAGTCAGGTGTATGTTTCCGATGCAGTTTCGAACCTTACCCTAAATACCCAAGGGTATATAGAATGGCTAGAGGGGTGTATGAGCTACGAGATGCAGAACCCTCATCCACACCATGATGCTTACCTCATCACATCATATCATCATTTCCTTACATATTCATATATATGCCTTTAGCATGCTTATTTAGTGAATGCATGTAGTATAATACAATTATTAGTGAGGCACTGAGCTCGTAAGCTCAACTTTCGGAATGTGTTTTCGTTCGCAAGTTCTTAGGAGATCGTTCATGGAGCGTTATTGTCATTAGATATTCCAACAAAATCGAGGCATCAAAGTACGTCTTGATTTATATTAGAGGGCATGTACTATTATAGACCATATTATTATTCATTTGTAACTTTATTTTTTCTTAAACTTAGTGTATTATTTTGGATGATTTGGGAGCTCCCAATGTTGTAAAATTCAGATTTATTATGCTTTTTATTTTATATAACTTGAATTGTTATTTTATAAATGTTTTATCTTTGTTTTAAAAGAAAAAATTTGATTAGCCATTTTGGTGGTCCCGTGTGACATCATAATCCATCGATATTCTGGTCGGTTTGGATTAGGGTGTTCCAGCTTCTTCTAGAATTTTTATTTTCTCTACCATCTAGTTATAAATAGAATTAAATTTAAAATTTATAAAAAAAATATATCATCATATTAGACCACACTACTATACCTGCCTCATGTAGTTGTTTCACTTTCGCATACACATGACTTATGTAACATCTCAAACATCGGGTCAGTGGCCAAATTGTAAGAATTTTAAACTCAGTGCTTGAATTAGAATAATTCAATAAATTCAAGGATTTATAGTGGAATTTATGTGTAGGGTTTAATGGAAATTTTGGTTTAGTGGAGAGGGTAATATGGTTTTTTCCTAGAAGGATTTTATCTTCCTTTTTAAATGAGATAGACACTTGGGTTTTGGAAGAAAATGCAAAGAGAAGTCTGTAACAATTTCTCATCTCTTCTTCTACGTGAGAGGTAAGAATCTAAATTTTTTTGTTTTCCTTTAATTGTTGGTTTGGTAATGGAAGTAGGGATGTTATATAAGCTTAAGGAAAGTTATATAGGATTAAAACAACAAGATGAGTGAAATTCAAAGGATTTTGTAAAATGGGTTTTGAAATGAAATTTTGATATGGAGTAGTTTTTGAAGTTTTAATGAGATATTTGACTTATCAATGAGCTAATTAAAGTGTTAGGAGTATTATAAATGATTAAGATCTTGGTTGAAAACATGGTAAAATTTTTAGAGATAAGATTTTTGGGTGAAATATGGTATGTTTAAGAGTAGTAATTGATGACAAGTTGGTTTGAATGAAAGAAGTTTAGTTAAGGGATTAATGAAAATTGATATAAGAGATTTGAGAGGAATTTTGGGTGATTTTCGAAGTGAAAATGGCAATTCTGGGCTTCGAGTATATGTACCATTAGAACTGTACCGATACTTCAATGTATAATATGTGTATTTCTTATGGGTAGTATCGATACCAGTTGAAGAGGGTATCGATACAGTGAGGGTAGTATTAATACCAGGGGGATGGTATCGATACCATTTTTAAGATACGATTACATAATGCCAAATCAGTATCGGTACCTTGAGGAGGTATCGATACCCATAAAGGGTAGTATCGGTACTGTATAGATGGTATCGATACTTCTAGGCATGAAATGGAAATTTAGATTTTCTTGCATCAGAAGTTATTATGATTGGATTTAAGTGATTCCAAGAACAAAATTAACTTTCGATTATTTTGTGTAGTAGTTGAACGTAATCGACTTTCGGTCAGCTCGACATAGTAAGTACCAATTCGAAAGGGTTAAGGATTTTGGCTTAGAACTTCAGTGAAGCAAAGTTGAGTGCAACCTCTCGATTTTGTATAAGAATTGAGGAGGTTTACGATAAGCCAACCTTAGTGTTATCGATCGAAAACTTTATAATTTATTTTATGTTATATTGCAATGTTTTATTCAATTTATATTATACAAGCTATGTTTTATGATTATATGATTATGGAAAGGTAAACTTTGAACAAGTGAATGTGAAAAGACTCTATGTGAGAGGAACTACGTGAATAAGAAACACTTCAAATAATGATTGAACATAATTATGTGATTAATAGCCCAAAGTATATGTATGAGTATTAGAGGTATAGTTGACATGCCAAGAGTCGAGGGTTTTATGTGGTCATTCGGGACTATTATGTGGTCATTCGGGACAAATATGTGGCACTTCGGTGCAAACCTTTGTAGTCCTTCGGGACAATTATGTGGCACTTCAGTGCAAATTACGAGCTGTGGTGACAGCATTAGTGCACAACCTCAATGTACTAAAATACCTAGCGTTCTCAGTAGTATACCTTGGGCTTTTGGAACAAAGATATATAAAGTTAATATTATTAATAAGTATACTTTTTGATATGGAAAATAATGAGAGTTCTTTGTAAAACATTTTGATAAAAACAAATAAGATTTTGTTTACTAAGTTAACACTATTAGTATTTTCCTCACAAGTCATCGACTTAGCGTGTGATTTCCTCATGCGTAGGTTTGAAGAAAGCTGAAGACTGAGTTGTTGAGGATAAAATACAACTTAAAGATCAGATCAAGACAAATTAAATGTAGGTTTTTGTTAATATTGTAAACTGTTGGCAAGTATTATACTTTTAATTTGAAATGCTCTGATCAAATTTGTAAACTTATATATTTTGTATTTATGTAAGCTATCAAAGCTTTTATTTAAATATGAATGGGAAATGTTTATCTTATTTAAGTTAAGGATGATATTTTATATCTTGGTTAAAATTTTAAAATGGTTCTCAATTATTAATTATATGTGTTTTGAAAAGTCAATGTGACACTTCAGACTCGTATCCGGGTCGGGTATGGGTTAGGGGTGTTACATTTAATGGTATCAGAGCTATGGTTTAAGTGGTTTAAGTTTGAAATAAATTCGTTTTTGGTTTTAAAAAATGTATATGCCAACTTTTAATAAAATCTTTCTGATCTGATAAGGTGATCAATATGCTACCATTGATAATACCTTCAGTAAATTGATCTTAATAGTTGTCGAACTTTGAGGGCTCCCAAAGCGAAGCGGGAGATAGGATGGAAGAGAGTAGTAACTCACCTGCCCCGAGTAGGTGGGGTGAGGAGCAAGCACACTGGGAGTGTCTGTGCAAGATCAAGGGACCTTCTTTCAGACGTTGGATACAATCCTGACGCCTTTCCAACCGTCTGCTCCCTCAGTTCCTAAGATGAATGTTCCTAAGTAGTTGAGAAGCCTTGGAGCACCAGAATTTCGGAGTGAAGTTGAGGAAGGTCCAGTTGCTGCTGATATGGCTTTATGACCTGAAGATAATGCTAGAGAAACTTCATTGTTCTAAAATAGAGAAATTGGATGGTGTAGTTTTGTTACTAAGATGACAAGCTAGAATTTAGTGGTCAAATGTGACGATGAGAGTTGTATGAGAGAATGTGACGTGGTTATTATTTCTGGAAGAATTTAAGAATAAATACATAGGGGATTAGTTAATCAGGTAGATGAAACAAAAATTTATGAGTTTAAAGTAAGGAAATCAAACGATGTATGAGTGCGAGTGCGAGTTCAACAAGTTGAGTCGATTTGCTGCCGAGTTGGTTCCTACAGAGAATGACTCCTGTGATAAGTTTATGGAGGGTTTATGACCCCGATTGAAAGAGTTGATGTTGGCACTCAACCCCTCTTCCTTCCAAGAGGTTGTGATCCTCATACTAGATCAAAATCTGCAGTATCCTCTGGTAGATGATCAAATTTGGGAAGAGCAAGATAAACTTATTCGGTGGAATCCAGAGGGGACAAGCTGAAACAATGTTAGCACTGTGGGAAAAATCATAGTAGAGTTTGCAGAAGGGTCTCTGGAGCATGCTTTAAATGTGGAGAGGCAGGGAATTTTATTCGAGATTGTCCATTGATGACGGGAGAGCCTGCCCAAACAGAAAGATCTATTACTGCACCGATGAGAGGTAAAGGTCGAGGAAGATAAATGAATCAATCTGAGTCGACCACTCAACCTGAAGTACGCTCTACCGCTCGGGTGTACAATCTGAAGACCAATGAAGATTGTGATGATCTTGAAATTATTTCAGGTACTTTTCAGATAGTTGGTAAATTTGTTTTAGTTTTGATTGATATGTGATCGAATTATTCCTATGCTAATAGTAAACTGGTTAAAGACTTGAGCATTCCGTTAGAACATATTCGTAGTGAGGTAATTGTGACTAATCCATTAGGATATAGTGCTCGGTGAGACAAATCTGTCGAGGGTGTCCCATATGGATTCAGAGAATTGAATTCCCTGCTAATCTAATGGAATTACCCTCTGATGAATTCAAGGTTATCCCTGGTATGGATTGACTTTACCATTATCATGCCAATGTGGATTTCCAACTTAAGCGAGTTTAGTTAACAAGTCTTGATAGATCAAAAGTGAGTGTGGTCAATGAAAGAATCAATCCTTTAGCTAATGTGATATTATTAATGTCGGCTCGAAAGTTAATGTTGCAAGGATGCCAAGCGTACATTCCTAATATATTTGATATGAGAGCCAAAGAAAATAAGCTTGAAGATATTCTGAGAGTAAGAGTTTCCTGAATTATTTCTGGATGAATTATCTGGTTTACCTCCAGATAGAGAGGTTGAATTCCAGATTGAAGTGATGTCAGAATCAACACCGATTTCAATGACTCCTTATAGAATGACCCCGAATGAGTTGAAAGAGTTAAAGGTTCAGTTACAGGAGCTTTTAGATAAAGGATTTATTAGACCTAGTGTGTCACCTTGGGGTGCTCTAGTTTTATTCGTAAAGAATAAAGATGGTTCGATGCGCCTTTGTATTGATTATCGTCAGCTTAACAAGGTGACCATAAAAAACAAGTATCCTCTTCCAAGGATCAACGATTTATTTGATCAACTCAAGAAAGCTGCAGTGTTTTCAAAGATGGATTGACACTTAGGGTATCATCAGTTGAAAATACAAGAAAAAGATGTTCCAAAATCGACGTTTAGGACTCAGTATGGTCATTACGAATTTGTAGTAATGGAATCCGTGCTAAATAACGCGCATGCAGCATTCATGGACTTGATGAATAGAATTTTTCAACTGTACCTTAATCAGTTTGTGGTCGTCTTTATTGATGACATCTTGGTGTATTCAAAGTCAAAAGAGGAGCATGATGTCCATATTCGTGTGGTTCTTCAAACGTTGCGAGACAAGAAGCTTTATGCAAAGTTCTCAAAGTGTGAGTTTTGGTTATCTGAAGTGGCATTTTTGGGACATGTGGTTTCTACATAGGGTATTAGGGTAGATCCTCATAAAGTTAAAGCTGTGTTAGAATGGGAGATTCCAAAGAATGTGTCAGAAGTTTAAAGTTTCTTGGGTCTCGCATGTTATTATCGAAGGTTTGTCAAAAACTTTTCAATGACATCTCTGCCTCTAAATAAATTGTTGAGAAATGATGTAAAATTTGAATGGACTCCTGATTATTAGAAGAGCTTTGAAGCATTGAAGAAAGTTTTGACGGAAGCTCCGGTGTTAGTGCAACCATAGTCAAACAAGGATTTCACTATTTTTAGTGATACTTCCCATAATGGTTTGGGTTGTGTTTTAATGCAAGATGGAAAGGTAGTTGCTTATGCTTCAAGACAACTTAAGCCTTATGAAATGAATTATCTGACGCATGACCTTGAGTTAGCAGTTGTAGTCTTTGCTACATATTCACCGATCATAAGAGTTTGAAATATTTATTGACGCATAAGGAATTAAATTTGAGGCAAAGAAGATGGATGGAGTTGCTGAAAGATTATGATGCCATCATCGATTATTATCTTGGGAAAGTCAACGTAGTAGCGGACGATATTAATCAGAAGACTTTTGCTGCTTTGCATAGTTTGGATGCTCGAATTTTGTTAAAGGATGATGGTGCATTGATGGCTGAGTTAATGTTGAAACCATTATTGTTAGAGCGGATTAAAGAATTGCAAAGGAATGATGATAAATGTTTAGCTTGGTTTGAACGAGTAGAGAAAGAAAAACTCAAGGACTATGAAGTAAAGTTGGATGGATATTTATATTTCAAAAATCAAGTTTGTGTTCCTAATGATTACGAGTTGAAACGAGATATTTTGTACGAAGCACATTATAGTCCCTTAACTATGCACCCAGGAGGAAACAAGATGTATCAAGATTTAAAAGAGCATTTTTGGTGGCCATGCAAGAAAAGAGACATTACGAAATTTGTAACAAAGTGCTTAAATTGTCAACAAGTAAAAACTGAGCATTAAGTGCCTTCGGGATTATTACAACCGATCTCAATTCCTCAATGGAAATGGGAAAACATTACGATGGATTTCGTAACAGGTTTGCCCTTATCGCCAGGGAAAAAGGATTCGATTTGGAAAAACATGTGGAATTGTACATCAAGGAGATAGTGCGACTACATGGTGTTCCAATCTCAATAGTTTCTTATAGAGATCCCATATTCACTTCGAGATTTTGGAAGTCTCTACAATGAGCTTTGGGTACCCGATTGAGATTTAACACTGCTTTTCATCCTCAGACTGATGGTCAATCAAAGCGAACAATTTAGATTCTAGAAGATATGTTGAGAGCGTGTGTGATTGATTTTGCTGGATCGTGGGAAAAGTATTTGCCGCTTGTGGATTTTTCTTATAATAACAACTATCAATCTAGAATTAAGATGGCACCGTATGAAGCATTGTATGGAAGAAAGTGCAGAACGTCACTCAATTGGTACGAATTAAGGGATCGGGAAGTTCATGGTCCAGATTTGATTAAAGAAGTGGAAGAAAAGGTCTAAGTGATTCAGCACAATTTGAAAGTGGCCTTAGACAGACAAAAGTCATACGTCCCTTTGAAAGAAAAGAAATTGAATTTCAAGTAGGTGATAAGGTGTTTTTGAAAGTATCACCTTGGAAGAAAGTACTTCGTTTTGGGTGTAAAGGAAAGTTGAGTCCTAGGTTCATTGGACCTTATGAAGTTCTCAAAAGAGTGGGACCAATAGCCTATCAATTAGTGTTGCCACCAGAGATGGAAAAGATCCACAATGTCTTTCATGTATCTATGCTTCGACGGTATCGATCAGATCTTGCACACATCCTAATTCCAGATCAAATCGAAGTTCAGTCTGACTTGACATATGAGGAAGAACCGGTGCAGATTCTAGCTTTTGAGAACAAGCAGTTGCGGAATAAGACAATTCCACTAGTTAAGATTCTTTTGGAGAAATCATAAATTAGAATCTATGTGGGAGCGTGAAGAAGATATGAGGTATAAATATCCCCACCTCTTTATTCAATGAAAATTCGAGGATGAATTTTCCTTAAGGGGGAGATTTGTAACATCCCAAACATCGGATCTGTGGCCAAATTGTAAGAATTTTAAACTCAGTGGTTGAATTAGAATAATTTAATAAATTCAAGGATTTATAGTGGAATTTATGTGTATGGCTTAATGGAAATTTTGGTTTAGTGGAGAGGGCAATATGGTCTTTTTCTAGAAGGATTTTATCTTCCTTTTTAAATGAGATAGACACGTGGGTTTTTGGAAGAAAACGCAAAGAGAAGTCTGTAACAATTTCTCATCTCTTCTTCTACGTGAGAGGTAAGAATCTAAATTTTTTTGTTTTCCTTTAATTGTTGGTTTGGTAATGGAAGTAGGGGTGTTATATAAGTTTAAGGAAAGTTATATAGGATTAAAACAACAATATGAGTGAAATTCAAAGGATTTTGTAAAATGGGTTTTGAAATGAAATTTGATATGGAGTAGTTTTTGAAGTTTTAATGAGATATTTTACTTGTCAATGAGCTAATTAAAGTGTTAGGAGTATTGGAAATGATTAAGATCTTGGTTGAAAACATGGTAAAATTTTTAGAGATAAGATTTTTGGGTGAAATATGGTATGTTTAAGAGTAGTAATTGATGACAAGTTGGTTTGAATGAAAGAAGTTTAGTTAAGGGCTTAATGAAAATTGATATAAGAGATTTGAGAGGATTTTTGGGTGATTTTTGAAGTGAAAATGGCAATTCTGGGCTTCGAGTATCTGTACCATTAGAACTGTACCGATACTTCAATGGATAATATGTGTATTTCTTATGGGTAGTATCGATACCAGTTGAAGAGGGTATCAATACAGTGAGGGTAGTATTGATACCAGGGGGATGGTATCGATACCATTTTTAAGATACGATTACATAATGCCAAATCGGTATCAGTACCTTGAGAAGGTATCGATACCCATAAAAGGTAGTATTGGTACTGTATATATGATATCGATACTTCTAGGCATGAAAAGGAAATTTATATTTTCTTGCATCAGAAGTTATTCTGATTGGATTTAAGTGATTCGAAGAACAATATTGACTTTCGATTGTTTTGTGTAGTAATTGAACGTAATCGACTTTTGGTCAGCTCGACATAGTAAGTACCAATTCGAAGGGGTTAAGGATTTGGCTTAGAACTTCAGTGAAGCAAAGGTGAGTGCAACCTCTCGGTTTTGTATAAGAATTGAGGAGGCTTGCGATAAGCCAACCTTAGTGTTATCGATCAAAAACTTTATAATTTATTTTATGTTATATTGCAGTGTTTTATTCAATTTATATTATACAAGCTATGTTTTATGATTATATGATTATGGAAAGGTAAACTTTGAACAAGTGAATATGAAAAGACTCTATGTGAGAGGAACTATGTGAATAAGACACTTCGAATAATGATTGAACATAATTATGTGATTAATAGCCCAAAGTATATGAATGAGGATTAGAGGTATAGTTGTATGCCAAGAGTTGAGGGTTTTATGTGGTCCTTCGAGACTAATATGTGGCACTTCGGTGCAAACCTATGTGGTCCTTCGGGACAATTATGTGGCACTTTGGTGCAATTTACGAGTTGTGATGATAGCATTAGTACACAACCTTTATGTACTCAAATACCTAGCGTTCTCAGTAGTATACCTTGGGCATTTGTAACAAAGATATACAAAGTTAATACTATTCATAAGTATAGTTTTTTATATGGAAAATAATGAGAGTTCTTTGTAAAACATTTTGATAAAAACAAATAAGATTTTGTTTACTAAGTTAACACTATTAGTATTTGCCTCACAAGTCATCGACTTAGCGTGTGATTCCTTACGCGTAGGTTTGAAGAAATTTGAAGACTGAGTTGTTGAAGATAGCATACCACTTGAAGATCAGATCGGGACAAATTAAATGTAGATTTTTGTTAATGTTGTAAACTGTTGGAATATATTATACTTTTAATTTGAAATGCTCTGATCAATTTTGTAAACTTATATATATGTAAGCTATCAAAACTTTTATTTAAATATGAATGGGAAATGTTTATCTTATTTAAGTTAAGGTTGATATTTTTTTTATCTTGGTTAAAAATTTTAAATGGTTCTCATTTACTAATTATATGTGTTTGAAAAGTCAATGTGACACATAGGACTCGTATCTAGGTCGGGTATGAGTTAGGGGTGTTACAACTTATTCCACCGTTATGTTCACGTAATTAATGTATACAATATTGCATAGTTATTATTGTGTCACTAAGCTTGTGAGCTCAGCGTTTAGAATTTGTTTTGGTACACAGGTTAGTAGAGGATTAACGATGAGTCTATCGCGCAAATACATTCCAGATCAACCGCTCTTAGAGTATGTCTTGAGTCTATTAGAGGGCATCTAATTATGTGGACCTTATATTTATTTGAGTCATAACTTTGTTTTGATTTTAAACTAAGTAATTATACTTTGTATTCATTTGGAGACTCTCGTATCTTGTAAATTGTGATTGCAAATTTATGTTTATGCTATGGAGAATGAATTATCAATGTTTTGCAAATGATTTGAAAGAAATTTTGGGTTAGTCACCTTGGTGGTCCATATAACGCTTTAACCATACAACCTTCAGGTCGGACCGGATTAAGGTGTTATACTATGATCATGGATAGATGTAATTTTTTATTTTGAAGATGGTTTTATAAAATTTTAAAAAATAAAAAAATATATATAAAAATGGATAAAATACACAAATGGTCCCTTGACCATAGAACATTGCTTTGTTAAGTCCCCTAACTATTAAAAGTTACAAAATGATCCTCCAACAACAAGGTAATACTTTGTTGAATCTCTCGACTATTAAAAATTACAAAATAGTCTCCCAACTATTTATATTCCGAACTTGTCTTTTTCGTTAAAAAATGGTGGTCATCTAAGCTGAACGTTAACATGTTGACTGAGATATGATAAAATCTTATTTACTAATGTCTACTGAAAATGCCGTTGCTTTCTAGTATTGGCTCGTTGTCATAATATTTTAAGCACCGACTCGATGACATAATACAAATGGAGAGTTGATCCTCAAAATACGACTAAAATGGTTATGAGAGAACATTTTATCATGTCTTAGTTAACATGTAACTTAGACAATCACTAATTTTTTTAAATAAAAAGGGGACGAATTTGGAACATGTGAATAGTCGGATGATCATTTTGTAACTTTTAATAGTCGTGGACTCACAAAGCAGCGTGTTATAGTCGAGAGGTCATTTATAATTTTAATAGTTGGAGGAGTTAACAAATCAACACCCTATTGTCAGTAGAGGTGTGCAAAATTGGTTATGGAATTCGATTCAATCCTAAATTTCAGATATTACAAATAATGATCCGAATCTGATATGAAAATATTGGATATTTAAAATTTCAAATCGGGTATCCAAATTTCCTGATCGGATATCCAAATTTCTGATTGTAACGTATTATTGTTTTACCTAGAAATAATCCTATTTTAGAGAAAGTTTTGTCAACCAAAAATGTTCAAAGAAGCTGGGAAAAGGTTTCCAGTTTAGGTTTAAACTTTTAAACAAACATGGTAGTTCTGTGAACCAACTAAATAGCAAAATCACAAGTCTTTTTTTAATAAATGTATTATAACTTATTAAAGATATTTTACCTACTTTTATCATTCACTTTGTGCTTCTATTATCACAAACACCACAATCTTTTTTAAATCCATTTCGTTAACATTTTACTTCTTCAACCATATAGATGGTAGGAGTTATTTGGAAGATGATAAAAGCATTCATTTGTAGATTAATGAGTTTTGAAAGTTTAACCAGATTTGTACTTCAAACGCTGTTCTGAACCCTCAAAGTACCCTTGAGAAAAGAGAAGAAACTAACACTCTTCGCTCGCAAGTTATCAATTTTGGAGAAGTCGATTGCCTTGCAACTTTGGGGTTTATGTGGGCAACACTGGTTCTCCTTGGAGTCTGATTATTTCATGAAAGATATGACTATTGGTCTAGAGCTAAAGGTACATTTTTTTTTTTAATATTTAGATAATTCGAAATTGAAGATTTTTGTGATTCATGTGTAATTTGATTATTCGAATTTTTTCTCGTATCATCATATACACATACCAGATTATTCAGATTGAATTTTTTTGTACACCCTCAATTATCTATCGGGAGATAATTTGTGTAATTTACCTATAAAAATAAAAATATTAAAATTAAATAAATAAATATATATATATTTTTAAAGAGAATCCAACAATTCATAAGCAATAAGAGCGTTATTAATGGGGAGTAGAGGCCCGTATTCCAAACAAGGAAAGCCCAAATTCGTCGTCTCTTTTCTATCATCCTTTCATTTCCCTACCTATATCTGCCTCTGCTTCAAAACGCAGCCGAAAGCAAAGAGACCCCGTACCATTAACTGACCACCTTCGTTTCAAAAACCCTGATATAAAACCCTTAATCCCTTTAAGATACCAAGTCCAATGGTGGAAACTAGAAAGCGAGGCCGGAAACCAAAAGCTCCGGCTTTAACTAACGAAGCCATGGACTTAGAATACGCAAACGCCACAAACGCCGCCCAAAACGCCCAAAATGATGGTTTTATCGCTGAAACAGCTTGGTATCGACAGCTGCCGCTGAAAATGAAATCGAAAACCAGCCACCAAAGCGACGGGGCCGAGGGCGACAAAGGAAGTCTGGGTTGGGGCACACGGAGCATACGGAGCCCATGTGGCGGCTTCCCCAGAACGGAGACCTTATCAAAATGGGGGAGTGTTGTTGGAGCCGCCATCGCAGCCGGTGGCGAATTGGGAGAGCGCGGCGGCGAGAGTGGTTCCCGATGGATGCGGTGGTGAAAGTTTTCTGCGTTCACACGGAGCCAAATTATTCGCTGCCATGGCAGAGGAAAAGACAGTATTCTCAAGTAGTAGTGGGTTTATAACTGGAGGGAAAAGAGTGTTAACGAATGCTCACTCTGTGGAACATTATACTCAAGTGAAGTTGAAGAAAGGGGGTCGGATACCAAGTATCTGGCTACTGTTTTGTCAATTGGGACTGAATGTGATATTGGTAAGGGAAATTTCAACATTTTTATGATTCTCTTTGAAATGTTTTCTGAAGTAGTCACGTGGGTGTTTCATCATATTTTTGTTATAAGAGTATTGAAATGATATTTGTATCGAGTGACATTGTAAGGGTATTGAATTTTTCATTTTTTTCTTTTACATTTTGGGCTTCTTTTCCAGCTCCTTTGGGAATAGTGAAGTTACTGCAGTTCCAGTTATGTGATGTTCTTGTATGAAAAGGGCTAAGGATAAATTATTGATTTTCTTGTTTTAGATCACGCCTAAGTATGTATAGGTTTAGAGCAAATTGCAATAGTCTTTAGATTGGATAGGTGGAAATTTGTGCTACTGATTTATTATGAAAGATAGCTGCTTGTGTTTCAAAGAGAAACTTGATTTATGTAATATGATTGTATGAAAATGGCTATTGATCGAGAAGGGAAATGCTTGTGTTTACTGTCTTATAAATTCTCCTATTTTTGGATGATGCAGCAATGTTAACAGTTGAAGATGATGAGTTCTGGGAAGGTGTTTCACCTGTGGATTTTGGGGATTTGCCTGCACTCCAAGATGCTGTAACTGTTGTGGGCTATCCAATTGGAGGTGACACGATCTCTGTTACTAGTGGTGTCGTGTCACGTATCGAGATACTCTCTTATGTTCATGGGTCAACTGAACTTTTAGGACTACAGGTTGTGAAATAGTTCCCAGCTTCTAGCATGACACTTTGTTTATAAACCTATTGATGTTGATATCATTCTGTAGATAGACGCCGCTATAAACTCTGGAAATTCTGGGGGACCTGCCTTCAATGATAAGAGAAATGTGTTGGTATTGCCTTCCAATCTTTGAAACATGAAGATGCTGAAATATTGGGTATGTCATACTACACCAGTTATAATGCACTTCATCAGGATTATGAAAAGAATGGAGCGTATACAGGTATTATTCCAATAAATACTCATTTATTTAAATCAGTCATTTTGCTTCTTTTTCTGTTTGTTTGTTATTGAAATTAGAAGTGGTTTGACTTCAGTGATATCTGATGTTGTGCTTCAATCTAACTCCTGTCCTTTTCATTTCTATTTTAGGCTTTCCTGCCTGGGTGTTGAGTGGCAAAAGATGGAAAATCCTGATTTGCACTTGGCAATGGGGATGAAACCGGATCAGAAGGGGGTCCTTATTAGGAGAATTGAGCCCACAGCTCCAGAATCTCATCTTCTGAAGCCATCTGATATTATACTTAGTTTTGATGGGGTAAAAGTTGCTAATGATGGAACAAGTAAGTTATTCCCCCTCCCCCTATTTTTAGTAGGATGCCATACATTCATCAAACAATGATGTATGCACGCCTTCTTCTTTTTCTTGTTTAATTTTTTTTTTTTTTTTTTTTTTTTTTTGATAGAAGTGGAGGTCTCATTAAAACTCCTTCGTATTCTTCCACATACTTAGAAGTATGTTGAAGAACAAGGAAGGGAGAAAAGAGTGCCTCATATTTTATTAAATATAATACTAAGTACATGAGGTAACACCAAACCCACATGCGGGAATAAACCACAATACAACCCATATCACCTAGAAATCTTACATCGTCAACCAAAAAGCCCCTAAATCACCTCAAGATGTAAGATAACATAAACAAAAAACCAACAATTACAACCACAAACTTAAAAAATAATTTTTGGTAATTGTTTAAATGCATTATAAATCATTTTAATTAGGTTTTTTGTTTCTTGTCTTTGTTTCATTATTGGAAATTTCTGGGAAAACTGCCCTGTTAGTGAAGTTTGAGGTCTGCATTAGTGGAGTGATACACAATTCAAGAGCTGTTTGATGTACAGTTGTCCTAACCATTGCTCAGAATTTCAAAAGAATCTTAGCACTTACACTTTGTTTCTAGTATTGTACACACACATGCAAATATATGCATGTATGCATTGTATGCTATAATTTACTAATATTTTAGAACACTTTGTCTATTGTCACGAGCTACAGATTCTCATTATTGCTCAGAAATTGGAGAAGATCTTTGCTAAACTTCTGTTCTATTCCTTTACACCGACACTTTGTATTTAATTATTTTTCATGTTTTATCATTTGTTAAAACTACTTGTTTATATCCTAAAGCCAAAGTTACCCATTTTGTGGTCTAATACATACGTACCAGATCATTTTCTTCCACTGTATGGTTATGTTTTATGATTTTCTGTTTGAGTGGTATGGTATGCTTTCTAACTTCCCTGTTTCTGTCATCAACAGTATGGGAAGGATTATGAATTTGATGCACCAGTCAAATTGTGGATAAGCATCTGCATGCAATGTCACAGTCTACAGATGAACAGCTTGTTGTCGTTTCACAGGTCTGTCGTCGTTTACCTTCCAAGATAAAATTTATGAATATAAGAATATTAACATCATACGCTTATGGTCTGGTGCAACACAATGATTTAGTTTTTCTATAGTATTTAAAAAGCACCTAACTTTATTACTTTATTTAGATTTGCGCCTTATACTTTTTGTATACCTAACTAAACCCTTAAGTTTTTAACTTGTAAAGTTCAGGGGCTTTTTTAGTATTTTAGGTTTAACCTTTTAACTTAATAAGCCCTTAAGCTTTTAACTTGTACTATTTAGCCTTCAACTTATTGCTCGGCCTCAACATAAATCAACCTTTTACTTGAAATAAGTGCTTACTTAAGTACATATCAAACCTTGGTTTAAAAAAGCGCGCATCAGGCACGCCTGAGGCGTGATGCGGCCGTTGCGATGGTCAAAGCGCATCTGGCAGCCTGATGCGGTAGGGGGTACATAATGCGGTCTGATGCGCAACTGCAATTGCATTCTTCTTTCCCTTTCGTCCTTGTTCATCTGCTTTTCTCTGCACTCGAGACTACAAAACGCTGTATCCCCCCTGCAAAAAAGAAACAAAACGAAGCTCACTGAAAAGGATTCAACTAGGAGGGGGGGGAAGAAAAGATGATGTGAAAAGAGTAGAAAAATACCTATACATATATATGTCACGACAAGAAGCTAAGCGGCGATCACAAAGCCAACAAGATCGCAAAAAAGGAGATGCGGCTGTGGCACTACCGTTGATACGTGGTTAGTAGAAGCCGATCTTTCCGAAGAAGGGTTTTGGAAGACACCGTGGATGAGAACGTTGATCGAAACGGGAGTTACCGTCGTGGAATTCAAGGTGGGAGGGGAGGATCAGATACGATTGGGTGTCAGTCCACGACTTCCTCCACGTCGAAGGCATCGACGAAGGCGATCCCCGTCATGCTCGTCGTTCTCTTGATGGCTGGCGTGTACGTTTTTCGAGCAACATCGTATTGTTTTTTTTCTCTGTTCCTTTCTCGAGGGATTTGTGAAGAGAAAGGAAAAGGGAGTGGAAATGGAGGATAGTAGGGGGAAGAAAGCAGATAAATTAAAGGATAAGGAAGAGAGAGAGAGAATCTGGGCCGTTACTTGCGGGCACAGGGTCTCAATGAAGTCCACCTCACGCTTTATTTATTGGGTTTATTTATTATATACTTATTAGCGTCCCTCTCGAGCTCAAATATTATGAGCTCGAATCGATTTAAAACTTTAAAATTAAGTTCGAATCGACTCGAAAACTCATGAGTCTAAGTTTTTTAAGCTCGACTCGAAACTCGAAACCATGAACTAAAACTCGAAATGAAAAATAATCTTAAACTTAATTCGATTAAAACTCAAACTCGAATATGAATCTTAAATACATGAAAACTTTATACTGTTTTTTTAAAGAATCAACACATAAATGTTAATATTATTAATAATTTATTTTTTAAAAATAAAATTTTAATATATTATATTTTTGAGTTATTTGTGAGCTTGTCAAGTTGAGTATCAAATAATTGTTTCGGCTTGTTAAGAACTCGAGTCGAGTTCAAGATCGAGCCGAGTCCATTCGAGTTGAATATCTATCGAGCTTTGAACGAGTCGATCTCGAGTAGCTCACGATCTGTTTCGTCTCATTTACCGTCTAGCCCTTCTAGATATAGCAATGGACTGGACTTTTATTTTCTTCATCCGAATCAATAAACCGGGGTTTATTATAATGAACACGCTATAACTATTTTTCTATTCAATATGTAATGATAAACTTAGTTAAAATTAGAAATGAAAATGTGTTATGTAAATTGTAGATTGGGGAGTTGGAGCTGGGGGTTTGCTTGGGCGAATATCGCCTTAAGGTTAAGTCTTTGCTCACTACTATTTTTAAAATTGTGAGGAATTTGTTTATTTATTATGTGTGGAATTTTTTTATTTATTATGTGTGGAAGGAGATGAAGAAGATTTGGTGTTTTCTTGATGATGATCTTACATGGGATGCGGTGGGTAGAGCTTCCGAGGCTAATGAGCCAAGTCATTTCACTAGAGGATCAAGAAGAGAGGTGATGATGGGGTCGGCCCATCAAGAAATGATAAAGGAAAAAAACTCACTCTTCTTGATGAAGATGAGATGGAGGAAGACATTGGAGTGACTGATAATGATGAGGGAGATGGAGACGGAGACGGAGACGTGCTCGTGTTTGATGATGGGGATCTTGGAGACATTTAGTTTGTGACTAGTGAAAGTTTGGAGAACTTTGTGGGGGGAAAGGGAAGTGGGGCTATTGTTGATTTGTCTTTTGGTTGTTTTGATTTTCCTACGCGTACTTGTCTATTATGTTATTCAACATTTATGAAGTACTATTAAACTACTTTTGGTATTAATTGAAGTATTTTTTATATATAAGTATTTACAAGGTATAAATTAGTTCAAAAGTATTTTTTGTAAAAATTGGCGCATCGGGTTCGTGATGCAAGCGCATCACGCATCTCGCATCGGCTCTCGGGACACTAAATGCATCAGAGCGCATCCCGCATTTTAAAACCAAGTATCAAACTAAAAGAGGTCATTCATCTATAAAAAAAAAGTAGAGGGGCTTATTTAAAATAAAGCAGTAAAGTTCAGGGCAGTTAGTATTTTAGCCTTTAGTTTTGTTTTTATTCATGCATTCAAGATCTAATTGCTAACAATTCTTTTTTCTTTATCCTAAGGTGCTTGTGGCTGACATAAATATTGGATATGAGGAAATCGTCAATACCGAGGTCAAGAACGTTTAATGACATTGCCAGTAATTATTATGTCAAAAGTTTGAAGAACACATGTTAACAATTTTCTTTTAACTCCTTTTATCTAGGTTATTGCTTTCAATGGAAAACCCGTGAAGAATCTGAAGAACTTAGCCAAGATGGTTGATAGCTGCAAAGATAAATATTTGAGATTTGACCTGGAATATCAGCAGGTTCTCCCTCTCTCTTACACTATCATGTGCTGGATACGAATACTTTGTTTAGGCTGATTCCCAATTTGTCATGCAGATTGTAGTGCTACAGACCAAGGCTGCAAAGGCTGCAACTTAGATATTCTAACGACACATTGCATATCTTCTGCAATGTCTGATGATCTCAAGTCCTGAGTAATGGTCGAAGGTACACGCTGGGTGATCGTTTTATGTGATCCTCTTGTTGCATGTTTCCTCATGAAGGTACAACATTATTGAGTTGCATCTGCAGATACAAGTAGCACTTGAGAGATACCCCATATTCTTAAGTTTTTCCTTTCATTTGAAGGTTGTAGCCATTGCTGTGTAGGTTGAACACGATTTGCAGATCTTAGTTTTAGTTTCATATCAGAGTGAAGTAGAGAGTTGAAGGTCATTTTTGCTACATCTGCTCAGAAAGCATTTTTGTACCCTTTCCTCCTCACTTGAAGAACCATGATGTATAATCGAGGAAATATGATCACATATTTAATTACCAAATCATGCACATTTTGCTACGCAATGAATGAGGTATCATAACATGAGTTAAAGAATGAGTTTATCAACTATCTTTGCAGATAACCTTTGTTACTTGGCTTAGTGATCACTGAGATTTTCTTGTGTTACATACTCGTATTTGTTTTCTTAAAGATATTTTTCTATTACTTTGAATGTGTCGGGCATGAATGCTACAAGTCTGGTATTGGGCAAGTACCCCAACTACAACCAGAGGAGACTTCATCAGATTTGATTCTTTGATAGCGGATGCTTGTATTAGTTTCCGAGCATATAACTTTTGAGCAATAGATTATCATACAAAGGTGTAGCACAAAAATATGAAAGACAAAGGAAAGAGCAGATGACAGATTTTGGGACAGAAACAGAGAAACTGCAATCGAGTCGGTTGATTATCCATCCTACTTTGTTCTCATAGTTCTCTATCGTTGAAATGTGCATATTTTATTTTCATTGTTTACTGAGCTTGATTGTCCGAACGTATTGAAATTAGAAGACTTCAATACTTTTCTGATTTAAACAATTGTACCTCCACGTTCCTTCTCCACAAATCTGCATCAATAAACTAAGCAATGAATGCCCAGAGCTTGTATATGTCCTGGAAATTGGCTAAGAACCCCAAGCAGCAGTAACCACAGCTATTCCCATATCATTTTCGCCTTTCCCCTTGTTTCCATTTGCACTGTCGGTTTCATTTTCTCCTCTCCGTCACTTTCTCATTCTCTTTGATACTTATCTGCAAACCATATGTGGTGGTAGGAACCCATAGCTGAGGGAAATATTGCAGGTATCGGTACACCCAGTGTAAAATTTAAATATTTTGACCGTTATTTGACCAAGTGTATCGGTACCTCCCAATGGTATCGGTACACTTATGGCTAGGGTTGCACATAATTCGGATTTCAATCCGATCCGGATCGGTTTTTTATCCGTTTTTTCCCATAGAAAAAAAATCGGTTTATAAAATAACCGGTTCGGTTCTAACCGGTTTGGAGGTCCGGATATCCTAACCGGTAACCGGTTTCGGTTTTAAAAAAACCGGTTTTTTAAAAAATCGGTTATAAAAAACCGATTTTAATATTCAGATTGCTCATAGGGAACCGATTCCCCCCCAAGGGGGTACCGATTCCTCACTGAATGGTTTGGCTCCGAGATTCCAGAATGCTCGGAGGGAACCGATTCCCCCATAGGGGTACCGATTCCCCCCTATTCAACGGTCGAAATATTTGAATTTTACACTTAGGGAACCGATTCCCTATGAGAGGAAACCGATTCCCTATGAGAGGGTACCGATTCCCCCATGCTCCAAGCATTTTTTTAAATGTTTTCACACTTAAACGGCTATTATCTTCATTAATTATCACTAACGTTCAAAGTGATTCAAGGTGTATTAAGCAAGCTTAGAAGCCATTGATCAAAGACAAGAAACATCAAGCAACTAGAATCAAGAGATAATCAAAGAGAAAGCATCAACCTCAAGTTCGATAAATTCAAATACTTAATTGAAATACTTAATTAACTCAACATAATTGAAATACTTAAATACTTCCAAGTTTGATAATTCAAATACTTAAAAACTTCCAAGTTCGATAATTCAAATACTAAAAACTTCAAGTTCGATAATTGAAACAAAGTTTACGATAATTGAAATAAAGTATAAAATAAAAGTTCGACTTCTTCAATGTGTAAGTTTGCTTCCAAATCGGCATCAATTGCATCTTCTAGGGTGGTGATATGTTCTTACGAGCCGCTCCATCCAAAATCCTTTAAACAAATGTATACTTCCACCGACTCGGGATTAGTCTTGATCTCCGTTGTGATATAACCCTGCCACTAACAGAAAAAGCGGATTCCGAAGCTACCGTAGAAGCTTGGACGGTTAGTAAATCACGGGCCATGGCGGCTAGAATCGGAAATTGTGCTTCCTTTTCTTTCCACCAAGCCAAAATATCCAAACTTTCAAACTCTTCAAATGTCATTTTTGATAGAAATCGCTGACATGTAATTTTCCAACTCGTACTTGGGGTGGTAGTAGTGATCGTTTGGATTGGGAATTTACAAGAGTGTTAAAGATTCAAATTATGTTACTTGGACATCTACTAGATGATTCCGCATTCATTTCATTTGATCGTGTTACACTACTTGATCCGTATTTAGTTAAATAAATTGCAAACATGTCTCGAAAACATTTGTTAAATAATTTATTTGGTTTGGACAAGTTGGGTTCATCATCGGTTAGATTAAAAGCAAACGCAATTGTTCAATTAGTGTTTCAACCCCACACATTTAACGTTGGGTTTAAAGCGGCGGCACAAGTAAAAATGAGAGGAATCTCCTTAAAATATTTTAAAAGTTTTTCCTTCATGCAAAGCCAATTTCTTGAAAAACTTCGGTTTCAAATTCAAAGTCATTTAGTTGGGTAGCCAACAAAAATATTTGATTAAGAACCACGGGCTAGTAGGGTAATAAACACCGGATAAAAAAGTTGTAGCCGATCGTGAAATGTTTGCAATGTTTCCCTTTGCCTTAAGGCAGTATGCATCATCATCCAAGTTGAGTTCCAACGAGTTGGACAATCCAAATTAGGACCCAAAGCTTTTTTATTAACAGACTTACAAAATCGTTTATAATCATTTAGTCTTTATTGTTGTTACAAAGAATCGATTTTATCATTGTTTTAAATTCTAATCTAATGGCTCAATAACCTCCAAACCGGCTTGCACGGATAAATTAATTATGTGTGCAACGCAAGGGTATGAAAAAACGCACCGTCTAAAATCGGTGAAAGTAATATTTTCAATCTTGGAACCGCGTTTGTATTATTCGATGCATTATCAAAGGATATAGAAAAAACTTTATTTTCTAATTTATAAAGACAAATTACCCGTTTTAAAAGTGTAAATAAATTAGCACCGGTATGCGGCTCACCGATAATTCAAACGCGATTGTTCTTTTCATCATTTGCCAAATTATTGATCTAACCAATGTGACGTAACGGCTAAAAAAGAGTTTCCGGTATTATGAGGGGAACTCCAAACGTCACGGTGTTCTTGGAATCTAAAATCATTTTTTCCCTCGCCGTAGCCACATTTTATAGCATCTCTTCTAAGGGTAGTACGACTTACTTGAGTATAACGTGGTTGCATTAGTTGTTGAATTGTTGTCGTGAAATCTTCATCATCAAAGTGGTCGAACGGCAATGAAGTTTAATATCTACACATTTACCTCCTTCATCTTTGTCAAGCTTTGTAGATGAGCTCATTGGAGTGGTATGGGGTTTGACATTCTCCAAACCAAACTTCTTGAGCATATCATTGACATACTTTGCTTGATTGATGAATATGTCATATTTTCTTTACTTGATTTGGAGCCCCAAGAAAAATGAAAGCTCCCCCCATCATGCTCAACTCAAATTCACTCTGTATTAGCTCAGAAAATTCTTGGCAAAGAGCATCATTAGTATAACCAAATATTATACCATCAACATAAATTTGAACTATTAATAAATATTTACCTTTTTGCTTTAAAAACAATGTAGTGTCAACATTCCCTTTTGAAAGACCTTTTTCAATTAAAAAGTTTGACAATCTTTCATACCAAGCTCTAGGAGCTTGTTTTAAACCATATAAAGCTTTTGTCAACTTAAAAACATTATTTGGAAATTTTGAATCTTCAAAACCAGGAGGTTCTTCCACATACACTTCTTCTTTTATAAACTATTTAAAAATACACTTTTAACATCCATTTGATATAATTTAAATTCATTGAAACATACAAATGCTAATAACATTCTAATAGCTTCCATCCTAGCTACAAGAGCATATGTTCATTATAGTTATTCCTACTTCTTGAGTATAGCCTTGAGCAACAAGTCTAGCCTTGTTCCTCACTATATTACCATTTCATCAAGCTTATTCCTAAATACCCATTTAGTACCTACAATAGATTTATCACTAGGCCTTTCAACTAATGTCAATACTTTACTTCTCTCGAATTGATTTAACTCTTCTTGCATAGCCATAATCCAATTTTCATCATTTAATGCTTCTTGGATATTCTTAGGCTCTATGCATGAGATAAATGCAACATAATTACATACGTTCCTAAGAGAAGATCGAGTAGTTACCCCTTTGGATGGATCACCTAAAATTTCACCATCCTTGATATAGTTGTATTCTCTTGGGTAAGTGACTTCCCTTTCTTCAATGGTCAGATTCTTGACAGCATCTTGAGTTTCCTCATCTTTCAATTCTTCCTTTGATGATGGTTCTCTGACGTCATGTCCAACGTCATGTGCTTTTACAATACCTACATCATCATCAACACAAGAATCCTTCCTCGGAAGGGGATTATCATCTAAAACAACATGGATAGATTCTTCTACCACTAAAGTTCTTTTATAAATACCTGATAAGCTTTAGAATTTAGGAATAACCCAGAAAAATTTCTTCATCACTTTTAGCATCAAATTTGCCAAGGTTATCTTTACTTTGTTTAAAACAAAACATTTACATCCAAATGGATGAAAATAGCTAATGTTAGGCTTTTTATTTTTGAAATGTTCATATGGAGTTTTCTTCAAAATAGGCCTAATCATTACTCGATTTATAACATAACAAGCGGTATTTGTGGCTTTCGCCCAAAAATATTTTGGCAAATTATTTTCACAAAGCATGGTTCTAGTCATTTCTTCTAAAGTTTGATTTTTCCCCTCAATAACTCTATTTTGTTTAGGGGTTCTAGGTGCTGAAAAATTATGGCTAATCCCATTTGAATTACAAAAATCAATAAATCTAAGATTTTTAAACTCAATACCGTGATCACTCCTAACACTAGCAATGGAGTAACCTTTCATTTTGGATTACTTTTGAAAAAGTGATAAAATGTTCTAATATTTCATCTTTGGTACTTAAGAATAGAACCCAAGTATATCTAGAATAGTCATCTACCAAGATAAATGCATATTGTTTTCCACCCAAGCTAATAGTCCTAATTGGCCCAAAAAGATCTATATGGATCAATTGTAATACTCTAGTAGTTGATACATCATTAATGGATTAAAGGAAGCTCTCTTATGTTTTCCTTTAGCACAAGCATCACCGATTTTATCTTTATCAAATTTAGTTTTGGTAATCCTTTTACTAAATTTCCTTGAATTAGTCTTTGTAAAACACTCATGCTTGTATGTCCTAGTCTCCTATACCATAACCAACTATCATGTTCATCCTTAGCAACTAGGCACAAATTAGTCATATTAACAAAATCTAAATGCACCATGTAGATGTTTCCTATTCTATGACCAATAGTATAATCCGATTAGATGCAATGTCAATAACTTTACAACCATTTGTTTCAAACAAGACATTGTATCCTTTATCGCATAATTGACTAATACTCAATAGATTATGCTTTAACCCATTCACATATACTACTTTTTCTATTGTATGGAAGAGGTATTACCTATAGTACCTATACATTCAATGTAACCTTTTGAGTTGTCACCAAAGGTTATCACTCCTCCATTTTTGTCGTTAAGCTCTATAAACCGGTGTTTGTCTCCGGTCATGTGTCTTGAGCATCTACTATCAAGGAACCATGAGTTTGAACTTGTACTTCGTGCCTTGTAGCAATGCTCATTTTTCTACAAACATAGATTAATTTCTAATTTTTGGTAACCAAATTCTTTTGGGTCCATATTCATTAGTTCCTAAAAGTCTTGTCCCCTTAGGTATCCATTTGTTTAGGATATCCTTATCTTTAGTAGTATTGAGTCCCTTAGGAACCCATATACTCCTAACGATTTTGTTTGAGGTTCTTTGTGGACCTCTATGATTGTAAGATTTAAAATTCTTTCTAATAAAGTTAGATTTTGAATTTTTCTCATTTTTCAAAATGTTTCGGTCCAACTCTATTGAAAGAAACTTTAAGATCATCAATTTTCTTTTGATGATCATCATAAACTCTTGAAAGTAAATTATGCAAATCAGAAATTTTCTTTTCAAAATCTTTGATTTTGATTTGCAATTCTTTAATTTACTTTCAAGATCATTGTTGGTTTTGGATATGAGATCTTTTCGGTTTTCAGTTTTGAAATATCTTTCTTGTATTTTGAAAATAATTTCTCATAATCCGTAGCCAACTCATTGTATTCCTCTAATAACTCATCAAAGAATAATCTTCTAGATCAAATGAGTTAGATGCTACCTAAGAATCTTCCTCGATGGCCATTAAGCACAAGTTTACTACTTCGTGTTCCTCTTCATTGGATGATTCGTCATCGTTCCAAGTAGCCACGTGTGCTTTTGCTTCTTCTTTGAAAGACCCTTCTTCTTCAAATTTGGGCAATCATATTTCATATGCCCTAGTTTTTTGCACTCATAGCAAATAATTGGGTCCTTCTCCTTTGGTCCATTTTTAAGCCTTCATTCCGTTTGAATTTCTTCCTCTATTGGACTTCATTAATTTTCTGAACCGTTTGGCAAACAATGTCATTTCTTCACCATCGTCATCATCATCATAATCACTCTCATCTTTTGTGGATTTGAGAGCAACACCGACATTCTTCTTTTTCTCCATCTCCTTTTTTATCTCGTCCTTCTTCTCGAGGTCTACCTCATCTTGAATCATCATTTCATGAGTGAGGAGAGAACCGATGAGTTCATCGAGAGTTAAAGATTTTAAATCTTTAGCTTCGATAATCATCGTCTTCTTTGATTGCAAAGCTTTTGGAAAAGAATAAATTATCTTCCTCACAAGCTTCTCGTTGGGGATTACTTCTCCAAACGCTTTAAGGCCATTGACAATCACAGAGAATCTATCCGTCATAGCTTTGATGTCTTCATCCAGTTTCATCCTAAAATTTTTATAGCTATGAGTAAGAAGACTGATTTTAGATTCTTTTACCTCGTTTTTGCCTTCATGAGTGACTTGTATTTTATCACATATCTCCTTGGCAGTTGTATAAGATGAAACTCTTATGTATTCATCTGGTCCAAGTGCACAGAAAAGAATATGGATAGCCTTTGAGTTGAGCTGAAACATTCTCATCTCTTCTTCACTCCACATATTTGGATCTGTGGATAGTTCAGAGTATCTATTCATCACGATTTTCCATGCTTCCATATCACTAGCTTGAATGAAGTATCTCATCAAATTCTTCCAATAAGCATAGTTAGCTCCATTGAAGAAATGAGGCTTGTTGACGGGTTGAGAATCAAGAACGAAGTCGAAGTTTGATGTAGAGGCCATTGATGACTTGAATATCGATCTAACTCTTCCCGAATCAACTCAAGAGGTGGTAAAACCTTCAAATGAGTGTAGCTCTTATACCAATTATTGAGTTAATTGATCAACGAAATAGCCAAAAAAGGGGTGAATTGGCAATTAAAAATTTGGTGGAAGTTTTGACAGAAAATTGAAAATATTTGCACAACGATTTAGAGTAGTTCGACTTTCTCAACCAAAGTCTACGTCCACTACCTTAGCTATCCACACTAAGGATTTTCCACTAATTCACTAATTTTTCTTTCTTTTGAGGACAAAGAGTAAGCTTACAACTCCCTCAAGAATTATACCCCAAATTCTTGAGAATACTCTTTCCCAAAGAGAAAATTACAAATTTTGCAAACTTATAGAAAAACCTCTCAAGGCAAGATGTTTGCACAATTATAGAACAAAGAAAGAACACTAAAAAATAAATACAATTGAGCACAAATGGTGTTCTTGAAAGAAAAATAAATATTGAATGAAAAATAGGATTGAAATGCTCAAACAATAAATTTACGGTTTTCTCTTTGATTCTCTCTCAATTCTTCTTAATTCTTGTTGATCAATGGCTTCAGAACTTGTTTAAATACACCTTGGATTGATTCTGAACGTTGGGGATCATTGGTGAAGTCAATAGAGTCGTTATGGTGTGAATACCATTTAAACATATGTTGGGAGCGTAGGGGTATCGGTACATCTTCAAAGGGTATCAGTACACCCAATGAAAAATTCAAATTTTTTGACCGTTATTTGACCAAGTGTATCGGTAACTCCTAGGGTATCAGTACACTTATGGCATTTGATGTTTCTCGGAGCAAATTTTGACATGGAGTGTATCGGTACATTCGTCTATGTATCGGTACCCTTATTTCATTCAAAATTGGGGTGTATTGGTACATCCGAGGAGTGTATCGGTACATCCGAGGAGTGTATCAGTACCTCCCTATATAAAACTTGTTTTTGGCTCAATTAAGGTTCGAAATACTTTGTAAATTTTGTTTCAAAAATGTTTTAAGATTAAAACACAATTTTACTCTTAAGTAAGGATTAAAATTAACATTTGAAAACTTGGAGTAATTTTTGATATTCGAATAATTAAATCGAATATATAATTCAAAATTGAATATAAATCTTAAAATTCATTTTCACTTTATTTGTTATATCGAAACATCAAAATGTTTTCAACAATCTACTTTATGCAATATTAACATGAGACATTAAAGTTCATATGCATATTTTTTTCTAAAAATGTTATGCATTTGAAAAACTTGATATCAATTGTTAGAGAGACATCATTTTCAATAAAAAAAAGCACATGCATAAACATTTAAATTTCAGGTTAAAAGTAAAATTATATAAAAAATTAAAAAAATTTGACCAAAAATCATTATTATGAACTACAAATTTAATAAAAATCATTTAAACTTTAAAATGTTCACCATAACACATTTTAACATACATGAGAAAAATTTATCTTTTATGCTCAAAACTCATGCATGCATAAAACAAAATACGGAATCAATATAGAGAGAGAAAAAATTATATTTATAGGTTACCCGTTCCTTTCCTTGTATGGCTAGATCATTTGAATTTCTTCATTTTTGTCACCATTGCTCCCATATTCCTACAAGAGATATTTATTTGGATTTTAGTATCCAAATTACATTAGATCTTTGATCGTTAGTGCAAATGTCTCTTGCTCCTTTGGGAACCCATACTTGTATAATTTTAAAATATTTTCTAAGTTTTAAAGGACAAGTATGTTCCATGTGACCATGAAAATGACAATACGAGCATTTTGCCATTTTTAAACATGATGAATTGTTTTGAGAAATTTTTCTTTTTCTTTTGTTAGGCATTCAAGTTTAACTTTTAAACCAAGATTTTCGTTTTCTAAATCATTGATTTTTATTTTTGAAACCTCAAAATCATTTTTAAAATTTCATTTTATTTTTCAAAATCTATTTTTGCTTTCAAAAGAAAATTATTTTCAACTTTAAAATTGACAATTAATTTCTTATATTTGGAATTCATGGTCTCAAATTCCAAATACAATTCATCTAGGCATCTTGTAACTCTTTAAATGAAAAGAACTTAAATCACAAGAGTTAGAAGTTAACGGTGGATCTTCTTCGATAACCATGAGACATAGGTTGACAACTTCATCTTTATCATTGAAGTTTTCTTCATCATTCCAAGTCGCCACGAATGTCTTCTTTTTGCTTGATGCCTTCTTTTTAGGGGAACATTCATATTGACATGTCCCGTTCTGTGGCACTTAAAGCACACCGGGGGACCTTTCCTCTTACTTGATTCATGCTTCACTTCTTTTCTTTTGGAAGGCATTACTCTAGTGAATCTTTTGACGAGCTTGGCCATCTCTTCATCTTCATCCACCTTTTCACTTGAGTCTTGATTACTCTCATTGGTGGATTTGAAGACAATTCTTAACTTCTTCATTTTCTTGTTCTTCTTTTATTCTTTTAGAGTTTCACCTCATTAGTGAGTAAAGATCTGATCAGCTGATCAAGGATGTACAACTCCAAATCCTTATATTTTCGATGGTGGTAGATTTGTCTTCCCAAGATGTAGATAATGAGGCAAGATGTAGACCTTCCCAAAGTTCTTCAACTCATTGTTAATTAAAGTGAACTGATCGGACATTGTCTTATGTCTTCATCGGGCTTCATCTTGAAGTTCTCGTAGTTGAGAGTGAGAATACTAATCTTGGACT
This sequence comes from Hibiscus syriacus, assembly GCF_006381635.1. NCBI lineage: Eukaryota > Viridiplantae > Streptophyta > Magnoliopsida > Malvales > Malvaceae > Hibiscus > Hibiscus syriacus. The sequence goes on from NW_024063196.1 coordinate 1,043,265, forward strand.
TCTTGACTTGGCTTGTTCCTTCATAGATCACCTTTAACTTGTCTCATATCTCCTTAGAATTAGAGAATGAAAATATTCTACTATATTCATCTGGGCCAAGTGTAGAAAGAGAATGTCCATGACTTTAGCGTTGAGTTGGGTAAGCTTCTTATCTTCATTGGTCCACTGTGACCAGTTTCTTGGAGGAACAAGAGAATCGTTGATGATTGCATCCCAAATATCAAGATCGATGGCTTGAATGAACAAAATCATCATATTCTTTCTATAGGAGTAGTTGTCACCATTGAAGTAATGAGGTATCATGATGGACTGAGTCTTTGTTAAGCTTTGTTGTATAATTAACAAAATTCTATGATTTCTTTCATTTCTCATAGCCATATATATAGTGATTTACACAAAACATTAAAGGATATTGTTATGCCAGCTCAGTATGCCAGCTCACCTAGGTGGTTACAATAATTTCCTAATATTTAGCTAACATGCTCCCTAATATATGCAGTTTGAATACTTTCACCAAAGACACGCATTTTATGTCGAAATATGGAAAAATAGGATTAAGGTAACGGCTTGGTGAGGTCATCAACATATTGATGCCGAGTAGGGACATAGTTGACTCGGACTACTCCATATGCCACCTTTTCCAGAATGAAATAGAGGTTTAACTCAACATGTTTTGAACAAGAGTGAAACACTGTATTTTTATTCATAGGTATGGTGCTTGTGTTGTCACTCCAGACAACATGTAGACTAGAGCACGAGATCCCCATAATCAGTGAGTAACACCTTAAGCCACACAATATTAGTAACAATTTCAACAATGTCATGATACTCAGCCTCAATAGTGGATCGTGAAACTAATCACTGACGTTTAGAGGACTATGAAACGTGATTTCCTCCAAGAAATATACAAAAACCAGAAATAAAACGTCGATCATTAACATTTGTTGCTCAATCTGCATCAGAAAAAGCTTCTAGTTTTATTCCAATGTCGGATTTGTGAAAGACTAATCCTGAATCAAGGGTCACACTCATGTAGTGTAGAATGCATTTTATGGCTATACAATGTTTTCGCAAGGGGCATGCATATACTGAGCTACTTGATTCACACTAAAAGCAATATCAGGTCATGTGTGATTTAAATATAGAAGTTCTCCTATGACACTTTTATATATATGAGCATTGGATAAAGGACTACCACCGTCTTTGGTTAGCTTGGGAGAGACAATCATTGGTGTTAGGACAAGATGAGCATCATACATACCAACCTTATCTAGTGATTCAATAATAAATTTCTTTGGTCGTAAGACAAGCGTTTGATCATCACGTATAAGTTCTAAACCCAAGAAGTAATGTAAGTCCCCTAAGTCTTTTAAAGAAAACTCACGAACCAAGAGTGACACCACACGAACAATATTAGTTTCATCATGACCGATGATGATAATGTCATCAAGATATACCAAAGCGTAAACCGATTTGTCACCCGGATCGTTGAATGAATAAGGATTCATAAACTTGTGTGCCATGAAAGACAATGCTAATTAAGAAAGTTCATAATTTAGCATACAAGCTTCAAGGAATATATAATGCTTTCTCAGACTTGCATACTAACTTGCAACCATCAACAATATATTTTTCAAACCCCAGGGGTTACACCATAAATGCTTCTTCACTGAGTTCTCCGTTAAAAATGACATTGTTGACGTTGACTTGCCGTAAACACCAACTATTCATTATAGCCAGTGACAAAATAACCCTCACGGTTGACGGCTTGATGACTTGACTGAAAGTGTCATGAAAATCTTGACCGGGAACTTGAGCGAAACATTTTGCTACTAAGCAAGCTTTATACATTGTAATCAAACCATCAACATTATTTTTAATTCAAAAACAACCACTTACACCCAATAGTTGTTCTTCAATTAGGTAGAGGAACCAGATGCCATGTGCCATTTTGAACTAAGGCATTATATTCAGCCATGACTGCGGTTTTCCACAGTGGTAAAGACAACGCTTATTGAATTGAAATGGATTCATCTCCTTCAACCAATGTATGAATAGATAATGATTTGGGTTTGAAAGTACAAACTTTGCTCCTAGTAACCATATGATGCATATTGGAGGGTGAAGGCCATGCAAATTACTCACAGTAGTAGCTTCAACTAGGAAACTTGAATTTTCTGCTACATTCTAACCAAGTAACATATCATTAGTAGCATGGTTTTGAACAATTGAAACTGCTGGAACGAGAGTCTCATATTCTATGGTGTCATTGTTATTATTCATTAGCAATGCAGTCTCACAATCACCAGCTCCACTGTCGAGAAAAGTAAGTTCAGAAATAATAGGAACATGAGAGTGAGATCGAGTCGATCTTGCATCAAAAATCATGAGATTGAGATGAAGGTATTGTAGCCATGACTTTTTCTACAAAAAAAGGAAAACACCTTCATCAAATTCACATTTCTAGAAATAAAGACTCGACCATTTGATGCAAGACACAAATATCCCTCATGTTGGACATTGTAGCCTAAAAACGTGCAGGCCTCTGATCAAAAGGAAAGCTTGTGAGATTGAAACGGATGAAGATATGGAAAACATCAACATCCAAAAACACGTAGATGTGTATAGCTTGGGTTCTTGCAAAAAAACTTGCCAAACAATGTTAATCCATGGAGAACTTTCATAGGTAATCTATTGATTAAATGAATATCCGTAATGATTGTATATGACCAATATTGAAGCAACAATGAGGCTTGAGCAAGAAGAGTCAGCCATTTCAACAATGTGGTGGTGTTTACCTTGACAACGCCATTTTGTTGAGATGTGTGAGGACAAGTAAGCCTATGTCGAATTCGAATCCCAATTTCTTGAAGGATCTTGGTGAAAGGGAGAAATTCACCACCCGAGTCGCTTTAGACTTCCGTATCTATTTTCCAAACTGAACTCACACTAATTGTTGAAACAATTTGAAGGCATACAAGGCATACCATAACTGTAGCAGTGTTATCCCACATTGCACAACATCCACAAGTAGGAGCCGGGGAAAACACGTAAGAATAAGTAGATGCAACAGCCACAGACGGAGAACCATCAATAGAGATATCGTGAAAGTTTTTATTAAAACTATAATAGTAATTCACTAAATGGCCATTGGCATTTAAGGTAAGGTTTTCCACTACCATGACCACCTGAACGATAACTAGACGATCCATACGATGACCCAGTCGACTTGGTGGTTTCTTTCACCATCGATTCACTCACTTGAAGATTGGTAACATTTTCACTAATAGATAAACTATAAGCTTCTTTAAAACTTTTTTGCTTAATTTATACATCAACTAGGAATGATGTAACACTACCCAAGATAAAGGGTTCCCTACTGGCAGTGATGAAAGTAATAAACGGACGATACTCTAAAGGTAGACCATTCAAAATTGTCTCAACTTGCTCATCTTCAGACACCGAGCAACCACACACAGCCAGTGCATCATTAAGTTCCTTGACCTGAGAGATAAATACCCTCATGCTCGCGTCCCCTTTATGAGCATCCTTCAAACGATAATGTAAATTCATTGTCATGGTTTTCAATTTGTTGGCAAAGAATTTCTTGACTGTAGCCCACACCTGTGCAGCCGTATCAACGTCTTTAAAAACATTTTTTTAAAAAGGCAGTATCAGTACTACCATATGAGCTTCGATACTTCTTTTACCTTTGGTATCGATACTACTAGAACATTTTTGGTACTATTCATGCGGTATTGATACTGCAAGCACAATATCGGTATTACTTTGATAAAAAATAGTTCTTGTGTTCAAATTCTCGTTTAATGGACTTTGAATTATTTTTGAAAGCTTTGAATAAATTCAATCAAGTCCAAAAACATTTTTCCCTTAATTTGTTATATCAAAATAGGTTCAAAACTTTTAACTGAAGTAAATTTATTTCATATTTTTTTATGAGTTATAAGATACTTATGATAAATTAGTATTTGAATTTGAGATCATGAATTTTCAAAAGAAGAAGATAAGTTTTAGTTTTAAAATTGGAAATAACTTTTTGTTGGAAACAAAATTTTATTTTAAAAACCAAAATGAAATTTTTTAAAAAATAGACTTTTCAAAAAGAAAAAAGAAAGAATTTGAAAAAGAAAAATTTGATTTAAAAATGAAGTTTGAATGCTAAAGAAAAGAAAAATATATTTTTGATAATTCATCTAGTTCAATAAAGGTAAAATTATCACATTATCATTATCATGATCATGTTTTACATACTTGTCTTATAAAGAATAGAAAAAATTATAGAACTAGACAAATATGAGTTCATAAGGGAATTGGAGACATTGAGATCAACATTCAAAGACTCAAAGTAATTTGTGTACAAAAAATCAAGTGAATGTCTCTTGTTGGTGTGTTGAAACAATGATAAAAAAAAAGAAACAGAAAATTGGATGTTTTAGTCACACAAAAAGGAAGGATGAATAACATATAAACTTAAATCTTAGTGATTATGAAATGTAGTTGCCTATTGCAATTTTTATTGTGTTTTAAAGATTGTTTTTTAACATTAGAATTAAACATAATTGATTATATATTATTTGATATTTTAAATTAAAAAATGATTGATGATTGATATAGAAGCATGAACTCTTCCATGAACTTTGTTTTAATTGATTTATTCATACATTTAGTATTTTAAAAATATGCATAAATAATAAATTATATTTGTTCATATTTCTAAGGAAACATTTTTTAGTTAATTAAAATTTTGAAAAAGGAGTAGTGCAACGCGATGACTTAGAAAACATACAAAGGTTAATAAGTGTAAAAATGATTTTTTTTTTCAAGTTTCTCACTGAAAATCATTTTTGTAAACAATGTTTTGAATTTGTTTGAGGAAGTATAATTTATAAAATGTATTTGAACATTTTTAAACATTCTCATACAACCATAACTTCCTAAACAAATTAACGTAAAAATATTTGCATTGTTTTGAGTGCTAATATTTTTGTAATTCAAGGTTATTTTCTAAGGATTATGAAAAACAAAAAATGATCAAGTTTTATCTTTGAGTTTTTATGGACATTGAAATCATTTAGACATCACTATAATACGATTTAAAATATTATTGTAAGACCCTAAATCCGATTGAGCCTAAAATGCCACATTGGGTTGCCGAGGCAATCCCTGACTTCCAAAACTTGATCATTTTCATTTAAAAACATGCTACGTGGTACCACATTAAACATATACAACAGCTATAAAAATTTTATAAATCAAAGCTCATTGACTCGTAATTTAAAACCAAAAAAATCCAACTTAAGGTTTTCGACTCAAATACATAAGGCTTGGGAAACACCTAAAAATCATCCCAAATGTCTTAGTTTGTTTCCTAATAATGTGCTAAAGCTTTAGAAAATTACTTAGGGTCTTAAAGTGTCATAAAACACATTATTTACATCATGAAATCAACTATGAACCCTAAAATGCTTAAATACACAAATCTTAGTAATTCCTTCATATTTATGAAAGCCTTAACACTCCAAAGGATTAGAAATACACTACCTTGATGTTAGAATCCCGAAATGAAGCTCCTTTGACCACCAAATACTCTTCTGTATGGCTTAGATGATGAAACCCCCATTTCTTTTAGCAAAATAAGAAACTTAAAGCTTGAATCTTTAAAATAATGCTGCTAGAGGGATTATGAACAAAAATGAAGCTTGAAAGAAGTAAGAAATGAGTCAGAGGACTTACCGTTGGTTTATAGAGAGGAAAGAGAGGAAAAATGAGAAAGAAATAAGAAATGGAGAGAATAAAAGATGAAGAGATATGAAAGCCTTCATTTAAAAAAGGTGAAATTGCACATTTAATCATTATTCGTCTTTTTACTATTTGAAAATCTATTTTTTATGGCTAATTAGGCCATGTTCTAGCCCAATTAAGCCCAACGACTTAAATTATGAAATTCATGGGGTCTAGATTTCTCTCAGGTAAATCTTAAATTATGAAATTCATGGGGTCTACATGGCTAATTTGGGGTGTTACAATTGTGCTTGATCCTATGATTGATAACGAAGATTATCAAACTCAATTTGAGTATATTTTTTCAATTTGAGTATATTTTTTCTATGTAAGTTTTCTTTACAAACAAGAAACTTATCTATATAAATAGATACTGGGGATTATGGTTTAGAAGTAAGTTGGTTAAATCATAGCTCATGTTTAGACACAAATCTTCTTGTACTCTTTTTTTTTCTCTTCTACTTGTGGTTCTTTTCTAAAAGCATTTTTCACATTAAATTTTAGTATTCTTTATTTTGTGATTGTTTACGTTGGTTATTTTCATGCTTACATTATTACAGATATGAATATATTTTATTCAAATATACTTATTTTCTTAAAAGATATTTACACATTTGAAAGAGTGTGCTTTGAATAACTATCATGTTTGAATATGTATCATATCTTAGTGTTACACGTATGGTTTTGGGTCTTGCAATAAGGGACCTTATCATTGGGCAAGTGCCCCAGACTACTTAAGCATGAGTCCTCATCAATCCTTTCTTCTTCTTTAGCTTTCGCCCATATAGCATAAAATCCCATGGATAAAATGACAGTACCTATCACACTACAAAGAGATATTGAATCAATCACAACAAAAAACCAAAATTAAGACCTACTAAGGCTTAGAAAACAAAACATAGACTGGTCCTTTCAAATTGTTATGTAATACCCAAAATTTTAGTTAGTGACTAAAATATAGGTTTTAAAAGTTTAGTGGCCAAAGTATAAAAGTGGGAAAAGTTCAGGAACATAAGTGGTAATTTTCACAAAAATATTTTTTTAGAGTGGGTTTTTATTGAAATTAGATTCTTGATCCGGACTTTATGTGGAAAACTATAAAGGGTTAAAGTAGTTGTAATACCCCAAAATTTAGTTAGTGACTAAAATGTAAGTTTTGGAAGTTTAGAGGCTAAAGTATAAAATTGAAAAAAGTTTTGGGACCTAAGTAGTAATTTTCCCAAAATAATTTTTATTACATAAATAGATAGTTTACTCTTGAGAGTGGGGTTTTATTGGAATTAGATTCTTGGTCTGAAATTTATGTTGAAAACTAGAAAGGGTTAAATTCTGGTAAGAAATCAATAAATCGGATCGAATGGAAATTTTGGGAAATTACCACTTAGGTCCTTAACCTTTTCCTACTTTTAACTTTGGCCACTAAACTTTCAAAACTTATATTTTAGTCATTAACTAAAATTTAGGGTATTACTCAAGAAATAGCTTGCGAACACTCTTAGTAAACTCTATCGAGGAAATAACCATAAGGGGCTTAAACCATTCTAGAAGACAAGGCTTAGGATTCCATAATGACCCCGCCAATCATTCCTAGTGCAGCTAGTTTGTGTGAGATTGCCAAGTTATCTTATTCATTTATGGATTCTCAATTTCAAATGCTTTTTCATTTTTAATCGGTTACACTTCAAACATCTCAGTTTTTCATAACATTTCCATTTGCTACATGTCCATATTACCATTGAAATTCCATATGAATACATTTCATCTTGCCACAATATTACCATTTATTCATACCATTACACTAACTATTCTTAGATAATTTAGTTTAGTACTTTAACTTAACTTTTGATTTCCTCCAATCCCTCTGGAGACGATACACACTCACAATTATATTACTTGCTCGATTGTGTGTACTTGCACATAATTTTTGCGTAAATTTATAAGCACACCAAATACGAACAAGTTTTTGGCGTTGTTACTAGGGATTGCCAATTTGAAGTTTAACGGTTTTGTTATAGCATTTTATTTTACTTCTTTAGTTTTATAGTTTTACTTGTTATTTTCTTTGTTTTTTTTTCAAGTTTTGTTGGTGTATGACCAGTTAAACCTGAGATTGAATAATTTTTCTGTCAAAGGTGAATGTGCTAAACGAAATATGTATGCTATGCGAAAACAAGGTGTTGACCAAGTAGACGATATAGGAAATTTCATATGCTATGATTGAAGATTATTAACCAAAAAATGATGAAGTCTCGATTCCTAGATTGAATCAAGAAAACATGCATCAGTATAGATATACAGAAATTTGCATCTTTGCATCAATCATTCACCATCACATACATAAGAAGCTTTGAATTCCCTCTAATGAGGATACCTTTAAAATTTCTCTTGAAATTACATCTCACCAAAAATGAATTTCATAATGTCATTCATGAAAACCTTTAAGATAGTTGCATTCATACATGTACACCTTTTTTACAAGTCTTTCAGGAAAGAAGGACTGGTGACAACAAGACCTCCTCAACATGAAAGAGCAATGTCATTAGAAATGATCAGATTCTCCTCATCATGTAGGAGCTGTGTTATTTCCAACATCAAATTGTCTCTAAGCAATCAAATTTCCTCAACAAGAAGGAATAGTGTTGTCTTCAGACACAATATTTCAAATTCGACTAGACTTCCTCATCAAGTAGGAACAATGTCGTCCACTGACTAGACTTTCTCAACATGAAGGAACAATGTCATCATAAGTGACAAGATTCACTTCATCGTAGATGAGCAGTGCCATTACCAACATCAAATTATCTCTAGGCAATCAGATTTCCTCAACAAGAAGGAATAGTGTTGTTTTCAGATGCAACTAGACGTCCTCATCAAGTAGGAACAATGTCGTCCGCTGACTAAACCTACTCAACAGGAGCAATGTCATCATAAATGGCCAGATTCTCCTTATCACGTAGTAGCCGTATCGTTTCCAACAACAAATTATCTTTAGGAAATCAGATTTCCTCAATAAGTAGAAACAAGGTCGTCTTCAGATGCATAGTCATTCAAATGTGGCTAGTTGTCTTCATCATGATGGAACAACACCATCAACAAACATCAATTGTCACATTTGAGATTGTTTCTCTTAAAGCAAAAACTTCATTTTGCTTATCATAGTTTCCCTTGAAACATAAACTTAAACAAATTTTATGTAACACCCATAGCCCATATATGTCTCGTAATACGAGCCACAGATGTCACATCAACTCAACTGATATTTGTTGAACTTAAATGCTTAAAAATTTTGTTTCATTTTATAATTTCCTTTTTATCTTTAAAAACATTTTCCTTAATCATATAAAATTTATAAAATATTGTTTGATCATTGAAAACTAATATGATTTCAGTCAGTAATTAGGCAGTTCAGTGTTGTTTCATATCCAAATACAACTGCATAATACAGCTTGATTTTAAACTATTTAAAATATAACATTTATAATATTTACTCATAAATACGATTAGTACTAAAATTAGACAAAACTAAAGAAAATAACCCTAATAACTATTACAAACCCTTTTTAAAATAAATCTAACAAAGCAACCCAACAAATATAATGTACATGCCACTAATAAGTCAAAGTTAGGATGTCTTACTTATACTACCGGTAGGTTTGATTATGCATAAGATGCTGGCAAGCTCCTCACTTCACGACCTCTACTTTATTCAAACCTATGCATGAAAATCATCACGCACTAAGTAAAACTTAGTGAAGCAAAGATATAACTAAAGTGATATAAAACCATAAATTTCATAAAATATAAGAAATGAATTGTACTTTATATAAAAACATTAAACTTCAAACCTGACTAGTCAAGCCATTTTTCCTTCTAAAAACCTGAAAATCATAATCTCATGATTTTATAAAAAATAATGTAAGTCATCATCAAATATCATAAATAACTTTTGTTCTTTTCATTTGAACATATTTGCTAACTTTCTTTTCTTTTCTATTCTATGTTTTTTTTCTTTTATATACTGTCATAACTTTCACACTTACTGTTATAGCCCAATGTATATGTAAGAGAATATAAGGTACGTGAGTTTAAGGTGCGATCGATAAATATCATCATTTTAACCTCATTGACCAAAAATGCCTTATAATATACGATTTTAACCAACTTTTTTTGGATTTGCCAAAATGACCAACTAAATCGCAATGCGATCGATAATTCACAACGCGATCTCCGGTATCGCAAATCAGTTTCCAGATTCGCAACGCGAACTTCGACTATCGCAATGCGAACTTGGACTATCGCAATACGAATATGTAAATCGTAATGCGATAGTCCAAGTTCGCATTGCGATTTACATATTCACATTGCGATAGTCCAAGTTCGCATTGCGATAGTCAAAGCTCGCATTGCGATAGTCCAAAATCGCAACGACTGGTGGTATTGCATTTGTTTCTTAAGAATTTTCTCTAAAAAGATAGTATTCGCGCGGACGTGTTGAAGACAGGTATTACCACGACCACGACCCGACCCGACCCGAGACGGCGGCGGCGCGCGAGAGTCCCCCTTGTTCTCTATCACTCAACAAGGAAGTGGGAAAGCCAAGCCTTAAATACCATTCCCAATAGTGTTTCCAATACTATGTGGGATTGAGCATTACCAACACTTGTTTCCAATACAATGTGATTATTCAGGAAACAATTAACAATCATGCACCTTAAAACAACTGAATTAGCAACTAATTGCATTAGTATTATACGATTAAATATGTCATAATTAAATGTCAATCTACAATCAATCGCGATTATTGCAATTTTAAGCAAAACATTCAAAAATAATATCACTATTTAAGGCTCAATCCCACATAGTATTGGGAACAAGTGTTGGTAATGCTCAATCCCACACAGTATTAGAAACACTATTGGGAATGGTATTTAAGGCTTGGCTTTCCCACTTCCTTGTTGAGTGATAGAGAACAAGGGGGACTCTCGCGCGCTGCCGCCTCCGCCGTCTCGGGTCGGGTCGGGTCGGGTCGTGGTCGTGGTCGTGGTCGTGGTCGTGGTCGTGGTAATACGTGTCTTCGACACGTCCGCGCGAATACTATCTTTTTAGAGAAAATTCTTAAGAAACAAATGCAATACCATCGTTGCGATTTTGGACTATCGCAACGAACTTGGAATAAATCGCAATGCGAATTTGGAATAAATCGCAACGAATTTGGAATAAATCGCAACGCAAACTTCGACTATCGCAACGGATTTGGAATAAATCGCAACGCGAACTTGGAATAAATCGCAACGAATTTGGAATAAATCGCAACGAACTTGGAATAAATCGCAACGCAAACTTGGACTATCGCAATACGAATATGTAAATCGCAATGCGATAGTCGAAGTTCACGTTGCGAATCTGGAAACTGATTTGCGATACCGTAGATCGCGTTACGAATTATCGATCGCATTGCGATTTAGTTGGTCATTTTGGCAAATCCAAAAAAAGTTGGTTAAAATCGTATATTATAAGACATTTTTTGTCACTGAGGTTATGTTCTCATATCATAATTGGGTAGTTCATACTCAAAATCGTTTATTAAACTTGATGAAAAATATTATAAAAATATTCCATACTGAAAATTTATAAATCATACTAGAAAATAAAATGAGGTTGACTTATCGCAAGTCGTCCTTGACTATAATAATCAAATAAATAAACTGCACTCACTTTAACACTTTATTATTATTTTTAAATCAAAATATAAGCCTCACTAAGCTTTAGAATTAAATCATTTGCCTTCCACTACTTTCAATACACAATTTATCAAAATTTTATATTCTGGTAGTTTGCACTACCTTCAAATAAATATTATTCTGTATTAATTTATTTACTAAAAAATTATTCTATTTCCACCAATGAAAACTAGACTTGAATAAGAATCTAACCATATAAAGTAATTCATCTAATTCCACTTGTAGCGAATTTTTAAAGTTGACTGACAGAAGTTGTTTCGGGCAGAATCTGCTGCCCTATTTTCTGACCTATCACCGATTAAAAATTCATATATTTTTTATACCCATCGAAATCAGTTTCCGTTTGTTATAAAAGAAACTATACTAATATAAGAATCCAATGATATAAGATTCATTCTTCAATTATTTTCTTATAATTTCTGTTGATTTTCTAAACTTTCTGTTCAGAACATAATTTCTAGACAAATTTCACCAACTTGCATTCTTAACTTATTCACTAAATCTATAAGCTTACCAATTGAAAATATAGACTTGAAGTACACTTCTCATGCACTAGGAGTCACTTCTTAATGTAACTCCGGCACTGGCTCATCGCAAGCCAATGTTTATTTCGATAGCATAAATACAAGTTAAATGCACTTACCATTGCCTCGCTATCGAACCTTCTCCACGATAATCTTCTCGATCCCATACTTTTTCCTTCCCTTCAAGCTACTTGAATCACTAAATTTACCTTGATCTGATGACATTATATACTAACATAAAATATTCAAACTATATGCTAGCATCGAACTAACATAATCTAAACTTAAATATAAAATTCGATAGAAATAAATCCGATACTTAAATCGATATAAAACTAAATCGTACTTCCATCGTAACTTTCAAACTTATCAAAATACTTATTAGATCCTATGAATATTTATTTTCACTATCAACCCTTCAACTTTTGCCAACAACACAATCAAACCACTAATTATGAATTCTTTCTAGAATTCACCTTAACTTTTTTATAAACTTCATAATAATCCTTCACCATTATGATTATTTCACATTAATCACATAAAATTTCCAACACCTCAATAAAATATTCAAATCAACACTTAAACATTCAAAAGCTTGCAAATTCATCCTAAAATTTCTTTAACTTTGTGAATTCAACCTCCAATCTCTATAAAATTGTAATTTGATTCGAACTTAGTAATTAAACAAAAATTTCAGCAAGCTTCCAGAATTTCCAGAATTGTCCTAATTTACCCAAATGATACTTCTACATTTACTAACTTGCAAACAAGTCCCCATTTTCTTAGAACCTTTCGAATTCCAACCCAAACTTTTACCAAATTTGCGATTTGGTTCCAAATAACTTTCCAACATAATTTTTCAGCATCTCAATACTAAATATTATCATTGAATACTCCAAATCTCACATTCATGCTATAATGTCCCACAATTCACAATACTTATAAATTAGTCCTTTTCTATTTCAAGCTTCCAAATTAATCCAAATTGATGTCCCAATCACATAGAAAACTTCCAATATCGATTCTAGATCATTGGAAAATTTTCAATATTTTCCCCTAATTTCTTTCTTATGACTGAATACCCTTAGTAGACTATGACTTGATTTTCGTTAAATTTCAATCATGAATTCAACCTCCTTTCATTAAATTCATGTTATTTCAATCATTACAACATCAAATTTATTCACAACTCAATCAACTTCTATAAACCCTAACCATGACCAAACATTTTATAAGCTTGCACACTTGAATTTAAGCATCACCTAACCTTTAGAATTACTCAACAACATCAAAAACATAAAAGTCTCTCATTAAATCTCCAAAATCAAACATGTTCTTCAACCACCCAATTCATGAATCTCAATATCTAAACATGATTTTCATGTAATTTTTATATCAAATGATAGAGAATTTCAAGAAGATTAATTCTCTATCTAATAGCTTAACCCAAAAATCAAAGAAAATGACCTAAAAATGGAAAATATTCTTTTCTCACCTTCCATGGAGTTCACGGCAGCAACGGGGAGAAGATGAACAATTTTGTTGTTTTTTCCTTTCATTTACTAGCATTTACACTTGTTTTAATATAATAAAAATGAATTTAAAATTCATTTCATAATAAATTCCCAAAATACCATTAATGAATCTTGAAAATTACCACTGGCCATTGAAAATATCTTTTATAAAATATCTCAAAGTAAAAATGAACCAAATTTAAGTTGCCTTTCTACTTTGGCCAGGCAATTTTCAAAAATTGTATTTGTCACTAAAATTTCACATTGAGAGGAGAAATCGTGTCATGGAAATCCTTAAGAAAATGGTTATAACCAGATTCATAATGGAATCTGCAACAACCCGGAAATTTGAAAAAAAAATTAATTAAGTAATTTGGCGAAATTTGAGGATTAAATTGAAAGTTTTTAAAAACTTCTAGACTATTTTGGAATTATAGGAAATTCAGGGACCAAGCCCTCAATTTACCCTGGAGTGTCGGCATACACGCATTATAAGCGTGAAATTCATTTTGAAATCAGAATGAATTTCATCAAATTTCCTCCCCCAACGCCTATCCTTCCAAACACGATTCTGACATCGTCCGACCTCCGATAATCGATTTGAAACCACCATCGTGTTCATCATCGAGCGAGGAACAAACCCCTTAAATTAATTGAAGTGAAACGCTGCCAAACGTCGTGAATTTTATGTCAAAGTCTCGACGTTTTTTTAGCACCAATGCCGAGAAAATCCTAAATTCATCGCCGATCATTGCTCCGTTTTCGACACCTCCTGCACCATCGTGTTCCTTGTGCTGTTTCGAGTCCATCGGTGTTATCCTTGGTCTTCATTGGCAGCGGCGCGTGAGGAGGAGAAGCGGTCAAAGTTTTTTATTTGTTGAAATCGAGCTCTCCACCGTTCATAATTTTGAACCGAGCTTTGTAAGTGCCTTAAAACCGCTTAAAATTATTTTTAGGAATTTTTCCGTGACTTTTAGGACGCCAGAGAAGGTCTCACGTGCCCCCACGCGTCGCCACTGTGCGTGGGGAAGTCTCGGCCAGCTTGAAACCAATTTGACCGGTCTGAACCGGGTTGATCGGTTTAAACCGATTCGACTGGTTCAAACCGATTCGACCCAACCGTTAACCCAGTCCGACCCGACCCGTTGACTCAATACGACCCGTTGACCGTTGACTGGATGTTAGTTTCGTAATTATTTTTAAAAGGATGTTATTTTCGTAAATATTTTTAAAAGGGTGCTATTTTCGTAAATATTTTTAAAAGGTGTTATTTTCGTAAATATTTTTAAAAGGGTGATAGTTTCATAAATATTTCTTAAAAGGGTGATAATTGTGTAAAATGGTTGATCAGTTGTTGACCTCCTTTGACTGGCCATTAAACGACCTTTAACCTTTTTCGAATATAACTATCATGACATTTTTTTACGTTTTGAATATGTTTTTGGGGTACATTTCACCAGATTCGAACCCAAAAGTCTCCAAACAGTCAGTCAAACCCGTTGACTTTGACTTTAACCAAGAATTCAAATTTCTGGAAGGTCACATTTTATGTTTTTCGATTTCCTAAATCTGATTTGAAGTTCGTTTTGCTAAATTCTAACCCGAAATCCCCAAATCAAGCTTGTTAACCAAAAAAGGCTTAGTATTTTAGCATTTTTGATTATTTATTTAAGATATGATTATGGAATTAATTCAATAAGATATTTTATGAAGATAATCGTATTTCACCTGAGCGAGGATCAGTTAGGTATAGAGTTGTCCGTTCGTCATATCAGTCCGAACCGCGTACTACGAGAATTACTCGTAGTTTCTGTAAATTATTTTAATAAAGATAAGATTATTTATATTAGGATTCCAATATGGATTTTTCCAATTCGTAGGATCTATCGCTGCAGGAGAACGTGATCGACAGACCCAGTAGTAGGCTTCTCTATCTGATTTCTTAGACTGTTGTAGGTGTGTTTCCTGACGGTGTTGTCTTACTGTTTTAAACTATCATCTAAATTGTTTCAAATTGGTGATAATTTTGACTATGGTTACAACATGATACCTGATACCTGATTTCTGAATACTGGTTACCCGACATCTGATTTACCGGATATTACTGATCTGATTTATGGTTTCTGTAATTTCTGTATATAATTTTAAAGCATGAAACATTTTCATGATTTAATGGATTAATGATTATTTTTCACCTGAATACATACATGTTTATTATTGTCAATGGGGGAATAATGTTGGAGGAAGTATACCTGGAGGCTCATCGGCTCTGCGCTCAGGACCTTACTAGCTCATCGATTATGTGCTCAGGGCCTTATTGGACTTGACGGTGGGTGTATGGTTCTGGGGAACCTACACATTTTGGACTTGACAGATGGGGGTAGTGTTCATATTTTTAATAAAAAATATGTTTGATAACTGATTTTACTGGAATATTTTATTCGTATGTTTTATACACTGTTTGGAGCACACTGGGCTTTTTAGCTCATTCTGTAAATTTTAATATTTTTCAGATAACATCATATCGTAAGCTAGCAGATTTGGCATCAGGGGAGATCAACTACTTTATTTTGTACGAACATATATCTCTATATGTTTTCCAGTTGTATTTGGTGACATGTATTTTGCTATATTTTTTGATATATCTGTATTATTGATATTTTGGTTATGTATTATCTCTAAGGTTTTATAAGTTGTTTTAAATAGAAATGAAACTTTGAATGGGACATGTAACTACTTAGGTTTGGGTCTAGCGTACAGACTGGGTCTGGGGTTACATTTAGTGGTATCAGATCTTTTGGTTTTAAACACTCGGATTGTAGATGGGGTCTTAAACTCTAGATTTTTAAGAAATTTTGAAGAAAAAAATGTGTCACCTTATTTTATAATTTAAATTTTTCTCGAGATCCCTGATGCTAATCTGTCATGTGTTTCAAATTCTTTCTGTAGAGCCTTATAGATCGATGAGTGATGCTAGAGGTCGTAGGACAGGACATGGCTATGGTCGAGGGCGAGTCGCTCGATCTTCTGTTACGATAGACGATCCGATGTCACCATGTGATCCTCCTGTTCCACAAGTAGATCTGACCCTTTCTCATGATGATCAGTTTACTCCTGTGATAGACACTCCCGTCACTGGTGATGAGGATACAGATATGAATGAAGACGCCATTAATAGAGCTATATTCTGCATGTTTCAGAGAGCTTCCAGAGCCCCTAGTAATATTACTGCAGTTGAGATTTAAAATTCTTTGGTCGCTGCTGGTGTAGTTCCACTCGAGGGTATTACTGGTGGACCTCCGAGAGACGCTGAGTATTGGTTGGAGGACATAGAGAGGATTATGGATGAGATGGATCTCAGACCTGAGTAGAAGTTGAAGGGGGCCCTAACTATGTTGAAGAAAGAGAGCTTCAGCTAGTGGCAATCGATTTCTGGAAGTATTTCGAGGAACCAATTAACATTGGATATTTTTAAGACACGTTTCCAGAGTCGCTACATCGGAGAGAGATATTTGCAGGATTGACTCCAGGAGTTTCAGAATCTGGAGCAGGGTAGCATGTCTGTTATGGACTATGAGGTTTAGTTCATCCGATTGAGTCGTTATACCCCTGGACTTGTTGACACTGAGGTAGATAGATGTTTGAGGTTTGAGAATGGACTCAGGTATGAAATCATGAGCCAAGTTGCTACCCACCGGTTGAGGAATTTTGATGCCTTTGTTAAGATAGCCAAGACTGCTGAGGAAATAGAGCGACTAGGTATGGAGCGCAAGAGAAATAGTGATCGAGCTCAAACCAGATTCAGGAGGCCTTCTAGTTCTGTTGATTCTTCTGCATATCCTAGTAAGAGAGATAGGGGTGATTCCTTTCAGAGAGGCGGTACGAGTATCAGACCTGTTACATCTGGTTCTTTAGTTGTTCAACCTTCTAGACATGGTGGATCTTCAGGGATGTAATATTTGTAGACATGTGAATACTATAGGAAACATTATCTTGGGGAATGCTAGATGAAATTGGGTACATGTTATAAATGTGGTTCTAGTGACCATCTTTTGAAGGATTGTCCAGAGCGAGATCGTTCTTTTCAGATGCCAGCTCGACTCTCGCTCGTACTTAGAGTACTGTTCAGAGTCCAGCAATGAGTCGTAATCAGGGCAGAGTACCAGGATCGACTAGTAGAGGCCGACCATCTTAGAGTAGGAGTCCAGTCAGATCTGAAGCCAGACAATCTGTATTGGTTTACACTACTAGACTTCGACAGGATCATGATGGGCCTAATGTGATTGCAGGTACCTTTACTATTCATTCAGTTCCCTACTTTGCATTATTTGATAGCGGCTCTATTAATTCATATGTATCGTATTCCGTTTCTGAGGGTCTAAATATTCCTGTTGAGAATACTGAGCATTCAATGATAGTTCAAAGTCCCTTAGGCAAGTCCATAATGTTGGATCGTATTTTTAGAGAGTGTCCTATAGAGATCAATGGGGAGAATTTTCTGGTCGAACTGATGCAGTTACCTTTGAAAGAGTTTGATTTGATTCTCGGCGTATATTGGTTGGACAAACATCGAGTAAATATTGATTTTGAGACCAAGAGAGCTATTTTGAAGACCCCAGATAATCGAAAGATTGTAATGATCGGGGAATGCCATGGATTTCTGACGAATGTTGTGTCTGCCTTGGTAGCAGAGAAAATGATAAGGAAGGGTTCCGAGGCGTTTCTTACTTATATTTTGGACACTAGAAGTTCTAAATCTGATATTGAAGGCATCCGAATTGTCAAGGAATTTCCTGATGTTTTTCCCGAGGAGTTGTCTGAATTACCTCCAGATAGAGAAGTCGAGTTTAAGATTGAAGTCTATTCTGGTTCCACTCCTGTAACACCCCAACCCGTATCCGACCCGGATACGAATCCGAGGTGTCACATTGACCTTTTAAAACATGTACTTGTATAAAATAGTGAGTAATTTAAAACTTTTATAACATATAAATGACTAATTTACATAAAATACATTTTCATTATTACAAAACCAATCAGAGCGTGTATATTTCACTTATTTATTTACATATAACTATTCGAAACATTTATAAAACGGTTCATAGCTTAAACAATATATTCTTTTGAAAACATGCCAACTAGAACTTTATATACTAAACTACATATTATTCACCTCTTTTCTGATCTGAACTTTAGTAAGGAGAACTGACCTGTCTTGCTCCACATTGCTCTTTACTCTTCTCGAAACCTACGTGTAAATCACTTACACGCTAAGTCAAAGACTTAGTGAGGCATATAAACATATAAGGTAAACGGTAACTAATAATCATACCTAAACAATTACTACTATCATTTCATACCACTCATACTTTTACATGTAACAAATATATTCATACATATATGTCATTATCATTCATATCTCTTATCTCATGTTCCTATGATCTCTTATGTCCATATCATATAACATGTACCATAACCAATCGCACATATACATATCATGTCATGTAAACCATATATATATATTATCATAAAACACGTACACCCAAGCAACTATATTATCATCTTCATTTCTTTCTTATTTTATCACTATCATTGATTCCTTTCATCATATGGTCTTATAAGTTACCATTTGTACAATCAATATCACACATGAAATTCCACAAGGAAACAGACATATTATCATATCACTTTATTAATATTATCTATTTAATAGCCCATGATACACATGTGAGAACTAAAGATATGCGAGTACATAGAGGTTGTGCACTAATGATGTCACCACAGCTCATATAATTGCACCGAAGTGCCACGTAGAATTGCACCGGAGTGTCACACAGAATTGCACCGTAGTGCCATATAATAATGTCCATAAGGACCACATATCATTCCTTAAGAATCATATACATATACTAGGGATCAAGTATGTGTCTCACCAGACTTCACACATGTTCCAAAGAATACATATATGTCCCGAAGGACCACATATCATTCCTTAAGAATCATATAGATATGCCAAGGATCAAGTATGTGTCTCACCAGACTTCACACATGTTCCAAAGAATACATATATGTCCCGAAGGACCACATAGACCCTCGACTCTTGGCATGCCAACTATACCCCTAGCTCTCATGACACATAACATGGGCATTATCTTTTATATCCTTTTACATATTCATGTAACCATATCATATATTCATATAAGCACATGGTTTCATTCACATATACATGTAATCAAGTAGTTCATGTTAATTCTCATATGAGTTCATATTCATATAAACATAGGATTCACCCTCATGTATCACATATACTTTCTCTTTCATATGGCTCATAACATTTCTCATGTGTTCATATGACATGTAAATCATTGTCATCTTATCATGTTATCACATAAACATATCATCTTACAATACATACAAAAACACATCAATACCTATATTCACATATACCTATCATTTCATTATCCTTATTATTATTCTTATCATCACCATTAATCCCTTTTACTTACCATATTCATATCAATAACACATATACTCATGCACACATATAAATCATAACCAATACATACTTCTATGAATTCATGTTTTTCACTATTGGAAATAGACTTATCGCAAGTCTTATTTTCCATTGAACCTCATATACTAAATAATGTACACTCACCTTAGCCTTGTTTGCTTTGAATCAATCTTAATCCTTAGATTGTTCCGGAACAAGCTTCATTCTATATCTACATCATAATAATACATTGATACATATCAGTATACTAATTGATATCTTCTAAATTGTCACTTTTTAGGCTAAAAGAAAAGCCCATTTCATCTTTTAATGAAGGTATGTATCGATGCACTGCACAGTGTATGGATGCATTCCCTATCGGTGCATCGATGCACTACCTGTGCATCGGTGCATAAAATACATTCGATGTTTGTTTATTATTGGGATGCATCGATGCATGCCTTATGCATGGATGCACTAATTGCATTCGATGTTTTTAGATTAAAAGAGTGCATCGATGCACTACCTGTGCATCGATACACCTTCAAACAATTTCTGGGTTTTAACCTTGATGCATCGGTGCACTATGAATATGCATCGATGCACTCTGCCCAGAATCCTCTTTTTGAACCCGAAAATTCATTCTTTTTGGATTAAATCCTTCATATTTCAACCCCTTTCATATTCCTAACTTACATATACATACTTAAACTCATTAATATTCATTTATCTCATCTTTAACCTCAAAATTCCATCTTTCATATGGAAATCAATAATCATACCCAATTTTCCATGTTATCCGAACTTAATTCTAACACTTCTAACTTCTTATTCTTATAGATTACAAGTCAAATTCATCCTCCAAATTCATTTAAACCTTCTTATTCAAAATTTCACTTAAAACCCCATTTTCTTTAATCTCTTCTAACCTCTTCATCTTTGAGTTTTCACTTATCTTTAGACTTCTTTATGCTTTCTTACTTTCCAAAGAATCAAAACCAACTTAGAATTCAAATAATAATTAACTAATAAAAATTCTCACCTTTGCTCTTGGCTTCCACGCGTGAAGAAGAAAGGAGAAGAAGAAAACTCTGGAAACTCATTTCCCTCATTTCCCATATTTTTTATATCCCCTAAAAGAGAAATAAAAATCTTCTCTTTGAAAAGACCATAATACCCTTATTACTTTCAAACTTTACTTTAAATCCAACCTCAAAATTCTCCAATTAAAATTCTGAACTTTTAACTTATTTCGAAATTGAACACAATGCTTTCAAAATTCACCTTTAGGTCACTAGCCTGATATTGAGGATGTTACAAATCTTCCCTCCTTTTTAAGAAAATTCGTCCTCGAATTTTCACTGCACTTCCTGAGAAGAACATATCTTCTAACGTTCTCATGCTGCTTTCTGAACTTAATCTTTTGTATCATCATTAATAACTTGGTTCTTATCTTTTCAATTATTCAACTACCTTTTTACTTTATATCTCCTATCATGTCACTTATCAGATAGACAATAACATTAATTCTTATTACTCAAACTCATAAATCAATCAAATTCCTTGTCAATCTTCAATTGTCTTTCAAGAATCACCAAACTTTTATTTCATCCTTACTTGACTGACTTCAAAACTTCCTTAATACATATAAATCTTTCTTCATTTCTCTGACTACATCCACTTGACCAAGAAACATAACCTTAAATCTTCATCATAACTGATTAAACATACACTTTGCATAACTAAACAATTTCTCATATCACCTGGCACACCTTTCTTACTTCTAGTTAAACTTATAATCTATATCTCAACATAACCTTTATCACATTTGATTCTTTAAACTTCATCCTTTCATTTCCTTCATAAATCAAAATCTTCTTATATATCAATCATATATTTCTTTCATGTTCACATACTCTATTCTTATCACTTAAACTTATCTTTGATTACCAATCTTTATTATATCTTTATAACTTTACTAATCAACTTCACTTATACAGAACCTCATTATTATCGTATCTTGCTTGTATTTTCTTCCTCCAAAATTTTCTTTAAAACACATAAATATTTATCTCCTTGCCTATATCATATCTATATGATCAAAATACACAACCACATCTAGATTTGTATCTCATTTGATTAACTTACTTTATGTTTCCATCAAATCTGATAACTCTAACATCCATGTCATTACAGCTAATTAATAACAACTTTTCAATCTAGGGCGTAAGCCGTGATCAAATTAATCATAAACATCATTTCAGTTAAAATCAACCCAGTGTAATTCACTTATTGAACCCATACTCTCATTCATATACAATATTATGCCTTGTCTCCTTTATTACCTTTCATTTCAATGATTAAAATACATAACCATATCTCAATCCACACCATACATAATTAGCTTACCCTGAAATCATCTTCTAATCCTTTAACTTTAATACACTACTATCTTATAACTATGTTAGTCAACATCGGTTCTTCCAATCTAAAACGTAAACCTTCATCGAACCATTCATATACATTCTTTGCAGTCAGAATTATTTCAAGAATAGTTTACTCAACTAATCAAATAAAAATTCAATCTCATACACCATGTCACTTCCATTATTCAAGCTTAACATTCTAACTTCCTTTATTTATAAATTGATCATTGATGTACCCATACTTAAACTCTTCTTATCAATTCTTAGTTTAACTCAAACATTTAAATCCTCACTTCCTTCACTCTATCACATTACTATAATCACAACATACAACTGTATCCAGATTCACTTCATATTTGGTTATCATAACCTACCATATCTTGAAATTTCAATACATTCCGTCCCATAATCTTGTTAGCCAACGCTAACTCTTTCCATCTTAAATAAAAAAACAGTATCTACCTCACTTGATACATTTAAAATACTTTTTATCCTTCACATTATTTAATCTTTAGCAAGGCACTTAATCCATTCCTCCACTTGTTTCAAAAATCACCAGATTTCAATACTCATCTAATCCATTTAAAATACTTTTTCTGCTTAGATTTACATAACTTCTGAAAGAGCTTTTTAACCCAATTCACAAGGGTTGTCTTTAACCCTGACTTATCCTCAATTAACTCTTTGTTTAATTTTTCAAGATCAAACCTACTGTTGGAGTCTGTCGAACTCTCATCTGATTTGATTCTCTGACGGATAATACAACTAATTCATGTCTTGTTTAAAGTTGAACCAGAATCTCTACCTTTCTTTGATTGTGCTAAAATTCTATGAAGCACTAATTCTCTTAATCATCTGAGATTTTTTTCCCAATCCTTTTATTCTTAGCTCTCTCTAGAGCTTTAACACGATCAACCATTTCTTGAAATGAGAACAATTTCAAAACCAGGAAAACTCTTTTAATTTAAGGCAAGAGTCTTAAACAATCAATCACATGTATCCTTTTTATCCTTCTTAATCAAAATCAATTCAACAATAAATCTGCTTAACTTATCAAACTTACTTTCATACACATGCATGGGTAATTCCCTTGCTTCAAGCTCATATATTCGAGCTTCATTTATCCGCCATACTCTAACTTGTCAAAGTAGTAACGAAACTACTCAATTTAATTTCTCCTCTTTGGAGAAATAAAAACCTTCTATCATATCATCTAACCATAGGTCTGTAACAACAGAACCTTCCTCAAATCCATCCTTGAACTCGGGTTCTCTTAACTTTTCAACTAATTTGATATATTCATTCTATGAGTTAAAAAAATATAAATTGAAAATTCATCAGAATATTCTTCAACATGGTGAAGGCATTCCCTAAATTTATACAGGCACTTCCTGAGGTTTTTCGCTCTTCTCCCTGCCTGGCCAGGGCAGGTGAATGCTATTACCTTCAGTCTATTACCTTGTGCTTCACTTTGGAAGCTCTCATGATCATACATCTAATATAGCATAACATTTTAATTCTATTAGCAAGACAATACACTCCTTACACTATTAGATCAGAAATTATTCACTCTATGTTGGCATGTATACTTTTTAAAACACTTTTTACTTCGATTTATGCCTAGAATCGGCTAAACCGTAGCTCTAATACCATTAAATGTAACACCCCAACCCGTATCCGACCCAGATACGAATCCGAGGTGTCACATTAACCTTTTAAAACATGTACTTGTATAAAATAGTGAGTAATTTAAAACTTTTATAACATATAAATGACTAATTTACATAAAAGACATTTTCATTATTACAAAACCAATCAGAGCGTGTATATTTCACTTATTTATTTACATATAACTATTCGAAACATTTATAAAACGGTTCATAGCTTAAACAATATATTCTTTTGAAAACATGCCAACTAGAACTTTATATACTAAAATACATATTATTCACCTCTTTTCTGATCTGACATTTAGTAAGGAGAACTGACCTGTCTTGCTCCACATTGCTCTTTACTCTTCTCGAAACCTACGTGTAAATCACTTACACGCTAAGTCAAAGACTTAGTGAGGCATATAAACATATAAGGTAAACGGTAACTAATAATCATACCTAAATAATTACTACTATCATTTCATACCACTCATACTTTTACATATAACAAATATATGCATACATATATGTCATTATCATTCATATCTCTTATCTCATGTTCCTATGATCTCTTATGTCCATATCATATAACATATACCATAACCAATCGCACATATACATATCATGTCATGTAAACCATATATATATATTATCATAAAACACGAACACCCAAGCAACTATATTATCATCTTTATTTCTTTCTTATTTTATCACTATCATTGATTCCTTTCATCAAATGGTCTTATAAGTTACCATTTGTACAATCAATATCACACATGAAATTCCACAAGGAAACAAACATATTATCATATCACTTTATTAATATTATCTATTTAATAGCCCATGATACACATGTGAGAACTAAAGATATGCGAGTACATAGAGGTTGTGCACTAATGCTATCACCACAGCTCATATAATTGCACCGAAGTGTCACGTAGAATTGCACCGGAGTGCCGCGTAGAATTGTACCGTAGTGCCATATAATAATGTCCATAAGGACCACATATCATTCCTTAATAATCATATACATATACTAGGGATCAAGTATGTGTCTCACCAGACTTCACACATGTTCCAAAGAATACATATATGTCCCGAAGGACCACATATCATTCCTTAAGAATCATATAGATATGCCAAGGATCAAGTATGTGTCTCACCAGACTTCACACATGTTCCAAAGAATACATATATGTCCCGAAGGACCACATAGACCCTCGACTCTTGGCATGCCAACTATACCCCTAGCTCTCATGACACATAACATGGGCATTATCTTTTATATCCTTTTACATATTCATGTAACCATATCATATATTCATATAAACTCATGGTTTCATTCACATATACATGTAATCACATAGTTCATGTCAATTCTCATATGATTTTATATTCATATAAACATAGGATTCACCCTCATGTATCACATATACTTTCTCTTTCATATGGCTCATAACATTTCTCGTGTGTTCATATGACATGTAAATCATTGTCATCTTATCATGTTATCACATAAATATATCATCTTACAATACATACAAAAACACATCAATACCTATATTCACATATACCTATCATTTCATTATCCTTATTATTATTCTTATCATCACCATTAATCCCTTTTACTTACTATATTCATATCAATAACACATATACTCATGCACACATATAAATCATAACCAATACATACTTCTATGAATTCAAGTTTTTCACTATTGGAAATAGACTTATCGCAAGTCTTATTTTCCATTGAACCTCATATACTAAATAATGTGCACTCACCTTAGCCTTGTTTGCTTTGAATCAATCTTAATCCTTAGATTGTTCCAGAACAAGCTTCATTCTATATCTACATCATAATAATACATTGATACATATCAGTATACTAATTGATATCTTCTAAATTGTCACTTTTTAGGCTAAAAGAAAAGCCCATTTCATCTTTTAATGAAGGTATGCATCGATGCACTGCACAGTGTATCGATGCATTCCCTATCGGTGCATCGATGCACTATCTGTGCATCGATGCATAAAATACATTCGATGTTTTTTTATTACTGGGATGCATCGATGCATGCCTTATGCATCGATGCACTAATTGCATTCGATGTTTTTAGATTAAAAGAGTGCATCGATGCACTACCTGTGCATCGATACACCTTTAAACAATTTCTGGGTTTTAACCTTGATGCATCGGTGCACTATGAATATGCATCGATGCACTCTGCCCAGAATCCTCTTTTTGAACCCGAAAATTCATTCTTTTTGGATTAAATCCTTCATATTTCAACCCCTTTCATATTCCTAACTTACATATACATACTTAAACTCATTAATATTTATTTATCTCATCTTTAACCTCAAAATTCCATCTTTCATATGGAAATCAGTAATCATACCCAATTTTCCATGTTATCCGAACTTAATTCTAACACTTCTAACTTCTTATTCTTATAGATGACAAGTCAAATTCATCCTCCAAATTCATTTAAACCTTCTTATTCAAAATTTCACTTAAAACCCCATTTTCTTTAATCTCTTCTAACCTCTTCATCTTTGAGTTTTCACTTATCTTTAGACTTCTTTAAGCTTTCTTACTTTCCAAAGAATCAAAACCAACTTAGAATTCAAATAAAAATTAATTAATAAAAATTCTCACATTTGCTCTTGGCTTCCACGCGTGAAGAAGAAAGGAGAAGAAGAAAACTCTGGAAACTCATTTCCCTCATTTCCCACGTTTTTTATATCCCCTAAAAGAGAAATAAAAATCTTCTCTTAGAAAAGACCATAATACCCTTATTACTTTCAAACTTTACTATTAAATCCAACCTCAAAATTCTCCAATTAAAATTCTGAACTTTTAACTTATTTCGAAATTGAACACAATGCTTTCAAAATTCACCTTTAGGTCACTAGCCTGATATTGAGGATGTTACAACTCCAGTTTCAATGGCTCCTTATTGTATGGCCCAAAGAAGCTTAAGGAACTAAAAGTCCAACTTCAGGAGTTGTTGGACATGGGATTTATTCGACCCAGTGTATCACCGTGGGGAGCCCCAGTTCTCTTTGTCAAGAAAAAAGATTTGACACTGAGACTCTGTATTGATTATAGAAAACTGAACAAGCTCATGGTTAAAAACAAATATCCTCTGCCCAGGATCGATGATTTATTTGACCAATTTCGAGGGGTTTCTATCTTTTCAAAAATAGACTTGAGGTCTGGTTATTACCAACTTAAAGTGAAAGATTATAATATCCCGAAGACTAATTTTTATACTCGGTATGGGTATTATGATTTTTTTAGTGATGTCGTTTGGGTTAACTAATGCCCCTAATGCTTTTATGGATATGATGCATCGGGTGTTTCACCCTTATTTGGACCAGTTTATAGTTGTGTTCATCGATGACATATTGGTGTATTCTAGAAGTGAAGCAGAACATGAGGAGCATTTAAGGATTGTTCTACAAACTCTAAGGGAGAATAAGCTATATGCTAAGTTGAGCAAGTGTGAGTTCTAGCTCAACGAAGTGACTTTTCTTGGACATATCGTCTCTATTGATGGTATTCGGGTGGATCCGAGCAAAGTGGAGGCTATTCTGAACTAGAAGTAACCCAGGAACGTCTCTGAGATCCGTAGTTTCTTGGGCTTTGTTGGTTACTACCGTCGTTTCGTTGAGGGGTTCTCCCTTATTGCAGCTCCTCTGACTAGACTATTGAGGAAAGATGTTCCATTTGTCTGGTCTGAGGACCAACAAGCTAGCTTTGAGAAACTGAAGTTTGTTCTAACTCAAGCCCCAGTATTGATTCAGCCTGAATCTGGGAAAGATTTTTCTGTCTACAGTGATGCTTCACATTCTGGATTAGGATGTGTTTTGATGCAAGATGGGAAGGTTGTCGCTTATGCGTCACGTCAATTAAAACCGCATGAGCATAACTACCCTACTCATGATCTGGAGTTAGTTGCCGTGGTTTTTTCTTTAAAGATCTGGAGACACTACCTCTACGGAGAAAAGTGTTATATCTATATTGATCATAAGAGTCTGAAGTATCTGTTTACTTAGAAAGAATTGAATTTGATACAACGTCACTGGTTGGAGCTTCTAAAGGACTATGATTTTGAGATAGAATATCATCCAGGGAAGGCTAATGTAGTTGAAGATGCCTTGAGCCGTAAGGCGATATCAGATCTCAGAGTCTTATTTGCCAACTTGAGTTTAATTGATGATAATAGTCTGTTAGCAGAGTTGCAGGTTAAACCCACTTTGGCCGAGGAGATTAAGGTCAAACAACTTCTTGATAGCTCATTGCTTCCAGTTATTGAACAAGTTAAGCAGGGATCGAGATCAAAGTATACTATGGATCAGGATTGTATTTTGTGTTTTCACGGTCGTTACTACGTTCCTAAAGATGATGAGTTGAGACGGGTTATTCTTCAGGAGGCTCATAGTAGTCCTTATGCTATGCATCCTGGCAGGGACAAAATGTACAATAATCTCAAGGAGCACTACTTTTGGACTGGTATGAAAAAGAATATTTCAGATTTTGTGGCGAGGTGTTTAACTTGTCAGCAGGTTAAGGCAGAACACCAGCATCCATCTGGATTATTACAGTCAATTAAGATTCCTGAGTGGAAATGGGAGCGTATTACGATGGACTTCGTTACTAGTCTTCCTCTGACTCCTTCCAAAAAGGATTCTATTTGGGTAATTGTTGATCGACTCACCAAGTCAGCTCATTTTATCCATATTCAGGTTAATTATTCTCTGGACAAACTGGCTAGATTGTACATCTCTGAGATCGTTAGACTTCATGGTGTTTCATTGTCTATCATATCTGATCGAGATTCGAGATTCACTTTCAGGTTCTGGAAGGCTTTGCACGAGGCTCTTGGTACTCGTTTGAATTTCAGTACAACTTTTCATCCACATACTGATGTATAGTCTGAATGAGTTATTCAAGTGTTAGAGGATATGTTACGGGGTTGTGTGATCGATTTCTGTGGTAGTTGGGAAGATTTCTTGCCATTAGCCGAGTTTGCTTACAATAATAGTTACCAGACAAGTATTCGTATGGCACCGTACGACGCTCTGTATGGACATAGATGTCATACTCCTATATGTTGGACAGAGTTGCATGATAGAAAAACTTTGGGTCTAGACTTGGTTTGAGAGATTGAAGATATTGTCAAACTGATCCGTGATCACTTAAAAGAGGCCTTTGATAGGTAGAAAGCATACACATATAAGCGGCGTAAGGATATCGAGTTTGAGGTTGGGAATTAAGTTTTTTTTAAGGTATCACCATGGAAGAAGGTATTGAGATTTAGACGTAAGGGTAAACTGAGTCCGAGATTTATTGGACCGTATCGTATTCTGAAGAAAGTTAGACCTGTTGCTTATCAGCTTGAGCTGCCTCCCCAGCTCAATCGTATTCATTATGTTTTTCATGTGTCTATGTTGAGGCGATACCGTCCAGATCCATATCACATCATTCAGGTTAATGAGGTAGAGTTGAGACATGAATTATCATATGAGGAGGAGCCTATTCAGATTTTAGAGAGGGATGACTGAGTTCTTCGGAATAGGCGTATTCCAAAGGTCAAAGTTCAGTGGAGTAATCGTGGCCCCTCAGAAGCTACTTGAGAGATATTGGAGTCAATGGAGGCTCAATTTCCTCATTTGTTTTCATAAGGTAAATTTCGAGAACGAAATTTCTTGTAGAGGGAGAAAATTGTAACAACCCGAAAATTTGAAAAAAAATATTTAATTAAGTAATTTGGCAAAATTTGAGGATTAAATTGAAAGTTTTTAAAAACTTGTAGACTGTTTTGGAATTAAAGGAAATTCAGGGACCAAGCCCTGAATTTACCCCTGGAGTGTCGGCATACACATATTATAAGCGTGAAATTCATTATGAAATCACAATGAATTTCATCAAATTTCCTCCCCCAACGGCTCTCCTTCCAAACACGATTCTGATGCCGTCCGACCTCCGATCATCGATTTGAAACCACCATCGTGTTCATCATCGAGCGAGGAACAAACCCCTTAAATTAATTGAAGTGAAACACTACCAAACGTCGTGAATTCAAGTCAAAGTCTCGACTTTTTTTAGCACCATCGTCGAGAAAATCCTAAATTCATCGCTGATCGTTGCTCCATTTTCGACACCTCCTGTACCATCGTGTTTCTTGTGCCGTTTCGAGTAGTTTTGTGAAGTATATCATCATTTACACAAATAATATAATAGTTCAAGGACATCACATCTATTGTTTAGCGAGTAAAATAAATATATTGTCGTAAGGGAATGTTCAAAGGAGGACACATACCTATCATATGTAACTGTCGATCGTAGAGTCTATCACCACATCACGCCGAATTATTTTTTTATAAAATCGTCAATTTTATTCATGTGGGGCATTGTTAAAAAAAGAGTGAATTTTATTGATGGATTTAATATTTAAATTAAATTCATATTCCTTTTGGCAATTGCAAATTAAAAAAAATATTTTTAATTTGAATATTAGTAGGATAATTATTCTTTGAATATGTCAAATTAAAAAGATATTTATTATCTATTTAAATTTGAATATTAAATATAATTACATACTTTTCAATATTTCAAATTAAAATAATATCTATTTAAGTTTGAATAGTTAAATGTGTCTATATATTTTGAATATTTCAAATTAAAGGATATTATTATATATTTAAATTTAAATATTAAAAGATATCTAATTGGGTTAGATCTTTATTAAAAATCCCCTATAAATACTAAGTTAACCTGTTAGGCTAAATACAAGTTTTTTGAACAATTTTGAACAAGTTTTCAGAAGTTTAAAAGTAAAAAAGTTCTTCTCCACTATTTTTCCGATACTTAACAAATGCAAGGATATTTTGTGATCTTTGTAGGTGTACTACTATAGCTAATCATTTAGTTGTTGTATCCAAAGAGACAAACGACCAACGAACTCGAGCACCGAAGAAGTGACTGAAAATATATCTTAAGAAGTTTAACTTCTTTGTTTTATTTTCTCAAGTTCGATTTTGTCTTAGATTGTTATTCAAAATAACAATCTTAAGATAGCGTAAACTTGTTCTTTCAGTTGATTTTGTAATGATATTTCAATCATTATTAATTTTTTATATTATTCTTTGATTAACACGATTTTTCTAACAATATAAACCATTTTTCACTGGTTGATATTATTTCAAAAATTATTTATTTTAAATATTGAATATAATAAATAATATTATTTATTAGAAAAATCAATATTATTATTTTTAGAATATTAAAATAATGTATTTAATATTATTTATGTCAATATCATCATTAAAATGTTATTTTTATAATTTTATAAATAAAATATTCAGAATATTATATTTTACTAATATAAAAATATTATAAATTATGTTAATTATTTATTAAAATAAGAGTATAAAACTATTAATTATTAAAATAATAATATTATTATAATATAATTAAAATATAATTAATTATATTATTATAATATTATAGTATTAAAAATATAATATTATATTATTAAAATTATTAATAAATATATGTTAATAATTAATATTGTTATTAAAATAATACTAAAATAATATATTAATATAAATACATAAAGTAATAGTATTATTTTGAGTGTATGCTTTAAGGTGAAAAGTTTGAAAAATAACTTATGAAATAATCAAATGGTAAATAATTTTTCAGAAAATACAAAAGAAATTTTGTTGACCATGGTTTTCATCAAGCAAATACTGAAAAATAAAGAACATATTTTTCGGAAAAACAAATATACCTTAGATTGATTCCATGCAGCTACTCTTTGATTTATTCTAAATATTAGATGATCATGTAGTATCATTGGATTGATATACATTAATTTTAAAAATTATTTATAATGAGCTCATTTAAAGTTATTTTTTTTATTGATATGATATAACATGTAGACATGACATATTAAAATTTAAGTCCATGTGAATTTTTCTAGTTAATAAGAAGCGTTTCGTTAATCAATTGATGATTTCCATCTAATTAAGATCTTTTTACCTGAAAATAAAATATTAGAGTCAAATTGATTTTTTTAAATAAGAATTAAAATAATCATATTATTAAACGTTAATGATTAATTGTATCATTATGCCTTAAAAATAAGGTAAATCACTTGTATGACTACTTAATTATTGTCCATTTCACTTTAATCACCGATATTTTAATTTTGCAGACCATTTAACTATTTAAATTTTTTAATCAAGTCACTTGTCGTTAACTTTTAATAGAGGAAGTGACATTACAATTAAAAATTTGGTATAGTTACATATTTGATCATTAATATTTATATATTCTATCAATTTGATTATGATTTTAATTTATTAATTTTATCTCTCGATTGTAAAATGTGTCATTACGCTTGAAGTTATTTTTTATTTTATTTTCTACTCACCTTATACCTAATAGAAGGTGACACGTGTGAATTAGAAAAAAAGGTTTAAAAAAAGAAAGCGAGGCAGGGTAAAATTAAAGCCAAGAATGGAAAGAGTTTTATAAGCACTAGAAACCATAAACCAAGCATCTTAATTAATAGAGATTTAAAACAGATTCTATATAACCTATACTAATATTGTCGTTTCAAAAACAGAGTATCATTTAATTCTTAAATTTTGCAGAAACTCACCCATGACGGCTAAACGGTGATGATAGTGATGGTGAGTTGAAGCTAAAGGCCAACGACGGTGAGAGGCGAGGTTGAGATCCAGAGAGAGCCGGTTGCGGCGGCAGTAAAAATGATGGGGGTGGTGGGGAAGTTGGTTTTAGCTTTGGAAACACCGAGGGAACGAACGGCGCCGTCGTAAGCGAGTGCAGCTTCTTCCAGTGTCTCAAATGTATCCAACCAAACCCCAATTTTCTTCCATGGGTGGCGTATTTCGGCGGCATATCTGCCCCATGGCCTCTTCCTTACTCCCCTATAGTGTCCTCTTAAAGACACCATGAGAGGGAAACAAAGAAATAATGAAGCTTTTGGTTATGGGATTGTTAGACTAACATAGAAAGAGAAACAGAAACTTGAAAGACTTGTGTGCTTTTGTTTAAACAGATTCTAATAAACCCTACGGGTGTTTTGACTGTTTTCTTCAATCCTTGATGAGTCTTATGCATATATTCATATATATTTTTAAAATATTTTGATATTTTTCATCTCTCATTTGATGAAGAATTGTTAGGCTTCTTAAGGAAATGGGGAATCTATGATGCTTTGAAGAGACTGCATATTTTGAGAGGTTTAATTTCATCAAGAAAATGGGAAACACAAGAAATCTAATAACTCTTAGAGGTTTGAAGAAGCGTTTTGGATTTTTAAGATTTTGTTTTATAATTTTGAAGGGTTTGATTGAATTTGTTTTGTTGATCCAAACAGAGAATTATATTAAATTAAATAAAAAATTTAAAAAAATCACCTTAATCATATGGTGACATGTGTCATTGTCTAATTGGAAGACTAAATTTATTAAATTAAATTAAAATCATGATCAAATTTAAAAATATATAAATATTAATGACCAAATATATGATTATTTGGAGTTTTATGACTTGACGTCATTTTCTTATGGTTAGTATCTAAATATTTAAATGGTTAGATGATTTGATTGATAAAAGTTAAAATATTAATGGTCAGAATGAAAAGAGGAAATAATTAAGTGGTAATACTAGTAGTTTATCCAAAACATATAACATAACTTGAGCTATTAGACGAGCTTTAATGCATTCGAAGACAAGTACCCTCTTCTTCTTCCCGACTTCCTTAACTAAAATCCCTTCAGACTCATATTCCACGTGTCATCCTTGTAGAGCGAGTACCGTACATTTTTCCCTATCCCCAAAAAAATTATAAAATTTAAAAAACTCATCTCTCTCCTTTATTTTAATATTTTTCTGTAATTTTTTTTCTTCTTTTAACGCCCGTTTCCATTATTTTGAAAGAAAAAAAACACGGAAGAAATGTATTTGTTCTTCAAAAAACCCCGACTCGGGTAAAAAACCCAGAAATGGAGCTCACCGATTCGAACGATTCAAAGTCCGAGACTCGTTCACCTCTCGGCATAGATCTAAACGAGATCCCTTCTTCTTCTTTTACCCAAACTCTACCCGAATCCGACGAACCCGATTCCTTTTCCATAGTTCGGGCTATCCACGAGAATCCCGACCCGGCTCTAGGCGAGGCCGCCGGTGTCCCCATAGGAAACGAGAGGGAGCATTGCGGTGTATGTGGCTTGTCGGCGGCGATGGCTGGAGGAGGAGGGGTGGTGGTTTGTGACGGCTGTGAGCGAGGGTTTCATCTTTCATGCTCCGGGGTTTCCGGGATGTTGTCTGCGGGGCAGGATTGGGTTTGTGCAGTGTGCGTTGGCCGCGGAGTAAGGACTCAGCGGTGGCCGCTTGGGTTCGAGGCCAAAAAACGTATTCTTGATATCAATGCTTCCCCGCCGAGTGATGGTGACGGGGAGGGTGATGAGATGAAGGGGTTAATGAGGTAAAACTTAAATCTTAATACTAGGAACAGGAGCTTAGTTTTTTTTTTTAGTTTTTAATTGACGCTTAGTAAGTCCTTTTAACCTGCATTAGTGCTAACTGTGTAGTTATGGCTTAAGAGCTGAATAAATTTGAAATGTGGTTCTTGGAGATGTTAGATATTGTATTGCTTGATTTACTTCTATTGTTCTTTAGCTTAACGACTTGAAATGTGTTTAATTTGGAGTTAGGATAAGTTTGTTAGGCATTTTTAAAAGCAAATAAGAGCAAAGTGGTTGAATATGATGAGGGCTAGTTGAAATGAATTGCATGTTGACCTGCAGATTGTTTGCATTCATGATGTAGTGTTGTGAACTGTTAGATGGGGTCAGGATGTTTAGATAGGCTGTGTCCATGACTCATTGTAGGGACTTCAATTTACTTGATAGTTTTGAAGCTGATCAATGTAGTTGAACTGGTTGGACATTATAGATTGTACTACTATTTCAGCCTTTTGGTTGCTTATGAGTTATACCTTCGTCCATTTGATTGTACTACTATTTTTCTTATGAATTTGTCCTGAAATTTGAAAAGATTACTAGCTGATGTCTGATCGTGTAAGGAGAATATAGCAATATTGTATTTTAACTAAGGATTTAAGATGATTAGTCCTCTTTTAAGAATTAAAAATTTTAGGAATTGAAATTAGAATGGGTTGCCATTGTACTCTAAACTGTGGTGCTTCTGGTACGCTATCATTTTTGTATTACTTGTTTAAATATTATTTTCCTTACACTTGTAAGCTGCTGCTTTGACACGTGAAGAGTTATGCTGGTCTCTTTTCGGTTGATTTTGATTATGCAAAGATGCATCGTTTCTGCCATATTGCTGTAGCTTTAGGGTTGTGACTATGTTGGAATTGTCTTGTTAGCAGATGCCATGACTTTCTCATGCAGTTTTAGTTCGGACAGTTGGAACTTAGAAAGTGCTACCAAAAGATAGTATTTTCTCTTTTCATCCAAAGCCTTCTTGTTGCTCATCAATTTCTATATATAAATTAGAATGTAGAATGTTTAACCCAAGCTTGTCGCAGCATTCTACTGCAATTAGTGTTTTCTTCTCTTTGAAATTGTGTCCCAATTGTCTTTATCAGTTTATTCCTGAGGTGCTCTAGTGGTGCCAATTTCAGCATTGTACTGTGTTTATATTTCATCTCTCTCTGGTATTGCTGCCCAATAGTCTTTAACCTGTTTATTCAAAAAGTGTTGTAGTGCTGCTAACTTCCTTAACATGCCTTTTCATATCTAGTTCTGTTTCTTGATTCATAGACTATGCTTCCATGTGGAAGTGTTATTATGCTACTTTGCTCCTTAGGAAATCACGTGTACTAGTTCTTATGTTTTGGATTGAGGAAACTCAGACCCTAAATGGATGATGAACTGTTTGGATTTATGGGATATTGTAATATTCATGTTTAATACATGCTTCCCATGCTATGAAAGTTGTGTAGTCAATTGTATGCTGCCTGCTCATTTATTTGCTAGTGAGTAGGTCCTATTCCTTTACGATTTCAATAATTTCTTACTTCCTTCAAGTCATCTTGTTTGTATAACTTTATTTATTTATTTATTTTAAATTTTAAAGATATTTAGAATTTTAAGCTTTTATATATGATCACTGGTTTAACATATGTCTTGGTTCCAGACAGCGCATGCCTGGTGACAATTCTTTTGTTGGCAATGGGTTAGGTGCCCCCTTGACACATATGCATTCCTTGTATGCGGGTAATGGATTTGGCTCTCAGAAAGCTCCTAGGATGTTGACGCATGCAGTTAAAATTGGTTTTGAAGATATTGTGCATCGTATACGAACTAGAGATAAAAGTTTTGATGAGGTAGATTTGGATTCTCCACTAAGGATGCTGAGGAATAGTAATAATACAACTATTAGATTTCCAACTCGGAATCCAAGTGATGTATTTTTGCAGGCTCTTAGAGAATATGTTTCGGAAAGACATGGGATCCTGGAGGAAGGTTGGCGCGTGGAACTAAAACATTCAATGAGTGGCTGTGATCTATATGCAGTTTATTGCGCTCCTGATGGGAAAACATTTGGCTCAGTGGCTGAGGTTGCTTCCTATCTTGGGTTGATGTCGAACTATAAACCTGTGGATGCTGAAATAAAACGTGAGGGGGCTTGTAATCAGGAAAGATTGCATATGCCAAGAAAACGGAAGTCAAGTAGGTTTTCATTTGCCAGTGGATTTCCTGAAAATAAGGGAAGTTGTGTAAGTGGACATTACAAGGAATTTCCTTGTGATTGTCAAACTGTGGAAAAGTTTGCCAATAGAACTTGTAGCTTGAAAGTCATTGAAGCTGTGCAAGATGATAAGAGATCTGAATCTGAACAAATTAATGTAAGCAGACTTGTTAATTTTAGCTTTTCTTAATGTCATTTCCTATCTTATCTTATTCTTATGCAGCTCATATCATTTATTTCAGATTGTTATGTTGTGTTTATGAAATTGAAGTGCTCGAGATTGAGTGTTCTGATTTTCTTCTTCTTCTTTATATCCCTCCAGGATGGGCTTCCTGTGCAGTTTGAAGATTTTTTTGTTCTTTCTTTGGGGCTTGTTGACACGAGACCTTCATACCACAATGCTACTTTGATCTTTCCTATAGGTTATAGGTCTTGTTGGCAT
Source organism: Hibiscus syriacus (assembly GCF_006381635.1). Lineage (NCBI taxonomy): Eukaryota > Viridiplantae > Streptophyta > Magnoliopsida > Malvales > Malvaceae > Hibiscus > Hibiscus syriacus. The sequence continues at coordinate 1,080,628 of NW_024063196.1, forward strand.
GATAAGATCACTGGGTCCCTTTTTGTATGTGAAGTTTTTGATGGTGGTGATTCTGGACCTATTTTCAAGATCAGAAGGTGTTCATGTTCTGCATTGCCCCTTCCAATTGGGTCAACTGTCCTGTTTTTGCCCAAAATTGAACAAACTTCTAGTCACAATAATGAAAGTGATGCTAGTTATTGTTATAACAAGGAGTTCGATGAAGATGAAAGTATTCAAAGGATCCTTACAGATCCTTGTCCACCTATGGAAAATGATATCGTGACTTGTTTGAAATGTAGTTTGAAGGAAACAGATGATGTTCAGGACATCGACGGATCCCAACTTGAAGCTAGTTTAATGTTTGAAAAATCTGGAGATATGTTAATAGATGAAATTGGTGAAATTTCAGTGAAAGAGTATTCCTCGTCTGATGCATGGAGAATAATATCTCAGAAATTTGTTGATGCCTGCTCTGAGATAAGTAAAAGAAAAGGTACTCTGAAGTTTTACTGTAAGCATACAGGAAAGGAAATGGGGTCCGTAAACTGGGATATGATGGATGAAAAGTATAAAGAGACACTTACTCCATTAGCTAAATTTCGTGGCTTCTCTCCCCCCCTTCTTTTTGAGTATCAGGCTAATGAGCTGGAGTCTTGGGCTCAGGAACTGAAAAAATGGCTGGGACAGGATAGATTTGGTCTGGATGCAGAATTTGTACAAGAAATAATTGAAGAGCTTCCTGATGTCAAGGCCTGTTCACAATATGAATCTTTGAGGAAAAGAAGTTCTTATACAGGACCCTTAACAATCAGAAATGGTCTCCTGAAGGTTAGAACAACAGATGGTCTTGAATGTGAGGAAGATAAAGGATTGCATGGTTTATTTGGAAAGTCTAAACACCCCCAGTTGGTTGACGACCGCGGTCCTTCCACAGGGAAGCAATTGTGCTTGAGACTTCCTCCTGAACTTCTTGGTGATTTTCATCAGGTATTCATGTTTGTTAGTTGAGGAAATCAATATATATTCTTTTAGAGTAGAATTTCTTGTGTACAAGGATTTTAATTATATGTTTTATGCTAATATACTCAGGTGTGGGAGTTATTATGCCGCTTTGGTGAAGTAATGGGTTTGCAAGAAACATTTTCAGCCAATGAACTCGAAGAGGAGCTTATTAATCCCTGGTCTAAACACTCAAATATCTTTCATAAATTTGGCTGTGAAAGCCAAGGATCAGATATCCTGAGTTTATCTAGAATTGACAGTATGTGTGAAAAAAAGGTATCACCAAGTGGTGATTCCTATATGGAAAATTCTACTGAAAACCTAAATTCATTTTTACAGACGGAAACAGGAGAAATGTTGGAAGCTGACCAGGCTAGGCTTGCTTCTCTTAGCTACAGAAGATACTTTGGTGTGATATTGACAAAGGTTCACAACTCACTGTTAGGGGTGCTAATAGATGAGCTGCAATCAAAGGTTGCTGCACTTGTTGATCCAAATTTTGATTCTGGTGTGTCAAAATCTAAAAGGGGGAGGAAGAAAGATTTAGATAGTACAGCTCCTGCTAAAAAGGTTAAGCTCAGTGTGCTCCCAATTAATGAATTGACCTGGCCTGAGTTAGCTAGAAGATACATGTTGTCTTTCTTATCTATGGATGGGAATCTTGACTCAGCAGATATCACTGTCCGTGAGAGTGCTAAAGTGTTCCGTTGCTTACAAGGTGATGGCGGGGTGCTTTGTGGTTCACTTGCTGGGGTGGCTGGGATGGAAGCAGATGCACTCGTAAGTTTGGTTATTGACGTTTTTATTTTTTTCATAGACACTTTTCTTTTAGGGATATTGTTGACTCAAAATGATGAAAATATTTTAAAGTTTAGAAAAGCTTTCATAAGGAATTGTTGTATGTGTGTTTCTTAGTACTTTTCTTGTGATAATAATGTCAAGACCTGCTGGGGATATGGATTTTAAGCTTCACTGTTTATCCTTTGTGGGTATGCTTGATTGCACTGCTTATTTCATCTTATGCAGAATGATGCATTCCTTTTTGAACAAGGTTCAGGATGTTTGCTTCTGTGGTGCAGCTTTTGTTTTAATGCTCAAGTGTTTTTTCCCCTTGAGTTGAGCATATGTGATAAAATAATATAGATGTGTTGAAGCTTATTTGTTGCTGAAAGTGTTTGCAGGGAATTAGTTCTTGGTTCTAGTTAGTTTTTTGTTTCATACTGATCATTGCATTCATGGGTTCAGAAGAAGATAATGTCTTCAATTACCACTTAACTGGTTTGAACTGCAGTTGCTTGCAGAGGCTACAAAGCGAATTTTTGGTTCTTTGAATGCGAAAAGTGATGTTCTAACCATAGAGGATGAAGGGTCTGGTCAAAATGATGCTTGTGAAAAGAATTTTGTTGATGGTGGTGATATTCCAGAGTGGGCAAAGTTGCTGGAGCCTGTCAAAAAGCTGCCAACAAATGTTGGAACCAGAATCAGAAGGTGTGTCTATGATGCTTTGGATAAAGATCCTCCAGAGTGGGCAAAGAAAAAATTGGAACATTCAATCAGTAAGGAAGTTTATAAGGGCAATGCATCAGGACCAACAAAGGTAAAGCTCCTTTTTTTAAAAAAAAAACAATTGTATTGTGTGGGGTGAGGTGGTCACATAGGCCTAAATGCTGCTGGAGTGGAGACAGAACAGGCCACATCATATTTATGTGATTTAAATATGTAAGCTTTTCTAATGCAGGGCAGCAGGTGTCTGTGCCATATATAATGATTTTGTTGTGCTGTGATGTCTTGCGTCTTTATATCTTAGGAATTTCTTATTTTGACTATTCTAACCTGCCCTTTAGACCTGCGCTTTCAAATATGGAAAACTAACACCATGTTTGGATTGAGGGGAGTGGAAGGGGAAACTCTTTTCTCATTTGGATAAAGTTTTAGTTAGAATAAAGGGAGGAGCACTTTACACTTCTGACGTTCCCTTAAATATCTTCCTCTGCATATCTATTTTATTGTGCATTTCAGTTTTTATTAGAAGTGAATGAAATTTAAGCAGGAGAAGTATTGTTAGTGTTGAGTATTATAGAATGCTTAGAAAAGAAATTATATAATCTCTGCGCTTTGTTCCCTCTGTGTATTGACTGCCATCTCTTTTATCTTTGTATATTATACTGTAATGTTTCTCTTTTCTAGTTGTTTTTTCTTTCCGAGTTTGTGAAATGTAGTAGCAAACATGATTCTGAAGAACTATATTTTTGATTGAACACAGAGAGCTGTTCTTTCGGTCCTAGCAGATATTCAGAAAGAATGTTCGACACAAAAATCTGAGAAAAAAACTAGTAAAAAGAAGACCGTCTTATCTGTATCTGATATTATCATGAAACAATGTCGCATCATATTACGTCGTGCTGCTGCTGCTGATGATTCAAAGGTCTTCTGCAACTTGTTGGGAAGAAAGCTAATGAATTCCAGTGATAATGATGATGAAGGACTCCTTGGATCTCCTGCCATGGTGTCTCGTCCTCTAGATTTTAGGACTATTGATTTGAGATTGTCAGTCGGGGCCTATGGTGGTTCACACGAAGCTTTTCTTGAGGATGTTCGTGAGGTCTGTCCATTTAATTTGTTCCCTATTGTTTAATTGTTTTCTGGTTGTCACTTCTCTAAATCTTTTGTTTCATCTGACTTGACCCTTGCATGGTTTTTATGCATAAAACTTTCCTTTTTCCTTATCCTGCTACTTGTTCCTTCCACAGCATTTTTTGATGCAACGTTTAGTAAAAGATTGAAGGTTTTAGATTGTTGTGCATCAATGAATATATGTACTTGTGTTTTGCATGAGTGAAAACTGAAAAATCTCTTAACTGTGGCTTTTGAGTTTATTTTCTGCCTTTTTCCATGGGTTTATATCTTGAGAAAGAAGAATAAACCTTAGGAGTTTAGGACGCTCAACTATTGTTTTCACAATGCTGTTGTTGGTTGCTCTGGTGCCTGGTTTGTCTTTTCTTTTGATTGTCAGCCCTGAATTTTTCTTGAGTCATAGTCTCAATGCTTTGATGCATGCCACTTTTGCAGCTGTTGTCTGCTTATTTATTTTTTTTGGGACTTCATTACTAAGATTATCCTTTGTTCCTCTTGGTTTCAGCATATCTTTTCTGAACTTTTAACCATGTGTTATGTATTAGATATTGGCTGCCTTTCTCAGTTTTGTTGTACTGTGTGGATGTTATAGTTTGATTATTGTTTCTTTTGCATGGCAGTTATGGAGTAATGTTCGTTCTGCTTTTAGTGATCAGCCTGATTTAGTTGAATTGGCCGAGTCTCTATCCCAAAACTTTGAGTACTTGTATGAAGAGGAGGTTCGTTAGTTCCTATCTTTTTCACACTATTTCTTTGGAAGTAAAGTTCTTTTATCAGTAATTGGCCAGTAAGTGCCTGAATATTTTTGTTCTATGAATTATGCCACTCATGGGTGAAACTTCCATAAATGATGATGATGAACTGATATTTTCTTCATTTTTATGGATAACATTATGTTTTTAGTTATATCCTTTTAAATTAAAGTAAATCTTTCTTTCAATTAAATCACATGTATAAAATTAAACTATATCAGTCATATTATTCTAAATTTTGAAGTTTAGCTATAAAATTAAGCTCACAGTAGCACAATAAACAAATGATTAGGGTGTCTGTCATTTACATTAACATTTCCATTCAAATTAGTATAGCCCGGACACCGAAGAAATTGTGTTCTGAGGTTTTATTTGCATGTTTTTTCTGACTTGCATAAAAGGGTTGTTCACACTAGGAGTTCAGGAATTTGATAACCAGTTGGTTATGATCTTGAAGAATTATAGCTAGATTTGTCGTCGTCTATATTCTTAAAATAAATGAAGGTTTGAAATATTTTTGTCCATTTATTTCATTAGTTAGTTAACAACAGCCATTTGGCGCCTGATATCAATAATAAATAATTTGCCACCTGATATCAAGTATAAATAATTTGCCATGTATTTTAGTTCTCTGTGGCCATTCCCCCTTCCATTCCACTTGTTTTGCATCTAGACCCAGTTTTGTAGTATGTTAACTATTCATTTATTTATTCTTTTTGCAGGTACTTACCCTAGTTCAGAAATTGGTGGAATATGCTAAATTGGAATGCTTGAATTCTGAGATGAAGACGGAAATAAATAACATGCTTGCTTCAACAAGTGATATACCTAAAGCGCCTTGGGATGAGGGAGTTTGCAAAGTATGTGGTATCGACAAAGATGATGATAGTGTTCTTTTGTGCGACACTTGTGATGCCGAGTATCATACATATTGCTTGAATCCTCCACTGGCAAGGATTCCTGACGGGAACTGGTATTGCCCTGATTGTGTTAGCAAACGTATGGTTCAAGATTCATTGCAACCTTCACTTGTTATCGTCCAAAAGAGAGGTAAAAAGTATCAGGGAGAGGTTACCCGTGGTTACTTGGAAGCACTTGCACATTTAGCATCTGTGATGAAAGAAAAAGAGTATTGGCAGTTTAGTGTGGATGAGGTTTGTCTATGAACTTTGCTTGGTTTGCATATTTTTAGTCTTATACTTTGGCTAACCTTAGTATTGTATGAGAAAATGTTGATTCTTTTGATTGCTGTTGACTGCGACTCACTGAACTTTGCTTATTGTTTTCCTTTTACTACATCTCATGATAAACAACAGCTATCATGTTCGTGCTAGTGTACATATCCTTGAATGTAAATGCATTTATGGTAGCTTTTTATATATAATTGTTGTAATGGTGATATATTGCACTCCTTGCTTCCTCTGGAATCACTTATAATTTAACTTGTCAATGTCATTTACTATCCCGTTGTTAGTGTGCACTTATCCCCTACATTTGTTGGGTCTGTTACTTGGAATTTGGCCTCTACTTTTGTTTAGGCTTGGAATTTACTAAAGCTTCCATCATATCCTGCATTTTACTAGTATTTGTATCTTGTGGTTCTGTTCAGTAATGAAAGAAGTTACTTTTGTGTGTTTATGTTAGTAAGATAAAATCCTTGTATCTTCTTACTAGACCATGTTAATGTTAGCCGTACTTTTAATAGATGAAATATAGTATAGGAAAAGGAAATGTTATTAAGTGAATATGGGAAGATGCTTAAGAAAAAAAATGGTGAGTAATTGATAGTATCTTTTCTTCTTTGAAGGTTAAGAATTGCCATGTCATAAACAAAATTGCCTTTTGCTCCTTACTCTTCCCAGGAGAAATTGTTCTTTCTGAAATGATTTTCGGGTTAACTAATTTACATGCTGCTGTCTTTTGTAACAAAAGGGCATTGCACTGATAGCAAATGGCTTCAATGATGTAGGAAAGTAGGATGTCTTATGCAAACATAAGTTTTTGGTTCTTTTGCATAATGTATAGTAATTTTGAGCTCTCCGTTTTTTTTCATAAATTAATGACATTTATATTGTGGTGCAGAGAGCCTTCTTACTCAAGTTTTTGTGTGATGAACTACTTAACTCAACACTTATCCGTCAACATCTTGAACGTTGTGCTGAAACAACATTTGAGTTGCATCAGAAATTACGTTCTGCATATGCAGAATGGAAAAATCTTAAATCTAAGGAAGACTTAGTTGATGGAAAAGCTGCAAAGTTAGATACAAGCATGATTAGTGCAGTTGGAGATGGTGTAAAGGAAGGTGGTGATCGGCTTCCATCAGATGGTGAGGTGGATGCTGACCTTAATGGTGCAAATAAATATGCATCTGGTACTCATACAGAGAAAAGTTTTACCAGTAACGGCCAATGCAATCCAATTGATATTGAGTCTCAGTTTAAGGGTGAAGAAGCCATTGTGGTTGTGAGCAAAGTATTGCCTGAAAAAAGCGAGAAATCCCTTAGAACAAGTGTGTTGACTCTATCAAATCCTTTGCCCAAAGAAATTGATGACTCGAGGAAAGAAACAAATTGCCATGGTATGGTGGACGAGTCTAAGGGAATGGACGTGGCTTCTCCATCTTCTCCTTCAGATTGTGATGGTCAGTTCCAGTCATCTGATGCGACAAGCCTGTATGCAGCTATGCAAGTTCCATCTGTTGCTGAGAACGAGTCACAATCTCACCACCTTGAGTTGAATACTATCAAGAGTGATATTCAACATCTTCAGGACTTAGTTACAAGCTTAGAATCACAGCTTTTGAAGTTATCTATTCGGAAGGAGTTTTTGGGAAGTGATTCTTCTGGCCGTCTGTACTGGATTTCAGCCATGCCAGGTGGATATCCTAAGATTATTGTTGATGGAAGTTTGGTATTGCATAAGAGGAGAGATTTTCTGGGCAATGAGGTACGGAGGCATTGCACTTCAGTTAACTGGAATTTTACCTCTGCCACCACAGATACTGGTATTAAAGCACAGTGTTCAAAGGCTTCCTGTTCGTTTGTGTATAATGCTAAAGATGCACTTTTGGTTGGTTCACCATGGGTTACATATCAGTCAAATGCTGAAATTGAAGATCTTATTAATTGGTTGAATGATAATGACCCAAAAGAAAAGGAGCTGAAAGAGGCTATTTGCCAGAAGCTAAAATTCCAGAATTATCAAAAAACGAGAAAACAAGCTCAAGAAGAGTGCCAAACTGCCTTTTCATTGTCTGATGGTTCTGATAAAGTTGCGATTCCCAGTTTTCTTGTTACCAAAGCAGCAATGTTGCTGGAGAAGAAGTTTGGTCCGTGCTTCGAGTCAGAAATAGCTGACTCTGTGAAGAAGCAAGGTAAAAAGGAAAAGGTGATCATTGAAGATAAAATGTACAGGTGTAAATGCTTAGAGCCTGTTTGGCCCTCCAGAAATCATTGCATCTCTTGCCACAGAACATTTTTTACTGATGTTGGTTTCGAGGATCATAATGATGGTAAATGCACACTGGATCCACCTGATAAGGGTAAGTCAGTTGGTGATTCTTTGAAAAGAAAAGGGAATATGAAATCTGATGGTAACTCGGGTGGCTGTACTGTGGACATGGAAATTGACGAAAAATCCAAAGGTTTTCAAAATGACGGAGTAGTTTGTCCTTATGACTTTGAAGAGATCAGTACCCAATTTGTGACTAGAGATTCTAATGAAGAATTGGTGCGGGAAATTGGTCTTATCGGTTCAGATGGGGTTCCTTCATTTGTTTCATCTGTTCCACAATTTGTCGGTGACCCTACCCTAATACCTGTTCCTCACCAAGAAATAGAGGATTTAGGGGATGATGCGAAGGCTGCTAAGAGGCCTGTATTATCACAAGGAAACTGGAGTATGGTCAACGGAGTCAAAGAAGGCTTTTCTGATGGTTCTTTCAAAAGGTCTGTTGTAAATGAGATTAAAGTGCAAAAAAACAAAAGACCAGCTTTGAGATGCTCGGAACAAAGGGATAAAATCTCTCCTGCAGATAACTATTCTCCTGAACTGGGTAATGGTCACTGCTGTGTAGTCCCCCAGTCTTCATTAAGGCCCTTAGTTGGTAAGGTTTCACAGATTATGCGGCAACTAAAGATTAATTTACTTGACATGGATGCTGCACTCTCTGAAGAAGCTTTGAGACCATCAAAGGCAAGCATAGAAAGGAGGTGGGCCTGGCGTTCATTTGTTAAATCTGCAGAAACAATATATGAGGTTTGTCGCAATCCCTTTCGGCTTTTGGATGGTAATTATTATTTTTGTAAATTGTAACCATAATTCATTATTGGCCTCATTTCATTTCGCGTATCTTAAAGTGGTTGCGCTATTTATTAAAAAATCAAAAAATAAAATGGTAGCACTAATTTTCTTGTTCTTTAATGAGCATCTTATATATGGTTGGTTGGGTTTGTGTACGGCAGGTTGTGTCATTAACTTTTTATCTGATGTAATGTTAGTTTCTCTCAATTGACATTTTCACACTGATGTTTCTAGTTAAATATACTCATGGCCCACTAATTTCACGATGCATGTCCTGAATAAATGGTTCCTTGGATTGAGATTTGCTTAGATATAGAAGTTAAAGTGTTTCTTTGAAATTCAGTTTTGATTTGGTGGAATCAGATATAATATTCTCATCTTTTCAGATGATCCAAGCAACAATTGCATTTGAGGACATGATTAAGACTGATAACTTGAGGAAGGAGTGGTGGTATTGGTCATCTCTATCTGCAGCTGCAAAAGTTTCAACCATGTCTTCTCTTGCCCTACGTATATACTCCTTCGATGCCATTATTGTTTATGAAAAGTCATCTGAGTTCCAGTCAATTGACAATTTGAAGCCTAGCAGCATCACTAGATCAAAGCTGCTCTCCAAGTTGGATCTACCGGAGAAGTGCAAGGTGAGCCGGAAGACTAGTAAGAAAAGGAAGGAACCAGAAGGCTGATCTTTGTGAAATAGGAGTTTCAAATCCAAGAGGATCTTATTTCAATTAAACTTGATCCCCATGGCAAGGGAAACTGGTTGCAGAAATATGTCAGAAAGGATATCAGAGTCCTAGAATCAGAACCAAAGTGTTGGTTTGGGTTTGCGTTGACTGTTTGGAGCTAGTGTTCCGGTGTCAGTGCCCCGTATATATATTGATAAGGCTAACATGCTAATTTGGATGCTTTGATTCGGAACCAGATTCCATGGAAGCACCTATGGTGTTGGAAGCTCCAGAGGACCAATTGACTAGTGAGAATATGCATCCAATTTTGGACTGATTTCTGCTGCATCTTTTTGGTTTCTTTCCTGGAAAGAGAGATTATATACATATACAGCATGAATTAGTGTAAAAAGAAAAAGAAAAATATGGTTGAAGTAGAGCAGGTGTAGATGATATTTCATTCTTTATACCTCTCTTTCTCGCCCTCTGGTACCCTTTTGTTTTTCATCTGGTATTCGATGCACCAGAGTTCCTTCGAAGAATGAAAAATTCATGTGTTTTCTTTCCATCTTTCTATGTTCAGTTTTTTATATCTTTTGAGCTTTATAAAGCCGGCACAATTTCTGACTGACTGTTGGTGCTATTCGAATATTTGCCCAAACATCATTTCATACTCATAAATGCTGTACATTATTGGCTAACTGTTTCCGTTGTATTTTGACTCCTTATCTGATTGCTAACTTCCCTGAAATATGATTTTGTCTTATCAAAGCCGCTTTCATAGCCTTGCCCGTCTAGGAACATTGGTGGATCATGGAGTCGAGTGCTTTCAGGAAACATCGCTTTGCAAATGAGGTAATTTCTTGTTCCACCTAGTTTATTTTTGTTCAAATTATTTGGCTGTTCGGAATTTCTGAGCTTTGATTGACACGTAATTTCCGCTACTATCATCCTAGTTATATTCTTCTTTTTGCTTTCCTCTTAGCTCCTTTCTTCACTGCTTTTTGGGCAAAAATGGTAGGGGGTGGGGTTTTTGGTTGTGTTATGATAGATGATGTTAACTTCCATACATATCTGGATTTGGTCTTCAAAAGTAATTTTAAGGGCTGCTGTGAGATGAAGTTGAAAATGACCCCTTTAGGGGTTCGGTTCGGGTCTGATGAATTTGATAACTCGATCGATATTCACTCATTCCAGTTCTGTGGTGTTTTCTATTCCAATACATAAAACGCTGGAATGTAGTAGTAACAAAATATATTTGTTTGGAAATGGATTGGGGCAGTACAGTTGATTCTCTATGCACTTCAGGTACTGTAACTCTCCGGTTGCTGCATCAATCGTTTGTCGAGTATTTTAATGGCATAAAAAACAACAGAATTAGCGAATGAAATGAAAGCAAGGAACAAAACAACAGCGTGGAGATATCAACTGTGGATAATGGGATACAAAAGCAAAGCAAGGGCAAGAGCAAGACATCAAAAATGCATATAGCCCAACATCAGAACCCAGCACAATTCCTGCACTGCTGTAAAGTGATAAAGTAGCAGTATTTTTAATTGGTCAATATAATCTTAATCATTTTTCTTTTAACTTTTGTGTTTTTCTCTTGTATAATTAATAAAATATAACATTTGGTCATTTTTATTTTTATTTAATAAAAAATGATTACTGATCAAATTTAATTTTATTTAATTAAAATGTTATTACTGAGGGATAATAATCGTTAGATCTTTAATAGTTAACTAATAGTTAACGTGACATAATGTATATATAAAATTAAAAGTGATAAACTACATAAATAATCGTTTGAGTAAGTTTTTGTTTTTCTCATTGAAATTTCAAAAGTAAATTGATCGCTAAAACATAAAAAAAATTCTAATTTCTATTTTTTTAAACATTTTACCACTTTCACTATATTCACATGAACTACCCTTTACGTGACACTAACTCAAGATGACTTGTTAGCCGTATCAATCCTTCATGAACCACCATCTTTATTCTTTTCTTTTGTAGAGAATTTTTATTAAAAAATATTTTTGAAACTAAATGAGATATAAGTGTATATAATTTAATATTATAGTTTTAATTTCTTTCATTTTTCTTGAACTTTTAAGTTTGTAATTGTACGTCTGACACTTCTATGAGATTTATGCAAGCGAATATAGTCTGATTTGTTGAAAACCCCTTCTGAGAAAATTATTGTGATGAAATATTTTTTTAACATGAGATTCCAAAATTTTATTATGGAGACAATCATTTTTATTATATTTTTACATAATATGTGTAAATCGTTTGAGATTTTTAGTTAGATTATAAAACTTTAATATTGTTTACTTTTTCAATTATGTTTTACTTAAATCATATATATATATATATATATATATATATATATTGATTTTTCATTTAATTTCAAAAATATTTTTAATAAAAAATCTATACAAAAAGATAGAGTGGTGGTTTGTGAAGGGTTGATGCTACCAATGAGTTATATTGGGTTGGTGTTTTGTGAATGGTGGTTCATGTGAATATAATGGAGGTGGTGAGATGTTTGGAAAAAAAAAATAGAAATTAGAAAACTTTTGATGTTTTAGTGACCAATTTATTACTTTTGAAATTTCAGTTGGAAAAATGAAAATTTACACAAACATTATTGACCATTTGTATAGTTTATCCTTTTAATTTTATATATTGATTGAGCCACATCAATGATACGTTAAAGATCTAACGGCAACTAACTTTCAACGACCATATTTTAATTAAATAAAAATAAAAATAACTAAATATTATGTTTTATGAAGTCATTGAATATATATATATATATACAAAATTTAAACAAAATCAACCATGTTATTTAATCTTTTTAATTCTTTACTTTTTCTTAAGAACACAAAACTTTATGGCTGAGCTGTGATACTTAGGGTTGTTTGTTTTACGAAAAACGTTTTTCGAAAAATGTTTTTTTTATTTTTCGGTGTTTGGTCCATGGAAAACAAGTTAGTCAATGTAAAACATTTTCTTAGTCAACAAAATTCTATTTTCTTTGGAAAATGACTTGCTGCCTAATTTTTCATAAGTTATTTTTCGAACTTTTCACTTAAAAACATAAATACTCAAAATAATATTATTTTTATGTATTTAATGTTGATAAAATATTTTTAATATAGTTTTAATAAAAATATTAATTATTAAAATATTAAAAACATATTTTAATATTATAATAATATACTTAGTTATATTATAATAATATATGATATTATATTCTTATTTTAATAATATAAAATAAAGTATAAATAAATTTATATTATTTATTAATTTCATAAAAGAAATATTGTTTAATTATTAATAATGAATAATATTATTTATATATTTAATATTAATATAATAATCTAGTAATATTTTAATAAACATACTTCAAATGTGTTTATTAATAATTTAAAAAATATAATATAATATTTTTATTTCAATAGAATATACTAAATTTAATATTTTTATTTATAAATTTGTAGAAATAATATTTTAATAATAACGTTGACATAAATAATATTGAATAAATTATTATAATATTATAAAAATAATAATATTATGTTTTTTATAATAAATAATATCTTTTACTATATTTGATATATATAATAAATATTTTTTAAAAAAATTATCAATTAACAAAAAATGATTTACACATCTTTCAAATACTGTAAAATATTTTTAAAAAAATGTAATTCCCTTTGCGGAAAACATTTTCGTCATTTTCCAAAAAATGATTACTAAATTCAGAATCAAAAAGAATGAAACCCATACTTGTGATAGTAATAAAATTAAAAAGGATAATTCATATTAGATCTGATGAACCAAGAATCCTAGTATCAAAGCCAAACTTAACATCACAAACAATACCCTTTGGTTCATTTAGTTCACTAGATATAAGACTATTTTGAGTCGTTTGGTTCGCCGAATATAAGATTATTGTTGGGAATAAGATTACTGAAATGTTACATTACTTAACATATTACTAGGAATGTAAGATTATAATGTTTGGTTGATGAAATATAATATAAGAAAAATATATGTTTTGTTAAATTGTCATTGATATGTATTATTTTAACAAGTTAAATTCTTAATATTAGAGTCAAAATATATATACAGAAGTTCATAGAAAAATACAATTTTATATTCTCTAATTTATATATATTCAATAAAATGTGTAAGTATGTGTTAATTTTTAAGATATTAAGAGATGTACATACTTATACCGGTGTAAGTATATGTTAATTGCTACATTTTTTATTCATATTACATGTATGAATTGTACAACTAAATATTATATCAAATTATATAACAAGAATAATAGAAAACATAAAAATAATATTAAAAACTTTTTATGAAAATTAATCTTAAGAAAAATAAATGTAATAAAATGCATATAAAAATAAAACTTGAATCAAGCACATACATAATAAATACTAAAACTAAAATAGAAATTTAATATTTTTACTTTTTATTATATGCATTGTATTATTTTATAATAAGTATTAAAAAATTTAGAACCACAATAAAAAAATAAAAGAAATAAATTCAAGCTTGACTCGTAATTTTATGAATTGAGTCAAGCAAGGTATAACTCGACTCATTAAATATGTAAACCTTAAAAGATTATTTCGTTAAAAAAAATCTAAACAATGATTACTAATTTGCTAATAAATAAGAAAGATTGATAAATTATTAAATATCATAATTATTATTAATTTACTAGTTTATTAGTTTGATATTTTTTATGGATTGTTATTTTAGAGTTTAGATTTTTAATTGCTTCATATAATATTTGATAATTTTTTAGTTAAATTTATTAATTTATGTTTATATTAAGCTCTATATAAAAAAGCAAGTAAAATTTCTGGTGAGATTAACGAGCAACAAGTCGAGCAATAATTTTTTCTAACGAGTACAAGTCGAGCAAAATTTTAACGAGTTTAATGAGCAATAAATTTTTTTAATGAGCACGATTCGAGCATTATCCAATTCTCGACCGAATCGCTCCATAAGCACCCCTAAGCAACACTCTAAAATAGGTCACGAACCAAGCGACTAAGTGGTAAAAGAATTGTTGTAATTCCTTGATGTCAAATGGTTGAAAGTTATCTTTGAATATATATTGTCCCGTACTTACTGTAACATCCCAATTACCGGGTAAGTGACCAAATTGTAAGAACTTATAAATTCAATGGTTGAATTAGAATAAAGTGATAAGTTTAGTGATTTATGGAGGAATTTTGTGTGTTGGTTATTATAGCAAATATAAATGTTTAACAAGGGCAAAATGGTAATTTGTAGGGGAATGATATTTTAGAATAAGTATGGGGTAAAGAGAGAAGAGTTGAACTTTTTCATTCTCTTCTTCTTCTCACCGTGGATATCAGTGGTAAAGGTAAAGATCTAAATTTGTGAGTGTTACTTTGATTTTTGGTTGGGTAATGGAAGTTGGGATCTTATATAAGCTAAAGGAAAGTTTATATGACATTAAAACAACAAGATACATGTTTTGGAGATAGATTTGTAAAATGGGTTTTTAGAGGAAATTTTGATATGGAGTAGTTTTTGAAGTTTTACTGAGACATTTGACTTGTCAATAGTCTAATTAAAAGATTATGAGTGTTAGAATTGGTTAATAACATGTTTGAATGTGGGATATGATTTGAAGATTCAAATGTTTAAATGAGAATTTGGGATGTTTGAGAGTTATAAATGTGTACAAGTTGGTTTGAAGATATAAAGGTGAGTTTATAAACTTAAGGTATGTGTTTAGGAGAGTTTTTGGGTGGATTTTAGATGAATTTCAGGTTGAAAATTTCCATTCTGGTCTTAGGGTATCGGCACCCCTATAAACAGGTATCGATACCTCATGAGTTTAATACGAGAAATTGTAGAAGGTGTATCGATACCTGAAGGAGGGTATTAATACCCTTAAAACATCGAATGCCATAAGTGTATCGGTACCTTGAGGAGGTATCAATACCCTGGCAACTTCGAATGTAAATTCGGTATCGGTACATGCCTAGGTATCGATACCCCTGAAGGGTGGTATCAGTACCCTTAGGGTGGTACTGATACCCCCAAGCATGAGATGAAATATGGGGTTTCTTATATATCAAGTTATTATGATTCGATATAATTGAGATAAGATCGATATTGATTCTAGAATTGTTGGTGTAGTTATTGAACGTAATTGACTTCCAGTCAGCTTGGTATTTTGAACATCGATTTGAAAGGATTTGGATTGGACTTTAGTGAGGCAAAGGTGAGTGCAACTTCTCTTTTTCGTAATAGAATTGAGGAAGGATTGCGATAAGCCAACCTCAGTGTTTTCGATAGAAAACTTTGTATTTATTTTATGTTCTATTTAAATGTTTTATTCAATTTTCATTTTTACAAACTATGTCTTATGACTATGTGTTATGAAAATATGAACTTTGAACATGTGAATATACTCTATGACAGAGAAGCCATGTGAATAAAAAACACTTTGAATAAGAATTGAACCTAATTATGTGATTAAAAGCCCAATGTATATGTATTAGGATTAGAGGTATAGTTGGCATGCCAAGAGTCGAGGGTCTATGTGGTCCTCCGGAAAAAATATGTGGCACTTCGGTACAAACCATGTGGTCTTTAGGGATAATTATGTGGCACTTCGGTGCAAATTACGAGCTGTGGTGAAATCATTAGTGCACAACCTCATAGTCCTCAAATACCTACATTTCTCAGTAGTATACCTTGGGCAATTAGAACAGAGACATACAAAGTATATTTATTCATAAGTATACCTTTGATATGGAATTCAAGAAAGCTCTTTGAAAAAAAAAAATTTCGAATACAACAAATAAGATTCTTGTTAATAAGTTAGCACTATTAATATTGTCTCACTAAGTCATCGACTTAGTGTGTGTTTTCTCACGCGTAGGTTTGAAGAAAGCTGACGATTGATTTGGGGTTGAGGATAGCATACACTTCTGAAGATCAGATCAGTACAAATTAAATGTAGGTTTTGTTTATTTTGTAAATTGTTGGCATGTATTATACGTTTAATTTGAAATGCTCTGGTCGATTTTGTAAACTCTTACTTTTGGGTTATCTATGTAAATTATTAAGATTTTATGTGAAA
This sequence comes from Hibiscus syriacus, assembly GCF_006381635.1. Classification (NCBI taxonomy): domain Eukaryota; kingdom Viridiplantae; phylum Streptophyta; class Magnoliopsida; order Malvales; family Malvaceae; genus Hibiscus; species Hibiscus syriacus. The sequence goes on from NW_024063196.1 coordinate 1,097,124, forward strand.
TGATTTTATATTTGGAATGATATTATTTTCTTTATTATTATTGGAACAATAAGTTTTAAATTTTATGCCTATTTGTGAATTTCGTATGTTTGAAAAGTCCAATGTGACACCTAGAATTCGTATCCGGGTCGGGTACGGGTCATAGGTGTTAGATTTAATGGTATCAAAGCTATGGTTTAAGTGATTTTAAGTCTAAAATAAAGTCGTTTTCGGTTTTAAAAAGAGTACATGCCAATTTTTCATAAAGTTTTCTGATATTATAAGGGGATCAATATGCTATATTCACTAATACCTTTAGTAATTTGATCTTAATAGATGTCGAACATCGAAGACTCCCAAAGTGATGTGGGAGATAGGATGGAGGAGTGTAGTAACTACCCTACCCCTAGTAGACAAAGTAAGGAGCAGGCACAACATGTACTGCTTGTTTAAGATCAGGGGACATTCTTTCAGATGTTGGACGCTATCCTGATGCGTTTCCAACCGTCTGTCTCTTCTTCCCTTAAGATGAATGTTCCTAAAGAGCTGAGAATTTATGGGAGAAGCGGAAGAAGGTCCAGTTGCTACCGATATATGGCTTAATGATTTGAAAGTGATGCTTGAGAATCTCCACTGTTCTAAAATGGAGAAATTGGATGGTGTGGTGTCTTTATTAATAGGACAATCCAAGATATGATGGTCTAATGTGACAATGAGGGTGGCAAAAGAGCATGTGACGTGGTCATTCTTTCTGGAGGAGTTTAAGAAGAAATACATAGGGGATCAGTTCATTTGGCATATGAAGCATGAATTCATGAATTTAAATTAAGGGAATCTCACGGTGTATGAGTTTGAGTGCGAATTTAACAAGTTGAGTCGATTTGCTGCAGAGCTAGTTTCTACAGAGAAAGATTCATGTGACTGGTTTGTGGAAGGGTTAAGACCCAGATTTAAAGAGTTGTTGTTGGATCTTAACTTCTCTTCCTTCCAAGAGGTGGTGAACCGAGCTAAAGCCTTGGAGCTAGCTCAAAATGAAAGGTTTGCAGAGCAGCGGACACAATGGGATAAAAGATCTGGTACATCGTCCGGTTCTTCGCAATCAAAGAAGAGTAGAGGTTCAAGTTCTTGACCTCAGACCAGGGCAGAATTCACAACATCATCTGGTAGAAGATCGAATCAGGGAAAAGCAAGATCAACATATTCAGTGAAATCCGGAGTGGACAAGCCGAAACAATGTCAGCACTGTGGAAAGAGCCATAGTGGAGTGTGCCGACGGGTCTTCGGAGCTTGTTTTAAATGTGGAAAGACAGGGCATTTTATTCGAGACTGCCCAATGATGACTAGAGAGCCTGCTCAGACAGAGAGATCTATGATTACACCAGTGAGAGGAAGAGGTCGAGGAAGAGGAAGAAATCAATCCGAGTCTACTACTCAACCTGAAGTGCGTTCTACCGCTCGGGTTTACAATTTGAAGACCAGTGAAGATTATGATGACCCAGAAATCATTGCAGGTACTTTTCAGATAGCCGATAAATCTATTTTGGTTTTTATTGAATTAGGATCGAATTATTCTTATGTTAGTAGTAAATTGGTTCAAGAGTTGAACCTTCCTTTAGAGCCCATTCGTAGTGAGATGATTGTGACAAATCCATTAGGAAATAGTGCTCGGGTTAGACATGTCTGTAAATGGTGTCCCATAAGGATTCAGGGAATTGAATTCCCTGATAATATAATAGAATTACCTTTGATGAATTTGAGGTTATTTTAGGGATGGATTGGCTTTATCATTATTATGCCAAATTGGATACTTAAGCAAGTTCAGTTAACCAATCTTGAGGGATTGGAAGTTAGGGTGGTCAGTGAAAGGATATATCCTTTAACTAACGTGATTTCGGTGATGTCGGCTCAGAAGTTGATGTTGCAAGGATGTCAAGCGTGCATTGCTAACGTAATCGATACAAGAGTTACAGGAAGTAAACTTGAAGATATTTCGACATTCTGAGAGTTTCCACACGTGTTTTCGGATAATTTTCCTAGGTTACCTTCATATAGGGAGGTTGAATTTCAAATTGAAGTCATGTTTGGTTCAGCACCAATTTCAATGGCTCCTTATAAAATGATCCCGAAGGAGTTGAAAGAGTTAAAGGATCAGTTACAAGAGCTTTTAAATAAAGGGTTTATTAGACCTAGTATGTCACCGTGGGGAGCTCCAGTGTTATTTGTTAAGAAGAAAGATGGTTCGATGCGCCTCTGTATAGATTATCGTCATTTTAATAAGGTGACTATAAAGAACAAGTATCCTCTTCCAAGGATGGATGATCTATTTGATCAACTCAAGGGAGCGACTTTATTTTCAAAGATCGATTTACGCTCAGGGTATCATCAGCTGAAAATTCAAGAAAAAAATATTCCTAAAATGGCGTTTAGGACTCGATATGGTTATTATGAGTTTGTTGTAATGTCATTCGGGTTAACAAATGCACCTGCAGCGTTTATGGACTTGATGAATAGAGTTTTCCAATCGTACCTTGATTAGTTTGTGGTTTTATTTATTAATGGCATCTTGGTGTATTCTAAGTTCAAATAGGAGCATGATGTCCATCTTCGAGTAGTTCTTCAAACGTTACGAGATAAAAAGCTTTACACGAAGTTCTCTAAATATGAATTTTGGTTATCGAAAGTGGCATTTTTAGGGCATGTGGTTTCTGTTGAGGGTATTCGGGTAGACCCACAAAAGTTTTAGAGCTGTGTTAGAATGGAAAATTCTGAAAAATGTGTCGGAAGTTAGAAGTTTCTTGGGTTTTGCAGGATATTATCGAAGGTTTGTCAAAAACTTTTCAATGATATCTATGCTTTTAACCAAATTTTTAAGGAAGGATGTACATTTTGATTGGACTCCTACTTGTCAGAAGAGCTTTGAAACATTGAAGAAAGTTCTGACCGAAGCTCCAGTGTTGGTGCAACCGGAATCAAACAAGGATTTTATAATTTTCAGTGACGCTTCCCATAATGGTTTGAGATATGTCCTAATGCAAGATGGGAAAGTAGTTGCCTATTATTCGAGATAGCTAAAGCCTCACGAAAAGAATTATCCGATGCATGATTTGGAGTTAGCAGTTGTGGTCTTTGCATTGAAAATTTAGAGGCACTATTTATATGGTGAATGTTGCTACATATTCACCGATCATAAGTGTTTGAAGTATTTTTTGAATCAAAAGGAGTTAAATTTGAGGCAAAGAAGGTGGATGGAATTGCTGAAAGATTATGACGCAATCATTGATTACTATCACGGGAAAGCGAACGTAGTGGCGGATGCTCTTAGTCGAAAGACTTTTTCCGCTTTGTGTAGTTTGGACGCTCGAATAGTGTTAAAAGAAAATGGTGCATTAATGGTTGGGTTAAGATTGAAACCATTTTTGTTAGATCGGATTAAGGAGTTACAAAATAAAGATGATAAGTGTTTGGTTTGGTTCGATCGAGTAAATAATGAGGGACTTGAGGACTTCGAGGTTAAGTCGAATAAGTGTTTGTATTTTAAAAATCATGTGTATGTCCCTAATGACTGTGAGCTGAAACAAAATATTTTGTACGAAGCACATTGTAATCCCTTAACGATGCACCTAGAAGGGAACAAGATGTATCAATATTTGAAAGAGCATTATTGGTGGCCTGGTTTGAAGAAATATATTACAGAATTTGTAGCAAAGTGCTTAAATTGTCAACAAGTGAAAACTGAGCATACGTGCCTTCCGGTTTATTGCAACCCATCTCAATTCCGCAGTGGAAATGAGAAAACATTACGATGGACTTTGTAACGGTTTGCCTTTATCGCCGGGTAAAAAGGATTCAATTTAGGTAATTGTTGATCGCCTTACAAAAACTACACATTTCATCCATGTGCGAACGAACTTCTCTATGGAGAAACTTGCGGAATTGTATATCAAGGAGATAGTGAGTCTGCATGGTGTTCTAATCTCGATAGTTTCTGATAGAGATCCCAGATTCACTTCGAGATTCTGGAAGTCTTTGCAAGGAGCTTTGGGTACCCGATTGAGTTTTAGCATGGAGTTTCATCCTCAAACAGATGGTCAATCAGAGCGAACAATTTAGATTCTAGAATATATATTGAGAGCATATATGATTGACTTTGTTGGATCGTGAGAAATATATTTACCGCTTTTTGAATTTGCCTATAATAACAGCTACCAATCCAGCATCAAGATGGCACCGTATAAAACATTATATGAAAGAAAGTGCAAAACACCACTCAATTTGTATGAATTAAAAATCAAGAAATTCATGGTCCGGATTTGATTAAAGAATTAGAAGAAAAAGTTTAAGTGATTCAACACAATTTGAAAGTTGCCTCGGACAGACAAAAGTCATACGCCGATTTGAAAAGAAAAGAGATTGAATTTCAAGTAGGCGATAAGGTGTTTTTGAAAATTTTACCTTGGAAGAAAGTGCTTCAATTTGGACGTAAAGGAAAGCTGAGTCCTAGATTTATTGAACCGTATGAAATTTTGAAAATAGTTGAGCATGTAGCTTATCAGTTAGTGTTACCACCAGAGATGGAAAAGATTTATAATGTCTTCCATGTGTCGATGCTTCGGTAGTATCGATCTGATCCTGCTCACATCATAGCTCCAGATGAAATAGAAGTTCAATCTGATTTAACATATGAAGAAGAACCTGTTCAGATTCTAACTTTTGAAACCAAGCAATTATGAAATAAAACGATTCCACTAGTTAAGGTTCTGTAGAGAAATCATAAAGTAGAAGAAGCTATGTGGGAGCATGAAGAGGATATGAAGAAGCAATATCCCCACCTTTTTCTGCAATGAAAATTCGAGGACGAATTTTCTTAAGGGGGAGATTTGTAACATCCCAATTACCGGGTAAGTGACCAAATTGTAAGAACTTATAAATTCAGTGGTTAAATTAGAATAAAGTGATAAGTTTAGTGATTTATGAAAGAATTTTGTGTGTTGGCTATTATAGAAAATATGAATGTTTAACAAGGGCAAAATGGTAATTTGCAAGGGAATGATATTTTAGAATAAGTATAGGGTAAAAAGAGAAGAATTGAACTTTTTCCTTCTTTTCTTCTTCTCACCGTGCATATCAGTGGCAAAGGTAAGGATCTAAATTTGTGAGTGTTACTTTGATTTTTGGTTGGGTAATGGAAGTTGGGATGTTATATAAGCTAAAGGAAAGCTTATATGACATTAAAACAACAAGATAAGTGTTTTGGAGATAGATTTGTAAAATGGGTTTTTAGAGGAAATTTTGATATGGAGTAGTTTTTGAAGTTTAATGAGATATTTAACTTGTCAATAGTCTAATTAAAAGATTAGGAGTGCTAAATTGGTTAATAACATGTTTGAATGTGGGGTATGATTTGAAGATTCAAATGTTTAAATGAGAATTTAGGATGTTTCAGAGTTATAAATGTGTACAAGTTGGTTTGAAGATATAAAGGTGAGTTTATAAACTTAAGGTATGTATTTATGAGAGTTTTTGGGTGGATTTTAGGTGAATTTCGGGTTGGAAATGGCCATTCTGGTCTTAGGGTATCGGTACCCCTATGAACAAGTATCGATACCTCATGAGTTTAATAGGAGAAATTGTAGAAGGTGTATCGATACCTGAAGGAGGGTATCAATATCCTTAAAACGTTGAATGCCATAAGTGTATCGGTACCTTAAGGAGGTATCGGTACCTTGAGGTGGTATCGATACCCTGGCAAATTCGAATATAAATTCGGTATCAGTACATGCCTAGGTATCGATACCCTTGAAAGGTGGTATCGGTACCCTTAGGGTGGTACCGATACCCCCAAGCATGAAATGAAATACGAGGTTTCTAGTATATCAAGTTATTATGATTCGATATAATTGAGAAAAGATCAATATTGATTCTAGAATTGTTTGTGTAGTGATTGAACGTAATTGACTTCCAGTCAGCTTGGTATTTTGAACATCGATTTGAAAGGATTTGGATTAAACTTTAGTGAGGCAAAGGTGAGTGCAACTTCTCTTTTTTGTAATAGAATTGAGGAAGGCTTGCGATAAGCCAACCTCAATGTTTTCAATCGAAAACTTTATATTTATTTTATGTTCTATTTAAATGTTTTATTCAATTTCCATTTTTACAAACTGTCTTATGAAAATATGAACTTTGAACATGTGAATATACTCTATGACAGAGAAGCCATATGAATAAGAAACACTTTGAATAAGAATTAAACCTAATTATGTGATTAAAAGCCCAATGTATATGTATGATGATTAGAGGTATAGTTGGCATGCCAAGAGTCGAGGGTCTATGTAGTTCTCCGGGACAAATATGTGGCACTTCGATGTAACCCTATGTGGCACTTCGATGCAAAATATATGGTCATTCAGGAAAATTATGTGGCACTTCAGTGCAAATTACGAGCTATGGTGACATCATTAGTGCACAACCTCATAGTACTCAAATACCTAGTGTAACACCCCCAACCCGTATCCGACCCGGATCTGAGTCCGAGGTGTCACATTAGCTTTTCAAAACTCTATTCTTTACAATTCCGTAAAATCATAAATTCATCATTTAAAAAAATGGGTACTTTATATTAATAAGTACAATCAAATTGTTTCTTTAAAACGATAAGAGCTTATTCAATTCAAATCTTGTAACTACATGTCAACTAAACTCTAAAAATAAAATACATATGTTCAATATGTTTCTGATCTGATCCTCGTAAGGAAGATACTAACCTGTCTTGCTCCTCGCTACTTCTATTCTCGCTTCTCAACCCTACGTGTGAAACATTCACATGCTAAGTCTATGACTTAGTGAGGCATTAAACTTATAAGAGAAACTCTAACTTTTTAACCATGCATGAATATATCATACCATGTTATCACACAAAACAATATAACATTACGTATAATTAAATGTACACAGATATAAATCACTCATCATTTACTTTATTAATCTTATATCACTATCCATATTATTAATATTTATATATGTTAATCATATCCTCTTGTCCTAACCTTTTTAACCAACATATATGACTCATAAACCAAATAATACAAATATCATCATATATCACAAAAGCATATTCTTCACATGTAATATATTTATTGTTATATATTTGTTTAACCCATTAATATTTCTAAGAGCTAAAGATACGTGAGTACATAGAGATTGTGCACTATGTTGTTATCACAGCTCGTATGGGGTCCCACTAGGGGCATATGAATTTGTCCCGAAGGACCTATAACACCCCAATTTAGGGGCTACATTTAAGAAATTATAAAGTGGTGGATTTAATTGATATTTTTGAAAGAAATGATGGATTAAATTATAAAATTTTCAAATTGGCATACCATTTTAAAAAATACAGGAAATTTAGTAGTTAAACTCATGGTTTGACCATTTTTCTTTAGGAGTTAATATAAACCCCATTTCCCGTGAACTTTCTGCAGAAAATGCTCATAATTCCTCTCCCACTCAACAACTTGCAACTCCGATCTACTCGCCGTCCGACCTCCGATCGACGAGCTGAAACCATCATCATGTTCTTTGTCGACCAAGGAACAAAACCCCTCAAATCTGTCGTCGTGAATCGTCACCGTTCGTCGTTAATTTTAGTCGGAAGTATCGTCGGTAATAACTCGATTTCAATTGGTTTTTCATCGATTCACGACGATCCGATGATCCGTTTACGACACCTCCTGTACCATCGTGTTCCTTGCATCGTTCCAACTCGTTGAAATCGAGCACTCCACCGTTCAAAATTGTGAACCGAGCTTTGTAAGTGACTTGAAATCGCTTAAAATAATTTTTAGGAATTGTTCCGTGATTTATAGGCTACCGAAAGTGGTCCCACGCGCCCTAACTCGCCGCCACTGTGCGTGGGGAAGAAAAATATGACCGGTTTGACTAGTTTTGGAACAGTTTTGACCGGTTCCAACCCGAATCGACCTGTTTACCCAACCCGACCAGTTGACCCGACCCGAACCTTGACTCGACCCGACCCGTTGACCCGACTCGACCCATTGACCGTTGACCGCAGTTGATCGAAACTTTGACCGGCTTTGACCAGGCATTAAACAACCTTTGACTTTAACCGAGTATACCTATCCTGACGTTTTTCGACGTTCCAAATTCGATTCCGTAATTCTTTTTTTGAAATTCGGACCCGAAGGCCTCGAAATTGGCAGTCAAACCCTTTGACTTGATTTTGACCAAAAATTCCAAATTTTCGAAAAGTCATATTTTATGCTTTCGACGTCCTGAATTCTAATCCGAAGTTCGTTTCGCCAAATTCGAACCCAGTAAGCTATTTTCACTAATTTATCATCCGTTTCGTTCTGTTTATCTCAATTAAGCTTCGTTTTTTATATAATCTTTGTTGATATGGATCTGAGGAAATATTGGAAGATGATTTCAAGATTGAGGGCGTTCGAATGGAATATAATGGTCGATCAATATTTCACGGAAATTGAGGTAATACTTTACTACCTCTTTATGCTTTATGGAACATGTGAATATTGGTAAATGCATGAATAAGATAATGTTGGTCACTTTTGTAGAGTTGATTAATTTATACACTCGATCTGAATACGGTAAAAAGGGAGCATATGACTTTTATAAGAGATTGAGAGATTGTTAGAATTAAATTACAACTTTTGTGATTAGTGATAAAGGAATCAACCTTGGATTTCTAACTTATATTTTATATCAACAAAGGTTAAATACGAAAGATACTCATATGAGAAATTATGATAATACTTTGTTTGGGTAAAATTACAAAAATACCCTTATGTTGTAGGATGACAAGAATTGTCCATGGAAGTTGGTTAATAACTTTGAAAAGACATATTGATCCGGTAAAAATTATTGATGTGCATAAGAAATGCTAGTTTTTCTTAGGAAATGCGGATAACCGGGTTTTAACCTCAAGAAGGTTTGTGTAAGATACTAGAAGTCTGTTAGGGAATCATTTCAAGATAAGAGAATGTTCGGGAAAGCAATTGACCATGGGATCTCTAAATTATAATTATTTTTGTTAAGAATTAATATCGAAATTATTCAGTTAAGAAATTACGAAAATGCACTTGAGAGATAAAATAGTCCGAGTTGACCCTAAATGAGAAAATACTTTAAGGATTCATACTTAACTTGATTAAGTAAAAAATTAATTGTTAAGATCCTGACTTAGTGCAGAAAATTCCTGATATTACGTTTGTAAAATCTGAGAAAGCACTTGACCAAAAATATCCGAGTTATGAGTAAATACCTGAAGAACAATTTATCGAGGGTATTCTTTTGTCAGAATTGTTTGAATGGAGAGAAATAAATAATAAGTTTGAATTTAATAATAATAAGATCAAACAGTAAAAAATGTTTGAAATACACTGGATTTGTAAAATGACCAGAATACCCCTGGAATGAAAATGACCAAGAATATCACCAACCTCAGGATTGATTGAATAACCTCGAGATCTGATATTAATGGAATAAAACTGAGCACCAGAATGACCAAAATACCCTTATGGTCTAGACTAAGTAGATGTTTTGGATTAATTAAGAAATCCAAGTAAATATGGGTGTTATACTACCCTTAAAAGTTATGGGTATTACTTGAACGACATAGGTATTACTTGAATGTGTGTTCTTCTTCTCAAGTTTGGCTCGAAGATAATTTTGGAAGTATTCAACTCAACTCTAGATCGCATTCAGTACTAAGAATGGATATTCATTAGACAAATCAATCATGGAGACCAATTTGAATTGAACAAAAGTACAGTATGTATCTGAAATTCAGAAACGTCTGGATTACCCTGGAAAACTCAGAGGTAACTGGAATGTACTTAACTACTAAATGAATTAAGTAACCTCAAGGACTAAGAATTAAGTAAGTGATTTGGATGAGTCTGGAAACAATAATGAACATACATGATGTAATGTTCTTATGGATCATGAACTACAAATCAAGTAAGTCAGCATTTCATGATATCGTGGAAGCGTGAAAATGAAATAAAGAGCATTGTAATATTTGTTAATTTCCTTAAGATCTATTTAGCAATGATTCCGAAGGTGATCTATGCATAAGAATTTTTGGTATTAAAAACTAAATACCCTGGAAGGACAATGAATTGACTAGTCGACAAATATTAGTTCTGGGAACTATTCATATAAGAGTTGTTCGATAATCCGATCAATCGACATAGACTGTAAATATCTTGAACCTTCATTTCTTCTTTATCAGCTCAAGCCATATTCTGAACAACTAATGAATCCGTCAGTTATTGAACTCTTCCTATAGTGATTCTAAATTCCGACATTCCATCATTATACTAAAGATCCGTATTTCTCTGCATGTTAAGATTATCCAGTACTTATAAATAATATCTGTAAACTCTGGTGTGTTCCCTAATCATATAAATATTTTATCTGATTTCAAACTTGAATTCTGTTCTGATATATGACCTGAATTCTGTTTTGATTTCTGATCTGGATTCTGTTATGATATTTGTTCTGAATTCTGTTTTGATTTTCAGATATCTCCATTCACTGACGGAAAAATGTTTTAATTGGGGGGTATTGTTGAAGGAAGTATTTCTACAGGTTCCTCGGCTTTGTGCTCAGAGCCTTACAGGTTGTGTGGGTTGGGTGTATGGTTCTGGGGAACCTACACAAACAGATTGTGAAAGGATGGGGGTATATATATATATGTTTTAAAAGATCTGTATCTTTTTACTGGTTTTACGAGAACACACTAGATAACCTATTCTGATCTCCTGAACCTAAACATCTCAAATATTTCCATATGAACTGAATACTATCTGTTTTACCTATGATATCAATGGACCTCAGCTCAGCCAAAGAAATCTGTAAATATCTGAACCAATAAGGAAATATACGTTTATATGTATCTGCACGTTCTTCAGCATCATATGGTAGTTCTGTATTACTAAGCTTTCCGAAGCTCACTCTGTTACTCACCTTTTCAGGTTAAAAGAATTGTACCAGTACAACTATCAACATCAGCAAGGGAGTTTTTCCGGCATTGCTTACAGCGTATGTTACATGTTATTAGGGGGCATGTAATTGAATTTTTTTATGTACGAGTATGAAATTCTGTTTTATTTTTTTTATATTGATACATGATTTTATAAGTTTACATGTTCTGATAAAAAGTTTTAAATTTTCCACTATTTTTACGGTGGGTCGCTCCGGTGGCCCTAATATGACTTCCTGGATCGGATCGGGTTACCCGTATCGGTCTGAGGGGGTTATATTTAGTGGTATCAGAGCTATAGTTTGAGTCAAAATTTTTCAAGATAGACCGGCCGATTGAATGTTAAAATATGTCTGATCAATACATGCTCCTAGACTGTAATCGTATCTCTCTGAGTCGGAACTCCAGGGCTGAGTCCCTATCTGTAACGAGTAAATCGAAGTTTCTATTCATTAAGGTTATACTTGTATAAAAAGGAATACCAGTAACATCTGTCTAAACGCTATTAAGTACCTCACGAGCCATGTGTGAATTATTCATCTGAGAAATTCTTACTCGACTCCGGAAATGAAATTGGGATATGTTACTCCTCTATGAGCCTATTCTCGTGACCAAGACTGAATTGATTACTCAAGGAAATTTTCGTTCGGATTCTTTTATTGAAATAAGGAAAAGTTCTGATAAGAATGTATGCTCAACTGGTTAAGGATTGGTGGAGGATATGTATTTCTATAGGAGCTACATGAAAGATATGAAAGAACAGATGGAAGTTTCATTTCTGCATTTTTGTGACATGAATGAATTTCGAGGACGGAATTCTTTTAAGGAGGGGAGAATTGTAACACCCCAATTTAGGGGCTAAAATTAAGAAATTATAAAGTGGTGGATTTAATTGGTATTTTTAAAAGAAACGGTGGATTAAATTGTAAAATTTTAAAGTTGGCAGATTGTTTTAAGAAATACAGGAAATTCAGTGGTTAAACTCATGATTTGACCATTTTTCTTTAGGAGTTAATATAAACCCTATTTCCCGTGCATTTTTTGCAGAAAATGCTCATAATTCCTCTCCCGATCAACAACTTGCAACTCCGATCTACTCGCCGTCCGACCTCCGATCGACGAGCTGAAACCATCATCGTGTTCGTTGTTGACCAAGGAACAAAACCCCTCAAACCTTTCGTCGTGAATCGTCGCCGTTCGTCGTAAATTTCAGTCGGAAGTATCGTCGGTAATCACTCGATTTCAGTTGGTTTTTCATCGAATCATGACGATCCGATGATCCGTTTACGACACCTCCTGCACCATCGTGTTCCTTGCATCGTTCTGAGTCTGCCGGTGTCATCCTTGGTCTCCGCCGACGGCGGAGCATGAGGAGGTGAAGCGGTCAAAGTTTCTGATTCGTTGAAATCGAGCACTCCACCGTTCAAAATTGTGAACCGAGCTTTGTAAGTGCCTCGAAATCGCTTAAAATAATTTTTAAGAATTTTTCTGTGATTTATAAGCTACCGAAAGTGGTCTCACGCACCCCCAAGCGCCATTGCGCGTGCACGTGAGGAAGGAAAAAGTGTCCTGTTTGATCGGTTTTTGGAACAGTTTTGACCGGTTCCAACCCGGCCCTACCCGTTGAGCGTTGACCGCAGTTGACCAAAACTTTGACCGGCTTTGACCGAGCATTAAACGACCTTTGACTTTAACCGAGTATACCTATCCTGACGTTTTTCGACATTCCAAATCTGATTCCCCAATCCGTTTTTCGAAATTCAGACCCGAAGGCCTCGAAATTGGTAGTCAAACCTGTTGACTTTGATTTTGACCGAAAATTCCAAATTTTTGAAAAGTCATTTTTTATGCTTTCGACGTCCTGAATCCGAATCCGAAGTTTGTTTCGCCAAATTCGAACCTGGTAAGTTATTTTTCACTGATTTATCATCCGATTTGATCCGTTTATCTCAATTAAGCTCCGTTTTTTTTTATATAATCTTTGTTGATATGGATCCGAGGAAATATTGGAAGATGATTTCAAGATTGAGGGCGTTCGAATGGAATATAATAGTCGATCAGTATTGCATAGAAATCGAGGTAATACTTTACTACGTCTTTATGCTTTATGGAATATGTGAATATTGGTAAATGCATGAATAAGATAATGTTGGTCACTTTTGTAGAGTTGATTAATTTCTACACTTGATTTGAATACGGTAAAAAGGGAGCATATGATTTTTTTAAGAGATTGAGAGATTGTTAGAATTAAACTACAAGTTTTGTGATTAGTGATAAAAGAATCAACCTTGGATTTGTAACTTATATTTTATACCAACAAAGGTTAAATACGAAAGATACTCAGATGAGAAATTATGAGAATACTTTAGTTGGGTAAAATTACGAAAATACCCTTATGTTGTAGGATGACAAGAATTGTCTATGGAAGTTGGTTAATAACTTTGAAAAGACATATTGATCCGGTAAAAATTATTGATGTGCATAAGAAATGCTAGTTTTTCTTAGGAAATGCGGATAACCGGGTTTTAACATCAAGAAGGTTTGTGTAAGATACTAGAAGTCTGTTAGGGAATCATTTCAAGATAAGAGAATGTTCGGGAAAGCAATTGACCATGGGATCTCTAAATTATAATTATTTTTGTTAAGAATTAATATCGAAATTATTCGATTAAGAAATTACAAAAATGCCCTTGAGAGATAAAATAGTCTAAGATGACCCTGAATGAGAAAATACTTTGAAGATTCATACTTAACTCGATTAAGTACATAATTGATTGTTAAGATCCTGACTTAGTGTGGAAAATTCCTGATATTACGTTTGTAAAATCTGAGAAAGCACTTGACCGAAAATATACGAGTTATGAGTAAATACCTGAAGAACAATTTATCGAGGGTATTCTTTTGTCAGAATTGTTCGAATGGACAGAAATAAATGATAAGTTTGAATTTAATAATAATAAGATCGGACGGTAAGAAATGATTGAAATACACTAGATCTGTAAAATGAACAGAATACTCCTGGAATGGAAATGACCAAGAATATCACCAACCTCAGGAATGATTGAATATCCTCGAGATCTGAAATTAATGGAATAAAACTGAGCACCAGAATGACCAAAATACCCTTATGGTCTAGACTAAGTAGATGTTTTGTATTAACTAAGAAATCCAAGTAAATATGGGTGTTATACTACCCTTAAAAGTTATGGAAACAACATAAGTGAGTCGATCAGCCCTAATGATATGTCAGTACCTGAACGACATAGGTATTACTTGAATGTGTGTTCGTCTTCTCAAGTTTGGCTTGAAGATAATTTTGGAAGTATTCAGCTCAACTCTAGATCTCATTCAGTACTAAGAATGAATATTCATTAGACAAATCAATCATGGAGACCAATTTGAATTGAACAAAAGTACAGTATGTATCTGAAATTCAGAAACGTCTGGATTACCCTGGAAAACTCAGAAGTAACTAGAATGTACTTAACTACTAAATGAATTAAGTAACCTCAAGGACTAAAAATTAAGTAAGTGATTTGGATGAGTCTGGAAGCATTAATGAACAAACATGATGTAATGTTCTTATGGATCATGAACTACAAATCAAGTACGTCAGCATTTCATGATATCGTGAAAGCGTGAAAATGAAATAAAGAGCACTGGAATATCTGTTAATTTCTTTAAGATCTATTCAGCAATGATTCCGAAGGTGATATATGTATAATAATTTTTGGTATTAAAAACTAAATACCCTGGAAGGACATTGAATTGACTAGTCGACAAATATTAGTTCTGGGAACTATTCATTTAAGAGATGTTCGATAATCCGATCAATTGACATAGACTATAAATATCTTGAACCTTCATTTCATCTTTATCAGCTCAAGCCATATTCTGAACAACTGATGAATCCGTTAGTTATTGAACTCTTCCTATAGTGATTCTAAATTCTGACATTCTATCGGTATACTTAAGATCCGTATTTCTCTGCCTGTTAAGATTATCCAGTACTTATAAATAATATCTGTAAACTCTGGTGTGTTCCCTAATCATATAAATATTTTATCTGATTTTAGACTTGAATTCTGTTCTGATACATGACCTGAAATCTGTTATGATATTTGTTCTGAATTCTGTTTTGATTTTCAGATATCTCCGTTCACTGACGTAAAAATGTTTTAATTGGGGGGTATTGTTGAAGGAAGTATTTCTACAGGTTCCTCGGCTTTGTGCTCAGATCCTTACAGGTTGTGTGGGTTGGGTGTATGGTTCTGGGGAAACCTACACAAACAGATTGTGAAAGGATGGGGGTATATATATATATGTTTTAAAAGATCTGTATCTTTTTGCTGGTTTTACTGGAACACACTAGATAACCTATTCTGATCTCCTGAACCTAAACATCCCAAATATTTCCATCTGAACTGAATACTATCTGTTTTACCTACGATATCAATGGACCTCAGCTCAGCCAAAGAAATCTGTAAATATCTGAACCAATAAGGAAATGTACGTTTATATGTATCTGCACGTTCTTCAGCATCATCTGGTAGTTCTGTATTACTGAGCTTTCCGAAGCTCACTCTGTTACTCACCTTTTCAGGTTAAAAGAATTGTACCAGTACAGCTATCAACATCAGCAAGGGAGATTTTAGGCGTTGCTTACAGCGTATGGTACATATTACTAGGGGCATGTAATTGAATATTTTTATGTACGAGTCTGAAAATCTGTTTTATTTTTTTATATTGATACATGATTTTATAAGTTTACATGTTCTGATAAAAAGTTTTAAATTTTCCACTATTTTTACAGTGGGTCGCTCCGGTGGCACTAATGTGACTTCTTGGATCGGATCGGGTTACCTGTGTCGGTCTGAGGGGTTTATATTTAGTGGTATCAGAGCTATGGTTTGAGTAAAATTTTTTTATGATAGACCGGCCGGTTGAATGTTAAAATATGTCTGATCAATACATGCTCCTAGACTGTAATCGTATCTCTCTGAGTCGGAACTCTAGGCCTGAGTTCCTATCTGTAACGAGTAAATCGAAGTTTCTATTCATTAAGGTTATACTTGTACAAAAAGGAATACTAGTAAAATCTGTCTAAACGCTGTTAAGTACCTCACGAGCCATGTTTGAATTATTCACCTGAGAAATTCTTACTCGACTCCGGAAATAAAATTGGGATATGTTACTCCTCTATGAGCCTATTCTCGTGACCAAGACTGAATTGATTACTCAAGGAAATTTTTGTTCGGATTCTTTTATTGAAATAAGGAAAAGTTCTGATAAGAATGTATGCTCAACTGGTTAAGGATTAGTGGAGGATCTGTATTTCTATAGGAGCTACATGAAAGATATGAAAGAACAGATGGAAGTTTTATTTCTGCATTTCTGTGACATGAATGAATTTCGAGGACGAAATTCTTTTAAGGAGGGGAGAATTGTAACACCCCAATTTTGGGGCTAAAATTAAGAAATTATAAAGTGGTGGATTTAATTAGTATTTTTGAAAGAAACGGTGGATTAAATTGTAAAATTTTAAAGTTGGTAGACTGTTTTAAGAAATATAGGAAATTCAGTGGTTAAACTCATGATTTGACCATTTTTCTTTAGAAGTTAATATAAACCCCATTTCTCGTGCATTTTTTGCAGAAAATGCTCATAATTCCTCTCCCGATCAACAACTTGTAACTCCGATCTACTCGCCGTCTGACCTCCGATCGACGAGCCAAAACCATCATCGTGTTCGTTGTCGACCAAGGAACAAAACCCCTCAAACCTTTCATCGTGAATCGTCGCCGTTCGTCGTTAATTTTAGTCAGAAGTATAGTCGGTAATAACTCGATTTCAGTTGGTTTTTTATCGATTCACGACGATCCAATGATCCGTTTACGACACCTCCCGCACCATCGTGTTCCTTGCATCGTTCCGAGTCTGCCGATGTTATCCTTGGTCTCCGCCGACGGCGACGCGTGAGGAGGTGAAGCGGTCAAAGTTTTTGTTTCGTTGAAATCGAGCACTCCACCATTCAAAATTGTGAACCGAGCTTTGAAAGTGCCTCGAAATCGCTTAAAATAATTTTTAGGAATTTTTCCGTGATTTATAGGATACCGGAAGTGGTCCCACGCACCCTCCACGCTCCACTGCGCTTAGGGAAAGAAAAAATGACCGGTTTGATATGTTTTGGAACTGTTTTGACCGGTTTCAACCCGACCCTACCCGTTGAGCGTTGACCGCTATTGACCAAAACTTTGACCGGCTTTGACCGGGCATTAAACGACCTTTGACTTTAAATGACTATACATATCCTGACGTTTTTCAACTTTCCAAATCCGATTCCGTAATCCGTTTTTCGAAATTCAGACCCGAATGCCTCGAAATTGGCAGTCAAACCCGTTGACTTTGATTTTGACCGAAAATTCCAAATTTTTGAAAAGTCATATTTTATGCTTTCGACGTCCTGAATCCGAATCCGAATCCAAAGTCCTTTTCGCCAAATTCGAACCTGGTAAGCTATTTTTCACTGATTTATCATCCGATTCGATCTTTTTATCTCAATTAAGCTCCGTTTTTTATATAATCTTTGTTGATATGGATCGAGGAAATATTGGAAGATGATTTCAAGATTGAGGGCGTTCGGATGAAATATAATGGTCGATCAGTATTGCATAGAAATCGAGGTAATACTTTACTACCTCTTTATGCTTTATGGAATATGTGAATATTGGTAAATGTATGAATAAGATAATGTTGGTCACTTTTCAAGAGTTGATTAATTTCTACACTCGATCTGAATACGGTAAAAAGGGAGTATATTACTTTTATAAGAGATTGAGAGATTATCAGAATTAAATTACAAGTTTTGTGATTAGTGATAAAGGAATCAACCTTGGATTTGTAACTTATATTTTATATCAACAAAGGTTAAATACGAAAGATACTCAGAATTATTGATGAAAGTACCCTTATGTTGTAGGATGACAAGAATTGTCCATGGAAGTTGGTTAATAACTTTGAAAAGACATATTGATCTGGTAAAAATTATTGATGTGCATAAGAAATGCTAGTTTTTCTTAGGAAATGCGGATAACCGGGTTTTAACCTCAAGAAGGTTTGTGTAAGATACTAGAAGTCTGTTAGGGAATCATTTCAAGATAAGAGAATGTTCGGGAAAACAATTGACCATGATGGGATCTCTAAATTATAATTATTTTTGTTAAGAATTAATATCGAAATTATTTGGTTAAGAAATTACGAAAATGCTCTTGAGAAATAAAATAGTTCGAGATGACACTGAATGAGAAAATACTTTAAAGATTCATACTTAACTCGATTAAGTACGTAATTGATTGTTAAGATCCTGACTTAGTGCGGAAAATTCATGATATTACGTTTGTAAAATCTGATAAAGCACTTGTCCGAAAATATCTGAGTTATGAGTAAATACCTGAAGAACAATTTATCGAGGTTATTCTTTTGTCAGAATTGTCCAAATGGACATAAATAAATGATAAGTTTGAATTTAATAATAATAAGATCGGACGGTAAGAAATGATTGAAATACACTGGATCTGTAAAATGACCAGAATACTCTTGGAATGAAAATGACCAAGAATATCACCAACCTCAGGAATGATTGAATATCCTCGAGATCTGAAATTAATGGAATAAAATTGAGCACCAAAATGACCAAAATACCCTTATGGTCTAGACTAAGTAGATGTTTTGGATTAACTAAGAAATCCAAGTAAATATGGGTGTTATACTACCCTTAAAAGTTATGGAAACAACTTAAGTGAGCCGATCAGCCCCAATGATATGTCAGTACCTGAACGACATAGGTATTACTTGAATGTGTGTTCGTCTTCTCAAGTTTGGCTCGAAGATAATTTTGGAAGTATTCAGCTCAACTCTAGATCCCATTCAATACTAAGAATGGATATTCATTAGACAAATCGATCATGGAGACCAATTTGAATTGAACAAAAGTACAGTATGTATCTGAAATTTAGAAACGTCTGGATTACCCTGGAAAACTCAGAAGTAACTGGAATGTACTTAAATACTAAATGAATTAAGTAACCTCAAGGACTAAGAATTAAGTAAGTGATTTGGATGAGTCTGGAAACATTAATGAACAAACATGATGTAATGTTCTTATGGATCATGAACTACAAATCAAGTATGTCAGCATTTCATGATATCGTGGAAGTGTGAAAATGAAATAAAAAGTACTGGAATATCTGTTAATTTCCTTAAGATCTATTCAGCAATGATTCTGAAGGTGATCTATGTATAAGAATTTTTGGAATTAAAAACTAAATACCCTGGAAGGACAATGAATTGACTAGTCGACAAATATTAGTTCTGGGAACTATTCATCTGAGAGTTGTTCGATAATCCGATCAATCGATATAGACTATAAATATCTTGAACCTTCATTTCTTCTTTATCAGCTCAAGCCATATTCTGAACAATTGATGAATCTGTTAGTTATTGAACTCTTCATATAGGGATTCTAAATTCCGACATTCTATCGTATACTAAAGATCCGTATTTCTCTGCCTGTTAAGCTTATCCAGTACTTATAAATAATATCTGTAAACTCTGGTGTGTTCCCTAATCATATAAATATTTTATCTGATTTCCTACATGAATTTTGTTCTGATACATGACCTGAATTCTGTTCTGATTTCTGATCTGGATTATGTTCTGATATCTGTTCTGAATTATGTTTTGATTTTATGATATCTTCGTTCACTGACGGAAAAATGTTTTAATTGGGGGGTATTGTTGAAGGAAGTATTTCTGCAGGTTCCTCGACTTTGTGTTCAGGGCCTTATAGGTTGTGTGGGTTGGGTGTATAGTTCTGGGGAACCTACACAAATAGATTATGAAAGGATGGGGTTATATATATAAGTTTTAAAAGATATGTATCTTTTTACTGGTTTTTCGGGAACACACTAGATAACCTATTATGATCTCCTGAACCTAAACATCCCAAATATTTCCATCTGAACTGAATACTATCTGTTTTACCTGCGATATCAATGGACCTCAGCTCAGCCAAAGAAATCTGTAAATATATGAACCAATAAGGAAATGTCTGTTTATCTGTATCTGCACGTTCTTCAGCATCATCTGGTAGTTCTGTATTATTGAGCTTTCCGAAGCTCACTCTGTTACTCACCTTTTTAGGTTAAAAGAATTGTACCAGTACAACTATCAACATCAGTAAGGGAGTTTTTCCGGCGTTGCTTACAGCGTATGGTACATGTTATTAGGGGGCATGTAATTGAATTTTTTTATGTACGAGTCTGAAAATCTGTTTTATTTTTTTATATTGATACATGATTTTATAAGTTTACATGTTCTGATAAAAAGTTTTAATTTTCCACTATTTTTACGGTGGGTCGCTCCGGTGGCCCTAATATGACTTCTTGGATCGGATCGGGTTACCCGTATCGGTCTGAGGGGGTTAGATTTAGTGGTATCAGAGCTATGGTTTGAGTCAAAATTTTTCAAGATAGACCGGCCGATTGAATGTTAAAATATGTCTGATCAATACATGCTCCTAGACTGTAATCGTATCTCTCTGAGTCGGAACTCCAGGGCTGAGTCCCTATCTGTAACGAGTAAATCGAAGTTTCTATTCATTAAGGTTATACTTGTATAAAAAGGAATACCAGTAACATCTGTCTAAACGTTGTTAAGTACCTCACGAGCCATGTGTGAATTATTCATCTGAGAAATTCTTACTCGACTCCGGAAATGAAATTGGGATATGTTACTCCTCTATGAGCCTATTCTCGTGACCAAGACTGAATTGATTACTTAAGGAAATTTTTGTTCGGATTCTTTTATTGAAATAAGGAAAAGTTCTGATAAGAATGTATGCTCAACTGGTTAAGGATTAGTGGAGGATCTGTATTTCTATAGGAGCTACATGAAAGATATGAAAGAACAGATGGAAGTTTCATTTCTGAATTTGTGTGACATAAATGAATTTCGAGGACGGAATTCCTTTAAGGAGGGGAGAATTGTAACACCCCAATTTAGAGGCTAAAATTAATAAATTATAAAGTGGTGGATTTAATTGGTATTTTTAAAAGAAACGGTGGATTAAATTGTAAAATTTTAAAGTTGGCAGATTGTTTTAAGAAATACAGGAAATTCAGTGGTTAAACTCATGATTTGACCATTTTTCTTTAGGAGTTAATATAAACCCCATTTCCCGTGCATTTTTTGCAGAAAATGCTCATAATTCCTCTCCCGATCAACAACTTGCAACTCCGATCTACTCGCCGTCCGACCTCCGATCGACGAGCTAAAACCATCATCGTGTTCATTGTCGACCAAGGAACAAAACCCCTCAAACCTTTCGTCGTGAATCGTCGCCGTTCGTCGTTAATTTCAGTCGGAAGTATCGTCGATAATAACTCGATTTCAGTTGTTTTTTCATCGATTCATGACGATCTGATGATCCGTTTACGACACCTCTCGCACCATCGTGTTCCTTGCATCGTTTTGAGTCTGCCGGTGTCATCCTTGGTCTCCGCCGACGGCGGAGCGTGAGGAGGTGAAGCGGTCAAAGTTTCTGATTCGTTGAAATCGAGCACTCCACCGTTCAAAATTGTGAACCGAGCTTTGTAAGTGTCTCGAAATCGCTTAAAATAAATTTTAAGAATTTTTCCGTGATTTATAGGCTACCAGAAGTGGTCTCACGCGCCCCCAAGCGCCATTGCGCGTGCACGTGAGGAAGGAAAAAATGTCCGGTTTGATCGGTTTTGGAACAGTTTTGACCGGTTCCAACCCGGCCCTACCCGTTGAGCGTTGACCGCAGTTGACCAAAACTTTGACCGGCTTTGACCGAGCATTAAACGACCTTTGACTTTAACCGAGTATACCTATCCTGACATTTTTCAACATTCCAAATCCGATTCCGCAATCCGTTTTTCGAAATTCAGACCCGAAGGCATCGAAATTGGTAGTCAAACCTGTTGACTTTGATTTTGACCGAAAATTCCAAATTTTCGAAAAGTCATTTTTTATGCTTTCGACGTCCTGAATCCGAATCCGAAGTTCGTTTCGCCAAATTCGAACCTGGTAAGTTATTTTTCACTGATTTATCATCCGATTCGATCCGTTTATCTCAATTAAGCTCCGTTTTTTTTATATAATCTTTGTTGATATGGATCCGAGGAAATATTGGAAGATTATTTCAAGATTGAGGGCATTCGAATGGAATATAATGGTCGATCAGTATTGCATAGAAATCGAGGTAATACTTTACTACCTCTTTATGCTTTATGGAATATGTGAATATTGGTAAATGCATGAATAAGATAATGTTGGTCACTTTTGTAGAGTTGATTAATTTCTACACTCGATCTGAATACGGTAAAAAGGGAGCATATGACTTTTATAAGAGATTGAGAGATTGTTAGAATTAAATTACAAGTTTTGTGATTAGTGATAAAGGAATCAACCTTGGATTTGTAACTTATATTTTATATCAACTAAGGTTAAATACGAAAGATACTCAGATAAGAAATTATGAGAATACTCTGGTTGGGTAAAATTATGAAAATACCCTTATGTTGTAGGATGACAAGAATTGTCCATGGAAGTTGGTTAATAACTTTGAAAAGACATATTGATCCGGTAAAAATTATTGATGTGCATAAGAAATGCTAGTTTTTCTTAGGAAATGCGAATAACCGGGTTTTAACCTCAAGAAAGTTTGTGTAAGATATTAGAAGTCTGTTAGGGAATCATTTCAAGATAAGAGAATGTTCGGGAAAGCAATTGACCATGGGATCTCTAAATTATAATTATTTTTGTTAAGAATTAATATCGAAATTATTCGGTTAAGAAATTACGAAAATGCCCTTAAGAGATAAAATAGTCTGAGATGACCCAGAATGAGAAAATACTTTGAAGATTCATACTTAACTCGATTAAGTACGGAATTGATTGTTAAGATCCTGACTTAGTGCGGAAAATTCCTGATATTACGTTTGTAAAATCTGAGAAAGCACTTGACCGAAAATATATGAGTTATGAGTAAATACCTGAAGAACAATTTATCGAGGGTATTCTTTTGTCAGAATTGTTCGAATGGACATAAATAAATGATAAGTTTGAATTTAATAATAATAAGATAGGACGGTAAGAAATGATTGAAATACACTAGATCTGTAAAATGAACAGAATACTCCTGGAATGGAAATGACCAAGAATATCACCAACCTCAGGAATGATTGAATATCCTCGAGATCTGAAATTAATGGAATAAAACTGAGCACCAAAATGACCAAAATACCCTTATGGTCTAGACTAAGTAGATGTTTTGTATTAACTAAGAAATCCAAGTAAATATGGGTGTTATACTACCCTTAAAAGTTATGGAAACAACTTAAGTGAGCCGATCAGCCCCAATGATATGTCAGTACCTGAACGACATAGGTATTACTTGAATGTGTGTTCGTCTTCTCAAGTTTGGCTCGAAGATAATTTTGGAAGTATTCAGCTCAACTCTAGATCTCATTCAGTACTAAGAATGAATATTCATTAGACAAATCAATCATGGAGACCAATTTGAATTGAACAAAAGTACAGTATGTATCTGAAATTCAGAAACGTCTGGATTACCCTGGAAAACTCAGAAGTAACTGGAATGTACTTAACTACTAAATGAATTAATTAACCTCAAGGACTAAGAATTAAGTAAGTGATTTGGATGAGTCTGGAAACATTAATGAACAAACATGATGTAATGTTCTTATGGATCATGAACTACAAATCAAGTACGTCAGCATTTCATGATATCGTGAAGGCGTGAAAATGAAATAAAGAGCACTGGAATATATGTTAATTTCTTTAAGATCTATTCAGTAATGATTCCGAAGGTGATATATGTATAATAATTTTTGGTATTAAAAACTAAATACCCTGGAAGGACAATGAATTGACTAGTCGACAAATATTAGTTCTGGGAACTATTCATTTAAGAGTTGTTCGATAATCCGATCAATTGACATAGACTATAAATATCTTGAACCTTCATTTCTTCTTTATCAGCTCAAGCCATATTCTGAACAACTGGTGAATCCGTCAGTTATTGAACTCTTCCTATAGGGATTCTAAATTCCGACATTCTATCGGTATACTAAAGATCCGTATTTCTCTGCCTGTTAAGATTATCCAGTACTTATAAATAATATCTGTAAACTCTGGTGTGTTCCCTAATCATATAAATATTTTATCTGATTTTAGACTTGAATTCTGTTCTGATACATGACCTGAAATCTGTTATGATATTTGTTCTGAATTCTGTTTTGATTTTCAGATATCTCCGTTCACTGACGTAAAAATGTTTTAATTGGGGGGTATTGTTGAAGGAAGTATTTCTACAGGTTCCTCGGCTTTGTGCTCAGAGCCTTACAGGTTGTGTGGGTTGGGTGTATGGTTCTGGGGAACCTACACAAACAGATTGTGAAAGGATGGGGGTATATATATATATGTTTTAAAAGAGCTGTATCTTTTTACTGGTTTTACGGGAACACACTAGATAACCTATTCTGATCTCCTGAACCTAAACATCCCAAATATTTCCATCTGAACTGAATACTATCTGTTTTACCTACGATATCAATGGACCTCAGATCAGCCAAAGAAATCTGTAAATATCTGAGCCAATAAGGAAATATACGTTTATATGTATCTGAACGTTCTTCAGCATCATCTGGTAGTTCTGTATTACTGAGCTTTCCGTAGCTCACTCTGTTACTCACCTTTTCAGGTTAAAAGAATTGTACCAGTACAACTATCAACATCAGCAAGGGAGATTTTAGGCGTTGCTTACAGCGTATGGTACATATTACTAGGGGGCATGTAATTGAATATTTTTATGTACGAGTCTGAAAATCTGTTTTTTTTATATTGATACATGATTTTATAAGTTTACATGTTCTGATAAAAAGTTTTAAATTTTCCACTATTTTTACGGTGGGTCGCTCCGGTGGCACTAATGTGACTTCTTGGATCGGATCGGGTTACCTGTGTCGGTCTGAGGGGTTTATATTTAGTGGTATCAGAGCTATAGTTTGAGTCAAAAATTTTCATGATAGACCGGCCGGTTGAATGTTAAAATATGTCTGATCAATACATGCTCCTAGACTGTAATCGTATCTCTCTGAGTCGGAACTCTAGGCCTGAGTCCCTATCTGTAACGAGTAAATCGAAGTTTCTATTCATTAAGGTTATACTTGTACAAAAAGGAATACTAGTAACATCTGTCTAAACGCTGTTAAGTACCTCACGAGCCATGTTTGAAATATTCACCTGAGAAATTCTTACTCGACTCCAGAAATAAAATTGGGATATGTTACTCCTCTATGAGCCTATTCTCGTGACCAAGACTGAATTGATTACTCAAGGAAATTTTCGTTCGGATTCTTTTATTGAAATAAAGAAAAGTTCAGATAAGAATGTATGCTCAACTGGTTAAGGATTAGTGGAGGATCTGTATTTCTATAGGAGCTACATGAAAGATATGAAAGAACAGATGGAAGTTTCATTTCTGCATTTCTGTGACATGAATGAATTTCGAGGACGAAATTCTTTTAAGGAGGGGAAAATTGTAACACCCCAATTTAGGGGCTAAAATTAAGAAATTATAAAGTGGTGGATTTAATTGGTATTTTTGAAAGAAACGGTGGATTAAATTGTAAAATTTTAAAGTTGGTAGACTGTTTTAAGAAATATAGGAAATTCAGTGGTTAAACTCATGATTTGACCATTTTTCTTTAGGAGTTAATATAAACCCCATTTCTCGTGCATTTTTTTTACAGAAAATGCTCATAATTCCTCTCCCGATCAACAACTTGCAACTCCGATCTACTCGTCGTCTGACCTCCGATCGACGAGCCAAAACCATCATCGTGTTGGTTTTTTATCGATTCACGACGTTCCAATGATCCGTTTACGACACCTCCCGCACCATCGTGTTCCTTGCATTGTTCCGAGTCTGCCGATGTCATACTTGGTCTCCGCCGACGGCAGCGCGTGAGGAGGTGAAGCGGTCAAAGTTTTTGTTTCGTTGAAATCGAGCACTCCACTATTCAAAATTGTGAACCGAGCTTTGAAAGTGCCTTGAAATCGCTTAAAATAATTTTTAGGAATTTTTTCGTGATTTATAGGCTACCGGAAGTGGTCCCACGCACCCTCCACGCTCCACTGCGCTTGGGGAAAGAAAAAATGACCGGTTTGATCGGTTTTGGAACTGTTTTGACCGGTTTCAACCCGACCCTACCCGTTGAGCGTTGACCGCTATTGACCAAAACTTTGACCGGCTTTGACCGGGCATTAAACGATCTTTGACTTTAAATGACTATACATATCCTGACGTTTTTCAACTTTCCAAATCCGATTCCGTAATCCGTTTTTCGAAATTCAGACCCGAATGCCTCGAAATTGGCAGTCAAACCCGTTGACTTTGATTTTGACCGAAAATTCCAAATTTTTGAAAAGTCAGATTTTATGCTGTCGACGTCCTGAATCCGAATCCAAAGTCCGTTTCGCCAAATTCGAACCTGGTAAGCTATTTTTCACTGATTTATCATCCGATTCGATCTGTTTATCTCAATTAAGCTCCGTTTTTTATATAATCTTTGTTGATATGGATCCGAGGAAATATTGGAAGATGATTTCAAGACTGAGGGCGTTCGGATGAAATATAATGGTCGATCAGTATTGCATAGAAATCGAGGTAATACTTTACTACCTCTTTATGCTTTATGGAATATGTGAATATTGGTAAATGTATGAATAAGATAATGTTGGTCACTTTTCAAGAGTTGATTAATTTCTACACTCGATCTGAATACGGTAAAAAGGGAGTATATGACTTTTATAAGAGATTGAGAGATTGTCAGAATTAAATTACAAGTTTTGTGATTAGTGATAAAGGAATCAACCTTGGATTTGTAACTTATATTTTATATCAACAAAGGTTAAATACGAAAGATACTCAGAATTATTGATGAAAGTACCCTTATGTTGTAGGATGACAAGAATTGTCCATTGAAGTTGGTTAATAACTTTGAAAAGACATATTGATCCGGTAAAAATTATTGATGTGCATAAGAAATGCTAGTTTTTCTTAGGAAATGCAGATAACCGGGTTTTAACCTCAAGAAGGTTTGTGTAAGATACTAGAAGTCTGTTAGGGAATCATTTCAAGATAAGAGAATGTTCGGGAAAACAATTGACCATGGGATCTCTAAATTATAATTATTTTTGTTAAGAAATAATATCGAAATTATTTGGTTAAGAAATTACGAAAATGCCCTTGAGAAATAAAATAGTTCGAGATGACACTGAATGAGAAAATACTTTAAAGATTCATACTTAACTCGATTAAGTACGTAATTGATTGTTAAGATCTTGACTTAGTGCGGAAAATTCCTGATATTACGTTTGTAAAATCTGATAAAGCACTTATCCGAAAATATCTGAGTTATGAGTAAATACCTGAAGAACAATTTATCGAGGTTATTCTTTTTTCAGAATTGTTCGAATGGACAGAAATAAATGATAAGTTTGAATTTAATAATAATAAGATCGGACGGTAAGAAATGATTGAAATACACTGGATCTGTAAAATGACCAGAATACTTTTGGAATGAAAATGACCAAGAATATCACCAACCTCAGGAATGATTGAATATCCTCGAGATCTGAAATTAATAGAATAAAATTGAGCACCAGAATGACCAAAATACCCTTATGGTCTAGACCTAGTAGATGTTTTGGATTAACTAAGAAATCCAAGTAAATATGGGTGTTATACTACCCTTAAAAGTTATGAAAACAACTTAAGTGAGTCGATCAGCCCCAATGATATGTCAGTACCTGAACGACATAGGTATTACTTGAATGTGTGTTCGTCTTCTCAAGTTTGGCTCGAAGATAATTTTGGAAGTATTCAGCTCAACTCTAGATCCCATTCAGTACTAAGAATGGATATTCATTAGACAAATCGATCATGGAGACCAATTTGAATTGAACAAAAGTACAGTATGTATCTGAAATTCAGAAACGTCTGGATTACCCTGGAAAACTCAGAAGTAACTGGAATGTACTTAACTACTAAATGAATTAAGTAACCTCAAGGACTAAGAACTAAGTAAGTGATTTGGATGAGTCTGGAAACATTAATGAACAAACATGATGTAATGTTCTTATGGATCATGAACTATAAAACAAGTGCGTCAGCATTTCATGATATCGTGGAAGTGTGAAAATGAAATAAAGAGCACTGGAATATCTGTTAATTTCTTTAAGATCTATTCAGCAATGATTCCGAAGATGATCTATGTATAAGAATTTTTGGTATTAAAAACTAAATACCCTGGAAGGACAATGAATTGACTAGTCGACAAATATTAGTTCTGGGAACTATTCATCTAAGAGTTGTTCGATATTCTGATCAATCGACATAGACTATAAATATCTTGAACCTTCATTTCTTCTTTATCAGCTCAAGCCATATTCTGAACAACTGATGAATCTGTCAGTTATTGAAATCTTCCTATAGTGATTCTAAATTTTGACATTCTATTGGTATACTAAAGATCCGTATTTCTCTGCCTGTTAAGCTTATCCAGTACTTATAAATAATATCTGTAAACTCTGGTGTGTTCTCTAATCATATAAATATTTTATCTGATTTCCTACTTGAATTATGTTCTGATACATGACCTGAATTTTGTTCTGATTTCTTATCTGGATTCTGTTCTGATATATGTTCTGAATTCTATTTTGATTTTCTGATATCTTCGTTCACTGACGGAAAAATGTTTTAATTGGGGGGTATTGTTGAAGGAAGTATTTCTGCAGGTTCCTCGACTTTGTGTTCAGGGCCTTACAGGTTGTGTGGGTTGGGTGTATGGTTCTAGGGAACCTACACAAATAGATTATGAAAGGATGGGGTTATATATATAAGTTTTAAAAGATATGTATCTTTTTACTAGTTTTTCGGGAACACACTAGATAACCTATTATGATCTCCTGAACCTAAACATCCCAAATATTTCCATCTGAACTGAATACTATCTGTTTTACCTGCGATATCAATGGACCTCAGCTCAGCCAAAGAAATCTGTAAATATCTGAACCAATAAGGAAATGTACGTTTATCTGTATCTGCACGTTCTTCAGCATCATCTGGTAGTTCTGTATTACTGAGCTTTCCGAAGCTCACTCTGTTACTCACCTTTTCAGGTTAAAAGAATTTTACCATGACAACTATCAACATCAGCAAGGGAATTTTTCCGGCGTTGCTTACAGAGTATGGTACATGTTATTAGGGGGCATGTAATTGAATTTTTTTATGTACGAGTCTGAAAAACTGTTTTATTTTTTTATATTGATACATGATTTTATAAGTTTACATGTTCTGATAAAAAGTTTTAAATTTTCCACTATTTTACGGTGGGTCACTCCGGTGGCCCTAATGTGACTTCCTAGATCGGATCGGGTTACCCGTATCGGTCTGAGGAGGTTATATTTAGTGGTATCAGAGCTATGGTTTGAGTAAAAAAATTTCAAGATAAACCGGCTGGTTGAATGTTAAAATATGTCTGATCAATACATGCTCCTAGACTGTAATCGTATCTCTCTGAGTCGGAACTCTAGGGATGAGTCCCTATCTATAACGAGTAAATCGAAGTTTCTATTCATTAAGGTTATACTTGTACAAAAAGGAATACCAGTAACATCTGTCTAAACGCTATTAAGTACCTCACGAGCCGTGTTTGAATTATTCATCTGAGAAATTCTTACTCGACTCCAGAAATGAAATTGGGATATGTTACTCCTCTATGAGCCTATTCTCGTGACCAAGACTGAATTGATTACTCAAGGAAATTTTCGTTCGGATTCTTTTATTGAAATAAAGAAAAGTTCTGATAAGAATGTATGCTCAACTGGTTAAGGATTAGTGGAGGATCTGTATTTCTATAGGAGCTACATGAAAAATATGAAAGAACAGATGGAAGTTTCATTTTTGCATTTCTGTGACATGAATGAATTTCGAGGACGAAATTCTTTTAAGGAGGGGAGAATTGTAATACCCCAATTTAGGGGCTAAAATTAAGAAATTATAAAGTGGTGGATTTAATTGGTATTTTTGAAAGAAACGGTGGATTAAATTGTAAAATTTTAAAGTTGGCAGACTGTTTTAAGAAATATAGGAAATTCATTGGTTAAACTCATGATTTGACCATTTTTATTTAGGTGTTAATATAAACTCCATTTCTCGTGCATTTTTTGCAAAAAATGCTCATAATTCCTCTCCCGATCAACAACTTGCAAGTCCGATCTACTCGCCGTCCGACCTCCGATCGACGAGCCGAAACCATCATCGTGTTCGTTGTCAACCAAGGAACAAAACCCCTCAAACCTTTCGTCGTGAATCATCACCGTTCGTCGTTAATTTCAGTCGGAAGTATCGTCGGTAATAACTCGATTTCAGTTGGTTTTTCATCGATTCACGACGATCCGATGATCCGTTTACGACACCTCCCGCACCATCGTGTTCCTTGCATCGTTCTGAGTCTGCCGGTGTCATCCTTGGTCTCCGCCGACGGCGGCGCGTGAGGAGGTTAAGCGGTCAAAGTTTCTGATTCATTGAAATCGAGCACTCCACCGTTCAAAATTGTGAACCGAGCTTTGTAAGTGCCTCGAAATCGCTTAAAATAATTTTTAGGAATTTTCCGTGATTTATAGGCTGCCGGAAGTGGTCCCACGCGCCCCCAAGGGAAGGAAAAAATGACCGGTTTGATCGGTTTTGGAACTGTTTTGACCGGTTTGATCGGTTCCAACCCGACCCTACCCGTTGAACGTTGACCGCAATTGACCAAAACTTTGACCGGCTTTGATCGTGCATCAAACGACCTTTGACTTTAACCGAGTATACCTATCCTGACATTTTTCAAAGTTCCAAATCCGATTCCGTAATCCGTTTTTCGAAATTCAGACCCTAAGGCCTCAAAATTGGCAGTCAAACCCGTTGACTTTGACTTTGACCAAAAATTCCAAATTTTCGAAAAGTCATATTTTATGCTTTCGACGTCCTGAATCCGAATCCGAAGTTCGTTTCGCAAAATTCGAACCTGGTAAGCTGTTTTTCACTGATTTATCATCCGATTCGATCTGTTTATCTCAATTAAGCTCCGTTTTTTATATAATCTTTGTTGATATGGATCCGAGGAAATATTGGAAGATGATTTCAAGATTGAGGGCGTTCGAATGGAATATAATGGTCGATCAGTATTGCATAGAAATCGAGGTAATACTTTACTACCTCTTTATGCTTTATGGAATATGTGAATATTGGTAAATGCATGAATAAGATAATGTTGGTCACTTTTGTAGAGTTGATTAATTTCTACACTCGATCTGAATACGGTAAAAAGGGAGCATATGACTTTTATAAGAGATTGAGAGATAGTTAGAATTAAATTACAAGTTTTGTGATTAGTGATAAAGGAATCAACCTTGGATTTGTAACTTATATTTTATATCAACTAAGGTTAAATACGAAAGATACTCAGATAAGAAATTATGAGATTACTCTGGTTGGGTAAAATAATGAAAATACCCTTATGTTGTTGGATGACAAGAATTGTCCATGGAAGTTGGTTAATAACTTTGAAAAGACATATTGATCCGGTAAAAATTATTGATGTGCATAAGAAATGCTAGTTTTTCTTAGGAAATGCGGATAACCGGGTTTTAACGTCAAGAAAGTTTGTGTAAGATATTAGAAGTCTGTTAGGGAATCATTTCAAGATAAGAGAATGTTCGAGAAAGCAATTGACCATGGGATCTCTAAATTATAATTATTTTTTTTAAGAATTAATATCGAAATTATTTGGTTAAGAAATTACGAAAATGCCCTTGAGAGATAAAATAGTCTGAGATGACCCTGAATGAAAAAATACTTTAAAGATTCATACTTAACTCGATTAAGTACGGAATTGATTGTTAAGATCCTGACTTAGTGCGGAAAATTCCTGATAATACGTTTGTGAGAAAGCACTTGACCGGAAATATATGAGTTATGAGTAAATACCTGAAGAACAATTTATCGAGGGTATTCTTTTGTCAGAATTGTTCGAATGGATAGAAATAAATGATAAGTTTGAATTTAATAATAATATGATCGGACGGTAAGAAATGATTGAAATACACTGGATCTGTAAAATGACCAGAATACTCCTGGAATGGAAATAACCAAGAATATCACCAACCTCAGGAAAGATTGAATATCCTCAAGATCTGAAATTAATGGAATAAAACTGAGCACCAGAATGACCAAAATACCCTTATGGTCTAGACTAAGTAGATGTTTTAGATTAACTAAGAAATCCAAGTAAATATGGGTGTTATACTACCCTTAAAAGTTATGGAAACAACTTAAGTTAGCCGATCAGCCCCAATGATATGTCAGTACCTGAACGACATAGGTATTACTTGAATGTGTGTTCGTCTTCTCAAGTGTGGCTCGAAGATAATATTTGAAGTATTCAGCTCAACTCTAGATCCCATTTAGTACTAAGAATGTATATTCATTAGACAAATCGATCATGGAGACCAATTTGAATTGAACAAAAGTACAGTATGTATCTGAAATTCAGAAACGTCTGGATTACCTTGGAAAACTTAGAAGTAACTGGAATATACTTAACTACTAAATGAATTAAGTAACCTCAAGGACTAAGAATTAAGTAAGTGATTTGGATGAGTCTGGAAACATTAATGAACAAACATGATGTAATGTTCTTATGGATCATGAACTACAAATCAAGTACGTCAGCATTTCATGATATCGTGGAAGCGTGAAAATGAAATAAAAAGTACTGGAATATCTGTTAATTTCCTTAAGATCTATTCAGCAATGATTCCGAAGGTGATCTATGTATAAGAATTTTTGGAATTAAAAACTAAATACCCTGGAAGGACAATGAATTGACTAGTCGACAAATATTAGTTCTGGGAACTATTCATCTGAGAGTTGTTCGATAATCCGATCAATCGATATAGACTATAAATATCTTGAACCTTCATTTCTTCTTTATCAGCTCAAGCCATATTCTGAACAATTGATGAATCCGTTAGTTATTGAACTCTTCCTATAGGGATTCTAAATTCTGACATTCTATCGGTATACTAAAGATCCGTATTTCTCTGCCTGTTAAGATTATCCAGTACTTATAAATAATATTTCTAAACTCTGGTGTGTTCCCTAATCATATAAATATTTTATTTGATTTTCGACTTGAATTCTGTTCTGATACATGACCTGAATTCTGTTCTGATTTCTGATCTGGATTCTGTTATGATATCTGTTCTGAATTCTGTTTTGATTTTTTGATATCTTCGTTCACTGACGGAAAAATGTTTTAATTGGGGGGTATTATTGAAGGAAGTATTTCTGCAAGTTCCTCGTCTTTGTGCTCAGGGCCTTACAGGTTGTGTGGGTTGGGTGTATGGTTCTGGGGAACCTACACAAACAGATTGTGAAAGAATGGGGGTATATATATATATGTTTTAAAAGATCTGTATATTTTTACTAGTTTTATAGGAACACACTAGATAACCTATTCTGATCTCCTGAACTTAAACATCCCAAATATTTCCATCTTAACTGAATACTATCTATTTTACCTGCGATATCAATGGACCTCAGCTCAGCCAAAGAAATCTGTAAATATCTGAACCAATAAGGAAATGCATGTTTATCTGTATCTGAACGTTCTTCAGCATCATCTGGTAGTTTTGTATTATTGAGCTTTCCAAAGCTCACTCTGTTACTCACCTTTTCAGGTTAAAAGAATTGTACCAGTACAACTATCAACATCAGCAAGGGAGTTTTTCCGGCGTTGCTTATAGAGTATGGTATATGTTATTAGGGGGCATGTAATTGAATTTCTTTTATGTACGAGTCTGAAAATCTATTTTATTTTTTTATATTGATACATCATTTTATAAGTTTACATGTTCTGATAAAAAGTTTTAAATTTTCTGCTATTTTTACGGTGGGTCACTCCGGTGGCCCTAATGTGACTTTCTGGATCAGATCGGATTACCCGCATCGGTGTGAGGGGATTACAGGACCATTGTTAATCCCTCGACTCTTGGCATGCCAACTATATCTCTAGATCTCATAACACAAAACATGGGAATTATCTTTATATCATTTCACATATTCTTATCACATAGGCACATAGCTTCTTATCACATTTCATATGATCACATAGTTGCGTAGTTCACTTCCATATAATTCACATGTCACATATACCTTTTCTCATATTCCTGTCATTCATAATCACATATACATGTGCTCATATCATTTCTCATTTAATCACATAGCTTATTTCACGTTTCATACAATTTCATATTCCTTTATCACTTGACTTGTTTCTTGTTTTTATATCTTCTCGTATACATATAAAATACATATTTTCCCATCTTAAAACTTATATTAAACATGCATGCAATCTTATTACTTATTATTAATTAACTCAAATAATATTCCTATATTGTTTCCTAAATCGTTATCATATAACACATAAATGCACATCGCATAATATGTAATGCAAGCATGGCACATTCACATAGTACACAATCCTAATCATGCTTCGACTCATGCTATCATATATTCAAAATATCGGGAACGGACTTATCACAAGTCTAATTCCCATTTAGAAATACATATATTCCAATAGTATGCACTCACCTTTGCCTCACTAAGTTCCAATCCTCTTTTATGATTCATTTCTTTCGATCGAATCTTAACCTGATAGTCGTCCCGGAACTTGTTCGTGCTCGATATCTACATAATTATACATTGATACATATCAGTGTCCAATTGAGGTATTCTAATCTATCATTTCATAGACCAAAAGAAAGGTCTAATTCTATTTCCCCTTGAAGTGCATCGGTACATTCTACAGTGTATCAATGCATCTCTTAACATGTGTATCGATGCACTACCCATGCATCTGTACACAAATCACCTTCGATGTTTTAATCTTAAGGGGGAGCATCGATGCACTATTTGCATTCGATGTTTATTTATTTGAGAGTGTATCGATACACATTGAAGATACATCGATGCACACAACCCAAAAATTACATTTTGAGCCCGAAAATTCTTACTTTGTCCTCAAATTCTACTTATTAACCCCTCCTTATGCCTTAAAACTTATCTATACATGTGTAAACCTTCTTATAACACTATAACACTTCACTATCCCTCATAATTCACCATAATTCTTGAATCAAAGAATTTCATCAAATTTTCCATGTGTTCTTAATTCAATTATATCACCTCTAACTTCTTAATTAACCCTTTGACAAGTCAAATCTAACTTCAAATTCTACTTATAAACTCTTTTCCAAAATTTCATTTAAAAAGTTCTAATCTTTAATCTCTCTTAACTCCTTCATCTTATGGTTTTAAGACAAATTAAGCTTTCCTTAAGCTTAAGTATCATCTCAAGAATTAAACCCAACTTCAAATTGAAAGGAAACAATCAATTGACATAATCTTACCTTACCAATGGAGCCACGGGAAGAAAGGAAGAAGAATGCCAAGCATCTCCAGAGTCTTCTGATTTTTCTTCTCCTCTCCACGTGTCTACTTCTTTTATAAGGGAAAATAAAAAAATTTCTTTGTCAAATGATCATTATACCCCTTATTCCATCAGTTTTTTACTGAACAATAAAAAAATATTTCAAATCTTTCAAAATCAGACTTCGAATTTTCAAAACTTCCATTTTAGTCACTTGCTATAGTTTTGGGATGTTACACCTAGATTTCTCAGTAGTATACTTTGGACAATTGGAACAGAGACATACAAAGTATAATTATTCATAAGTATATCTTTGATATGGAATTCAAGAAAGCTCTTTGAAAAAAACATTTTGAATACAATAAATAAGATTCCTGTTAATAAGTTAGCACTATTAGTATTGCCTCACTAAGTCATTGACTTAGCGTGTGTTTTCTCGCGCGTAGGTTTGAAGAAAGCTGATGATTGATTTGGGGTTGAGGATAGCATACACTTCTGAAGATCAACTCAATACAAATTAAATGTAGGTTTTGTTTATTTTGTAAACTGTTGGCATGCATTATACATTTAATTTGAAATGCTCTGGTCGATTTTGTAAACTCTTACTTTTGGGTTATCTATGTAAATTATTAAGATTTTATGTGAAATGATTTTATATTTGGAATGGTATTATTTTCTTTATCATTATTGGAACAATAAGTTTTAAAAATTATACATATTTTTGAATTTCGTATATTTGAAAAGTCAAATATGACACCTCGGATTCGTATCTGGGTCGGGTACGAGTCAAGGGTGTTACACTTACCCTCAGATTAATAAAAAAAGAGTTTTTGTCCTAAAATAAAAACATTGACGATCAAAATATTAAAAAAAACTAGGGATAAAGCGATTTTTTAGTCAAACATTAATTTTTTCCCTAAAAATAAAATGTTATACGATCCAAATGACTATTTAATTGATCGTTAGATGTATTTTCTGGGTAAACTACGTGTTTATTACATAAACTATCAGTTTTTATCAGTTTTAGTACCTAAACTTTCATTGTTTTCAAAATCATACCTAATGTTTAGTTTTTGTTTCATTTTAATATCATGTCGTTAAAAACTTATCGCGTTTAGTACCTATACTATCAGATTTAGTCCGTTTTAGTACCTAAACTTTCAAAAAAATTTCAAAATTTAGCTTTAAATTTTTATCGGTGTACTAAAATGTAGAAAAAATTAAACATAGATATGATTTTGAAAAAAAAAATTAAAATTTAAGTACTAAAATGAATCAAAACTGATAGTTTAGGTACTAAGTAGTTTACCTTTTTTTTTTGATATTGTCGTTTCTGAATATTCACAGTTTATGGAGAAAGATATTCTCACGCGTAACCAACTTATCTCCGTTACCAAACAGTTAAATTATCTCCCACTTTTACTTCCTTTTTTATTTTTATTTTTGTCCTCCATTTTTCTCTGCAACCAAAGCAAGTTGCCAACTCAGAGTCTCAGTCCACCGTTCACCGGCGGTAATTTTGAAACCATGGAATCGTACTCGAGTCCTACCTTAACTCAGTGCGATTAGATATTGGTTGAGCAACAAGTCTACAACATGCCTCACAATTCCTAATCCTTCATGTAAATCCTAAAACCCTAAATATTAGTAACTTTTTTTCTTATTTGAATTTAAATTCAGCTTTTTTTTAGGTTGGAGCTTCAACGAGAAAATCATTTGGAGTACTTAACGAATGGATTAAAGCAGCTCGATCCTTCTTTCTGCGTACTGGATGCCAAGTAAATGTAAGTTGTTTTTAGCTTTTTTAAGCTGTACTTTAACTTATTAAAATTAGAATGAATTTTTAAACTTTTAATTGCTTAATTTGCAGTCACCCTTGGATTTGTTATTGGATACTTCATTCGATTGCTTTAATGAACGAGTTTGTAGATCCTGAATTGGAAGATAATACTATTTATTTTCTTAGCCGTTGTCAGGTAGTAAAGTTTATAAAAGTTTGAATTATACATATGTATGATTATATCAATTGGAACAAAACATCATTTTATGTGAAATAATCACTTTAGCCATTTTTTTTCTTTTTGAAGAGTGATTGATGTTACTAAGTTAGTAGGATATGGTCTTAAATGGAACATATATTCACTATGATTCACATGGCTGATCTAATGAATCAGGAAATGCTTAGTATGTTGTAGTTGTTAGTTGGAAGATTAAAGCTAGTATTGCAA
This sequence comes from Hibiscus syriacus, assembly GCF_006381635.1. NCBI lineage: Eukaryota > Viridiplantae > Streptophyta > Magnoliopsida > Malvales > Malvaceae > Hibiscus > Hibiscus syriacus. Next base: position 1,135,001 of record NW_024063196.1, read on the forward strand.
GATTGTAGATGGTTGCATTTATTTTGTTTGATAGTTTAGTTGATTTATTTCTATTCCTATATCTTACTACATGGTACTTCTCTTGGTTGGATATATGGTTTCCTTATATGGGAGAAATGCATTATTTAAGGGAAGTTTTGTGCTTATGTACATTGATTGATTTGCCCTTGTGTTTGTGCTTGTGCTTGTGCCCTACTCCATTTTTTACTTAGAGCATGTTACTCACCAGTTGGTGCCGATGGTGCTCAAACCTCATCAGGCACCAACTAGTTATGTTGATCTAGCTCTTCATTGTTCTTGAAATAATCATATCCGAAATTGGTGTGTGACACATTGGTATGAGAATATGACCTCTAGGGATCCTCCAAGAAAAATACCCGACTATACACGTGTCAGGCAATACCCATATAGCATTATCCAACACACACTCGAGTCTGAGTAAAACATAGCCAACTAGCTTTGGTGCTTGAGCACCATCTGCATTTGGTTTCTATCTTTCTTTCTTTTTTTTTGAATGGTTATCTAACACTTTGAATATTTTTTCTTAATTTTTACATCCTAATGGTGGTTATGGTGGTGGACCTGGACAGGCAAGTAAATTTTGGATATGATCATTGTTAAACTCTAACATACCGACAGTAATAAGTGGTGGTGTCCTATTTTTGACTGATTCCTTTTTATATGAAGCATTCTATCCTATTTTGTTTGAGTTTCCTTTTACTGCCTTTGAAGCTGTGCCAATTTTAATTGTATATGAGAAAACTAATCGACTCTATCATTTAATTTTCCAGATGCCTAATCTTTCAACAACATATGATGCAGTCAATTCACTTGTTACTTTGGGCAGTGACAAAGTGTTGTGATCAATTAATAGGTGGTTTATGCAACAAGTGTATTTTGAAGTTTTTATTAAAAGCTATTTAACAGAAATTTATAATTTCCTTCAGAGAAAAGCTCTACTCATTTATGCGGCAAATGGAAGATGATAGTGGGGGTTTCAGGTTTAACACATTTCATCTTTTTTCAAGTTTGAAACCACTTTCTAACAGATTTATTGTAATTTGCTTTTGTCTTTGAAGTTACTTTGTTAAGAATGATTTTGTATTTGGAGGTTAATGTTCTTTACAGTTGAATCTACTTACATTTAAGTACATGGCATCAAGTTCTTACTATGAGGAAAATGCAACTTTTTCCTATCCTTTTCCTTGAAACATTGTTCATATTGTAATTTTAAGCATTATTGATCATTTCTTTCACAGAATGCATGATGGTGGAGAAATTGACGTTCGAGCATGTTATACAGCCATCTCAGTATGTATGCAGTGATGCTGAAAAGTTAATACTATCACTATTTTGTTTGGAAAACTCCTATAATTGTTGTAGATCTATTGTTTCCTTTGGGTTGCATATATGTAACTTGTTTCTGTTTATAAATTATATGCCACTTTTTTCAATGTTATTATGTCTTTGCGGTAAGTCAGCATCTTTTCTTGACCAGGTTGCAAGTCTTTTGAATATTTTGGATGATGAACTTGGTTAAAATGTTGGAAATTACATTTAAGGTAAGTTTCTAGCTTCCACTTCTTATAGAGGTACTATTTACGGTAGCTAATTTTTTTTTCTCTTTCTTCGTCTTAAAATCTGTTTTAGGTTTAATTGTTTTGCATGTCCATTTTCTATGTTTTGTTGCTGCTAGAAAGAGCATTTATTGATGTGGCATGCGTAAAATTTGTTAAACCTTCATCTTAGGTGCTTCAAGGTTGGAAGCTCTACTCATATGCCTCATTCTCCAGTACCAATGCTTTATCTGAACATCTCAGGAAAGAATCAATGGGTTGGATCTCATAATCTTTAATAGTGCAAAGAGAGACCAGAACCTCAATGTGTTTTTATTGTGCTTCGTTTAGGATGAATAATACTGTTATTACCTATATGAATTATAGAAATGAGTTGTCAATCCCTTAAGTTAAGAGATTCTGTAATTATTTTCTATTTTTTAATCCCTTATTTCAAGGGATTACATCTCCTAGGATTAGTTTCCTTTCTTAGAGTTTCCTAGTTTAGAGGCATAATTTGTATATAAATATGTAATATGTTCTACTGAATGTACATAAGAATAAAAATAACAGACTTGTGTTTTCTACAGTCTGTTTTCTACACAGTCTGTTTTCTACATGGTATCAGGTTAGAGCGATCAATCTGATTTCCGCTTTTCTTTAAATCAATTCATATTCAACTCTATTTTTTTTATGGCTAATCTGGATCCCTCAGCATCCGAAATCACTTCCCAGACCAACCCCTCTCAATCTGATTTTCAGATTTTAGATTTCAAATTTTCAAAGCAACAGAGGAAAAATCGCCTTTGGTGTGAACATTGTAAGAAGCCAGGCCATATGATAGATCAATGTTGGAAGCTGCACGGAAAACCAGCCGATTGGCAGCCCACACGGTCCAGGTTTCAAAAGGAGCCTCATATTGCCTCTCAAGATGATTCCTCAAGCAGTTTTAGCAAGAAACAGATGGAGGAACTGTAGTAAAATTTGAGTAGTATAACAACCAAGCCTACAAATGTGACTTATACTACCACTGATGGAAATAATCCATATGCTTCCTCGGTACAATGGATAATAGACTCGGGTGCATCAGATCATATGACAGGAAATATTGATCTCTTGGAGGAATATAGTGAAAGAAGCTTACCAGCTTCTATCAAAATAGCAGATTGCTCTCTCACTACATTCAAAGGGAGTAGTTCTATTACATTAAACAAAAATCTACTACTTCATAATGTCCTCTATGTTCTTAGACTTGCATGCAATCTGTTGTCAGTCAGCAAATTAATTAAAGATTTTGGTTGTAATGTTGTGTTTGGTACTGGTGGTTGCATTTTTCAGGCACAGGGCTCGAAGAGGGTGATTGGCAGTGCTAGGCTGGGCAAAGTATTGTACACCCTTGGAGGTAAAGCATCTCATAATCATACCTTATCCAATGCTCTTAGGGAACCAATTTTATCTTTTGATCTCAATACCAATAAAATTATGTTATGGCACTCTAGATTAGGTCATCCTAATTTTTTCTATCTTTCCAAAATGTTACCAAACTTATTCATTAATAAAGATCCATCTTTGTTTTCCTGTGAAAATTTTCAAATGGCCAAACACACCAGAAAATCATATATTCCAGCCAAATTTGAACCAACAACACCTTTTTTCATCATCCATAGTGACATTTGGGGCCCTTCTTATGTCAAAAGTATTTTTGGGTATAAGTGGTTTGTGTCTTTTATAGATGATTACTTTAGGACAACATGAGTTTTCTTAATGAGAGAAAAATCTGAGGTTGAGTCTCTCTTTAAAAGTTTTTATCAAAAAGTTGAAACCCAATTTGACACAAAAATCAAAATTCTAAGGAGTGATAATGGGAGTGAGTATTTGAATAAAACCCTTGGGTATTTCTTTAAGGAAAAAGGCATTGTTCACCTTACTTCTTGTGTCAACACACCTCAACAAAACGGGATAGCAGAAAGGAAAAATAGACATCTTCTAGAGGTTACTAGGTCTCTTATGTTTGCTGTTAATGCTCCTAAGTATCTTTGGGGGAAGCTCTTCTTACAGCCACTTACCTCATCAATCGAATGCCAAGTAAGACCTTAGATTTCAAAATTTCTACTAAGGTTCTGTTTCAGCTGTATCCCCATTTTAAACATTTAAACTCAAGTCTTTCTCCTCGGGTGTTTGGGTGTACAGCCTTTGTTCATATCCACAACAGAGGGAAATTAGATACTAAGTCCATAAATTGTGTGTTCTTGGGCTATTCTTCGAGTCAGAAGGGTTACAAGTGTTACTCAGCTTCCAAAAAAAAGACCTATGTCTCCTTTGATGTTACATTTTTTGAAAACCAACCTTATTTTTCAGGAACAAAAATTCAAGGGGAGAGTTACAAGGAATTTCAGCCTGTTTAAACCGATATTTCTTTACAGCCTATCCTTTCCTTACCTATTACTGTCTCTCCAAAGCCGGCTAGCATTGTCCCAGTTCCTAGGGAAGATGATGGGAATAACCTAAATAACTCTGATGAATTACCTTCCTCCTTATCTCAGCACTCTAGTCCGTGCAAAACACCTTCCACCACTACCAAAAATGCACCTAACAATGACCCTGAAACCATAACTCCCCAACCGAAACAACTCAGTGTTTACTCAAGAAAAAGGAAAGATGTTGCTGAAGAAATCAGTCAGCCTAGCATTTGCCAAGAACCAGATTCAGATCTTGTTGCAGCTGAAACAGAAGGTAATGATGGTTACCAAGAGGCTACTACTGTTGATCTTGATGACTTTTCTATTGCTATTAGGAAGGGGGTAAGAAAATGCACTACTCATCCCATAAATAAGTATGTTGCATATGGGAAATTACAGTCTAATTTCAGGGCCTTCACTGCCAGCATTAACACTGTGAAAATCCCAAGAAATGTGACAGAAGCATTTCAATCTCCTGAGTGGAAAAAGGCTGTGGAAGAAGAGATAAAAGCATTGCAAAAGAATAAGACATGGAGTTTGACAGATTTGCCAAAAGGGAAGAGAGCTGTTGGATGCATGTGGATATTCACAGTCAAATATCATTCGGATGGGAGTGTGGAAAGATACAAGGCAAGGCTGGTTGCTAAAGGTTTTTCTCAGTCCTATGGCATCGACTACCAGGAGACTTTTGCACCGGTTGCAAAATTGAATACCATCAGAATATTGTTATTAGTAGCTGTTAACATGGACTGGAAATTGCATCAGTTGGACATAAAGAATGCTTTTCTGAATGGGAACCTTGAAGAAGAGGTATACATGGAGGTCCCCTCCGGATTAGAAGGAAAGGTCACTAAGAAAATTGTGTGCAAGCTCAATAAATCCTTATATGGCTTAAAATAGTCTCCCAGGGCTTGGTTTGATCGATTTGCTAAGGCTATGACACATAATGGTTTCAAACAAAGCCAAGCGGATCACACATTATTCAGAAAAATTACACCGAGTGGTAAGATAACCCTCCTAATTGTCTATGTAGATGATATGATTATAACTGGAAGTGATATATAAGAAATAGAAAAGCTAAAGATGAATCTTGCAAAGGAGTTTGAAACCAAGGATTTAGGGAGTATGAGGTATTTCCTGGGTATGGAAGTTGCAAGGTCCGAGAAAGGACTGGTCATAAACCAGCGTAAGTATGTTTTGGATCTTCTTGCAGAAACTGGGATGCTCGACTGCAAACCAGTTGAAACTCCAATGGAACCAGGCTTGCAATTTTGCAAGGAAAGGACTGGAAATCCAGTAAACAAGGAAACCTACCAAAGGTTATTTGGGAAGTTAATTTACCTTTCACTGACTAGGCCTGATATTGCATACTCAGTGAGCATTGTCAGCCAATATATGAGTGATCATCGAGAAGAACATTTGGAAGCTGTTAACAGAATTTTAAGGTTCTTGAAATTTACCCTAGGAGCTAGACTTATATTTAGAAAAAATCAAGATAGAACAGTGAAGGTTTATACGGATGCAAGCTGGGGAGGTGAATTAACTGATAGAAGGTCAGTTAGTGGCTACTGTACCTACGTTTGGGGTAATTTGGTGACTTGGAGAAGTAAGAAACAAGCTGTTGTCTCTCGAAGTAGTGCTGAGTCAGAGTTTAGAGAAATGGCTCTCGGAATATGTGAAGGAATGTGGATTAAAAGACTGCTCATAGAACTGGACTTAGATGACAAGAAGAATTTTGAGATTTTTAGTGACAGTCAATCAGCTATGAGTATAGCGAAAAACCCAGTGCAGCATGATAGAACGAAACACATTGAGATAGAAAAACATTTTATTTACGAGAAGGTCAACAATGGAGTTGCAAAACTGCAGTACATTCCGACGAAGAAACAGCTGGCAGATATCTTCACCAAAGCCCTTCCACGAGTGACTTTTGATGAGATGTCTTTCAAACTGGGTCAATACAACATATATACACCAGTTTGAGGGGGAGTGTAGGAATTATAGAAATGAGTTATCAATCCCTTAAGTTAAGAGATTCTGTAATTATTTTCTGTTTTTCAATCCCTTATTTCAAGGGATGACATCTCCTAGGATTAGTTTCCTTTCTTAGAGTTTCCTAGTTTAGAGACATAATTTGTATATAAATATGTAATATGTTCTACTGAATGTACATAAGAATAAAAATAACATACTTGTCTATTTTCTACAGTCTATTTTCTACATTACCAAGGAAAATTCATACTCTCTTAGTGTTTACCAATAGCTGTGTTCTCTGCTCATAGAGTGCTAGTCACTACAAGGGTCCATCCCTCGCAACCTTGAGTACCAAAAAGAAAAACGAAAGCTCTTAGTGTCCTTATTAGTACACCATTGTCACTCTGCTTCAATGGCATCGCTGCACTTGGTCTTTGGCTTATATGTTAAAATAATATCATGGAATGCATTGCCCTTGGTCTGAATGCATATTCTTAATGTATAGGTGAGCTGTGTCTTGATTCCTGTTGTGTTATCCATGTGACTGAAATTGTTTTTTCATCTTTTTGACTTTGCCAGACTTGCGAAGGTGGCATTTCTGGGGAACCTGGTTCTGAAGCTCATGGGGGGGTGTTCTGCCCTCTTTTCACTACTTCTCTCAACTTATAAATTTAATACCTTTCCTTGAAATTTGATTCATTGTTTACTTCTTCATGTATACCATCTACTAATATTTCGCTTTGGAATTGTTGATATCTTGTATGAGAAAGCCTCCTGAAGTTCTGTTAATTTGTTTGTCAGGTACACCTTTTGTGGGTTGGCTACAATGATTCTGATCAACGAGGTCGATCGTCTGGATTTGTCTAGCTTAACTGTAAGGCCATGTCACTGCAATTCGTTAAGTTTATTACCTTCATACAAATTTTGGTGGCATTCTCTAATCCGAGATCTTCTATAGGATTGGGTGGTTTTCCGACAAGGATTAGAGGGTGGATTTCAGGGCAGAACTAATAAACTGGTTGATGGTTGTTACTCATCCTGGCAGGTGGTATTCTATTTCTCTTTTATGTCATTCAGGTTTCGAATGAGTTGCAATAAAAATAACTGAGGGAATCGACCAGGGAGGAATATTTGTTAAAAAGAATAAATTCTACTAGAGGAGAAAAATCAATACCATTGGGAGATGGAGAAGATAGTGGTCCAGAAAGCCCGCAAACTACATCGTCATCAGATTCTAGAGGAGAATAAGGTTTGGTTGAGGATTTATCTGAAGGTAGTAGCCATACGAGAAAGGAGGTACGTCGACTCTTTTTCTTGGTTTCCTTGCAATTCATGAGAGCTTTATTTTAATATAACTTCTTTCTTTTTCGACAGATTAACATGATATTTCATTTTTTGGTTTCCTTGCAATTCATGAGAGCTTTATTTTAATATAACTTCTTTCATTTTCGGCAGATCAACATGATATTTCGTCTCGAGTTAATTTTGACACTGTCGATCCTTATTCTAGTAAGAGGCATTCAAAAGTGGAGCCTCTTTTTAACAGCTTGGCCCTGCAACAGTACATTCTTTTATGCTCACAGGTTTTACATTCAAGCATAATTGATTCAATTAGGGGCTCTAATTGGTCAAAATATGTACTTGGTCCCTGTACTCTGGAAAAGATTTAGTTTCTGCACTTAAAAGGGTGAAGATTAAAGTCCGTTTATTTTTTTTATTTAAAAATTATAGTCCAATCTTTGCCACTGTTAGTATCTTTTTTGTCAAAATTTGTTTGCTTTAAGACATGCTTGCTGAGCTTGTAATGATTTTGCTTCTGAAGCTGCTATGATTACACATGCGTGATGGCAACTTTCTACGAAAAAAACTAATATTGTCTGCGATTGGACTATGATTTTTGAATCGAAAAAGTAAAGGAATTTTTTAAGTTCGGGGACTAAATCCAAAATTTCATTTGTAGTATAGGGATTATCAGGCATAATTGCTCATTTCTAATTTGTCAAAACTTTAGTCCTTGAACATGGAATCAACTTGAGCCTCATTCATATATACCTGTTGTTTGTGAAATCAGTATCTGAATGGTGAACTGAGAGAAACCCGGTAAGTCCAGAGACCATTATCACACATGTTACTTTCTAAGTGGCCTTTCCGTGTGTGAACGTAGTTGGTTGGAAAGCGAGGATTCTCTTCCGTTGCCTCGTGCTGTGTTGGGTCCATACTTGAATCTTCTGGAACCCGTCCATCCTCTCTATAATGTCGTATTAGATCACTACCAGGAAGCACACGAGTTCTTTACGGGATCCTAAGCACATCTTCCTGATTTTTGGGATTTATGGTTTTGGAATGTACGATAGTGACGACCCGATCGACAATTTAACTCATGAAAATAAGAGAAACATATATAATTATGGTTCTTTTTGTTAGTAATGCATTAGAAACAATAAGGCTTTTATCCCACATTGGATAGGAATATACTTTGGGGATATTTAAAGGGGCACCCTTTCCCTTCCATATTAAATCTGGCTAGAGAACTCCCTCACACACGTGCATCGCCGTCCATCCGGCTAGCCGGGTTGGGTCGTGGTAACTATGTGTCTTTGATATGTATCGCGCGCGAATTCTCTTTTTGGAGAAAATTCGTACTATGAGATGGATATTTTTTATCTGAATTGGCATGACAGAATTTTTGGAATTTTATTTTTGTAATTTAACAGCTATTACAACTGGTTTCTCATGTTCATTTTGACTATGAACCTAAATTGGTTTTCATCTAAGTTCGTAGGCAACAACTCTTTATTTTCCAGCTGTTATATCCAGCTAGGCACAAAATTATTACTGTAATATTACAGTCAATAAATCAATATCGTAACTCATGTATTTGTCTCTGTTTCTTGTCTAGAAAATGCACCTATAAATACAGAAGCTTTGTGGCTTTCTCAAATCATATTGATATACACTCTTCTCTCTGCACTCAAAGCATTTCTCTTTTTACAAAAGTTTCTCAAGCTATCTTTTAATTTTCGAAATATTTGTGGTGAAGAGCAGTGCCACTTTTTGTCTACTTAAATCACTTGGGTGTACTAGTTTTTTTAGAGAATGTGCTAGCTTCTATGGCAGTGGATCACCACACCATGATTTATTGTTACAATTTATTTTGTTTATTTATTTTACCAGTTAGTGCTAATGACTTTGTTGTGTAGTTACTATTTACAACAATTTAGAAGCTAATAATTACTGATACTACAAAACAATGCCAAATCCTTTGAGCAAGCTTGTTCTAGACTTTTCCAAGCTTGATGCACTTGACAATTCAAATTACAGTTGATGGTCCCAACGTAGCATCATCTTTTTCGAGTAACATGATCTCGATTATATGTTACTTAAGCCACCCCTTCAACTCATTCCATCATCCTTGGATGTTGTCTTTAATGTCATTGGTGGTGGTTCCACTCCTACTCTCACAAGTCAAGTTCTTCAGTCCGTAGATATTACTACTCCTACCCAAGCATACTTGGAAAAATACGAGAAGGACAACAAAATTGTTCAAGGATTTCTCCTAAATCATATGTCTAACAAACTGTTTGATATGTTTCTGAAGGAGAAAAGCTAAAAGCGATATGAGACACTTTGGAAAAGAAGTATAGAGCTGACGACGCTGACATGAAGAAATATATTGTTGGTGAATGGCTAAAATTCTAGAAGACGAATGACAAACTGTTGGAAATCCTAGAATTAAGGGACTGAATCTTCTTCCTTATTTTTAGGAGTTAACTTAGTGTAAATATGTCTCTAATTGTAGTTCCTAATTTTTAGGGATTCTTTCCTATTTTTTTCACTAATTCTTACTTTAAAAGATGTAATATGCTGTTAGAGAAATATCAGAATCATTTTTCTCAAATCTGTTCATGGTATCAGAGTTGTAGGGATATTTATGATCTATTCTACTTCTTTATTTTTCTTATGTGTCTTGTTTTTCTATCATGGCAAACACTGGAAATATTTCTGATTCTGAGACTTCACAAGTAACTCAAAATGTCAACCAAGCACTATCTCATAGTGATGTTAATTCGTCCCTCATAATCACTAATCATCGATTAGATGGGAAGAATTTTTTACAGTGGTCCCAATCAGTACTCATGGTGATTCGAGGTCGTGGGAAACTAGGATATATCAGTGGAGAAATTCCACGTCCTCACCTTACTGATCCTACATATGCTACGTGGAAACTCAATAATTCTATTGTCATGGTCTGGCTGATCAACTCCATGGAGAGTCACATAAGCCGAACCTACCTCTTGTTCAAGACTGCAAAAGAAATATGGGATGCAGTCAAGGAGAACTATTCTGATCTAGGAAATGCTTCTCAAGTTTTTGAAATCAAGCTAAAATTAAAAGACATTCAGCAAGGAACTCTTGAAGTTACACAGTACTACAACAACTTAAAAGCCTTATGATAGGAACTCGATATGTACTATGAAGTGGACTGGGGTGAAGGCTTGAAGCACACCAAGTTCATGTTACATCTCAATAAAAAATGACTCTATGAGTTCCTAGCAGGGCTGAACCGAGACTTGGACGAAGTTCGTGGTTGTATTCTGGGTATGACCCCTCTTCCAACCATTGGAGAAGCATTTGCAGAGGTTCGGAGAGAAGAAAATCGTCACCGAGTAATGATGGGAGATTCCAAGGAACCAAAACCTGTGACCAATTATGGTCATAGTCCTACTGAACCATCTGCCCTGGTCTCAAGGGGCCCTCAATCTCAAAAAATTTGAGCAGGGAATGATTTGAAACTAAGTCGCTCAGGAGATCGACTGTGGTGTAGCTATTGTAACCGTACCGGCCACACAAAGGAAAAATGTTTCAAGCTCCACGGTTATCCCGGTACAACAAAAATTCATAAGGAAAATAAGGCTCTTTTATCCTTGGGCAGCTCATCCACTACAACCCCTGTACCTACTGAAGCCGTTCAGGATGTTCACCTAACAAAGTCCCAACTTGAAACTCTTCACAAGTTACTCGGTGCACCAATAAGCCATGGTTCCTTGGCTATTCAAGGTATTGCTTTTAATATTACTTCTGAATATATTAACCATCCATTCTGGATTCTAGATTCGGGAGCATCCGATCACATGATAGGTAATTTATCATTATTCCATACGTATGTCCCCTGCCACAACCAATCTCGAATTCGGATAGTTGATGGTTCATACTCATCTATTGCTAGAATTGGGGCTGTTCGACTCACTAAGGACTTCTCACTCGAGAAAGTTCTTCATGTCCCGATTTTATCTTGTAATTTACTGTCAGTAAGTAAACTTACTGAAGACAAGGTTGTTTGTGCTGAATGTTTTGCTGATGGTTATATTATACAGGAACAGAAATCGAGGAGGATGATTGGCACTGCTAAGGTTGATGATAGACTCTATATTTGGGATGACTACAAGAACAAGAATAAAAAATAGTATTTGCTCTCTCTACTTCAAACGAGGACACTATCATGATGTGGCATCGTAGGTTAGGACATCCAAATTTCCTGTATTTGAAGCATTTTCTCCCTATGTTATTTCATAATAAAAAAATCAATTCCCTGAAATATAAAATCTGTCAATTATCAAAACATACTCGTGTTCCTTATCCTTTGAAGCCTTATATACAATCCAAACCTTTCTCTTTGATTCATAGTGACCTATGGGGGCCAAGTCATGTTAAAAACATCACGGGGGCTAGGTGGTTCATAACATTTATTGATGACCATACTAGAGTATATTGGGTTTACCTTCTAAAAGAAGAAACAGAAACACCAAAGGTATTCTAGAATTTCCACTCCATGATCCAAACCCAATTTGACTCAAATATACACATGCTCCGCACTGATAATGGAAGGGAGTATTTCAATTCTGTTTTAAGCCCTTATCTCTCTGAACAAGGCATTATTCATCAAAGCTCTTGTCTAGACACACCTCAACAAAATAGGATCTCAGAAAGAAAAAATAGACATATACTAGCTATTGCTCGAGCCTTAATGTTTACCATGAAAGTTCTAAAATACCTATGGGGGGAGGTTGTCCTTACTGCATGTTATTTAATAAACCGTATGCACTCTAGAGTTCTTAATCTCCAAACTCCTTTACATGTCCTACAAAAAAACTTTCCCCTGTTTCGTGTTCCTATCCTACCAGCCAAGATATTTGGTTGTAAAGCCTTTGTACATAATCACCAACCTAATCAATCCAAACTTGATCCTCGAGCACACCTATGCGTCTTTGTTTGCTACTCATCCACACAAAAAGAATACAAATGTTACTCACCTATCTTGCGTCGCATATTTGTCTCTCGTGATGTCACATTTTTTGAAACCAACCCGTATTTTTCTGCAACTCATCTTAAGGGGGAGACTCTTAGTGAAAATGAGACTCTTCATACTCTTCTTATTATACCCCTAAGCCTATCCTTAATACCACTGCCACACAAAATTCTAAGGGTAACCCTGTCCTCATAACACCAAATTTGAGTGTTCCACTGGAGAGAAATGAATTTTCCAGCGATGAAATCCCCATTGGAAGTAAGCTTCAACAACCTAATCCTTCTGAGAAACCCCAGCTACGGCCTCCAGAAATCATTATTTATTCTCGGAAACATTTTCCTCCTAAAAACGACACAGCAGCAGTGCCAAATTCATCCAACTCCGAGGACTGTACTGTTTCAGACCAGTCTCCTGGTTCGTCGGATATGGATCTTCCTATCGCTGTTCGTAAAGGCACAAGAGCTTGTACTCAGCATCCAATCTCTCGGTTTGTATCCTATGGAAATTTATCTAAAGCTTACAAAACTTTTGTAACTAATATTGACAGTGTAAAGACTCCAAGAAATGTGAAAGAGGCTTTAGAATCAACTGAATGGAGACATGTTGTTTTTGAAGAAATGAACGCTCTCAAAAATAATGGGACATGGAAAGTTACAGATCTGCCAGAAGGGAAGAAAACCGTGGGTTGTAAATGGATTTTCACCACAAAAATCAAGTCTGATGGGAGTATTGATTGGTACAAGGCCCGGCTTGTGGCAAGAGGCTTTACTCAAACCTATGGTCTCGATTATGATGAGACGTTTGCCCCCGTTGCAAAGCTGAATATTGTTCGAGTGCTACTTTCCTTAGCTGTCAACCTTGATTGGCCCTTAACACAACTTGATGTAAAAAATGCATTCCTCAATGGAGACTTGAGCGAGGAAGTATACATGGACTTTCCACCAGGCTTTGAAGAAGAAAAAGGGCGAGAATGTAGATTAAAGAAGTAATTATACGGACTAAAACAATCCCCAAGAGCTTGGTTCAGCCGGTTTGCCAAGGCTATGACTAGCAGGAATTACACCCAGGGGCAAGCAGATCATACACTATTTTACAAACACTTTGGAAATGGGAATTACTCTATTCTTATCTTCTATGTTGATGATATTATTCTAACAGGGGATGATTCGAGTGAGCTATTGAAACTAAAAGACTTCCTCAGCACAAAATTTGAGCTTAAAGATTTGGGGAATCTCAAATACTTCCTTGGCATGGAAATAGCACGGACTCGGACAAGCATTTCTATTTCCCAACGAAAGTATGTTCTTGATTTATTGGCTGAAACTGGCATGCTAGGTTGTAAACCTGCCGAGACCCCAATGGAGTTCAATTCTAAGCTAGACAATGATGATGATGGGGAAAAAGTAGACAGGGGGAGATATCAGTGACTCGTGGGAAAACTAATTTATCTATCTCACACCCGACCTGATATTGCATTCGGTGTGAGTGTCATCAGTCAGTATATGCATGCTCCAAAGGAAAAACATTTGGAGGAGGTTTACAGGATGCTAAGGTATTTGAAAGGAACACCGGGTAAAGGTCTTCATTTCAAGAAAAACACTAGTCGTGACATAGAACTTTACACTGATGCTGATTGGGCAGGATCAGTGAGTGACAGCCGATCTAAAAGTGGTTATTGTAGCTATGTGTGGGGCAATCTTGTGACATAGAGAAGTAAAAAAATAGTCCGTTGTGGCTCGTAGCAGTGCAGAGGCAGAATATCGAGCTTTATCTCATGGTATATGTGAAGGAATTTGGTTACAAAGATTAATGAAGGAACTTAAAGTATCCTATGTTAAACCTATGAAGGTATATTGTGATAATCAAGCTGCTGTCAGTATAGCACATAACCCAGTTCATCACGATCGTACTAAACATGTAGAGATAGATCGTCATTTCATCAGAGAGAAGGTAAATTTAGGAGAAGTTTGTATCACCTATCTTCCTATTAAGCAACAAGTTGCAGACTTGCTAACTAAAAGTTTGAGTAAGAATGTGTTTGAAGATTTTGTTGGCAAGCTGGGATTGATAAATATCTACACACCAGCTTGAGGGGGAGTGTTGGAAATCCTAGAATTAAGGGACTGAATCTTCTTCCTTATTTTTAGGAGTTAACTTAGTGTAAATATGTCTCTAATTGTAGTTCCTAATTTTTAGGGGCTCTTTCTTAATTTTTACACTAATTCTTACTTTAAAAGATGTAATGTGCTGTTAGAGAAATATCAGAATCATTTTTCTCAAATCTATTCATAAACCTATCATGGATCAAGTCCATGACTACGAGAAGATGATGGTTGACATACTCAATGAAGGGATACAAATGTGTGAAGTTTTACAAGCCAATGTTCTTATCAAAAAGCTATCGAAGTGTTGGTTCGACTACCACAATTATTTGAAACACAAGAGTGACATTCCTATAGAAAGTTGGCGGGCCATATAAAGATAGAGGAGGAAAACTTGAAGAATATCCGAAGTGAATGAATAAAAAATGAATAATCCTTTAACCGCAGTTTCTACTGACACATATGTTCGAGAACTAACAAAATGACACATGCAAATGAACAAAGGAACCAAGCATCAGAAAAAGAAAGCAACCATAAAATTCTGAAGAACCATAGACCAATAAGAAAACCAATAAAATAAACCTGCACCGAGAGTCCAAAAACATTGATAACCATGATACTCTTTACTAGAAAAAGGGTCAAGAGAAAATATTATTTTAAATACATCAAAATATAATTAAAAATTAAAGAAATCGAATAATAATAAAATAAATATGGCAGAGAAATGATTGGAAGAGACCATTACCGTCGCCCTGGTGAACTTATGATAATCACGCAAAAGCTTTTATAACTGCAATAATGGTTTTGTTAGATGAGGTTTTTCTACGTTGAGTCGATATTTTAAAAAGGCATAATGCAACAACATAACCCTAACGTTTGACAATATTGTCAAATTTACCCTTATTGTTTTTTGACACATTTGACCACTCAATGTTTCATTTTGTGTCAAAAACACCCTCAGTGGATGGAAACCACTAGTGACGGTCAGCGCCTGATGCTGACCAAGCACATATACGTAGACGAGGATGCTAACGTGACTTGTCCAACTCATATTACATGATGATATGGCATTATCACGTAAGAAATTTTATAAAAATTATTATTATTTATATTTAATGATTTATAACCAATCAAAGAGTGACATGTGCCACTCTCTTATAGGTGTTTCTTTAATGGAACTATTGTATGGGATGGGACTCGAACTTGGGAAAAGGGTTGTGGAGTGGCATATCTTTTGCCTTACTCGGTTAACTAATGAAACAAATCTTAATTAATAGATACTTAAATTTGAATTTGCTGGGAAAAAAATTAAAACACGTGTTTATAATCTAACTTTCCCCTATACATGATTATTCTCAAACTCCTCCCAAAATCTCATTTTCCTTCTACCCAATTTTTCCCAAAATATTAGGTTTATAAACCCTAATATATCAAATTGTTTTCCCTTTGAATTCCATCTCCATTAAATTTGAATCAAGCAGGAATTTCGAATCAATTACACATTTCTCATTCATAGAAAGGTGAATTTAATTTTTCAAACTAACTCATTGAATATTTTGCTTATTTAGGATAAATGTTGATTTTTGAATGGATTTGCTTAAATGTTTGGGTTTGTGCATTTTTTCCGAATTCTTTGTTATATTTTGTTAGATATATATGGGTTTTGTAAACGGGTTGTTCATAACCCTACAATTTTATGCGAATTTATGTTTTGTTTGGGTTTTTTGTTAGGTTATATGTTGGGGTTTAGGGTTTAAGAAGTAGATGGGGATGTTGCAAGTGATATTGAAAGTGATACTAGTACGATAGAAAATGACACTGAGATGTATATAGAAGGTGTAGGTGGGAATGACACTGATTACTATGACAATGAAGACCACGAGAATCTGTTTAGTTTAGATGATGAACATGAAGAAGGTACTAGGAGAAGAGGAATAAATCCTACTTACAACCCACATGCATAAAGTTTTCAATTTTGTTTGGGGATGTTGTTTATAGATGGCAAACAATTCAAAGATGACATCCGTAAATATTCAAGATGCAATAGAAAAGAGTTTAGAGCTATACATTGTGAAATTAATAGGATTAGTTTCAAATGCATTGCATCTAAAAATTGTCCATGGAGAATCTATGTGAGTACAAATAAGATGGCAAGTAGTCTACAAGTGAAGACTTTCATAAATGAACACAATTGCCTTGTTAGTTTTACTAACATGATGGATACTACTAAGATTATTGCATAACATTTTGAGGATACTATTAAAGATCACCGAAAAATGAAGCTTAAAGAGATAAAAAAAGGTGCAATTTGAGATGCATGTAAATGTTAAGCTAAGTAAATGTCAAATGGCAAAGAATTTGGTCACATCAAAGTTAGCTGGAAATTGCAAGGAAGAATTTTCTCAGTTGTGGGATTACGCAAACAAGTTAAAGGGAAAAAAAATCTTGGGAGTACAATAAAGATGAAGTAAATAGGGTGTTAGATAATTCTCCACCTCATTTTAAAAGATTTTATGTATGTTTTTATGCTATGAATAGAGGTTGGAAAAAAGGGTGTAGGCATATCATCGGTCTAGATGGTTGTTTCCTTAAGGACACATTCAAAGGTATATTTTTGTCTGTTGTTGGAAGATATGGAAATGATCAAATATACTCTACTACATGGGCTGTTGTGGAGGGTGAAAAATAGATTCTTGCTTGTTTTCTAAGTCTAGTCACAACAAACGTAGGATTGGATGATGAATTTGGCTACACCATCATTAGTGACCAACACAAGGTAAAAACTTATTTACATTTAATATACATGCTGCTGATTTTTTTTTTGTATCACAATAATTTGTGCTAAACGTTTTTGACAAAGTATAGAGGTTGCTATAAATGATATCCTACCATAAGTAGAAGATAGAAATTGTGATCGACACGTGTTTGCGAATTGGTCTGGAAGGAAGAGAACAAAAGCATATCAATTTGCCTTTTGACAAATTGTTAAGTCCATGACCGAGAAGAAATGTGTGGAGAACAAAGTTACACTATTGATGCTGAAAGTGCTAGTGAAAAAAGAGAAAATGTGGACCAAGGCTTTTCAAAAACTGCATTCTATGTCGGATATAGTCTACAATAATTTGTGTGAGACTTTTAACTTGAGCATTGTTGAGTCAAGGTAAAAGATCATTATTACAATGCTTAAGGAGATTAGAGTGAAGATTATGACAAGAATAGTTGAGAAGATGGGATTTTTAAGTACATGAAAGTACAACTATGGGCACTAATCAATAAAATATTTGACAACATGAAGAATGACAACATTGAATGGAGAATGATTTGAAATAAAGAAAATGGATGTGAGGTTAAGAAAGGAAGGGAACAATACATTGTGAACTTGAATAAAAGAATGTGTACCTATAGAAGGTGGTAACTATGTAGGATTTTTTATCCTCATGCTTGTTGTGCAATATAGAAAACTGGTGGGGACCCAGATGAGTATTTTCATCCTTGTTATCACAAGGACACAGTAAATCATATAAATATGTTTTGCAACCTATTAATAGGCCTCAAGATTGGAAGAAATCTGGAATTGACCCTATTCTTCCACCGGCTGATAGAGATATACCTGGAAAACCTAAGAAAAGTAGAAGGAAGTCAAAAGATGAACAAAAAAAAGTCAAGCATGGACATCTTAGTAGGACTTGTAGAAATTTTGGTGTACAATGTCATGATAAAAAATTATGTACTCAGCTTAAAACTATAAACCATGTAAACTTCATCTATGTGTTTGATTTTGAGTTAAAATATTTCGATTTTTATGTTCCATTTATATGTTTCGATATTTGATACAGGAGAGCAATAAAGATGGTAATTATTTGAGAAGATCAACAAGTACAATGATATCAAACTCTACACATGTATCAAGGAAAGAAAAGAAAAAAAGAAGGTCAATATTGTTCTTGATAGATCAACAAGAAATAGAAGATACCAAAGGATAGACCTCTACAGTAATTTGAGGACTGGGGAGCAGACTTTCTATGTAAGAATAAATCTCTACACAATTTTTTGGCATGAATAATTTATGAATGTTTTAATATTGTTATTTTCTAACAGTCTGGAACAAGTGCACCAAAGAAGAGAAAAAGAGTTGAAGAACCTATGGGCACTCGAGAATCAGTTACACCAAAAAAGAATAAGAACCTATTAATTGTGGATTGTAGTATTTCTTTTTTACTGTGTTGTTGCTTTTTATGCCTAAACCCCAATATTTGACTAACTTGATATGGGATACTTTTTTAGTTAAAGATAGTTTTTGAGTAGCATGGTAAGAAAAGGATAAAAATATTGTCAATCATTTTGTGCACGAAACAAGTTATTTATGGATGAACTTATACTATCAATCATTTTGGATATGACAAACACTGTCAATTATTTTGTGCATAAAACATATTATTTATGGATGAACTTATTAAGTATGTACAATTCTCATATCAGATAATGTAGACAAATAACTAAACTTAATAATTCATTCTAAATAAGTAATTGTCAAACACTTAATCTTTCACATAAACACTTAATAACAAAATTTGAACACTAAATAATAGACATATATAAACACATTTCAACCTATTAATTATGCCTAAGTACTAAACTGCTATTACAAGTACTATTATCACAAAGATATATATGACACACACCATAGAGCAAATGAACATTATCTTATAAAAATCTTTTTGTTTCTTCAATGCTTTAGATTTTCCTTTCAAGCTTTTAATTTTTCGTTTTAATTCATTATCATTGACTTCGCTTTGCACACTTTCATTATCTTTCACTTCGCTTTGCACACTTTCACTCTCTTCCAATGACATACTGTTGATTTGACCAGTAGAAGTACCTCCACAACTTCTAATTTATCTTCTAAGTCTTGTATTCTCATTCGTTAAATTTCGATCACTATCACGTAATTGTCATAGTAAATGATTTGTTCGTTCATGCATGTTGTTATCATACCATTCAAAATACCTACAACCATGCTACAATAAGAGTAAAAACAAATTTTATTATCAATTGGCATATACATTTCTTATTAGAAGTCAACTAACATGATAAAGTATCAAAATTTCTTACCGGAAAATATGAGCAACCATAATACCTTATTATGGGGTTTAAATCACTCTATGAAGTTTCTCTAAGAGCCAATTTATTGTAATAAAACTTTTTGTGTTATCCACCATACACGAAATCTCGTCGAGAAGAACTAAAGATGACTAGAGAATCGAACCTGTCCATTAGAGATTTTCTACCAACCTAAAAACATACAAACAATATTATTTATTAAAATAAATCAATTTTCTTATCCTACATACATCAAAATGTGGATTTCAACAGGCTATCAACAATGTTCCTTATTAGAAACCTAAATAAAAACAAAAAAATACTTTAACAGAATAACCTTAACGAATTCATTTCGAACTAAGCTATACAATAATGTTCAAGGGTTATGGAGAACCCATTCATAAAATCTATAAAACTCATCCGAAACTCGCACAAATCCAAACATTGTAGAAAACTTATTTGAAAGCTCATTCGAAAATTAGGAAAGCAATGGGGAAGATTCGATTCAAAAAAAATAAATTCACCTTCGAAATAAATGATATTGTGGGAATAATTGATTGGAAAATAAGAAAACTCACATTCGTAATCGATTGGAAGTTGCTGCTTCAATGAATTTGAAGAAATTGAGAGGGAAAATGAAACCTTAAACCTTAATATTTTGAGAATTAACGGGTATGGAGAAATGAGATTATGAAAAGATTTTCCTTTTAATAGTTACATTCTACACATGTCATCATCTGATTGGTTGCAAATCATTAAATATTAATAATAATATTTTTTTTATAAAATTTCTTATGTGACATTGTCATGTCATCGTGTACTATGAGTTGGACAAGCCACATCAACATTCCTGTCTACGTGTACGTGTTTGGTCAGCATCAGACGTTGATCGTTATTTAACTAATAATTTTCATCCACCAAAGATGTTTTTTGACACAAAATTAAACGTTGAATGATCAAATATATCAATAAAACAAAAATAATATATTTGATAACACTGTTAAACATTAAGATTATTTTGTTGCATTATGAATTTTAAATATTAACATAAGCCAATCATCTACGCTGGAAGAGAATTATTGAAGCCATTTGTATTGCGGGGATAAGAGAATTCACTCCCTCTCATTTGTCTCCTCATAAATTGACCCGATAAAATTACGACCTGCCCAATAACGATATTTTCACCTACTGAAACAAAAATCTCATCAAAATCTCAAATCACTCGGGTCGGGCCCACTTCAGTTTGCATCGAACTTGACCTTCGTCTTTCTTACTAAAATATATATAGCTCTTTTAATCTGTTTCTCTTATTTTACTCCCATTTTCTTTAAAAAAAAAATAAAAATTTATTAGAATTTATAATATTTGTCGACCAATAATTATCATCGCCAAATCGTCATCTTTAGAGTCGTCTTTGAAGAAGAAGTGGAGAAAGAGAAAGAAGAAGATAATTGAAGGGAGTCTTAAATCGACTTGAGGTTGTGGGGATTGGGATTCGATTTGTTTAATGCAAATTTTGTATTAGTGTTTTCTGATTCAGCTCTGATATGAATCTGCTGAAACCCTAGGTTTGTATCAAACCTGTGAAATAAGTTTATCTTACTTGTATATGTATATATATTTATGAAATTTTAGTTAGTTGTTTTAGATTGATGAACTTTGATTGTGTTTTTACTATTAGATTAGTTGTTCTGTAGTGGAAATGTGGAAGCTTTGCAGAGGTTTTTTTTTAATGCGATGTTATTTTATGGTTGATAGTTAGAATTTGCTGTAATAGCTACAATGATAGTTAGAATTTGCTGTGATAGCTACAATTTAGGCTATTTTTAAATTGTTGTTTAAAATCTGAAAAGAGGAACTAGTTGTTTGTAGTGATTCATAAAATTAATTTTTGTAACGATTGGTGTTAAATTTCCATGTTTTTTATTGGAACTTATTCTTCTATAGCATCTAATAGTTCTGGTTTCTCTAGAAATGTATTTTTTGCTTATTTGTTTTAATTCTTTGAGGGGAAAAAGGGGTTCTGTTTGTAAAGAAAATTAATTCAATTCTTTATTGGGATTTGTACAGGTTAAAACTACCCTACTACCAACTACCTTCCATGCATTGTGATTATTGTTTAGATTTTGACTGCATCTACTAGTTTCGTGCCATACAAAATTTGCTAGTCTTTAGGTTTCAATTTGCCATCTGGGGAAAGTCACTTTTCTCATAGGCTTTTCTAACTAGCCTCTGCTCATTCTTAGTTCACTGACAGAGTACTTGGTGTGATATGCAAGGTCTTCTCTGATATTAACTGGGGTTTGGGTTTAAATTGTTTCTACATACATGAAAACGGACTTGGTAAGCCTATACCTTGATGAAGTCAGTGAACTTGTATACTGCTGCATGTTAAAGAAAAAATATGCTACCTGATTGGAAGAAGCTTCACAATAGATTGACAGTTGAATCTTCAGTTGAATGTGTGCTTTTGTTAATTGGAACATATAGGAGTAAAGAGGGAGGCTGGTAATGATATGCTGTGAAAAGAAGTCATGGAGCATCCCCTAGAGAAACGATTTCCAGTCAATGCGAATGATTATAAGTTATATGAAGAAGTTGGAGAAGGTGTCAGCGCCACTGTGTACAGGGCTTTATGCGTTCCAATTAATGAGATTGTTGCAATCAAGGTTCTTGATTTGGAAAGGTGCAATAATGACCTGGTAAGTACGGTATTTCATAATCTATTGCTTGGGGATTTTATTTACTTATGCATTTCTCTTGCAAGTCCCTGCAACTCTATGGCATAAAGAGTTAACATCAACATAAGATTTCTGCTCTTGAATTATGCAGGATGGCATTCGAAGAGAGGTCCAGACCATGAGTTTGATTGATCACCCAAATTTATTACGGGCACATTGTTCATTTGCTAGCGGTCACAACCTTTGGGTTGTGATGCCATACATGGCTGGGGGATCCTGCCTGCATATAATGAAATCTTCTTATCCTGAAGGTTTTGAAGAGCCTTTCATTGCTACTTTGTTGCGTGAAGTTCTTAAAGCTCTTGTTTATCTTCATGCTCATGGAGACATTCACAGAGATGTGAAGGTTTCTAATTGCCCCTTTTTATTTTTATGTCACGTGTTTTTCTTGTTTACTTATGCAAATATTTTGTTTTCTGACACCAAGCCATTTAGGTTTGGACTGTCTTCAGTAAAGACACAGCTTAAGCTATATTTTTTCAACTATCAAGATGAATAACTTGTGGTTCTTATAATGTAATTGAGAATGTATGAGAACTGCAGGAAAACTTGCATCTTTATTCTGTAGTGAAACCTTATGCTACTGTTAGCATACTATTGAACCCCTTAGGCCCTTTTAGATGGGTGGTGAGGTTAGCCCCAATGAGATTGTATCATGTAGCATTGAGGTTAAAATCAATGGTAGTCTATTAGTTCCGTATTACTTCTTGTTGTTTGGTTGACAAGTAGGATGCCAATTATGCTACATGTATCAATAGCTTAGTGCCTGTTATTTTGTCCTTGTTCGATTTCTTCCTACTCAGGCCCAGGAATTTTCTCATTTATTCTTATCTACATTTATAACTTCTATTTGCAGGCTGGGAATATCCTAATTGATTCTAATGGTACTGTCAAGTTGGCAGACTTTGGAGTATCAGCATGCATGTTTGATACTGGAGACAGACAGCGTTCCAGAAATACTTTTGTTGGAACTCCTTGCTGGTATTTGTTTTCCTTTGGCCCTGCAACCGTCTGAGCTTTTACTTATATATGTATTTTTATTGTTGAAATTCAATTTTCAAGAGTTAATGATGACCACAATGTGTCTCCTTGTTTATATATCAGGATGGCTCCAGAAGTTATGCAGCAATTGCATGGTTATGACTTCAAGTGAGTTGATTACCTCTCTGATTGTACCTTTTCATTTGTTATACCCTTTAAATCACTCTGTTTCCTCTTCTTCTTGTTTACAGAGCAGACATCTGGTCTTTTGGAATAACAGCTCTCGAACTGGCTAATGGCCATGCTCCATTTTCCAAGTATCCACCAATGAAAGTAAATATCGTGGTTGCTTGATAGTTATATCTGTTGATTATTGTATGTATTATGTTACCCTTTTTTAGTTCTTAGTATGGTTGTTTAATCCCATTTCTTCTGCAGGTTTTGTTGATGACCTTGCAAAACGCTCCTCCTGGTCTAGACTATGAAAGGGACAAGAAGTTCTCAAAGGTTTGTGCTCTTCAATTGTGTCTTACGGACTGATATCACTTGTAGTATCTGTTATTAACATTGTGAGAGCTTTATAATTCTCTAGTCTTTCAAGGAGTTGGTAGCTGCTTGCTTGGTGAAGGACCCAAAGAAACGTCCAACTTCAGAGAAGCTTCTGAAGCACCATTTTTTTAAGCATGCACGCTCATATGATTATCTAGATCGTGCCATTCTTGATGGACTTCCTCCATTAGGTGAACGTTTTAGGGTGCTAAAGGTCTCTTACTTGCCCATTTTGTTTAACTTATGACATCAGTAGATGAGGAACTAATTTGGAACCCTGATCTGGTCCTCTATGTTTCAGACAAAAGAAGCTGATCTTCTTGTACAGAATAAAGCTCTCTATGAGGACAAGGAGCAATTATCACAGGTCAATAATGGAGCTTTTCACATTCCTCAACAAGAGCTGATAGTGCTAGCTTCTTTCCTTCATGTCTTACTAGTATTTTTGTTTTTTTATACTGAGTGGCCTTTTGCTGTCATTCAACATTCATCTCAGTACTTAAAGATTAAAAGAAATTATTGTAGCTAGCTTTACTTTGACTAATGAATGCCCATGGTATATAAAAACTACCTGATTACATGGTACCATATAGAATAAGAATTCTTTTCACCTTGCAGCAAGAGTATATAAAAGGGATCAGTGCTTGGAATTTCAACCTAGAGGACTTAAAAAGTCAGGCTGCACTTGTAAGTAGTTTCAGTTCCCCATGCAAGTTTTTGTTATTATTTTTCTGAATGTAGTCCTAGAACTGCTCTATAATCATAATCTCATCGTAATTACTTACTGTTTTACCTGCAGATTCAAGATTATGATGATGCGCCAAATGCAGAAGATCAAGAGGGGAGCAGAAAACAAAGGGAACAGCATGATGTCGTTGGATTATCAGTTGAGAAGATGTCTTCTGAAACTACTAATTCCAATGCTGCAAGAAGCCAGGAGGTACCAGTTATAACCCTAAAATGCTTTCTATATAATTAAGTTGTCAGCCTTTCCATTGTTACTTGATGCTTTGGTTAAGCTTGTACTTCAGATTTACATCCCCTTTTACTTGTTTCAGGTTGGGCTTAATGATCTTCATAATTTGGAGAGTTCACTTGCTTCATTTCCTATTAAGCCACTTCAGGCACTCAAGTATGGCATTTTTATTTCCTATCAAAAAAAAAAAAAGTATGGCATTTTTATGCTTGCATGACATTACTATTCAAACAATTAATTATTATAACATAATTAAGATGACATTTTTATTAGCATTTGTCTCATTCAAAGGACCTCCAAGTCGTAATTGTCTCAAATAGAAAGTAGTGTCTTGTGACAAGTGTCATTTAATTTTAAAATTATCTGCTTTTTTCCATATCCTTCTCATATAGTTTAAGAACATGTGTTATCTATTAGACAAAAAACTATTTTTTTTCCTGAAAAAGGGAAGGTTCCAGTGTAATTGTTTTTGGGTAATTAGTTCCTTTTTTGCAACTTTTTAATTGGTGCAGAGGCTGTTTTGACATTGGTGAAGGTGAGGGTGCAAATGGTCCAAATTGGAAAGATGTTATGCCATTGGAAAGTGATACAAAGTCATCAAGACCCATGGACAAAGATGCTGGAAGACACGAGGGTGAGAATTCCGGACAAAGTGGCTCTTTCACACGTCAGGTTATTCCAGAGCTTAAAAAGTACTTGAGCGGTTCACTAATACCTGATAGTGCCTTTTCTCCTAACAAGGTTACTGGAGATGGGGACAGGTAAGCTTTCTTCTAATGAAGTTACCCTGAACCCTAAACTGTTATCACCAAACATACATTGCTTGAAATGACTTTTTATGAAATATAGGATGTTCTTTCCCCATTATCATGCTCTAGATATGATGAGTTTCTGGATTCTGTGGATTGCAAGTCTAGAGGAATCCTAGATGTATAATGTGGTACACTGGGACTTTTCTATTTGGTTATTGTTCCTATATTCTGCAGTTAAAAGGAACAATTGTCTGTCACCATTACCATTAATTTTACTGGCAAAGATTTGTATGCCAATTTATATTCAATTTTATCAACTTTGTTTTGCAGGGACTTCCCACAGCCTAAATTTCCATCTGAACGCAACTACAGTGGTCCATTGTACCGGCAGAGGAGAGAAGCAAATAACATATCTGGTATATCCTGGTTTTATTACCTTTCATTTCTGCTTAGAAGGGATGCTACTTATTTGT
This sequence comes from Hibiscus syriacus, assembly GCF_006381635.1. Lineage (NCBI taxonomy): Eukaryota > Viridiplantae > Streptophyta > Magnoliopsida > Malvales > Malvaceae > Hibiscus > Hibiscus syriacus. The sequence goes on from NW_024063196.1 coordinate 1,160,971, forward strand.
ACGCAAATGAACTCTGTTTTGTTATCTTTACTTCTTATCAGAGGATGCTTCAGAAGGAGCAGTTGTTCAGCGGGGACGATTTAAGGTGACTTCAGCCGATCTCAGTCCCAAGGTACATTTTCTATGTATTGAAACTTTTACCTCTTTTATGTAAAGAAACTCTGCAGCAGATTGGTTACAATCTTCTACTATTATTATGCTAATAGCCAACAACATGCAAATTTGTACTAATAAACAGTCTGTACTTGAAATATATGGCACAGTTGGCAATTTACTCATATTTGGAGAGTCTATATCTCTCCGTGCCTGTTTTAATTTACCAAGTGAAACTTATCTGTCTTGATAATTATCTACATAACTGACCACCATTTATTAGGCATCATGTAACATACTGACATGCATCTAATGCTATCATCTGTTAATAAATCATACTTCCGCTAAATAGCTATGACTATATTCTAAATGATTCCTCTGCAGACGTTTGTTTCATATCTTTTTTTGTTTCTTTATGTATGGTTGGCTTGTGTTTTTTTTCATATCTTTATGTATGGTTGGCTTGTGTTGCTTATCCATTTTGTGTTCTTACCCTTGTGGATATGTGTAATCTTTTTAAATACAGTTTCTCATGTAAGGCTTCATTGCTTTTGGTCAAGTCTCTCTGATAATATCTGGTTTGCTACCTTTGAAAATTTTGTGGCTTATACCTTTGAACAAGAAGGATGAAACTTAGCAATTTATCATTTAGGCAATGGCTTTGTAACCATTGCCATTATTTTCTCTCATTCAGGGACCTACTAACTGCACGGTTAACCCGGCCACTGGAGGTTCAACCTGTTCAACATCTCCAAACCTTAGAGCAAGTGCAGTTCTCCCATCTCTACAAGGCATTTTGCAACATAACACCATGCAAAGGGTATGTTTTCTTACCTTTCATCTCATGTCATAGAGAGTGCCTATCTTATAAACAAGTTCCTTTGTCAATGATTGTTGACAGGAAGAAATCATTAGACTGATCAAGTATTTGGAGCAAAATTCTAGTAATGCCTCTACACTTTTTTTTTTTGGTGGTTTTGTTTTTTTTTGGGGGGGGAGGAGTGTGTGTTTCTGCTGCTTAATTGTGGAAGAAATTCAGATGTTAAATTCTAAATCTCTTATACAGGTAAGCTTGGGGACTTGTCAGAGGTAGGCACCAATGACCTTTTGCTGGTAATTAATCAACCCTAACTTCTCAGTAACCGTATGACCTTTCTTATGACATGGGTTCCGGGCTACGCCAATGCTGGATTTTTTTCATGCATATTCTCTCATAAAGGCAACCTTTTTTTTTGGTTTAAAAGAGGTCTTGGCCTAGGGATAGGAGAGGAGATTGTGGATTCTGGGATTTGAATCCGAGCGCTGCTAAATACCAGCACTTAAGTGTGATAGAATGAACTGACTGAGTTATGCTCGGGTTCTTGGATATGCATATCATTGTTAAAGATTTTATTTTTCTTAAGTAATAATCAAATTATCTAATTGTATTTCCAGATACCGCCTTCTTCTGCAAGGGAAAGAGAGCTGCAATCTCAGGTTCTTCAGCTGCAGCAGAGGTATGAAATGAAGCACACAGTATGGATTTTCTTTCTTCATGCACATGTTACTTAAAACTTAATTTCTTTTGTCAGTATCGGGAATCTGGTTGAGGAATTGCAGAGACAGAAAATGAAGAACATGCAGGTTTGTGTTTTTTCCTTGAAAGTGTCTGTTTTCGACGTGTCTTGCACATTAAGATATGGGTACGAGACTATGATGATATGATCTCCCAAATAGGAAAAATTTTGGCATACATGTTTCTAACACAGTTGTATTCGACATTCACCCTCGAGTTGGGTTATGTAGGTTTCATGTCCTGAAATTAATGAACTCGAAGGATTTTTCATGAATACCCAATCACTTTTGTTGTTTCAGTCTATGTTACTTGCACGCATGTATGTGTCAAACCCCAGTATCTCAATGTTTTCTAGCTTATCATACCTTCGTTTTCTCGTACTTATTTCCTAATATGTTCTGGATATAAGTGTTACATAATTACTACATAGAAAATGAGGGGTTTTGGTTCACATATTGATTACAATATATATATATGTTAGGATCCACTTACACCCAATCTAAAACTATTTTAGAACCCTATATATATTGGTTAGGATCCACTTACACCCAGTGTAAAATTATTTTAGAACCGTTGGATTGAGGGAGATTAGAGGCTGAGATTAGTTCCTTGTTTTTTTTCTAGTGAATATCTTCTTATTTTCTATTGTTAATCTCAGTCTTTGATTTCCCCTCATCCAACTATCCTAAAAAGGTGTAAAACTTTTTAGTTTTACACTATATAATTAGATCCCAGCCCTACATATATATATATATATATATATATATATATATATATATATCAGTGAGTGGAGATTGAGTTGATTTTCTTGTGTTGCAGTTAGAGAAACAATTAAATAAAGCATTGGCCAACAACAGAAAGTGAAGGGTATGAAACAAACAGACAAATTATAAAGCTTGGTGGTGGTGTTGATCGAACAGCCTCTGATTATATTTTGAGGTCAGTACTTTAGGGTTCATAAAGGTTCCTAAAAGGTGTTTGAGATGAGGTATAGGACTAAGGGTGCCTTGTTTCTTATTTATTGTATTATTTTTTAGTGTACCATATAGTTTAAATATATGGCCGTGTGTTTAAAAGCCCTGTGACGGGACACCCCAATTTTGTGATGCCATAATGCTCGAGTCAGTCATGTAATGTAACTTTGTTGTAATTTATTCACATCCACAGCCACAGCCACAGGATATTGTAATATAATTACAATCTCTTTCCGTTTCTCATGTTCTTCATTTGCTCTTCCGACGCGGAATAAAATTAATAATGTAAGTGGTTGATTTACTTTTGAACTGTAGATGACACGGTTGCATTCTCATAGATTGTACATATTGTCTAATTGTTATCGTCTTTGACGAGGATTTGGTGCGGCTTGGGAGGTTAAGAATGGCATATGACCTTTCGGCACGATCATTGGGTGAATGATGTTGGTTTGCTTAAGGGTATTTGTGTACCTTTGTCGAGTCGCAACGTAAACAATTCGGAAAATGGTAAACGACGCGAGTAATGAGGACTTTGATGGGAATGAAAACGAGATTATCGGTTTTATCAGTCTATAGTGTGTTATTCAAAGGAATAATGATAACCGGTTGCGATGGAAGAGGTGTTTATGTTGCTAGGCTCATGGTTGGTTAGGGATGACAATAGGATAAGTAGGGGTGTTCGTTAACGGCTGCATGACTGCATTTTTGGGTGCTCTGTTGACCCGTGTCTTGTCCCATTAAATCAGGCTACTTGTAAATAGGGGTGTGCAAAATCTTCTTATCCAGTGATTCGATTTGAAAATTTGAATATCCGGGTTTTTTTTTTTCGGATAATCGGATCAGATACTCATCGGATATCTAGATAATTGATCCAAAATTTTGGATATTTAATTTTTTTTGGATGAGATACAAATCTCTATTTCAGGTATTTGTAAATTTTCGATATCCAAATTTTCGGATTGGGTCGGTTATCCGAATTTGCCTACTTATAAGTTGGGTACCCTGTTTTGAGTCACAAGTGTTCGGTTATATTTATTTTGTTTTTTGATTATCTTATTTTTCAAAAGTTCACATGAAAAAAATATAAAATTTAAAAGTTTATAATATATAATCTATCCATAGAATTTAGAAATTTAAATTACATAATGCAAACATAACTTAAAAATCTAGAAAATAGAATTAAAAAAATACAATTAAATTTAGAATGTTATGAGATTAAAAGAAATAATTTGAAATAGCATGAAAAAAATAAAACTTAAGATTTTAGAATGTTAGGATAATTTTTTTTAAATTTTTTTAAAGAATTTAGAAGGTTAGAAAAAATAATTTAAAAAGTTTAAGAATTTAGAATATTCCGAAGTAATTTGAAATTTGAGGATAAAAAAAATTAATATTAAAAAAATATAGAACTAGGTATCTATTGACTTGACGAATTAGAAATTACAACTCATGGCCCGACTTGTGACTCATAAAAAATAGTGGGTTGAGTATCCAATTTGAAAATTCAAGTATTTTAATATATATATATATATATATATATGATTATTTTTATATGGATCAACGTGTTAACATCTGTATATTAAATTGGATAATTTTGAACATACCTTATGAAAAGAAATGGTAGTTTTTACTTTGATTTATTTAATATAACTGTAGTAGATAAATGTTCACATTATGAGCCTATAAAATGACACGATCAAGATTAAGATGATTGTAAGATTGCTCAAAAACTTGGTAATGTAAGGTATATTCTAGATTTGTGAATGAATTTGATTTCGATAGGTAATATGAATTTAAAAGGATACAAATACTCCAGCGAAGATAAAGCTATGAATGTGATAAAAGAGTAGAGAAATGATGTTAAGTTTTATGTTTTATAACGTTGAAAAATTTTAGATAACGCAATTGATGTTTCCTCTTCTGTGTCAAATAATATTGTTACTAGTAAAATGTATGGTCTAAATCAAACAAAAAAAAAAAAAGATTTCTCCATGAATAAGGCAATCGTGGGCACAACAATTCTTAGAAGTAAAAAATAATTACATTTCTTATGCATAATGAATCTAGAAAGAAGAAAAGAGTCAAATTCGTCAAAAAGATAGAATTATCATTTATGGTCGAGATTGTGTTGTGCATGATATTACTCGTAATTATACAATATGAGTAAAGTTTACACTTATGATGACTTTATCGATGTGAGAGCCAAGTTACTTTGTACATTTAAACTTCAGCAACGCTTGGGTTTGATTAACAATCAGTATTGATTAATACACTTTAAGGGGTTTCATCAAGATGCCAATGTTATCGTCGAGATGGAGAATTATCATTTTTTTTGTTAAAGTTTGTATGTTTCATCAAATTTGAGATTTTATCTTGAACTCTTTGTACTTTCAAAATTTGTGTAAAGATGAAGATTGCTAGAGTTTGACTCGAATTCAATATAATTAAAATTAAAAAATATACAAAATTAAGAAAAATAAAAAAATCTAGTATGATTGAAAGTAGAGAATACTTTTTTATGTTAACTAAAATTAAAAAAAAATCTAGTTTGAATATATTTCTATTACATAAGTTTTCTTTATACCCAAGTCATTATCCCTATAAATAGATACTAAAGATTAGGGTTAGAATTTAGAAGTCATGTTATTTATAATGATTTGTCTTGTATTCTTCTATTTTTTGACATAGTAAAAATTGTTCTTCTGTATGTGGTTTTTCTTTAATTTTTTTTTTACATAAAATCTTGTTATCTTAGTGTCTATTTTACTGTATGGTCTACAGTACATTTATCTTCTAACAATACACTTATATAAGTAACCCACAAAATGTTAAATCCTTATTTGAACATTTAGTATAATAAAGGTAAACATCATTTTAATAAACTTATTTATTATTTTACAACATCATATCGAAAAATATATTCTTATCACATTTTTGGTATATAATCATAAATGTTATCATCTATTTTTAGGTCCGTTTTTTAGATTTGGTGACCTACGAAGAACTTAAAAGTTAAACCTCTAATAACAAGTATAAAAAATATTGAATTTTAAGAGGATGTAAAAAATATTTTGTTTATAAATTATAATAACTATCTAATAAATATATCAAAATTTAAATTGAAAACATTGAGAAATTTTATTAAACATCCAATTATTCACAAAATAACTTCTTCGAGTATTTTTTTTAATACAAAATCACTAATAATAGTGTCTGTGTCAATCTAACATGTTTTTCTCAATACATAAAATTGTCAGACCATTTAATTTTTCTTGTGACAATGACGACCTCAAGTAAACTTTCAATGATTTTAACTTCAAAAAACTTCATTTAGCAGATGCAACTGTCACCAACATATTTAAAAGGATTCGATAAGCAACTAAAATATTTGGATAACAATATGCAACTTTGACAAACATGAGAAGTTCAAATACCTACATTAACTCATTTGATAGTCATTTGCAACACTTTTAATTCTGAAAAAAATATCATATTCGTCAATACTAGACAAATTATGTAACACCCCAATTTAGGGGCTAAAATTAAGAAATTATAAAGTGGTGGATTTAATTTGGTATTTTGAAAGAAATTGGGGATTAAATTGTAAAATTTCAAAGTTGACAGATCGTTTTAAGAAGTACAGGAAGTTCAGTGACTAAACTCTTGGTTTACCCATTTTTTATATAGGATGAATTATAAAACCCCCCTGTGCGCAGGTTTTTGCAGAATATTTTCCAGTTTTCCCTTCTCCAACAACCCTCCTTTCAACTCCGATCTACTCGTCGTCCGACCTTCGATCGACGAGCAGAAATCACCATCGTGTTCGTTGTCGAGTGAGGAACAAAACCCCTCAAACCTTTTGTCATGAATCATCGCCGTTCTTCGTTAATTTCAGTCGGAAGTATCGTCGGTAATAACTCAATTTCAATTGGTTTTTCGTCGATTCACGACGATCCGAGCATCCGTTAACGACACCTCCCGCACCATCGTGTTCCTTGCATCGTTCCGAGTCCGCCGGTGTCATCCTTGGTCTCCGACGACGACGGTGCATGAGGAGGTGAAGCGGTCAAAGTTTCTGATTTGTTGAAATCGAGCTCTCCGCCGTTCAAAATTATGAACCGAGCTTTGTAAGTATCTCGAAATCGCTCAAAATAATTTTTAGGAATTTTTCTGAGAATTTAGCACTGTTCACACGCCTCCACGCGCCGTCACTACGCGTGGGGAAAGAAAAAGTGACCGGTTTGACCGGTTTTGGAACTCTTTTGACCGGTCACAACCCGACCCGACCCGTTGACCCGACCCCGATTCGTTGACCTGGCCCGGCGTTGACCATTGTTGACCGGCGTTGACCATTGTTGACCAAAACTTTGACAGGCTTTGACCGGGCATTAAACGAATTTTGACTTTGACCGAGTATACCTATCATGGCATTTTTTGACGTTCCAAATCCGATTCCGCAGTCCGTTTTTCGAAATTCGAACCCGAAGGCCTCGAAATTGCTGGTCAAACCTATTGACTTTCATTTTGACCAAAAACTCCAAATTTCTGAAAAGTCATATTTTATGCTTTCGACGTCCTGAATCCGAATCCGAAGTTCGTTTCGCCAAATTCGAACCCGGTAAGCTATTTTTCACTGATTTATCACCCGATTCGATCCGTTTATCGCAATTAAGCTCCGTTTCTGATATAATTTATGTTGATATGCATCTGAGGAATTATTGGAAGTTGAATTGAATATCAAAGGCGTTCGAATGGAATTTTATGGTCGATCAATATTGCACAGAAATCGAGGTAATACTTTACTACCTCTTTATGCTTTATGAAATATGTTGATATTGGTAAATGCATGAATGAGATAATGTTTGTCACTTTTGTGGAGTTGATTAATTTATACACTCGATATGAATGTGGTAGAAATTTGGTATCTGAATACGGATCGAATGATTAATATAAGAGATTGAAGGGTTGTTAGAATTAAATTTCAAGTTCTGTGTTTGGTAGTAAAGAAATTATCCTGGATCTGTATTTTATAATTTATTTCATCAAAGGTAATATGTTAAAGGTACTTGGATGGGAAATTATGAGAATAATCTAGTAGGGTAAAATTACAAAAATACCCTTATGTTGTAAGATGACAAGAATTGTCCCTGGAAGTTGGTTAATAACTCTGAAAAGACATATTGATCCAGTAAAAATTATTGATGTGCATAAGAAATGCTAGTTTTGATTAAGAAATGAGGATAACCGATTTTTAGTCTTATGAGGGTTTGTGAAGGATACTAGAAGTCTGTTAAGGGAATCATTTCAAGATAAGAGAATGTTCGGGAAAGCAATTGATCATAGGATCTCTAAATTATAATTATTTTCGTTAAGAGGTAATACCAAAATTATCTGGTTAAGAAATTAAGAAAATGCCCTTGAGAGATAAAATAGTCTGAATTGACCTTGAATGAGAAAGTACTTTGAGGATTTGTACTTAACTTGATTAAGTACGAATTTAATTGTTAAGATCCTGTCTTTGTACAAAAAAATTCATGATATTCCGTTTGTAAAATCTGAGAAGACAGTTGACCCGAAAATATTTGAATAATGAGTAAATACTTGAAGAGTAATTTATCGGGGGTATTCTGCTGTCAGAATTGTTTAAAAAGACTAAAGTAAATGATAAGATTGAATTAAATAATAAGACCGGATGGAATGAAAAGATTGAAATACCGTAGATCTATAAAATGACCAAAATACCCCTGTAATGAAAATGACCCAAGAATATCACCAAGCTCAGGAATGATTGGATATCCTCGAGCTCTGAAATGAATGGAATAAAACTGAATACCAAAATTACCAAAATAACCTTATGGTCTAAACTAAGTAAATGTCTTGGATTAATTAAGGAATCCAAGTAAGCATAGGTATTGGACTACCTTTAAAGGTAATGGAAAATAATTTAAGTGAGTAGATCAACCCTAAAGCTATGTCAATACCTGAATGGCATACATATTACTGGAACATGTGTTCATCTTCTCAAGTTTGGCTCGATGATAAATTTTGGAAGTATTCAGCTCAGCTCAGCTCTAGATCGTATTCAGTACTAAGAATTGGACGTTTGTTTGACAAATCAACCACGAAGACCAAATTGATTGGAATGGAAGTATAACATGTATCTGAAATTTAGGAACGTTTGAATTACTCTAGAAAATCCTGAAGTAACTGGAATGGACATGACTGCTAAATGAAATAGGTAACCTCAATGACTGAGGATATAGTAAGTGATTTGGATAAGTCTGGAAACTCTGATGAGTTTACATAGTGTACAATTACGATGGTTTATGATTAAAATAATCAAGTACGCCAGTATTACATGATATTATGGAAGCGTGAAAATGAAATGAAGACATTGGAAGATCTATTCAGCGATGATTTTGAAAATGACTGATGGACAAGAATTTGTGGTATTAAAAAGTAAATACCATGGAAGAACAATGAATTGATCAATCGACAAGCATTAGTTTTGGGAGCTATTCATCTAAGAGTTGTTTGATAATCCGATCAATCGACATAGATTGTAAATGTCCTGAACCTTCATTTCTTCCTTACCAGCTCAAGTCATATTATGAATAATTAATGATTTTGTCAGTTATTGAACTCTTCCAATAGTGATTCTGAATTCCGATATTCTATCGGTATACTGAAGATCTGTGTTCCTCTACCTGTTAAGATTATCCAGTACCTCTGAATAATTTCTGTAAACTTTGGTGTGTTCCCTAATCACCTGGATATTTTACCTGATTTCCGATTTGATTTCTATTATAATACCTGACATGGATTCTGATAGGATACTTGACCTGGATTTTGATCTGATACTTGACCTGGATTTTGATCTGATACTTGACCTGGATTATGTTTTGATTTTTGATATATCCTTTTACAGACGAAACATGTTTTATTTGGGGGGGGGGTAATGTTGGAGGAAGTATACATGGAGGCTCCTCGGCTGTGTGCTCAGGGCCTTACTTACCGGCTCCTCGGCTGTGTGCTCAGGGCCTACTGGACTTGACGGTGGGTGTATGGTTCTGGGGAACCTACATATTTTGGACTTGACGGATGGGGGTATATATATATATGTTTTAAAAAGATCTGAAAAGTTATATGATTTTTGGGAACACACTAGAAAACCTGTTCTGATCTCCTAAACCTAGACATCTGAAATATTTCCATATGAAATGAATACTATTTGTTACTACATGCGATATCAATGGACCTCAGCTCAACATAAAGATATGTAAATATCTGAACCAATAAGGAAAATATGTTTATATGTATCTGCATGTTTTTCAGCATCATCTGGTAGTTCTGTATTACTGAGCTTTTCGAAGCTCACTCTATTACTCACCTTTTCAGGTTAAAAGAATTGTACCAGTGCATCTATCGACTTCAGTAAGGGAATTCTTCCGGCGTTGTTGCAGAGTATGGTACATGTGATTAGGGGGCATGTAATTGTATTTTGATTTATATACGAGTCTGGAAATCTGTTTTATTTTTAAATAGTGACAACTGATTTTATAAGTTACACGTGTCAATAAAAGTTTTAAATTTTTCGCTATTTTTACAGTGGGTCGCTCCGGTGGCCCAAATGTGACACCCCGGATCGGATCTGGTAACCCTTATCGGTCTGTGGGGGTTATAAATTATTATAATAAAAACAATCTTAAAGTTTGTGTAAGATTTTCGCAATTCATTATTATTCATACATTTTAACCTTTCGAAATCAAATAAAAATCTAAAATATTATCAAATAACTCTAATTGTTATAGTCAAATCTACAATCAGAAGAAAATAATTAACTTTAAATTTTTTTTTGGGTTGTTGTACTTCTTCATCATTCTCATCAAATTGTCTTCTTCTAAACATATGACACTTTGTTTAAAGTGATGGTTTTGTATTCATATCAAATACAAAGCTTTTGGCAATATCCATGAAATACTCAAACCCTTTATTTACATATTTCTCAAAGCTTTTTGCATGAACCAAGTGGCCTCTATGGTAAAGGAATTGTAGTTATTCTTTGAGGACCCGGGTGTAAGTGTTCAATGTCGAAAGGTTGTGAGTTATCTTTGAACAATTACTGCCTTGTACAAACCCCATATTAATCAAAAAAATATTAAAATTGTTTACTCACCTTGTTAATAGTAAATAAAATCTCATACCAAAGTATCAAGTTAAGTAAGAACTCAAAACTTAAGAGAATTAGTTAAACTTTTTGTTTGACTTTTTGTCTTGACATCTTCATCACTAAAATTATACAATGCTAACAAAGTTAATTTTATTTGAGGTGTTTGAAATCTAATAGCTTTAGCATTTTTTATTCAACTCTCCCATCGAATATTACATAAATATTTCACTGTAAAATCTTTAATATTGTTAACTTGCAAATATTATTATGTTGCACAATTCCAGAAAAATAGCTTTCACACAAGAATGTGTCATATCTGATAGAGGAAGATTAAGACTATGACAAGCACTTGATATGTATAAAATCCTTGGATTTATTTCAAGTAACTTCTTTTGAATCCTTTGATATTTTTCTTTCATATTAGAACCATTGTTATAATTTCGACATTGATATCATTAACATCTAAATCAAGTGACTTGCATACACTTAATAATTCATTAAAAAGCCTTAGTCTGGATGTATCACTTATGTTTAAGAACTCCAAAAAAAACTCATATACTTTTATTTCATTACTTGACTCACTTACATATCATACTTTCAAACTCATTTATTCTTGATTGCTCACATCTGGAATAAAGGATAAGAAAAAATATTTTACCTCGTTAATGATCCTTCTCATAGAATTTCTAATACCATGGGCCAAACGAGAAATCAACTCATTTTAAATTTAAGGACTAAGGTAGTGATAGTGAATTTCATGACTTTGGATACATCTAACATGATCATTCAATATTAAATAAATTTAGCCATCATTTCAATTAAACCTAAAATTATTATTATTATCCTCATAATTTTTTTACTAGATCCACAAAATATACATTATCTTTTACAAGAATTTTCACGACGAATATTATTCTTATTAAAACTTGTCTTTAGTGTTTATTTTCTTTTGAAATTCCTTTTTGCAATCTTTATCAATACATTTACCCTTTTCTAATCTTATTCTCATTTTATTCAAAGTATTCATATTTTTTACGTCCTAAATATTGGTCTAGTAGTTTCAGGCTTTTTCCTTGTGGGCTTTGGGTACACTTAATAGGCTATCATAAAGACTTGAGTTAAGTGTGGGCTTGATTGGGCTAATTGTTGGGTCCATGTAGACTTAAAAATGACTTCTTTGAACGGAGATCAAAGGGAGAATGATTATGGAATTAATTAACCCATGGTTTGAAATTAAAGTTGAATCTCATTTATTTGTATGAGGTCACTACTGGGAATATTTTTTTTTCTTTGTATTCTTCCTCTTTATCTTTTTATCTCATTTTTCTTGTTGCAAGTCCATCAAATGTGACAACTTGATTACTCCACGTTCTTAGTCCAAAATTATAAAGGTATGGAGGTTAATGATCACCTCAAGAGCTTTCTTTTTAACTCTCTTTCTTTAGGTTTGGCCATCCTAGTCATGGTTAAGGGTTTAGTGGTGTTTTAGAAACCATAGATAAAGCAACTCATTTTGGACAAATTATTACCTTCGGAAGCTGTCTAAATTTCTTCTAAGTCCTTAGATGAGTTGGTAATTCTTTCCTTGTTTTTTGTTTAGTGAAGATGTTTGAGAGAGCTCCAAAAGCAAGAACAAGGAGAAATTTATGCTTGAGTGACCTTGAGGTAGTTTTTCAGCTGCTAGGATCAAGGTAGCACACTCCTAACTCATCTATATTTCTTGTAGGTCACTGTGTAAGTTGTTTGCTTGTATGAATGCATGGGTGCATAATCAGTATCTTTGTGTTCATGTGGAAAATGAGGTGTTTTGATGTTTCTCATGTATGAAAATGATATATTATGACCCCCCTTGAACTCTTATAAGTTTTAAATAATATTTAGGGGGCTTTAGAAGGGATTTAGGTAATAGCAAAGTTACTTACTTGTGAGAAAATAAGGTTTTATAGGTTAGGGTTATCAGTATTGGATGAACAAATGATATTGTTAGTTTAAAAGACCACAATCAAAGGGATTTTCTCTTATAGTATCAATACTCTATTCATAAGGTATCGATATTATTCTTGGGGTATCGATTTCAAAGGTGTGGTATGAATATCATTGTTATGTTTCAAATTATAATAGCCAAAATTGGCATCGATACTTGGGCAATATCAGTACCTCATAAAAGGGAAATATCAATACTCTAGATAGGGGTATTGATACTGGCTGAAATTTCTAAATATCAAATCCAAATTCGATACCAGTACTCATAGGGGTACTGATACCTTAAAAGAAAAGTATCGATACTCCACATGGGGGTATCGATACTAGAAACCATTTCGGAAACATCAAATGTAATTTGGGTATTGATACTTTGGGCAATATCGATAACATAAGAGAGTAGTACCAAAACTACAGGTACCATCATGATAGAGAAAGAGCTAGAAGCCTGTCTTGCTTAATTATTCGAGTGAAAAGTCTAAAAGCTAAAAACCCTAATCATAATAAAATCTTACAAGTAGAAACATCGAATGATTGTGTGATACACATAAGAACACTGTGAAATAATATTTCCTAAACTTATGTCTTTATTTGGCACTCGAGAACAGATGATGACAATAGAACTAATTGAATGTACAATGATCGCCTAAAGTATATGTATGTGAAATATCCATATATATCTCTAACAATGCTAAAACACTTTAGTATCAGTGCTAAGGCAATTTAGTACCAGTGCTTAGGCACTTTAGTTATGTGATGACATTGGCACTATATTCCAAATTTTTGAATCGCCCATAATGTTTTATTTTGATCTATGCTTGATGCATTTTGTTGCTCCATGACTAGCTAGTATAGTAAAGTTATTTGGGTGGCACTGAACTTGTAGTTCAACGTTCAGAATTGTTTTCGTTCGTAAGTTTTTAGGTACTAGTCGAGGAACTTATCGCCATATTATGGATTCAAGGTTTAGTTGAGCTTCAGGTACATCTTATTAATTTTAGAAGGCATTTATTCATTAACCTTATATAATTAGGTTGTAACTTTTTTTGTTAAGCTCGAATATTTTGAGATGATATTTTGGGAGCTCTCCATTTGTAAAACTTAAGTGTTTATGTTTCGGACTATGGATGGTTTTATTATGAATGTGAGTAATGATTTAAAAAAATTGTTAGTCACTCTTGTAATATTCAAATCCTCTATATTTTGGGTCAGATAGAATTTAAGTATTTCATTTAATAGTATCAAAACATCAAATTCAATCTTTCCTAGGACCTGCAGGTTAGATAAATAAGTGTCAATGAGTATATGCTTCTAGATTATCCAGATTACCTAAATTTGGAATGAAGATAATGACTCCTCTATTTTCTTTGATTTTATTAGGATATGGCCAACGATCCTGCTCGTAGTTTTGAAGGTCATGAAGAGAGTCAAACCTCGCTTGTCGAGGACACTAGTGGTGAGTTTATCCTAGACTTCAAGGATATGAGCTTCCATGAGGACGCAAGAATAGATGAGGTCACCTTATTTAGAGACTTTACCTTTGCCCTTAGGCATATAGTAAGAGCCATTTTGAGAGAACTCATTGTACCTCCACCACATATTTCACCACCGGTAGTACCTTAAGAGTCATTGGTATGTAGACTATGTCACTACAAGACCACTGACTATTTGGGTTCAAGGGATGATAATCCCATTGCTATCGACCAATGGCTCTGTGAGACTCAACATACACTACGACAACTACACCTTACCCCCAAGGGTAAACTTGAGTGTATCACTTCCTTGCTGAATGATAATGTCATTGATTGGTGAGAGAGTAGTACTTCCTAGCAGAGTTTAGGAAGAAATACATAGAAAAGACCCACACTAATGATCCGAGGAAAAATTTCATACATCTAGTATATGGTGATCGTTCTGTATCTAAATATGAGCATGACTTCCTCCTTTTGAGCTATTGTATGCTAGAGTTAGTAACGACCAATTACCTTCATTGTAAGAGTTTCATAGAGATGCTATATATCAATATTCTCACTCATCTTGTAATTAACCTCCTAAGGTCTTTAAGGAGTTAACTTGTCAGGGCAAGTCGATCTAGATAGTACATAACATGATAGTTCGTCTGAAGGGTGGCTTTAGAGGATAGAGCTAACTGCATTAGATTCTATTGAACCCTCTCAATCTTCAGCCAAGAGGAACATGGACTAAATGGAAACCTTTAACCTTAGCCTCTATAGAAAGTATCAGAGGATCAACTAGAGGTTTACAGTCTTCTTTGTGTATATATTATACTAAATGACACAAGGGGAAGTGTCATTGGGTTTCCAAGGAATGCTTCGGGATTGGATCACTGAAGCACTTTATAAGAGACTATTCTGAGGTAGGGAATGTTGTACCACCTGGTTCTTAGTTATCAATTCAGTTTGTTCAGAGGGGCCGATGATTCATCTGGAGGGGTGGTAGTTCAGTGTCAATTCAATAGAGTAGGGGCACTGCCAGATCAGTAGTTAGAACTTTGCTAGGGTTGCCTCGAGGCAGTACTCGTTGTGGGACCAAAATGAGTGTAAGCCAGCCGATGTTGTTTTATGTATTTTTACCATTTTCAATACTTTTGTCATGGTAGGTGTCGAATCCAACAAATAATAATACTTTCTTTTAGAAATATAAATTGTAGTAGTGATAAGCAAGGTCGAATCCACAGGGATTGGGTAGACTTATTTTAATGAAGAGTAAAGTAAATAAAAGGGGTTTTGAAATTGAGAAAAATAAAAAGAAAAAGCAATTATAATCAACAAAGAATTTAGAGAAATCAATATCAAGCAAATATCCAACTAAAGGTATAATTTCAGAATTGGTTCAGAGAATTGATCATAGATGCAATGATAAAATCTTCTACTCTTCACTAAATTGGTTATGGTTATTGAGAAGATCTAACAACCTGTCTCTCCTTAGTTTCTCGATAATCAAGAGAAGCACTTTGATTATTTCCCTTGTTAATGAATAACCCTAGACAAGCACTTAAGATTTAATCCACCAACAACATTAACCACTAGAGGGACCACTAATTCTAGCCAACGAATACACAAGCTCGATTCATTTAGACTAGGTTATATACCTTCATAACATAATCAAAATCAACTATGTTACTTTGCCATTAATATTAAAACGTTTAAACAATTACGGATTTAAAGTTCTAAATGGCAATTTATCAACATGATAATTGAAACAATGTTCCCTTTTCACAATCAATCAAGACAATAATTCTTAATAAAAACAGAAGATATATAAATAGCAAAGTAGTAAAAGAACAATGAAAATTATTTAGATCTCACAATCCTTGAAGAACCAAAACTTTAATTATCCTCCAGTTGGAACAAAATTATTTAGCTGCTCATAATTGAAAGAAAACCAAAGGAAAAACTTAAAGAAAACTTAATGAAAAACTTGATGTAAAACTGATGCCCTAGCTCCCTTTTTATAAGGATTTTCCTACTCTAGATAAGGAAGTTTCCCTTGAGTAAGATCCCACAAAAATAGGAGTTTTAAATGCTCTCATCCTTTTCTTAAATATAAGAATAATTCAAAAGAGTCTTACAGTCGTCATTAAACTCTTTTTCCCTTGTAAATTCATAATCCTAATTTAGGGTTGTACAGACTAATAAGGTATGCCCACGCCTTAACTGAAGACTTCTTCTGCGATAGCTCAGGATGAATAAGGCGTGCCCACGCCTCATGCAAAAACCTCTTCTGGTCTTGCCAACTTCTTGAATTTTGATTTTTCTTCCTGTATTTGGGGATTTTGTGAAGATCATGTTAATCATTAGGTTTTGAACTTGTTTTATCCAAATCTTCAACCTAATCCACAAAATACGAAATATAATCAAAATCCATGATTTAAACAATTTTAGTTATTCAAATATGAGGAAAATATCATAGAATATATGTCTAATATGCATCTTATCATGTCACTATAATAGATTTGAGTTCTATTCATTCCTATATTTGTTGTGAGCTTGTCTAAGAGTGGGTTATTTCATTCATAGACCTTGGGGTTAAAGTTAAGGTTTCGAGTATGTTAAGGCTGGATATTCACTTCTAAGGATCAATAATTTATTAGACCAACTTAGAGGAGTGAGAGTGTTCTCTAAGATAGATATGAGATTAAGGTATTATCAATTAAAAGTTAAGGAATTCATATTGTAAAGATGATGTTTAGGAATTGGTATAGTCATTATGAGTTTTTGGTGGTATTATTTAGACATACCAATGTACTGATAACATTTTTGGATCTAATGTATCGAGTCTTTTATCCTTACTTAGATCAGTTTGTGGTAGCGTTCATTAACAACATCTTAGTTTACTTGCAATCAAAAGAGAATCAAAACTGTCATTTTCATATAGTTCTTTAAACACTTATGAAGCACTAATTGTATGCCAAGTTTAATAAGTGTGAGTTTTGGTTAACCGATGTATCATTTTATGGTCATGTAGTAGCCACGAACGATATTTGAGTTGACCCTAAAAAAATTCAATATGTGGTTGAGTGAGAACCACCATAGAATTTATCTTAGGTGTATATCTTTTTAGGGCTAAATAAATACTACTTTTATTTTGTTAAAGGGTTCTCAATGATCGCCACCCCTACGACTAAGCTACTTCAAAAGGGTGTGCCCTTCATTCGGGATGAGAAACGTTAGTAGAGCTTCGAGATGTTAAAAGACATCCTAAATGGGTTAGGAATATATTGTGTTCAATAACACATCACTGAATGGGTTAGGGTGTATCTTAATGCAAGAAGTGAAGGTACTTGCTTATGCGTCCTAATAACTTAAACTGCATGACCGCAACTATCTCATCCACAGATTAGAGCCTATATTAATCATTTGGGTAGGGTGTGTCATAATCCACGACGTAGTTTTGGTATTAGTGGATCGTTTGGACAAGACTGCTCATTTTCTCCCAGTATAGATGTATTTCACACTTAAGAGATAGGCCTGTTGTACATTTATGAGATAGTGAGACTTCATGAAGTGTCTACATTGATCATTTCCGATAGAGATTCACTTTTCTCTTCGAGGTTTTAAAAAGTAGTTCATGAAGCTTTGGGTACAAGCTTGCACTTTAATATTGTTTTTCATCCGCAAATGGATAGTCACTCTAAACGGGTGATTCAGATTTTAGAGGACATGTTTCACTATTGCATTATTGACTTTATGGGTAATTAGGAAGATTATCTTTCATTGATTGAGTTTTCCTATAATAGTTATCAGGTTAGTATTCAGTTAGCTCCATATGAGGCATTATATAGAGAAAAGTATAAGACTCATTTGTGTTAGACGGAACTCATCAAAAGAATGTTTGTTGAGCTTGATTTGATTCATGAGGCAAAAGAAACAGTCTGTTTGATTTAAGGCCGGTTGAGAAAGGGATTCGACATAGAAAAGTCTTATGTGAATCTTAAGCGTAAGGAAATAAAGTTTGTTGTAGGCGATAAAGTGTTCTTCTAGGCCTTGCCTTTGAGGAAAATACTTCGTTTTGAGGGGGAAAAAGAAGTTGACCTTTCGTCTCATTGGACCTTATGAAGTACTTGAGAGGGTTGGTCTAGTAGCTTACCAGTTAACCTTGCTGCTAGAGATTGAGCGCATCCACAATGTGTTTCATGTATCGATACTTAGAAGGTATCGTTCTGACCCATCCCAAATCATTTTAATATAACAAATATAAGTGATTTATGATATCTCTTATATATATGACTCACTAAGAGTCTTAGCAAGAGATGTCAAGAAACTTAGGAACAAAATGATTCTGCTTGTAAAAGGTCCTTTGGAGGAATCATGACATCAAGGAAGCAACATGTGAGCCCGAGGAGGCTATGCAACTTCATTACCCGCACTTAGTTTGTTTAGGTAAATTTTGAGGAAGAAATTTATTTTTAGGAGAGTTATAAATCCCCAAATACATGTCTAGTAAATTCAGGCTTACCCCAAATAGGCTTTAGGTACACTTAGTAGGCAATCACAAAGACTTGAGTTAAGTGTGGGCTTTATTAGGCTAAGTTTTGGCCCATATAAACTTCAAAATGACATCTTTAAATGGAGACCAAAGGGAGAGAAGGACTAAGGAAATAATTAACCCATGGTTTGAAATTAAAGTTGAATCCCATTATTTGTATAAGGTCAAGGTTGGGAAAACTTTGTTTCCTTTGTTTTCTTTCTCTTCATATTTTATCACATTTTCCTTGTTGCAGTCCATCAAATATGAAAACTTGAGTACTTCACGTTCTTAATCCAAAATTGTAGAGGTAGAGAGGTTAATCTTTACCTCAAGAGCTTTTTTTCTAGCTCTCTTTCTTGGAGTTTGGTTATCTTAGCCATGGTTGAGGGTTTAGTGGGGTTTTAGAAACCTTAGCTAAACTAACTTGTTTTGGAAGAATTCTTACTTTATAAAGCTTTCTATACTTCTTATAAGACCTTTGATGAGTTAGTAATTCATTATTTGCTTAGCGTTTAGTGAAAGAAGTTGGAAAAAGCTTCAAAATAAAAAACAAGGAGAAACTTGTGTTAAATCACTTTAGTATCAGAGCTAAAGTATATGTATATGTACGATGATCGTCTAAATTATATGTATGTGAAATATTCAAATTTATCTCAAGAAATGTTAAAGCACTTTAGTATTCGAAGACACTTTAGTACTAGTGCTAAGGCACTTTTGTTATTTGATGACATTGCCAATATACTACAAAATTTTGAATTGCTTATAATGCTTTGTTGTGATCTATGCTTGATGCATTCCATTGCTTCGTGACTATACTTGCTATCATACTCATTTAGTGAATGTATGTAGTATAATAAAGTTATTTGTGAGGCACTAAGATAGTATCTAAGCGTTCATAATTATTTTCGCCTCGCAGATTCTTAGCTACCTGTCAATAAGCTTATCACCAAATTGTAGATTTCAGATTCAGTCGAACTTCAGAGTAAGTCTCGATTATTTTAGAGGGCATGTATTCATAGAACTTATGTATAATTGATTTGTAACTCTTTTTGTTAAATTCGTATGTTTTGAGATGATATTTTGGGAGCTTCCCATTTTTAAAACTTAAATGTTTATGTTTCCGACTATGGATTGTTTTGTTATGAATGCGAGTAATGAATTTTTTTAAAAAACTGGTTAGTCACTTCGATGATTTTGTGGAATATTCAAACCTTCAAATTTTGGATTGAATCGGATATGGGTGTTACAATATTAGTCATAACCTCAACTCTATTCTCATGTTATTTGAGACTCACTCAAATACTTATAATAATTCATTTCATCACATGCTAAAAATGCTTTTATTATTTTTGAAGTGAACAATTTACAACAAAAATAATATATTTTATTCACATGTCTAGAATAAATCAATCATTTTTATCAAGAATTTCTCTATTGCTCAACTTTCACAAAAAATTCTATTCTCGTCGCTTTAGCCCTAAAACTTTTTTTTGACAGACAACGATAATATCAATTTAAATGTTGGTCACCGATTGCATATTTTTTATATTTTATTTTTCTATTATATTTTTCTATTTATATTGTTTTTGTTTCCAACAATGATGATTTTCTGACATATTTTTTTTGTTTAGTATCATTTTAATTTTTTATCGGTTTTTTTATTTAGTTTAATTTCCTGAGAGTTAGATTTGACATCGCAACGACTGATTAAGATGACACTTGTTTATTATTCTAGTGATGTTCCATGCTCTGGACTCTCGGATTGAAATTGGATACATGGTTTGCGTCCGTAGATAATTTTCTCATAATGTTCAATTTTGACTTGCGGTTTTCGATGGTCTTTTAGTAGTTTAATCACATATTGTTGTTCATTTTTCAGTGCAATCAAATTTGTTTGCATCTATATATCTTTTGTTCAAGTTTTTTAGACGAGTTTTAACATTTTTTTGTATGGTCCTTCTATGAGTTCGAGTGCCTAATTATCTTGTATTATTGATTAGAAAATATATTTTAATAATGTGCTTAGTTTTTAAACTTCATTTTAATTTTAAATATTTTATTCTTTTAATCAAACTAATGACTCCATTTCTAAAAAAACAAATCTTCTAACAATGAATAAAATAATTAAAATAATTCGAATAACATAGCAAGCAAATAAAATGAACATGGCACGAAAATAAAATAAAAGAAATATTATACAAATTATAAATATTTTAAAATTTATGTAATATAATTTATTAATACATTAATGAATTTTAAGTTTATTAATTAACTGGATTGACACCAACCACTTTAGCTTAATAGTTAAAGAAATAATTGTTTTTCCTAGAAGTTACGGATTCGAGCATCAATGATTGTTAATACAATTGAATTCAAGTAAATTTGAATTTTAATCGCTTCCTACTCTATTCAACTAGATTATCAACATTTTGAGGTAAGATGAGCTAATATGAAATTCAAATATTTATGTCAATTTTTTATTTTAAAATTTAAATAATTAATTATTGACCTATCAAAAAGTCATTTAACACGATAAAATATATAAATAAAATGAAAATTTTGTGTGTCTTGTAAATGTTAAAATTTGTTCAACATAAGAAGCTTGATCATACCTATGAAGATATTAAATTTTCATATAATATTAGTACTTTTTTATTTTTATCAATAATATAATTTCATTTTTTAAAAAATACAAATTTTACACCTCTAATTTTTTAAAATATAAATTCTTAAATTTGTGTTTTTAACATAAAATCATACATTATATATAACATACTTATGGGAAAAGAAATGAAGTTTCTGTGTTTAACATCATTGACCGTAAAATGCATTATTAGATGCAATAAGTTCTCTCATCGCACAAATTAAGTGGCCTTTGTGGTAAATAAATTGTTGTTATTCCTTGAGAACTTGAGTTTGAGTATCATAGATACCAGAAGTATGAGTGTTCAATATCAAAAGATTGAGAGTTATTTTTTAACAGATATTATCTTTTAAGATTAATAAAAAAAAAGTTCCCTCGAATAAATTTTCCCGAAATTACATTTTCATGTGTTCACAAAAAAAAATTATTATCAGGGAATAATATTTTCACAATAGTAGCATTTTTTTGTCAAAAAGGTGAGAATATCATTACTTCCAAATTCACAAGTATTAGGCAATTTTCACATCTTTGGACATGAATACCCCTAGACTAATGAATTATTTTTATAATGATCATTCTCAATTCTTAATCTTTTTTTTACTTCACTCAAAATTATAAACATAATACTAATATATAAAGAGTTTAATTTAGTAAAATATTAATAAATTTGATTATTTAATATTATTTAATATTTAATATATTAATTATTTGTAATTTTACTATGTTAAAAAATAATATTATTATAAAAATGTAATTATTTAAAATTACATCTAGCTTTAAGTTATTAAAAATATATCTTATACATTGAAAATAATATCTTTGTCCACTTGAAATTATAATATTTTTATTATATTATGTTTTATATAAATAAATAAGATACTTATGAAAATTATTATTTTTGAATAGAAACATAGGCCGAAGCCATTAGGTCACACCCTCATAACGTTCAAGCCAAAACCGTCGTAATAACAAAGTTAAGGTCTGACGGGACGTGCGGCCTTAGTCGCTTCTTGGTCTTCTCTGCGACTAAGTAAGCCTTACCCAAGCCTAATGAGCATGCAAACTCACCAAGGTTGGAACCAAGCCCTCAAGGCTTCTAGGATTGCGAAAGCTTCAACACAAACGTGGCTACTCCAAGCCACTAAGTTTGGACTATCGTTTGGAAGTGCAAACACAAGTGTGGCTACTCCTGGCCACCAAGATAGACAACAACACTAATAGAATAAAGAACAAATAACACTAAAAGTATAGAGTAAATGCCTCAGAGCTTTATTACACTCTCTCAAAAGAATGTAGGAGTGAATAAAAGAGTGGATGATTACAAATGAGGAGAAGACTCTCTATTTATAGTTGAGCTCCCTCTCAATCAATGGCCCATATCATTTTACATCAATGGCTAAAATCTGCCCAATTAATAACAAATCCCCTAAATCAAGGAATTACAACCAAATCCTACCTAATTACATCCATTAGTAGCATTCTTTTCTTGTATAAGTGTTCACATCGGATATGGTAAGATTCTCCCACAATATCTTCTTGATTTTTTATCATTTTCCATATTTACCGAGCTTCTATGATCATCTTTGGATATGATGCCACTTTCCTTTTCTACACGGCCAATGTGAACGGGCTCCACAACATTCTTCAAGTGATGGGTCAAGTCTGGTGGACTTGGTAAGACCGATACTCTATCTTGAACCTCCCTGTCAAACACTTGCATTAATGTCATGGACCCAAGTTCATAGACTGTGACATTCTCCCCCACCAAACCTAGTGACGCCCTCGTCGCTGCACTCGACGATCCTATGCAACATCACCTTGGATACTTCTCAATGCCTTGCCTTATTGCTGTCCTCCCATATAAACTTTTTGCCTTGGCTTCTGCCGCATGTAACTCCACGATCTCTCGCGTCATACTTGACATCAACTTGGTTGCCTTTCGACGCCTCCACTTGCTCATGTCCCCCCATAAGGACTCGGCCTCCCATAATGGTTGTGATTGCTTCGGATCTTACCACCAAGTGATGAAATGGGCTAACATTCCCACAAGTACACCTCCAACGTAGGAACCATTTCCTACAAGTCTTGATTTACCTCGCCTTTGACCCTCTTGTTCCTACGGCAAAGTCTTGGATCCCCTCCAAACTTTGTTTTCTCTACACTAAAGGCTAGGTCTTTCTCGGCCTATACTCACTTAAAAAAGTAAATCAAACTCAAAAGAACACTATAATAGTGTTGAGATGTACCTTCCCCTTTGATTTCGTTGGCATTTACTCAAAAATATGCCAGCATTTCTTACTCCATGAAGTCTGACACTCCCTACATCGAACCCTTGTTATTGGAGTTCTTTACGCCACTATGCATCAGTACTTTCTCACGGCAAAGTATGATACCCCTTCTTGCCTCCTCCTTCTAACACGAAGGTTGGAGCTCACTTCCCACCTTGCAAATATGTAGTTTCTCCATGGTTGTCTTGTCTCTCAATGTCTTGGCCCCCTTCGACTCTTGTTTACTAGTCTTTGAATGACTGTTCCTCACTTGAACATCCTTGGTTAGCCCCTGCTTCGACCCCTATTTTATGATGGTCTCTGAAGCTATGTTCTCTACACGAACATGCTTGACAAACTCCTTGGACATGGGCAACACTTCCTAAACTTGGCTCCCATTTGCATTGGCAGAAATAAACCTTATTGAGCCAAGTCTTAATACCTCTTTGATTTTGGGTTCGTCGTCTTGTTTGGAAAACTCAATCTTGGGATCATCCATCACCTTGGATGACTCGACTCCCCTCGGTTAATCTTGCAACACGTCAAGCAACTTAAATTGGTGCCCCTTCATTTTCTCAACTCTTACCCTTGACTTATAATCTTTTACACTTGAACTTGTACCAAGATTGCACACATCTTCTCCAAACTCACCATCCAGTTCAACATTGAGTGGACTTTCTCTGCCACTTGAGGAATAATATTACTCATCTTTTGACTTATCTTCATCACGGAATCTCTTGCCACTACCCTCGGCTTTCAGCTTTGCTTTAGAAGTCTTGTTCTTCTTGACTCTAAATTCTTTGATGGAATCAGTGGTTGTCAAGGCTTTAAACAACTCCTTGACTTTCCTTCGCTCCAACACTTTCTTTGCCCATGGCTTCAATCCGAACATGAAGGTGAAGAACCCATCTTCTTCAGTCAAACTCGGGACTTTAAGCATGAGTTTTCTGAATCGACTCACATATACCTTGAGTGTCCCTTTATGCCTGAGATACCTCAACTTGGACCACGCCTCCATCCTGGCATATTGTAAGCGAACTTGCTCACTCTGCACCCTCGGCTTGACGGCTTTATCTCTTGCTATCGCACCGGGTATTTTCTTGCGCTCAACTACTTTGACACCTGTAGTCTCGTCACGACTCGATCCTGGGTTAACTACTTGCACCATGCTTGCCCCTTGATTCGGCTACTTTGGAACATGTAACCTCACCAAGTCCTACTCCTAACTTGATTACTTAGACACTCGCAATCGCATCGGGCTTTCCTCTGGGTTCGCCTGCCTCAGCATCAACAACCTTAACTTGTCTCATTCCTTGCTTGGTCGCATTGACCCCCTCAATCAGATCAAGTTTTTTTCTTGGCTTGACAGCTTTAACACTTGCAACTACGCCAATTCTCACTACTTCTCCTTCTCTCATCCTCTTCATGATGGGTGCAATGTGACGATTCTCGGGACATCATCTAATCAAATGAGGACCATCACAGAAGTAGCATTTCAACTTTTCTTTGCTCACATTCTTCTTCACATCAGACTTAGCCTTGCAATTCTTTCCCGATGCCTTTCATTGGCTACGAATAGTCGATAGCTCACATTGGCCATTCGAAGAGTTTTATCTACCATATCCCTGTTGCACATTTTCCAGTCTTCCCCACTGTTACCAATATCTCTGGGCATGGGCCTGGATGACTCATCGCTACTTGGCTTGTATCTCACAAACTTATTCATCTTTTCGGCTACAGCTATGGCCTTCGAAAGTCTATGGGCATCTTCTTGCTTTCCCCCGAGCATTACCCTTAGTCTGAGTCATTCCAAGAAGGTATTGAACGCACCCCATTCACTCATTGCTCCCTTGCATATGAGCAGCTCCCTCTTGAGCTCATCCACCTCACTTCTCAAAGTCATCACCTCGGCTTCATGGGCATTACTTACTCAAACCATCTCTAACTTATTGAGAACTCGGTACGTCTCGTCCTTGAACCTATCCTCCATGGACTTCAATTTATCAATGTGGGACTCCATAACACCCTAGGTCTCCTTGGCCTCTTCCTCGACTTTTTCAAGTCTCCCGACCTTTTTTCCCACAAAGTTGAGACCTGCTCTAACTTGACGAGCCTATCTATGTAGAAAGCCAAACCTTTCATCAAATAAGCCCATTTTTCGTATATGGTCAGTTCTTCTTCTCGTTCCTCATTAAGACTCTCTTCGTCTTCATGAGAGAACGTATCGTCTTGCTCGAACATACCTTGGGATCCACCATCAAACCTCTATCTAGAGATCTAACTCCTCTTGGTGTGTTTTCATCGCCTCAAGCATTTATTGTGAACTCATCATGGCATCCCCATACTTGGACAACGACGATGCTCCCAAGCCTATCAGATTCTCTTCTTGTCTCCCACCATGTAACTCTTTGCCTTTACATGTAGAAACTCATTTCCTCTTGTGCCCTATCTCAATTAACTTCACAATGAACTAGCTCAATTTACAATGAACTTTGGTAATTGAGTTGGAAAATCCTTGCCAACTCAATTACCAAAGTAAATTGACTATGCCGTAAGTAAATCAAACTTACTCGGTTTCGCATCTTCCACCAAACAGGGATGAAATGATTGTTGTCTTCCCACAATGACTTTCTCTGATACTACTTATCACGCCCTCAGAATCTTCAAGCCCAAACCTTCATAGTATCAAAGTTAAGGTCTGACGGGATGTGCGACCTTAGACGTTTCTAGACGCTTCTTGGTATTCTCTACGACTAAGTAAGCTTTACCCAAGCCTAATGAGCATGAAAACTCACCAAGGTTGGAACCAAGCCCTCAAGGCTTCTAGGATTATGGAAGCTTTAACACCAACGTGGCTACTCTGAGCCACTAAGGTTTGACTATCGTGTGGAAGTGCAAACACAAGTATGACTACTCCTGGCCACCAAGATAGGCAACAACACTAAGAGAATAAAGAACAAAGAACACTGAAAGTATAAAGTAATGCCTCAGAGCTTTATTACTCTCTCCCAAGAGAATGGAGGAGTTAATGAAAGAATAGATTATTACAAATGAGGAGGAGAGCTCTATATTTATAGTTGAGATCCCTCTCAATCAATGGCCTAGATCGTTTTACATCAACGACTAAGATCTTCCCAATTAATAACAAATCCCCTAAATCAAGGAATTACAACCAAATCCTACCTAATTACATCCATTAGTAGCATTCTTTCCTTGGATAGGTGTTCACATTGGATATGGTAAGATTTTCCCATAATATCATCCTGATTTTGTTATCTCTTGCCATATTTACTAAGCTTTTGTGATCATCTTCGGATATGATGACACTTTCCTTTTCTGCACGGCCAATGTGAACGGGATCCACAATATTCTCCAAGTGATGGGCCAAGTTTGGTGGTCTTGGCAAGCCCGATACTCTATCTTGAACCTCCATGTCGGACACTTGCACCAATGTCTCGGACCCAAGTTCATAGCTCGTGACAATTACATTAAGCCTTCATACAAGTGTAAGGGATACCAACAAAATTTTGGCGAAGAATAACAAGTAAATGAGCCAGGAGATAGTCTAAAGAGAGAAAAGAACCATCTTGAGAGCTATTCATTTTTACAATGTAATCCGTGTTGAGATTTATGAAAAATTATTTAAAAATATAAGTTTAATATACTAATTATATATTAAAGTATTTTTTTTCAAAAGTTAGATAATAAAAAAATAATAAAATATATTAAAATTTTATGAAATAAATTAGTTGGCACCTTGGCCACCTTATACCTCATGCAATACCAATCAATTGGTATGCTAAGGAAAACCAAATTACATGTATGCATGATAAAATCAAGTAATTCTCATAAGCTAATTGATAAATCTTTTCCATATTGCAGCAAATGATAATTAATTCCACAACAGGACCTCATCGCAAAGTTTGCAAACATGAATCAAGAATAAAAAGAAAATAATTAATGAGATGGAAAACATATTCTATTAAATAATCAAAAGGAATATAAAATATAAATAAATACATGATTAGAAAGAAAACAACATATTGGAAACGGGTTGAAGCATGTAACTATGCAGTTTTCTTAAGATAGATTTCCGGCCACTCCTTGGTGCTCGAGATATTTGGTCGTCTGTCTCTCACGATACAACAATGAGATGATCAGTACACAATAGCACAGCCGTTGAGATCTCGAAATATTCCTTGCTTTTGTCTTTCACTGAAAAACTAGAGGAGAGAACACTTTTAAAATAGCTTTTGAGTTGTTTTAAATTGTGTTTAACCTAGTTGGTTTACACGGTATCTATAGGGATTTCACATTGTGAACAATTGAAATTTTTTGAGCTAATGAAGCATTAATGTGAATTAAATAATCAAGGAATTTCTAAAATTAATGTTTTAATTAAATGAACTTTTTAATATTTATCATTTTAATTCCAAAATGGATTTTGAAAAGATGTGCTCTATTTGAGGAAAATATCTCACATTTGGGTTAAAATATCTACAAGCCCAAAAAGAGGTCGACCGGTTCAGACATTCACATTACCCATATCGTACACATCTGCGTATGTACAAACCAACAATTGGTTTCACATTTTCCTCAACGTCTGGATCAATTTCTCATTCAAAACTCAAAATTATCGAACTTTTCCAACAATCCCCCACATGAATGAAATTGATCATTTTATCAAAACCATTTTGAATCGATGTGGTAATAGACTTATGATTGATAGTTACATAGGATATGTAGGTTTCTTTCTATGAACATTCCCTTGTGATGGTATATTTACTTTAATGGTTGACCAATAGATATGATCTCCTTGAATTGTTCTACCGTTTGTAAACAATGATATACTTCACACAGCTACCCTCTTACAAGAATTTTAGTTCTAATGGTATGTCTTTAAAGCCATGGGCATCGTCTGGTTTTACAATAGGTTGAAATAACTATGCCCAATAGTCTCCTTAAAGCGACCCCACTTCACTCTCACATAGGTGACTTATGTTACTCGACTCACCAAAGAACACAATGGTCATTAAAAGCTTTGCTTAGTCTATACTAATTTGATCACTATTTATATCATAGGAACGGACTTGGGATAAGAAACCCCACAATGACTTCAGGTTTATGCGATTAGGTTGTCCCTTTGAATCTATATCCCAATTAGGTAGGGTTTTCCTTCACATAACACCTTTAATTTTTCATGGGCTTTGGTCTTATCCATTTAGATGTTTTCTCAACTTGATCTCGATTTTTAACCCTTTGGTTAATGGATATGCAACATTATCCATTGATCTTATAAAATCAATAAAGATAACTCTCTTTGAGATCAGTTCTCTAATAGTATTGTGTCGATGATGTATATATCTCAACTTACCATTATACATAAATTTTTGTGATCTACCAATATATGAATATTGTGGCACAAACTTTGGCCATTCAAGAATATCCTCTAAGAAATTTTAATGTCAATTAGCTTATTCTCACGACTTCTATAGAGCTACAAACTCATATTTCATTATGAATCTAGTTATATCCATTTTCTTGAGGATTTTTATGACATGACTCATCTTTTCAATGTGAAACATATTTAATTATGCCTTTGATATCTTAAACATCATATATTAAACTGACGTCAGAGTATCCTTCTAAGGTAGCATGATCTTGGGATAATACAATCCATACTCTTAAGCATATGAGATATCACAGTTTTCTCATAATTACTTTTAAGAGGTTTGTCATAATGACAATAACTTTTGTTTCAACATTTTGTTGAACATATAGATTTATCTTTATTGATAGGCTTCGATCATCTTCCTTAGTTTTAAAAGGGGAATATATTTTTCAAAGAATGCCATATTCTTTGATTTTGTTATCATATTCTTGTTAATATCGGGGTTCTTTGATTCATACACAAGATGTCGATATGTCTTACCATAATCTACATAATCAATATAATCCATCGATTTAGGATTTTGTTCCCTTCGATAATGAGATCATTATCCTTACAAGACACCCCCACATTTTTAAGTAATTGTAGAAAGATTTTCTACATTTCCATAACTCATATGGTGTCTTGTCATTTTTTCGGAGAACCTTATTTCAAAGGTAATTAGTTGAAAAAACAAATTCCCCCACATGTTCTTCAATAACCCAAAACTTCTTATTATTGCGTTTATCATTTCCTTTTTAAGAATTAATTAGTTTGCTTTGCTACTCTATTTAATTCAGGAGAGTATGATAGTATCACTTCATGAATAATTTATTCACCACCATAATCACCTCTTACCATCTTAATATTTTTATTAAGTTGGTTTTCAACTTCTAATTTATAGAGAATAATTTTTTTTTGTTTTTTCTCTTTAGCAAATATATAGCAATACTTTTGTTATCATCAATGAATGTAATAAAATATTTATTCCTTCTTGTTTGTAAAAGTATATCTAATACACTCATTAAACCGACGGGAATTAAATGCTCAAAATTAAATTTATTTTCAAGATCTTACTTTACAAACATATTGAGATTTCCAAGAAATAAATTTAATGATTTTTTTCTTTCTTTCAAAATAGAATCATACTTGATTCTCAAGAAAATAAATTCAATCCAAAAATTTATTTTTTACATATCAGGAAAATAAATCCAACGATTTATTTCCTTTTAAAAACAAGAATCACACAAGATCCCCAAAAAATAAATTCAACGATTTATTTCCTTTTACAAAACATGAAAATAAATCTAACGATTTATTTTCTTTTACAAAATAGGAAACTAAATCAAACAATTTATTTCCTTTTACAAAATAGAAAAAATAAATCAAACGGGGTTTTTCGATTTATTTCCTTTTACAAAATTCGAAACTAAATCCAACAATTTATTTCATTTTACAAAATAGAAAAATAAATTCTATGATTTATTTCATTTTACAAACCAGAATCATATTTCACAAGAAAACATATTTAACGATTTATTTCCTTTTACAAAACAGGATAATAAATCCAACGATTTATTTCCTTCTACATAATGAGATCCTTCAAAATTCCTAAGAAAAATAAACTAACTAATTTATTTAATTTTACAAAATAGATCGTTCAAGATTCTCAAGGAAATAAATTCAACAATTTATCTTCCTTACAAAGATAGAATCATTCAAGATTATCAAGGAAATAAATTCAACAATTTATCCTTACAAGGTTAGAATCATTTAAGATTCTCAAGAAATAAATTCAACTATTTGTTTTCCTTACGAAATTAGAATCAACGCTAACGATGAAATAAATAATTTTCCTTTATATTTTTTTAACCAACGTGATTAGTAACACTAAAACCCGAAGCATATATATTACAACAACTTGATTTTGTTTAACAAACAAAAATCAAAAGGAATTAATTATTTAATTTTACCAACAAAATAATCAGAAAGAACTAATCATTTGATTTTAATTTTCGCAACCAATAATTGAAAGGAACTATTCCTTTGATTTTAATTTATGCAACCAAGTAATCAAAAGCCTTGGATTAAACTCTGAATATGTATGTATCTACGAAATTTATCAAAAGAAATTATTAGTACAATAATAAAATTCACAGTGTTTCCAAAATGAATAAGTCTACAGCGTACATCACACAACACAACATACCACTAAAGCAACGTACCAAAACGTACCATTAGCTAAATTATCCTTATTAAGTAAATATTAAAAGGATAAATTATATGTTTACTGCCTACACTATCATTTTTATTTCTTTTAGTACCTAAACTTTATTTTTTTTCAAAACCAGTAACGATAATGTGATGTGGCATGACATGCCAAATTTTTTATTTTTTAAATTTTCACATCATTTTTCTATTTCTCTGTCAATAGTTTTTAATTAATTTTATTCAACCAATTAAATGGTGACACATACCACCAATTATGAGGATAAAAAACTATTCTTACTCTTAGCATGAATTGAACCCAAGTTCCTTAGATGAAATGCAAGGCACTCAACCATTAAATTAAGCTAGTTGTTTCTATTAATTTATCATATTTTTTATTTAACTTATATAATAATATCACCACAAAATCAATATTTTCTAATGATTATAAAATTCGAATATGTGACACTTTAAATTAATGATCGAAAATTTAGTCATGCAACTATAATGTGAATCTATTTTTATTATATTAAACTTAATACTTACTTGTATCATTATTAAATTAAGAGTATTTTTTACTTGGTTTGGAAATAAAAAAAAGTAAATAATTACTTCTATGTATTTATAAAATTTATATTAAATTATTCTAAAAATTTTATTTATAATATTATAAAAATATTTTAAAATATTTATTTATTTTTGAAAACCATATTATTTATTTATTTGAAATAATTTATTTTGAATTATCTATTTAATTTTAAATAATATTGTACAGAACCCAAGTAATAATTAGATAATGAAAGTATAATTTACTTTAAATTTAAATTATTTAAAATTAAATAGATAATTTAAGAATAATGTTATTTTAAAGTAATTAATTAATTAAATTTTAAAACATAAATATATATTTTTATAATATTATAAACATAACTTTTTTATAATTATTTCATATAATTTTTATAAAAATATATGAATTATTTAATTATTTTTTATTTCTAGATAAAGTGAAAAATTAAATTTTTATTTAATAATGATATATGTATTAAGTTCAATTTAATAAGAAAAATTCATAATATAGTTGAGTGACTAAGCTTTTTTTTATTAATTTAAAGTTCCCAACTTGAATCTTAAAATCATAAAACAATATATGATTTTGTGGTTGTAACCCCCTAGACCCGGCCTATGCGTTTCGACTAAGTCTAGTGGATCACATTATGATTATTAAAGACATTTTTCGCAACCGTTATTCCATCAATATAAAATCACATTATAAATAACATGAAATTATAAACAAATTATACTATCAAAATCCAACTCGTAAATATAGTACAAATAAATAATAATTTAATTTAAAACATGTCTTCAAATTCAAAATCACAATAAACCGAGCAGTATTAGCAAAAGAGTTATCATTATAAAATCTGATATTTTAAAATAAGGTCCATGTCACCAAAATAAAGTCAACTTGCCAGATAAAAACATTACAATCTGATTTACTTCAAGAGATATGTTGATCCTCCAAGTGCTCGAACCAATGTATCTAACCAACAGTATCTGAAAGGGGGAAAACATTTTCAAAAGGTGAGCTAGGCTCAGTG
This sequence comes from Hibiscus syriacus, assembly GCF_006381635.1. NCBI lineage: Eukaryota > Viridiplantae > Streptophyta > Magnoliopsida > Malvales > Malvaceae > Hibiscus > Hibiscus syriacus. The sequence continues at coordinate 1,193,879 of NW_024063196.1, forward strand.
TGTCCCAACATTTCCATAAAATCACAATAGGTACAAATCATAGTCCAGTAATCTCACAAATTCGTAAAAGAGTTTAACTTTTTGAAAATCATAGTTTAAACCCTTTTCTGGTACACCATCAGTAGTTCCCAAAATTATTTTCCATATAGCTTACTTTATGCACATAGCAAAAAAAGAAAGCCGACTTAAGGATAGGCTCTGAAGCTTGTATCCTTAAGCCCAAGTCAATAAGTCCATATAGCTTACCCTAAGCACACAGCAAAGGAAAGCCGACCTAATGAAACATCTTGGGGCCCTCAAGAGTCACATTAGGCCCAGTTAGCTTGATCAGAGCTATTCCATCGTAATTCAATTCTAAAATTCAATTGCACCGTGACATAAATTCCATAAATCCAAAAACATGGTAATCATATACCATTTCAAAATAAAAATTAGATAGCAGCCATATTCCATAAATTGTCACATTAAATTGGTGCATCCATAAAACAATAACCAATGAATTTGGTGTACCACATATTAAAACCAATAAAACAGTTCAATAATAAGTAGGGAACACACCTCGACAATAGATTCAAATAACAAATCTACTGATTGCTGGTTTCACCACGCTCTGCTACAGTTTTCGAACGGGTGAATACTGGCACACGTGGTTTAACTGATCTAGAAGAGCTAGGTCGAGCTGTCGAACGATCCGGAGAGTCTCTTGTACCTTCAAACAATAATATTTATCAGTCTCAAATCCTATTTAATTGTTCAAAGCTAAACTTCTTAAGTATATACGCATTTTTTTTTTGGTTTTGACGATCAATTTGAGGTATTTCGAGTCTGAATTTGGCCAAACGGATTGCGGAATCAGAATCAGGGCGTCGAAAAACATAAAGTATGACTTTTCGAAAATTCAAATTCTTGGTCAAAGTCACAGTCAACCACTTTGACCATAGATTTGGAGACCTTCGGATTCGAATTTGACAAAACGGACCACGAAAACGGATTCGGCACGTCGAAAACTATCAGGATAGGTATACTCGGAAAAGATTAACGGTCGTTTAATGCTCGGTCAAAGCCATTTTAAGTTTTGGTCAAAGAAAGTCAACGGTCAACGGTCAACGGTCGGGTCGGGTCAACGGTCGGGTCGGGTCAGACCGGTCAAACCGGTTCGAACCGGTTGAAACCGGTCAAACTGGTCAGAACCGGTTGAAAATCGGTTAAACCGGTTTCCAGCAGCCACTCGTCCTGCGGCGGCGCGTGTGGCGCGTGAGGCGTCCTCCGGGGCCCTAAAAATCCCGGAAAAATTTCTAAAAATTATTTTGAGCGATTTCAAGATACTTACAACGATCGGTTCAAATTTTTGAACGGCGGAGAGCTCGATTTCAAATCGGCCGAATCTTTGACTGCACCACCTCCTCACGCGCCGCCGTCTACGGCGGACAAGGTTGACACCAGTGAACTCAGAACGGTACAAGGAACACGATGGTGTGGGAGGTGTCATAAACGGAGCAACGATCAGTGGTGAATTTAAGATTTCCTCGGCGATAGAGCTAATAAAACCGTCGCTACTTTGACTGGAAATTCCCGACGTTTGGCCGCGTTTCGCTTCAATTAATTTGAAGGGTTTGTTCCTCGCTCGATGATGAACACAACGGTGGTTTCAAAACAACGATCGGAATTCGAACGGCGTCGGAATCGAGTTTGGAAGTTGTGTGCGTGAGGAAGGATTTGTGAAATTGATTTCTTTTTTTCAAAACAGAAATCACGCATATAACAATTGCCTGCCGACACTCCAAGGTTAAATTCAGGGCTTGGTCCCTGAATTTTCTTTAACTTTAAAACAAGCTCCAAGTTTTAAAATATTTCAATTCAGTCCCAAATTTCGCCAAATTTTCACAATTAAACCCTCTAATTTCAATTAAATATTATTTTGAAAATCGGGTTGTTACAATTCTCCCCCTCTACAAGAAATTTCATCCTCGAAATTTACCTTATGAAAATAGATGAGGAAATTGAGCCTCCATTGACTCCAATGTCTCCCAAGTAGCTTCTGAGGGACCTCGATTACTCCACTGAACCTTGACCATTGGAATACGCCTATTCCAAAGAACTCGTTCATCTCTCTCTAAGATCTGAATGGGCTCTTCCTCATATGACAAATCAGGTCTCAGGTCTACATCCTCAACCTGAATGATGTGATCTGGATCTGGATGATATCGCCTCAACATTGATACATGAAAGACATCATGAATACGACTGAGCTCAAAAGGCAACTCAAGCTGATATGCAACAGGTCCTACCCTTTTCAAGATACGAAATGGTCCAATAAATCTTGGACTCAATTTACCCTTACGCCCGAATCTCAATACTTTCTTCCAGGGTGAAACTTTTAAAAAGACCTGATCTCCAACCTCAAACTGTATATCCTTCCTCCTTTGATCTGCATAAGATTTCTGCCTATCAAATGCCTCTTTCCGACGGTCACGGATTAATCTGACTGTGTCCTCCGTCTCACGCACTAACTCAGGTCCCAACATTTTTCTATCACGCAAATCAGTCCAACAGATCGGAGTGCGACATTTACGCCCATAGAGTGCTTCATAAGGTGCCATACGAATGCTGGTCTGATAACTGTTATTGTAAGCAAATTCAGCCAACGTCAAAAAGTTCTCCCAACTACCATGAAAATCGATTACGTAACCCCGCAACATATCCTCCAGAATCTGAATTACTCTCTCAGATTGACCATCAGTTTGTGGATGAAAGGATGTACTATAATCCAATCTTGTTCCCAAATTCGTATGTAACGCCTTCCAAAATCTCGAAGTAAATCTCGGATCTCGATCAGAAATAATAGACAATGGAACACCATGCAATCTGACAATCTCTGAAATATACAATCTTGCCAGCTTGTCCAAAGTATAATTTACACGCACAGGAATGAAGTGAGCTGCCTTTGTAAGTCTGTCAACAATCACCCAAACTGAATCTTTTTTTCGAAGGAGTCATAGGCAAGCCAGTAATAAAATCCATAGTAATACGCTCCCATTTCCATTCAGGAATCTTGATAGGCTGTAACAAACCTGATGGATGTTGATGTTCTGCCTTAACTTGTTGACAAGTCAAACACCTAGCCACAAAATCAGATATATCTTTCTTCATCCCAATCCAATGATACCTCTCTCTCAAATTCTGGTACATCTTATCTCCTCCGGGGTGCATAGCATATGGACTACTATGAGCCTCAGTAAGGATAGTCTGCCTCAACTCAGCATCATTAGGCACACAATATCTACCTTTAAAGCATAAAACTTCATCCTGATCAATTGCGTAATCTGAGTTTTTCCCCTGCTCTACTTGCTCAAAGATGGAAAGCAATGAGCTATCAAGGGGCTGCTTAGCCTTGATCTTATCAACCAAGGTCGGCTTAACTTGCAATTCTGCTAACAAAGTGCCATCGTCATATAAATTAATCTTGGCCATTAAAGACCTCAACTCCGATACCGTCTTTCGACTCAAAGCATCTGCTACAATGTTAGCTTTACCAGGGTGGTAATCAATCACACAATCATAATCCTTTAGAAGCTCTAACCAGCGACGCTGTCTCAAATTAAGTTCCTTCTGGGTCAGAAGATACTTTAAGCTCTTATGATCCGTGAAAATGTAACAATTCTCTCCATAAAGATAGTGTCTCCAAATCTTCAAGGCAAAAATTACTGCTGCCAACTCTAAATCATGAGTAGGATAGTTACTCTCATGCGGCCGCAGCTGACGGGATGCATAAGCCACCACCTTACTTTCCTGCATTAAAACAACCAAGTCCTGAATGTGAAGCATCACTATACACTGTAAAATCCTTCCCGGACTCTGGTTGAATCAACACCGGTGCTTGAGTCAAAACCGTCTTTAATTTCTCAAAGCTCTCCTGTTGTGCCTCGCCCCAGTCAAACGGTACATTCTTCCTTAACAACTTTGTCAAAGGAGAAGCAATGATCGAGAAGCCCTCAACAAAACGTCGATAATAACCAGCCAAGCCCAAGAAACTACGGATCTCAGATACGTTCTTAGATCGTTTCCAATTCATAATAGCCTCTATCTTGCTGGGATCGACCTGAACATCTCGCGCATAAATAATATGCCCCAGAAACGACACTTCTTGAAGCCAAAACTCACACTTGCTTAGTTTGGCATATAGACGATGCTCTCTCAAAGTCCGCAGAATGATCTTCAAATGCTCGGCATGCTCTGCCTCAGTACGAGAATAGATCAGAATATCGTCAATGAAGACCACCACAAATTGATCCAAATATGGTCGGAACACCCGATTCATCAAATCCATGAAAGCTACAGGAGCGTTCGTCAAACCAAAAGGCATTCAGATCCTTTAACTTTCAATTGATAATACCCCGAACGAAGATCAATCTTAGAGAATACAGTAGCTCCTCACAATTGATCAAATAAGTCATCAATCATGGGTAGTGGGTATTTATTCTTGACCGTCATCTTGTTCAATTTCCGATAGTCAATACATAATCTTAGCGACCTATCCTTCTTTTTCACGAACAGAACTGGAGCTCCCCATGGTAAAGTACTATGTCAGATAAATCCTCGATCGAATAATTCTTGCAATTGGACTTTCAACTCCTTAAGTTCCTTTGGAGCCATACGATAAGGTGCCATAGAAATAGGTGAAGATCCCGAATAAGTCTCAATCTCGAACTCTACCTCTCTATCAGGAGGTAACCCAGGCAACTCCTCCGGAAAAACATCAGGAAACTCGCTAACTGTACGAATCTCCTCGATCGTGGACAATACACCTTTGGTGTTTAAAATACAAGCAATGAAGGTCTCATATCCCTTCCGGATCATATGATCAATTTCCATCGCTGAAACTATATTGGAGAGATAACCACGCCGTTCACCAATTAACACAACAGTCTGACCATCCGAAGTCTTTAGAGTAGCCCGCTTGTATTCGCAATCCAGCTTTACCTTGTGTTTATTCAACCAATCTATTCCAAGAATTAGATCAAACTCCTCTAAAGGAAGCTCCATAAGATCAGCGAGAAAAATTTCCCCCTGAACCTCGAGAGGACAACGCCGGAATACTTTATTCACTAATATCGCTTGTCCTACTGGACTTGTAACTGTAATAGTATTTTCAGTGTTCTCAATCGAAATCTAAAGGTTTCGAGATACCGAGCTCGATACATAGGAGTGAGTTGAGCCATTGTCCAGTAATGCAAAGTATGAGATATAATAAATAGTAAATGTACATTCAATAACCTCAGGTTCATCTCTGTCATCCCGTCGTCTAGTGGCATAAACCAAAGCTGACTGTCTAGCCTCAGAAGCTGTTGGCCCTCAATTTTACTGAGGTCGGGCTCTACTGTCTGTCCTGGACGCTGATCCTCGAGTCTTTCCTTGACTACGATCTCTAATTGTGGTCTGTACTGTAATCTGAGAACGCACAGGAGTCTGAGTAGCGGTCTACTCAAACGAAGCTAGCTGAGGACAATCCCTCTGATAATGACCACTAGATCCACACTGATAGAAAAGACTCATCTTCTTACGACACTCTCCTGTGTGTTGTTTACCACAATACTCACAAAGGAGTCCATGATAATACGACGAGGAACCGTCTCGACTGCCAACTAACGGTGAGGATGCTGCAGGCCTAAAACGTGTATTGCTTCTCTGAGGGGCCAAAATATGAGTCCTTTTCCCAGACTGTACTGATGACTCAATATTAGTCGCTCCTATGATCGATGTAGTCATGCCGATACCTGCGGCAGAAGGCAGATTCATTGGGGTCGTAGGAGCATGATCACCTAACGAAGGTGGGGGATCTATTAGTATCCCATCGATCGGGTCTGTAAATCTAGCCACTCGACCTCGTCCACGGCTAGTTTGATGACCACGTCTAGCACTAATTTTGATGGATCTCAAGTTTACTCTAGAAGATGAAACTTAGGGTTAGATAAGCACTTGATGTCTCAAACACAGTTAAAATTCTTAATAATTTTGTGACATGGCCTTAGTAACCTGTTTTGTAAAATATTTCAAAACCGTATTTTTAATGTGGACTCATACACAGTCCGAGGGTTAAAAACCAAAAGCTCTGATACCAATAAATGTAACCCCCTAGACCCGGCCTATGCGTTTCGACTAAGTCTAGTGGATCACATTATGATTATTAAAGACATTTTTCACAACCGTTATTCCATCAATATAAAATCACATTATAAATAACATGAAATTATAAACAAATTATACTATCAAAATCCAACTCGTAAATATAGTACAAATAAATAATAATTTAATTTAAAACATGTCTTCAAATTCAAAATCACAATAAACCGAGCAGTATTAGCAAAAGAGTTATCATTATAAAATCTGATATTTTAAAATAAGGTCCATGTCACCAAAATAAAGTCAACTTGCCAGATAAAAACATTACAATCTGATTTACTTCAAGAGATATGTTGATCCTCCAAGTGCTCAAACCAATGTATCTAACCAACAGTATCTGAAAGGGGGAAAACATTTCCAAAAGGTGAGCTAGGCTCAATGTGTCCCAACATTTCCATAAAATCACAATATGTACAAATCATAGTCCAGTAATCTCACAAATTCGTAAAAGAGTTTAACTTTTTGAAAATCATAGTTTAAACCCTTTTCTGGTACACCGTCAGTAGTTCCCAAAATTATTTCCATATAGCTTACTTTATGCACATAGCAAAAAGAAAGCCGACTTAAGGATAGGCTCTGAAGCTTGTATCCTTAAGCCCAAGTCAATAAGTCCATATAGCTTACCCTAAGCACACAGCAAAGGAAAGCCGACCTAATGAAACATCTTGGGGCCCTCAAGAGTCACATTAGGCCCAGTTAGCTTGATCAGAGCTATTCCATCGTAATTCAATTCCAAAATTCAATTACACCGTGACATAAATTCCATAAATCCAAAAACATGGTAATCATATACCATTTCAAAACAAAAATTAGATAGCAGCCATATTCCATAAATTGTCACATTAAATTGGTGCATCCATAAAACAATAACCAATGAATTTACTGGCACACGTGGTTGCTGGTTTCAACTGATCTAGAAGAGCTGGGTCGAGCTGTCGAACGATCCGGAGAGTCTCTTGTACCTTCAAATAATATTTATCAGTCTCAAATCCTATTTAATTGTTCAAGCTAAACTCTAAGTATATACGCATTTTTTTTTGGTTTTGACTATCAATTGAGGTATTTTGAGTCGAATTTGGCCAAACGGATTGCGGAATCGGAATCAGGCGTCGAAAAACATAAAGTATGACTTTTCGAAAATTCAAATTCTTGGTCAAAGTCACAGTCAACCACTTTGACCATAGATTTGGAGACCTTTGGATTCGAATTTGACAAAACGGACCACGGAAACGGATTCGGCACGTCGAAAACTATCAGGATAGGTATACTCAGAAAAGATTAACGGTCGTTTAATGCAAAAAAGTCAACGGTCACGGTCAACGATCAACGGTCAACGGTCGGGTCGGGTCAGACCGGTCAAACCGGTTCGAACCGGTTGAAACCGGTCAAACCGGTTCGAACCGGTTTAAACCGGTCAGAACCGGTTGAAAACCGGTTAAACCGGTTTCCAGCAGCCACTCGCCCTGCGGCGGCGCGTGTGGCGCGTGAGGCGTCCTCCGGGGCCCTAAAAATCCCAGAAAATTTTCTAAAAATTATTTTGAGCAATTTCAAGATACTTACAACGATCGGTTCAAATTTTTGAACGGCGGAGAGCTCGATTTCAAATCGGCCGAATCTTTGACTGCACCACCTCCTCACGCGCCGTCGTCTACGGCGGACAAGGTTGATACCGGTGAACTCGGAACGACACAAGGAACACGATGGTGCGGGAGGTGTCGTAAACGGAGCAACGATCAGCGGTGAATTTAAGATTTCCTCGGCGATAGAGCTAACAAAACCGTCGCTACTTTGACTGGAAATTCCGGACGTTTGGCCGCGTTTCGCTTCAATTAATTTGAAGGGTTTGTTCCTCGCTCGATGATGAACACAACGGTGGTTTCAAAACAACGATCGGAATTCGGACGGCGTCGGAATCGAGTTTGGAAGTTGTGTGCGTGAGGAAGGATTTGTGAAATTGATTTCTGTTTTTCAAAACAGTAATCACGCATATAACAATTGCCTGCCGACACTCCAAGGTTAAATTCAGGGCTTGGTCCCTGAATTTTCTTTAACTTTAAAACAAGCTCCAAGTTTTAAAATCTTTCAATTCAGTCCCAATTTTCGACAAATTTTCACAATTAAACCCTCTAATTTCAATTAAATATTATTTTGAAAATCGGGTTGTTACAGTGGTGATATTGTTATATAAGTTAAATTCAAAATGTGGTGAAATTTACCCAAATGACTAGTTTAGCTCAATGGTTGAGTGATTTATTTCTCATGTAAGATACTTAAGATTAATTCATACAAAAAGCAAGAATAATTTCTATCTTTTTATCTCATAGGTGGGTGACACATATCATCACCTAATTGATTGAATAAAAATAATTAAAAAAATATTGACAAATAAAAAAGGTGATGGGGTAATTAAAAATAAAAAAATTGAATATCATGTCATGTAAGCATTATCGTCAATGATTTAAAATAATAAAGTTTAAATACTAAAATTAAAAAAATGATAATTTAGGTACAAAAATGTAATTTATCATTTTTAATATTTACTTCATAAGGAAAATTTAACTAATGGTATGCTTCGGTACGTCGCTTTAGTGGTATGTTGCGATATACTACGTGCACCTTAGAATTTTCCCTCCAAAACACAATCAATAATTATTATTTAATAATAATTTTGAATATCAAAGATATTTGGTTATCCATATCATATTTAATATTCCATATTAAGAAGTCAAAAGTTATATGGTAATAATATCATAACAATAATATCATGAATAATATCATAATTTATTGCTCATGTGCGCTCTTATGGGTAAAATATTACAATAATGATATTCTCAAATAATATCATAATATAGGAAAAATCACATTGATTTTTTAATTGGTCTACATTTACATGCAATAATTACTAGGGATGGGCATTTGACCCGAACCCGACGAGTTCCGACCCGACCCGATTCGATGTCGGATTTTTTTTAAAAAAATTGGGGTTGGGTCAGATTGTATATAAGAGATGTCGGGTTCAATTCGAAATCAAATTTAGAGTAAAAAATATTCGACCCGACCCGATATAACCATAAAATAATACTTGAAATATTTACGAAAATACCATCATATATATATATATATATATATATATATAATATTTAAGATTTTAATTCATTTCATTTTTGCTCCTCTATTCTCTCCAGGTGATTTTTTGCAATAATGTAGTCAAAAAAAATTGTTCAAATAGTGCACCCGAGAGATTATTTGCTCGAATGGGGTGAATACTACAGTACACATCGGAGTCGCACTGGTCTTCCCGCATCTCCCCAAGGTCGCATGGAACACCATGCTTGCAACAATTTTTTTCATAGTCAATAAGTCTCTCTCATCTCACTTTTGCAACAAGTTGTTTTGAAGATTGTATGAGGATTTTAAATTTTGAAAGAAAATTCAAATATTGCATGTATTATTTATGGATTGGATTTATTCTTCTAGTTATTTGTTCTGTTTTTTGGTATTAGTTTTAAAAAGAAATTCAGCTTTTTTTCATTGTTGAACTTAGTTTCTCAATTTATTTATATGTTTACTTGTTTGTTTGGTTAGTAAGAAAGTTTAAAAAGTGATGATAAAGTATGGAAATAGATGAAAAATAAGGGAAATCTATGATTTTTCGGGTCAGGTCGGGTTGGATCAGGATTTCAGTTCAAATTTCGGGCCAGACATTGGGTTGTGTAATACCCCAAATTTTGATCGGTGACTAAAATATAAGTTTTGAAAGTTTAGTGACTAAAGTATAAACTTTGAAAAGTGTAGGGACCAAAATTTGTAATTTTTAAAAGTTATATATTTTAGCCTGTATTAAAACAAAGATTTTAGTGTTTTGATACGGAAATTGTGTTAAAAGCTAGAAGTAGTAAAGTTCGGTATTGAAATCAATAATTGGATCGAGCCAAAATTTTACGAAAATTGGAAGGATGTTAGAAAATGATTGGAAATATTATTTTCATATTTTAGATCAGATAAATTTAGTTCAGAACAATTCAATTTTTCATATTTGACCGAATAGTTGAATTTTAGTGACTAAAATGAAATTTTGGAATATTGAAGGGTCAAAAAGAAAAATTGAGATATGAGAAATTTACAGCTATTTTAATAATATTAAAATAGATATGAAGGAGTGGCATGGAGGTAATTTTGGGAATTTATTAAGGGTAGTTTGGGTTTTTGGCCCAAAATGAATATAAAATTCATTTTTAATTATATATTAAAGATAAGGGGGAGAGATTTTACTTATAGAAATCTCACGAACTCTCTCTCTCTCCATTTTCAGCTACTATCAAGCCTACACACCAAGGCAAGGATTTTTATTTTGATTTTTGAAGCAATATACTTGCTTTTTGGGATTTAGCTATTAGATAGAGAATTAATCTACATGAAATTCTCTATCATTTGGTACCAATATTTCATGGAGAAGAAGATTATGTGATGAGATTTTATGATTTGGAGTTATGAAGAGTTAAGTGATTTTAAAGAATTGGATGTAAGAATTGATGAAGAACCTAAGGATACAAATTAAGGAAAACAGTTTAGATTTTGAATCTGGCAGTGAGTTTGAAAATTCACCAGAAATTTTATAAAAATGATTTGAAGGTGATTTTTATATAGTTGTGTTCGTATATCAATCTATTTGTTTTTAAAACAAAAGGGGATCAATTTCAAGGTGTATAAAAAAGATATGAATTTTTAACCGAGGAAAGGTCAGAAAAACGGGCAGCAGATTCTGCACAAAACAGGTTTTGTCAGTCAACTTTGAAAATTCACCATAAATTGTATAGAATGAATTAGAAGGAGTTCTTTATATGGACAGATTTTTATTCAAGTCTAGTTTGCAAAGGAATAAATGGAATTAAATTATAGTTTGTATATCAATACAGAATACTGATTCTTTAAGGTAGTGCAAGTTGTCTGAATATGGAAATTTTAGAATTTAAGTTGAAATGGATTAGAAGATGATGAGTAATATTTAAATGTAAAGTATATTTCTGGATGATTGGAATTGAAGTTAAATGGCAAGAGACCACTTTGAATAAATTGGAAATGTTGAGAAGAATTCTAAAAGAATTCATTTTAATGGTTAGATGGTGGAATTCGAAAGATACCAAAACTTTGGGGACTTGTTTACAAGTTCTTAAATGAAGAAGTATTATTTGAGTATTTTATTCAAGTGCTGGAATTTTAGTAATTAATGTGCAATTATCATAATGGCGAAGGACCATTATGAATTAAAGGAAAAGTTGAGTTGAATTCTAGAAAGAATTTAAAATATGTGGTTTGATTTTATAATTGGTAAAAGTTGAAGATCATGTTGGGAATAATTATTTGTGTAATTGAATAAGTATTTTGAGAAATTTGAAGTTATAATGGAGTTATGAGTTAGATTGATATCAATTTAGTTATCAATTTTATTTTATAGATTTTCAAATGTCAAAATAAGCTTATGTTATAACGATACTAGTATGTAGTTTAAACATTTTGTGTTATAATTTGGTATTGTCATATTTCAATAAAACTAGCAATCCGAACGATCTGAAAGAAAAGGACAAAGCTTGTGACTAGTATTATCGTATACAAGTTCTGTAGTGAGGCAAACCTAAGTGCAATTTATTTATTTAATTATTTTGATCGAAGACGACTTGCGATAAGTCAACCTCACCTTGTTTCTTTCAAAGATATGAATTATGTTTTTATTATGGAATTATATCCATAATATTTTTAATAAGTTTTATGAAAGTTTTTGGGTATGAACTGCCCATGTCACATTTTACGAATGTGAATTAAATATATTTCTGACTATAATGATGTTTATCAAACGATTACGAAATGAACTGAAATCCCACTGTATGTTATATTGAGAGTCAAAGGTACAATTGGTATGCCATGAGGTGGAGTGATTATTTGTTCTGATTCTGATATATTGTGGTGTACCGTAGTGTACACTAGTATATATATTCTGATCTGAATGCACTTGGTGTGCATATTGTTATTTCCGATGTGATAGCATTGTGTGTGCTTATCTGTTCTGACTCTGATGATCTGATATTTGTATTGCGCACACTCGTCTTACTCACGTATCTTATATTCTCTTAAAATATAATTTGGGTTATAAATATGAAATAGGAAAGTTCTGAAAAGTGTTTGACTACAAAGGAATATGGACTGATTATTCAATCTGATTTATTATGATCTTGTGAAAATTATCAGATGGTTCTTTTCAGGTTTATGATAAAGTTCAGCATGAGATATCTGGTTTGAACGTTCTGAAAAATTTAGTCTCTTCTATTTTAATGATTTTATATATTTTGATATTTTATTTATTTGTTCTCACTTTTAGTATTACTGCCTAACTAAGTTATTCTTAGCGTATGATGATTTTCATGCGTAGGTTCTGATTGAGACACAGACGTTTTGTGAGGAGTCTCCCAAGCATCGTGTGTAGGTCATTTGTAATATTAGTATCAGTAAGACATCACCAATGTTTCTTTTGACTAGTAGTGGCATGTATATTTATATTATCAACCTAGTTTATCAGTTATGACTATATGGTCTGTAATAGTAAATTAGGACTGTTTAGTTTCATTTTATTAGCTTATCAGTATTTTTAAAATGCCTAAAATTATATAGTAAATAAAATAATATGTTTATAAATGGTATGGAAATTCAAGTAGATAAAAAAATAGTTGATAAAAAGTTGAAACTATGAATGATTAATAAAAAAATTAAGTAAATGTGATTAAAAATCGTTAGTCAGTTTGGTGTGACATATTTGACTCATATATCGAGACGTATACGGGTTTTGGGTATTACATTTATTAGTATCAGAGCTATAGGTTTAGCTGATTCTCTGCCTAAACCGAGCCTATAATAGTCAGAAATATGTACATGCCACTAGGATGTCGAAATTATTGATCTGGTATGATCTGATGATTTTATTTATGATAAAGCTCCTTATTAACGTAAATTTATGCTTTTGTTTAGATTTCGGGTTCGAAAGGCATAAGACAGGCCACCGAACAAGAGGTTCCCGAGGGAATCGGTAGTGGGAGTAGTCGAGGTAAAGAACGTACCTCAACTTCAGAGAGAGCATGTACATCAAGGAGTACCCCCTCCAGATCAGGGAATGTTCTTACAAGCTCTAGAGGCTATACTGGCTCGATATCAGCCGGTAGTAGCATCTCCTCTTCCTCCGCCTCCTCCTCCAGCAGTTCTGAGAATATCGGTTCTGAAAGAATTAAAAAGTTTAGGAGCTGCAGAATTTAAAGCTGAAGCAAACGAAGGCCCAGTAGTGGCCGATATGTAGCTGAATGATGTGAAAATAATGTTGGACAGTCTTCACTGTTCTGAGGATGAAAGATTGGATGGAGTAGTTTCACTGTTATAAGGCCATGCTCGTATATGGTGGATGAACGTGATGACACATGTTTCTCCAGATTAGATCACATGGCGATTTTTCTTAGAAGCATTTCAGAAGAAATATATTGGAGAGCAGTTTATTACTCAGATGAAGCAAGATTTCTTTAATCTGATCCAGGGTGGTAAATCTGTGTACGAGTATGAATGTGAGTTTAATAAACTTGCTCGATATGCCTCAGAGATGGTTCCCACTGAAAGAGACATATGTCAGAAATTTATTCGGGGTCTTCATCCCAAACTCAGGGAACTTCTGTTGGCTGTGAACTTGACCACTTTTCAGGAAGTGGTGAACAAAGGAAAAGACTTGGAAATGGTGCAAAATGAGAATTATCTGATAGAGCGGAGACGACAGTCTAAAAGATCAGGAGCATCATCCTCTTTTCAGTCTAAAAGAGGTCGAGGTTTCGGTTATCGATATCAAAATAAATCTCAAAGTGGTGCTTCTAGTCGTAAAGGATCTGAGGCAAAAGAAAAAAGGTCGACAGACTCAGATGACAGCTTCAGAAGCCAGTAGATCAGCTTGATCACAGGATTAAATGTTTTTATGTCATCATTGAGGTAAAAATCACCCTGGAGTTTGTAGAATGAAGACTGGAGCTTGTTTCCGTTGTGAAGATACCAATCATTTTGTCAGAGATTGCCCTTTAATTGGGGAGAGAGATCAGTACAGACACAAAGGCCTGTAGTAGTATCTCAGAGAGACGGTAGAGGCAGAGGCAGAGGTAGAGGGAGGGGATATTCTGAGACAGCCTCCCAGTCCGACGTTCATGCTCTAGCGAGAATTTATAACATCAAGACTAATGAGGATCGTGATTACCCATAGATTATAGCAGGTACTTTCTATCTTTATGATGAGCCTGTATTTTTTTTGATTGATTCGGGTTCTACGCGTGCCTATATTAGTTCAGAATTAGTTAAAAATAAGAATATTCCGTTAGAACCCATCAATAGTGATATGATAACTATAAATCCATTGGGTCATAGTGCTAGAGCCACACGGATTAGTAGAAATTGTCCGCTAAAGATTCAAGGAGTTGTATTCCCAGCGAATCTTTTGGAGTTACCGTTTGACGAGTTTAAGATTATACTGGACATGGATTGGTTATCTCGGCATTATGGTTGGGTAGATTGTCGTATGAAGCGATTATTTATAAAGGATGCAGAGGGTACCGAGATAATAGTAATTGGAAAAAAGTGAGATATTTATCTAATGTTATATCAGCATTTACGGCAATGAAAATGATGGAAAAAGGTTGTACAACTTTCTTAGCAAATATGATCGAAACTCGGACATCTGAAATTCGATTGGAGAATATTCTGACAGTTCAAGAATTTCCAGATATATTTCCTGATAATTTACCTGGATTACCTCCTGATCGAGAAGTGGAGTTTAAAATTGAAGTTTACCCTGGTACATCTCCTATTTCAATGACTCTATATAGGATGGCTCCAACGGAACTCAGAGTACTAAAGGCGCAATTACAGGAGCTATTAGATCAAGGTTTTATTAGACCGAGTGTTTCTCCGTGGGGTGCACCAGTACTTTTTGTTAAAAAGAAAGATGGCTCGATGCGATTATGTATACTGAATAAGGTGACGGTGAAGAATAAATACCCTCTTCCAAAGATCGATGATCTGTTTGATCAGCTCAAGGGTGCTTCAGTATTTTGGAAAATTGATCTTCGATCAGGGTATCATCAGCTAAAGATAAAAGAGGAAGATATTCCTAAGACGGCTTTCAGAACCTGATATGGTCATTATGAGTTTGTTGTGATGCCGTTTGGACTGACCAATGCTCCAGCAGCATTATGAATCGAGTGTTTCAGTCATATTTGGATCTATTTGTGGTCGTGTTCATTGATGATATTTTGGTGTATTCTAAGACTAAGGAGGAGAATGACGCACATCTCTGTATCCTACTACAAACGTTGCGAGATAAAAAGTTATATGCTAAATTGTCAAAATGTGAATTTTGGTTGTTAGAGGTCGCCTTTCTAGGCCATGTGATTTCAGCAGAAGGAATTAGAGTAGATCCCAAGAAAGTGCAAACGGTAGTGGAGTGGATACTATCGGAGATTTGTTAAGAATTTTTCAATAATTACATCTCCACTTACCAAGCTACTTCGAAAGGATATACCATTTGTCTGGACTGAAAAGTGTCAAGAAAGTTTTGATATGCTTAAAACGATTCTGACATGGGCCCTAGTGTTAGTGTAACCAGAGTCAGGATTATGTACTCTACAGTGATGCGTCCCAAAATGGTTTGGGATGTGTTCTAATGCAAGAAGGTATTCAAGGCAGTTAAGGGCACACGAATATAATTATCCGACACATGATTTGGAGCTAACAGCTGTAGTGTTTGCTCTGAAGATATGTCGCCACTATTTATATGGTGAGCGATATTACATTTATACAGATCATAAGAGTTTAAAATATTTGCTCACTCAGAAAGAGTTAAATCTAAGGCAATGGAGATGGATTGATCTTCTCAAAGACTATGATGTGATTATGGATTATCATCCTGGGAAGGCTAATGTGGTAGCTGACGTACTTAGCCGAAAAACCTTTGCTGCTATGAGAGCGTTAGATGCACGACTATCAATGGAAGATGATGGTGCATTGATTACAGAATTAAGATTGAAACCTGCCCTATTAGATCGTATCAAAGATCTACAGAAGAAAGATAAAAAGTGTTTGGATAGAATGGAGCAAGTGAAGAAAGGAGAAATGAAAGACTTTGAAATTAAGTCTGATGGTTGTTTATATTATTGGAATCGAATTTTCATACCCGATGACGAAGAACTAAAGAAAGATCTTCTTTTTGAAGCTCATTATAGTCCTTTAACTATGCATCCAGGAGGAAATAAAATGTATCAAGATTTGAAGAGTAGGTATTGGTGGGCAAGTATGAAAAGAGCTATCATTAAGTTTGTTTCTAAATGTCTAACCTGTCAGCAGGTAAAAGCAGAACACCAAGTACCCTCGGGGTTGTTGCAACCTATCTCAATTCCTCGGTGGAAATGGGAACGAATTACCATGGACTTTGTGACAGGTTTACCTTTGACACCCATTAAGAAAGATTCAATCTGGGTGATCGTGGATAGATTGACAAAAACAACACACTTTATTCCAGTTCGAGAAGATTACTCTATGAACAAATATGTTGAATTATATGTCAGAGAAATTGTATGACTTCATGGAGTACCCATTTCGATAGTTTCAAATAGAGATCTAAGATTCACTTCGAGATTTTGAAAGTCTTTGCATGAGGCATTGGGAACTCGATTAAGTTTCAGCACAGCTTATCTTCCTCAGATAGATGGTCAATCTGAGAGAACTATTCAAATACTTGAAGACATGCTAAGGGCGTGTGTTATTGATTTCAAAGGATCATGGGAAAAGTATTTGCCTTTAGCAGAATTCTCTTATAATAACAATTATCAGTCAAGTATCAAAATGGCTCCTTTTAAAGCATTATATGGAAGAAAATGTCGAACGCCACTAAATTGATATGAATTAAAAGATCGAGATGTAATTGGTCCAGATCTAATTAAGGAAGTGGAAGACAAAGTGCGGGTAATCCAAGATAATCTCAAGATATCATCCAACAGACAGAAATCTTATGCTGATTTAAAAAGAAAAGAGATTGAATATCAAGTAGGTGATAAGGTATTTCTTAAAGTATCACCTTGGAAAAAGATTCTGAGATTTGGACGAAAAGGGAAATTAAGTCCAAGATTCATCGGGCCATACGAGGTTGTAAAGAGAGTTGGACTAGTAGCTTATCAGTTGGAGTTACCTCCAGAGATGGACAAGATTCATAATGTATTTCATGTGTCGATGCTTCGAAGATATCAATCAGATCCTTCACATGTGATTACACCAGAGAAAATTGAGATTCAGCCTGACTTATCATACGAAGAGGGTCCAGTAAATATTCTAGCACATGGAGTCAAAGAATTGAGAAATAAGACGATTTCACTGGTAAAAGTTCTCTGGCGAAACCATAAAGTTGAGGAAGCAACTTGGGAACGAGAAGAAGATATGAAGAAAAAGTTTCCTCATCTATTTAATTCAGGTATGTAGATACGTAGAGAAAATTCGAGGATGAATTTTCTTTAAGGGGGAGGAATTGTAATACCCCAATTTTGATCGGTGACTAAAATGTAAGTTTTGAAAGTTTAGTGGCTAAAGTATAAACTTTAAAAAGTGTAGGGACTAAAATTTGTAATTTTTAAAAGTTATATATTTTAGCCTGTAAATGAACACTTTGGATTAAAACAGAGATTTTAGTGATAATCAGATTTTTGATACGGGAATTATGTTAAAAGTTAGAAGTAGTAAAGTTCGGTATTGAAATCGGATAATTGGATCGAGCCGAAATTTTACGAAAATTGCAATGATGTTAGAAAATGATCGGAAATATTATTTTCATATTTTAGATCAGAGAAATTTAGTTCAGAACAATTCAATTTTTCATATTCGATCGAACAGTGGAATTTTAGTGACTAAAATGAAATTTTGGAATATTGAAGGGTCAAAAAAATATTGAGAGATGAGAAATTTATATCTATTTTAATAATATTAAAATAGAGGTGAAGGAGTGGCATTGAGGTAATTTTGGGAATTTATTAAGGGTAATTTGGGTTTTTGGCCCAAAATGAATATAAAATTCATTTTTAATTATATATTAAAGATAAGGGGGGGAGCTTTTTCTTATAGAAATCTCACGAACTCTCTCTTTCTCTCCATCTTCAACTACTATCAAGCCTACACAGCAAGGTAAGGATTTTTATTTTGATTTTTGAAGTAATATACTTGATTTTTGGAATTTAGCTATTAGATAGATAATTAATCTACATAAAATTCTCTATCATTTGGTACCAATATTTCATGGAGAAGATGATTATGTGATGAGATTTTATGATTTGGAGTTATGAAGAGTTAAGTGATTTTAAGAATTTGGTTGTAATAATTGATGAAGAACCTAAAGATACAAATTAAGGAAAATAGTTTAGATTTTGAATCTGACAGTTACTTTGAAAATTCACCAGAAATTATATACAATTTATTTGGAGGTTATGTTTATATAGTTGTGTTCGTATATCAATCTAGTTTTGTTTAAAACAAACGGGGATCAATTTTAAGGTGTATAAAAAAAGATATGAATATTTAACCGAGGAAAGGTCAGAAAAACGGGCAGCAGATTATGCACAAAACAAGTTCTGCCAGTCAACTTTGAAAATTCACCATAAATTTTACATAATGAATTAGAAAGAGTTACTTATATGGATAGATTCATATTCGAGTATAGTGCTCAAAAGAAGAAACATAATTAAATTCCAGTGTTTATATCAATACAAAATACTAATTCTTTAAAGGTAGTGAAAGTTGTCTGAATATGGAAATTTTAGAATTTAAGTTGAAATGGATTAGAAGATGAAGAGTAATGTTTAAATATTGAGTATATTTTTGGATGCTTGGAATTTAAGTTAAATGGCAAGAGACCATTTTGAATAAATTGGAAATGTTGAGAAGAATTCTAAAAGAATTCATTTTAATGGTTAGATGGTGGAATTCGAAAGGTTTCAAAACTTTGGGGACTTGTTTACAAGTTCTTAAATGAAGAAGTATTATTTGGGTATTTTATTCAAGTGCTGGAATTTTAGTAATTAATGTACAATTATCATAATGGCGAAGGACCATTATGAATTAAAGGAAAAGTTGAGTTGAATTCTAGAAAGAATTTAAAATATGTGGTTTGATTTTATAATTGGTAAAAGTTGAAGATCATGTTGGGAATAATTATTTGTGGAATTGAATAAGTGTTTCGAGAAGTTTGAAGTTATAATGGAGTTATGAGTTAGATTGATATCGATTTAGTTATCGATTTTATTTTATAGATTTTCAAATGTCAAAATAAGCTTATGTTATAACGATACTAATATGTAGTTTAAACATTTTGTGTTATAATTTGGTATTGTCAGATTTCAATAAACTAGCAATCCGAACGATCTGAAAGGAAAGGACAAAGCTTGTGACTAGTATTATCGTATACAAGTTCTGTAGTGAGGCAAAGGTGAGTGTAGTTTATTTATTTAATTATTTTGATCGAGGACGACTTGCGATAAGTCAACCTCACCTTGCTTATTTCAAATATATGAATTATGTTTTGATTATGGAATTATATCCATAATATTTTTAATAAGTTTATGAAATTTTTTGGGTATGAACTGCCCATGTCACATTTTACGAATGTGAATTAAATATATTTCTGACTATGATATGATATTTATCAAATGATTACGAAATGAACTGAAGCCCAATCTTTGTTATATTGAGAGTCAAAGGTACAATTGGTATGTCATGAGGTGGAGTGATTATCTGTTATGATTCTGATATACTGTGGTGTACCGTAGTGTACACTAGTATATATATTCTGATCTGAATGCACTTGGAGTGCATATTGTTATTTCCGATGTGATAGCATTGTGTGTGCTTATCTGTTCTGACTCTGATGATCTGATATTTGTATTGCGCACACTCGTCTTACTCACGTACCTTATATTCTCTTAAAATATACTTTGGGTTATAAATATGAAATAGGAAAGTTCTGAAAAGTGTTTGACTACAAAGGAATATGGATTGATTATTCAATCTGATTTATTATGATCTTGTGAAAATTATCAGATGATTCTTTTCAGGTTTATGATAAAGTTCAGCATGAGATATCTGGTTTGAACGTTCTAAAAAATTTAGTTGTTTTATTTTAATGATTTTATATATTTCGATATTTTATTTATTTGTTCTCACTTTTAGTATTACTGCCTCACTAAGTTATACTTAGCGCATGATGATTTTCATGTGTAGGTTCTGATTGAGACATAGACGTTTTGTGAGGAGCCTCCCAAGCATCGTGTGCAGATCATTTGTAATATCAATATCAGTAAGACATCATCGATGTTTCTTTTGACTAGTAGTGGAATGTATATTTATATTATCAACCTAGTTTATCAGTTACGACTATATGATATGTAATAGTAAATTAGGACTGTTTAGTTTCATTACATTAGCTTATCAGTATTTTTAAAATGCCTAAAATTATATAGTAAATAAAATAATATGTTTATAAATGGTATTAAAATTCAAGTAGATAAAAAAAATAGTTGATAAAAAGTTGAAACTATGAATGTTTAATAAAAAAAATAAAATTAATTAAGTGTGATTAGAAATCGTTAGTTAGTTTGATGTGACATCTTTGACTCGTATATTGAGACATATACGGGTTATGAGTGTTACAAGTCGGGCGAAACCCTTCAGAATCATAGGCGGGTCAGGTGACAAGTAGAAATTCTGGATTCAGAGTCAAGTAGATAAAAAATTCGAACCGACCCATGTTCGTCCCAACCCATTTCGTCCCTAATTATCACATATGGAATTTCTCCTTTTTTTCATAAAAAAAGGATCACATTTATTCTTTTATTTGTAAAGAAGGCAAATCACCATGCGCTAGTCACTATGTATGTGTATTTGCACAAGCTGGTTCCTACATGAGCTTGCAAAACTATTTGCAAAAAACTCATGTATAATTGCACATATTCAAATTAAACTCGCTTATTTTTTTTTATTGTCGAATAGAAACAACATTTCAAACTTAGTAACCAACATTACTTTAACGTTAATCTCTATAAATAGATTTGTCTACTTTGAAATTAAGCAAACCAGTTAAAACGACATTATAAATCTCGAAAATGAATTTATTTACTTATCTCAATTTTTCAAGATCTCTGAATCGTCTTAGATTTTTTTCTAAAAAGTTAAAAAATAAAAACCTATCTTAAGATTGTTAGAGGTATAACAATCCAAGATGATACAAATTAGTTGGCTCCTTAGCCACCTTCCCGTATGCAATACCAATCAATTGGTATGCTAAGGACAAAACCAAATTACATGTATGCGATGATAAAATCAAGTAATTCCCATAAGCCAATTGATAAATCTTTTCCAAATTGCAGCAAAGGATAATCGATTCCAATGGCAATACCTCGTCGCAAAATTCGTAAACATGAATTAAGAATAAAAACAAAATGATTAATGAGATGTAAAAATTATTCTATTAAATAATCGAAAGAAATATAAAATAAAAATAAATACATGATTGGAAACGAGTTGAGGCCTGCAACTACGTAATTTATTTAAAAATGATTTTCGGCCACTCCGTGGTACTCGAGATCTTTAGTCGTTTGTCTTCCAAGATATAACAAAGAGGTGATCAGTGCACAGTAGCACAATTGTTGAGATCACGAATTATTCCTTATCTTTGTCTATCACCGAAAAACTAGAGGAGATAAAACTTTTTGAATAGTTTTTGAGTTGTTTTGAATTGTGTTTAACCTAGTAGATTTATATGGTATTTATAGAGATTTCACATCGTAAACAATTGAAATTTTTTGACCTAATGAAGCATTAATGAGAATCGAGTAATTTCCAATATTAATGTTTTAATTAAAGGAACCTTTTATCCAAAAACAAATTTTGAAAAGATATGCTTTATTTAAGGAATATATATCACATTTTGGTTAAAATATCTGCAAGCCCACAAATAGTCCGACAGGTTCGGACATTCACATTATCCACATCATGCACCTTTGCACATGTACAAACCAAGAATTGATTTTACATTTTTCTCAACAACGTTTGGATCAATTTCTCATTCAACGCTCTAAAATTATCGAATTTTTCCACAAATTTAAACGTTTATTATAAAATGATTTAAAGTCTTTAAAAAATATACTACCTTATAATCACGTAAGTTTTATAAAAATAAGTGTATCAAATCATAGTCATTATTTAATGTCATTTTACATTTTTACCCCTACTTATTTAGAATAAGAACCTCAATCCAGTGACATAACAGGAATGAGTGGATTTTCATAAAAAGACAAAGATGTGTTTGGTTTGCGAATTATAATGAAAATCATTATGATTGATTAATACAAAAAGCAGTTTAGTTGCTCTTTTATTACTTTTAAAAATATATTTTATGATTATATTTGAATATAAAACATTTTAAATCAAATTAAATCTATCTAATTTTTGAAAAAGTAATATTATAAAATCATCTTCCATGGTAATTTTTAAGATTTGAATACAAAATAATATATATTTAAAAACTTTCAATTATTTAAATCATATTCTTGAATATGCGGTACTCAAACCCGAAATTTAAAGAGATAACAACACATTTTTAACCACTAAAATTACTTGGTTCGTGCAATTTTATATCAAGTATAATAATATTTTAAATATTATCCTATAGCATTCAAATTCTTAAATCAAGTATAATAATATTTAAATACATTTGAACCATTAACTTAAGGAGGTGTTAAATAAGTTAAAATTCTTTTAACAAATAATAATTTATTTTTTAAAATTATAAAATTTTAATTAATAATTATGTATAGTTGAGAACAATGTTATCAGCTTAAAATTTTGAAAAAATGTAATCTTTAAGAATTTATAATATTTGATCATAAAAAAATAACAGGGTAAAAATACAAGAGATCATTGAATTATATTTGAATGATTATTTTTGGTCATTAATTTTTTGAAAAATATAAAATAATCATTAAATTTACCAAATCATTATAAGCGATCACTATCACGTTATAATTTTTTAACAATTTAAAAAAATAATGATAATTTTATAATAATTTGATAAAATATCATTGTCATTTCATAATAAATTAATGATCATTTTATAAGTTATAAAATTTCAATAAATTATTTTTAATTTTATTTTTATATCATTTATTGAATTTAACTTTTTAAATATTTTACTAATTAAATGGATATGCAATAAATTCTTAGTTCCATTCAATCAATTATTAAAAATATTTTTATTATATTTAAATAAAAATAATTATAGATAAATCATTTTGGAAAAAATGGGTCAATTAAATAATGTGAAATTATAAAATAAAAACTACTATTATAATAAAAAAGACAATTTAATTCAAATAGAAAGGATAGCCATTGGCCGGTTTGCTTACAAAGCCCAAGTGTCAACTACCACGCAGCATCACCAAGATTCCGTACTATCTACAGCTAAAAACGGGAAATATGACACGTCATATTTTATTTTTAAATTTATTTTCACTAATAGGCCAAATAAAAAGTTAATTTATTTTCACAGTCCCTCGAGAAAATTCCCACCCCGAACTCCAAACCCTCTTTCCCTCTATATTCGTCTCCTCGTATTCATTTCATTTTACTGTCAAATCAGTCATTTACGAACAGCGTTTGGTAACATATATATTTTGCATGCTTAACTTTATTGTTCATGTCAATTGTTGATTTTTAACTGCATTATTTTTTTACATGATTTCCGTATCAGATTGACATATTGTCTTCAAATCTTCCAGGTTTTTGTTTTCGTTTTAAGTTTTTATTTTGCTTTAACTAATTGATTATAGTTGAATTTACTGTTTCTTTCTTTCCGTTGATTTTTGTACTTGTTAGGCGTTTATCTGATGCGTTTCTTTTTGCGCTTTCTGTTTGGCTGCCGAGAAACAATTTTTTTTGTCTGCGTTTTTTTTCCTGATTCGGTTTTCTCTGGAAAGAGTAGATTAAATTTAAGCACAGTGTATTTTTCAGAACAATTTATTTATCGATAGAATTGCATGTTAATTTTGATGTTTTTTACTCTAATTATAACAATTATTGTTATTTCCCCATTTTATGAATATATTCTAATAAACTTATTAGTTTTTTTCTTCGAATGAAAATGATTTGCCATATTTCTTAAGATGCAAGACGAGAGTATTATGGCTGAAAATTATAAGCTGAATCTAGAGGTTAGGGTTAGTGAACAGAAACTTTTACTTTGTTGCTGTGGACAATGTCATTTTCAGGGTAATTCTTAAGCTATTGGTGACGCTGATTGTTTCGAGTCTCTTTTTTTATTCTCTTTTTAACTTGATCTAGTGACTGAAACTTGAGCATCTTGCATTTTTAGTTGTTGCTTGTGAAGATTGGTGGAAATGTATCTTGAACTTCGTATGTTACTAAGGACGTTGTTGTTTCTAATGTCAATTTAAAAAAATACTTAGGTAGCTTTTTGTTGCTTTTAATGTTGTATAGGAGTAAATTCCATATATGCGACATAAATTAACTTGAGCACAGGTTGATTGTTGATAAATTGTTTGAAACATGGGTTCTGATCTGTTTCCATGTCTCTTTTACAGGTTAAGAAGCTGCTCTTGGGCTGTACTAAAGCTCAAGGGAAATGGTACTCTTTAGTTTTAGCATTTATTTCTATTTTTTTTTTATTCTTGTAGTATTTCTTGACAAATTTTCGGTTATGAACTAGGTTCAGTTGTATTATTTGGCTGCTTAAAACCAAGGAAAACTAGTATTATATTATTATTCAATGTTATATATATATATATATATTTGATACCATGATGTTATCTGCAATTTTTGTAGGATCGAAATAGTTCTGGTGGTGATGCTGATAATTTTGACTGGGATACTGAAGATGAACTGGAAATTGATAATTATGCCATCTCTTCTCACTCAGGAGTGTCACCTACCAATGGGGAAGCTGTTTTGGGTACAACGGAGGTACATGCTCTTCTGTAATTACTTTATGCCACATTCTGGAATAGGAATAGTATTGCAGTTGCTGTATTAATTTGGATTTTCAGAGGAATTTTTTTAGTGATTATTAGGATTGTCTATGATTGAGTTATCTTCCATTTACAATTTTCAAAGAAACAATACACATTTTGTTAGTGATATTAATTGATGAGATCTTATGGGAACTAGTTGAGAAAATGGTGCATTGACCGTTAAGACATTTGCTACTATAGGTTTCTGTAATTCTGCATCTCCGTCTCATGTACTGCTTTATTCTGAAGTCTAAACTCTTTCTTATATAAGGATTGCCTACCCCAATTATTCTTCTAATACCTGGTTTTTTGCTGACAATCTTCTCTCCTATGCTTTATATGTAACTTTTCTACAAATATTATGGTTAAGGGAAAAGTAATTTCATAACTAACTCATGATTAACTTTTATCTTCTCAAGGTGAGCTCTTCTGCAGATTCTCCCAATTCCAAGTTAATTGATCATTTTGTTGGAATGGGGTTTTCCGAGGAACTTGTTGCAAAAGCAATTGAGAAAAATGGTAAAGCTTCTTGGTCTTTTCTACTTGGAGAATAAGTATAAATCTTAAGCTCATTTATGATTCTGCTTTACTATTGTCCAGGGGAGGAGAACTCAAACTTGATACTTGAAGCTCTACTTCAGTACTCTGTGAGTTACTGCATATGCCATGTTCTAATGATGCTTATTAGTTGCATATACTCTGATGTTAGAAAGTTTATGCATATGCTCTTGGCTGAATTTTCACTTCTAAATCATTGATTTGTTAGCCTGTTGATTTCATAAATTTATTAATCCTTGATTTCCCGTTCTGGTTTGAAGGCAAGCTCATTGGCTAGTTCTTCCAATTCCAAGTTGATTGACCATTTTGTAGGGATGGGTTCTCTGAAGAAATGGTTATCAAAGCAATTAAAGAAAATGGTATGGTTCTTTCTTGTTTTATTAGACATCACTGCTCATATCAACTACTTTATCTATAATCTTGTCTATTTTCAGGAGAGGGAAATACAAATACGATATTAGAGACTCTGTTGATGTATTCGGTAAGTTGTACACCTGAACCTTGTTTTTAGTGAACACTATTTCTGGAACATATTTTTTTTGTGGGAGAGAAACCAATTTATGTGAACAATAATCTTGATTTTTATGCAAAGCAAGACTACATATAGAGTGGTTCATGTGATATTTGTCAATCCTTTCCAAATAGAATTGTCTTTCTGAGTTGTTGGATTATACATGCAAATTAGTTGTTTACTCTCCTCTTGTTATATCATTGAATGATTAGTTTAAATTTGCAGGCTCTTGAAAAGTCTGCTCCCATGCAGCATGTTGATTCTGAGAACTACTCATCTGATTATGAAGGGAGCTTTCTGGATGATTTCACAGATATCGATAGTTCTTCTGAGACCGAGGTATCTAACCTTTAATGTCATATCTATTATTTCATCTGTTCATTTTGCAAACATTTTAAAAAAATCACCATCTGTTAATACTATGATAAAATTTAATTCTAAAGATTGATGTTGTGCTTTAATTTTTCTAGTCAAGTGGATGCTATAATGTGGCCTTTAGTCACTGATTTGCATTTTCTATAGATGTTATAATTTAGCTGCTGACTAATTACATATATTACATTAACAAAATATTTTATCTCATTTTACTTGTAGATTATTTATTTGAGTTTTTGTTTTTAATATTTTTATATTCTAGGAAATCCTGATTCTGATGAGGAGAGTAAACTGTTATACTTGACAAAAATGGGGTACTCAGAGGTCGAGGCTTCAGTAGCCATGGAGAGATGTGGTGAGTGGGGTTTTTTTTTTTTTGAACGAGGAACTATAAAACACAACCTAAGCTTGAATTCCATGTGAAACATCCAACCTATAACCAATTGGTAATATGCGAAGGAACTAACTCGAATATAAGACCACATGAGAGAAAATACTTGATAGATGTGAGATATCACCATGGAACATAAAGTATCCAAATTGGAACTCCCAAATAACTCATAGATGGTTCAGATTTTACAGACAATAAATTTGCCTCAAAGTTTTGTACTTTTGGAGGTGTTATCATGGGCCTTTTAAAAGGGTATGTAGTTCTTATAGTCATACTGTACCTTAACATTAACTCTTTAAATATTGTAGGTCCGGATTCATCAATTGTAGAGTTGACAGATTTTATATGTGCTGCTCAAATGGCTAAGGCTGCTACGCACTTCTTCCGGTAGATGATAGGGTAGTTTCTTTCCCCTTTCTAATAATTCAGATTTGAAATTCTCTTCGTAAATATTTGTGTTTTTCCTTTCATATTTGCATTTAAATAACCGAATCTGCAAAATTGCTGCAGTTTTACGTTTATTATGTTTTGTTAAACTTACACCTTCCATCCAATTAAACAGAAGTCATTCTGCAATGACCCCAATTACAAAAAAAGCGAAACTCAGGCTATGATTTTTGGAAAAGAAAGAAGCAGAAGAAGCTTGAAAAGAAGCTTCTTAATGAAGACGATCATGCAGTTCATCTTCTAAATCCAATGATTGGTTTTGGGGTTCCTATCGAACCAAATATGATAACTCAAAGAACACTTCCAGAAGATGCTATTGGGCCTCCTTATTTCTACTACGAGAACGTGGCACTTGCTCCAGTTGGTGTTTGGACCGAAATGTCACGGTACTTATACGATGTAGATCCAGAGTTTGTAGATTCGAAGTATTTTTGTGCTGTTGCACGGAAAAGGGGCTATATTCATAATCTGCCAATTGAGAACAAATTTCCTCTTGTTCCGCTTCCTCCACGCACCATAAATGAAGCTTTTCCATTGACAAAGAAATGGTGGCCTTTCTGGGATCCAAGAACAAAGTTGAACTGTTTACAAACATGTACAGCAAATGCCAAATTGACAGAAAGGATCCGAAAGGCTCTTGAAGCTTATGATGATGAGCCACCTTTGAGTGTCCAGAAGTATGTTCTTGATGAATGCAGAAAATGGAATCTGGTATGGGTTGGAATGAATAAAGTTGCTCCACTTGAACCTGATGAGGTGGAAATGCTTCTAGGTTTCCCTAAAAACCATACACGTGGAGGAGGATCTAGTCGGACAGAAAGGTATAAATCGCTCGGTAATTTATTCCAGGTGTGTATTTTTACTGTTTTTTTCTCTTGTAATAGCCAAATTCCCAATTAATAATGGTTATGGTACATCAATGTCATAATGTTTCCGTTATTAGTTTGATTCTTCTTATGTGACTCTTTGGTTTAGAGGTACATGAATCCATGCTTGCAGTGTTATGCTTATAGAATAGCTGATTTCAGGTCGACACAGTGGCTTATCATCTTTCAGTCTTAAGAGACATGTTCCCCGGTGGTATCAATGTCCTCTCTCTTTTCTCTGGGATTGGTGGTGCAGAGGTTGCCCTCTACAGGCTTGGCATACCTTTGAAGGTTGTTGTATCAGTTGAGAAGTCGGAAGTGAGTAGAAACATTGTTAGGAGTTGGTGGGAGCAAACAAATAAGCGGGGGACTCTAATTGATATACCAGATGTGTAAGAATTGAATGGTGATCGGTTGGAGCAATTGATGAATAGATTTGGCGGATTCGACCTTGTTGTCAGTGGCAGCCCGTTTAACAACCTTACCGGAAGCAACATACACCATCGGGACGGACTCGAGGGTAAAAAATCTTCTCTCTTCTACGATTATTGTCGTATATTAGACTTGGTTAGACTTATGCAAAGGAATCAATGATTTCATGTGAAGGCTTATTTGTGCATCAAATTGAATTTATCTTGCATCTTTTTTATTGTTTGAACATACATTCTTTCCAACTTATGAGAACTTAAGAATGAAGTTTTTAAAGTTGAACATAATTGTGTTGGACCGTGTTCGTATCTGATACGTACACTTAACATTCTTCACCTTGTCTCGTGTTCTTACATAGTTCAATTCACTTCTTTACAAACGCATTTTTCTATAAATTTAATTCTATTTATTTATGAATATAATTTTGATATATATATTTAAGCATAATGCATAAAGTTCATTTAGTACATTTCAAATATATATTTACAAAAAGTATACATGAAATATTCGTATATTTATGATTTTAGTATAAATATAATATTCTAAAATATTATATAATATTAATGATTATTTAATCAAACACTGAATAATTTTTGATATTACACTAAAATTATATATATATGCTAAACTCTTTTTCCAGACTTAATAAAAATAATATATATATATATATAGGTTAAGATTCATTTACACCTAGTGTAAAACTTTTTATTTTACATCCTTTTAGTATCTTGGATGAAGGAAAATCAAAGTTTAAGATTAACTCTTTAATTTTTTTAGTGAATATCTTCTCATTTCTACTGTTTATTTTAGCATTTGATTTCCCTTCATCTAACTATCCTAAAAAGTTGTAAAACTTTTTAATTTTAAACTATGTAATTAGATCCTCGCCTTATATGTGTGTGACAATGACTTGTGTTGGGTCATATTTTTATTAACTTGAATCTTGATTTGAGTTTTATATACTTCTACCGTCCATTAAGTCTGACTTGAGTTTAAGAAGATTCAGTTCCATTCGAAACTTTATTCAAATTTTAGAGTTGAAATTTGCACATGATCTTATAGAAAAATATTTTTTTATATTTTATTCTATAAAATAGAAAATTATTAAAAAAATAAAGAGAATAATAAATTAATTATCCTTAAAAATATAGAGTATAATTATATTTGTTGAACATACTTTGATATTTTTATATATAAAAAATTAATTAATATTTATAAATAAATTTTAAGATTATATTTGATTTGGTCATTCGAATATAAAAATTCTTTTTGAAGTCAAAAACTTCATTTTACTCCTTACTTTATTCAAAAATTGAGTCATATGTTGAACATACTTTTTTAAATAATTTTACAAAGGGTTTCGAACATTAATCGAGTCAAAAACAAATTTGAACCCATAAGTGTCGATATTGCAAGAACAATACTGATATTGTTCATGTGGTATTGATGCAGTACTGATGCTAATAGCCTAAAAATACACAAAAGTACTGATACTGCTCATAACAGTATTGATACTCGATGAGCATTGCAAATTATAGTAAGCTATTTTGGTATCGATACTACGCAGTATCAATATTAGTATCGGTACTTGAACTAAGAGTACCGATATTGCCCTTATGTTTTTTTTGACAAATGACAAATTTCAGTATATAATTTTGGTATTGATATTCCTTCTAGTATCAATACTCCCTTGATCAGTATCGATACTTCTTTTCCTTAACGGCTAGATTTTTGTACTTAACATAGGTAGGGATGTAAAATCGGGTAATCGTTCAGGTTTCAGTCAGATCCTGTCAAATCGTGTAAAATCAGATACAGGTCAAGTCAGGTGAATTTGATGCTTCGACTCGGATTAGGTCGGGTCATTTTCAGGTTGATTTGACACCATGTACAGTTTGGGTTTAGGTCGGGTTACTTTCAGTTCGGATCAATGCTAGTTCAGGACAAAATAGTTTAGGTCTGGATGAGGTAAAGACCAGGTTAATTCAGGTTCGGATGGACTTTAGGCGGATCTTGTTCAGATCGAGTGACATCATTGGCATATAAAATTCAGGTAATATCTTTATCAGATACAAATTAAGTTCAAATCGAGTCAATTTTTATTTTTGGATTAATTATTTTCGTCTTTCGCAAACGTAGAATTGCAATTTGTAAGTGTATATGATTTAGAGTAAATTACTAGGAATATAAATAATCATGGATCAATTTTATGAAAAATATAAAATTAAGGACTAAATTGAACAAACTGAATTTACAAGTAAAATTTTAAATAAATTAAACGACACGCATTGATGAGGGATCGAATCGATATAATTTTAAAATGTGAGGTTGAAATTAATATAAAAAGTACTAAATTATACATATTTAAAAAGTACTAAATTATACCTATTTAAAAAGTTATGGGCCAATTAAAAAATATAAATAAGTATGGGTCAATTTCATATGCAAATATAATTTTAAGAACTAAATTGAACAAATATGAAATTACAAATAAAAATTTAAACAAATTAAATAACACAAAGGGGTCAAATCAAAATAATTAAAAAATGTGAAGAAAATTTGTAAAATGGACTAAATTGAATTCATTTCAAAAGTTGAAAAAATTTGAAGCAATTATAATATATATATATATATACACACTATATATGAACTATATATATTATGTATAAACTATAGTTTATATATAAAGTATATTTTACTATATATATAAACTATATAGTGTATATATAAAGTACATATATAATAATATAAAATATAATTATAAAGACTAAAGTATATAAGCATATAATATAAAGTATATAAGTATATAATTGTCGGAACCGCCTTTCCGGTGGGCCCATAATTGGGCTTCGACTTGAATAATTAGGTTAAAGTCGCCACCGATCATTTTAAAATGAATTTTAGGTTGATCGTACACCATCTTACATGATCCGCGTTTTACCAGAAATGTGTCGGGTTCGGGAGTCGGTTACAGTCAAGGAAGGATTAGCACCCTTGAACCGCCCTTTCGGTACCAATTAATTTGTCGGTTATCTTTAATTGCAAAAATTAAAATTAAAATTTAAAGCATTCGATTCGAGTTACTTACATTTGATTAATTTAAACGAAGACCCTTAAAAAGATAGAAATGTTAGATAAAAAATAAATAAATAAATATTAAATAAATAAATAAACATAAAAGAAAATAATAAAATTAACTAACGTAATAAATCAAAGGAGGAAAAAATAAAATAAAAAAGTGAGAATAAATAAGATAAAGAAAATAAAAAATCAAATCAAATAAATAAATATAAAAATAAAGGTATATATACATAAATAAAACGCTAGGAAAATATATTAAACCAAAAAAGGAAATAACACAATTACAAAAATAATAAATATATATATATATATAATAATAATAATAATAGTAAGTGACAAGATTAAAAGAAAACAAAATAAAGGGTACAATTCGAAAGGAAATTAGGGATCAAATTAAATTTAGGGGTAAAATTGAAGATTTAAAAAAGGGACCACGATTGCAATTTACCCTATTTATTTCAGAAACACGCGGGTCGTGTATGTTGTGGGTTGGGTCGGTTAGGCTCAACGGGTCGGTATATAATCCCAAAAAATCCCAAGTTATCTTCATTTTCAACCCCTTTCTCAAAATAAGCCTCTCACTCTCTCCTAAATTCTCTCCATTTCCTCTCACCCAGGCAATATTCGGCCACCGCTCCGGTGGCCCCCCTCCGCTCCGGCCGCAATCACTGGCGGTCGGAAAAGAAACCGAACCTACCAAAATGACCCCATTCACGTCGTGAATCCAAATCCACCACCTGATTACCACAAAACAATATCAAACGACCTAGATCTAAAAGAGAACCCTTTGATTTCCCGATTGCTCCATCTCCGAGGCCTTTGGGCTTTGTTTTTCTCTTTATGGCTTGATTATTTTGCTTGGTTCTGGTTTGTGTTTTGGTCGACTGTTGTTTGTTTTGTTTTGTGTTGTATATGAGTTTCAGCGTTGGTTTTTTTTGTGCTCTGTTGTTGTGTTTTTGGGTACCCTCACTGTTTGTTCGATCTTGTTTACTGTTGATGTTGGATCTCGGTGTTCCCGTGGATTTTGTGTTGATGCTTCGGTGATTTTTTTGTATACCCTTGATGTCTGATGATGGTGTTGTGGTGGGGTATTTATACCCACCATTGGTTGCCTGTTAGTTTCGATTATCTCAGTAACATACTCGTCGTTGGCCGGGGATTTCGGGATAAGTCAGTCCCGATTTCCTAGGCTGGAAATCCCGGTGACCGGTGCGTAGTCCCTTGACTGGCTCTCGATCTCCCTGTTTCCCTTCTATGCGACGCCTGACCGAAACAGTAGGAACCTTAATTTCCCTTTTGGGCCTGACCGGGTCTGCTGAGTCATGCTACCCGGTTAGGCTCACTGGACTTGGACTGGATTATTGAACCCTGGACAGAAAAACAAAAAAAAAGAAATAAATAATAAATAATAATAAATAATAATAATATATTATATAATATATACAAAAATATATTCAAAAAATTATATAATATATTTTTAAAAATATTTGAAAACTATATATTATATAGTTTTCAAAAATGTTTTAAAACTATATATTATATAAATGTTTTAAAAATGATTTCAAAACTATATATTATATATACTTTTAAAATGTTTTCAAAAACTATATATTATATATTTTTTAAAATGTTTTCAAAAACCATTTTCAAATATATATATATTATATGTATTTCAAAAACATTTTCAAACTATATAATATATATATGTATATATAAATAAAAATCAGACGAAAATAAGTGTCTACAACTGCCCCTTTTTGTCATTTTTCGTGGAACGAAAAATAGGACAAAGATAAAAAGACACGAATTTTTGTTCGGTGGAGTTAAAAATTAACTCTGATATTTCAATTAAGAATAACTCTTTGTCGAACTGAGTTGCGGATGACTCATCCGTCGCGAAGTCGAGTCCATCTTGAAATAATATGGAATTGAAGTCGTAGTTCGAAATTTGAATAAGAATACGGCTTCTCGTTGTCTGATTATAGTCAACTTAAGTCTTCTTCTCGGTTTAAAGACCTTGGTTAAAAATTCGACTGGAAAATGGTTCTTTGACTCCACCATATGGTGGATAGGCCCTTGAAATCGAACTCAGAAATTTTCGTTGACAGATAGCTTTTCTTGACTTAAGCTATACTGTTAGAAAATGGTTTCTTGTCACTAAGGTACGGCTAACCCAGGTCTTCTTCTTGACATAAGAAAACCAGTTTAAACTTTAGCCGGAAAGTAGTCGACATGTCATCGAGCTGAATAGAATCGAACTCAAAGGTATTTGATGACAGATAGCCCTTCTCGCCTTGAGATATGCTGCAAATGATATGCCTTTGAGCTTAGTGTAATAGAACTCGAAGGTCTTTTGCTGGAAGATAGCCCTTCTTGCCTTGAGCTATACTGCAAATGATGTGTCTTTGAGCTGAGTGTAATCGAACTCAAAACTCTTTGTTGACAAATAACTCTTCTAGCTTTGAGTTATACTGCAAATGATATGCCTTTGAGCTGAGTGTAATCGAACTCGAAGGTATTTTATTGGCAGATAGCCCTTCTTGCCTTGAGTTATGCTGCAAATGATGCGCCTTTGAGCTGAGTGTAATCGAACTCGAAGCTCTTTGTTGACAAAAAACCCATCTCGCTTTCAGTTATGTTGTAAATGATGTGCCTTTGAGCTGAGTGTAATCAAACTCGAAGGTCTTTGTTGGCATATAACCCTTCTTGCCTTGAGCTATGCTGCAAATGATGTGCCTTTGAGCTGAGTGTAATTGAACTCGAAGGTCTTTTATTGGAAGATAACCCTTCTTGCCTTGAGCTATATTGCAAATGATGTGCCTTTAAGCTGAGTGTAATCGAACTCGAAGGTTTTTGTTGACAGATAACCCTTCTAGCCTTGAGTTATGTTGTAAATGATGTGCCCTTGAGCTGAATGTAATCAAACTCAAAGGTCTTTGGTTGGCAGATAGCCCTTTTTGCCTTGAGCTATGCTACAAATGGTGTGCCTTTGAGCTGAGTGTAATCGAACTCGAAGGTCTTTGTTGACAGATAACCCTTCTAGCCTTGAGTTATGCTATAAATGATGTGCCTTTGAGCTGAGTGTAATCGAACTCGAAGGTTTGGTTGGCAGATAACCCTTCTAGACTTGAGTTATGTTGTAAATGATGTGCCCTTGAGCTGAGTGTAATCGAACTCGAAGGTCTTTGGTTGGCAGATAGCCCTTCTTTCCTTGAGTTATGCTGCAAATGATGTGTCTTTGAGCTGAGTCTAATCGAACTCAAAGGTCTTTGTTGACAGATAACCCTTCTAGACTTGAGTTATGTTATAAATGATGTGCCTTTGAGCTGAGTGTAATCAAACTCGAAGGTCTTTATTGGTAGATAACCCTTCTTGCCTTGAGCTACACTGCAAATGATGTGCCTTTGAGCTGAGTGTAATCGAACTCGAATGTCTTTTGTTGGCAGATAGCCATTTTTTCTTTGAGCTATGCTGCAAATGATGTGCCTTTGAGCTGAGTGTAATCGAACTCGAAGGTCTTTGTTAACAGATAACCCTTCTAGCCTTGAGTTATGTTGTAAATGATGTACCATTGAGCTGAGTGTAATCAAACTCGAAGGTCTTTGGTTGGTAGATAGCCCTTCTTACCTTGAGCTATGCTGCAAATGATGTGCCTTTGAGCTGAGTGTAATCGAACTCGAAGGTCTTTTGTTGGCAGATAGCCCTTCTCGCCTTGAGCTATGTTGTAAATAAAAAATGGTTTCCCTTCACGGGTCTAAGCTGGTCATAATTCCTAGGTGGTTCCCCTAAGCGGGTCTGTACCAGGTGAGATGATCTTTGAATGACTCCCCTTCACGGGAAAGTCTACTGATAAATTCTATCAGCCGAATATCTTCTGTTATGGAATTGAAATCTGGCTTGAAAACGTTAATTGGAAACTTGCTACTCATTGTTGAGTTAAGATGGATTCGTTCTAAATTGGCTCTCGAACCAATATAAAATTGATTATGAGATCTGTCGATCTTTCGATATGTCAAGTTGGTTGAGGTGTAGCTTCTCACTGCTAAGTTAAGCAACCACCATCGATCTTTAAAGGAGCTTCTGAATCGAGTATCTTTCGTCTTGAAGTCGAAACTTGACTCTAAAGCTACAAAAAAAATGTATATGAAAAATGATAAATGTGATGCTCTTAAGTATGCCTAAGATGCATGCAACATGAATTAGTTTTGTTTTATGCTATGGATGGAGCCTCATTCTGTCGGCCGATCTTTTACTTGGAATCGACCATGCCCCATTTTCTTCTCGGGTTGTAGCCTTTCACATTACTGTCCTGTTTGAAAATGTTTTTCTCCTTTTTCTTATTTTAGGAGGAAAAAATATATGGAAATAGAAGAATTTTGTAAAACATTGCCCTTTAATTTAGGCTCTCAATCGAATCAAATCATAAACATGAGTTCAAAGTATATCAAATGAATCAATAGCTCTTTTAATGCTTTCAAAGTTATAGATCTTTGAAAAATATTCAAATGGATGAGTTGACTTTAGGTTGACCTCATAGTTTCTAAGGTTTCAGCAAAAAAATGTCATTTTTTTGGTCATTGCAACGTGTCGTTTTCTTGGCTTGGCATTTTAATTGGATGCGGACAAAATGACGCAACTAGCATGATCAATTACTAGACCTTCTATTTCGTTCCTCTGAAATCTTCCATTTGTTCAAGCTTTGTAGGCTACTCTAACAAAGGCAGTGCAAAAATATCGGTCTAAAAATGAAATTATTGAGTGCTTGTGTGAAATTGACTATAACAGGTGTTTCCTAACTCCCTTAATCCATTATTACCGAAAATTTCTTGCTTAGATAAATTTGATTTAGTTTTTCATTGTCTGGCTAGCT
Organism: Hibiscus syriacus; assembly: GCF_006381635.1. Classification (NCBI taxonomy): domain Eukaryota; kingdom Viridiplantae; phylum Streptophyta; class Magnoliopsida; order Malvales; family Malvaceae; genus Hibiscus; species Hibiscus syriacus. The sequence goes on from NW_024063196.1 coordinate 1,230,711, forward strand.
GAATCCATAAAGTTGGGGCATTTAACCAATTGCTTTAGAGGGCCAGCTTAATATTATAATCACTTTTATCAGGTTAACTGAAGGGTTCATCTTATCACAAAGTCTTTGGCCTGACAATAGAAATGGAGCAAACACCGAGTTGTCAAGTGTCCTAGCTATGTCATGGTTTGAACGCAATCTATTCATAAAGCCAGGCTTTCGAGTTTTCTCTATAATTAATTGCCTTAGTAGAATAGCTCAGCCTTTACGGATTTAATTTCTTAAGATTGTCAAGAAGAACCTGTTATAGTCTAGGTGTTTGTTGAAGGTCACAAAATTTCATCTTTAGAGTTCAATTTCCGAGCAACTGACCTAAACTAGATTCATCTACTCGCCTATTCCACCTATAAAGATCATAATCATCATTGAACGTCTTAAACAAAAAGTATAGTAATGTCCTATACAAAAGATGCCCCATGTGTCCGCACCTATGTACATCTAAATACCAAGCATCTTTTTCGTTCCCTTATGAGAGGAGAATGTTATATCGATTATTTGCAAGAGAATGGTTTAGTGTTTGAGGCTTTTTTTGGGTAAGGTCAAAATCCTTGTTTTACCACTTTTTAATCGTGTTACTTTTTCAAAGATCTATAACTCCAATCATTTACAGAGTTTTTAATTCAGTTGATATTCAAAGAATTTCAAGTCTGCAAATTTGATTTATTGCTCGTCGTCTTTAAAGTAACATAAATTTATATAAATATCCTTACAAAAACTTGAGAAAAGATTAAGAAAAAACAAATTCAAACAAAATACCTCAGATGATGAAATGATATTCCTCACTTGGATGCCCCCAAGTTGTTAAAATCGATCCAGTTCTGGTTACGCATCTTCTGCACGATTCTCTTGAATGCATAACAGTTCTCAATAGTGTGCCCTGGGACACCGCCGTGATATTCACAATGAGCATTCTCATCATACCACTTGGGGTATGGGGGCTTCATGGGTTCCACTGGATATGGTGACACTACGTGGGTGTCAAGAAGTTGCTGGTAAAACTCCTTGTAAGTTATGAGAATAGGGTCAAAATGTTCTATTTCCTTATTGGGTTCTCTGGAATCTTGTTTAAAAGTACCTGACGGTACATCTGCAGTTGATTTTGGGCTGGAGATTGTAACACATTTACTGACGTGGTTGATATTGTTAATCTCTCCATCCCTCTCCCTCATAGGAGGTTTCTTACTGGCCTCTCTATACTTAATATTGCCTTGCTTTATGACTGACTCAATCATTTCTCCGGTCATAACTAAGTCTGAAAAGCTTCCTGATGTGATGGCAACCAGGTGTCTGAAGTATTGAGCCTTCAGGGTCTGTACAAAAAGCTTCTAGGTTTCTTTCTCATCCAAGGGCGGATGAACTTGTACATCCAAATCCCTCTATTTATGTGTGTATTACCTGAAACTCTTGTTATGCTTCTTTTCCATACTTTGTAGAATAACTCGACCTAGCTTTATGTCGTTGAAATGCTTGTATTGTTCCAGAAATGACTTGGCTAAATCCTTCCACGTTTTGATATGGGATTGGCTTAGCTGATTGTACCACCGGATGGTTGAGCTCGACAGACTCTCCTGGAAGCAGTGGATTAGGAGTTGGCCGCTTCTTCCATATCCTATCATCTTTCGACAGAATATGGTAATGTGAGCGGATGGGCAGCTGTTTCCATTGAACTTCTCGAATTTTGGGGACTTAAATTTTGAAGGAAGGACCAAGTCAGGGACTAGACTGAGTTCTGTGGCATCGACTCCATGGTAGTAATGGTCTCCTTTAACTACCTTCATTTGGTCCTCTAATTGTTTGATTTTCTACTCCATCTTCTTTGATTTGTCCTCTTCATCCAAATTCGGTATATGGTAATAACCCGGATTGTTCTCAGGGTTAGATACAACGGTATGTATCTTTATAGCAGACGAGGCCTTCGCTTTTACAGCATATGAGTCCCCTTGAAGTTCCGGTAAGATTCCAGGTGAGACAACCACTTGTGGGGTAGGTGGTATAGTTACCCCTTCCGATGAACCTGCCCAGGTGCACTCGTTTGATGTAGACCAGATAACTTGTCCACAATTTGATTGACCAAGGCCTCTTGGCCTTTTGTGATTGCATCCAGAGTATTTCAACTGGTCTGGTTTAACTTGTCTTCCAACTCTCTCTGTAGCTTCGACATGTTCTCCTCGATCTGAGCAATTTTGGCTTCCATCTTCTTCTTTTTTGAGCGGGTGTTATGTAGATGGGGTGTGTCAAATGCTTGAGGTGGTATATCTCGTATTTGTTCCCTTTTTTTTAGGAGACATTCTTCTGTTAGTTAATGCAAATGTAAAGAAATGAAAATAACAAAATGCAAAATATGTTTAAATGCATAATGCATGTAAGGAATTGATCAAAAACTATGTCTGTTATTATAAATAATCTTTATTGGGGACAAAAGTGTTACGTTTTAGGAGATAAAAAATATTTTAAAGGTATAGACCCCGAACAACTTCGGGCTGGTTGATTCGTCTTCAGCCTTTTTTGTCACTGGTTGAATGCCCTGTTAAACTGTTCCGGTTTCTCTGGCTAAACTGTGCAAGTGACGAGCTAATTGCTCCAAAAAGTTTCGAATGACTGCATCTTCGGCTTTTCACTCTCTGATGAGTGTGCCCTCAACGAAAGCGCCCTTGAAAGCCTCCATTGGAAAGAACTATCTGAAACTCACTTGTTTGTTTCTTGGATTTGTCAACAATGGCATGTTATCTTCGAAGGGACTCTCCAAGTCAATGATTTTTTCTCGTCTTGCCCCTGCAACCTTTGCCAGCTCGAAAAGTCGACTTTTGGTGTGCACAGTGTAAATCCTAGTTCATCCTGAGTATTCTCTTACCATAGTTGGACTTCTGAGCTTTTCATATCTTGTATTATAACCCCTTTGTCCATTAATGCAAATTATTTATGTTTAATGAACACGTTTTTAGTGGATTATCACCTCTTTTAGATGATATAAATGATAAAAAAATAAAATGAATGCAAACAAAAATGAAAAGAGTTAGTGAGGTAAGGATAATAATAAAAACAATAATGAAAAAGTCCTACCCCATATGATATCTACCCAACATGCTTATTAATCCTACCCCGGACATGATCTCTATCCCACATGTTGATTTTGAACCAGTCTTAACCGCATAAATTTCTAATCCACATGCTTTGAACAAAAAATAAAGTAGGAAATAATTCAGGCATCCTAGGGTTTAAAATGAGGTTTTGGGGTGGGCTCTAATTCTCTGTACTCTCCCTGTTTATTTTTTAAAAAAGGTACCCGAGTTCTCCTTGCTGGTGCCCCCTTGGGCTTGCCAGACCCTTAGTCCTAAGGCCATTACAAGCTTACGTGAACTAAGTTAAACTCGAAATGAAAGATTCTCTTATGATCGTACGGTGAATAAATTCACACGAAGACATCAAGTATATGAATCCCGAAGGCTACTTGCTAGGCCCACACGGAGAATAAATTCTCACGAAGGCGTCGCTTTCACCCCCACTTAAATAAGGTTCAGAGCTCGGGTATAGAGCTTGAGATGAAAATGTTAAAGATTTGAAATCACTGAAAAAATGATAGTACAACTATTTATTTGAAAAATAATCAAAGATAAATAATTGGAATCGAATGAATAAATTAAATTAAAATTTAATATTTTTTGTATAAAAAGACAACCAAAAATTAATTCTGGCATGACTCACTTACCTATCCCTAGCGGAGTCGCCAAGCTGTCGGAACCGTCTTTCGGGTGGGCCCGAAATTGGGCTTCGACTTGAATAATTGGGTTAGAGTCGCCACCGATCATTTTAAAATGAATTTTAGGTTGATCGGACATCATCTTACCTGATCTGCGTTTTACCAGATGTGTCGGGTTCGGGAGTCGGTTACAGTCAAGGAAGGATTAGCACCCTTGAGCCGCCCTTTTGGTACTAATTAATTTTTCGGTTGTCTTTAATTACAAAAATTAAAATTAAAATTTAAAGCATTCGATTCAAGTTACTTACCTTTGATTGATTTAAACGAAGATCCTTAAAAAGATAGAAATGTTAGATAAAAAATAAAAAAATATTAAATAAATAAAAAAACATAAAATAAAATAATAAAATTAACTAACGTAATAAATCAAAGGAGGAAAAAATAAAATTAAAAATGAGAATAAATAAGATAAAGAAAATAAAAAAACAAATGAAATAAATAAATATAAAAATAAAGGTATATATACATAAATAAAACGCTAGGAAAATATATAAAACCAAAAAAGAAAATAAAGCAATTACAAAAATAATAAATATATATATATATATGTATAAAATAATAATAGTAAGTGACTAGATTAAAAGAAAACAAAATAAAAGGTATAATTTGAAAGGAAATTGGGGTTCAAATTAAATTTAGGGGGTAAAATTAAAGATTTAAAAAAAGGGACCACGATTGCAATTTACCCTATTTATTTTAGAAACACGCGGGTCGTGCGTGTTGTGGGTCAGGTCGGTTGGGCTCAACGAGTCGATATATAATCCCAAAAAATTCCAAGTTATCTTCATTTTCAACCCCTCTATCAAAATAAGCCTCTCACCTTCTCCTAAAATCTCTCAACTTCCTCTCACCCGGGCGATATCCGGCCACTACTCCGGTGGGCCCCCGCCGCTCCGACCGCCAACGCCGGTGGTCGGAAAAGAAGTTGAACCTACCAAAATAACCCCTCCACATCGTGAATCCAAATCCACCACCCGATTGCCACAAAATAACCTCAAACGTCCTAGATCTAAAAGGGAATCCTTCAGGTTTTACCTTTTCCGGTGACCCTTTGATTTCCCGATTGCTCCTTCTTCTCCGAGGCCTTTGGGCTTTGTTTTTCTCTTTATGGATTGATTATTTTGCTTGGTTCTGGTTTCTGTTTTGGCCGACTGTTGTTTGTTTTGTTTTGTGTTATGTATGAGTTTCGGCGTTGGCTTTTTTTTGTGCTCTGTTGTTGTGTTTTTGGGTACCCTCACTGTTGGTTCGATCTTGTTTACTGTTGATGTTGGATCTCGGTGTTCCCATGGAATCTGTGTTGATGCTTCTGTGATTTTTTTATATACCCTTAATGTCCGATGATGGTGTTGTGGTGGGGTATTTATACCCACCACCGGTTCCCTGTTAGTTCCGATTATCTCAGTAACATACTCGTCGTTAGCCGGGGATTTCAGGATGGGCCAATCCCGATTTCCTCGGTCGAAAATCTCGGTGACCGGTACGTGGTCCCTTGATTGGCTCTCGATCTCCCTGTTTTCCTCCTATGTGGTGCCTGACCGAAACCGTGGGAACCCTAGTTTCCTCTTAGGCCTGACCAGGTCTGTTGGGTCAGGCTACCCGGTTGGGCCCATTGGACTTGGACTGGATTCTTGGACCCTGGACAGAAAAACAAAAAAAAAGAAATAAATAAGAAATAATAATAAATAATAAAAATATATTTATATACAAAAATATTTTCAAAAAATTATATAATATATTTTTAAAAATATTTGAAAAACTATATATTATATATTTTAAAAAATGTTTTCAAAATTATATATTATATAGTTTTCAAAAATGTTTTAAAATTATATATTAAATATTTTCAAAAAAAATGTTTTTTTAAATTATATATTATATAGTTTTCAAAAAAGTTTTAAAACTATATATTATATAAATGATTTAAAAATGATTTCAAAACTATATATTATATTTACTTTTAAAATGTTTTGAAAAACTATATATTATATATATTTTTTAAAATGTTTTCAAAAACCATAAATATAAATAAAAATCAGACGAAAATTGGTGTCTACAATAATATAAAATATATAAGTATTAAATATAAAGTATATATACATATATAATAATATAAAGTATATAAGAATTAAATATAAAGTATTTAAGTATATAAAGTACATATACATATAAAGTATAAGTGTGTATATATATATATAGATATGATATAATATAATATAAACTATATATATATATTATTTTATTTTTTCCCAACTTTTGATATTAATGCAATTCAATCCATTTTACAATTTTTCTCACATTTTACAATTTTTTTGATTTGATCCTTTTATGTTGTTTATTGTATTTTAATTTTAATTTCTAATTTCATATTTATTCAATTTAGTCATTCAAATTATATTAGAATATGAAATTGATCCATACTTATTTATATATTTTTGTAATTTACTTAAAACCCTATAAAATGTAAACATATAATAAATTTCTTTTCAAATTATGTTCATCAACTTTTTAAATGTATGCAATTTAGTCCATTTTTATATTAATATTGACTTCACATTTTATAATTAATTCAATTTCATCACTCATCAATGTGTGTTGCTTGATTTATTCAATTTTTATTTCCAATTTCATGTTTGTTCAATTTAGTACTTTATATATATATAAAGTATAATGTATATTATATATACATGCATCATATTATCATAACATTCATTATACATATTATATAATATATATATATATATATATATATATATAATATTATAATTGTTTTAATTTTCCCCAGCTTTTGAATTTAATGCAATTCAGTCCATTTTACAATTTTTCCTCACATTTTACAATTTTTATTTGATCCTTTTATTTTGTTTATTGTATTTAAATTTTAATTTGTAATTTCATATTTTTCAATTTAGTCCTTCAAATTATATTTTTATCTGAAATTAACTCATACTTATTTATATTTTTGTAATTTATTTAAAACAAACCCTATAAAATGTAAATCACATAATAAATTTCTTTTCAAATTATGTTCACCAATTTTTAAAATGTATGCAATTTAGTACATTTTTTATATTAATATCAGCTTCACATTTTATAATTAATTAAATTTCATCTTTCATCAATGTGTGTTGCTTAATTTATTCAATTTTTTTATTTCCAATTTCATGTTTCTTCAATTTGATACTTTATTTCCACCAGTTCCGACTCGAGTCATTTTCGAATCGCCATAGCGCAAGTTAAAAACAGTTTTGACTCGAGACGGTTTCAGTCATTTTTACAGGTCGGGTAAGCTTTTTACACCCCTAAACATAGGTAGTATCGATATTCCAAGAACGAGTGTCGATACTTAAGGTATTTGGGCAGTATTTATTGTGAGAAATTTCATCCCAACAACTCTATTAACTCCTACAACGACTCAAACGACTAGAATTGAATGAAAAAATATAGAAACAAGATTATAAGTCATATGTGAAGATAAAAGATGAGAAAGCCAAAACAATTAAATAGAATCAAAAATTCAAGTCAATATTCTCAAATATTCTTTTTTACTTTCAAGAACACTTTCGAACTTTTTTGTTTCATTCTTTTAAGTGCCTTGTTTGTTCTTAGTTCTGCAAACAAATTTTTTAAGAGATTTTTCAAAGTTTTCTATTTGTAATTTCTTCTTGGGAGGGGTTGTACACTTTAGACTTTAGGGTATAAGTCTAAGTTTATTGTGAGGTTACACCTTATCCTGCAAGGTTTAAACAAATTAGTGAATTTGTTGAAATCCTTAGTGTGGAAACTAAGGTAGTGGATGTAAACTTCATTGAAATTGAACTACTCTACAGTTGTTCGTGTCAATTTTTTTTATTTTCTTGCAAAAAGGTTCCATCAATCTTTTTATTGTCAATTCACACCTCTTGGTCATTTCATTAGTTTCATTAACTTAACAATATTTTTATCTCAGATCAAAGATTTTTACTTAAAATTTGAAATCGACCTGAATCGACATTGTTATTCATAAAACTTAACTTGATTTAAACCTAAAATTTAATCTAAAATCAGATCAGATCAAAACATGTCAAATTCACTTAAAATTATTATCTTACATGTTGAATTATGATTTTGATATAATAATAAATTAAAAAAATGATTTTGGACTTATTCGAATTATCAAAATTTTATAAAAAATAATTTAAAACCAAATTAACTTGAAAATATGTTTTAAATATTTTCCAACTTAGTTGAACCTTTTCCAAAATATACTCGATCGTTTTCGCGCTTTGAAGTTGAGTTTCCAAGCTTTTCTGGCTTAAAGGATCAATCTCTTGGCAAAAGGATCGATCCCTTTGAACAAAGGATCGGTCCCTTGGACTCCAGTAGCTTTAGAATCGATCCCTTTACAAAATGGATTGATCCCTCGAGGAAAAAGATCGATGCATGGAGGAAAAGGATCGATTCCTTCACCAAAAGGATCGATCCCTCAATGAAAATGATAGATCCATTTCCCTAAAGGATCGATCATTTCCCTTAAAGATCGTCCATTTCTTACATCAATCAAATTATTTCAAAAAAGATCTATCCCTTTCACCGTAACAACTATAATGTTCCCCAATGGTTCCAAACGGCTAGAATTGACAGAGAAAGTATAAATTGAAGGTCAAAAGTTTCCAAGTTCAACAAGAATCATATTGAATAAACCTACTAGCATCAAAGTTATGCTTTGTGCTTAATTTGTCAAATTCTTTGTTGTAAACACACTTGTGAGTTAAATTGTTTATTTTGCTCAAGTATGTATTGGGTGAGAGCTTAAATTGTGCAAACATATTTCCATTGTGAGGTTTTCTCATTTGTTTGCTTTATTTGTATTTACTCTTGGGGAGAGTGGGTATTCAAAGTTTTGGAGAATAAACCTTGAAGAGCTTGTAAGGTTTCACCTTGTCCTTAAAGGTAAGCAAATCTAATGGATTTGAAAAATCCTTAGTGTGGATGCTAAGCTAGTGGATGTAGACTTTGGTTTAGAAAGTCGAACCACTCTAACTTGTTGTGCAAAAAATTTATAATTCAGTTACTTACACAAAATTTCTTAAAAGACCAATTCATTCATTCTTGGCATATTTTGATTGTTCTTAAGATCTAACAGTTGGTATTGGAGTGGGTCATAATCGACGGTTTAACAACATTGTAAAAATCCTAGAAGCACTCTATCAATTCTCGTCTCATTCAGGAAGATGACTTTGACTTCCAACTCATACTAACTCGAGGACTCACTCCATCTAGAAGCCTCTTTACTTCAATGGTGTCAACTACTCCTATTGGAAGAATATGATGAGTTTGTTCATTCAAGCCACCGATCTTGATGTTTGGGATGCAGTCGTCGACAATTCCCTTTACCCTCCAAGAAACCTATCGGAGTGGACCAATAAAGGCAAGAAGCTTGCATAAGTCAATGCTAAAGCCATGCACATTCTTTTTTCTTTTTTCTTTTTGCACTGGGCCTGGACGAATATAGTAGAGTATCTTCATGCTCTAATACTAAGGAGATATGAGACAAGTTTGAGGTGACCTATGAAGGAACAAGTCAAGTCAAGAAGTCTAAGATTGGTATTCTCACTCTTAACTACGAGAACTTCAAGTGAAGCCTGATACATAAAGACAATATCATATCGGTTCACTTCAATAATCAACGAGTTGAAGAACTTTGGGAAGGTCTATCACAAAGAAGTAGTGAGAAAGATGCTTGCCTCATTGCCTACATCTTAGGAAGGCAAAGCAACCGCCATCGAAGAAGCCAAGAATTTGGAGTTGTACACCCTCAATGAGCTCATCGGATCATTACTCGTTCATGAGATAAGACTCCAAAAGAATAAGGAAGAAAAAGAGATGAAAAAGAAAAAGAATGAGGTAAGAATCGCCTTCAAGTCCACCAATGAGAGTAATCATGACTCAAGCGAAGATGTTGATGAAGATGAAGAGATGGCCAAGCTCTTGAAGAGATTCAAGCGATTCATGTCATCCAAAGAAAAAGAAAGGAATCATGGATCGAAAAAGGAGAAAGATCCCATTATATGTTACAATTGCCAAAGACCGGAACATGTGAAGTATGATTGTCCCCAATTGAAGAAGAATTGATCAAGTAAGCCAAAGAAAAAGGCTTTTGTTGCTACTTAGAGTGATGAGGACATCACCGATGATGAAGATAATGAAGTAGCCAACCTTTTCCTTATGGCCATCCAAGAAGATACAAAGGTATCTTCTAACTCAAATGAATTAAATTCATATTCTTTTGATGAGTTACATAATGCTTATGATGAATTGATTTTGGAATTTGAGACCATCAATTTCAAATATAAGAAAATTATTTCTAAATTTAAAAACAAAAATAATTCTCTTTTGAAAATTAAATTGGATTTTGAAAACAAAAATGAAATTTTGAAAAATGATTTGGAGCTTTCAAAATTGAAAAATGGAAATTTTTAAAAATGGAAAAAAATTATTTAGAAATTAATCTTGTTAGTATGTAGTTGACGGGGTTAGTTTTTTTCTTTTGAATTTTAACATTCATTGAGGTCTTTTTATTGGCAGATCTGGGTGTTGAAATATTTGAAGCTTTAACCTTAAATTTTGTACTCTCGTATTGACTATTGGAATAAGCCGTTTAAATTCAATTAGGTATCTCAGTTTTATTTTGTATTCAATTAGGTATCTCAGTTTTATTTTGTATTCAATCAGGTATCAGTCAATTCCTGAATTTAATCCTGATCTTTCCACTCATTGGTGGTGAGGTCAGCTTTATTTAAGTGGTTAAAGTGGCCTTGTCATCAACTCATGGCAAGCCCAAGGCTCAAAATTTGATTGGACTTTGCCATCCCTTGGTGGCAAAGGTGAGGTCCATTTAATATTTTAAAAAATGGCATATTCCGGGAATTGATTTCCCCTCGGCATTAAGTACAGAAATTTTTAAAATATTACAATTCCAAATGTAAAACGGTAAGGGGCAAAAAGAATGATTTATTATAAAAGAAAAAATTATTAAAATGGAAGTTTAATTCATGGTTTTGGTTATCCAAGCTATTTACCTTTTGAGTTTGTGGTTATGATTCTTTTATTAGTTTCTCAGTTGTGCCTTTCGGAATTTTTGGTGTTGTAGATTTTTGTTGGTGTTTTTTCTTTCAATGGTTCCTACAGCTACTATCTTCTCTGATGATCCAAGATTTGCTCCACCATACTCTACTCTTCCCGAACCATAGAAAGGTTTAATTGATGGTAAAACTGATAATCTCTACTTTTGGATTCTAGAAACCAATGTTACCCAATATGAAAGGCCTACAAGCGCAAAATCTGTTCCAAAGTCTTCTTCTGTGTCTATAAGTTCTCAAATTCAAGTGCATCAATCTTCTGAAGGACATAATGGATATAATCCTAACAAGGAAAATGATCGGCATGAAAGAGGCAACAATGATGTATCAAAACTTGAGTCAGTGTCACATTATAATCAGGTAAATTTTTCTCTGGTTTCCTTAAAGTATTTCACATAATTCTATTGGTTTACTTATTGGTCTCACTTGAAATTCAAAACTAGTACATATGCCTTAACTAGTTTCTTTTTCTTTCTGGTGTTTAAAAGGTTTAGTTTCTGTCTCATTTGATTTTGAAACTTTGATTCTTGATCTTGACACATTATACCTGTAACATATTATATAGACTATCAAAATTCCTGATGTGTGGATTTTTCAAAATTAAAAAAAGTAAAGCAAATCAAGTTGAAATCTATGAATATATGTATTTTATCCTACCTAGGATTAATCTAATGTTCTTAATTTGCAATAGAGTGCAGGTGGTGGACTTGTTCATTCCCTTAATACACCTAATGGGACATATGGCTCTGTGATTGAAGGATCTGCTAGGGGACATGGATTGGTGGTTGAGGGAAGTAATTTGTCTGGTGATGTCTATCGCCGTCAGTATGATAGTCGCAGGTTTCTACTCCATTGCCATGAAACCTATTTCAAAGCAGAATCAAACTGTTACTCAGTAGTTTCAGTTGTGAAGGAATGACCGCTTTTATTATATTCTTGCTGATAGAATTAAAATTTTCTTATCTTGCAGTATGTTGAAGTATTATCACCGATGGATAAACACAGAAGATTGGAGCAGATACTGCGTTCCCAAGAACCAGGATCGAAAATTATATTGTTTTTAGTTCAACCAAGAAGATGTGTGATTAACTGGCTCGCAATCTCAGTCGACATTTCGGAGCTGCTGCTATACATGGAGACAAATCTCAAACTGACAGGGACTATGTGCTGAATCAGTATCGAACCGGGAGGTCACCAGTTCTTGTCGCTACTGATGTTGCTGCTCGGGGATTGGACATTAAAGATATCAAGTAGGTATTTAATGTTTTCTCGGTGACTTCATTACATCTGCTGTGTTAGTTTTTGTATCATGATATTGATTGCATCATTCAACATCTTTCGTAGGGTGGTAATCAACTATGACTTCCCTACTGGAGTTGAAGATTATGTTCATAGGATTGGAAGGATCGGAAGGGCAGGTGCAACTGGATTGGCATATACATTCTTTGCTGATCAGGATTCGAAGCATGCATCAGATTTCATCAAAGTTTTAGGAGCAAACCAGCAGGTGCCTGCAGAACTTCGAGATATGGCTTCACGTGGTGGAGGGATGGGAAGGCCTAGGCGATGGGCTCCCAGTTCTGGTGGCTTTAATGGGGGATGTGCTGGACGTACTGATTCGGGGTTTGGTGGCAGGGACGGTGGAAGGGGTGGTCATGGAATTTCTACCTCATCTTCTAGCTGGCATGATAGAAGCGGAGGACGTGGTTATGATCACGAGTCTCGTGATAGGTAATAAAATGATCTGTACTTTGTTCTTGATTTGTGTCAGTTCTCCCATTATGCATTTTTGCAGTATTTGGATATCGATAGTTGAAAGCAACTTGTTTTAAGTTCACCCTTATTTATAGAATCCTTATTGTTATGCATGAACAGGTATACTCATGGCTTCCATGATAGTTACGATAAGGGACATAGTCGCAGTCGAAGTCCTGCTGGGTGGGGTGATCGCCAAAAATACAGTGGCCGTGACCACAGCCGGAGTCGTAGTGCTGACAGGTATGGTAATGGTCATGGACGCTCCACCTCGGAGTTTCCATGAGGTGACGGTAAAACGTGATCGATCATCCCCACCGAACCATCATGTGCCCCTTAACAATAATGAAAATTCAAGGGAGCCAAGACATTTTATGGATCCACAGGAACCTTCTCGCGAGAGGGACAATTTTGGAAGATCGTGTGGTGATTCTCAGCACGAGCGGGCAAGATCAGGATTTACAAATGTGCCTCGTATAGGTTCCGGCGATGCAAAGGAAGACATGATACCTCCCAATGATCATTGATCTCGTTAACCCGGAAGTTGAGGCACTTGGTTTTTATCGCTGCCTTTATTAGCTTTTTAGCTGACCCTATTCTCATATGTAATGGAATAAAGGGAGGTAGGGTAGTAGGTTGTCCCCAACGTCAGGTTGAGAGCAATTTCCATGGAAGACCTCCGTTATGAATTGCCCTCATTAGGACTCGATCCCACAATCACAAATTTAAGAGACTTGCACTCTACTAACTGAGCTAGATGGACAATTCCTATATTGCTGTCTTTATTGCATGTCTTATTATAAGTAGAGCCCCAAGTTGGCGGCAGTGCATCGGCAAAGGCTTAAAAGCTCCACAAGTTGACATTTAAAGTGGAATTCTCCGTTGATTTATTATACATGACATGGAATTTTTACAAGTGTTTTCAAGAAGGCAAGTAAGCGAAGTTGTAATTTTATGTAATGTAATGTGAGCAAGACAAGACTAGCTTTATTTTTATATAATTTTACCTAGTCTGTTTGTCCAAAATTTCTGATTTTAGATTCAGGTAAATGGGGATATTTAATTTGTTTTTTTCCAACCCTTTGATATCTAATAAGTTATATCTAGAGTAAAAACATATAAATGGTTTCATTGAGTCCTCAAAACCCCCTTTATTATTAAAAGTTGCAAAAGTTATTAAAAGCTACAAAAATTCCTTTAATTATTAAAAGTTGTCAAAATCCCTTCGAATATTAAAAAGTTATCAAAAGCATAAATTATAGTGTTATTTGTGATCTTCTGATTATAAGGACTTTTTTAACTTTGGATTATTTAAAGTTATATAATGATCATTCAATTATTGATATGTTTTAAATTTGTCCTTTTTTGTTAAAGAAATAACATTGGACGTTAATTTGTTGATTTGGATGTGGTAAAATTTGATCTCGAAAGACTATACAACTCAAATGGTTTGAGATCATCTCAGTCAATAATTAATGTTCAGCTTAGAAAGTTATTTTTTTAATGAAAAATGATAAGTTTAAAAAATATGAATAATCTCGTGACCATTTTATAATTTTTGATAGTTGGATTCAACAAAATAATTTCATATAAGAGACAATTTATTCACTTTACCCTTGTTTTTATTAATTTTAAAATTAGACAAATTAAATAAAAGTTGAATATTGATTATAAGTAGGGGCGGATGCAAGATTTCATATTAAGATTGACTTTATAAAATTTTAGAGGATAATAAACTTATAAAATTTTAACAGGACAAAAAGTAAATTATTTATAGAAAACACACAAAAACAATCTAAAATATAAGAAAATTAAAAAAAATCAGGAGTGGTTATCTTTAATTATAAAGTGATATCTCTTAATTTATTAATCCATATACCATACAAAATCTTTCATAAAAAAAATATTATTTTTATCTCTAAAATCACTCAATAAATCAATAAATTTATAAGATGTCGTATCTCAAACATTTTATTGTTATTTATATTTAACGTTGTCTAAAGTTCCATCATAGTTTCATCTCTGTTAATATAATTTTTTATTAAAAAAATCCATGCATATTATCACAGTCAAGAATTTTGTATTAAAGACCGAGAAAAAGAATAATCCACCTTGAACATTTTCTGCCGACCTCTTTCGCCAAAACGACAGCGTTTGATTCCGAATCATATTAAATATATCTTGTAAAATGAGGGTACGATTAGGTAAAATGGAAAATTTCTGACCTTGACTTGACTCAACCCGACCCATAAACAAGACTTGGTAAGAACAATGACCGGTAGTGTGTCTGAGCTAAGAATCAATCGAAATACTAGGATTGCAATTCTCGATATAGTTGTTCATGAGACACACTTACGTCTTGCGAATGTCAAATATCCCGTATGCCCTCGGGTTTCAGCGGATGGCCGAGCCACGACTGCCGGAAAACTTGTGTCATCCCCCACACTTGCTTCACTTGAAGGCTGCCTCCTCTTGCATGGAGGTCCTGCAATGGAACTACCATCTTCGAATTTCGAATGATCCATTTTCCATTCGCGGACTTCATAAGTACGGAGCAGTATTTCAAAGGTCCTTATATCTGCGTTACAAGAAAATTTAATGATGCTTTTAACAGAAAGACTGCTCAAAACTCGAACACATCACCTGTAAAGTCTGATCTAAGAGTTTCACATGAGCGCTGCACTTGTTCGATGCACGGTGAGAAGGAACACAAAGTTCCATCTTGTTTCAACATGTTTCGAGCGGAAGGGATGGCAAGCCAAGGTTGAGGCAGGTCCAGAAATACGGAATCAGCCAACCCGGAAAACTCATCGGGAAATCCCTCACCCTGGATATCTCGGACTCCCACAGTGACTAAATTGCTTATTCCGGTACCTTCAAAGTCCTCTCTGTTAAAGGAGAGAAAAATCATAAATCGACAAGCAATGAGTCTTTGGCAAGGTTCATTCTTAATCTTTCAGTTACATAAACTATTAAAGATCCGATCCGTAAACCTACATAATTTCAAGGCTATGAAGCATCTCAGCAACAGAATGTACATATTTGCAACTCAAATCTTTGAAATCGACCTAGAATTCAAGTTCAACCTAAGCTATTACTAAATCATATTTTGCAACTCAAATCTTTGAAACCAAATTTCTTCGGAACATATTCTCTCAGAAAAGTAACTAGAAAAGATCTGTAAACAGATATTTTGAGACTATGAAGCATCACGACAACAAAATGTGAATCTAGGCATACATCAAAACCCGAAAAGTCTTCTGAAATCATAATTCAAGCTCAATCCAGGCAGTTAATGAAATCTAATATTGCATCACATTGCACTCTCACAAACAAGACTAGTAAAGATCCATAAACCGAGATAATTACGAGACTTCAAAGCATTACAGCATGAATACATCAAAAAAACAAAGACTTCAGAAATAGACATATATTTCATTACTACAAATCTTTTGAACCCAAGATTTAATCAGAATGCACTCTCACAAATGAAACTTTATACAACAACAACAACAAAAAAAACCCTATTCCCATATGCAAGGGGTAAGGGGAAGGTAAGGTAGTAGGCTGCCCTCAACGCCAGGTTGAGAGCAACTTTCGTAGAAGACCTCTGGTAGTCAGAAAATTAAAATAAAGATAAAATGCAATGCATGTGTAAATAAATAAATAAATACACAGTTGAACAGTCTTCATATGTATTCTTCATATGCGCGTATGTAATGAGAAGTAATCCCTGCAATTAATCCCCGCGTAAAAATCTCTGCATATAGACAGAAACGTAAGACCCGCCTAAATTTAAAAAAAGGAAACATGAAGAGAAAGATACACAGAAGTCAACGATAGCAAGCTACGAGAAGAAATAAAGTCAAATGGGTTAAAACCTAAAACTAAGGCAGCAGTACTCCGCTATCTTAGTTCTAAGCCTTCATAAATTCCAATGACAGAAACGTATAAAAAGTAGAAATCATGGAAATTACTACAAAGGCATTTAAAGAAGACAGAGATGATACACCCTCTGGATGTTACCCGCACTACTCGGCTACCCTAGTCTTAAGTCTTCATACTTTCCTATCAGAGGTCATGTCCTCGGTAAGGGTTAAATCCTTCAAATCAGATCTCAAGCAGTCTTCCCACTTCCGCCTTGATCGTCCTCTTCTTCTAGCACCGTCAACTGTAATCGACTCTACCCTCCTGACCGTATCCAACGGTTGACGCCTAAGGACATGTCAAACCACCGTAATCTTCTCTCCCTCAAATTTTCGGATACAGGCACCACCCTTAAGGACATCCTAATAGCAGAGTTTGGTGTCATGTCACACAGAGTTCTACCACATGCCCATCGAAGCATTCTCATTTCTGCGGCCTCCATCCTCCTTACATGATCCTTTTTAATTGCCCAACATTCTGATCCATACTGCAGCGCTGCTCTTATTGTCATTCTATAAAATTTTCCCTTAAGTTTTAGAGGCACATTCTTGTCACACAAAACTCCAGCAGCAACCCTCCACTTTAGTCATCCAACCTTTATACGGTGTGTAACGTCATCATCCACACCCCCATCTTTATGTATCATAGACCTTAGGTACTTGAAACAATCTTTTGAGGGGAGAACATGTCTTTCTATGCATACTTCTACATCTTCATCATTTTGGTTCCCACTGAAGTTTGAACATAAATACTCTGTCTTTTCAATATTGATCCTTAGACCTTTTTCTTCTAGAGTAGTCTTCCAGGTAGTCAGTTTACTATTCAGCTCAGTTTTTGTTTTAGCAACTAGGACAATGTCATCAGCGAAAAGCATACACCATGGAACACCCTCTGGTGTCGCACAATAGATGTCGTCCATAATCAAGGCGAAGATGTAAGGGCTAAGAGCCGACCTCTGGTGGAGTCCGATTTCCACCGGGAATGTCTCGGTGTTGCCAATTGTAGTCCTGACGTATGTAGTAGATCTACAGTACATATCATGAATCGCACGGATATAAGTAGTTGGGATCTGTCTCGTTTCCAAGGTCTTCCAAATCGTATATCAGGAAACACTATCATACGCCTTCTCGAGGTTAATGAACGCCATGTGAAGATCTCTATTTGGTAGAGCGCAAGGCTCTTAACCTTGTGGTCATGGGATCGAGTCTCACGGTGGGCAATTCATAATTCTAACTGCCGGGAGCTCTTCCACGGAAGATGCTCTCAACCTGGCGTTGGGGGCAGCCTACTACCTTACCTCCCCTCATCCCATTACATATGGGAATAGGATCAACTAATGAAACTTTATAATATCCATAAACCAAAATAACTTGAGACAATGAAGCATCAAAGCAATAGAACGTAGAGCTAAGAATACATTAACCTGAATCAAATTCAGAAAATGACTTAGAATTCAAGTTCAACCTAAGCAGTTATCATATCATATTTTGAAACTCAAATCTCCGAAACCGAGATTTCATCACAATGCATTCACAAACAAAAAAAAACAAGGCTTACCTAGCTGAGGCAGCCCTCTGTTCATGGAAATCAAAAGTATACACATGTCCCGTAGGAGCCACAGCCCTTGCAAACGAGGTCGTTAACGACCCACTACCGGTCCCGGATTCAAGAACCAAACAACCAGGAACTACTTCCAAGTACATAACCACGAAGCCAATATCGGCAATATAAAGAATCTGAGTCATGTGACTTAGAACCAAAGTCCATAACTCCGGCGTCGGAGCCAATAGGTATACGAATCCACCTTTGTTGCTGAACACTTTGGACCCGAAAGGCTTCCCGATCCAATCCAAATGCTTAAACACGCCAAATCGATTTTGAAGAACCGAATTCTCACACACTTTAACAGCTTTCATAGTATCATGCTTCTCATAAACAATAACTAAATCTCCTTCTCTAATGCAACGATTGAAAGATATCTTCTTTGAGGAATCCATAAGCAACATCCTTAAAAGACTGAAAAACACATTGAAATTAAGCAACTATGTACATTGTTATCAGGAAATTTTACCACATACCCAAAGTTTCATCAAGAATAAAGAATCACATAAATTACCAGGAAGACCCAAATTCATGAAAATACATACATATATATATATATGTGTGTGTGTGTGTGTTCAAGCCAGATAGAGGGGGAAAATACAATATGAATAATTTCATGGATCGTTCAGCTAGAGAGTTGAGAAAAAAGGCTTACCCTAAAGCACTTAAGAATCAGGAAGTAATATTTGTCAGAGATGAAGAAGAAAGATCATCAAAGCAAGCTAAACCCTGGGGGGGGGGTCGTTCAGCTAGAGAGTTGAGAAAAAAGGCTTACCCTAAAGCACTTAAGAATCAGGAAGTAATATTTGTCAGAGATGAAGAAGAAAGATCATCAAAGCAAGCTAAACCCTGGGGGGGGGTGTTCCGACTTCCGTCGTGAACAAAGTAGGGCTTTTTTTATTATAAATTTTCATGTAGACTTGAAACTCCATCAGAGATGAATCCATCAGATTAAGACCCAATAAGGTTTTTTTTCAGCCTAACCAGGTTTGGGCCTCTGTGTAGTTTCATTGGAATATTATATACATACATACATATAATATATATATATATATATATATATAGATATATATATATATATATATATTATATATATATATTATATATATATATATATATATATATATATATGAAAGATACCTTGTGTAATTTTTTTTTAAAAATTCTACACTTACTAAAATTATTAGATTATTTTATCTATTTTTTTTGCTTGCAAAAACTTTATTTTTAATTTTATATTTTAATCATTTATATATATATTCATTCAATGATCTTAAATTAATGTAAAATTAAAGAAATTTATATAATGAATCTAAATCTTACCTCATATGTATAAATAGAGTTAGATTTGTTGAATTATGTGTAAAAATTTTAAGTTTTACCTCTTTTTAAGATTGTTTGACGAATAAAACTGAATAAAGTTAATAATAAAAAATGAATATATTTTTACGGAAAAATATTATCATCAATTTAAATTTTTTAATTTCATTTCATTTATAATCCTAAAAAATATAATTTTGAGAATTATACTGCGTGTAAGTGAATCTTGAACTCTATGTATAAGGACAGCTGATGAAAAATAACGAATGATTTATTTCAGAACGTTTTAGAAGATTGAGAGTAGCGTTGTTGAGATCAATTGTTTTTTATTACGTAAGAGAAAAGAATTATTTGAGATGGAGTTGAAGGCGGGCGAGGCAAAAGCCTAAAGATTTTTTATGCTCTTGCGGCCCTTCACTTGGATGTGCTTGTGGTTTAACAATCCTTTTCTTTGTTTTCCTCGTGTTTCCAACCCCACTTTTATGCCTATAAAAAACCCCCACCGCTAAATATCTAACCCAAAGATATCTGACATTTTCATACCCTAAAAAAGATGTACCAAAAACATCAATTCCCTTGTTTGCATTGCCACCCACATGACTACACTAGGATGGTATTACCACTTATCTCCGTATTTATTTTTGCTTAAAACACATCTTTAGTTTGGTTTGGATATTTTTGTAGGTTCAACAGATGATAGAGAGCTGCCTGGTCTTCCGGATGAGCAGAGGTGAGTGCGGGGAAGCACTTACCAAGCATGCCAATATTCAACCCACCATCACCCTAACTGGTACTACACCTCTTCCTTTTGTTTTTAGCTTAATCGCTCATTGTATATCATAATCACATGCCAACACCCAACCATTTAGAGCTGTTTCTTTTTGTTTAGCTTAATCTCTCTGTACTCATCATCTTGTTTGAGTTGTTTCGTTTTTGGAAGAATTAATTAAAGAAAAGAAAACCTTCTTTCAAGAGTATTTCCAGGCTTCATCTCCTACACAGTTTAGCAGTGAAGCCAACCAAACTTTGCATTCTTATGATTAGTGTAATTTGTGGAGATTTTTCCAAACTAATGGCTCATTTCAGAAGCTTTGATTCAAATAACAAAAAAGGTCACCAAAAGTCCAATCAATGAATTGGGTGTCACATAAAAGAATGTTCGATTTATCCAAATTTTGACGCATCCAAATATATATACCTAGTGAAGGTATAGGTTCATGTTGTGTGTTTATGACCAACTTTTTCGTGACAAAAGAAACTAACCGGCCATCACATATACATATTTAATACAGATCCAAAGACAAATTATGAATTTTTCGAGTTGATTACTGGCTCAAAGTTTGGACCAAAAGGGGGAAAAAACAATAACGGTCCAACCTGAACATTATGGCATCTAAAGAAGAATTCATGAAGAAACAGATCCAAAGACAAATTATGAATTTTTCGAGTTGATTACTGGCTCAAAGTTTGGACCAAAAGGGGGAAAAAACAATAACGGTCCAACCTGAACATTATGGCATCTAAAGAAGAATTCATGAAGAAAATAGTCACAGCAATGGAACAAACAAGACGTATCTGATATCTGATTCAGCTAAACTTCATATCTCTATTAAAAGCCACTCAAACGGAAATAGTACTAGAAATTAAACCACAATTCATATTCGATACACTGTCTTGTTGTAGTAAGGATTCGACTTAAAGGACAGAATCGACATGAAACTGAACTCGGTATTCATTTATTAGTTTTAGGGTAGATAGGAAGCTGAACTATATTCTAAACGGATGATTTTGCAATAGCACCAGCTTCGGTTAGCAGAGGAACAAGTTTACCTGCCTTGTGCATGTCTGTTGTAGCTGCAAGATATACAAATACAGTAATTAATTAACAGGGATGGTAAGGGGATTTCAATTCCTATATGAATAAAATATGGCAACATAGAGTTTAGGGCATACTGTCACAGCCTCCGATGTGTTTCCCGGCAATGAAAACATTTGGCACAGTTCGTTGCCCAGTCCACTCGGCCAGAGCTGCTTGAATTTCACTTCCATCACCTTGAAAAAAGCAAAACACAAAAGCCAATATTAGTTAAAGTTGAACAAGAAAGTTGCAAATCCGACCGTCAACTCGTATCAACAAATAGAAAATTTTGCAGGGAGCATCTACAGCTACAATCCTGGAGGATGTAAACTGTTCAGTGTATCAATGAGCTGTTTAGTACTGATTCAAGATAATGTACCCAATCATTCAAAATGCCAGAAGAAATTCAATCGGTTTAGAGGCATTCTTTAGAAGACTTCATTAAAGGTAATGGACTTGCATCCCATTATTTTTATAACCAAAACCATACACTCTTGTCGTCCAAATCAACATCTTGAAACATTGGAACCACACAATCGACAACAAAGCTAACTGTGCCGAGCTGAATTATGTCATCTTTCAAAGCTAAACTCGGAATACTAGAGAGAGGGCTTTGTATCCATTGCTAGACGCAATGGAGCCATAGAATTTGATAATGAATGCTACAGATTCTCCTATATTACCATTCAAACTGCCCTTCGAACTCAAGATTACATCCCACATAAAACCCAACTGATGGAGCCATGGAATTTGATTAAAAGAACACTACAGATACTCGTATTGTACTGTTGAACAATCCCTCAAACTAGAGATTCTGTCTCACCCAAAAGAGGGGAAAAACACTAATGGAGCCATGAACTTGAGATTATTTCGGCATAAGAACACAATTAATAATCAGCAAATTATCGACTTCTCGACCAGAAAGCAAGGTTCAGTCAACCAAAAATAAATATAATTGTTTTAAAACACTCAGTCAAACAGTTGAATAAGTTCTACCAAATCCAAGAAAAAGTAAAATACACCCTAGGTTATTGAACTATGCTCAAATGATCATTTTGGTTAATTAACTATTTAAAAGTTACAAAGTGGTCATTTAAATTTATTGAATGATTACAAAATGATCACCAGATTTTATGGAACTGTTACAAAATGATCATTAAATTTACAGAACTATTACAATTATTACCAAAACGATTATTTAAGCATAAGTCAATGACATATGGATTACATAACCTCCACAAAAATCTTAGAACAAATTCTTTAGCTTTTGACGTATCCACTATAGAAGACTTTTGCTAGTTTCCCAACGTTTTAATAGATTAATTTATATATGTTACCTAAAACCAGCAACTTTTTTTCATAGAATATAGCACACAAAAATAAAGCCCCAGAAAACATTGTTTGATTGTAGTGAAAGACATCAATTTCAAGATACCAAGCGGAACCCAATCAAATTAATACTAACAAGAATTAAAGCAATTAAAATTTCATTTCAAATCTTAAATCACGAAACCTGTTTGATTTCACCGCAAACAGAAGAAGCAAAAGCATTGCTTAATTTTAGTGAAGGGACCAACTACATAACGCCAATGAGATTAATAATATCAAAATCCAAGCAATCAAAACTTCATTTCAGATCACACAATTGTTCCAAAAGAATAAAATAAGAAAGAAAACTAACTTTCTTTGTCTAGCTCGATGGCCTTGAAAGAAGCTCCAAGTTGTTGAAGCAACTTCTTCACATCCACACAGAACGGGCAGTACGACTTGCTGCGTCAACACATACGTATAAAATACCAAGAGAAAAGAGAAAAAATTCATACGAACGAGGGATGAGGATACGTATACCTGAAAACGACGGCAGGACTGGCATTAACGATTTCCTCAGCCTTTGGCAAAGCCATTTTTCTCTTCTCAGCCTTTGGAGTAAACGTAAGAGCGTTTGGTTCACGGAATATAAGATTACCAGTAGGAATAAAAGATTACCAGGAATAGAATTACTAGGAATGTTGTATTTTGTGTTTGGTTGGTTTAGCAGGGATGTAAGATTACCGTGTTTGGTTAAAGGAATAAAAGATTATTGGAATGTATATTTAACCAAATTGTCCTTATTATACATTTGTTTTTAACAAGTTGGAAAATATTTATATATATTTTTAAAAAAAAATTAAATTCATAAATTTTTTTACAAAATTAAAATATAAAAAGGTTTAATGAAAGGTTAAAATTTTATTTTAATCCAAACTTCATATATAATTAAATATAAAATTTTAATTATAGATTTTTTTGTAAATCTAAAATAGTTTAAGGATAAATTTGTAATTTAACATTCGTAGAATTTTTATTATTCAATGACAGAATAAGAATATTTTTGAAAAAAAAATTAAGAGCATTTTAGTCCAAAACGTCGGTAATCCAACAATACCTAAGGAAATAGAGGTAATGACATTCTCGGTAATGACATTCTCGGTAATATACTCCAAAAAATCCACTATTGGTAATGTAAGATTACCGGGAATGACATTCTCGGCCAACCAAACGAAAGAATATGGATTTTATTTTTATGGAAATCTTACATTCTTCCAACCAAATACACCTTAAAATAAAATTGGAAATGAGAGAGAAAAGAGGCGTGGATTTCGTGAGAAATCTAAAATATTAATATATTTTTTAATATTATCGGAAGAATACTATCTAAAATATTTTTTACAGAAAATATTAATATCATATATTGCTTAAAATATTTTTTTCTATCGAAAATATTTCGATAAAATATTTTTTTAATTTTATATTAAGATATCGTATAACTAAACTTCCCGAAAAAGAAGTGACGAAGAAGAATATAGGTTTTCCAAAACGATCTGAACCATTGATTTGATTCAGGCCCTTTCGGATTTAGGCCACGAATTGTTTCTGCTTTTTTTCCAATTAATTAATAATTTTCTTTTGATTGGATAAACATTAACCGGAAACAAATATTCGAGGTCAAATTCTTTTATCGTGGTATTACTTTAAGTTAGTCGTTCTTAGTTTATGTATTTTTTTAAAAAACTTAAATTTTTAAATTCGATTTTAATTTAAATAATAAGTGTTAATATATATATCCTATATATATTTTTTTGAAATAGAAGACATCAAATCAATCATTTAAACACGAATAGTTTTATAGTACAAAAGTTTTGATATATCTTTTGAAATGAGTGATATAAAGTCCGACAATGAAATTTGATATTAGTCAAGGACAGATATTTTCCCAATCAGTTGGCCATCGTATTATATGTTCTCTAATTTATGTTCAACAATGAAATTTGTATTATATGTTCTCTAATTTATGTTCAACAATGAAATTTGTATTATATGTAAGTTTTAAATTTGTTTTATGTTCTCTAATTTAAGTATTTTAAGTTTTTATAATTTAATCATATTTTTTGTACTATTTAAGTTAGAATTAATGTTTTAAAAAGGAAAAAAAATTAAACAAAATTGGGTTAAGTATTTGAGTTAAGATTGACGAGTTGCCGTTGATATTTAATTAATTTAAATTTAAGTTTTAATCATTGTCATAGTCATTTTTTATGAAAAAATAAAATTTCAAATAATTATGACTTTATGGTTCAAAACATTGATATTTTTAATAAAATTTGAATTAATTACTTTGATTTGGAGTCCTTATCGATCATGTTAGGTAAGTCGAATACTTAAAATGTTTTTAAAACAATTTTAAAAAAAATCATTTTAAAGATAAAAAAAAATTCATTTTTAAGATTCGAAAGTCAATTACACGTGGAGAATGATTAAAACCTCACAATGTCCAAAATTAGTACATGGACGCTTATACGACATCGTTATAGTGGCATTTACAAGTTCAAGTCAAAATTAAAATATGATCATTTGTATCAAACATTGATTAATTATTTTGAACCACAAAGGTACACAAAAATGGATTCAATTTATTTCAAATTCGCTTTTCGTTCGAATTTCATCGAATCGCACTACTTCTATTAAGTTATATTTTTCACGCTCATTATACGAATGATGTCCTTGAAAATATTTAAGTAAAAAAATATTAGTAAATAAAAATGACATTTAAAATTATCCAAAAATATTAATTCTAAAAAATAACAAAATATATACATATAGTAGTACAATATACTAAAACGTTAATATAAATATTAAACGTGTTTAACAAATAAATAATGAACGTAAAGTAAAAGAGGAATGAACATATATGTTTTAATACATAAACATGTATATGAACACACAAGCAAAGTATAATGACTAAGGTATAAAATATATTTCATATATACATATATTAAAAGTATAGGGATTTTTGTGATTAAGTTTTTTTCTCAAAATGATCAAAATAATAGTAAAATGATAATCCTAATAAATAAATAAATAGAAAACATTATTCCAGGGTTAAATAAAAAATAGAGAAGTAACGAGGGTTAAGCATGCCAAAAATCTATAAAATCTCATACAATAAACTCAAAGTGGTGACCAAAATATGTACATGGCTGAATTTAAGGATCTAGAAGATAAATTAAACATTTTTCAGCAAATAACAAAAACAGAGGACCAAATTGAACTACATCTCAAATTATCAGGAAAGACCAAATATTAAACCAAGCTACAAGTACAAACAAACAATGACTAGAATATAAACATAATGAAATTTAGAGCTAAAAGTAAAAACAGTTAATATTCCATTTAGTAGCTAAAATGAATTTCCTACAAAAGACGAGACCTTTCTCGCAATGATAACCCAAAACCTAATACTAAAAAAAAAGGTGGTTGACTAACCCTGTTGTGTTGTTTCGTGGGCTGCTTTAAAGGTCTAATTAAGGCATAATAAAACTCAAGTGCAAATTCTCTCACCAAACAGTAGCCCCAAACTCCCGTGCCTTTGACATTCAAGAATGAGCAATGGAAGACTTAGAGAGCATTCTGCTCACCTCAAAAGTCATCGGAGGAGACGAGGTAAGCAAACTAATTCATAATCCTTCGATCGAAAACCTAAAATCAAGGAAAGGGATTATCTTCCGAAAGATTGTACCTCATCCTCTTTGAAAATCTCCACGAACCCCTCTTTATTTTACTTGCTTTCGTTCCTTTTTCCCTATTTTGATTCGAATCTGTCTCGTTTTTTTTCTTATTCTGATTTTTTATATGATTTTTCTGGGTATTTTCGTTCACCAAAAGGTCTCATTCTCTCGTTTTTTATTAGAGATCTTGTTTTTGGTTCATGATCTCTCCTTTTTTTGTTCCTTGCTTGTAGATTATAGGGGTGTATTCGGTTCGGTTCGGTTTGGTTTTTTACAAAAAATTGAACCGAACCGAAATAAACGATTTTTCAATATTTAAACTGAAATCGAATAGTTAAAAAACCGAAAAAACTGAAAAAATCGAAACCAGTTTTATCGGTTCGGTTCAGTTTTTTTAACGGTTCGAGTTTTTCGATTCAGTTTTTCGGTTTTTCAATGAAAAAATCACTTGAAACCATAATTTTTTTTTACAAAAATTGCCTATTCGGTTCAATATGGAACAAATGGGTTCCATATGAAAAATCCGACCCGAACCGAATCAAAAAAATGAAGCCTTTAAACCGAACTGAAAATCGAACCGTTTAAAGCCAAACCGAACCGAACCGAACCGTTTTAATCGGTTCGTGTCGATTTTTCGGTTTTCTCGGTTTCGTTGCTCAGCCCTAGTAGATTATATCATGAAGATTGCGTGTAGCAAGGAGGCTATACTGACAAAGTTGGTGAAGCTCTGTTAGTGTAGCTGTGATAGGCAAGGGGCATGGCCTTTAATGGCAGTGGTTCGAGCTCTCGGATTTTCAGAAATTTTCTGATTTTTTTTTATTTTTTTGTTGAAATGTCTGTCCAATTCAGTTGGTAGAACACAAGGATTTTAATTTTATGATCGTGCGATCGAGTCCCATGAAGGATATTTCATAATTCGGAGATCTTTTACGGAAACTGTTCTCAATTTGGCGTTGGGACAGCCTACATCATACCTCTTCTTATCTCATTACATATGAAAATAAGAGTCAGTTAATTTTCTGATTTTTTTTGTTTGGTTTACTAAAACCAGTGGTGGCTCATCTCTCGATGACGACTCCACTCTTGGCGGTGGCTCGACACTTGGTGGCGATTGGAAGATTAGCAATGGCGACGGCCATAGTATATACAACTTTGGGGGTGATTGTTCACGGATTTTTACATTCCTGTAGGAATATTTTTTTTTTGATTAAGATTCCTATGTTTGGATGACACACATTCCAAGTGAGGGTAAAAACTCAATATTAACAGTGTTTTTTGGGTCTGTATTACTGGAATATTATTCTCAAGTCTCACTTAGGTATTTTTTTATTTATGTGCTTAAGGGTTAAAATACCATTTCTTATCTTCTTCTCTCGTGACCTTGTCTCTGTGAAAGAATAAAAATTGGTGGTTTCCAGTGAGATTCTCAAGGAGAAGAAAAAGAAAGCATTCATTTCCTTTTGTTTTACTACTTCGGGGATTAGGGTTTTGGTGGACGACCATTTATGGCTGCCACCGCTAAATCTTCCAATCATTCTCTTTGGTGGGAGTCGTTCTCTTCTCTTCTGATAAAACTTGAGAATACCTCTCCCTCCGACGATCTCCCGAAAACCTTGGTATATTTACTATTGATCTTTTTCTTTTAATTTTCTTGTAGAGAACATTCTGCCTATTGGGCTATTGGATTTTTTTATGCGTTTTGAATTATGTAGGCGAAGAAGTTGAAAGAAAATCACTATTGGCTCGTGGAGACGGTTTCCAGGTTTGAACAGTCGAATGAGAAGTCAAAGGAGGCTTTGGCGACTTCGAAACAAATCAAGATTGGTCCACATGAGTTGACCATAAAGCCCGATTTCAGAGACAAGGCTTTGCAAGTCAGGTCGTATTTGGTTAGTTACACCTTCACTATTCTTAGCTTGAATATTCTCTCTTTTTTCTTTTAATTTTAATTTACATTCATAAATCTATATTTTAGTATTTAGCACAATATATTGTTTGACAGATTAAGAGGAGATAGCAATTTTAAGGAAACAAAATGAGTCCTACATCGAAGACAATATCTCCTCAACTAGAAAGAATTCATGTCTTCTGGCATTATATAGTTCGTTTCTGATTTTAGTTTTGGCTTGCTAACAGTGTTTGGATGAGGTGCAGTCCTACATTCTTGTTGATAGGTATCTGGAGCGCGGAAATGTTGTGGAGAATTGCATAGTTCATGATCCTATTCATGTGGTTAGTAACTTGTTGAACCTTTTTGGATGATTATTGTAATTATAAACATGGATTCCTATTACACATACATATTGCGACAGTGCTTGTTCAAGTGCACAAGGCAAATCCTAATGCATGCTTGTAAGGCTATTATGAGGCTGTTATATTCTTTGATCGCCCATTGCTGACACATCTTTCAATAATATTTTAATTTTGTCATGACAACACTACTGTATTTGATTCAGTATATTTGGGGAATAGCTTGAAATAAGGGAGTCTGATTAGGGAGAAAGCACTAAAGATGATTTCTGATGGGTTAGAAGGAAAACTAATATCTGTTGTGGAAGTCCTCATGTCTTGCAATCATCCAGAGTGATGGTATGTTTGATATGATTTGTCATTTACTTTTCACCCCTGCAAGAAAATTAGGAGCAACACGTTTTTACGAACATGACCAGCTAGTAGGAATGCGTACGTTATGATGGTTGATTATGTAGCATGCATCTTTTGAATTTTTGAGGCAGTTGTCTCTTACTATGTGTATTGCGTATGCACTACATTTGATACACGGATAGATATAATGTATCTCAGTTGTTTTTGATTGTTGTCAGCTTAAGCCTTCAACTTTTTAATGCATTTGAGAATATTATAGGATGTTGATCTTTTACCTTATGGGCTGAGGAGAACTACTGAAGACAACTTGGCTTTGGACATTATTTTTCTCATTATTATGAGTCACTTTGTACTGTAGTGCTGAAAGGCGGAAAATTTTATGCAAAATTTAGACCATCCTTTTGACGGTGGTCCTTCTAGAATTATGTCGATCTCTTTTTTAATTTGACTTTATAATATGGTCCCAACTTTTTTGTCTAGCTTCACCAGGTATATGTCAAGCTTTTGACTTGGAGATTTTTTTATGTATTTAATATAACCAACATATATGATTAAGTTTAGAATATCATGGCTATTATCTTTTGTAAGTTGAACATTGTTGTTGCTTTTAATGGTTAATGTTATACTTATTTTTGTTCTGTAAGCTAAACAAAGAATGTAAGCTTATCTCTTATCTTTCAGTTTGCACTTTTGCTTTTCATTCTACTGTTGCATGTTGCCTGCTAGTGTTATCTGTCAGTCTATCTGAAATTGCTAAAATAATTTATTGCTTCCCAGTGTTTCTCATAAATGTTGCATCGTAATGGGTATCAAGAATACCACATGTTTTGCATTCTGTTTATTATTGTGTGCAAAATAAAATGAATCTGTTGTGTTGAAATAAAAAGGGTCTTGCAAAGCCAATAGGTTGTTGCTGAAATAAAATGAATCTGTTTTGTATACTGTTTTGTTCTCATTTAAAGAAAAAATTGTTTAAATTATAAAAACGAAAAATGTGCTAACATTTAATAAAGCATAAAAATTATAAGAATCTACAAGTTTATTTTTCTAATACAAATATGATAAATAAAGTTTACTTGACTAATGCAAATAATTGCAAGGTAGAATTGCAGAATTTAAATATAACGTATACACACACTATCATTTACAGAGAATTCAGTAAAATAAGTGAGCATCATCCTACATTTTTGGTAGGAGTAAAATGATTCATCTATTAAAATTTTTATATGCTTATTTAGTTAAATGTTGATGTAAAATGTTAATATTTTTTAAATAAATAATGTAAAAAATAATATTATTTATAATTAAAATAATACATGATATATTTAGTCTTTTATTCTACCCATTTATCTTTAAAATTATATAAATTTTTTTTTAAAATATATATAGATTTAAAATAATAGAGTAATATATTTTTGATGATTTTTTATATAAATATTTTCATTAAAATATTTAGAATTCCACTTGTTAACACATAAAGAACAATGGCAATTTGGTAAAATATACGTTCCAGTAATCTCATATTCTTTCAACCAAACACTATAATCATACATTCCTGCCAGACATACCAAACACAATAATGTAACATTCCATTAATGTATCAGGTAATGTTACATTCCGGTAATCTCATTCATGGAGGTAATGCTACATTCCATGAACCAAACACACCCTTTGGGTTATGGTCATTAATGATTGGCCCTAAAATTAGGGTTAATATTAGCCCCTTAGGGTTTTGCTTTGGGCCTACTGGTTGGGTATTAATTTTAATGGGTTTCAAAATTAAGTTTGAGTCTACTGTAATGGACATGTAAAAGGAAAATAAATAAAATATATTAGTACTATTATAAAATAAAATAATAAAAATTAAAACACGACACAAATAAAAACCGTTGTCAACAGCTGTTCTTCTTTGCCTATTAGTGTGAAGACATGAATAGGGAAAAGATAAAAGGACAAATAATTTTTGTTATATTCTATCTTTTGCTTTGAATTTTAATGTTGTCTTAAGCGAGACTGAAATGATCCTTATCTTGAGGGACATTGAAATATTTATTTTCAAGAAAAATAATTTCAAAATTTTGTTTTAAGGGAAATATTCTCAAAAGAGTTGAATTTTATTCCTTTGAAGAGAATAATGTCAGAATTTGCACTTTTAAGAGAAACAAATTTTAAACAAGACAAAATTTGTTTCAAGAAAAACGAGGTCAAAGCTTTAGGTTCCAAAAGAAATTGTCTTGAACGAGACAAAATTACTTTCAAAAGAAATTATCTCATGTGAGATAAAATTTTCGCTTTTGAGAAAGAACTGTCTCAACTGAGGTAAATTTTGTTTAAGTTTGTGTTTCAAGGGAAACTATGTCGAGTGAGATAAAATTATTTCAAAATGAAAAAAAAAATTGGTTCTTGTTTCGAAGGAAATTATTTTGAGCAAAATGAATTTTTGTTTTAAGAGAAACAATCTCAAAGGAGGCACGCGATATGTTCCTTCGCATTGAGGAAGTCTAATCATTATTTGATGATTCAATTCGTTTGAAGATGTCGTGTTTGTTGATGATATTGTTCCTTCGTGTTGAAGATGACTAGTTGTATTTGAATGATTGTGCATCTAAATACAACACTATTTCTTCGCGTTGAGGAAGTTTGATTGTCTGTAGATAATTTAATTTTAGAAATGACCCTGCTCCTTTATATTGAGGAGGTCTAATTAGTGGACGACATTGTTCATACGTGATAAGGACGTCTGGTCATATTTGGGTAGATAACTTGGTTGTCGAAGACGACATTGCTCCTTCAAGTTGATGTGATCTGGTTGTCACCAATCCTTTATTTCCTGAAATGTTTGTAAAAAAATATGCATGTATAAATGCAACTATCTTGAATGTTTTCATGAATGTTATGATGAAATTCATATGATGTTTTTTTTAAACTTTTTGAAAAATAAACCTTCAAATTTTTCCTCATGAGAACTGAAAAGGTTTTTGTTGAGTTAATCAATCGACGAATATAGCCAAGAGGGGGTGAATTGGCAATTAAAAATTCGGTGGATGCTTTTGCAGAAAATTGAAAATATTTGCACAGCGATTTAGAGTGGTTCGACTTTCTCAACCAAAGTCTACGTCCACTACCTTAGCTATCCACACTAAGGATTTTCCACAAATTCACTAATTTTTCTTTCTTTTGAGGACAAAGAGTAACCTTACAAATCCCTCAAGAATTATACCCCAAATTCCTGAGAACACACTCTCTCAAAGAGAACAATACAAATTTTGCAAACTTACAAGAAAATCCTCACAAGGCAAGATGTTTGCACAATTCTAGAAAAAAAAGAACAATCAAGAATAATACAATTGAGCGCAACAAGTGTTCTTGAAAACAAGGATGAATATTGAATGAAATTTGGCTTGAAATTGCTCAAACTTGAGGTTTAATGCTTTCTCTTTGATTCTCTCTTGATTCTTGTTTCTTATTGTTTCTTCTTGTTGATCAATGGCTTCTAAGCTTGTTTAAATACTCCTTCAATTGATTCTGAATGTTGGGGATGATTAATGGAGTCAATAGAGTCGTTTAAGTGTGAAAACAATTAATAAAATCAGTTGGGAGCGTGTGTGCATCGATGCATCAAGTGTAAAATTCAAATATTTCGACCGTTGGAACACTTAGTGCATCGGTGCACTAAGGATGCATCGGTGCACTAAGGATGCATCGATGCATAAAATGCATTCGATGTTTTCATAAAAACCTGAGTATATCGATGCATAAAATACATTCGAAATGGTGTGTGCATCGATGCATCAATGAGGGCATCGATGCATCCCTTCACAAATTTTATTTTTGGCTCGTTTTTGGTTCAAAATACTTTGTGAAAATTGTTTCAAAAATATTTTAAGTATAAAACATAACTTTATACTTTAGTAAGGATTGAAATTGAACTTTGAAAGACTTGGAGTAATATTTTGATATTCGAATAATTATATCGAATATACTTAGAAAATCTTTTATAAAATCTTAAAATTCATTTATCTTAATTTGTTTTATCGAAACATCAAAATGTTTTCAACAATCTCCCCTTTTTTGATATAACAAAACATCTGAGTAATTTTAAGATTTTTAAGAAAATCATTTTTTGAAATCAAATTTAAAAATTACTCCCCCTTACTATAATACATCTTCTCCCTCTTTTTGTTAAATCAAAAAGACTCTAAAAGGATTTCAAACAAGAAAAGGAAAATTCTAGCCAATTGATTTTAGTAAATATAGCTTAAGCTGCTAAGATCACAATCAAGAGAAATGTTAGCCATTAGTTTCATAATTCAATATTCATATAAAAAATGTGTAATGGAGAATTGGTCATATATGTCTAAATGATGCAAAAATTAAGATAAAAATTCAAACACACCAAATATGTATTAAGTTCAAATATCCAAGCATCCAAAACATAAATCCAAACATATAATCATCCAAAATCAAACAATCCAAGAACATCAAAATGTTTATCAATCCAAGTTCTAAATCCAAGAAAACGTGGCAAGAAAAGATCTACTCCATCGGAGGATCGGGAGGAGGAGGATAATATGCTCGCATCTCAAGTGTGAGCGCATCTAAAAGGTCATTCATTTCCCATTGTTGAGCCCCCATAAAGGATAACTGGGACTCGATGGATGCAAACCAGAGATCAAATATCTCCATGAATGACCGAAAGTATGGAGGCATTTTTTCCTCTTGCAGTACTGGTTCCGGTGCCGGAGGATCATCGTCAGTTATTTCCTCGTCAATATCTTGCATAAGCTGTTGCAGCTCGGGATCATCGTCAGCAGCCGGTGCCGGAGGAGGTGGAGGTGGAGCACGAGAAGAACTAGGTGCAGGAGGAGCTCTTGAAGAACTAGCTCTCGGAGTTTGCTCAGTGGGTCTATATTCCCATTAACCCGTTACCTTATTTTGTTTCCATCCGGCTTTCTTTAAGGAAGTTAGGTTGATTTTGGTTTTGGAGAGGCATGGGAAAGTCAACCGAGACCTTAAGACCTAACTTGATAAAAAGATTAGAAAGAAGACAACCGTAAACTAAGGTTTCTACATTTTTTAAGGGAATGACGTTTACAGTATCGATAAGCTCACCAAAGATAATCTGTGGAAAATCAATTTTCTTATTATTTTGGATACAATTTATCCACCATAAATCTATGACTCTAAGTTTAGAGTACCTACCTCCGGATGGTCTAAACCACCAAGAGATCATCAAATGAACGAAACGATTGTGATGAGTTCGTAAGGTACTAACACTATCATTAGACTTATATGGAGTAGCCAGAAGATATTTTTAATTATTTATCCCATCATCATCTAAACCGAAAACATCATCAATTGTTTTTGAATTGATAAAAAAGGACTTCTCCTAAAAGATAGGATTGTATACCTATGGTAGCGTCTTGAGTAGCATTTTGAACACAGATTGCATTTGAGTAAAAAATGTGAACTAATTGCTGATAGACAATGGGCTGAATTTGAGACAATTTATCAAATTTCCAGGAACGAAGAATAGGGAGATATGTAAAGTTAATATCTTCTATTGCTTGAATGGAAGGGATACGTTCCTCTCGAATTTTGTAGGATTGAAAATGACTAACGAACCTATCATATAAATAAACTCTATGACGACCGGGTTGGTTGAAGCAAGAGTTAAGAATGGTTAACTCGAGTTTGTTTGGGTTTGGATTTTGTGGTGGAAGAGGAATAGAAGGGCGGTTAGATCGACTTAAAGAGGACCTAGGTCGTTTTGGATTAGACATGATTTAAGGAATGGAATGTGATTGTAACCTACAATTTGAAAAACATGTATGCAATATAATCAATCCCAAAACTCAATTGAGTCCGTAATAATTCAAGGTTCTCTAAACCAAATCCTTATGGGCAAAGTTTTTGAATTTTTTTTGAAAACAACGTTTGAAAAATCAATGTGTAGTTTCAAATCAACATAATGAAAACAAAAACATCAAATTTAAAATTAAATTAAGATTCTCGATTTTTTTTATTTCAAAATTCTTGAAAAATTTAGTGTTTTGATGAAATTGATTATAGAATATAGTTTCTAAACACTAAACAATCAATGCCCGATGTAATGTTCATCCTAGAACTAATCAAAACTAATTCTAAGTTCATAAATCAATAAAACAGAGGTTTTGAAATATTACCTTGAAAAATTCGGATTGAGAGGAATATGATGTTGTTTTGCACGATTTAATGATACAAGCAGGATTTGGAGTTAAAATGATCAAAATCCGTCAAAAATACGTTAATTTGAGGCAAATGGAGAGTTTAGAGAGAGAGGGACGAACGACGGCTTGGAAGTGTTTAAGAGTGTTTGAGAAAATGAAGAAGAAATAGGGTTTTTAACCAAAAACCCGATGGATGCATCGATGCATGGCATTGTGCATCGATGCACATTTAAGGAGTGCATCGGTACATCTTCATTATGTATCGATGCACATTCATAGTGTATCGATGCATTATGCACAAAAATGTCAAAAATCCGTTTTAAACACTTAAAATGCTAAATAATTTAGCTCTAGTGGTATTGGCAACTCATATATTGAAAATTAATCATGTTCAATCACTCAATTTTATCTTTAAACTACATTTGAACATATAATTAATTCTTACGAAAGATCATAAACTCCCCCTAACTATTATCATTGAATGCATTCAAAAATGTTATTTTATAAGCATTTTCAAATCTAATTTAAAAGAGTTAAAATTATTTTAAACACTGAAGATAGGTCAGTTAAACCTAATTCTCTCCTAAGTGTCCAAAATCTTTCTTTGTCTAAAGGTTTTGTAAAGATATCCGCTAATTGGTGCAAAGTATCAACAAATTCTAAAACTACATTTTTTTAGTGACATGGTCTCTAATGAAGTGATGTATAATTTCAATGTGCTTAGTTCTAGAGTGTTGGATAGGTTTTTTAGTGAGACAAATAGAACTAATATTGTCACACTTGATACAAATGGTACCTAATTCAATTCCATAATCAAAAAGTTATTGTTTCATCCATAAAACTTGTGCACAACAACTGCCGACTGAAATGTATTCCGCTTCAGTGGTAGATAATGCAACAAAATTTTGTTTCTTTGAAAACCAAGAAATCAACATATTTCCAAGGAATTGGCAAGTACCGGAGGTGCTTTCCTATCGCATCCATAACCCGCATCAGAGAAGGCATGCAAGCTAAAGCTAGAGTCTCTAGGATACCAAAGTCCTAAACTAGGAGAGTCCTTAAGGTATCTAAAGATCCTCTTAACAGTTAGTAAATTTGTTTACTTAGGAAATGATTGAAATCTAGCACATAAGCAAACACTAAACATAATTTTCGGTCTACTTGAAGTTAGATAAAGCAAAGATCCAATCATTGACCTATATAATTTAGCATCCACACATTTACCTCCTTCATCTTTGTCAAACTTTGTTGATGAGCTCATTGGAGTGACATGAGGTTTACCATTTTCCAGTCCAAACTTCTTGAGCATATCCTTGACGTACTTAGCTTGATTGATGAAGATGACATCTTTTATTTGCTTGATTTGGAGTCCCAAGAAAAATAAGAGCTCCCCCATCATCTCATCTCGAATTCACTTTGCATTAGCTTAGAAAATTCTTGGCAAAGAACATCATTAATAGAACCAAATATTATATCATCAACATAAATTTGAACTACTAATAAATCTTTACCTTTATGCTTTAAAAACAATGTAGTGTCAACCTTCCCTTTTGAAAACCTTTTTTCAATTAAAAAATTTGACAATCTTTCATACCAAGATCTAGGAGCTTATTTTAAACCATAAAGTTCTTTTGTCAATTTAAAAACATGATTTGGAAATTTTGAATCTTCAAAACCAGGAGGTTGTTCCGCATACACTTCTTCTTTTATAAAACCATTTAAAATGCACTTTTAACATCCATTTGATATAATTTAAACTCATTGAAACATGTAAATGCTAATAACATTCTAATTGCTTCCTTCCTAGCTACGGGAGCATATGTTTCATCATAGTCTATGCCCTCTTCTTGAGTATACCATTGAGCAACAAGTCTAGTCTTGTTTCTCACTATATTGCCACTTTCATCATGC
Organism: Hibiscus syriacus; assembly: GCF_006381635.1. Taxonomy (NCBI): domain Eukaryota; kingdom Viridiplantae; phylum Streptophyta; class Magnoliopsida; order Malvales; family Malvaceae; genus Hibiscus; species Hibiscus syriacus. Next base: position 1,267,856 of record NW_024063196.1, read on the forward strand.
TTATTTCTAAATACCCATCTAGTACCTACAGTAGACTTATTACTAGGCCTTTCAACTAATGTCCATACTTTACTTCTCTCAAATTGATTTAACTCTTCTTGCATAGCCATAATCCAATGTTCATCATTTAATATTTCTTTAATATTCTTGACATAGTTGTATTCCCTTAGGTAAGAAACTTCACTTTCTTCAATGGTTGGATTCTCGAGAGGATCTTGAGTTTCCTCATCTTTCATTTCTTCATTTGATGATGGTTCTCCAACGTCATGTTCAACGTCATTTATGTTTATAATACCTACATCATCATTCACACAAGAATCCTTCCTCGGAAGGGGATTATCATCGAAAACAACATGTATAGACTCTTCTACAACTAAAGTTCTTTTATTAAATACTCGATAAGCTTTAGAATTTAAGGAATAACCCAAACAAATTCCTTCATCACTTTTAGCATCAAATTTGCCAAGATTTTCTTTACCGTTGTTTAAAATAAAACATTTACATCCAAAATGATGAAAATAGCTAATGTTAGGCTTTTTATTTTTAAAAAGTTCATATGGAGTTTTCTTCAAAATAGGCCTAATCATTACTCGATTAAAAACATAACAAGCGGTATTGGTGGCTTCCGCCCAAAAATATTTTGGCAAATTGTTTTCACAAAGCATGGTTCTAGCCATTTCTTCTAAAGTTCGATTTTCCTCTCAACAACTCCATTTTGTTGAGGGGTTCTAGGTGCTGAAAAATTATGGCTAATATAATTAGAATTACAAAATTCAGTAAATCCAAGATTTTCAAATTCAGTTCCATGATCACTCCTAACATTAGTTATAAAGTAACCTTTTTTGTTTTGGATTACTTTTGAAAACGTGATGAATTTTTCTAATGCTTAATCTTTAGTACTTAAGAATAGAACCCAAGTATATCTAGAATAGTCATCTACCAAGACAAATGCATATTGTTTTCCACCCAAGCTAGTAGTCCTAGATGGCCCAAAAAGATCTAAATGGATCAATTGTAATACTCTACTAATGGATATGTCATTAATGGATTTAAAAGAAACTCACTTTTGTTTTCCCTTAGCACAAGCATCATAGATTTTATCATTATCAAATTATAGCTTTGGCAACCCTTGAACTAAATCTCCTTGAATTAGTCGTTGCAAAACACTCATACTAACATGTGCTAGTCTCCTATGCCATAACCAACTATCATGCTCATCCTTAGCAACTAGGCATAAATTTTTCATATCTATAGAATCTAAATGCACCATATATATGTTTACTATTCTATGACCAATAAGCATAATCCAATTAGATGCAATGTCAATGACTTTACAACCATTAGTTTCAAACATGAAATTGAATCCCTTATCGCACAATTAACTAATACTCAATAGATTATGCTTTAATCCATTCACATATAAAACATTCTTAATTTTTATGGAAGAGGTATTACCTATAGTGTCTATACCTTCAATGTGACCTTTTGAGTTGTCACCAAAAGTCACCTCTCCTCCATTTTTGGCGTTGAGCTATATGAACCGGCTCTTGTCTCCGGTCATGTGTCTTGAGCATCCACTATCAAGGTACCATGAGTTTGAGTTTGTTTCTCGTGCCTTGTAGCAATGCTCATTTTCCTACAAGCATATATTAATTTCTAATTTTTGGTACCCAAATTCTTTTGGTTCCATATTCATTAGTTTCCAAAATCCTAGTCCCCTTAGGTATCCATTTATGTAGGATATCCTTATCTTTAGTAGTAATGAGTTCTTTAGGAACTCATATACTTCTAATAATTTTTCCATTAGAGGTTCTTCGGGGGCCTCTATGATTATAGTTTTTAAAACTTTTCTAACAAAGTTGGAGTTTGAACTTTCTCCATTTCCAAAACGTTTTGTTCCAACTTTATCAAAAGAAGCTTTAAGATCATCAATTTTCTTTTGATGATCATCATGAACTTTTGAAAGTAAGTTATGCAAATCATTATTTTTCTTTTCAAAATCATCAATTTTGATTTGTAATTCTTTAATCTTACTTTCAAGCTCCTTGTTGGTTTTGGACATAAGACTATTTTCATTTTTCAATTTTGAAATATCATTTTTGTATTTTGAAAATAGAGTTTTATAATCCGAAGCCAATCCATTATAATCCTTTAATAACTCATTATAATATAAATAATCTAAATCGAATGAGTTAGAGGTTACCTGAGAGTTTTCCTCGATAGCCATCAAGCACAAGTTTGCTACTTCTTGTTCCTCTTCATCTGAGCCTTCTTCATCGATCCATGTAGCTACATGAGCCTTGTGCTTCTTCTTTGATTGACCATTTTTCTTTAATTGAGGACAATCGTATTTGACATGCCCCGGCTTTTTGTATTCGTAGCAAAGGATCGAGTCCTTCTCGTTTGGTTCAGTTTTGAAGCCTTCATTTCGTTTGAATTTTCTTCCTCGGTTAGGCCTCATTAATTTTTTGAACCGTTTGGCAAATAATGCAATTTCCTCGTCATCATCTCATCTTTTGTGAATTTGAGAGCAACTCCAACGTTCTTCTTCTTCTCCTTCTCCTTTGGTGTCTCATCAATCTTATCGACGTCTACCTCATCTTGAAGCATCATTTCATGAGTGATGAGTGAATCGATTAGTTCTTCAAGGGTTAAGGACTTTAAGTTCTTAGCCTTGATGATTGCCATGATTTTGGATGTGAGTAAACCAACTTCCTCACAAGCTTTTCATTTAGAATGATCTCTCCATATGATTTGAGACCATTGACAATCGTGGAAAATCTATTCTTCATAGCTTTGATGTCTTCATCCGGTTTCATCCTGAAATTTTCATAGCTATGAGTTATAAGACTAATTTTAGATTATTTTACCTCGTCGGTGCCTTCATGGGTGACTTGTAGTTTGTCCCATATTTCTTTGGCGGTTGTACAAGATGAAACTCTTCCATATTCATCTGGTTCAAGAGCACAAAAAATAATATGGATGGCTTTGGAGTTGAGGTAGAACATTCTTGTCTCTCCTTCACTCCACAATCTTGGATGAGTAAAAGGTTTGATGAATCCATATTTTATGACATTCCATGCTCCCATGTCACTTGCTTGAATGAAGTACATCATTATATTCTTCCAATAAGCATAGTTAGCTCCATTAAAGAAATGAGGCTTGTTGACGGCCATTGAATCGAGAACGAAGTCAGAGTTTGAAGCGTCGACCATTGATGACTTGAATATCGATGTAACTCTTCCCGAATCGAATCAAGAGGCGATTAAACCTTCAAATGAGTGAGGCACTATTGCCAATTGTTGAGTTAATCGATCGACGAATATAGCCAAGAGGAGGTGAATTGGCAATTAAAAATTCGGTTGATGCTTTTGCAGAAAATTGAAAATATTTGCATAGTTATTTAGAGTGGTTTGACTTTCTTAACCAAAGTCTACGTCCACTACCTTAGCTATCCACACTAAGGATTTTCCACAAATTCACTAATTTGCCTTTCTTTTGAGGACAAAGAGTAACCTTACAAATCCCTCAAGAATTATACCCCAAATTCTTGAGAACACACTCTCCCAAAGAGAACAATACAAATTTTGCAAGCTTACAAGAAAATCCTCACAAGTCAAGATGTTTGCACAATTCTAGAACAAAGAAAGAACACTCAAGAATAATACAACTGAGCAAGGATGAATATTGAATGAAATTTGGCTTGAAATTGCTCAAACTTGAGGTTTAATGATTTCTCTTTGATTCTCTCTTGATTCTTGTTTCTTGTTGTTTCTTCTTGTTGATGAATGGCTTCTAAGCTTGTTTAAATACTCCTTCAATTGATTCTGAATGTTAGGGATGATTACTGGAGTCAATAGAGTCGTTTAAGTGTGAAAACAATTAATAAAATCAGTTGGGAGCGAGTGTGCATCGATGCATAGTCAAGGTGCATCGATGCATCAAGTGTAAAATTCAAATTTTTCGACCGTTGGAACACTTAGTGCATCGGTGCACTAAGGGTGCATCAATGCATAAAATGCATTCGATGTTTCAAACAAGCCTGGGTGCATCAATGCATGGTCTATGCATCTATGCATAAAATGCATTCGATGTTTTCATAAAAACCTGAGTGCATCGATGCATGGCAGTGCATCGATGCATAAAATGCATTCGAAATGATGTGTGCATCGATGCATCAATGAGTGCATCGGTGCATCCCTTCACAAATTTGATTTTTGGCTCGTTTTTTGTTCAAAATACTTTGTGAAAATTATTTCAAAAATAGTTTAAATATAAAACAAAACTTTATACTTTAGTAAGGATTGAAATTGAACCTTAAAAGACTTGGAGTAATATTTTGATATTCGAATAATTATATCGAATATACTTAGAAAATCTTTTATAAAATCTTAAAATTCATTTATCTTGATTTGTTATATCGAAACATCAAAATGTTTTCAACAGTTTTACCTAAGACAAAATTTCAATAAAAATTTTAAATGCATCCTCATGAGAGGAAAGTCCAAGTTTATTATGTTTTTATGTGATGATGAATGTTTGATGCAAAGATGCAAATTCATATAATATGTATATATGTGTGTGTGTGAATGCATGTTTTCTTGATTAATGGTCAGGAGTGGATGCCTGAGCAGTCTTTATCTCTTCCTAGTTCAATTGTCTTCATTCTTTTTCACACAAGAGTGTAACTTTGTAATTCTTGACTTGTATCAATTTTCTTCTTGTCCCAGTAAATTTTGCCCAAAAATGTCATCTTTTATTGCCCCAGTTCTAATAATGAGCTTCTATGTTTGAGAGGCATTTGACAATTTTCAAGATATATTCCCAAAGAGATTTTCTTGTTTGAAAATGTTTTCTTCCTCTTTGTATTTTGAAAAAGTTTGATGAAAAGGTTTTGAAACATGGTGTTCCTTACTTTAGGTTCATGATTGAAATAATTTATAAAACAAGAGTTCATTAGATATCAAAAGAATCAACTACTATTTTAATTTTTTTAAGTTATAATTCTTTGACAAGTTTCAGGGTTGATGGTATGGTTTATTGGGCCTCTAGGTGCTCTGAAAAGAAAAATCAAAGAGGAAACATATGGGTGTTGGATTTGGAAACATTTTACATTTGATTGTGGATGCAATTTTATTAAGTTATTATTATTATTTACATTTGATTGAAATATATATATATATATATATATATATATATATATATATATATATATATATTCTTCATTTTTTTTCATATGTGATATACATATATCATACATAGTTGAGAGAATCGACTTAAACTTGAAAATCAATCTATTAATTATTAAAACTTTTGAGTTATTCGGGCTACTATTCGGCTATTCGAGTCTATTTTATAACTCGACTCCAATTTATTTTTTTTCTTCTAAATTACAGGTCAAAGTCAATTTGAGTGAATTTTTTTAGTCAAATCAAAATATCATTTTTTTAGTTGAGTCAAATTTTACTCACACCTAATTGTGAATAGAAAATAGGGTTTAAAAATGAAAAATTTTAAAATATATCAAAAAATTCAATATTTCTTTAAAATTATTTTAAAAATAAAAAAAAAGAAAATACTAGTTAATAATATAGTTTACCTGAAATGTTTTTAAAGGTAAAAATTAATTGTCTAGTGACAAAAAAACAATTTGAAAAGTTAAAAGGTAAAATTATTTTTTTTATAATTTGATGACTAAAACAAGATAACACCTAAAGCTCAATGATTAATGCTATAGTTTACCTCAAATATTCTTAAAGTATCAATTGAATTTTAATTTGGTTGAAATTTATTAGGGTAAAGTTCACAAATGATCTTTAACTATAGGGTACTACTTTATTAAGTCCATTGACAATTAAAAGTTATAGAATGGTCTTTCGACTATAGAGTGTTACTTTGTTGAGTCCATCGACTATCAAAAGTTACAAAATGATCACCCAACTATTCATATGTTCCAAACTCATCCTTTTCCGTTAAAAAAATAACAATATTCTAAGCTAAACGTCAACTTGTTGACTGTTATATGATAAAAATTTAATTCAGAATCTGAAACGACTATCATATCCTAGTCATCAAGTTAATGTCCAACTTAGACAACCACCAATTTTTTTAACGAAAAATGATGAGTTTGTGTTGAATCAATCGAACCAATGGAATGACCAAGAGTGAGTGAATTGACAATTAAAAAATTGATGAAAACGTTTTTGCAAGAAAATGAAATTTTTGAAAAGCAATTTTAGAGTGGTTCAACTTCTTCAATGGAGTCTACATCCACTACCTTAGCTTCCACACTAAGGATTTCAACAAATTTACTAATTTGTTCAAACCTTTTAGGATAATGTGTAACCTTACAACACACTTAGACTTATACCTCAAAGTCTCAACTATACAATTATTTTTAAGAATAAATTACAAATAGCAAACTTTGAAAAATCCCTTACAAGGAATGTGATTTCACAATTATTTTTAAGAATGAAACAAAATGTACAAAAGTGTTCTTGAAAGCAAAAATTTTTGTTTTTGGATAATTTTGACTTGAATTTTTTACTTTTGTAATTGCTTTGATTTTCTCTTTGATCTCTTATCTTCACATATGACTTGTCATTTTGTTTTTATATCTCTTCATTCAATTCTAGCCATTTGGATTGTTGTAGGAGTTAATAGACTTGTTGGGATGAAATTTCCCACAATAAATGTTGTTCATACTTCTTGAGTATTGGTACTATATGTATTAAATATAAAAATTTATCTGTTGGGAGAGGGGAGTATCGGTACTCCAACATGAGTATAAATACTGGTATCGATACTTCTACTGTATCAATATAAAAATAGGCTTCAGGAATTTGCTTTTGCCAAAAACTTAAAGGGTGTATCGGTACTCCTATCAGGAGTATCTATTCTCCTGTGTATTTTTAGGCCATTAGTATTGATACTATATTGGTACCACATGAACATTATCGATATTGTTCTTGTAGTATAAGTATCACAGGGTTAAAAATCGATTTTTGACTTTATTAAAATCTGAAACCCATTGTAAAATTTTTTTAAAATTTTTTTCTAATATATGACTCAATTTTTAATAAATTAAGGAATAAAATGGAGTTTTTGACCTTAAAAATTTTTATATTCAAATGTCTGAATCTAATATAATCTTAAAATTTCTTTAAAAATATTAATTAATTTTTGATATATCAAAATATCAAAGTATGTTCAACAGTTTGGAATATAATGACTAGTAGAGTGATCATTTTGTAACTTTTAATAATCAGTGGACTTAATAAAGAAATATTCTATAGTTAGAGGATCATTTTATAACATTTAATAATCGAGTAACTTGATAAAAATAATACTTTGTAGTCGAGATTCTATTTGTGTACTTTACCCAATTTATTACTGGTAATGAGAACGAATGCTTTCAATTGAATTGTCAAATCCGATTTACAATTTACGGCATAATAAATAAGGGTAAACTGCAAATTTAGTACTTAAACTATTATTTTGTTCTGTTTTGTACTTTTATTTTTCTCAAAATCATACATAATATTTTTTTTTATTTCGTTTTGGAACATCGCTAAACTTAACAAAACTATTGTACATGACACTTGTTAATGTGTAGTTACATCATTCTGTTATAGTTGAGAGAAAAAGAAAGGATTTAGGAGAAGAATTTAGACGAGAGAGAGAGTTGATAGAGAAGAAAATTCATCATTCATTGCATAAGGATCTTTTTACACCTGAGTCTGTTAATTATTTAATTACAAATGCCATTCAGTCATTGCCAGCAGTCCCAGCTATGTAACTAACTGATTCTTCTCTTCCTTTTCTTTCACAGGTATTGGGCCTTCTGTCTTGGGCTTCTCCTTCAGTCCTTCCTCATGCTCGCCTGCTCTGTAAGTACCGCGTGCCTCTCACATGATTGAATTCCCAATTTCTTTCTTCAATCCCTAACCCCCGATCTTCATTTCCCAAATGTTCTTCGATATTTTCTCGCCGTTCCTCTTCTTCTTCTCCAATCCTGACAATACCCACCCCTCGAGACGAGCCTTGTCCCCAAGGATCGAACGCCGGAAACTGCCCTTACAAAGTCGAGTAATCCTCCCAAGTATCGTTTTCTGCAGCGAGATTCTCCCAGCGAACCAGAAGTTGAGTAACAGGTTTACTGTTTCTGTTTATAATTCTTCTGGCCATAATTTTCATTGGTTTAATCTGTATTTCTCCTTCTTCATCTACTGCAGGAGGATCAGTAGCAACAATGGAGAAATCACCTATGAACTTCTTCAATAAACTGACATGGAAAACTGGATGCAATCGAGAAGAATCGGGTAAGTCCAAGCGATATGCGACTGCTCTTATTCTTTCCAGAATACGATAGGGTCCAAAAAATTTTGCTGCTAACTTCAAGTTTTTTCGCAGGGCAATCGATGTCTGTCTGTAGGGCTGCAATTTCAGGTAAACTAAATCCCCAATCTGAAAGGTTCTTTTAGTTCTATTTTTATCTTCTTGCTTCTTCATTTTATTGCTTGCTATCTGTAACTGATTCTTTAGCAACTGCCTGGTAGCCTCTCTACTGCTCATTATTTCATATATAGTCTGTACTGTAGACTTAATAGGCCAAACCATAATAGGTGGTTTATACCCATATAATGCCTGAAAATGTATTATTTTTAGAGCAATATGATAAGTGGTGTTGTACCACCATTCTGCATGTGGTAACCACTTAGCCCATTGCTTAGGTTGATAGAAGCAAAGGCCCCTCAAATACTATTTTAAGCATTGATTGACTCTTTCTGTTTGTCCATCTATTTCTGGATGGTAAGCAGTACTGAAAAATGTATTTGTTCCCAACTGTTTCATTAACTCCCTCCAAAACACACTTGTGAATGTCTTATCCCTGTCAGAAATGGCCATCTTAGGTTGGCCATGTAGCTTATACACATGATCTAGGTATAGCTTAGCCACCTCTGTTGCAGAATAAGGGTGAGCTAATGATAAAAAATGGTTGTACTTTGTAAACTTATCCACAATCACCAAAATATAATTTTTCTTAAATGAAGTAGGTAGACCATCAATGGAATCCATAGTGATTATCTCCCAAGCCTGATTAGGAACATGAAGGGGCTGTAGCAAACCAGGCTTTGCTACATGTTCAACCTTAATCTGCTGGAAAATTTCACAACTTCTCACATAAGTAACAACCATAGCTTTAAGATTTGGCCAATAAAAATGTGACCTAATCCTATAATATGTAGCTTGAGCTCATGAGTGTCCTCCTTGAGGAGAGTCATGTAAGGTCTTCATAATCTTTAATCTAAGACTGCCATAAACCCCAATATAAACTCTACCACTGTATCTAAGGATAGCTTTACAATATTTCCATTTACTGTCAACTGTAGGATTAACAGTAAGAGTTGAAATCCAGTACTGAGCTAAAGTATCCTCTTGATAACTTTCTTCCACCTCTTGAACCCAAGTAGGTATCAAAACAGTAGCTCCCAAAGCACAGTAGTGAGCCTGATCCTCTCATCTTCTAGATAAGGCATCAGCAACAACATTCAACTTCTTTTTTCTATACTGTATAGTATAGTCCAACCCCAGGAGCTTTGTCAGCCCTTTCTTTTGAATAGTTGTAGTCAGTTTCTGTTCTAAAAGGAACTTTAGAGGCCCATGATCAGTCTTAATAATAAAAGGTTTACTCTCCAAATAATGTCTCCATTTTGAAACAGCCAAGAGAATAGCAAGGTATTCTCTTTCATATATAGATAATGCTGAATTTTTTGGACTTAGAGCTTGACTCAAATAAGCAATAGGTCTTCCTTCTTGTGAAAGAACAACCCCTATACCTCCAGAACTAGCATCTATTTCTAGATAAAATGTTTTAGAAAAATCTGGTAAGGCCAAAACTGGAGCAGAACACATTGCTAACTTAAGATTCTCAAAAGCTTTATAAGCAGCATCAGTCCACTGAAATCTATCCTTTTTCAACAACTGTGTCAAATGCCTACTAATAATGCCATAATTTCTGATAAATCTCCTGTAATATCCAGTTAGGCCTAGAAATCCTCTTAATGATTTAAGAGTTTTAGGCTTAGGCCAATTCTACATAACCTCCACCTTGCTAGGATCAATAGATACCCCTGCAGCAGAAATAATATGCCCAAGATACTCCACCTGATTCTGTCCAAAGAAACACTTGGACAATTTTGTAAATAACTGATTTACCTTCAACACCTCCAAAACCAGTTGTGAGTGTTCAATTTGATCTTGCATACTGCTGTTGTATATCAATATATCATCAAAGAAAACTAAAACAAATTTTCTGAGGAAAGAATTGAATAATTCATTCATAAGTGCCTGAAATGTAGCAGGAGCATTAGTAAGACCAAAAGGCATTACCTTGAACTCATAATGACCTTGATGAGTTCTAAAGGCTGTCTTGTAAATATCTTCAGGTTTAATTCTGATCTGCCAATAACCTAACCTCAAATCAATTTTTGAAAAGTAGACTGCCCCATGTAACTCATCCAACAAATCTTCCACTATAGGAATAGGAAATTTGTTTTTGATGGTCATACTATTTAATTCTCTGTAATCCACACAGAATCTCCAAGTTCCATCCTTATTTTTAATCAAAAGGCAAGGAGATGCAATTGGGCTCTTACTAGGTTGAATAACAGAAGAAGAAAGCATAGTAGCTATCTGTTTTTCCACTTCAATCTTTTGACTGTAAGGAAATCTGTAAGGCCTTAAGTTGACAGGTGTAGCAGTAGCTTTGAGTTGAATAGCATGGTCATGTGTTCTCTGAGGAGGTAGCCCTTTAGGTTCATCAAAAACTGATCTGTACTGTTCCAACACATGTTGAATTTCAGTAGGAATAATAGTAGAATTCCCTTCCATATTCCATAAAACAACATGACCCAAAATATCTGAATCCCAGGCAGACATTTTAAGTAGTGTAGCTCCAGAAATTTGTAGTAATTCATTAGAGGGTTGTTGACCTTGAATACAAATCTGATCCCCTTGATGGTCAAAGCTTAAGGTCATATTGTTGAAGTCTATTAGTATTGGACTGAATAGCTTCATCCAATCAACTCCCAAGACTATGTCACTTCCTCCCAATTTAAGCAGCCTAAAATCATGTAAAAAAGTATGGCCCTGCATTTGCCATTCTACCTTGTTGCACCGAGCAGAGCTGAATAATTTCTGACCATTAGCCACAGTGATAGCCAGAGGATTAGGGGTAGTAATTTGTATACTATCATCAGCCCATTTAGGGGTCAAAAAGCTATGTGTACTGTCACTATCAATTAAGATATTCAGGGGTTTCCCTTGAATCGTACCTTGAATTCTCAAAGTATTATGGCCAATACAATAAGTAATGGCATTCATATAAATTTCTAGATTTTCTTCTTCTGGCTACTGAATCTGCTCTGTATCAGTGGCACTAACTTCCATAGGAAAATTATCAATCTCTTCAGTCATCATATTTAACTGCCTGTTTTTACACTGATGGCCTGGTAAATATTTTTCTCCACATTTGAAACAAAGATTATTTTGCCTTCTATAATCCATAAGATTCTGTTTTGGATTTGATGTTGAGGTAGGCTTTATAGGCACAGACAAAGTATGTGTCTTAGATATAGAGATGGGGTTTGGGTAGGGCGGGCTTTTAAAAGAAGGCCTTAATCTTTTATTTTTAAACTCCACATAAAGTTCATAAAGCTTGGCATGTTTACATGCTTCAAACAAGTTTCTAGGATCCAAAGCCTTGACCCTATGCTTAATATCATCTCTTAGACCACTAATAAAAAGTGATACAAATAACTCCTCAGTTAAAGTAGGATTCTGTAACAACATATAGGGTTGTAACTCCTTAAATTTTTCCTGATAATCTTCCACTGACCCCTTTTGAGTCAATTTAGTGAACTCTTCCACAATATCACATAAAGATCTATCACTGAATCTATGATATATATCAGCTTCAAATTCATGCCATGTTACATGATTCTTTTGCATTATATATCCATCAAACCATATTTCTGCTTTGTCTGTCAAATACATAGTAGCTACCTCTACTCTTTGCTCAACAGGAACACTACAAATAGAGAAATATTTCAAGCATTTTTGAATCCATCCCCTAGGATTGACCACATCAAAAAATGGCAGTTCTATCTTAGTTCTGTGCCACATAGTTCCTAAACTGTTAAGTGAACCTCCTGGCCCCCTTTTGCAGCTTCCAGTCCAAACAGATTAGGTCTAGAGTCACTGTTTTCACCCACTTTATTTTCAGACCTAGAACTGTTCTTAAGAGCTAAACAAGTATCAGGTTTAGTCTTTAATATCCCAGGTTCATCCGGTTTATAGGTAAATCTAGACTTGTCATTCACCACCGTAACCAAAATAATATTTTTGTCCTTATTTTTAGAAGTATCAGGAGATTGTACATGTTCATCAGTAGAATGCTCCTGCTCCCCATCCCTGCCTGTCAGAACCTTTAATAGTTTCTCCATATAACCCTGATTAGTTACCATTCTGGACTCCAATGCAGTGATCCTATTCTCTTGAGTCTCCCACCATTTAGGTGGATTAGTTTCATCTTGCCCCTTCTTCACTAATGTAGCTAAGTCTTCAATCTGTTTTTGGATCCCAGATAAATCAGTTTCTGCCATAGTCTGGTTCTTCTTTGTCATACCCACCAGAAATTTTTGCCAGAATCGAAGCTCTGAATACCAATTGTTATAGTTGAGAGAAAAAGAAAGGATTTAGGAGAAGAATTTAGACGAGAAAGAGAGTTGATAGAGAAGAAAATTCATCATTCATTGCATAAGGATCTTTTTACACCTGAGTCTGTTAATTATTTAATTACAAATGCCATTCAGTCATTGCCAGCTGTCCCAGCTATGTAACTAACTGATTCTTCTCTTCCTTTTCTTTCACAGGTATTGGGCCTTCTGTCTAGGGCTTCTCCTTCAGTCATTCCTCGTGCTCGGCCTGCTCTGTAAGTACCCCGTGCCTCTCACATGATTGAATTCCCAATTTCTTTCTTTAATCCCTAACCCCCGATCATCATTTCCCAAATGTTCTTCGATATTTTCTCGCCGTTCCTCTTCTTCTTCTCCAATCCTGACACATTCATCACTCAACTATCTTCTTATTCATATTTTGGTCACTAAAGTTCAAAAATTTTCAATTTAACTACTCAACTTTCAAATTGCTCATGTTTTAACCACTCTATTTTATTTTATTATTAATTTTATGATATGAAATTTTTATTATTATTTTAAATAAAAATAAATTTGAAAGTTGGAGTGATTAAATTAGAAGTAATTTGAAGTTAAGTAATTAAATTAAAAAAATAAAATTCAGTGACCAAAATATGAGTGAGAAGATATTTGAGTGATGAATGATGTAACTTATCCATAAAAAAGTGCTAAATACAACAGTTCAATTAAGTTTTTAATGGAGATGTACCAAAATGAAACAAAAATTGAAAAAAAAAACAAAAATTTAGATACCAAAATAGGATAAAAGTAATAGTTTAGGTACTAAATGTGTATTTTATCCTATAAATAATTACAATATTGTACAAACATATTGGGTAAAGTACACAATTATCCCCGATTATATGGTATTTCTTTATTGAGTTTCTCAACTATTAAAAGTTACAAAATAGTCCTCCGACTATATGACGCTACTTTGTTGAGTCCCTCGACTATTAAAAGTTACGAAATGATCATCCGAATATTCATATGTTTCAAGCTCATCCTTTTATGTTAAAAATTTAACACTTGTTTGAGTTGAATGTTAACTTACTAACTAGGACTTGATAAAATCTAATCCCAGAATCTTAAATGCCTATACAATTTAAACGATTTTGAGATTAAATTTTATCATATCTCAGTCGATAGATTAATGTCCAACTCATACAACTATCATTTTTAATGAAAAATGATGAGTTTGGAACATATGAATAGTCGAGTGATCATTTATAACTTTTAATAGTAGAGAGACTTAACAAAATAGTATCCTACAATCGATGGACTATTTTATAACTTTGAATAGACGAGAGAATAAAAAATAGAGTCAAACAGTCGAAGGAACATTTTGTACTTTATCAAAAAATATTTTGGAATAATTCCTTTTAAACAAAGGAAAAATAATATGAAATGGAATTAAATAATAGAGGGATGAAAAATACTTGGATTCGTTAAAGATAAGCCCGTAAGAACTTACACTACAACTGAAAAAGGCCAAACAATCCATATACAAACCCTAGTTTCACAATTAGAAAACCCTAGCCGCTTCATCCTCTTTCATTCCCACTGTCCACTGAACTCAAGCCAGCCACTAAGTAGAGCCGTCAACATATCCAAACAATGGGCCGTGTCCGTACGAAAACAGTGAAGAAATCTTCCCGTCAGGTGATCGAGCGATACTACTCTCGCATGACCCTCGATTTCCACACCAACAAGAAGATCATCGAAGAGGTCGCCATCATCCCATCCAAGAGGCTCCGCAACAAGATCGCCGGCTTCTCCACCCATTTGATGAAACGGATCCAGAGGGGTCCCGTTCGCGGCATTTCCCTTAAGCTCCAAGAGGAAGAGCGTGAGCGTCGCATGGATTTCGTCCCCGATGAATCCGCCATCAAGGTCGACCAAATCGAAGTCGATAAGGAAACGCTCGATATGCTTTCGGTTCTTGGGATGGCTGATATCCCCGGTCTTGTTAAGGTTGACCCGGTTGCTGTTGTTCCTCAAATCGGGTTCGGCCGCGGTGGTGGACCCGGGAGGAGGTTTTAGGTGGTGAGTGTTCATCTATTTTGATGGGTTCTTGATTTCAAGTATTTTTTTTCCGGAACAATGTTAGTAATGTTATAAGGGTATTGGAATTTATTAAGTTGGATATGCACTTTTATTTCTGAAGGTGTTTGGAATGAGGAACTTTCAGTTTTTTGAATGATCAATTCCCATTTAATTTTTGAATTCAAAATTCTATATACTGAGGTATTGTTTAGCTGTTGGTTGATTGAATTGGTTAATTTTAGATTAAGGCACCATTTGGCATTCCACTTCTTGGATTTCATTCAATTATGAGGTGAATAGAGTTAAAGAATCCCGATTATGGTTATTTCCTCTCAAACATAAGGTTATTTCATCAATGGCAATTGCAAGCAAGAACTAGAATATTGTATGGTTCCATTTCAAACCCCACTTGCAAAAACCTTGGGTACATCTTTTTCTTCATGGTTGGGTTTCAATGTTTACAGGATTAGGTTTCCTACTGCAGCTTGCAGAATTTTTTTCTTAGATTCTTACTCAGAAAATTTTGGGACTGCAATTTGTCCATAAAAGTCTTTGATGATAAGCCTATGGTGTATATTTACTCCACACAGCCTGAGCAAGCTTAAAAAAATAGTATGATCAGCAAAATTTTGGTTGAAAACAAACCCTTAGTAGAACATCTGATTGATTCCTTACTTACTGAATCTGGAGTTCTTCGATTCTTGATTCCCCTTGGTGATGTTGGTTTTGATTCGATTTTTTTGTAAGATTTTCTGGTGATTGCATTCTTCATCTTGCAATTGATTGCTTGGGTTTTGATTCAACACCTAATAGTTATGAGATTTCTTATGTGGTTTAGTGTCGGTATCTCTACGCATCATGATGGCATTGGTTACAGACTTACAGTATGTGTCACTGTGTTCATCCTCCTTAATTCACTTCATTGTCCTTGAATTGTAGGTATGTTCTACTAAAGCATTTAGTTCCTCATTTACTGTTTAATTTCCTCTCTTCAATTACTTGTTTAGCCACTAGTTCTCTCCTGGGTTATTTCAGACTGTTATTTGGACTCATATGCAAGTATGGGATCATGTATCTGTCCGATGTGCGTATGCGTCCAATACAGTTATTATGGTCAGGTGTTTTAAAGATTTTATATGTATTTTGAAAATATTTGGGTTTCATATTCTCATATCCATGGGTCGAATGTTAATCGAAGATGGCTACTAGAAGAAAAAAAAGTCAGCGCAAAATAGATATACAATAGTATGTATCCGTGCTTGAATGTTTGATGACCTTTGTATCATTTTTCTTGAACGTAAGGTCCCCAAATGACTGTTAAGGTTGTGTTTTTAAGAATCCGTATTACAATAAAACTTTTTTAGTAAAACGTTTATAGCACACATTTCCCAAGCTTTACATAGTTTGCCAAGTGTACCCATAATCGCATTGAAATTAAACAATCTATCATACGCTTAACGAGTCTGTTTTTTCATCATAAAGGACAGGTTGATATTATGTAATCGTACAACACGGACTAGAAATGCCCTGCCCCGCCCCTATGAAGCAGAGTTTGGATTGCATAAGAAGACTGGGTAAAAGTTGCCATTGGAAAGAATAGTGGATCGAAAAGATTATCAGTGGGGCAGTTGTTTTGGAACCCATTTGAATCCCCAAGGGTTTATCTATAATTCAAACTAAAAGCTATTGGCGCCATAGGATCATTAATGAGCTAAATGGGCTGCTTACTATCTGTGGAATTTCAATGGTATACAGTGTAGCCCATTAGAGGCGGCCTGGCTTATAAAGGGGTCACTCTTACATTTATACGGAACGTAGCCGTCCTTTTTGCAATTCCCCAGAAAATCATTTATTCATGTCAAAACCAAAAAGGGCAAAGTCGTAAACTTCATTAAATCTCAGCGGGAAGAAGAGCCGTTGCTCATCATCCTACCCTAATTTGGCGCCAAAATAAAAAAGATCCCCCTTGGGCTGCCCGTAAATATCCGGGCATTAACCCCTTATATTTCTCTTCCCCTTTAAGAAATCAAAAGCTTAGCCATAATAAACATCTCTTTCTCATTTCCCCTCAAATTCAAAACTCTCCCTCCCCCTCTTTCCCAAAGTCATTCTTTTTGATAAAAAAAAGCTCATTTTCTGCCTGATTTTACTCAAACAAAAACACATTTCCCCCTGCTTTGCACTCTTTGTATTACTCTGTCTTAACCCATTTTCATCCAAAACCAACCATTTCCAAGCTTGTGTTCTCTTTTTTCCCCATCAAAATCCCTGCTTTTAATAAAAATGGGGTTCTCCAAAAAACCACAACTCGATGGAGCATTGGACTCCGAAGGGAAGAAATGGGTCATCACCTTAAGGACTTCATTGAAGCCGATAAACACGAAGCTGCCCAGAGCAAAAGAAAGCGAAGACAATGATGAAGAAGAGTCCACAACTCCAACTTCAAAAGAAGCAAAGATACCGGAGAAATTACGATGCCCTTTAGCCCCAAGGAAGCGTAGGTCCACACTTAGATGCCATTATAATGGAGTTAGGGAGTTCTTTAGTCCTCCTGATTTGGAATCAGTATTCAAGCTCCATGCTGTTGAGAAAGCAAACTGAGTTTGAAAACATGAAAACTATTCCCCTTTTTTATTAGACCTGAAACAAGTTTGAGGTTTTCTTAGGTTAGCCAACATAGTAGGAGAAGAGCTCAAGGTGTATAAAAGGCTTTGTATGACATGACTAGACTAGTTTTGATTTAGTTTAATTTTAGCTCCAAGTTTTATTGACCACCATATAATATTATAATGTTTCTTGCTTTAGCTAATAGTAGAACCTACTACTTCATATTGTTATGGAATGGAATATTGAATGGTTTGGATTAATGCTACTTGTTTGAAATGCTTCAAGACTTTGGGATTGTTGGGTGATATTCAAATGAACAACCTTTATTTTCATTTTATTGGTTCTTGTTCATATAATCTTGAAGGTTTGAATTTGCTTTTTGTTTGTAAGAGTATAATATCATACTATCACATCAACACATCTTACATACTCTTCTAGTGTTCTAATTTGTATAGAAAAGAATATATTTCTTTTTGTTGCTTCGAATTCATTCATAATTTTAGGGTAATAATTTGTCCATGTTTTTATTAGGATAGGAGGATTACGTATGTAAAGGTATTATAGTAATTATTTTTAAATATATGTAAGAGAATTATAGTATAATTTTTTTATTGAGTTGGATTTCAAGTTTTTTTTTAAAAATATTTAAATTTTAAATTTGACCTCGACTCTCCATAAAAATGTTATAAGTTTAATTCTTTTTAAATAAATTAACACCATAAAATCAAATTAAAAAGCATCAAATTTAGATAATTTAAATCTCTATATCGTACATATTTTCATTAAAAAAAATAAATTGTCAAAAGAATCTTTATTTAATCAAAACTTTGCACTTATTCCAAATTTCTTTCAACTTTTTCTCTTTTTATGACTCTACAAAAAACTACACACACGTGGAGATCGTATACTCATACACAAAGTCTCAAAGCTGTCCCAACAAAAAAATTGTAAAGCAAAATCTTTTACTTGACTTTTATGTATTCATACTATCTTTATATCATATTATTAAAAATAATAATTCAAATATAATAAAATCTACTTGATTTAATCAATTTAATGTGATAAATATATTAAAATTTATATAAATATATAATACTTTGAATACAATTATTGTATATAAAATATTAAAATAATCCAAGGTCTAGCAATGGTAAACCCCAAGTTGGTGCCAAGTGCTTATGCTTTATCTGATTATGAAAAAAGGACAAAGTGATATTGAGTGGTAGGTTAGAATCCAATGTGGGGTTTTGACAACAAGAAATTATATTCTTTTTTATAAAAGAACTTTGATTTTGGATGTAGTATGATCAAGTACCATTCGCACTTTTATCATGTCGGTCTATGAAATAATTGATAACATTGTTAAAAAGGATAGTCATAATTTTCAATCGATTAATATATTTTAATGATAAAACTATAAATCAGACACTTTGATGATATATATATATTAGAGATAGTTAAATAATATCAAAATCATTTTCTAATAAGTGAATTTTTAAATATTATTAAATAATTTTTAAAATTTTCAAATGATTTTGCTATATATTATAAGAGTTTGAGAAATTTAATAATTATTTTATAATATTTAAAATTTTAATAATTAAATAGATATTCTGATATAATTCAGTTATTTATAATGTATTTTATACAAAAAGAAAGAGGAATAATACATAATATATACAGGGATAGTATTAGGGATGGGCATGGGACTCGAACCCGATTGTGTCGGGTTTTTTTAAAAAAAATCGGGTTCAGGTCGGGTCGGATTCAAGTTTAGGGTGAAAAATACCCAACCCGAAAAAATAATTTTACCTTATATATTTAAGAATAATTACAATAATACCCCTATATATATATTATTTTTTTCAATTAAATCATTGTTTTTATTAAATAAAAATAATATTTTTTATTATTTCGGGTCGGGTTCGGATTTTATCTCAAAAAATCGGGTCGGGTGAAGGGTATATATTTTTCGGGTCGGGTGAAGGATGTAAAATTTTCGGGTTGGGTCGGGTTGGCCCCGACCCATGCCCATCCCTAGATAGTATCCACTTACATAATAAATAAATAAAATTACATTTATTTTAGATGAATATAAATTGATGGTTGAGATTATTTAATTCTCTCTTTTTTTTTTCATAAAATTCATTATAAAACTAAAAATATAATACATAACTGGATCATACTTTGTATATTGTGTGCCAATAAATTAATAAAGTATTTGTCTCCATTAATGGAGATTGTCAAAGGTCAGAAACATCTTTAAATCAACAGACTTCAGAGTCTTAACTTTGTTGATTATAGCGGTAAGCTTTGTGTTTTTCCATTTTTTATATCGAAGTTAAAAACCATGGAATCCAATGCTGGGCTTGAAGAGGCTCATGCAAAATAACATTAAATACTTCAAACTTTGAAATTTATATGTAAAAATATAAATTTAAATATAGTTAAATATATAGTATTTCTTACCAGTAATTTATAGAACACGTCATTAAAGTGTTTCGAATTAAGGACGGCACCATGGATAGATAGGGCTTTAGTCCTTTATGGCTAGCATATCTTTAAAATTAGGGTTTTATTCAAAGCTGAGGTGTAGATAGTGGATAAGATTCCCGTACATCTCTATAATTAAAAATTGTAAGAAAAATTAATAAAATGACACAACCGCTTACATGTAAAAAAATCAACGGTTGATAAAATAATTTTATCATAAGGTTTTGCATGATCAAAGGATTTGTTTAAAAGATAATATATAATAGGATAGAGGAGATTGGGAGTTTAACCTTTTCATCTTAAGGTTAGGGACTAGCTTCCTTTATGACAGCATTTTTTAGCATAAAAAAACAATTTTAGTGTCTTAAATAGATATCCTATGAACTTAGGTTGCTTGTATTAGGTTTCATTTATTGAAATCAATTTTGGTTTTCTCTTTGTCCTTGCATTGCATGCAACCAATCAATATATATAATTTTATTGTAAGAATTTGTGATTTAAATTTTATTTGATTCGATTTTGAAAAAGTACATAGTACGATATTTTTAGTGAAAAATAAATTAAATGAAAAATAAAAGATTCATTATAGATACAAAGGCTCACGGATTAATATATCCAATGATCGCGGTCCACCACTTATCGTTTGACCCTAACGGTAGGGGTGAACGTTCGATCGAGTCAAGTAAAAAAATTTCAAGTTATTCGGGTTGACGAGTCATATTTTATAACTTGGATTTGATTTGAATTTTTTTTTGTCGAGTCGGTTTTATAAAATTCGAGTCGAGTCAAATTTTCGAGTTTCTATTTAAATTTAATTATAAATATTTATAATATTACGGAATTATTTAATTTTAATTTAAATAATATTTTATAATCATATATAAATTTATTTGTATTTTTTCATATGTGATTTATATATAACATATAAAGTACAGTGACTCAACTCAAACTTTGACTTAAACTAGAAAATCAATCTATTAATTACTAAAAATTTCGAGTTATTTGAGTTGTATTTTACAACTCGATTTGAATTTGATTTTTTTTAGTCGAGTTTATGAAATTACAATTCGAACTCAATTCGAGTCGAGATTTTTTGAATCAAATCGAGTAAAAAATCGATTTTTCGATTCAAATCGAGTTTTGCTCACCCCTACCTAACGGGACTAGTGCCGGTACGGAATCTCCTTGGTATAATACAATTTATACAACTATATATATAACTAAAATTCTAGAGTTTAATATAGTCTCTTATACGGTAGTCTTATACTTTTTCGTCGATTATAGTTTATATATTTCACGTCAAATCTTGAAGGTAACTGTAGAATCAATGGACTTTGAGCTGCGTCCTTTGACAATCCAAAATCAAAAAGGAAAAAAGAATTAATTCTCGAAAAAAGGGTTTCATCATGCAAACCCTAAACCAATAAAGGATATTATTTGACCTAACTGCTCTTGTCTCATGGTGTTAATCTTAAATGGACCTTTATGTATTATATATATTACTTTTACACAAATCCATTATAGTGTCTATGGTTATGATTATCGTATTTCTCTATTTAAGTAGGTATGTGTCGAGTTTTAAAACATTTTATTATTTAAGTAGCATGTTCTCTCTCTCTCCCTCTTTTAGGGTTAGATTTGAGACATAATACCGAAAATATCCTCAAATATTTATTAAGTTTTGGTCTTTATTCTTTTTTTTTGGAGTTTTGGCTCCCAACTTTTTATTTTGGGACAAAAAGCTCTCTTTACAGGTGAAAACAATTAGTTAACATACAATTAACACTTTAAAATAGAGACATTTTTTAAGCTAAAATGAATTGTTTAAGGCTAAAATGCCAAAAAAAAGGATAAAATGATTATTCTTTCAAATGTTAGTGGTTTTTTCCCCTAAAATAGAACGTTGTGTGAACAAAATGCTCCAAAAATAGAATAAGGGAAAAATGACCATTTTGATAAACGTTGGAGGGCTAATTTTGGCATGCCTATCTAGTTTATGTTTATTTGTTTATTTTGTTAATCTATCTTGGTTTGAACTCTCGAATTGATTCTCTCATATTAATAGATGCTCTAATCATCGTAGATAAGTTACATCTAGGCTTTGATAAAATCAATTATCAACACACTTCAATCGTTATGTTTATTTTTCATGTTAGTGTTGACAATGTTTAATTTTCACCTTTAATATCAGTGTTTGTTCATATCTTCTAATTTCTTAAGTTGTTTGGCTAAATTTTTAGCTATTTCTTTATATTTTTTAATTTTAATTATTTAATTGTTAGTTTATGTTCTTTGATGATTTGAAGGAGATGATGGGCGGATGTGATTAATCGATTTCAATTTTTTTAACCTTTTAAGACTGTAATCTTATTATATTTCCTATTTAGTTACCCAATAGAAGTATTATCTTTACTAATTAAAATAAAAATAAATATTGAATACAAACTAAACCTTAAAAAATATTTGAATATAATAATAAATCAATATTCAATAATTATTTTTGATGAATTCCACGCAGTTAAAACAATATTTTTTTAACCTAAAAACAATAGCTTTTTCAATATGATAATTTTTGCATTCAAACTTAAAAAATAGGAGTAATTTTAACCTTTCATTTTTTATATTTTTTGAAACTTAACTTCTAATGGAGTTGATTGATAGAAAAAATAACAGATCTGTTAAATTGACATTAATCATTTTATCTTTTAATTAATGTTGATATCAATTATTGTCATATTGGACACAAGAATCAAAAAGAAAATTATATAAGCTTGAATAATTTTAAATAGTTTAAAATAAAATATTGAAAAATATTTAACTTTGTAAAAATTATAAAAAAATATGAAAAAGTATAAAAAAGTATGATCTTTAAAATATGTTATTTTTTATTATAGATTTATTTTTGATAAAAAATTGATGTTTAAAAATCAAAAGATAAAAAAATTATTACTGCATGCGAACCAATAGACGTGTGAATTTTATTACCACATGTATACATGAGAAAGAAACCCTCATTATCAAGCAAACAACCACTCATGCAGACATACCTTGTGCGCTATCAACGATAACTACGCGTCGATACTGATGATAAAAGGGGTTTACCATTGCTAGACCTTGGAGTCTACATCCTATGTCCACCAAATAAGCTGAATGTTTAATAAGGACTGACCTCCAAGGTACAATCTAATCACAAACTAATGATTTCACCATGAAAATAAATTTTGATTTGAAGCAGAGTCTGTTGTCTATGCGAAGAGGCTAACCATGCAATATAAAAAAGGAATGTTTAAGAAGGAAAATCGCTTCTTAAAACATGGCAAATCTTATCCATCCCAAGGAGAACAAAGAGAGTTAATTGCCAGTCCCTCTAGATAAAGCAGATTCAACCGCTTTACCTTTGTGATACAGAGGGTATAAACAATTTTGGCTACCAGTCATCGACCAAAATGGCTGTAAAACACCCATCGCAAGAGGACAACTGCATTAGAGGTGATTTATACTCAAGGACAGAACCTACAAAATCATGTAATACTTGCCACTATAAGACTTTCAAGGAATAAAAGCAGAAAGGGTGTTCACCACTACCAAACAATTAAAGAAGGAAAAGTTGTGCAGTCACCCGAATTACCAAGTAAAAATTTAAAAAATCAAATTTGTTATATATCTTTGCAACAACACTAGGTAGGTAAGGTTCTTAGTTCATAAGATAAAAGCTAGTTTGAATGTTATTAATAGGTATGTGTAGCATAATCAACATCCAAGGAAGAAAAAAGAATAAAATGAAAATACTCAAAGGTTTGAATGCGCCAAAGCGAGCTTGCTTCCAAACGAAAATCTCTTTTGAACGTTCCCAAGTGAGATCGCCCTCAAACGAAAATCTCAAAAGGGTTTGAACATTCCCAAGCAAGCTCGCCCTCAAATGAAAATCACTAAAGGGTTTGAACAATCGCAAGCGAACTCGCCCTCAAACAAAAATCTCCTAAGGGTTTGAACATTCGCAACCAAGCTCGCCTTTAAAAGAAAATCTCCAAAGGATTCAAATGCTTCCAAGCGAGCTCACCCTTAAACAAAAATATCCAAAGGGTTCGAACACACTCAAGCAAAATCACCCTTAAACAATAATCTTCAAAGTGTTTGAACGCTCCCAAGCGAAATTACCCTTAAATAAAAATCTCCAAAGAGTTTGAACGCTCCCAAGCGAGCTCACCCTCAAATAAAAATCTCCAAAGGGTTCAAACACTCACGAGCAAGCTCTTCCAAGCAAGTGAGCTCGCAAATGAAAATATCCAAAGAATTCGAATGCTCCCAAGTGAGCTCGCCCTCAAACGAAAATCTCCCAAATGTATGATGCTTAAAAACATTCGCCACTCCAAATAAAAGTGTGCTCACAAACATTCGTCACTTTAAATAAAAGTGAGCTCACAAACATTCACCAATTATAATAAAAGTGTACTTACAAACATTCGTCACTTTAAACAAAAGTGTGTTCATAAACATTTGTCACTTCCAAGTAAGTGCGCTTAAGAAATGAATCTCTAAAGTCACTTCCAAGTACAAACTTTCACTACTCCCAAGTAAATGCATACTACATCTCTCAAGAGTATTAATCTAAGCGCACACCAATCATCAGAAGTATACAAAAAAATAACATAAACAAGTAAACTATAATAAATCACTTCAAGTTATATAAGTCTACTTGCTCAGTAGAGCGTGAAAAAGGAAATGAAATTCATTAACCGAACAAATATAAAGTTCTAAACTAAAAGATAACGTTGAAAATAGCAAAAATAACAAAAAACAGTCTTCAATGTTTCCCATGGTTGCTCCTAATCCTATCAATTCCTCTCACAATCCATCTCGACCTCAATATAGTTCACTGCAGATAAGGGCGCCATTGGTTCCTCAAGAGAAACGATCTCAACAGATATATTGTTAGAAACAAAATTAATCCAAGAGGTCCCCTCAGGGTTACTTATTTCAAAATCCACAATCTCCCAACGCAATAGATCAAATTTTACATGAGAAACATCTACATGACTGTGAGCAACTTTGAAGAAGAAAATCGCAACATCCTACACTTCCTTCAACTTCTCGCACAAACATGTGGAGGCCTCTTCTACAGTGGTAACAACCTCGTACATCTTCATATCTATCTCCCTCGCAATTAAGAATTTTAGTTGATGCATCTCCCCCCTCAAGCCCCTTAAAAAAGAATGTTCATTTTGAAGAGCATTCATATTCGCAGAATGCCTTCAATTCACCTAATATGCAGGGACATCCTCAGTTTTCTTTTCCTCATACAAAACCTTAATCTGGGTCTATAATTATGAAATCTCAACATCATGATCTCGAAGTTGCCCATTCAATAAAATTTCTCTCCCTCAAGATGCTCCAATAGGGAATTTACCTCATCTCGCTCCTCTTTCAAAGTTCATACAACCTTCAAAAAATGAAATTGCGAATGAAACAATTCATAGAGAAGTCCTCAACTCCCAATAACTAAACTACCGTATTCAATAAGGGGCACACTACAACAAAACAGAGTTTTAACGGCGTTTTTAGTCCGATAACGGTGTTTTCAAGTGCCGCTAAAAGAACTCACGTCGATAGTTAAAACGCCGCAAGAAACGTCACTAAAGTTAGCGGCGTTTGAGAACAAAAAATGCTGCAATAGGTCAAGATCTATAGCGGCGTTTTTGGGACAAATGCCGCAAAGGTCGAGATCTATAGTGGCATTTTTCGAACAAACGCCGCAAAAGGACAGATCTATAGCGTCGTTTTTTTGGATACAAACGCCGCTAATTACTTTTCGTTAGTTAAAATTAATTGATTTTGCATATTTCATTTCTGCTCTACATCACCTAAATTTAATATCATGTAGCTTTATTTAATTAACAACAACCATAAAATTTAATTAAGACATAAATTATGCAGAAAAATACTTAACAACAAAATAAATTAACATTTATAAATATTAAAATTAAATGTTATGTAGTTTGACATTGTTCTCTAGAATTTAGTGTGGGTTCTTTCACTTTCAATTGAAAAAAAATATTGTTCACTGGAATTTAGTCTTCATTGCTCCTTCGCGGGGAAAGGAAGTAAAAAATAGTTTTCCTTGTTTGATGAAGAATCGTTAAGTTTTTCCTCCGTGTAGACTGTATATGGAGAAGCTCTTCATCAATTTCACCAAATAAATCTCCTAGCTCCGATTCATCAAGAAGACTCCTTTCGTGTTTCAGTGCTTCACTTGAAACAGATAACAGCCTTCCACCTACAGTATGAAACTTGATTGGAGGTGGCTTGGGAACTGAATCAAACATTAAACAAAAACAATTAAGTAAAAGAGAGAAGCGTTTACTTGGAGTAACAGTAGAGGCAGCGTCGTCTTCATCGAGGATAAATATTTTTTTGCAATTGAAGATTCTTTTAACACCACAAATTTGTCCAAACCGGTTCTAAACATCAGGTATTTATCCACTCCTCTATCATCGTTCTCAATAAACTTCGAACATTTTGCGTACGATCTATGAAATTTGAGAGTACAAAATAAAAATATAGTGGCGAAAAGATTCAGAGATTATTACCTTGAAGTAGGAGATCGACCATGGAAGGGTATGAAGCAATAGGAGTTCCTTTCGGGTCATCATCGGGTTTTGACTACAAGAACGGACCGAAAGCCTCCCAACGATAATTTGATCCGTCGTCAGAGCAAATACGCCACGTGGACTTTTCGACGATTTTGCTTAGGGATTGTGGATTAAATTTTCTAAAGTTTAATCCCAAATTTGTCTCCAAAGCTGAATTATAGTCCTATAATGGCATTCCAAATTTGTCTCCCAAAGCTGATTTTTTAAACAAATTTTAACCTATGTTAAAGTTTATCTCTATGGCAAAATTTGAGTACAATGAATCAAACTTAGTTAGAAAACATCCCCTCTTATTTAAGATAGATTGAAATGGAGAAAATTTGTGATGTGAAAGCAATGCCATCCATGAGTATTGGACATTAGTAGCACTATAATCCCCATAAGGAGTTATTAGCAAAGTGGCACCTTATAATGCATGAAAAGAATATTGAAGAAATTTAATAGATAGTTGTAGTGTAAACTTGCAAGTGTTTCATGATTGAAACAGGGGACACAAACATGGTATTGACCATATATATATCTTATAAAGAAAAATAAAATATTTATGATGGAATTTTGCACTGAGTATGTATGATATATGTACACACGCCAACAATAACCATGAATCGAATACTCAAAAGCATGAATCAAATTTGCAAAAGCAACTACGATTATAAGGTTAACCAACTTCAATAACAAACATGGAAATAACATGTAACTAATAATTGAACAAATAATTGGTGCTATGCAAATGGCAAAAACTTACCATGCTAAGGGAAGAACAAGATGCTAGAAGAAAAGGATCAGAACCTTGGTAAGACTCGTCACAAAAGCTCAACAACTTTTGCACTTACTTACAGTGAGAAAGGTGAGAATTATGCAATTACAAAACAAGCCATAATAAAGGTCAGAAGATGAACAGAGTTCATATTTTATACTCCAAATGAAACAAAAACAAATGGAATTCCATTTTTCATTTGCAATCAAGCTGGCACCACTAACATTAAATGATTTTCAAAAGCTTAAATCTGCAAAGTTTTTCGGCTTTCAATTGAGTTTAACTTAGCATCGGGGTTTGTACTTTGTGGATCGTTGAAAAAGAAAAGAAAATGCACAAACTATTTGAAGCATGCAGTGGTTCATACATTATAATCCTATAATCAACATCTCAAAAACTATGAACATACAATCAAAACCCTAAAAAGGGTTTTCAATCAAAAAAATAAATCTCCAAAAAACAAACCTAAATCAAGCACCAAGTCAAAGTCTAACACGTTTCCCAGCAACTCAGTGCGTATTAGAAAACGAGAAAAAGGAAAACCCATAAAACAAATCAACAAAGAAAAGAATTTGTAACATACTCATTTCACCACGAAAGCATAATCATCGAAAGAGAGAAAGAATTGACTATTTAAGGTTTGTTTTCTGGAGAAAGGGGGACATATAATAAAGGTTTTAGGGATCGGGAGAAAGGGGGACATATAATTAAGGTTTTAGCGGCATTTAAAGGGTAAAATACCACTAATGTACAATTCTATAGCGTCATTTTGATAAAAACGCCACCTCTTCTCATTCTATAGCAGCGTTTTTTAAAAAACGGTCCTAAAGTATGCGTTTATAGCGACGTTTCTAATAAAACGCCACTAAAAGTATGCATTTATCGTGGAATTTTCTAATAAAATGCCACTATATATATGGATATCGTGACTTTTTTATATAAACACCACCAAATTACGAGTTTTTAGTGGCGTTTTCGGAAAAACGCCGCTAAAAACTTGTTTTGCTGTAGTGGCAACAAAGAAAAATCACTCTCCGAGACTAGCCACACAACCTCTTCAAAGAAAAAGTAGGATGAATCCAGTCATACACATTATCACGTTCCCTCTAAGAAGATAACTCAATTAAATCACCCAAATAGGGTCTAACAAGTGGATGATGCAAAGAGGATGATGATACACCAATAACGGATGAAAGAGCAAAGGAAAATTACATAGGTATACTTGATGATTGTAGATGCTTAATTTGTCTGGGCCTATATCATGGGCAATTGAAAGTAGTTTTTGGGAGTTGAAAACAAAAATGATTAGAAGGCAGTTAACAAAGAGGAGCACGACTGGGGAATTTTGAAAAAAAAAACTGAAAACGATCAGTTTAAAGGGGGTAACCGCTGGAAACTAAAGAGGGGAGGGTTATCACCATCACAGGGAAAAAACGGAAGGGAAAGGAGAGGGCAAAAAAAAAAAAGGAGCAGGAGATTACAGAGATAACGAAAAGGAAAGAGGGGAATTTTGTAAAGACTTTCTGGTTCATCATTTTTGGAAGCAATAAAAGAAAGTAAATTTTTTTTTAAAAAAATTTCACGGTTCCATTCGAAGGAAAGCATCAATCATTCACAAATGCCATAGCATTGTCTCGAGTAAAAGCAACACCAAAAAACAGAAAGTATTAACAAGAACAAAACCAGAAAAAGGACGCATTTAGGAGGTATTTCTTTCATTTTGTTTATTTTCCAGTAGAGATTTATATGTGTGTGTATGAGATTTTTGTTTGAAATGATAATATGGGTTAGAAGCTTACCGATTTGAGTCACCGAGTTGAGACCGACGCGTTAAGAGTTGCTCAGGAAACCTTGCATATTAGTTAGGGGTTAGTTTCTAGATTGGGGGTTTCGAATAAAAAGAGTAAGAGTAGAAAGAGAGACCATTTACCTTAGAGAAGTAACCTCTAGCTGGAGAGGAGAGGAGGAAGACTAGGAACGGTCTTAGGCGATTGGGTCTGTTTTGGTTTTTTTGGGGTTTGATTCAAGATTAAGAGGGAAATAGATGGTTTTTAGGTCGATTTGGGTGTCGGTTTAGCCATTTTCAGTTGTACTAAGTGGTGGCCGGTGGGGACTAAGGCTTTTGGAGTCTCGGCTGTGGGAGAAGAAGGAAGCTATAGTGAGGGTTTATGCTCGGTTAGGGGATGAGAAGTTAGATGAAGAGAGATGAGGGTCGTGTATGGTGGTTCAAGGAGAAGAGCGACGCTGTTGTTGGCTAGAGGTTTGGTCTGGGTTTCGTCGGACCACGAAGGTGAGGTTGGGAAAAAACCAGAGAAAAGCGGCGAGGGGGGAGTTGTCTGGCTTAGGGGTTGAGAGAAGAAGTAAATTAGAATCATATGTCAAAACGCCGTCGTTTCAGTCGATACTTTCCTAGTTTTTATTTCTGACCCAGTATTCTGCGCGCATTCCATTTCGATCCCCCAAAATCAGACATTTTCGAGCTTTATTGTTATTTTAATATGGTCTCTTAATATTAAGCATTTTACATTTTAGTCCAGTTACATATTAGGGTCATTTTTGCACTGTTTTTATATTGGTTGTGTAATTTATGGAACTTTCATTTTGGTCCTCGAACGAATCTTTTGCGCCTTATTAATTTGGTCTTCATATTTTATGTGTATTATTTTTTAGCCCTCGTTAATAAATATACTTATTTTTAGAAATTTATAATTTGTTGTGTTATGATTTTATTTTTTAGGTTTAAGTCATATTTGTTCATTAAATAAAATATGTATATAGTGTATGTATATACTTTAATTATAAAGATATGTATATATATATTTTTATATTAAATGGTCATATTGTAGGTTGATTTTCTATATATTATTTTTAAAAAAAACTAGATAATTTTTTTTAAGCTTTTCATGGCATTCTTTTTGCATAATATGCAGGATATCCTCATGTGCATAACTGGACATTATTACATAATTTAACTAAGGGTAATATCCTTTTAATTTAAAATTGTTGAAGTGGGCAGTCATAACTGATTTGAGGTTCGC
The DNA here is from genome assembly GCF_006381635.1 of Hibiscus syriacus. Taxonomy (NCBI): domain Eukaryota; kingdom Viridiplantae; phylum Streptophyta; class Magnoliopsida; order Malvales; family Malvaceae; genus Hibiscus; species Hibiscus syriacus. Next base: position 1,298,202 of record NW_024063196.1, read on the forward strand.
TTTTAATGATTTTAAATTAAAAGTGTATCCCGAAAGTGAAACCAAAAAATTGATTCGTCACCTAAAATTTGGGAACGAGAGAAAAGAAATGTTCGTTTATTTAAATATATCGAGAAAAGGTTGTTATATCTTTAAGATCTGGTCTCAATATTTGTAAATAATCGAACATTCTTTATCTTTCTAAAATGACTTGGTAATTTTAATTTAATTTGTTTGAGTGTTTTTGAATGTTTTAAATTTACATTTTTGTTTTATGGGATCAAAAATTAAAATAAATTCGAATTTGTAAAGTTCATTGCAAAGACGTTAATTAATTGACTAGGTACCATTTTAGGGCGTTGTGGGGGTGCTAATCCTTCCCTGCACGTAACCGACTCCCGAACTCGGATTTTGGTAACGCAGACCTTAATTTGTTGTTTTAATTAAAATTAATTTTTATTTAAAATAACAAAACATTTTTGGGTGCCCAATCACACCCTAATCAAAGATTGGTGGCGACTCTTTGAACAATATTTTTTTTAACGTAAAGAGAATTTCAAAATTTTCGAAACGAGAAGTTTTTAAATCGCATTTGTTTTTAAATTAAAAATAAATTGAAAGAGATAAGTTAAAAATTGATGTGGTTTTCAAAATCTCACCTTTTTTCACCTTTTAAGAAAAAAATCGTTTCGACAATGATATGTTCACAATAATAGTACGCATAATTGTGGATTCCATAGGAGACATAACATGACCTACATACCCGAAAATCATAACGATAAAGAAACAACACAAACAAACAACCAAAGCATTACAATGAGGAAAATAAGTGCAAAAACTTAAAAAATATTACTAAAAAAAGAATATGAAAAAAGAGTAGAAACATTATAAACTAAATTCTCAACAGCATACAATGTGCAAACAGAAGGAGAAACCACCCTTTCAACTAGAATTTTCAGCCTTTTCTGAGTATGCTGATCATGTTCAGGAGAGATGACAGTAGTTAACCTTCTGAGCTTGTCACCTAGAATCTTTCTAACAACATCTCTCACAATAAAAGTACCTAAAAATGACCCTGCACCAAGATACACTAGAAGAAGAGGGGGAACCGAAACCATAGTGGAGGCCAAGGTACGGGTAACAACACCACTAACGAGAGGCTCGCTGCTAGGAGTCACAAGAACTACAGTAGAATGAGTCACAATGATGTTCACAAGATCAACATTTTCACCACCAGAAACATCCCTTAAAAATACAATAAAAATCAACCTCAGTCACTACTACAATATAAAAGAAACAAACATCATAGTTTAGGCAAACGAACCAGAAATCTCAGAAACAACAGGAGAACCTATGTCAGACATTCAGACACAAAGTAGACAACTAAAGTCCTGTAAGAAAGGGAAAAAATACAAACATCAATAAATCAAGACATCTTTCAGAAGTTGTTGCGAATTAAGGGTTGAATCCCTGGATCTCTTGTCCCTATGCTCAAGGTTCACAGAGTTACTCTCTCTAGATAAGAAAGTGGATGAGAAACATAGTAGCAAATTACGGTTACAGATTTGTTGCGGATGCGGTTGTGGTGTCACGGTTGCGGATGCTACGGATGTTACGTAACGAGTTGCCATTGTCGCGGGCGTGATCTCTTCCTAAAAAGCACAAGCTCAGTGTCACACTAACAACTAAATAGTACTACACGTGTTTATTAAATGCTCATGCTAGCAAGTAAAAATATATATATATATATATATATATATACATACACATATTCTGCACACAATGCTAGGTAGACATCATGGTGTTGTCGAAAGGCTTTTCTGCATCTCAAGACACACACCCCTCTAGTCTACCTAGAGTGAGATTCGAAATTTCTGCATCAAAAAATAAGACCCGGCTAACACACTTGTTGTGGCGCCCTAGTAAGTCACTGAAGTGCCTTGTGCACTTAATGAGGTATATCTGGATATTCCATACAAATGAGACGACCATCAACTACTAAAGTAACTCAGGTGTTATGGCTATTTCACGAGTATCATACAATTATTAGTTTTATGTTATCCTAGTTGATATTGTTTCTAACTATATTGCATTTATTATTGTTCCCACTTGTAGTTTTATTTGATGGTTTTCTGGTGTTATTGGGGCCCTCAAGTCTATCCCCTTAATTATTTGAGTTTATTACCAAACAATGTACGTTGGTATCGATACTGAGTCCATCAGTATCGGCATTGACCCTTGAGTATCGATACCCATCCTTGGTATTGGTACCAAAAATAGCTATTGGAATCTTAGAGGAATGGGTAGTATCGATACTCTTAGCATGAGTATTGATACTTTTGAACTAGGGTATCAATAATATCCTGAGTATCGATATCAAAATTAGCTTCGATGTTTTAAAAGAATGATTCAGTATTGATACCCCTACTGAGGGTATCGATACATTTCCCACAATATCGATACTCCTATGAGTACCGATACAAAAATAGGTTACTGGAATATGTAAAGTGAAATCAATATCGATATCCCTCCTACGAGTATCGATACCCAACTAGCAGTATCAATATTTGATGAATGGCTATCGATACTCCTAGCCCAAAATCCTCTTATTTTAGGATAACAGATGAATAATATTGGTACTGTTCCTCTAGTATCGATACTCAAACCTAGGAATCCCTTGTTTGGGCATGAAAATGGCTTCTCAAATCTCCCAAAACCTCTACTATGGTTCTCAAATATTATTTAAGTCTTATGTATGTTAATAGGGGGTCATGATAGGACAATAAACATGCTAATTAACATTTTTAGCTGATATTTACCATGGATGTTCATTCGTGTGTCATGAACTCAATACACACTAGCTAAATGCATATAATTACTCACAAATGGTATAAAGAAATTGTGAATATGTTACATGGGTTCCTAAGCTGTTAGAATGATTCAAAGCTCACCCCAAGAACTAGCTTTTCCTTGCCTAATCCTTTAGACCTTTCACCAACCTCTTTCACTAAACATAGAACATATAAATGATTTACTAATTCATTCAAGGGCCTAGAAAGAGATTAAAAACATCTTTTACGGTTTAAATCTATCAAAAATGGGTTGGCAACATTTGGGTTTCTAAACCCCTAATAAGACCCATATATGACCACCATAACCAAAACTTGAGTTTGTGCCGAGGTTACTGTCTCCGCTATAACTTATGACATTGATCCTGGTTAATATATTTTGTGAGCACTCTTTTCCCCTTGTAGATCCTAAAAGGGTTTTTTTATTAAGGCCCATTTCTTAAAAAAAGAGTTTGAAGGCTTGAATCGTAGCTCTAACTGAAGATTATATCCCTTACCTTTGTGAACACTGGTTAGAAATGATGATCAATAAAGCTCCCACCTTTTCTCAAGTTACTAAGAAAGAATATGAGAGTTTGGGTGAAGAAAACAAGAGATATGGGAAAGAAAAAGAGAGTCAGCTATGTGGCCTTAACACAATTAAACAAATTTGGCCTTTTAAAGAGTTTATGGGATAATTACTCTCCTAGTCCTTCTTCTTTTACTTCAAGATTAAAAATGTCATTTTTAACATCTATTGGTCCTAAACTAAGCCTAGACCAACACCTATTTAGATTAAGCTTTTCCGCAAGGCTAATGGGTTTATCTAAACCATTTCGGGTTAACCTGAAACTATTAACTCAGGATTTGGGGGCATTACAACTCTCCCCTCTATGAAATCATCCACAAGACTTTAACTAAGGGAATCATCTTGTTTTTTAGTTTCTTAACATCATTTTCCAAGATCCTGATTGGTTCTGCTTCATAAGTCATTTCTTCGTTCACCTTAATATGTTCCATAGATATGATATGGGAGGGGTCAGAACGATATCTCCTAAGCATAGATACATATACTATATTGTGAATAGGCTCCAGCTCTGATGGTAAAGCTAATTGGTATGCTACAAGACCAACCCTCTCCATTACCTCTTAAGGCCCTATGAAACGCATGGTTAACTTTCTCTTGTGCCCAAAATGAAGTACATTCTTTCACGGAGACACTTTGAGGAACACTTTGTCTCTCACAAAAAACTTGATATACTTATGTTACAAGTTAGCATACAACCTCTGTCTATCAAACGTTTCTTTCAACCTACCCTAAATCAACCGAACCTTCTCTTCAGTATCTCTGATCAAGTTCGGACCCACTATCTTTCCTTCACTAAGTTGTCCAACAAAGGGGAGTTATACACTTGTATCAATAGAAAGCCTCGTATGGAGCCATATGAATACTAGGCTAGTGACTATTGTTGTAAGCAATTTTTACTAGTGGCAAATGGTCCTCCCAACTATTTTCAAGGTTTATGATGATGCACATAAGCATGTCTTATAAGATCATAATAACACGCTCAGACTTGTTGTAACACCCCAACCCGTACTCGACCCAGATACAATTCTGAGGTGTCACATTGACTTTTTTAAATCAATGTACTTATACAAAATAGTGGAAAATTTAAACTTATATTAAACAAACCGAATAATTTACATAAATATAATACAAAAAGTTTACAAACTGATCAGAGCATATACAACTTAAACCTTTAATTACATGCCAATATTGGTTAATATAACAAAAGAACCTATTGTTTAAGTTGCTTCTGATTTGATATCTGAAGGAGTTATACTGTCCTAGCTGTCAATCCTTGCTCTTTTAACTTCCTTTATCCTACGTGTGAAACACTCACATGCTAATTCATCGACTTAGTGAGGCATAATATATAATAATGCTATAATGAAATTTTGTAACATACAATCATATATTTATTCAATACAACATACATGGATATGCATTTAACACATAATAACCTATCACAATATTCAATGTTATTTCATACTATATCTTTTATTAGCCCATGGTATATTACTGAGAACTTAAGGTATATGAGTGTATTGAGTTTATACACAAATGTTGTCACCACAGCTCGTATAAAATGCACCGAAGTACCGTGTAAAAATGCACCAAAGTGCCATATAAAATGTCCTAAAGGACCACATATATGTCCCGTAAGACCACATAGAATTGTCCCGTATGACCAAATACATTTCCAAAAAGGACCGCATATATGTTCCAAAGGATCACATATATGTCCCGAAGGACCATGTAGAAACCTCGACTCTTGGCATGCCAATTATACCCTCAGCTCTCATATTACATAACATGGGCTTTATCACAATTCACATGACTTATATCTCATAGACAGATAATCTCGTAGCTTCTTATCACATTGTTCATGTAACATTCTCATATGTTCACTTAGATCATTGTCTTATAATGCTTATCATATAAGTTTGTGTCACATATCATATCATGTAATGAAGCCAATATATATTTACACAGCACAACTAAAATTTATTCTTCTACTCATGCAATCATGTATTAAATATGTCTGAAACAGACTTGTCACAAGTCTAATTTCCATATTGCAATATATATATTCTAAAAGTATGCACTCATCTTAGCCTTACTAGCCTAAGCAACACACCTATATCTTTTTTTCTTTTCATCGATTGATCTTACTCATCAACTGTTCCAGAACTTATTCATGCTCGATATCTACATGAATGTAATTTCAATGAAAATATCAGAATCCTAAACATTATGAATTGATTTTCAATAACCTAAGCTAACAGAAGTTCTTAATTCACATTTTTCTTTTAAGTAGTATCAGTACCCAAGGTACAGTACCAATACTTCCTTTACGATGGTATCGATATTGTGCTTAAGTATCAATTCCCTTTTCTGATTCAGGAATTCTATTTCCAAAATGGTATCGATACTTGTAATATCCCAAAATCGGCGCTAGTGACTAAAATGGAATTTTTGAAACTTTAAGGTATGATTTTGAAAGATTAAAAAGTTCATGGACTAAATTGGTAATAATTTGTGGATGATTGTTTAGTAAATATTAAGTAAAGTAAGGGTTATAATGGTAATTTGACAAGAAAGATTTGTATTTTTCCCTTTATAAGAGAATTCACACGTGGGTTTTGGGAGAATTCTGTAAGCCTTTTTCATCTCCTTATTCTTTTCCCTGTAAGCCTCACTTAAAAGTAAGTTTGATTTCAGTTGTTTATTTTTTGAATTTATAAGTTGATTTTGATTCTTTGGGTGTTATATAAGCTTGAGGAAAGCTTATTTAAGATCAAAACAACAAGAAGAAAGAATTAGAAGGGAATTTGTAAAAAGGGTAAAGAAATGAATTGTTAGTATGAAGAGGTTTTTGAAGTTATAATTTACGAATTTGACTTGTCATAAGAGGGATTAAGAAGTATAAAGCTTTAGAATTGAATTTAGAACACCTTGAAAATTTGGTATGATTCTTGAATTCCATGTAGATGATAAAATTTTAAAGGAAAATGTGATTTAGAAGAGTAAAAATGTATTTAAGTATGTATATTTGAGTTAAGAATATGAATGAGGTTAAATTATGAAAGGTTTGGGTGAATAAGAGTGAATTTTCGGGCTTAAAAGTGAATTCTGGGAAAATGGGTATCGGTACCCATTCAACAGGTATTAATACCTCAAGAGTAAATTCAGGAAGATATTCAAAGGGTACCGATTGGAAGCTTTATTTAGTTGTATTGATATAAATCGTATCAAGTAATTCATATATCGATATTTATTGGATTTTATATTCGTATAGATATCGATCGAAAGTGAGCCTCTGATGAGTCGACGAGATAAAATTGAGCAAGAAAAGATAAGCATATGTCTTGGGCTGGTGAGGTTAGGGTGAGTGCACATGATTTAGTATATAATGTTTAATGGGAAATAAGATTTGTGACAAGTATATTTCCAATAGTAAAATGCATGAATTTATAGATAGAAGTATGTATTTGTTATGGTTCATATGTGTGCATGAGTAGATGGGGTGACATGTTATTGTATATGTTGCATGATTTGTGTAAATACATGTTAGTGCGATAAGTTATGTGAAATAGTGAAAATGATATATATGATTATCTAGGAATATGCAATAAGAGGTATAATTGAGACATAAGAAATGATATGAACATGTGACATAAGCTATGAGCTAAGGAATTATATAATATAAGTAAACATAAGATAACCCAAGGGTAAGCGATATAATATGATATAAATGATTATACAAGAAAGGTTATGAGTTCTATGTGATATATGAATATGAAATCACATGAAAAGTGATATGAATTACATGAAAAATGAGGTATGTGATTACAAGGATATGTGATATGTGAAAGTGAATCATATGTTTATGTGAATATGGGAAATGATATGAAAGAGAATACCCATGTTATGTGTCCTGAGAGCTAGAGGTATAGTTGGCATGCCAAGAATCGAGGGTTACCTATGTCCTTCGGGACATATGTGCAGTTTACCTATGTCCTTCAGGACATATGGACAGGTTACCTATGTTCTTCGGAACATAAGGATAGGTCATTTGGGACATAGATTTCATATGCCACTCAGTGGAATTATACGAGTTGTGGTGACAGCATAGGTGCACAACCTCAATGTACTCAAATATCTTTAATTCTCACGTGTGTATATGGGTGTCGCAGCCGTCTTTCGGTTGTGCCCCGATTTGGGCTTTGACTTGAAATAATTGGGTTGGGAGTCACCACCGACCACTTTAAAATGAATTTAGGTGGGTCAGACACCATCTTACCTGATCTGCGTTATACCAGAAACATATAGGGTTCGGGAGTCGATTACGGTCAAGGAAGGATTAGCACCCTTGAACCGCCCTTTCGGTACCAATTAATTTATCGGTTGCCTTTAATTGCAAAAATAATAATTTAAATTACCCGATTTGAATTGCTTACCTTTGATCGATTGAGATTATTACTGAAAATGTGTCAAAAACGTTAGATAAAAAAAACGTCTATAGAGTAAAAAGTAAAAATAAAAATGAATCAAATGAAAGGAAAAAATATTTAATAAATTAAGAATAAAACATAAAATAAAGGAAAAAGCCCAAAATAAAATAAATGTAACCTGCAAGGTAAAAAAAATAAGTTTGGAATTATAATAAAGGAATAAAAGAAACCAAATAAATAATAATAATAAAACGAAATAAAAGGAAAGAAACCAAAATAATTGAGGGACTAAAGGGAGAGTTTGGCCAAAGTTCTAAACCATGTGGGTTTGTTTACTTTTCACGCAACACCAAAGGCATTTCAATTCATTTGCCATGTTTTAAGCATACATGGCCCACCATGGATTTTCCTTTTGCCATTCTCTACAGATCCACGCATCTCATCCAGTCCATGTCTCCTTTGCCTTCTTTTCCTTCACGCAAGCAGTGACCAACATGGTTGATCCTCCGAAGAGTTGAAGCAAGCCACGCCTCGACCATCCTATATGGGTGGCCATCCGACTCCGACCGCAACCCACAAGGTGTAGGAACACCACGGGCAGCAAGGTACTTTCTAACTCCTCTTTTCTGAAGTTTGATCGAAAAATAAAATCAAAGAAAAGAGAAAAATTACAGATTTTTTATTCGTAAAAAAATGCTTATATTTCGTATGTATTTCCACCGTATTTTCATGTACAAAAATCGTGAAAAAAATCCCCCTCACATAGTGTGGATTACATGTTATTTATAGTCGAATAAAAACCCTATTTTAACATTCCTATTCCAACTAGAATCCTAATAATTGTTGTTGGTTGTATGGATTTTTAACGTGGACGAGGAATCCGACGTCAAACACGGTAGTGGCGAAGAGTCCTCGGTTGGGACGGGTCTCCCCTATTGCGGCACTGGAGGCGGACTTGGGAAGGAGCGGCCCTGAGAACACTAGGGTTCTGGAAACTGGGCATGTAACTTGGGCTGCTGCATTGGGCTCGTATTTCAGGCTTTTGCTGGGCATGTAAAACAAAAAGAAGAAAATGTATAAAATATATATATATATATATATATATATATTATATAATCACATAATTAGGATGAAATATGGTGTCTACAGCTGCCCCTCTTTGCTCATTATCGTGTAACGAAAATAGAGCAAAGATTACAAGACACAAATTTCGTCCACATCGAATATCCTCTGTTGTAGAGTTGAAATCCGATGTCATGATTGATTTGTCATAACCCATTTGGATTGAATCACAAAATGACTCCCTCGTTGTGAGTTTGAGCTGAACTGGAAAATTCTGAGCACGATATCCTTCGTCGTGAAGTTGAAATTTACTCAAAGCCTTGACCAGTAGCTCCTGGATCGTCTTCTGGCTCAAGATACTTCGTCGTGAAGATGAAACTTGTCCTGAAGACTTTGGCGTTGTTGTGTTACAGATGACTCCTTCGTCGTGAAGTTGGGTCAATCTGTTTGTGAATTTGGAATCGTATATGGCCCATTCGTCTTGAAGTTGAGCATGGTATTGGATATCCTTCATCGTGAAATTGAAATCCAATGTAAGTTGCATTGTTTTGAGGCCAACATCCTTTGTCATGAAGTTGAAATTGACTCTGAAACTGGAAAGTTTGTTGAAAGACACTCCTTCTTTGAGTTGAATATCCTTCGCCGTGAAGTTGAAATTCAATCAAAAGATGGATGCTGCTTGTGTGCATGATTCCCTTCGTCGTGAAGTTGAAACCGCGGGTGGCACCTTCGTCGTGAAGTTGAGCCTGGTAATTGGATATCCTTCATCGTGAAGTTGAAATCCAAGTAGGTAGTATTATTCCATGTCCAATATCCTCCGTCGTGAAGTTGAAATTGGCTCTAGAACTGGGAAATTATTTGTTGACAGCCAGCCGCCCCTTCGCTGTGAAGTTGAGCTTATGCTGTATCGAATCTAATATCATTCGCTGTGAAGTTGAAATTGACTCTAAAATTGGGAATTTGTTTGTTGACAACCAGCCGTCCCTTCGTTGTGAAGTTGAACTTGTGTTATCTTGAGTCCAATATCCTTCGTTGTGAAGTTGAAATTGGCTCTAAAATTGGGAAGTTGTTTGTTGACAACCAGCCGTCCCTTCGTTGTGAAGTTGAAATTGTACTGTCTCGAGTCCAATGCCCTTCGCTGTGAAGTTGAAATTGGCTCTGAAATTGGGAAATTATTTGTTGACAACCAGTCGTCCCTTCTTTGTGAAGTTGAACTTGTGTTGTCTCGAGTCCAATGCCCTTCGCTGTGAAGTTGAAACTGGCTCTGAAATTGGGAAATTATTTGTTGAAAACCAGCCGTCCCTTCGTTGTGAAGTTGAACTTGTGTTGTCTTGAGTCCAATATCCTTCGCTGTGAAGTTGAAATTGGCTCTGAAATTGGGAAGTTGTTTGTTGACAACCAGCCATCCCTTCGTTGTGAAGTTGAACTTGTGTTGTCTTGAATGGCACGATATCCTTCGTTGTGGAGTTGAAATCGTGGATGTGTGGGAACGATATCCTCCGTCGTGGTGTTAAATTCGTGGATGACCCCTTCGTCGTGAAGTTGAGCCTTGACTTGAATATCCTTCGTCGTGAAGTTGAAATCCAAGTATTGTGAAGTTTGGCTTCGAGCTAGATATCATCCGTCGCGAAGTTGAAATCTACTCTCGAGTTGATTGTGTAGCTTTGAGCTCAATATCATTCGCTGCGAAGTTGAAATTGACTCTAGCTAAAACCTGAAAACGTTATGCACATATGTGATGAGATGGATGTAATGCTCTTAGGTATGCCTAAAATGCATATGCAACATATATTATTTTTGGGCTCAGGAGAGAAATCTCGATCTCCGGTTGATTTTTTGGAATCTTAGTTCTGTAATCTTCAAGTTCTGATCCCTGATCTCGAATTCTTCAAATGTTCAAATCTGATGTACACATTCTATTTTTTGATTTGAGAAATGCTTCTCGACCATCCCAAGTATGTGTCTCGAAATAGACAGAATTCGTTTCAAGGGAAACGATCTCAAAGATATCTGTTGTTTCATGAGAAACGATCTCAAGGGAGACAAAATTTTGTTTTAAGAAAAACCGTCTCAAGAGAGACAAAACTTAGTTCCAAAAGAAATTGTCTCACGGGGAGATGAAATTAGTTCCAAGGAAAACATATTCAAATATTTTGCTTCAAGGGAAATTATCTCAAGAGAGACAAAATTCATCTCAAGGGAAATGTTTTCAATGGTTATGTTTTAAGAGAAACTTTTTCAAATGTTTTTTGTGTTTCAAAAGAAATGATTTGAAAGGTTTTTTACTAAGGGAAACTGTCTCAAGAGAGACAAAGTTTGTTTCAAGAAAACTGTCTCAAGAGAGACAATGGTGAGCACGATTCCCTTCGTCGTGAAGTTGAAACTGTGGGTGGCCCCTTCGCCGTGAAGTTGAGCCAGGAATTGGATATCCTTCGTCGTGAACTTGAAATTCAACTTGAAAATACGAACTGGATCGGTTCTGAATTAGCTCTCAAACTTGTCTGAAGTTAATTCTAAGATCTGTCGATCTTTCAATATGTCAAATTGGTTGAAGTGTAGCTTCTTGCTGCTGAGTTAAGCAACCAACATCAATCTTTAAAGGTGCTTTTGAATTGAGTATCCTTCATCTTGATGTCGAAACTTGACTCTAAAAGCTGCAAAAAATTATGTATGTGGAAAAAATGACAAATATGATGTTCTAAAATGTACGCATAAGATGCATGTAACATGAATTGGTTATGTTTTATCTCCTGAAAAATGTATGATAATTCGCATTAGGATGTTGAATCTTCAAAGATGCCCCAAATATTCCTCATTTCTTGCTTCAACATTGATTCTGAGCATGAGTTTTGTGTCTAAGAGTCACATGTCATTTACCAAGATCCACTCTAGAGAGACTGTCTTGTTTGAAAAAAATGTTTTTCTTTCTCTTTTATTTTCAAAGTTATCAATTAAAAGAGTTTTGAAAGATGTTTGATCCAAAGTTTTTGAAAATATTATCACTTTCACGGTTTTACAATTGAGACGAATCATAAAACTAGAGTTCATCGGATATCAAAGAATTAATTACAATGTTAATCCTTCAATAAATTATAGCTATTTGACAAGTGCCAAGATCAAAACTATCTTTGGGAAATGGTTAAGTAAGGAAAGGATAAAAAAGTCTCAGGTTGTTGTGTTTGGTCAAAGGTTTGGCATTTGATGCTCAAAGGTTTGGTATTTGATTCTCAAAGGATTGATGGGGTAGCTTGCATGCTCCTCTGCTGGAAGTGTTCTCTGACTCCCAACCTTCGTTGTCACACTCGGATTGTGCGATGCCTTATCAAGGAATTTGCGTGATCGCCTCAATTTGCACAATTTTTATATTTGAGCCACCTTTTCAGGTTTTCAACTCGAACCCTCCTTTGGTTTCAAGACGTTATTCAGAATTTACGTCTTGAACCCCCTTTGTTATTTTTCTCTACCATGCATTAATTACATTGTTTTTTGCAAATAAAGATTAATCCTGATGGGCGGGATGAAATATGAAGATAGTCTCTTCTGTTTAGAAATTCATGTATGATTACAAGGGACTTTTAAGGCACGTAATGTAGGCCAGGGCTCATGGTTATGAAAGAAAAGGATAAATAGGCCCAAATAAGTGTTTCAGGGTATTGAACCAAGGATCAATTCATTCTGATGCCCTGGATCTTGTCTTGCTCAAAATGTCTCTTTCTCTTGATGCTCTATGATCTTCGAGTGAAGTGATTCAGGAATGATTGTGCTTGACCAATCTCATAGTTTGAAGTTTGATGTGCCATTTGTCTTTAGGGAATCTTTGCATGTGCTTTTTTCCCTTGTCCTTTGGATTTTTGCTTCTTTTCTTTTTTGTTCTTGTGTTTTCCTTTTTTGCTTCTTTTCTTTTTTCTTTTTTCCCTTTTTGTTCTGATTGAATCTTCGCACTTGGCATTTGGTTCACCTTTTGGTATCTCATCTGAATCATTGTCTTCACTCATGCGAGAAGATTTTCTCCACCTTGCCCCCCAGTGTGGAGGGTGATCCTTGGTTAGGGTTGAATCAGAAGAAAAACACTATAGGCTCAAAAAGGGATACAAGGGATATATATTTTCTCCTGTTGTGAAAGGATAAAGAAAGAAAGCCGTTCATCATCTCATACATGTAAGTCTTTACAGAAAAGGTATCCCCAGGGGGATAGATTTTCAGGATTAATTCTATTCACATGAAAATAGTGTAATTAATGCATGATAGAATTATTTCGAATGAATTATTTTTTTTTGCTTCTTTCTCCAAACATGTCTCAATGTTCAGGCTCCCGACGAGATGCCCCAAGTTGTGTTTTAGAAGAATGCTCATGTTCAAATGAACAACTCAATGCCTTGGGCTTAAATGGTATAAAAAAGTCAATTTTGAGTCTAAAAAGACAATGGTGTGACTTTATTGACTCAAAGAAAGGTATGGGTGTATCGAAAAGATAAAGGCAATGTTTAAGAATTTCAAATGGGGGTAATGTCAAAATTTTGTCTTTTGGTAATGACCATGAGTTATTTTGGGTAAAGAATCAAGGTATTTTATTTTGGGGTTTGAGACAGGATAAGAAAGGTCTAATCTTGTCATATGTCAAAAATCTATAATTCTTGAAGAATTAAAAGAATCCTTAATTCATTTAATATTCGAATAACTAAAGATTAAAATTTGTTCAATTGCTCCACTTTAGAAAGTAGCGTAAATTCAATCATTTAAAAGATTAAGCAAAATATCAAAGACGTGTTCAAACAAAACAATCATCTAGGTGCAAATGGTATATGCAATGCCCCATTCTTCGACTGTCCATGCCCCTGAATCCATCAGGTTTTGGATCTTGCGCTTCAGCGCCTTATAGTTCTCAGAGGAATGTTTGGAGCATCCTATGTGGCAACTGCAAATAGCTTCAACATCGTAACCCTTAGGATATGTAGACTCTTTTCTTAGATCATCCTGGCAGGATTAGTCATACAACCAGCTGATCGGGCTCCCACTGTACTGATTTCAGTTTTTTTAATTGTTACAATCTTGCTTCCATGTGGTGTCATGTGGTTAAAACACTTCATCGAATTCTCTATGAAGAAATTTCCTGTTTATGAAAATGCTTAAAAATGAAATGAAGATGCAAAAATGCAGAATGCATAAAATGTTCGAGGCATTGATCCAGAAACGTGTCCAGTATTATAAATAATTTTTATTGGGACAAAAGTGTTTTATCTTTTAAGAGACAATAAACATATTTAAAGGTATATCCGAACTAAATCCTCTAGACCCCAAAACAGGTTAACTAGTCTTTTGCCTTCGTCTGTTATAGGTCGAATACCCTGTCGAACCGCTCCGACTTCTCTGGCTGAACCGTGCAAGTGACGAGCTATTTTTTGTACTTGTTCCCAAAAGTATCGAATGACTGCATCTCTGACTTTCATCCTTTGCTGAATCAGAAACTCCATTGAAATCCTCCATCAAAGGGATTATCTGAAGTTCATTTGCTTGTTTCTTGAATTTGTCGACAATGACTTCCAATTCAGCTATTGTTTTTCCATTTTGATCTTGTTGTATTTGAACGGAATCTCGAGGTTAGTAACTTTTTTCTTATCTTGCCCCTGCCACCATTCTCAACCCATTTTTGAAAAGTTAACCTTTGATGCACTTGATTGTGGGCACAACATCTTCTTGATCGAATGTGACACATAGTTGGCTTGCAGATTGTCCTCCTTTTCTTTCTGAGTCTTTTCTGACCATAGTCGGACCTCTGCGTTTTTTACCTCTTCTATTACAACCCCTTTGTCCATTAATGCAAATAATTTATGTTTAACAAACACGTTTTCGGTGGATCAACACCTCTTTTAAATGATGCAAAAAATAAAAGAGAACAAAAATGAAAAGAGTTAGTGAGGTAAAAATAATAATCAAAACAATCATGAAAATAAAAAGTCCTACCCCACATGATATCTACCCCACATGCTTATTATTCCTACCCGGACATGATCTCTCTCCCACATGTTAATTTTGAACCAATCCTAACCGCATAAATTCTAGCTCACATGCTTTGAAAAAAAAATAAGACAGGAAATAATATCAAAGCAATATATGGTTTGAAATGAGGTTTTGGGGTAGGCTCTAATTCCCTATACTCTCCCGGTTTAGGTTCTAAAAACTGTACTCGAGTTCTCCTTACCGGTGCCCCCTTGGGCTTACCAGACCCTTAGTCCTAAGCCTATTACAAGCTTATGTAGACTAAGTTAAACTCGAGAGGAAACATTCCCTTATGCCCATACGGAGAATAAATTCACACGAATACATAAGGTATATGAATCCCGAAGGTTACTTGCTAGGCCCATACGGTGAATAAATTCACACGAATGCGTCACTTTCACCCCCACTTAAAAGGGTTCAGAGCTTGGGTATAGAGCTAGAGATGAAAATTTTGAAAAATCTGAAATCATTAAAAAACGTCAGTACAACTATTTACTTGAAAAATAATCAAAGGTAAATAATTAGAATCGAATAAATAAATTAAAATTTATAACTTTCACTAAAAAAGACAACCGAAAATTAATTTCGGCCTGACTCACTTACCTATCCCCAGCGGAGTCACCAAGCTGTCGCAGCCTTCTTTCGGTTGTGCCCCGAATTGGTCTTCGACTTGAAATAATTGGGTTGGGAGTCACCACCAACCACTTTAAAATGAATTTAGGTGGGTCGGACACCATCTTACCTGATCTGCGTTATACCAAAAACGTATCGGGTTTGGGAGTCGATTACGGTCAATGAAGGATTAACACCCTTGAACCGCCCTTTCGGTACCAATTAATTTATCGGTTGCCTTTAATTGCGAAAATAATAATTTAAATTACCCGATTCGAATTGCTTACCTTTGATCGATTGAGATTATTAATGAAATGTGTCAAAAACGTTAGATAAAAAACGTCTATAGAGTAAAAAGTAAAAATAAAAATGAATCAAATGAAAGGAAAAAATATTTAATAAATTAAGAATAAAACATAAAATAAAAGAAAATGCCCAAAATAAAATAAATGTAACCTGCAAGGTAAAAAAAATAAGTTTGGAATTATAATAAAGGAATAAAAGAAACCAAATAAATAATAAAAAAATGAAATAAAAGGAAGGAAACCAAAATAATTAAGGGACTAAAGGGAGAGTTTGGCCAAAGTTCTAAACCATATGGGTTTATTTACTTTTCACGCAACACCAAAGGCATTTCAATTCATTTGCCATGTTTTAAGCATACGTGACCCACCATGGATTTTCCTTTTGCCATTCTCTACAGATCCACGCATCTCATCTAGTCCATGTCTCCTCTGCTTTCTTTTCCTTCACGCAAGCAGTGACCAACATGGTTGATCCTCCGACGAGTTAAAGCAAGCCACGCCTCGACCATCCTATATGGGTGGCCATCCGAGTCCGACCGCAACCCACAAGGTGTAGGAACACCACAGGCAGCAAGGTACTTTCTAACCCCTCTTTTCTGAAGTTTGTTCAAAAAATAAAATCAAAGAAAAGAGAAAAATTACAGATATTTTATTCGTAAAAAAATGCTTATATTTCGTATGTATTTCCACAATATTTTCATGTACAAAAATCGTGTAAAAAAATTCCCTCACATAGTGTGGATTACATGTTTTTATAGTCGAATAAAAACCCTATTTTAACATTCTTATTCCAACTAGAATCCTAATAATTATTGGTTGTCTGGGTTGTTAATGTGGGCGAGGAATCTGACGTCAAACACGGCAGTGGCGAAGAGTCCTCGGTTGGGACGGGTCTCCCCTATTGCGGCGCTGGAGGCGGGCTTGGGAAGGAGCGGCACTGAGAACACTAGGGTTCTGGAAACTGGGCATATAACTTGGGCTGTTGCATTGGGCTCGTATTTGAGGCTTTTGATGGGCCTGTAAAACAAAAAGAAGAAAATGTGTAAATAATATATATATATATATATATATATATATATATATATATATAATCACATAATTAGGACAAAATATGGTGTCTACAATGGGCTAATAAAGAGATAACCCTGAATACAATATATATGATATTTATATATGCTTTGTGATATGAACTGTGTAACATATTACATATATGTGTTATGGATTATTGTATATGTTATAGGATATAAGTGAATATATGCTAATATATATGTGAATGAGTATAAATGATTGATATGATAACATGTATGTAGGTATGTATATATGTGTTCCATGTAAAAGTATAGGAGTTGTATGATATGATAGGATAAAATATTCATGCATGGTTGGTGGTTATAAATTGTATTAGATATATTTTTAAGCCTCACTATCTCATAGACTTAGCGTGTGATTGTTTCACACATAGGTCCCGGATATCGATAAGAGAAGTTAAGAGAAGCGAGACAAGTCAGTTCTCCTTACCGAAAGTCAGATCAGAAGAAAAATAAATAATATGTATTTTTGTATATAACAATCTAGTTGGCATGTATTTAAAAGAGTAAATTGTTTAAGCTCTGAACAATTTTGTAAAAATTTTGAGTAGTTATATGTAAATTATTTAGTATGTTTTATATTGGGTTGGAAATTTTTCTATTTGATACAAGAAAATGATTTGAAAAGTTGATGTGACATCACGGACTTGTATTCGGGTCGAATACGGGTTGGGGTGTTACTTTTAATGATATCAGAGCTAAGGTTTAGCCGATTCTAGGCTTAAACCGAAGTTAAAAGACTTTTAAAATGTGTATATATCAACTCAAAGTGAAAATTTCTGATATGATAGTGTAAGGAGTGTATTGTCTTGCTAATAGAATTAGATTGACATGTTATAATAGAAGTATGATAATGATAGTTTTGAAGTGAAGTTAGAGGCAATATTCCTGATTGTGACAGCAATTCACCTGCCCTGGCCAGGTAGGATGAAGAGCGGACACCATAGGAAGTGCCTCGTAAGATTAAAGGTGGATTTCAGAAAGTTGAAATCATGATAGAATAGTGTTAGAGGGTTTCTACTATTTTGAATCGAAAAAATAATTGGGAGTAGTTTCATTATTTTGTGGATAAGATAGAATATGGTGAACAAGTGTCACCATAAGGACGTTAAAAGAGCAAATGATGTGGTGAGATTTTGTAGCAGAGTTCAAGAATAAGTGTATCAGTGATAAGTTTATAAGATAAATTAAACCAGAGTTATGAATTCGAAACAAAGAGATAATATTGTGTATAAGCAAGATTATGGATATGATAAGGGTTTTCATTCTAGATAGAAAGAGATAGCATTGGCTAACAAGATTATGTGATGAAAAATTTATTGGAGTTATAAGATTTTAAGATATTGTCAGGTTAAGATAACCAAATATGAAGTGGATCTGGATACAACTGTATATTTTGATCGTATGAATATGATATAGTGAAAAAGGTGAGGTTTTGTATGTTTGAGGGAAGCTAAGGATTGATAATAAGTGTTTAATAATGAGTACATCGGTGATCAGTTTATAAGACAAAAGAAGTTAGAATGTTGAGTTTGATTAATGGAAACTACATGGAGTATGAGAATAAATGTGGATTTGGATATGGTGGTGTATTCTGAGTATGTAAAAGAAGATAAGAGTTTATGTATCCAAAGAAAGCTATAGATAGTATTAGAATATGTATATTGTAAATAGAATAAGGATTTTGTACAAGAACAAGATTTTGGGCAATTCATATGGATTATAAGAGTTATGAAGATGTAATAAAGATGGGTAATCAGAGATAAGTATAAGTGAAATGAAAAGAGTATGAGAACACTGGTGAAAGATATGGTTTAGTTATATTATAAGAAGATCTTGATTATGAAAGGATAAATGGAGAGAGAAATGAAAAATGATTGAGTTTAAAGGATCAAGTAAGATAAGAGTTATATTGAGATGTAGATTATAAGTTTGATCAGAAGTAAGAAAAGGTTCGTCAGATGATGTGAAAGATTATTTGATTTTGTAAAATGTATGTCTTAATTATTTATAATTAATATTTAAGGATATGTTTCTTGTTCAAGTAGATGTAGTCAGCGAAATAAAGAATGATTTATATGTATTAAGGAAGTTTATGAGATAGCCAAGTAAGGATTAAACAAAAGTTTGGTTATTATTGCAAGGCAATTGAAGATTGATAAGGAATTTGATCGAATTATGATTTTGAGTTATAAGAATTGATGTTATTATCTACATGATAAGTGAAAGTAGAGGGAGGTATCAAGAGAAAGGTAGTTAAAGAACTAAAGAAAGAAAAGTAAGTTTCTGATAGTGACAGGAAAGATTAAGTACATGAAGCAACATGAGAACATTAGAAGATATGTTCTTATCTGTATGTGCAATGAAAATTCAAGGACGAATTTTCTTAAAATGAGGGGATATTTGTAATATCCCGAAATCGGGGCTAGTGACTAAAATGGAAATTTTGAAACTTTAAGGTATGATTTTGAAAGATTAAAAAGTTTAAGGACTAAATTGGTAAAAAATTTATGGATGAATTTTTAGTAAATATTAAGTAAAGTAAGGCTTATAATGGTCATTTGACAAGAAAGATTTTTATTTTCCCTTTATAAGAGAATCCACACGTGGGTTTTGGGAGAATTCTGGAAACCTTCTTCTTCTCCTTCTTCTTTTTCCCGTAAGCCCCAATTAAAGGTAAGTTTGATTTTAGATGTTTAATTTTTGAATTTATAAGTTGATTTTGATTCTTTGGGTGTTATATAAGCTTAAGGAAAGCTTATATAAGATCAAAACAACAAGAAGAAAGAATTAGAAGGGAATTTGTAAAAAAGGGTAAATAAATGAATTGTTAGTATGAAGAGGTTTTTGAAGTTATAATTATGAATTTGGCTTGTCATAAGAGGGATTAAGAAATCTAAAGCATTAGAATTGAATTTAAAACACCTTGGAAATTTAGTACGATTCTTGAATTCCATGTAGAGGATAGAATTTTGAAGGAAAATGTGTGTTAAATGAGTAAAAATGTATTTAAGTATGTATATTTGAGTTAAGAATATGAATGAGGTTAAAGTATGAAAGGTTTGGGTGAATAAGAGAGAATTTTCAGGTTAAAAGTGAATTCTGGGCAAAGGGGGTATCGGTACCCATTCAACAGGTACCGAGGAATGGGTACCGATACCTCAAGAGTAAATTCAGGAAGATATTCAAAGGGTACCGATACCCTAAAGAGTGTGTCGATACCCCCTTGAAATGAAAATTATCGAATGTAATTTGGGTATCGATGCATAGATAGTGTACCGATACCTTAGTTAAGGGATGTATCGATACCCTATAGGAGGTATCGATACCTCTTAAGTTAGAAAGTTGAATTGGAAGCTTTATTTAGTTGTATTGATATGAATCATATCAAGCAATTCGTATATCGATATTTATTGGATTTTATATTCGTATAAATATCGATCGAAAGTGAGCCTCTGATGAGTCAACGAGATAAGATTGAGCAAGAAAAGATAAGCATATGTAAATTATTTAGTATGTTTTATATTGGGTTGGAAAATTTTCTATTTGATACAAGAAAATTATTTGAAAAGTTGATGTGACATCTCTGACTTGTATTCGGGTCGAATACGAGTTGGGGTGTTACAATACTTGCATAATGGTATCGGTACCCTTGGTATCGATACTACCCCTTCGGTATCGATACCTCATGAAGAATTTGACAACCTTGGCCATATGGTATCGATATTGTTCATGCAATATCGATACATACACAATATTCTCACCTATTATGGCTTTGTAGTATCGATACTTACTCATTCAGTACCAATACCATCAACCTAAAATATACTCTAATCACCCCAAAATTATCAACACTTCACCAAAATTTCACTTTTATAGTTCCTTTCATACCATCAAACTCAACTATATTCACTATAACCATCTTTTATCATTCTAACACCTCATCATCTTCAATATCTCACCATAATTCTTTAAACTAAGAATCTTACTAGATTTTCATCATATTCCAAACTCATTTCTAACACTTATTACTTCTTATTCTAACTAATGACAAGTCAATTCCAACTTCCAAATTCATTTATTTCCTCTTATTCAATATTTCACTTATAAACTTGTTATATTCAATCATTCATAACTTACAATTCTTTGAGTTTCTACATCCCTTTAAGTTTCTATAAACTTTCCTGATGCTTCATCAATCAAAACCACTCATAAATTTCAAGAATTAACCAGCTAAAAACACAACTCACCTTAGCATATGGAGCTCACACTGAGAGAAGGAAGAAGAATGAAGATATCTATGGAAATCTCTCTTTTTCCCTTTTTTCCTAGCTCCACGTGGTATATACATAACCACAACAAATTTTTTTTATTCATTTACTTGTCAAATGACCATTTTTCCCTTCCATTCATAATTCTTTGATATTCATTCCTACATAAAAGTATTCCACTTAAGTCCCTAAACTTTTCAATTTATATAATCTAGTCACTGAATTCTAAAATTTTATAATTTGGTCACTAACCCGATGTTTGGGATATTACAAATCTCCCCTTAAGAAAATTCATCTTCAAATTTTTATTACACAAGGAGATGGGGGTATTGATTACGTATATCTTCTTCGCATTCCCATATTGTTTCCTCTACTTTGTGATTACTCCATAAAACTTTGACCAATGGAACTGTTTTATTTCTTAACTGCTTGACTTCATATGTCAATATTTGCACTGGTTCCTCCTTAAAGGTCAAATCAGTTTGGACTTCAATTTCTTCCGATGTAACGATATGGAAGGGATCAGATCTATATCTCCGAAGCATGGAAATATGGAAAACATTATGAATTTTCTCCATTTCCGGTGGCAAAGCTAACTGATATGCCACTGGTCCTACTCTCTTATTAATCTCGTATGGCCCAATGAATCCAGGACCCAACTTCCCTTTCCGTCCAAACCTTAATACTTTCTTCAAGGGATATACCTTCAGGAAAACTTTATCTCCAACTTCAAATTCAATTTCTTTCATCTTAAGATCAAAATATGACTTCTGTCGGTTAAATGCTACTTTGAGATTATGTTGAATTCCTCGAACTTTCTCTTCTACATCTTGAATCAAATCTGTACCAAGAACACTTCGATCTTTAAGCTCATACTAGTTTAGTGGCGTATGACATTTTCTCCCATATAAAGCCTCATAGGGTGCCATTTTAATACTTGACTGATAACTATTGTTGTAAGTAAATTCAACAAGTGGAAAATACTTATCCCATGATCATTTGAACTCGATTATACATGTTCTCAACATATCTTCCAATATTTGAATAATCTACTCAGATTGTCTATCTGTCTGAGAGTGAAAAGTTGTACTGAAATTCAGTCGAGTTCTCAACGCTCCATGTAAAGATTTTCAAAATATCGATGTGAATCGAGGGTCTTGGTCAGAAACTATTGAAATAGGCACTCCATGCAATCTGATAATTTTTCTAATGTACAACTCAAGATACTTTTCCATAGAGAAATCAGTTCAAATAGGAATAAAATCTGCTGACTTGGTCAATCGATCAACTATTACCCAAATCAAATCCACTTTGTTCGGAGTCAGATGTAACCCTGAAACAAAGTTCATAGTTACATTCTCCCACTTCCATTGAGGAATGGAGAGTGGTTGCAATAATCTTAAAGGAACTTGATGCTCGGCTTTGACTTATTGACATGTCAAACATTTAGACACAAATTCAGTGATATTTCTTTTCATTTCTTGCCACCAATATCGACTCTTAAGATCCATATACATATTGTTTTCACTCGGGTGCATCGTCAAAGGACTACAGTGAGCCCCTGTCAATAAATCATTCTTCAATTCCTCATCATCTGGAATCACCACTCTTCCTCGATAATACAAATTCCCATCAGACTTAATCTCAAAATCCTTATTTTCTTCATTCTTTACTTGTTCCAATCTCTTCAAACACTTTTCATCTTTGTTTTGCAATTCCTTAATTTGATCCAACCGTGTTGGTTTAAGCTTTAATTCTGCACATAGACCACCATCTCCATTTAATGATAACCTGGTGTCTAAAGCTCGTAAGGCTGCAAACGTTTTTCGACTTAAGGCATCTGCTACCACATTCGCTTTTCCAGGATGGAAATCGATTATTACATCGTAGTCCTTTAGAAACTCAACCCATCTTCTCTTCCTCAAGTTTAATTCTTTTTGAGTCATCAGATACTTCAAACTCTTATAATCCGTATAAAGATAACAACGTTCTCTATATAAATAGTGACATCAAATCTTGAGAGCAAACACTACTGCAACCAACTCCAAATCATGCGTTGGATAGTTCTTCTCATATGGTTTCAATTGTCTAGACGCATATACTACCATTTTTCCTTATTGCATTAGTACATATCTTAATCCATTATGGGACGCGTAATTGTAAACCATGTAGTTCTTGTCAGATTTGGGTTAGACCAACACTGGAGCTTCTGTCAAAATTATCTTTAACGCTTTAAAACTTTCTTGACACTCATAAGTCCAAAAAAATGGCACATTTATCCTTATCAACTTGGTAAAAGGCAGAGCTATCATCAAAAAATTCTTAACGAATATTCAATAATAACCAACAAGCCCAAGGAAACTCCGAACTTCAAACACATTCTTTAGAACTTCCCATTCTAAAATGACTTTTATCTTTTGAGGATCAACCCGAATCCCTTATACAGAAATCACATCCCTAAGGAAAACCACTTCATTCAACCAAAACTCACACTCAGACAATTTGGCATAAAGCTTCTTATCTCGTAGAGTTTGCAAAACTACCCTCAAATGTGCACTATATTTTTCATTAGACTTTGAGTACACCAGTATATCATCAATAAAAAAACTACAAAATGGTCCAGATAAGGTTGAAATATTCTATTCATAAGATCCATAAAAGCAGCAGGTGCTTTTGTTACCCCAAACGGTATAACAATGAACTCATAGTGACCATATCTCGTTCTAAAAGTAATTTTCGGAATATTTTTCTCCTGAATCTTCAATTGATGCTAACCAGAACGTAAATCTATCTTCGATAATACCGAAGCTCCCTTTAATTGATCAAACAAGTCATTAATTCTTGGAAGGGGATACTTGTTCTTTATGGTCACTTTGTTGAGATGTCGATAATCAATGTAGAGACGCATTGAACCATCATTTTTCTTAACAAACAATACTGGAGCTCCCCAAGGTGATACACTTAGTCTTATAAATCCCTTATCTAACAATTCTTGTAACTGAATCTTTAACTCGTGCAATTCTTTCGGAGTCATTCGATAAGGTGCCATTGCAATAGGCGATGTTCCAGACATTACTTCAATTTGAAATTCAACCTCTCTATCTGGAGGTAATCCTAGCAACTCTATAGAAAAGACATCGGGAAACTCTCTAACTATAGGAATCTCTTCTAAACATTTATCCTTGGATTTGATATCTATCACATTAGCAATGAAACCCTGGCATCTTTGTAGAAATAACTTCTGTGCTGACATCACTAATATTACATTTGCTAACGGATTCAATCTTTCACTGATCACATTCACTTTTATTCACTCTGAACTAATCAAGGTTACTCTTTTCAGTCTACAATTGACATTTGCATGATAATGGTACAACCAATCCATCCCCAAAATTACTTCAAACACATTAAAGGGTAATTCCATCAGATTAGCAGAGAATTCAATTCCCTGAATCCTTATGAACACCCTTGACATACTTTATTTACTCGACCACTATGCCCTAAAGGATTAATTACTTTCACCTCATTACTTGTAGCTTCTAATGGAATTCTCAACTTATTCACTAACAAACTACTAATATATGAATAAGTGGAACCCAGATCAATCAATACCAATACAAATTTATCATATAATTGAAAAGTACTTTCTATAATCTCTAGATCATCATGATCTTCATTTGTCTTTATATTATACACTCGTGCAGTGAACGCACTTTCTGTTGTGTAGAGGATTCATATTGGTTTCTTTCTCTATCTCTTCCTCGTCCTCTTAGAGATGCATAACAATTCCCTCGGATTGTGTAGGTTCACCGGCCATCAATGGACAATCCCAGATAAAATATACGGTGTTCCCACATCAGAAACAGGCTCTGGAGACTATTTGACACACTCCAGAATGATTCTTCCCACAATGTTGACATTGTCTTGATTGACCCTGATTTGATCTCCTAACACCAGATCCCACTGATTGCGTCTATCTGGTTCTCATCTAACTTGATCCTCTAGCAGAGGATACAACTGACTCAAACCTCACCTGAGATCGAAATCCATAATCTCTACCTGTTTTTTATGGTGTTGAGCTTGTTGAACTATGTTTCGATATAACAATTTAAGGCAAAATGGTTTTTGGACTTGAATTGAATTTACAAAATGTATTTGGACTTAATTGAATTTATTCAAAATTTATAAAAATAATTCAAAGTTCTTTTAATTTAAAATTGAGCACAAAAATGTTTTATGAATAGTAATTTACTATTTGAACAATAAATTACTATTTGAACAGTAAATCACTGTTTGAATAATACCCCGAGGCTCAAAAATTCCAGTATGTAAAAGGGGAACCGATTCCCCCAAGGGGGTACCGATTCCCTCACTGTTCATCAGCCCAACGGTCATAATATTTGAATATTATGAAGGGGTATCGATTCCCTATGAAGGGGTACCAATTCCTCCCATTCTGGGCAGCCTATTTTTGCAGAAAAATCATTCCCAAACGGCTCCAAAACATCCCCAACGGCTAGATATGACTTCAAACACATTCAAAGCTATAAATACAAGCTCAGGACACTTGAAGAAATAAGAGAACAACTATCCAAGCAATCAAACACAAGAGAAGAGTTTTTCATTCTTATTTCATCTTTCTCTTGTATATATTTTGTTCTTATGAGCTCAATCTTGTAAACACCTACCTTAGAGAGGTTTTCTTGTTTACATTTCTTATCATTTTGTAAAGGGGAAAGGTTCTAGCTAATCCCGTGTAAAAGCTAGGGAAAGGTTCTAGTTTAGCCCGGAAAAACTAGGGAGTTTGTAAGGTTACTCTTTATCCTCAAAAGAAAGAACAAAATAGTGAATTTGTTGGAAAATCCATGGTGAGGAGCTAAGGTAGTGGACGTAGACTTTGGTTGAGAAAGTCGAACCACTATAAATCGATGTACAATTCTCTATCTTTCAATCTCCTTACTCCCTAAACACAAAACCATTCTGACCCCTCTTTGCAAATTGTTCCGGTTGTCGATTTTAGCTTTCGAAAATCCTAACAGAGCTTGAAGAAGCACCAACTCTCTTATATGTTTGAACTCTTTGTTCTCCAAACCTTTCATTCTGAGCTCTCTCAAGAGCTTTAGCACGATTAACCACCTCCTGGAATGAGGACATATTCAATACAATCAACATCTCCTTCAATCTAGGGCACAAGCCCTCCACAAACCATTTACAAGCGTCTTTTTCTGTTGGAATAAGCTCAACAACAAATCGACTCAACTTATTAAACTCGCACTCATATTCATATACAGTGCAATTCAACTGCTTCAAGCTCATAAACTCTTGCTTCATTTGCCTGATAAATTGATCTCCAATATACTTGTGCTTGAACTCTTCCAAGAACAAAGATCATGTCACTTGGTCACTTGTCATTCTCAAGGTGACGTTCGTCCACCATATTCTATCTTGTCTTCTTAGCAAAGAAACCGCTCCATCTAATTTCTCCACTTCTGAGCAGTAGAGACTATGTAACATGATCTTCATATCATTAATCCAGAGGTATGCTATAACAGGACCTTCCTCGGCTTCGCCTTTAAATTAGGGAGCTCCCAATCCTTTCAACTCATTTGCCACATTTAGTCTATGAGTCGATGGAGTATGAGGTTGGAAACGCGTCAGAATAGCATCCAACGTTATAAAGAACATATATTGGTCTTGTACAGACACTCCCTGAGGTGCTTGCTCTTTACCTTGCCTGGCCAGGGCAGGTGAATTGCTACTATCCTCATGCTTATCATATCCCGTTTCACTTCGGGAGCTCTTTCGATCCGACATCTAATAAGACATAAGCATATAACTCAATTAGCAAGACAACATACTCATATACTATATCAGATCAAAAGTATTTATTATTTTGTTGGCATGTAAACCTTTTTTTAAACACTTTTGACCTTGGTTTATGCCTAGAATTGACTAAACCTTAGCTTTGATACCATTAAATGTAACACCCCAACCTGTACCCTACCCGGATACAAGTCCTAGGTGTCACATTGACTTTTCAAATCAATGTACTTATATAAAATAGTGGAAAATTTAAGCTTATATTAAATAAGCTGAATAATTTACATAAATCCAATACAAAAAGTTTACAAACTGATCATAGCATATACAATTTAAACATTTAATTACTTGCCAACACTGGTTAATATAACAAAAGAACCTACAATTTAAGTTGCTTTTGATCTAATATCTGAAGGAGTTATGCTGTCCCAACTGCCTATCCTTGTTATTCTGACTTCCTTAATCCTACGTGTGAAACACTCACACGCTAAGTCATTGACTTAGTGAGGCATAATATATAATAATGCTATAATGAAATTTTCTAACATACAATCATATATTTATTCAATACAACATACATGGATATGCATTTAACACATAATAACCTATCACAGTATTCAATGTTATTTCATATTATATCTTTTATTAGCCCATGGTACATTACTGAGAACTTAAGGTATGTAAGTGTATTGAGGTTGTGCACAAATATTGTCACCACAGCTCGTATAAAATGCACCGAAGTATCACGTATAAATGCACCGAAGTGCCATATAAAATATCCCGAAGGACCACATATATGTCTCGTAGGACCACATAGAATTGTCCCGTATGACCACATATATGTTCCAAATGACCAAATATATGTCCAAAAAGGACCGTATATATGTTCCAAAGGATCACATATATGTTCCGAAAGACTACGCAAACCCCTCAACTCTTGGCATACCAATTATACCCTCAGCTCTCATATTACATAACATGGGCTTTATCACAATTCACATGACTTATATCACATAGACATATAATATCGTAGCTTCATATCACATAGTTCATTTAACATTCTCATATGTTCACTTAGATCATTGTCTTATAATGCATATCATATAAGTTTATGTCATATATCATATCATGTAATACAACCAAGATATATTTACACAGTACAACTAAAAATTATGCTTCTACTCATGCAATCATGTATTAAATATTCTGAAACAGACTTGTCACAAGTCTAATTTCCATATCGCAATATATATATTCTAAAATTATGCAGTCACCTTAGCCTCACTAGTCCAAGCAACACACATATATCTCTTTTTCTTTCCCTCGATCGATCTTACTCGTTAACTGTTCTGGAACTTGTTTATGCTCGATATCCACATGAATGTAATTTCAATGCACATATCAAAATCCTAAACATTATGAATCGATTTTCAATAACCTAAGCTAACAGAAGTACTTAATTCATATTTTCCTTTTAAGTAGTATCGGTACCCAAGGTACAGTACCGATACTTCCTTTACGATGGTATCGATACCCTTTTCTGATTCTGGAATTCT
Organism: Hibiscus syriacus; assembly: GCF_006381635.1. Taxonomy (NCBI): domain Eukaryota; kingdom Viridiplantae; phylum Streptophyta; class Magnoliopsida; order Malvales; family Malvaceae; genus Hibiscus; species Hibiscus syriacus. The sequence continues at coordinate 1,326,739 of NW_024063196.1, forward strand.
ATTTCCAAAATGGTATCGATACTTGCATAATGGTATCGGTACCCTTGGTATCGATACTACCCCTTCGGTATTGATACCTCATTAAGAATTTATCAACATTGGCCTTATGGTATCGATACTGTTCATGCAATATCGATACCTACACAATATTATCAGCTATAATGGCTTTGTAGTATCGGTGCTTACTCATTCAGTACCAATACCATCAACCTAAAATATACTCCAATCACTAAAAAATTATCAACACTTCACCAAAATTTCACTTTTAGAGTTCCTTTCATACCATTAAACTCAACTATATTCACTATAACTATATTTTAATAATCTAACACCTCATCATCTTCAATATCTCACCATAATTCTTTAAACTAAGAATTTTACTAGATTTACAACATATTCCAAACTCATTTCTAACACTTATTACTTCTTTTTCTAACTAATGACAAGTAAATGTAACATCCCTAACAATTTATCTAATTTAGTCACTAAATTCTAAAATTTTACAATTTGGTCACTAACCCGATGTTTGGGATGTTACATTTGTCGTCTTTCTGTGGATGGAAACAGGTTCTAAAGATTAGCTTGGTACCTAAAGATTCGTGAAGAGCTTTCGAAACTGAAAAGTGAAACGAGGGCCTCTATTTGAAATGATCAAAGTAAAAATCCCATATAACCTCATTATCTAATGGATGTATAACTATGCTCATCTCTCTAAGGTGTAGTACAACTGAAATGGCAAAAAGTCATTCGACTTGGTCAACCTGTCCATTATAACCCACACTGCGTCGTGCCTTAGTCTAGTAATCAGTAATCTAGTCACAAAGTTCATGACTACTCTATCCCACTTCTACTATAGTATCTGAATCGGTTGGAGCAACCTTGAAGGAACCTGGTGTTTTGCCTTAACTTGTTGGTACACTAAGCACTTAACAACAAACTCATATACTTCCCTTTTCATGCCCGACCACTAATATAGCAGTAAGAATTCTTGGTATATTTTATTGCTACATGGATGAACTGAGTGTGGGCTAAAATACGCTTCACAAAGGATCTTATTTCGTAACTGCTAATATGTGGGTACACACAAACGACCCCTAAAAAAGTATGTCTTTATCGTATAACTCAAAACTTAGGGCCTCGCCTCGGTGAACTTACTTCACGCGAGACATTAGGGGATTTTCTAAACTCTGCAATCTCTTGAATTCACTTACTAACTGAGGTTCTACTAAAAGTTCGACCAATAACCCACCATCATTAGGTAAACTCAAGCATATTAACAATGCTTGCAACTCTGACATCAACTTCCTACTCAAAGTATCAGCAAAAACGTTAACTTTTTCTAGGTTGTAGTCAATCACACAATCGTAGTCCTTTAGCAACTTCACCCATCTGCACTGTCTCAAATTCAACTCCTTCTACATAATTAAGTACTTAAGGCTCTTGTGGTCAGTAAAAATGTGACACTTCTCACCAAACAAGAAGTGCCTCTAATTTTAAGTTCAGAAACTACTACTGCAAGCTTTAAATCGTGGGTGGGGTAAATTACACTTGTGTTACTTAAGTTGACGAGATGTGTAAGCTACAACCTTCCCTTCTTGCATAAGAACGCAACTGTGGCCATTTAGTGAGACGTCGTTAAACACTGTGAAAGTCCTTTCTAAATTCTGGTTGAGTTAAGATGGCTTTCAACTGATCAAATATTTTATGTCGTTCCTCGTCCCATACAAAAGGAACTCCCTTTTGAAGTAGTTTGGTCATAGGGACAGCTATCATTAAGAAACCCTTAATAAACATACGATAATAACTGCTTAAATTTTATAAGGATTAACCTTAATGCCATATGTTTCCACGACATGACCCAAAACAGAAACCTTTGACAACCAAAACTCACACTTCCCAAACTTAACAAACAATTGGCATTCTCGGAGTGTATGCATAACAAGGCGGAGGTGCTTGTCTTGTTTTTCTTCTGAACGTGAGTAAACAAGGATATCATCTATAAAGACCAGCACAAAGTGGTCTAAGTATGGGTAGAAGACTCGATTCATCAAATCCATGAATGATGTTAGGGTGTTAGTTAGTCTAAACGACATTACAAGTAACTCATAGTGATCATACCTTTCCCTAAAAGCTATCTTGGCTATGTTGGTATCCTTAACCTTTATCTGGTAGTACTTCAACCTCAAATTGATCATAGAGAATACACATATCCCTCTAAGTTGTTAAAAAGGTTATCAATTCTAGGGAGAGGATAATGGTTCTTGATTGTTAACTTATTCAATTTTTAGTAGTGGATGCACAACATTATTGACTCGTCTTTCTTCTTAACAAAAAAAACTGGCAAAATAGGATACTAGAATATGCAAAGTGAACTCAGTATTGATACTCCTCATGCGAGTATCAATATCTAACCAGCAATATTGATACTTGATGAACGGGTATCAATGCTCCTAGCCCAAAATCCTCTTATTTTAAGCTAATAAATGAACAATATTGGTATTGTTCTTCTGGTACCAATATTCGAACCCATGGATGCCCTGTTTGGGCACGAAAATGGCTTCCTAAATCTCTCAAAAGCCCTACTAGGGTTCTCAAATGTTGTTTAAGTCTTATGTGTGTTAATAGGGGGTCATGATAAGCCAATAAATATGTTAAAACTCAATATACACTAGCTAGAAGCATCTAATGACTAAAAATGGCATGAATAAGTTGTGAATGCATTATATGGGTTCCTAAGCTACTGGAATGATTCAAAGCTCACCCAAGAACTAACTTTTCCTTTCCCTTTCCTTTAGAGCTCTCACCAAACTCTTTCACTAAACATAGAAAAGGTAAATGAGTTACTAACTTATTCAAGGGCATAGAAAGATATTAAGAACATATCATACGGTTTAAATCCCTCAAAAACGGGTTGAGAACACTTGGTTTTATAAACCACCACTAAAACCCACATATGGCCACCATGACCAAAACTTGAGTTTGAAAGCTTGAATCGAAGCTCTAAAGATGGAGATTACGCCTCTTGCCTTTGTAAACTCATATTAGAAATAATGACCAATAAAGCCCACACCTTTGCTCAAGTTACTAAGAAAAAATGTATAAGTTTAGGTGAAGAAGAATATAACAGATATAAGGAAGAAAAAGAGAGCATGCTACGTCACCTCACCCACAATTAAACAAATTCAACCTTTCAGCGAGTTTATGGGATAATTGTTCACATAGTCTTTCTTTCTTTATTTCATGATTGAAAAAGTCCTTTTTAACATCTATTTTACCAAACCAACACCCATTTGGACTAAGTTTTCCTACAACTCTAATGATCTTATCTAAACCCTCTCATATTAACCAGAAACTGCTAACCCGAGATTTAAGACGTTACACAGAAAACTGAAGATATCAGTGAAATAGGGAAATTTAAAAAAAAGGTTTAATTTATAAACCTTAAAGACTTCTCCAAAATGTTTTGTATGTTATAATGAAATGAAACATCTCATTAAAACACATGTTCACCTAGGAACCACTCAAAATTCAAAAGAAAAATCCCAAGAAATCATTTTAGCACTGACTCCCTACCAATTTTTCAGGTTTGTTGAAGTCACTTTATAACCTTTACTCACATAGGGGCAATTATTACTACCTGTGAACCAGTAGACATGCGAACTTTAATACCATCCGCATGCATTAGAAACGAGCCCTCATTACCAAGCGAATAACCACTCATGTGGACATACCTTATGCATAACCAATGATAACCACACGTCCATACACATAACATCTCAGCCTAACCTATCACCTCCCAAGGCAATCAATCAAGATCAAGAATACGATAGTTGTAGACAATTGACCAGCACCTATCACACCACCCCCAAAACGATCAATCAAAGCCAATCTTGGACAGCCAGTAAAGAATAATGACATGACAACTCTTAACCAAGGTCGAATCAAAGGCCCTACAAATAACCACACAAAAGAGACTAAAGGAGATCATAACTTGAACTATCTTCTAACCTTCTCTCCCATGGCTAAGATCACCCTCCGACCACCTTCTATGATTGTTGGTCATTTTATTGGTAAAAAATGTATAAAGTAAACTGTACATAAAAATTGCAAACCTTTTCGACTAAAAGAAAGAACTAAGATGGCGTTTGGTTGGATGAAATTCCTTGGAATTGGTGGGAATTGGAATCTAATTCTACCATTTTCCCATGTTTGGTTCAAGTTTTTCAAGGGAATTGGAATCCCTGATGGAATTCAATTCCCTTGTTGGATGGAATTCAATTCCCTTGTTGGAGGGAATTGAAATTTGACCATACTACCCTCATCAATCCTTTGGTAACTTATTCATATATTGAATAAAAATATTTTTTTATTATTTCGGGTCGGGTCGGGTTTCTAATTCATATATTCGGGTCAGGTTTCTAATTTATATATTCGGGTCGGGTTCAGGTTTAGGGTAAAAAAATCGGACCGACCCGAAAATATATATAATTCAGGTCGGGTCGGATTAAGTCATTGTTTTCATTAAATAAAAATATTTTTTTATTATTTCGGGTCGGGTCGGGTTGGATTTCTAATTCATATATTCAGGTCGTGTCGGATGAAACTTTATTTTGTTCGGGTCGGGTCAGGTTTTTTAAGTGTAATATTCGGGTCGAGTTGGGTGGGGGTTTTTAAGTGTGATATTCGGGTCGGGTCGGGTTCGGGTTTAGGGTGAAAAAAACCGGACCGGCCTGAAAATATATATAATTCGGGTCGGGTCGGATTAAGTCACTGTTTTTATTAAATAAAAATAATTTTTTATTATTTCGGGTCGGGTCGGATTTCTAATTCATATATTCGGGTCGGGTCGGATGAAACTTTATTTTATTCGGGTCGGGTTTTTTAAGTGTGATATTCGGGTCGAGTCGGGTCGATTTTTTTTAAGTGTGATATTCGGGTCAGGTCGGGTCGGGTTTGGGTTTAGGGTGAAAAAAACCGGACCAACCCGAAAAAAATATATAATTTTACCTTATATATTTAGAAATAATTACAATAATACCCCTCTATATATAATTTTTTTCAATTAAGTCAATGTTTTTATTGAATAAAAATAATTTTTTTATTATTTTGAGTCGTGTCGGGTCGAGTTTCTAATTCATATATTGAATAAAAATAGTTTTTAGTATATTTTTTTGGAAACTAATTAACATACTCCGATTGGAATGTATCGAAATATTGCTCTATCTTTTGGTAACTTATTAACATATTTTGATTGCAATGATTTTAACTTATAATGTTTATTAGCATGATTTTTATAATTTATTGAAATGAATAATCAATCAATAAAATGAAAATTTAATATTTTTTAATTTTTTATAATATATTACTACATGTAAGTTGTAAAATAAACTAAAATAAAGCAAAAAAAAAAAGAATGACAATTCTGTCATTTTACATTACTGAAATCAAATTCATCTGACATGTCTACGAACTAAACAAAATATAAAATTGGATTCCAATTCCATTTCCTGTCAACCAAACAGAATATGGAATTGGATTCCAATTCCTACAGATTCCAATTCCTTCACAGATTCCAATTCTCTCATAAACATTCTAGACGACACCTAAGCACAAAGAATAAACGGTGGGAATGTAAAACAAAGGTGTAGGAACAATAAATCATCATCGTTTATAGAAAATGAAGAAGTTTAGTTTAAGCAATGTAAATTAATTATTACCATAAATTTATATTATTTTTGTTCATTTAATTATTTATTGCGTAAGAAAAACTTACTTGATCAATTTTATATATATACTCACATAATAGTTTAAACTTTTAAAATAATCTAATAATGACCTAATTTTATATATACTCAAATAAATGTATACTATTTTAAAATAGGGGTATGATCATGTTACACAATGTAAAACTCTTTTAGTTTTATATAAATTTAGATCCGTTAGATAAGTGAAAATAGATGGATGATATTAAAAGTAGGAAATGTGAAGATATTCACTAAAAAAACAAGGAGTCAATCTCAGTCATCTATCTCTACTCATCTAACAGTCATAAATCTGTGTAAAACTAAATAGTTTTGCATTTTGTAAGTGGATCATGACCTTTTTAATCAACAAATATTTTGTGTTTTTAATTTCACTCAAATAACAGTTTAATCTTTAGAAAATATTCTTAAATAAATATTTTTATTTTAAAATATTTAAAAAATATTAAACTTTTATTTGATATTTTTGAAATATTATGCATTTATTTGACAGGATTAAAAACCATCTAATATCTTATTTACCTTCAAATTTTTCATTGTTGTTGGGTAAAAAAAATATAGTTCGTTAATGTAAATATTTTCTATAGTTTGAGGTGACGTAGCTATTAGGGGTATATACTGTTGACATAGCTACTAGGGGTATTAAAAAAATCTATAATTGTTCACTGTAACCATTAACCGATATAACAATTACATTTAATATGTTAATTAACCAAATCGTTAATTATTATCAGTTTTAATTAATTAAACTATTAAAAATGATAGTTAACGATTAAGATTATGATTACGAATTCTGATAAACGATTAACAGTTAATTCTTAATAAATTAAATTTATAATTTATTATATTTTTTATACATATAATTTAATATATTTTTTATTATTTCTAATTTATATATATTTTTAATAAAACTTGTATACAAGTAACTTAATATATATTTTTTTGTTATTTTTTATTTTTTATTTCTTTGAAAATACAAAACATACTTATACCAATATAATTATGTGTTTATTGTTAGGTACTAAGACATCGGGAAATATACATACTTACACTGGTGTAACTATGTGCTAAATGCTACACTTTTTTATTTCATTCACTTACACTTATGTAAGCATGTGTTAAGTGATGCATTTTTTATAGTATGAATTATGGAAAAAAATTACAAATAATTATAATAGGTTAACCGTATGTTGACCTATAACTGAACCGTTAATAACGGTTAACCGTTAGTAGTTAACTATTTCTTAATAGTTAGGTTACAATTAGAAAAATCTCATAACTGTTATAACGGTTAATTGACTATTTATGTTAAATGGTACGATTAATCATCCATGAACAACCCTAATAACTATTTAAATCTAAAATCTGAATAGAAAATAATACATTTTAATCATTAAGACAATTCGATGAGTTCTATTAATATAAATGTAAATGTTTGAATTAGATTTGAAGTTAAAATGCCAAGGTTAATGTATGTTAGAAAGTATAATCTATGAAAAATATGAAGAATAAATGACGATCTTTAGATAATTTCATACCTGAAAATACTGATTTGAAAGATATTTCTATATAAGAATTTTCATGTTGTTAGTTATTTATAATGTTAAAAGGACTTTCGAGTTAGTAAATAATTTTCAATTATACTAAAGAATTTGACTTTAAACATATTTAATAATTAGACCTTAAAACAATATCCGAAAATTCTTTTTCGAGCATATAATATTTTCAGATATTTTTCACCAACTTTTTTTAGAAAACAAAACATTAATATCAACTCAATAAATGTGAGCTAATTATTTTCTTGATAGGCTTGAATTGCATCTCCACATCATAATAATGAGTTGACACACTTTACAAGAATATGAAAAATATTCAAACAATTCAGCTAATTAATGTACACAAGAAAAATGAAATTTTGGTCCAAAAACCAAAGTTGATAATTGGAAAAAGAATCCAATGTGCATAGTGAATAAAGGAATCCCAAGGGCAAGAAGATTCTATAAACCCCATAAATAATAGGATAAATTGTATATCTAGTTCTACCAAAATTTTAATTTTAAAGTTATATTTAATATTTAGTTTAGGTTTATTTTAGTATCCTACCGTTAAAAACTTATCGATGATATTGACATGCACTATATGATAATAGTACATCAACATTAAAAAAGATAAAAAATACGATGTCAATAATTCTATTAATTCTTTAATAGCAAGTATGAAATTGAAATTTTAACTAAACATTAAGTATGATTTAAAAAATAATTAGATACTATAACTACTAAGCGTGTAATAGTGACATACGTGGCACCATAGCTGTTCGCAGACCAACCTTACTTTATTTCTCAATTCAACGCGGTTTTGATTTCCCCGCCGCCCCCGCCCTTTTGGGTGGCTCTGCCCAGTGTTAGCGGGAAAACTGGGTTTGAATTTACAGTTTTTAGGGTTTTCTTTCCCGCCCAAAACAATTAAAGGATCAATCGGGTTATTGTTCCTGGCGGCTGCCCATCTTTTAGCTGAATCAGTGATTGGTTTTTTTAGGGTTAATAATCCTTTTAATTCAATTTGTTATTTTAATAATATTATGATTCGAATTATTAATATTATTTAAAAATTGTAATATTTCATCTAATTAATGAACATAAATAAAACGCTGACAAAATAGAAAATTACACATTTAAACACTTTATCCTTCAAGTTATTATACTAATAACAATGTTAAGCTAATTAAGATTTGATCGATAATTAAGTTTAATATTATAAGAATTCAACATATATGCATAGGATTTCACCAATTATAAGTATATGCATTATGATGTATTTAAGGGTTTAAAGTGTTTCACATTAAAGAGATAGATGTTTTAAATCTCTTAAAAAATTAGTGTATAATTTATGTGAATAAATTAAATAAAACATTCGATCATCTTTTTAATATAATATTTAAACTATTTTTTTAAAGTTTGACCTAAAATATACCTTAAAAAATCTCTGATATTACTTTTTTTCCCCTACCAAAGAGAAACTTTGATTATTTAAAAAAATTGAGAGTTGAACATAGAGACATGTCTATGATTTTATATCAAGGAGATGCGAATTTTAAAAAATTTTGGGAGTACAAAACTATAAATTTTCAGGGTAAAGTATTTAAATGATCTCTCGATTATAGGGTGTTGATTTATTAAGTCTTGTAACTACTAAAAATTACAAAAGGATCATCTGACTATTCATATGTTCTAAACTCGTCATTTTTTGTTAAAAAATTAATTGTATATCTGAGTTGAGCATTAACTTGCTGACTATGATATGATAAAATATGATCCCTGAATTTCAAACGACTATCATATCACAGTCAACATGTTAATGTGCAACTCATGTTTTTGTTAATTTTTAATGAAAAAATATGAGTTTGGAACATATGAATAATTGAATGAATATTTTATAAATTTTAATAGTTGAGAGACTCAAAAAAGCAACATCCTAAAATTAAAGGACCATTTTAGAAATTTTAATAGTCAGAGATTCAATAAAGTAGCACCATATAATTGAGGGGCCATTTTTGTACTTACCCAAAATTTTAATGAACGTGAAATTGTATTATTTTTGAAGTTATTGTTTGGTGAAATGATGAAAACTAAATGTGTCCTTTTACTTTTATTTATTATTTATCGGTACTCTTTTACTTTATTCACTGTTTCCGCCTACACGTGTACTGCTGATAAAAAATTAATTTTAAATAGAGTCCAATTTAAGATCACGTTGGTCAAAAGAACAACATCAAGTTTTGGAAAGTTTTTATATTTTTAAAGATTTTACAAATACTATAATTAATAATTAAAGTATAATAGTTACAAAATTAAATTTATAGAAGATGATCATTATATCATAATGAATATAATATTATGAAAAATTATTTGATATATAAACCATGTAAATTTTAGTTTTTATAATTTTATATATTTTAATACGACGTATCCGGTTTAAAACTTAAAGTTTGTTTGAATAAAAAAATTATAAAATTTTTTATTTATACAAATTGTATATACTAATTAAGTAGTCTATGTAGTAAATGAATTATTTTTATTTATTTGAGGACCTAGGTTTGAGCATCATAGATGGCAAAGGTGTAAGCGTTTATTCTATAAAAATTAAAAGTTATATTTGAATAAATATTGTCTTTTACTTACCCCATATTAATTAAAAAATATTATTAAAAAATTAGAATTTATCAAGTGATTTCAGTGGTAAACAGTGACAAATGTAAGGCTTGCTCAATGTCCATCTTGAAATCCAAATTTTTTTATATTAATTGTTCAATTTATTATTATTATTCACCTTGAAATTTTTATTTGCATCTATCTTATACGAAAAATTTCTATTACCAATATATATATGCCACCCTAAATATATTTATAAATCCGTCACTGGTGGTAAAAGAAAATATTATTATTCGTAAAGATAATGATTTGAACAACTACATCTATAAAATACGTGTACATTTTAAATTGATTAAGAAAATTTTAAACCGGAACTATTTTATAATCATCTAAATTATTAAAAAAATATTTAGAAATTATATATTTAATAAGAATCATTTCGAAGTAGTTGAGACATAAACCAGCATCCATGTAACTGTTGTTGAGAATATTTTCATGTATTTTAATTTATGTTATGGGATATATGATTAAAAATTATATAAACTGAAAAATGAAAAAAATTAACAGTACATTAAATTATTTTAATTTTATTATTTTAGATCAAGAATGCTAAAATTTATAGTTATGGTATAAATTCTTCAAGATTATTTTAATTTTATTATTTTTAATCGTTTATATTTTGCAAATTTTTATTTTATTAATCTATAGTGTTTACAAGTAGTAATATCTCTTCTAAAGACAATCAACCATTTGATAATAACACTCAAATACCTAGCATTATCTGATGCTCGAACTTGGTACCTCTAAAAATAACAATCATTTTTTAACTACTAATATAACTTGTTTGTGCATATTTTGCATATTCTTAATTCTAGGTTTATTTTTATCCAAACATTGAAGCCAATTTACAACTCATTATTCCAAGATCAAACTTTATATATATATACCACGAACCAATCTATCTCAGTGGTTAAATGAATTGTTATTATTCCAAGAAGTCACGGGTTCAAGTACCGGCAACTGCAACAGGGTGATTGATTATTCATTGTCAAATGGATGAAACTATTTCGAACAAATATTACTTTGTAATCACCTTAGCTTAATAAAAAAAACTTTATATATTATTAAAATTAAATAAAAATTATTTAACTTAACGTTAATGTTATAAATATGAATAAAATTAATTTATATTATAAAAATATATTTTATTAAAATCCGTCACCCTTTCATGATAAGTTTCAAATTATTATAGCTAATATCATAAATTCCTGAATAATTTTTCACTTGCCACAATTTCTTAATTCTCTTTTCCACCCACAATATTTTTATAATTTTGCCTTAACTTGGTGAATAGGTGTCAAGCCTTACTAAACTTGGGTTAAATTTCCTATAGCCTATTTTTGGGTAAATTTAATTTTAGTCAAATAATGTAACATGTCATCGTATTAATTATTATTAATTTAATAAAAAATAATTACTTGTAATTAATTAATTTAAAAATATTATTTTTGTTGATGTGACATCCCACGTGGACATGTCACTTTAACATTCTAATCCATATAGAAATGTAACGTTAATAGGATGTGTTGCCTATTAATCAACTAATGATTTTCATTATGCATAGGGTCAAAATGCATTTGGTTCAATTAATCAACTAAGTGTTGGCCTCACGAAGAAACATTGAGGGTCAAAGTGCTTAAAAAATAGGGACCAAAGTGATTATTTTTTCAAACATTATAAACTAATTTTGTCATTATTTATTTTAATAAAAACCCTAAGTAGGAAATCAATTGTGATTTAATTTTTTTTGATACACATCAATTGTGATTTAATTAGTGAGTGATAAGCACAATGATACAATTTAGAATTTTGATAATTTGGTTCCGTTTGATGTTTCTAAGTGATATTATGTATGATTTATGAACATTTGATTTCAGTTTAAGTTTTGTAATATCTTTTATATGATTTTCTTCTAGACCTAGTTATATGTGTTATATTTGGTATTAGCACCTAAGTTTAGTCAATTCTAGGATTAAACCTAAGTCTTTTGTATATATTTTACATGTGTCACATTGGAGTTTATTTCATGTTTGATTATTGTGACTTGCAACTTGTCCGAACGATCCTTAAGTTTTTTAGGGCTCATTGTGGGGATCGATCCAACTTAATCTTAGGAAAAAGTTGGGTTTCAAAATAAATATAAAAATGTATTTTTCGGAGTCGCCATCGACCTTTGGGTTAGGTAGGTTGAATACCTAAAAATACATTTTAAAATAATTTTAAGAAAAATAATTTTAAAAGATAAAAAAATAATATGTTTTTAACCAGAAATTCATTTTGAAAAAGAGTTCGGGAGTCGATTACGTGTGGGGAAGGATTGACACTCCCACAACGTCCGAAATCGGTACCTAATCGATTATACGTCATTTAAATGTTGAAATTGACAAATTTGAATATACATTTAAATTATAATCCTCTTTTTTAATAAATTAAAAGGAATATTATTTTGTACAAACAATCCTCGAAAATACCTTTATAGTCAGTTAAGAGGGTATTTTTATTGATTCCTCGTACAAAGTAATATTTCCTTAGAGTTTTTAGATACAATGAATCTAATAAAATAAATAAAAATACAAAAGGATAAAAATTTATTTAAAAATAAAAGGCATTATTTTACTCGAACAATTCTTAGAAACACGCTCCTTGTCAGTTAAGGGTCGTTTCCTTGAATCATTCGTATAAAATAATATATAAAAGTACCTCGATTAGTAGGAAATTTATAAATATGTAAATGAGGGATCAAAATGATAAATATAATAACTTTAGGGATTCAATTACAAAACTAACAAAAGATTAAGGCAACAAATGCAAACATTTCATATCTTAGGCATTTCAATCGTAAATAGCCCAATAATATTATTCAGAATTAAAATTTTAAACTTAAGGATTAAACTGTAAACAATCGAAAGTCATGGACAAACGAAAATAATACACAAAATAGGCACTGGAAAGGCAATTTAACCACTGCTAAATTTTAGGATCAAAATGAAAAATGTTAAAATAGGGTACTCAAATTAAAATAAACATAAAAAATATAACTAGTATAAACTAAAATATAAACGGGGATAAATCTAGAGTTCATAGTATAACAATTAAAACTTGCATACAGTGACTAAAATGAAAAAATTAAAAGGTACAAGATTCACGGAGATGGTTCTCCCACCCCCCATGGAACCCCCAAAATGACTTCGTATGAGGGAGGGTATACATACCCAATAACCGACCCCAAATAACCTTAAGCCTTCATTTCTCTCATTTTCCCCTCTCTCTCTAGAACGAGAGAAGCCTTTTTTTCTTTGACTTCTCTCTACCTTTTCCCCAACAATGATCAGACCAACAGCCCCCCGACCACCGACCACCAACGCTCTCCGCCGCAGCCTACGGTGATCGGAGCTCGAAAAACCACCCCAAATTAACCCCTTTTTAACCTAAACCCGAATCTAAACACCTTTAGCCCTAAAAACTATCCAAACACCATAGATCTAGGGATATACCTTCGAAAATCGAGACCTCTCGTCAGCGTTTGGAAGCTCCGATGATGAAGGTTGGCTCCAAAGGTAAGCTTCTATTCCCTCTCTAAGTTTTCCCTTTCCTTTTCTTTTTGAATAGATCTCTAGATTTTACTTTTTTTTTGTTCAAAATCCCTCCCCCAACTATCTCTCTGATTTCCCCTTTTATCTCCCTCAGCCCCTCTGTTGGTTGATTGATGGTTGATGTCCTGTTGCCATGAGAAAATATGATATCATTATCCTATTTTCGGTGACTCGACTTCTTTTGTCTTGTGTTCTCCATCGAAAATAGGTTTTGCTTTGGGATATATTTTTTTTATGGTTGATTTGGTGCAGGTGGTTGGTTGAAATGGTTATGGCAAGAGTGACAGTGGTGGCAGCAGCAAGAGGCGACATCAACAATACCAACTCCCTAGGGTTAGGGTTTCAGAAACTCTAGGGTGTTATTAGGTTGGGTCGGATCCTCTTGGGTCCTTGGGTTGTTGGGCTTGAGTTTAGGTCAGAATCGAGTCACTTGTTTAGTGTTGTAATCGGGCCTAGTGATGTGATTTGGACCCATGTCTATTGGACCCCTTTTTTGTGGCTTGTAATGATGATGATGATGATGATGATAATAATAATAATAATAATAATAATAATAATAATAATAATAATAATAATAATAATAATAATAATAATGATATCATGGAGCAAAAATCACTGTCTACACAACTAATACAATATGATTTCTTTATGGATAAGATGTTTAACTATTTCGATGTCATAGGATCTCGAGCCATACAGGGATCTTCTCGGTTAACACAAGAAATAAAGTATATATAATTCCCTTAAATTTTTTTGTTATGATAAATTATATTTGACCTGTTGTGAAATAAGTTCGATATAGACGGTTTAACCTTATGGTATGTCATGAGCATTCTATGTAGTCCATATTAGTCATGAATTTATTTCGTACATGATTCTAATCACTGATTTTTTTCCTGATAAGTCATATGTGATAAGCTATTCTTGAATGAATTAAGAGATGATTAATTCGAATGATATTATTCTTAGTTCCAAAAAATCCGTAGAATACCGATTAGAAAATTTTAAAATCTTATGTGATCATTAAGTTGACCAAATTTATTTTGCAATCTCTGCTAGGGTTTAGAACTTTAAATTATATGTCAGTATTTGTATGTTTCTGCTTCTACGAAAGTGAATTTCAAGATTCATTATGAATCGATCAATTACTACAATCTTGATAATTCGATTTCACAATTGTTTCAATCCAAGATGGGATATGTACCCGAACATGATGACTCAAATTAGATCTGAAATTCAACAAAATTGAAATGAACCAAAGCCAACTCAAATATTGGATGAATCGATATTGACTGACCTAATTTGACTCAAATGAAAGTAAATTGAATAAAAAATAACTTAAATTTAATTTGCTTAAATTTGATATGAACCGAATATGGATTTGATTTTAACATGATAATTGAATCAAAGTGAACAACAATTTTTTATTACTATTATCTATTATTAACAATATAATAAATAATAAAATGATGTATATTTCTTGTGTTATTTTACTAGTTATCAGTATGATATGATTTTAGCAATGTGTTAAATTATTATCTCTTTTTATAATAATTTAGTGGTTCAATATTTTATTTTCTCCTTTAAACAATCATCTATGTATCTCATCCGATAATTTTTATTTTTCTAAATATTTTATACGAAATATTATAGAATAAAACTATTCACTATATGAAATCTTAGATCATTTGATTAATTTTAACTGACATTACTTAGACAACATAGTTATAGTTAACATTAAAAGAAAACATAAAACACAAGCCTCAAATAAAAAGTTTACATCCAAAAGAGATTAACTAAACCATGTCAAATAAATAGATTCAACTACTCCTACGTATATCAAATACACTGAATTTATTAATGAAATTTAAAAAATAATAAAATTGTATAAAAAAGTTGAACTTCACTTTGAATCTTAAAGTGGTCTCAAAATTAAAACCTTATTATATGTACTAAGGTCGATAATTTTACTTCAAACCTAATTTCGACTCCATCAATTTTTTTAAAATCCCTGTATAGATTCATGCAAGGACTTGACAAATATTCATCATTAACCCTAATAATAACTAATTTTGAATTAAACGTATATAATTAGATTGACGAATAAAAAGATAATTTCTTTCATAAAAATATATCAGTAATTTTGTATATACGATTGAACTCGTATCTAATTCAACTCAAAATGACTCAAAGATCCAAAGGTTAACCCAATTAAAAAATTAACCAATTTAATATGCATCCGATCTAATATTAACCTAAACCCAAGACCCAACTTGACTCACCATAAACCCAAAATTCTGAACTAAATTTGATTCGACCTGAATCAAGCCTAAACTGAATGTAACATAAACTCCAATTTGACCTAATCTAAATTAGATCTGAATGACTCCCTCTACCCATCCATAGCAAAAATAGATGTAACAATAACACTACAAATTTACGAACGCGTCAATTTATATAACAAATCAAAACTTAAAAAGAAAACAAAAACACCTTGAGCATGATTATGACACGAAAATTAATACTAAGACGAACTAAATTAAAAATATGAACTTATGCATACAGCCTACTATGAACCGATCATCGAGTCATTGAAATTTGAAGTTAAAAGTTGTCTTAATATACATATGTTGATACAACAAAAATTGGCAAACTTTTCGCCAGATTCTAACTTCTAAACAATCAACAAAAAAGGTAGATCCACTGGATGCCAAATTGATAGAGATTCAGTACGTGTTCTGAGGATTAAACCTCCTCCTACCTTCTCGCCGATAGTACGGATTCTCGTCTATGGTTCTCCTCACATAATCTACAAATGGTTGTGGTGTCTGTGGAGATTGTTCATCGAAACGAAGGGGACTTCTCCAGTCGGGCGTGACAGGTGCTGATATGGTTGAAGTGGGCTGTGGAGTGGATGATGGCTGAGATGATCCAAGAGGTCGCTCAGGTAAACATATGAAGCCGACGATCACTGTGATTACTGTTAGGGCAAGACTTCCCACGACCTTTGCCCAAAAATAAATATTAATGGTAGCTTTTGGTTTAGGGTTTCTCATCCGGTTCATAGTTAACATCCAATTCCGCTCTTTGACCTGAAATAAAAGAAAGAATAGATTAGAGAAGCTATTCAACATCTAAATAAAAAAATCCGGTTTCAAGACTAAGCTGACCGGTAGACGGGAGTGTGACAATGATTTTATCCGTGAATCGCTTGGCACTCGATGCTTTTACCTGAAATTGCAAACAAGAGTAAAGATCAAGATCAAGAAATCAAAAAGGAGTCTAAAAAATCATCGCCACCAAATTTGCTATTCAATAAGAATGTGCAACTCTCACCTCATACTGTATGCTGCGAGCGGCACCAAATCCTTCTTCGTGAATGGGATTAATCATTAACAAACCTTGGCCATGCCAGTGGATTTCAACATCTGCAGAGATCATACGAAAAGAGGAGAATAATAGTTGATTGACAAATGGAAACATGGACTGCAACAGTAGGAAGTGGGAGTGGAAGCTGGAGATTGCATTGCACAAACAATAGTCTTATGCATCAGCGAGGTTAGCATACAATTTACGTTATTAAGACCAAACATTCAATCTCGAGAAAACTTTCAGACCTTTTCTAAAAGGTACAGAAACAGAACTTCTAGAAGTTCCAACTTCCAAATGTCGAAACCGAAAAATGACATGTGAATGGTTCACAGTTGCAACCATCCATCAATTGGCTGTAAGTTTCAATTGGCAAACGATAAAGGAGGCGAGCAGATGCACAGAAAGAGACCGATTGTGTGCTCGGGTATTTTACCTGTATTTCCCAAGATGGTTATGATAGTCTTGTTAGAGTCTGGTGTCAGATTCAACTGTGTCGTATCCTGAAACACAACATTTAGAAAATCGTCCACGATCCTTATTCACGTTTAATGAACAAAAAACTTGTTACAACTTACGAACATACCAAATAATCCTCAAATTCAACATAGGTATTCCTTATTGAGAATAAATAATATAAATCATTAACCAGTTACCTTTCCCATTTGCATGATGGAAAATCCCCCGACAAAAAGTGCAGATGCGGATCCAGAAACATGGCTGTGTTCTTTCAATGAAGCATTGATGGAAACATAAATATAAGGTTTCATGTCCATCAACTTGGGTGCGGTGTGGACCAAATGCTCTGGAGAGTACGGGAAGAATACGCAAAATGAACTGCCAGTATCAATATCCACCCACGGCTTTGCATAGCTGCAGAGAACAAAAATCATTACATATAGCATGCTTCTTATATTGCCTGATCAACATTCAAACTTGAATGAGAGAAAGAGAGATACCCAACAAAAGAAGGGTCTACCCTACAGTCATATGGAGCTCCTTTACTGCTTCCAATGGTGTTGATCTTGTCATTTGTATCACTGGCGTATGGTAAGAGTTAAAAATTTTGATTATTCACCGTATTTGTTTTGCTCAAAACACAACTAAACAAAATTCTAATGTTCATAAGGTTGATTTTCCGTAAGTTGTCTTCTTAACCAGTTGAAATTTTAGAATAACCATTCCGAGTCAAGTTGCAAGTCGACATAACACGCTTAAAAGCAATAGTTAATCTACAAACCTGAACTTCACAGAAAAGCTATATCCTTGAGAGGGAAAAGGAACATTTGTCAGCATCTCCTTTGGAGCATCCACAGCAAGAGTACTTCCAGGTAGAACTGTGACTTTCGTTTGCAGCTTCACATCGGAACTTTCAAAATAAACTATTAAAATAACAAACATTGAATCAAATGGCATCTCAGTATGATGAAATATTTCACATAAATTTTCTAAAACACGGAAGATTCAACAAAAATATAAGGATATTATTAATGATTATTTAGTACCTTGGGTAGATCCCTCCCCAACTGCTTCTGCCTGTCCAGATCGAGTGTGTAAAACTATAACACTATAAAATGGACACTGAAGCTTGATCATCACAGCCTAACACATAAAATGGACAAAAAACCATATTAGAGTAAACAAGATAAAATCCTTTGTTAGAAATAATACTTCACCATAAACCCACCTACTACACTGAAGTTAATAGAACTCCCCTGGAGGAGGAAAGTATTTTGGGGCTGCACATGGGCATCAACTGAAATCTGAAGAAATGAAGGTTAAGGCTTATAAATTGAAGAGAAACTATTTTAAGCACACAAATGAATAGATTTTGGTCAAAGTAGAAAGCTTCTCAAATAGAAATAAATGTAGTGAATTTTGGAGGATAGGATGTATTGAATTTGAATATAATGAATACCAAAACAAGGCATATGCTTAGAATAAGCTCAAGAAAAATCAGCCTAAGAAAGTTTTATAGCATTCATGAACGTGCGGGTGCATGTTGTGCAATGATTGTCTGACCAAAGTAAATTTAGTGTTGAGGAAATACGTACCAGCATATAGTCCGATTTCTGAGGACAATTGTCAATTGATACCCGTAGAAGAGCTCTACCATGTCGCATTGCCTTCAAGCAAAACATTTGATTAAATGATATTACTTAACGTTAAATTGTCATGCATTTGAATGAGATCTTTTAGTCAATGCAGTCTATATGATAAATCATAAAGCAATAGAAGTAAAAAGAATTAATTTCAATCGATTAACAGACCTTTAGATGAATCATGTTGGTATCGCGGGTACTGTTAACAGAGATTACATCCGGAGAATTAGTTTCAGCATGGTGGAGAATAACATTAGATGCCTCATAAAAGGGGTTTCCTGGGAAATAAAATCACAAGAGAATGTCAATTAGGATCTAAAAAATAACAGTGTGGAAATAGTTTGACATAACAACCTTACCTGGAGCATCATAATAGCTTGTTGAAAGTTCAATTTCTGCACCAACAGCAAGATCGATTGCATGGACTGGAAACTCCTTGTTTGTTATTCTTATTTGCTCCACCTAGAAGGAATATATATTATCTTCCCAAAAGATATTACGTAAATGTTGAAACACTTGTGTTTAACACTATGTCCTTTCATTGATGAGACATCAAATAAATAAGCGACTAAGTAACATGTATAAATTTTAAACATATATGAACAGTAATAAAGTTTGATAGTCAAAGGGGCTAATGGTAAAGGAATATTGACTAATTGCTACATATGTTAGTTATTGAGCAGGAAATACAAAAGGTTGTAAAATTACCTCAGCAACCCGGACACAAGAAGCAATCTCAACTCTTCCAGTGATGCAATCTTTGGCTAGAATGCAAGCAAGATTATTGCTCTCTTCTGTTTTTATTTTGTCACCATCAATGGAAACAGCACGCTGTGAAACTTCTGTTTCTTCCTCACAATTTCTTAACAAAGAATATATTATGCTCCCTTTGCGGCTCTGACTATCTTTTTGTCCATGTGACTCTGTTGATGAAGGCAAGATGCTAGATGTGGTATAATGGGGGAGGAATAACCCATGTAATTAGATCTCCAAGTGCCAGGGGAAGATCAGACACCACCAATAGGGAGAGGGATGCATTGTAAGTCCTTGCCTTTAGGTGTGAAACAGGATAAACAAAATCACATGAAAATGAAACTGCAATATTTGTTCTTCCAGGGGCCCTGAACAAGAGAGATAAGTGCTCATTAGAATAGCTAGCATAATTAGATAGTTTGGTCGGATAACAAAGATTCAACTTGCCAACATAGATTTATAATCACTTCTAGATTGAATTTGAATTACAAGCATGAGCCTGTAAGTTGCAAATCATGTTGAAATCCATAAAATCCCTAAGCTTCTGTATTTCCTGAACATAGCTACAAGATCATCTAGGCCTTGAACATTGTTGGCCATATGAACAAATTTAATCAAAATTTACCTAGATATCATCTTTCTCCTGAATAATATCAAATATCTAAGACCAAATTTCAATACTTCAAAGAGGCAGAAAGGGATTTTTCACGATTTTCCTTTCTATTTCAAAATCATTTTGTAAGAGCTTGGACTCAAATAGTGCCTTCTCATCTCAATCAATAGTTATATTCCAAGAGACATTCAAAAGAATATTACTGTATTAACCTTGCAGATAAACCTTTAACTTAAATAAATACCTTCCCTTAAAGGAAACACCAACTTCAGATTTTCCTAATAACTTCTAAAAAACAAATAAATTTGGTGAAAAATGACATTTATAAATCATTCATCAAACTAATAAAATGCAGTATAAACTACTTACGCACTCGAACTCCAGCAGGGATACCTCACAATGAACAATTTTGCGAAGAAGTAGGGAAAACAACCATATTCATCAAGGTGCCCCCCACCCCAATCATTTCCAAAATGAAAACTATAGTTTCAAGTGCACAGTCATAATTTGTTGGTTACATGAAGCAGTAAATAAATAACATGATGATGATGGGTTTCCATAAAAGAAAGATGACGGTAATTTTCATTAATAGAAGTGTACCGTCCATAGAGGACATTGATAAAACTAAGTTTTTCCTTATCCACATAATTAAAGCGCTGAACTGCCTCTGAACCAACCAGCGGGACCCCAAACGTTAACACCTATAAAGCAAAATGAAACAAATACTTTATGCAAATATCCAGCAAAATTGAAGCATATGTTAACATTAATAAATCAATTATCCAAAAATCGAAGACAAATTAATACATCACAGACAAACACAATTGGAAACAACAGGTAATTCAACCTCTTCATTTTCTATAGTCCACTCATAATCTTTGCATAGCCCATAGAAAGAAAATAGATCTCCCTGAAAATAAAATCTGTGTCAAAATTCAGAATAGAATAAGTAGTTGATTGAGATTTCTTCAGGATGTCCACACTTGCCTCAGAAAATAAAGGATAAATTGGTGTCTCACGGCCAACAGCAAGTTGTTCGCTTTGTACATTCAATATTGCTGAAGATGGTACTCCCACTTTAAGACTGCTATATGCTTGACAAATCACATCATCACCATTCCCATAAACTTTGGCAATCAAAGTCCGACGGTAAAAACAAAAAATAAATCTAAATTAAAAACTTATATGATTAGGGAAAACCAAGTGCTGGCACTTCACTGCTTCGGTGACGAAGCAAGCTGGTAATAAGTGGTTAACCTTAATACAGTTTTAGATGATAAAATTTTCGAAAAGAACTAATGTCACTGTCGCATGGCAATGAGTCTATTTGTCTAATCCCATAAATATGACAACCGTGAACAGCTGACAAAGACTTATTAGTTATCCACATAATGCTCTAGTAAGAACAGCTGATGAGCACTCAGTTCATTCATTTAGTACAGTTGCTGAGTACAAATGAGATTTCACCACTACTGCAGTGTTGAAAAGGGCGCAAGCCGCACTAGGGCGATAGGGATTTTATAGCTAATGAGCAGGGCGCAAGACGCGCGCCTTACTTAAGTGAGGCACACTTTTTTAAAATAAAAGATATACAAGTTTTTTTTTCCAGTTGTATAATCAAACAAAAAGAACAGTTCATACAATATAAATATCAAAGAGTATTCATTACCAGCATTTTATGTATTAAACATCACTTTTGTTCCATCAAACGCGTCTTCCTCCTTGTTAACACCACCTACACCCTAAGCCCCTCCTCTATCCGTCCTAATCCTCCAATTTCGTATTTCTAAATTGTGTTTCCAAGCTTTTCTTCTCTTTCTCATGGATTCAAATTTCACCATGTGCTAAACCTGTTGCTCAAGACCCATCACTGTGCAACAAAACTCATTGAAACCCCCGATTCTCAATTTATGCATGCATGCCCCTCTCATTTTGTTTGCTCAGTTGATTGCCTTTTTTAACACAAAAAATGGCCTCTATTCATCCCCTTTGTTTCTCTCTTTCAAACTTCAAAACAAACCGTGATTATATAAGGTAAAGCACCCCCTTTATTTGTATTTCACACCAAATTTTCATACGTCTCCCATAAAACTCTCTTTTCTAATCATCCCCACCATGTTTTACTCTTTTCTTCATTGACATTTCATTTTTACTTTTTGTTGTTGTTGATATTGTTGTTGATATATAAGTTAGTATGTAAAACATAATAAAAGGCAAAAAAAAAAAAAAAATTAAAAAAAAAATGGCAGCGCCTAGTGCGCCTTGCTGCAGTTCATTAAAACTGCCTCTCCTAGACTTAATTAGGCGTTTCACCCTCACCTCGCCTTTTTAAACATTGTACTACTATACAACCTGTAAAATAAAGGAAGGGAGAAAAGGGTGCAAAGAATACGAACCTAATGCATCTACAACAAAGTAATGGTCTAGAAAATGCTTTTAAACATTCAACAACATCCACACACAAGAATGTCTCCATTCATCATCCCACTCTTATTAAGGCAAGTGTCCGAGATCATTTCTTTGAGGTTTATAATTCCAAATCGACTCTAGAAGTTGGAGATATGAAGCTGAATTTTGCCAAATTAACCTTGGAACAAAGTCTTTTGTTAGAAAAGGAATTCTCGAAGGAGATTTGGGAGGCTATTAATTCTTGTAATAACAACAAATTGGGGTTGTTCAAAACGTTATGGACATTCCTCAAAGAAGACATTATAAAATTCTTCCAGAACTTCTTCTTGGGCAAAGACTGGGAGCATGGAATCAACCACGCTTTCATCACACTCATCCCGAAGAGACTCGATCCAGGAAGCCTAGATGATTATAGACCCATTAGTTTGGTTGGAGGGATGTATAAGATTCTTTCGAAGTGTCCATGAAGAAGGCTAAGAATTTGTATCAGTGACATAATCAGTCCTTCTCAATTTGCTTTTATTCCAGGACGTCAAATTCTGGATTGCTCCTTCATTGCCAATGAAGGGATTGATTATTGGAGGAAGAAAGCTCTTAAGGGAGGTGTGTTCAAGGTGGACTTTAGAAAAGCTTATGACATAGTTGATTGACCAATCTTGTTCAAAGTAATGGAGAACATGAGATTTGGGGTGAAATGGCACAGCTGGATGAGTAAATGTGTCACTTCGGCTTCGGTCTCGGTTTTAGTAAACGGGGTTCATACTAAGGAATTTTTAACGGTTAAGGGACTTATACAGGGTTGCTCTCTCTCTCCATTGTTATTTAATTTGATTGGGGAACTTCTTAATTTGTTGTTGTTGAAGGCGGTTTCCAGTGGGTTGTTTTGCGGTTTTGAAATTGGAAGGAATGATAGATCTTTCAAATTATCGCATCTTCAATTTGCATATGACCTTATAGTCTTCAGCAACGCTTCGAAGACGCAGATTAGAAATGTGAATAGATTTTTACGTGTTTTTGAAGTTATGTCGAGTCTCCAGCTGAATTTCTCCAAAAACAGTTTATTTGGCATAAATACAAGCGGAGATGAGGTGAAGGACTGGGCGTGTTCTATCGGATGCACAGTAGGCCTATTTCCATCCGAATATCTAGGTCTTACGCTCGGAGCTAAGAGAAATTCAACATCTTTGTGGGAACCTGTCTTACAAAAGTTTTATAGGAAACTCGCAGGTTGGAAGGCAACAACTCTTTCTTTGGAAGGGAGTTTGATTTTATTAAAAGCGATTATGTGCTCTCTCCCAACCTACTTCTTGTCGATTTTCAAGCTCTCATCCACTGTGTAACTCCATCATGACTAGATTCCTATAGGGAGGAGGAGAGAGGAACAAAATACACTGGGTAAGCGGGAGACTATCTGTAAATCTAAAGACAATGGAGAACTAGGAGTGTTGGATCTCAATCTAATGAATAAAACCCTTTTGGGAAAGTGGCCTTGGAAGTTTACAAAAGAAAAAGGATTCCAAGTGGAGGCAGTTGATATGTAGCAAGTACAAGTTAAATCAAAGATCGTTGCTACTTAACAAAAGTTTACCAGCTCAGGCTTCATGGATGTGGAGATCGGTGATGAATAATTTTTTTAAAGATGACTCTTTTGGCTCCTGATGTCTAACCAATTTTGAATCAGAGTGGGAAATGAGGAGAATATTAACTTCTGGCATGATGTTTGGGCTTTGGAATCCTCTCTCAAAGAAGTATTCCCTAGACTTTTTGCCCTCTCTTCCTATGTTTTAAAAGGCACAAGGCGCTCCAAGGTGATTAGCTACCCAAGAGCCTCAATTTTTGAGGCGCTTTGAGGTAGGGGATTCACGTACGCGAGGCGCTTAATTTTACAAAACATTTGTAAATATTTTATAACCATACCTCAAACACAAAATAACTTCATAATTAACTTAATAAACAAAAACACCAAGTAGCATATGTCATATTGTATCTCAAAAAGACATGTTGCAATGTTGCTTTTTTTTACAGGATAACTTTTAAATGTTTGCTCTCTTTAAGATGTTTTAGTTTGCTCACAACCAACTGCTTGAGATTTGAGTCTAAGATCGATATTGCAAGAATGAAATTTGATGTCTAATGAACCTGCAAAGCTACCGTCAACAACAATTTATTACTCTTAGAATCATTTGCAAGTTCCACACCATGGTCTTACTGAAATTTGCTTAAAGTCACCCAGAACATCAATTGAACCATCCTTAAGAAAGTTAAACTTAATCATGGGGATTCTCACCATCATCAATCTATTCATACGAATAATTGACAACTTGATGACAAGCTAAACACGCCCACTCCCACCTCTCGCGCATAATAATCAAGGATAAGTGAAGATAAAATGAGTAGTACAACCACATCTAAAACACTCTAGAACTAAAATTCAACTTATATTGATAAATGGATAATTCACTGAAACAATCAGGAAAGAAACGACGATTACTAATCAGTTATCCAAGACCTAAATCTTTTGAAGATTAAAGATGATTGGAATAAAAAAATAACAATAAAAAACATATATGATCAAATTGGCAAATTAAAATAACTACTAAAATTTAACCAAATATGGAGACAGGTAAGGAAGTAATTAGAAAAAACTAGAAAATTCAAAAAAAAGTGAGAAATGATATTTTATATGTAGACGTTTTTGCGGAGATACCTTTTCCAGAGATCGCATTACGATTTGGCGGGGATGGAACACCAGAGGTGATCCATATCGGTGCATAGGGAGTGGATCTGAGAGATATCTTTTTTAACGGAGAAGGAGAATTCAGGTGAGTCGGCATCGGAGACGAAGCTCTTGAACCTCTCTGTAACACCCCAACCCGTACCCGATCCGGATACGAGTCTCGAGATGTCACATTGACATTTTAAAACCTTTGTTCTTGTAAAATAACTGAACATTTGAACTTATATTAAGAAAATACGATCATATATTCTTCAATTGTGTTTGGTATAAAATTTTGAGATAACAACGTATTTATAAATAGTGCTATGAACAGTGCTACAGTGTATCGATGTATTGCTACAGTGCATCGATGTATCAAAAATTCGAAGCAAAATTGTGCATCGATGCACTGCTACAGTGCATCGATGCACTGCTACAGTACTGCTACAGTTACTTCGTAAAACGTTCATAAAACTCGTAAAAATTTAACCGTTCATTACTATACAATTGTCATTTACATAAACACATTTAAAACATTACAAAACTCAATTGTATGACTTTTCAAAACCGATTAGAACATAATAGATTTAATCCTTTATTTACATGCCAACCACTTTCCTTATTACAAAATACATACTATACATTTCTTTTCTGATCTGATCTTTGAAAAGTAGAACTGACCTGTCTTGCATAACTCTTATAAATCGTTCTCTTCTCAGAACCTACGCGCGAAAAAATCACACGCTAAGTCTACGACTTAGTGAGGCATATAAAACATATAATAAAAACATAAACATTTCAAGCCCATGTACACCAGTGAGAACTTAAAGTATGCGAGTACATTGAGGTTGTGCACTATTATGCTGTCACCACAACTCGTATAATTGTCTCGAAGGACCAGTCCATAGGTTTCTAAGAACCTAGGTAATCAGTCTATATGTTTCGAAGAACATAGGTAAATAATCCATATGTCCCAAAGAACATAGGTAAACAGTCCATATATCCCGAAGAACATAGGTAAACCCTCGACCCTTGGCATGCCAACTATACCCCTAGCTCTCATATCACATAACATGGGCATTATCATTTATAACAGTTCACATTACTTATTCATATCCTTTCTCTTATAAACACATATCTTTTCTTTTCAGTCACGTATCACATGTACGTGTAATCATTGATCTCATAATCACATGTTCCTTCTCTTCTGTCACATACCAATGCATGTGTAAGCATATATCTAATACCATATAACACGTATCACAAATGCATGTATTCACATAGATCATTTCATATGGCTTTTATCATTTCTCATTTGTTCATGTAACCTTGCATGTCATATCAAGTAACATATATCATATGTTGCATTTTCACGTAAGCATGTAAATCATGTAACATATAATAACATACATCCATTTCTATGTACTAATACACACATAGTAATCACATAACATTTTATAAGTTACTTCTTACCAGTAACTCTATCATTGGCTCGCAAGTCAATGTTTGATCAATCACATAAGTACAATTTAAATTGCACTCACCTTAGCCTTGCTTTGATTTGATCCTAATTCTTTGATTATTCCGAAACTTGTTTAGGATCAATTTCTACATAAGCATAATTTCCGAGACGATTATCAGAAGCCTAAACCTTATAACTTTATGTTAATAACTCAGGCTAATTTAATAAACCAAATTTAAGCTTTCCTTTAAGAGTGTATCGATGCATGGGTGAACGTACATAGAATAGCTTCGAAATATCCATGCATCGATACACCCCTTATTGCATCGATGCACATACCCAGAAATCACTGTTCATTGCATGAAAAATCACTCTTTCAATTTCAATTCTTCAAGTTTCATTCCCTTTCATATTCTTAACTCAAATATGCATGCTTAAACTCATTTATATATATATTTCATCTTAAACTTCAAAATTCTTTCTCCATAGAAATCAATAATCATACCAAAATTCCATGTTATTCAAACTTAATTCTAACACTTCTAACTTCTTATTCTCATAGATGACAAGTCAAATTATCCACCAAATTCATTTAAACCTTCTTATTCAAAATTTCACTTAAAACCCCATTTTCTTTAATCTATCATAACTCATTTATCTTTTGATTTTAAGATAACTCAAGCTTAGTTATCATCTAAGGATCAAAATCCAACCTTTAAATTAACAAATAATCAACTAATGAGGAAACTTACCTTTTGCTTGAGCTTTCACGTGGAGAAGATAAGAAGATGAAGAAGAGAATTGCTTGGAAGCTTATCTCTTCAATCATTCTCCACATGGGTATTATAATATCCATTAATTATTATTTAATTATTTTTCTTGTTCAATTACTTATTTTCCCTTTCACTCCTTTAATATTTACTAACAACTTTCAGGAAATATCTCCACATAATTTATTGAACTATTCAACTATTCTGCTTTTATCCTCAAATTTTGAAATTTTATAATTTGATCACTAACCCGTAGTTTGGGATGTTACACTCTCCAACCGTTTGATCCCGTCCCTTACTCGAAGAAGTATCCTTCTGGTACTCTGATAGACTTCTGATAATGTTCCTCCTCTTTCGTTCGCCGCCATGCTTTGATTCCAAACAAAGCGTCGTCTTGATTTTCACTTGTAGAAATGGTGATTGATTTGATTTTTGGTTTTGTTTTGTTATTATTTATTGAATTGCAGTTTCTAAATTTGTTTTGACAGTCCAAACAACGAAGAAAATATCCTTTTTGACTATCATTGTATGTAAATCGCTAAAAGCATCGGCTCGTCGCCTCTCGCCGCCTCTGACTTTTGAATCGTCGCCTCATGTACTCGTCAATGCCTTCGTGGTCGGAGGCTTTCTTCTAAATGCCTCGCCTAGCGCCTCAAAGCGCCTCAGGAGCGCTTTTTAAAACACAACTCTCTTCCAATCAAAATGGGAATTTAAGGGAGTTTGGTGAATTAGGAAATTCAGGCTGAGTTTGGTGTGTAAAGATGATGAGGAAACTGAGTGACTGGGAGGTTGATAAATGGGTCGAACTGATGGCAATAATCAACAATATAAGCATATCGGAGAATTCGAGAGATAGTCTATTTTGGTGAGAGAATGGGGATGGCATTTACACAGTTAACTCTTGCTTGAAAACGTGCTCCACTAATCAGATTGTAGACCATTTTTGGAAGGGTTACCTTTGGAAGGGGTTGGTGCCACCAAGAGAATAAACTTTCATGTGGCAAGTTGTCCATAAAAAATTGGTAGTTAAGACTGAATTATTAAAGAGAGGTGTATCGGGGATATTGGATCCCTTGTGTCCTTTCTGCAAAATAGAGCTGGAGTCCTCCCCTCACCTATTCTTCTCTTGCACTGCTACATGGGGTTTGTGGAGTAGGTTCTTGAAATTATGGAAAATTTCTACTGTCTTACACGAGAATGCTCATTGTTTTCTTTATTCTTGGGAGGAATTGGTGCCTAATTCTACTATTTGGACTTTTATTCCTGGTGTAGTGTTGTGGACGATATGGAAATACAAGAATGCCATTGTTTTTTTAGAAGAATGTATTCGATCCGGTTTAATTGTTCTTTATAGCAAAGTTCAAATTAGCTTATTGGTTCTTAGCTAAATTCTCCAACAATGCCATCTTAAGGGATCTCAGAGACCCAACGCTCAGTGATTCTTGTTCTGTTTCAGGAAGTCTTCGAACTAAACAATTGTCATGGTCCCCTCCCCAAGCGGTTTTTCTTAAGCTGAACGTGGATGCTACTGTCAATAGTAGTTGGGAGGCTAGTAGTTTGGGTGGGATTTTAAGAGATGAGTCTGGCACAGTGTTGGGTTCTTTTCAAGAAGTTGTTGGTCCGGGTCCCCCTACTTTTATGGAATTGAAGGCCATTAAACATGGTTTATTGTTCTTTGAATCTTCTAAATGGTGCTCTAAGGGACGGTTGATTGTGGAGAGTGATAGTAAAATGTTTTTGGAGTGGATAAAGAATCTGGATAAATGCCCTAACTTGTATGCCTCAATTTTGAAAGAAATTGTGGATAAGATTAGGAACTTGGAAGGCATTATCCACTGTATTGCTAGGCCAACTAACTTAGAGGCAGATGTTTTAGCAAAGTCCGGAATTGGCTAAGCTAGGATATGGGATTGGAGTTTTTTTCCTTGTTTGTGGTTGTATCTATTGTGTTTGAATTTTCTAGTTGTAATCTTCGACTTTGTATTAATCTTCTATAAATAAAATTTGAGAAACTCTTTTCCTCATTCCGCTGATTTTTGGTACACCTTATGGTGTCTTAACAATCATGAAGGGGTATTTTAATGAGGTCTCCATTTCTTATAAAAAAATCACAAACCAAATTCGTTCAAGTGGCATGTCTAGTTTATTTACAACTTGAAAATACTAAGTGCTCAACAAACTCTAGCATCATTAACATGAACCTTCATTAAGGTAAGTTAAAAAGTTATAAACCATTTTGCATTTGTGTAGATAAACAAAACAACTATTTAATTATCATATCTTATATCTTACAGTGTTTCCAGGTGAAATTGTAGTCAGTCGCCCTGAAGTTTTGTCCACTGTTGCAGTGGCATCATCTCTGTGTTTTAAAAAGCGCGCTTGAGGTGCTAGGTGAGGCGTTTAGAAGAAAGCCTCCGACCACCAAGGCGGCGGAAAGTACATGAGGCGGCGATTCAGTCGTCGGAGGCAGCGAGAGGCGACGAGGCGGTGCTTTTAGCGATTCACGTACAATGATAGTCAAAAAGGATATTTTCTTCGTTGTTTGGACTATCAAAACAAATTCAGAAACTGCAATTCAATAAATAATAACAAAACAAAACCAAAAATCAAATCAATCACCATTTTTACAAGTGAAAATCAAGATGACGCTTTGTTTGGAATCAAAGCATGGCGGGGAACGAAGGATGAGGGACATTATCAGAAGTTTATCAGAGTGCCAGAAGGATACTTCTTCGAGCAATGGACGGGATCGAACGGTTAGAGAGGTTCGAGAGCTCCGTCTCTGGTGCCGACTCACCTGAACTCTCTTTCTCCGTTAAAAAAGATATCTCATATCCACTCCCTATACACCGATATGGATCGTCTCTAGCGTTCCATCCCCGCCAAATCGCAACGCGATCTCTGGAAAAGGTATCTCCGCAAAAATGTCTACATATAAAATATCATTTCTCACTTTTTTTTATGAATTTTTTGGTTTTTTCTAATTACTTCCTTACCTGTCTCTATATTTGATTAAATTTTAGTAGTTATTTTAATTTGCCAATTTGATCAGATATGTTTTTTATTGTTATTTTTTTTATTCCAATCATCTTTAATCTTCAAAAGATTTAGGTATTGGATAACTGATTAGTAATGGTCGTTTCTTTTCTGATTGTTTCAGTGAATTATTCATTCATCAATATAAGTTGAATTTTAGTTCTAGAGTGTTTTAGATGTAGTTGTACTACTCATTTTATCTCCACTTATCCTTGATTATTATGCGCGAGAGGTGGGAGTGGGTGTGTTTAGCTTGTCGTCAAGTTGTCAATTATCCGTACGAATAGATTGATGATGGCGAGAAGCCCCGTGATTAAGTTTAACTTTCTTAAGGATGGTTCAATTAATGTTCTAGGTGATTTTAAGCAAATTTCAGTAAGACCATGGTGTGGAACTTGCAAATGATTCTAAGAGTAATAAATTGTTGTTGACGGTAGCTTTACAGGTTCATTAGACATCAAATTTCATTCTTGCATTATCGATCTTAGACTCAAATCTCAAGCAATGGGTTGCGAGCAAACTAAAACATCTTAAAGAGAGCGAACATTTAAAAGTTATTCTGTAAAAAGAAAACAACACTGCAACAGGTCTTTTTGAGATACAATATGATATATGCTACTTGGTGTTTTTGCTTATTAAGTTAATTATTAAGTTGTTTTGTGTTTGAGGTATGGTTATAAAATATTTACAAATGTTTTGTAAAATTAAGCGCCTCGCGTACATGAATCCTTTGCCTCAAAGCGCCTCAAAAATTGAGGCTCTCGGGTAGCTAATCGCCTTAGAGCGCCTTGCGCCTTTTAAAACACAACATCATCTGTACTTGTGTATTCCACAAAGGCACCAAGGGTCGGACCTCCTTTTATAGTCAGCTAAAAGAATGATCAATGCATGTGATATAATTAGAAATAAGAAAAAAGAATTCAATTTCCAAATAAAAGTAGGAAAAGGGGTTGCAAAGAGAAGTAAAAGGGAAGAAGATATGAAGTTCAATATGAAACAAGGACTGTTCACACTGTTCACATAATAACATGATGTGTATATATATTTAGAAAGTAAAGGAATACAGAGTCATACCAAGTAAGAGGGACCTGGTACAAGGAAAATATTTGGTGGGTGAATTGTTAGTGGAGCATAAACTTCAACCTTGATAGCCTGACTTGATATTTCATGTCCAAAATGGCG
This sequence comes from Hibiscus syriacus, assembly GCF_006381635.1. Classification (NCBI taxonomy): domain Eukaryota; kingdom Viridiplantae; phylum Streptophyta; class Magnoliopsida; order Malvales; family Malvaceae; genus Hibiscus; species Hibiscus syriacus. Next base: position 1,358,717 of record NW_024063196.1, read on the forward strand.
TCTAGCACTGACCTGCTATTAATATCTATCTTCAAATTAATGCAAACAAACTCTGGATTGAGTGATTACAACAATTCCCAAGGAAATGATAACGTAAGAGAGATCTTCAAGAGGATAAATAACTTACGTAAAGTGTTGTGATGCCAAGATGTTATGCCCTGATTTTGAAATTCTGCATTCTAACATATCCACCATTAGGGACTGAGAAATCATCCTTGTCCACAAGTTCCACTATATCATCCTCAATATGCACGTGGATATTCATGTAAGCAAACTGCACAGAAAGGAACCCATCAAGGTAATAGAAAGAATATGAAGACATGGCTTATACATGGATGTAGGGGAATAGATGTTGTGGAATTCGGGTTAATTTCCACCAATAATAATAAATTCACCTTGAAAACTATTATCTAGGTGACTAGTGTGAAAATGATTGTACTAAAAATGATACCAAGGTAGATTCCCAGGAAAGAGGAGGGGTCACAATGGTCACAATGGTCCCTCTTAAAACCCACTTTCCTTAGACAGAACTACCAAGACAAGTAATTTTAATAGGACAATAATTAACAACAACTATACCCGACAATAGCTATTAAATAGACATAAAGAGAACACCAATATTTAACGAGGTTAGGCCAAAAATTATGCCTACCTCCTCGAACACTACTAAAATAATATTTCACTAGTAGAGGAAATATTAGAAAGAAAGAATACAAATAGCCTTTAATATAGAAGAAGACTTATATTTATGGGATGCTAAACTAAGGAGGAGGATGGCTCTATTTATAACAAAAGAATTTCCCCTCCTCCTTATACAAAACCAATGTGGGATATTTGCCAAAAACCAACAAATCTCCACATTGGCAAATTCCACACACGTCTCTAAAAAAATCCAATCTTCAGTAGTGTCTGCAAATTCATCTTTCAATTTGTAACAATATTGACCAAGTCTAAACAATGTTTAAACTTGACCACAGTTACCACTTTTTCCAACATATCAGCAGGATTCTCAGTGGTCCGAATCTTCTGGATTATGACTCCACCTTCTTCTAGAATCTCTCATACAAAGTGATATCGAACATCGATGTGCTTCGTCCTTACATGGTAAACTTGGTTCTTTTGCTAAATGAATAGTACTCTGACTGTCACAGTGCACTTTGATGTGCTTTTGTTCCATTCCCAATTCACCAAACAACCCTTGAAGCCAAATTGCCTCCTTCATAGCCTCTGTAACTGCCATATACTCTGCCTCTGTAGTAGACAAAGCCACTGTTAACTATAAGGTGGACTTCCAACTGACTGGTGCTTTTGTAAATGTAAACACATAACCAGTAGTTGATCGACGCTTGTCCAAATCACCTGCATAGTCTGAATCATAATACCTAACTACACACTGACCATCTTGTTTGTCCTGCTGAAAGACCAAACCAACATCTACGGTGTTCAGAATATACCGCAGAATCCATTTCACAGCTTCCCAATGCTCCTTTCCAGGATCATGCATATACCTGCTCACAACCCCAACTGCCTGTGAAATATCGGGTTTCGTATACACCATTGCATACATTAAGCTACCAACAACACTTACATACGAAACCTTTGACATGTATTCCCGTTCTGCATCATCCTTAGGTGACATGGATACACCGAGCTTGAAATGAGGAGCAAGAGGTGTACTAACTGGTTTTGACTTCTTATTCATTCCAAAATATTTTAGTACCTTCCTCAGATATTCTTTCTGAGACAAACAAAGCCTCCCCAATTTCTTATCCCTTGATATCTCCATGCCTAGAATATTCTTTGCTTCACCAAGATCCTTCATCTCAAACTCCCTGTTCAATTGAGTCTTTAGTTTTGCAATTTCTGTTTGACTCCTGGAAGCTATCAACATATCATCAACATAAAGAAGAAGATATATATAGGATCCATTTTGTAGTTTGCGTAAATACACACAATGATCATATTTGCTTCTTGTGTACTTCTGCCCTATCATAAACTTGTCAAATCGCTTGTACCACTGCCTTGGAGATTGCTTCAATCCGTATAGAGATTTTTCTAATTTGCACACCATCTCTTCTTTTTCAGCAACTTTTAATCCATCTGGCTGAGTCATGTAGATTTCCTCATCCAAGTCTCCATGTAAAAATGTAGTTTTTACATCCATCTGAACTAATTCCAAATCCAACTGTGCTACCAAAGCCAACAAAATTCTGATGGAGGAATGTTTTACAACTGGAGAAAATACTTCATTATAATCAACTCCCTCCGTTTGAGCGTAGTCTTTAGCCACCAATCTTGCTTTGTAGCGGATGTTATTCTTGTCAGGAAATCCATCTTTCTTTGCATATACCCACTTGCACCCAATTGCCTTCTTTCCCTTCGGAATACTAGCTAGTTTCCATGTCTGATTCTTTTGAAGGGATTGTATTTCTTCATTCATGGCGATCCTCCACTTTTTATGTTCTGAACTTTGTACTGCTTCATTAAAAGTGGCAGGAACGTCATCAATTGCAATTGGTGATGCAAAAGAGACCATATCAGCATAACGAGTAGGTTGTCTAATGGTCCTCTTTCCCTTTCTTAGTGCAATTGATTCATGTTGCTGTGGAGGTTGGGTCTGAACCTCTTCTTCATCTGACTCTTCTTCTACCATAGGAGAGTCAACATCAGTTTCTTTACTGGTTGGGTCAATTCTGCTTCCTTTAAACTCCACCTGTTTGGGAGTTCAACCTGTCTGCTTCAATTTTTCTGAAGTCACCTTTCTCAACATGGTAGATTCATCAAAGGTAACATCCCTGCTAAAGATTATTTTCTTTGTTTCTGGACACCAAAGATGATAGCCTTTCACACCAGAGGTGATCCCCATAAAGATCGCCTTCTTTGCTCTTTAATCCAGCTTTGACTCCTTAACATGATAGTATGCAGTGGAACCAAACACATGTAAGGAATCATAATCTGTAGCAGATACTCCAAACCATTTTTCTAAAGGTGCTTTACCACCAATAGCAGTCGATGGTAAGCGGTTGACAAGGTGACAAGCATAGACCAAAGCCTCAGCCCAAAATTCTTTGTCTAACCCAGTATTAGACAATATACACCAAACCTTCTCCACTAGAACAACTGGTTGATAGCGTAGCAGCGAATGTGAAATCTGAATCTGCATCATCATACTCGACCACATTTGATTCAGAGACAACCTTTCCCCTTTCAGGTTTGCCTTTGTTCTTTAGCTTGGGACATTCTTTCTTCCAGTGCCCTTTTTCTCGATAAAAGGCACATTCATCTTTGCTCAATCTGGACTTTGACTTCGATCTCCCTCTCCTTCCTTTATTCTGACTCTTCGAACGACCTCTAACAACAAGAGCTTCTGCTTCGACACTTGGGTTTTCTTGTTTGTCTTCCTTTCTCAATTCATAACTATACAAGGCATCAATTACTTCAGTGAGAGACACAACAACTTTCCCATGAAGTAGAGTAGTTTCAAGATACTCAAACTCATCAGGAAGTGATCCTATCAACATCAGAGCCAGATCTTCGTCTTCAAAAGTCACATCCATATTCATCAGATCAGTCACCAGCTGATTAAAGCTAGTAATGTGATCATTCATAGTGGTACCTGGTACATAGTTGAAGCGGAACAATCTCTTTTTCATGTAGAGCTTGTTCTGACCACTTTTCTTCAAAAATTTCTCCTCCAGTGCCTTCCACAATTTACTTGCAGAAGTTTCCTTAGAAAATGCATACTTCTACTCTCTAGAAAGATACGATCTAATAGTACCACATGCCAATCTATTGATCATCTTTCATTCTTTCTCCTCAACATCATCTGGTTTCTCTCCTTCAATAGCAATGTATAGACCTTGCTGAAATAGGGCATCTAGAACCTCACTTTGCCACATGCCGAAATGACCGGTGCCATCAAAAATCTCCACTGCAAATCTAACATTTGTCACAGCTGTTGACGACGATGTGGATGTTTTTGTTACGTCTGCCATTTCTGCTACAAATTCTATTTAATAGCTGTCAATGCGGAATGCCAATTGTCCCAAGGAATTTTTTTTCTGATGTGGAAGATCAGCCTAAGCCGCAACCACAGAGCATACTAAAATAAACCAAGAGATCTGATACCAATTGTTGTGGAATTCGGGTTAATTTCCACCAATAATAACAAATTCACCTTGAAAACTATTATCTAGGTGACTAGTATGAAAACGATTGTACTAAAAATCACACCAAGGTAGATTCCCAGGAAAGAGGAGGGGTCACAATGGTCCCTCTTAAAACCCATTTTCCTTAGACAGAACAACCAAGACAAGTAATTTTAATAGGACAATAATTAACAACAACTATACCCAACAATAGCTATTAAATAGGCATAAAGAGAACACCAATATTTAACGAGGTTAGGCCAAAAATTATGCCTACCTCCTCGAACACTACTAAAATAATATTTCACTAGTAGAGGAAATATTACAAAGAGAAAAAAAAGAATACGAATAGCCTTTAATATAAAAGAAGACTTATATTTGTGGGATGCTAAACTAAGGAGGAGGATGGCTCTATTTATAACAAAAGAATTTCCCCTCCTCCTTATACAAAACCAATGTGGGATATTTGCCAAAAACCAACAATAGACACATCAGAAACTTTTAGAAAAGGGGGTAAACTGACATGCATGAAGGTTTATTTTTAAAGAACACGGTATATCATGAGATACATTGTCAAAATAGTTTGTATAGATCTTGTTTAGAGAATAATTAGGTTATACAAAAGGATCCCTCACATGGGAGGACAAAGATATGCATAAGGCACATGTGCCCAATATTCAGTTATACTTATCTTGGAGAAATACCTAGTATACTTCCCAAATTATTTAGTCTAAAACATGTATCCACAAAAGAATATCATGTATACATAGCTCCAAGAGAATGATAAATGGAAATCATTGCAAACCTGAGGAATGTCAAAAGTGCTTCCATCATAAACCCCAGCCATCAAACCAATTGACTTTGAACTTCCTTCCTTCAGATAAAAAATTACCAGTCAGTAAGAGTAAACCCAGTTTGGAAGTGAAGGAAAAGTATCAATTTATATGGAAAAGTGAAAAAACCCACCGTAAGGTTTATCTCTTCTCCTAAAATAATCTCAATCCAGTCTATATCCGAAACTTGGACCTGTTAAAATGTCATCAGAGTAATAAATTACGAGTAATGAGATATCAAACATGAAGGTATCATTTGTAGAGAAAGAAAGAAATCAGAGCTTTCAAAAAAATAACATGTTGTAATTTCAAATTAACTCAGCATTTCATTGCAAAGAAATGAAAGAGAACATTAATTTGGTCAAAGTGATTCCTTTACATGGACATTCCAAGATTAAAAAAACATAGTTCCACATGTTTCTCTAACTAAAACAAGGATTCATTTGTAACTGAATTTGCAGGTCTCAACACACGTAAAACACAAAAATTTTATAAACTGAAAAATGTTTTCTAGCAAGTTGCTTTTAAATAATTTTTCAAATGTGAACACTGAACAGCATCAACATCCCCAGAAAGGGATTTCTTTCAATTTTCATTTCCTTCAAATTTGCCAAGAGATCCTAAAAGTTATTTCAAGTAAATAAAATGTATTTTCATTTACTGTTTAGAAGTTTGTATTCTTTCTGAGTTGGGGATGGCAGATTGATTAGGTTTTGGCAGGATAATTGGGTTTTGGACTATCCTCTTCTTATTATTTTCCCTCGTTTGTTTTCCATTTTCACAAACAAAATGGGTAATCTGGTTGAATTTGGGAATTACATCTCATCGGGTTGGAGTTGGGATGTGCAGTTTAGAAGAAATTTTAACGACTGGGAAGTAGAACAATGGGTTAACTTGATGAATTCTATTTCCTCTGTTTCTTTATCTACGAAGTTATGTGATGGGGTGATTTGGAAAGGTACTAGAGATGGGGTTTACACTGTTAAATCTGGAACTAAGATTTGTTCAGCCATTATTTCGGATTCGGAAGAGGTATATTTCTGGAAGAAGATTATTTAGAGGGGCCAGATTTCACCTAGAGTGGAGTCCTTTATGTGGCAGGTGGTGTTAGGGAAGCTGGCTGTTAGGACAGAACTTGTTAAAAGGGGAATACAAGGAATTGTAGACATTATGTGCCCTCTTTGTAAAAGGGAGGTGGAGTCTTCCTCGCACTTGTTTTTCACGTGTTCGGTGGTGTGGACGATTTGGAACAAATTTCTGAATTTCTGAAAGATTAAGTCTGTTTTGCATGTAAATGCGAAAAACTTCCTACTTGCTTGGGCTGATTTGAAGTTTACCTCTACAATTTGGTCTTTTATTCCTGGGGCAGTTATTTGGACTACTTGGAAAGTTAGGAATCTTATTGTGTTTGAAGAGGGAAAGTTGGATTTGGCTGAGTATTTTTTCCTAGCAAGGTTTAGACTAGCTTCTTGGTTCCTTGCTAAGTCAATGAGGTGTCTATTCCTAAGGACTCTCTTATTTCAGACCCTTCATTAGGGGATTTGTGCTCTCTTTATCCTAATCAGCTTGTAACTAAATTTCCTTGGTCTCCTCCTCCTCAAGGCTTTGTAAAGTTAAATGTTGATGCGGCTACTACTAGAGATTGGAAGAAGAGTGGGTTACGAGGTGTTCTAAAGGACTCCTCGGGTTTGACTTTAAGTTCTTTCAAGGAAACTGCTGGCCCGGGCCCTCCAACTTTTATGGAATTAAAAGCTATTCAGAATGGTCTAATGTTCTATGCGAATTTACGAGAGTGGAATGGACGTCTAATTATTGAAAGCGACAGCAAAGTTACGGTAGACTGGATTAAGAAAGTGGATCTAGTTCCTGATGTTTATGCTTTTTGATTAAAGATATTGTTCATACGCTTAATGTTTTAGAAGATGTTGTCAGATGGGTTAATAGGACAACCAATTTAGAGGCTGATGCCTTAGCTAAAGAAGGAATTGGCTAATTCTATATTTATATTTTGGATGTTTTATGGTTGTTTTGAGTTTTTTTGGTTGGTTGGGTGTATGATGGTTGTATCTTATGTAATTTTATGGTTCAATAAAATCCTAAGGCACTTTTTTCCTCCTTATGCTGATTAAGGAGTTCATATAAGCTCCATTAATCAAGAAGGGGGTTTTTAACGAGGCCTGAAATTCTTATCAAAAAAAGAAACAACTCCCTCCAGTAATTGACAAATTTGCCTAATGGATACAATGATTAAGTATATTGTATGAAAATTGTTAAATGACCAGAATTCCCAGAAGAAAGAATAATCTGGGAGTACTTATGCTGGAAAACAAAATTAAACCAACAGTCTTAGTTTGCAAATAAATTAGGCTCAGAAAGATGTATGATGTGCTGCTCAAAAGCTTCTACGCATTAGGTACCATTAAACATCAGTCCCTAAATACAGTTATAATACCTTACTCTAAAATCTAATTTTCCCTTCTATTCAACTAAAAAGAAAATGTAAAATCAACAAATAATGACGAGCTTGAACAAGACACCACATCCTAAAAGCCATAGAATGAGATTCATGACAATTACATAAATGTTTAGTAGCAAGGTAGATTTTTCGACTGATTAGTATGGTAAAAAAAAAAAAGGCTGATATACTGTGACCCGGGATGGATGGAATTGTAAAATTAGCAATAATATTACAATAATTCCCCCATGTTTTACCATTCATTTTTTTCGTTATGAAAAAGACATGCAAAGATGAAAGTTGTTTAGTACAAAAATTATTGCCAGTTCAGCTATCCATTCTTTTAATTCCTTATTGAAGGCCTTAAGAGCAAGCACTGCCCAAGACATTATTTCTTAAATGTCAAATCTAGCAACTAGTAAGGGGAGCATGGTATCACTCCAATCCAAGCTATTCATTACATGTGGCAACTAGCAAGTAGAACAAATAAACAGATCATTGCAAGCAAATAATTAGATTTACAAAAATGTAATGGCCAGAAAATGGGAAACCAAGATAGCCACAGTCACCATTTGGTTACAGATCTAAAAGTATAAAGCTAACAAGTTTATTCAAAGCAAAAACATCAATTTCTTTGCATGTTATCGGTATTCTTCATTCATCAAAAGTGCATCAAATATCTCTCCAGTAATGCATATCATAAAGAGAATAATCAAATCAGCTTCAAAAGAAATGCATACCACACAACTTCATTGAACTGGTTTCAAAATAGTAATGCATATTCAATTGAAATCACCAAATGAATAGAGTGATGGTGCTGGATTTCTCCCTTGGCATCAGGATTGAAATATAACAAATTGAACTCTGGAGTCTGGAGTCACTCTTAGAGTAGAAACAAGCTGCAAAGATTAACACAGAATAATATTAGAATAATTTTTTATAACATGTCAACCCTTAACCCCTCCTATCCCCCCAACCCAAAAAAAAATAAACAAAGCAATATTTTTTTCAAAAGAAAGGAAGAACCATAGAGGGCAAACAAAGCTTGTTTCAGTATATCGTTCACAGTAGAAAAATGGCAGACAAAGGTATTTAACGAAATTTATGTCATTTGAGTAGATTATTCACAGCCTACCTGTATTTATACAGCATCTGTAAGAAAATTCTCTAAATCTTCTGAAAATTCAGAAGAATAATGATGGACTGTGGAACTACCAATAAATCCAGTAACAGTGGCACGGACAATACACTGAGACAAAAGCAATTGAAATTTCATTTATCCCAACATAACACATCATGAGGAAGAAAAAAAGTTGCATTATGTACTGAATAGTTAAGGAAGGAATAAAAACATATAGAAGTCCAAAATAGTATAAAAGTTCTAAAATAGCAAAGATATAACATATAAGTATTCAGTGGTAAACAATTTCTATTGATATATTACAAATAAAACAATTAGTAGACTAGATGCTTGGGTAGGAATAATCCAAAATTGTAAAACTTGTACAACCTCCACTTAGAACGGGTAAAACTGTTGTTCAGGGATGTTGATCTGATACAGATGTATCAGAGACAGATGATGATGAGCTGTCAGATTGCACCTTGATGGCGCTGAGATACCATGAGTTGGCAGATCAGCGTAAAGGCGGGAATTGATTGTGATATGTTCCTCATTGGGGCCGTTTTAAGTGTGCTTCAGTATTTTGGCCATAACTTTGGCTACGAGTGTCAGAATCGCGCATAAGACCCCAATCCAGAAAGCTCTTTTCGACGCGCACGCTGTCCACATGAGATACGCTCCATGTGGCCTTTTTTTGACCTCAAATTCTGCCGTTTTCCTCTCCGAATCACTAGATTTAGATATTTTTACTATTTATGATAATATTTCGATTGTCAATTAGGAAGTCATTTTAAATCCGATTTCGGTCGGATTTTTTGCAGATTGCTTATTTTATTTTGAATTTCAATTTAGAGTGATTTTCGGGATTTTTCTATTTTTGGTAAAATTTCGATAAATAAGATTTTTGCCTATAACAGTTTTTGGACAATTTTTTGACTTTATAATATTTTATTAAACTCTAGAGACTTTTTTTTCTTTGATTTTTGGGCAAATTTTCTCTTGTGAATCATTTGTTGGAACTAGCCTACATGATAATCGTTATTCTTTTTGGCGACATGATCTAACATTCATTATGAATCAAATGTGCATAATTATTACATGATTGAGGATAAAACATATAGGATGGGAAAAAACTGAATGAGAAACAGATGCAAGCTCTGAAGTTAGGCAGTCTTCCACTTCTCTAGTTATTCTATGCCCTAACACACAAGAAAAACCCATCTAACCTGATTCTTAATCAATTGAAGCCAATACTAGATATTTAAATGCTGCAAAAAAAGTATTTATCCACATCGCCAGCTTCTACTCGAAGCTAACTTAAATCCATATGCATTTTTTCATGCTTAACAACTTCAAAATATTACTGCAGGGAGATACTACTAATACTTTTTTCAGCTGTGGTATCTTGTTAGTTTAATGAGTATTATCACAGTTACCCTCACTGTATTTTAGTTAACTAACTCTTTGCTCAATCTCCCCCTCCCATTTTGGCAAAGACCTCTCACCCCTTCCCTTGGAAATAATAGTTTCATAGCTTTTCTACTGTCATTTCATGGCAAAGATGTTGCTAAAAATAATTAAAAAACTAGAAACTAACAAATCATTGTCCGGCAGTACCGATCCTGATTCGTTTCGCAGCACAAGAAACCTCTCCCAACTAGACTATTTATGGTTCTCAGAATCATATGCATGGTTCCAATAAGCCAGACTGTCACAATTGCCTAGCTCCCACTTTAAGCACAGGGAAGAAGAGTTTGCAAAAGGCTCTCCATTGGTACTAATGCTGACAGCGGCCACTCTAATAGTTTGCCCATTTGCCACAGTAACAGGTGTGACTTGAATTTTCCCTGGGCTACGATCAACTTGAATTGTAGTCCGAATAACATCTCGATCATTAACTGTCACATCAACCAAAACCACACAACTAGTTGACAGGTGTAAAAAAGGGGAGTAGCGGAATCAAAGGTCATATTTCACATCAGTCCAATACAAATAATAATAACATTTACCAGGTTCATCCACTATTACCACAATAGAGGAAGGAAGGCTGCAAACAAGAGACAGTGCCGCTTCTACTAATGTGGGAAGAGGATGATAATCTCCAACCAAGTTTCCACGTTTAAAAACAAGTTTCTGAACAGTTAGGAACCATAGAAAGCAAATATATCATGATTCAGGACTAAATAGACCATATCGGTAAGAAATAAATAGCAAGAATATAGACTTGAATTGCAACTCGTATAGGGTTGTCTAGGAAATAGCACAGGAGCTTACAAAAGTCCCCAGTGTTTGGCATAAAAGTCTATACAAACTGCCATGGCTGCTATAAATCTGATGCACAAGAACCCCGTTATCATGTGCCCATTTTTCATCAAAAATCTCCGCTGTTTCCACGAAGTCAACACCTTCGTCCCACCTTTCTGGTCCTCCATAAAGCATAACATCTAACTGAGTTCCAGGCACAAGATATACCTTATCCAGATCTTCTAGTTGATTACCAGCTTCAGCACCAGCTGTATTAACCCAATAACCACCAAACTGGTTCCCATCACCTATCTGATGCAGAGTAAGTGGTCTGTATGATGCAATTCTGGAAGCTGCTCGTAGAACAATAGGTCCACTAAAAGAGGGATCAAAATGATTGTATTCCTTTGAAAATGTTGCGTGCAGCATTGCTTGAGCAGATGCAGAAGCATATATGTGTATGTCCATGAACATGGAGGACCATCCACTGGAACATGAAGCTCCAAATTGTCCTTTTCAAGGACTGGTGCCTCCCCTGTTCCATTGGTAACAATGAAAGACTCGCTTCCAACTTTCCACTTTATAAAGGAATGAAATGCATCACATCTAGAAATGTAGGCACCTGCAAATGGCAAGTCAACTTTAACAGGAATGTTTGCAGGGAAGAAAAGAAGTTTCCTAATGATTCTGGAATGTGATATAACCGTTTGAAGTTTCCATTGTAACAGCAGCTGGGATATGTGATCCCACAACAGTCTCAACAGGGAAGTTTTGTAACATAACCATATAGGATGGAGTGGAAACTTCAACCACGACCTGTCAGAAACATTGCAGAAAGTAGCTTCAAAAAATAATGGACCATGTGAAACTGGAAGCTTTTATAGGGTAAAAAGACAAATAAGTTCGTATTCAGAATTTAGAGCAGCAACAAAACCAGATCCACCATAGGACCTTTACAAATTCTATGCTACACTAGGATCTTTTCTAACCATAAGAACAAAGAAAGCTGTAGAAGGAACAAATTTGTTACCTCGTCAAAATTTAATGAATCAAAACTTGACATCACCTTCACTAGGATCCATATGCAGTCACTGAAACAACAGTAATGTCCGACGAAAACCATTTATAGTCACTTGAGGCTTTTGCACAACCTATGATAGCATTGAAGCCCATTAAAAGGTGTCAGAACTTGTAAAACTAAATTTTGGAAATGGACAAGTAAAATGCTACCAACCTCCAGCAGCCTTTAGCTCCATCTCCTGATGTACCGCAGGTGCCCAAGGAAGGAGCACAATTTGAGATTCACCACTTACTTTCTCCAAGCTAAACTTTACTTGATCGCAAACAATAACCTCTTGCACAACCTTGAGAACCTAAACGACAAGGCAAGAGAGAAAAATGTAATCAATGTCGAACAATAAATCAGAAAAAAATGATGCTTTCTATAATCTTGTTTCTCAAAAGAATAAGAAGAAAAGAGAAAGGGGAAAGTAAATGACATTTCACCTCTTTAGTATCATGATGTCCATTATAGTAAACTAAAGAGGCTGTCAATTTCCCCAATCCCTCTGAAGTTGCTTCCAAAATTCTAGCACTTATCCTGCTGTATCTGGATGCAATAGGCTCTAACACTGGGACAATTTTCCAGTAGCCAGATTGGTTGTCATAAAACTCAATATCATCATTCTGCAATGAAGGAAAGGAAGTCTGATTTGAAAATAACAAGGAAAATAATGAGAAATTTATGAAATTACACTAATGAGCTAACAAATCTTTAACCCAAAAAAATGATTGACCCTTCAAGTATCGTCAAGAAACATTTGAGAACCTAATCATTTAGTGCTAGGCCAAAATGTTCAGTGTTAACATAACTCATTTATTTCACTGCTACACAGGGAAAATAAATAACCCATAAGTTACCTCTGTAATGTAGATTTCCTGTGCATAAGGACCCCGAGAAAAAACCTTGAGTTGAATGAGGTATCGTTTTCCAGAGACAAATACCAACGTGCCATGGGCAGAACTGGTTCCATTCCTTCTACTGGATCTCCACTAGACAACAGTGAAATGTACAAAGATAAGGTATCTGGAAAGACCACCTTAAGAGATGACATTTGACTATGGCCATCAACTCTAGTATCTTCAACAATGACAGTCGTTTCACCCAATGTTAAGGCGTGAATGAAACCCATTGTAGAGTCCACTCGGGCAACTAAACTGTTTGATACAGACCATCGATGATGTGGTGATGGAAGAGTTATCTCTGCAAATACCAGTTGAAAGATACTTAAGACTTTTCCCAGGAGTATCAATCAATGCAACAAAAATAGCCAGTTTCCTCCAAATAAGCTTGATAGTATAAAGAAATACCCATCAATTCAATCACTAGAACGTGTTACCTTGAGGGACATTCCCACGGATAACCTTAAGACCATAACGAAGAGTAGCATTAGTAAGAACAAAAACAGGTGATGGTGGATATAGTGAAATAGCTTCTGCAACAGTTAGAACAATCGTATCATCCATGACCTCTAACGGTGGCTCAAGCAACTGTACTGAAACATTCTCATGGCCGGTATGAATGCCTTTTACAACAAATAAATCTGAAAATACACCCTGCAGCAAATATTACAGAATAAGCCTTGACTTAATGCAAGATTACATGGGAACTGTACCAAACAATTACCTTTTCTTCAAGTTGTATCTGAATATCTAAGTCACCACACAGTCCACCACAATCACTTAAGGGAGAATCCTTCAAAGGAACATGGGCAAGGTGATGACTCGATCCACTAGTTTTAGGCATCAACTTCCACAATTTAAATTACACTCACCTTAGACTTGCTTTGATTCGATCCTAATTCTTTGATTGTTTCGGAACTTGTTTAGGCTCAACATCTACATAAACATAATTTCGAGACGATTTTCAGAAGCCTAAACCTTATAACTTGATATTACTAATTTAGCCTAATTTAATGAACCAAAATTCACTTTTCCTTTATGAGTGTATCGATGCACCCCCTTAATGCATCGATGCACCTTCAAAATTGTCTTAGTGCATCGGTGCCCATTCATAGTGCATCGATGCACCTATCCATAATAGTTTATTTTCACCCAAAAATTCCACAACTTTTCATTAAATTTCCTCATATAAACTCCTTTCATACCATTAAACTCAACTACAACCATTTTAACTAACTTTTATCATTCCAACACTTTAGAATTTCTCATATCTATTTCAAATTCTTAAAACTAAGAATCATGCCAAAATTTCCATGTAATCCAAACTTATTTCTAACACTTATAACTTATTATTCACACCTATGACAAGTCAAATTCAGTTTCAAATTCAACTTATCAACTCTTTTTTTTTTGAAAATTCATTTAAAAACCCATTTTCTTTAATATTTCATAACTCCTTTATCTCTCAATTTTAAGACAAATTAAGCTTTCCTTAAGCTTAATTATCATCTAAGGATCAAAACCCAACCTTTAATTGAACAAATAATCAACTAATGAGGAAACTTACCTTTTACTTGAGCTTTCACGTGGAGAAGAGAAGAAGATGAAGAAGAGAATTGCTTGGAAACTTATCTCTTCAATCATTCTCCACATGGGTATTATAATACCCATTAATTATTATTTAATTATTTTCCTTGTTCAATTACTCATTTGCCCTTTAACTCCTTTAATATTTACTAACAACTTTCAGGAAATATCTCCACATAAATTATTGAACTATTCAAATATTCTACTTTTATCACCAAATTCTGAAATTTTACAATTTAGTCACTAACCCGATATTGAGGATGTTACAGCCCGGCATGTGGAGATGGTGAAACATGAGATGTGGTCGCCTCCTTTTCTTTTCCTTTTGCGTCCTTCAGCCCCAACAACATAGGGATTTTTGCCATGGTAATTCCAGCAATACCCGGTAAAATCTCGTCGAACTGCTCCTCAGAAACTTTCTTTTTATGGCATAAAGCAGTGATGAGATTAGGAAATAACAGGGAACATGCAGATTGCTTCAGGCATAAATGGGCTTGATCTACAATGATTTTTCCTACATCAATGGGGCGCCCAAATATGATGGAGTGCAGTAAAAGCATCCGCTGGCAAGATACGGTGGTGTTGTGGGAAGTGGGCAGCATCTTGTGCTTCATAAAATGGTTCCACAACTTCACTTGCGGGAGCAGCTTCTCTCGGTCCACGGTCTTGCGACTCAGTTGCTGGCCGTTCCATTGGGTGTCAGGAAGACAGAGGTCTTCCAAAATGCCTTGGTATGTTTCGTTGTCTGCATCTTGCGCGAAAGTAGTATGGAGGTCTTTCAGAACCTGCAATTTGAAGTAGCGATTAATAGAAGTAGGAGTGAATCGAATAGAAATGTCGCGAACTACGACGGCATGCTGGTTTAGCTCGAAGATGTTTGAGTAAAACTCCTTCACGATCAATGCATTGACAGTGGCCGGATGCTTGACAAATTTATGCCACTTGTTCTTGTTAACTACATCGAGCACTTCACTTCTAAAGGTGGCATCCTCCTCCTCAGAGAAGATAAATCCCAACTCAAAAAAGACTCGTCGGTTTTTAATGGTTTGGAACCGATCTTTGGCAGCATCGTCCACAAAATGTGGTGGTACAGAAGAAGAGGGTCGTGATTGGACCATTGTTCAAAGAGAAAACAAAGAAAAGTTGAAAAAGCTTGGAGTTTTTTGGCGGTTATGGTGGTTTCGGCAAAGGAGGAAAGAAGAAGATGAAAGATAAAGAAGAAAAAGTTAAAGTGAATCAAAATAAGAAGATAAGAACAAAATAGAGATTTTGTGGGGGATAAAAAGTGAAATGGTGGGGTCTAGGCGGGAACAAAACAAAAAGAAAGAGTAAAAATTTTAACCCGAAGTAAGAGTGAAAAGTGAAAAAGTTTCCCTCCTTTTACTATTCAAGTTTGCCGCCCAAATTTTCACAAGCTTTCACCATACACCTCACGTGTTAGCCATGTGGAATATCCCTTGCAACAAAAATAAAATAAAAGCAATTAATTAAAAATAAGAAAGACTAAAATAATGACAAAGTAAAAATTATTTATACACATGAGTAAATTTAAAATGTCATGGCATCCTTAAGATGCTGGACCAATATCGATGTCATGCAAGAGAATCGCAGACTTGTCATGCAATGGTGGGACTCCTTGGTAAGCTTTTAGGCGCTAGCCATTGACTTTAAAGATGGACTCATCGTCTATGTTCTTAATATCAACAGTATCGTACGGGTAAACATGGTGGACTTCAAATGGTCCCGACCACTGTGACTTTAATTTTCCTGGGAAGAGTTTGAGCCTAGAGTTAAACAACAGTACTTTCTGGTCCTCATGAAAATGCCGTGGCAAAAGCATTTTGTCGTGCCACTTTTTTGTCTTCTCTTTATAGAGCTTGGCATTTTCATATGCTTGTTCTCGAAACTCCTCTATTTCATTTAGATCGAGCAGTCATTTTTCCCCAGCAAGTTGCGCGCCGAAGTTTAGTTTCTTGATTGCCCAGTATGCCTCGTGCTCTAACTCAAATGGGAGGTGGCAGGCTTTTCCATATACCATCTTGAAGGGAGACATTCCCAGAGGTGTTTTCAATGTCGTCCTGTAGGCTCAGAGTGCTTCATCGAGTTTTGGGGACCAGTCTTTCCTTCGAGGGTTCACCACCTTCTCAATGATTTGCTTGACTTCTCGGTTAGACACTTCAGCTTGCCCATTTGTTTGAGGGTGATATGTCGTGGCAATCTTATGTCACACTCCATATTTCTGCAATGCCTTGGCAATTAGCTTGTTATCAAAGTGGGTTCCCTCATCACGGATAATGGCCCTTGGTACTCCAAATCGAGTGAAGATGTTTTTGTGAAGAAACTTGAGCACTGTCTTTGAGTCATTCCTCGGTGTGACAATTGCTTCAATCCACTTAGACACATAGTCCTTGCGAGCAAGATGTATAAATCTCCAAATGAAGATGGGAATGTCCCATGAAATCATTTCCCCAAACGTCGAATAGCTCAATTTCTAAAATATTTTGCAGCGGCATTTCATGTCGTCTGGAAATGTTTCCAGTGCGCTGGCATCTATTGCACGCTTTGCAAAAGTCGTGGG
This sequence comes from Hibiscus syriacus, assembly GCF_006381635.1. Taxonomy (NCBI): domain Eukaryota; kingdom Viridiplantae; phylum Streptophyta; class Magnoliopsida; order Malvales; family Malvaceae; genus Hibiscus; species Hibiscus syriacus. Next base: position 1,375,644 of record NW_024063196.1, read on the forward strand.
GATCCTTAAATAATGATGGCCAATAAAAGCTTGATTGGAGGACCTTTGCAGCAGTCCTCGCACCTCCAAAATGCCCTCCACAGGGTATTGTGTGGCAATGGTGTAAGATATCGCGTTGCTCTTCTTCAGGGACACACCATCGAATCATTTGATCGGCACATTGCTTGAACAAGTACGTCTCATACCAAAAATAGAACTTGGCATCATGAAAAAACCTCTTTTTGCCCTGGCTGTTCAGTTCATAAGGAAAAACACCACTAACAAGAAAATTAACAAGGTCAGCGTACCACGGAATTGCCGTGGCATATAAAATTTTCTCATCAGGGGATTCTTCTTTAACATCAAAAATGCCATGGCATTCTGAAATGTTCTCTAGCCTTGATAAATGGTCTGCAACTTGGTTTTCAGTACCTTTCCTATCAATGACCTCTAAGTCAAACTCTTGCAATAGTAATATCCACCTAATAAGTCTAGGCTTGGCATCTTTCTTGTTCACTAAGTATTTTATAGCAGAATGGTCAGTGTGAACTATGACTTTGGTGCCTATCAAGTATGGCCTAAATTTGTCAAATGCAAATACCACGACAAGTAATTCTTTCTCAGTGGTAGTGTAGTTTAATTGTGCCTCATTCAAGGTACGACTAGCATAATATATAACATGAAAGATTTTACCTCTACGCTGCCCAAGCAAAGCTCCCATGGCAAAATCACTTGCATCACACATTAATTCGAAAGGTGTCGTCCATTCAGGGGGAACTATGATCGGTGCAGAGATAAGTCTCTTTTTCAGCTCATCGAATGCGCCATGGCATTTCTGATCGAACACAAATGGTTGGTTCTGTTGCAGCAGGGTGCACAAGGGCTTGGATATTATGGAGAAGTCCTTGATGAATTGTCTATAAAATCCAGCATGTCCAAGGAAACTCTGAATGCCCTTGATAGAAGTTGGTGAGGGTAGCTTCTCGATCACCTCGATCTTGGCCTTGTCTACCTCAATGCCTTTTTTAGAAATTTTATGGCCTAAAATAATGCCCTCAGTCACCATGAAGTGGCATTTTTCCCAGTTCAACACAAGATCAGCCTCTTCACATCGTTTCAGTACCTTTGCCAAATTGTCGAGGCATTTTTTAAAGTCATCTATGGAGACAGAAAAATCGTCCATAAAAATTTCTAGAAAGTCTTCAGCCATGTTTGAGAATATGGCTTGCATGCAGCGTTGAAAAGTTACTGGGGCATTACAGAGTCAAAAAGGCATTCTTCGAAAAGCATAAGTGCCATAGGGACACGTGAATGTTGTCTTCTCCTGGTCCTCTAGTGCTATGGAAATTTGGTTATACCCTGAGTATCCATCCAAGAAACAATAAAATGCCTTGCCAGCAAGTCAATCCAGCATTTGATCGATGAACGGAAAGGGGAAATGATCCTTCTTGGTGGCCTTGTTAAGCTTGCGGTAGTCCATGCAGATTCGCCACCCGGTGACTACGCGTGTAGGTAACAACTTGTTGTCTTCACTTGTCACCATGGTCGTGCCTCCCTTCTTTGGCACACATTGAACCGAACTCACCTACGAGCTGTCTGAAATGGGGTATATTACTCCAGCGTCAAGCCATTTGAGAATCTCTTTCATCACAAATTGCTTCATGATTGGGTTCAATCTTCACTGTGGCTCTATGGATTTGTCGTGGCATTCTTCCAGTAGGATCTTGTGCATGTAGATCCTTGGACTTATTCCCTTCAGATCTGCCATCGTCCATCCTAACGCTTTCTTATGCTGTGACAAAACACTTAACAAACTGGATTCTTGGTTAGGAGTAAGGGAAGAGAAAATAATCATATGCAAAGTTTTATTACTACCCAGATAAGCATATTTAAAATGTTGTGGCAAATTCTTAAGTTGTAGGTTAGGAGCATGTTGTAATGAGGGCTTAGGAGGAACAAACTCTTCAAAATTAAGAGGTTCGAAATACGTACCTAGGCTAGCTTTGAGGAAGCTAGCATGCTCTTCCTCGGTAGAAAAATCATTAGGCTCTTCGGCCTTTAAGTCTTTGAATATCCTCTCATCAGGTTCCAGCTGAATGAAATTGTCTTGGCAAGATTGATATGCTTCTTCTGCAATTGATGTATCTACTTCAAAAATGCTCTGGCATTCTTCAGAATCATCAATGTACTTGAGAGATTGAAAGACATTCACAGTGACTTATTGATCAGCCACTCGCATGGTTAGCTTGCCCCTCTCACAGTCGATGAGAATACGACCGATAGCTAGGAAGGGTCTCCCCAAGATAATGGGTATTGTGGTGTCAAACTCATAGTCCAGAATCAGAAAATCAACAGGAAAAACGAATTTGTCAACCCGCACGATGACATCTTCAATTCGCCCTTCAGAACAAACATGCGAACGATCAGCTAACTGCAAGATGAAAGATGTGGGTCTCGTATTCCCTATCCCAAGCTTCACAAAAATTGACTTAGGCATCAAGTTTACGCTTGAGCCAAGGTCACATAGTGCATTCCCAACAAATTTGTCTCCTAACGAACATGGGATGATAAAACTGCCTGGATCATGTCTCTTTGGTGGCAACTTGCTTAAGGAGGAGCAAAATTCTTTTGTGGTGGTAATTGTCTCGTACTGCTCAACCTTTCTCTTTTTGGTAACAATTTCCTTCAGGAATTTAGCATATGTAGGCATTTGTTCCATAGCCTCTATAAATGGAACATTGATTTGAAGTTGACTCAGAATGTCAACGAACTTCTTAAACTGGATATCTTCATTATACTTCTTTAGTCTTTGCGAAAAAGGGGGTGGGGGTCTGGCTTCTTGTACTAACGGGGTATGAACAGAAGTTACCTTGGCATGTTTATTTGCCCCCTCAGTTTCTTTACTTGATGAACCCTCAGCCTTGTCCTCTTCATCTGGTGCTTCTTCCAGCTCTTGTTGATCAACTTGCACGGTTATAGGGGTGAATCACCCTTCGGTCTTTCCCCAAACTTATCTTCAACATTAATTTGTGTACCACTTTGTAGAGTTAGCACAATGCAATTCTCTTTACCATGAGGTTTGGTGACTTCAGTGTCACTCGGTAAATGTCTTGGTCTGTGTTCTTGTAATGCCACGACAATTTGACCAACCTGACTCTCTAGCAACCTTAATGATGAACTATGGCTCTGAAGCAGAGCCCCTTGATTTTTTATAGAGGTCGCATGGTCTTGCAACATTGTCTTCATTGTTTCTATGACCTCTTGCATTGTGGCCTCCAGAGAACTGGTGTTTGATGAAGATTGCCCTCCCTTGTTAGAATTATGCCATGGCATATTCGATTGATAATTCTAGGAGTCATTGAAATTCTGTTGCCGAGCTGGTTGATGAGAAATTGTTTCCTTGATTTCCCCACGAAAAGTTTAAATGTTGACACCATCCAAGATTATATGTGTTGGAATAGGGGTTGTTGTTACCTCGATTGAAGTTACCTACAAAGTTGATGGATTCTTGATTGGTTGGGCATTCACTCTCATTGTGATTGTCGTGGCATAATAAACATACTAAATGAGCTGCCTTCACTTCTCTCACCTCACTTGGCCTTTGTAAATTCTTTAATATATTGGTGATAGCAGCAAGTTGGGCGGATACCAAATTTTTAGAATCTAGCTCGAAAGCTCCATGTGATTTTTGCCCAACTCCAAGCGTTATGGATGGAAACTGATAATCATTAGTGGCAATCTTATCCAGAATGTCAAATGCCTCTTCTGGTGATTTTTCAGACAGCGTCCCATTTGTCGAGGCATCTAGCATCGTCCTCGTGGGCGCGTTTACTCCATTGTAGAACATCACTACTTGTGTCCAATCTTGAAAACCATGATTTGAGCACTTGCGAAGCAATGCCTTGTATCGATCCCAGCATTCATATATTGACTCGTCATCAGCTTGACGAAAGGAAGCAATGGCGTTCCTCAGTTAGGTTTTCATGTTCGGAGGGTTATATCGCAACAAATTTTTTTGCACAGATCAGTCCACGACTCCGTTGAACCCGCGGGAACGCCACTCAACCAAGCCCTTGCTCAGTCACGCAAAGAATAAGAAAATAACTTTAATTTCAGAACATATTTGTGCACCCCTTGTTGGCGAAAAGAATCACACACCTCCAAGAAGTTACGAATATGCTGCCTGGCATCTTCATTTGGCATGCCCCCAAACATCCCTATGGATTTCAGCATATTGAACATGACATGTTTGAGCTCGAAGTGGACTGCCTGAATTTCTGGTGCCACAATTACAGGATTTAAATTGTCTAAAATTGGGTTTAAGTGATCACGAATGGCGCGAGGTCTGGGTGTATTCCCAGCAAAAGGATTTTCCTCGACATTCTGATCCTCCTCGTGACCAATTCCTAGATTTCCAATTTGGTACATATTTGCGCGTTGAGCACGTCTTATTCTCCTAAAGAGCCTCTCAATCTCAGGTTCAACTGGTTCTAATGGCTCGTCAGGGTTACTTCTGGTCCTACACCACGAAATCCTGAAGAAAATAAGAAAAATAACGGGTAAAACTATATAAAAGAAATATAAACAAGTAAAATAAAAATGCTATGACAAAACAATTTAACTTTCAGTTGCCAATTCCCTGGCAACGACGCCAAAAACTTGTCCACTCGGTATGAGTACTATAATTGAGTGCGGATATATGTGCAAGTATATACAATTGAACAAGTAATACAATGATAAGTTGAGTATCGTCTCCACAGGGAATTGGGGAAATCAAATAAGTTTGTCAAGGCACTTTACTTTTTCACCTAAGTAAAGTTAGTGAGGGTATGTAATAATGAGAATGTTGTGGCAAATTGGAATGACTGATGTGAAAATGGAATGGTGCTAGTGTGGTCGTAATTGAATATGTCGTGGCAAGTTGGATGAAATGTCGTGGTAAGTTTAATTGTGATAAGTTCAAACAAATGAAAATGTCAAGGCAAATCAAAATGTAAATACTGGATTTAAAATGTAGGACTTTAGTTTTCACACACGACAAGCAGCTTTGTGAATGAGTGATAGGAGTCACTACAAAAATCTAAGTCTATTTCTCTGAATGATATTTCTTCTATGTCTAGCCTGCCCGACAGAGTCTACTGAGGTGCCCTATGCTATCTCTAGTAAGGGACTTGACATATTAAAGATGCCCTGGCCAAACCGATTGGCGTAAACCCCTGCAGTGATCCTATTGGTTCAGATAACAGGATATGTCTCGGCAATACCTTTTTGCGACAGCATTAACATCTAACCTATCATTCTTGCACAATTCCTTTTAGTCGAATGAAATCCTAACATTTTCTCTAAGGTGGATTAGGCCTAGTTACTACCTAGAACCCCTTGTTTATGTAGTTCCTCCCTAGTTTCTCTTGAATAATAAGGATATTTTGCCAAGGCATTCTCTCGAACCCTCAAGACCTCCTAAGGAAAGGCTACTCTCGTAGCTCCTACAACCTTAAGGCATTAAGTCTCATAAACAAAACAGAGTGAAGCATAGAAAAACAACCATTCATTGAAATAAAAACTTAAACATCCAAGTGAACTCCCACCAAATAGGATTAGTTCATGGTGGGGTTCAAAATAAACAAGCATAAAACAAGTTTCATTCGTTCTTTAGAACCCAATAAGAAAATATGAAAGCAAAGAACTAATGGGATGAGAGACCTTTGACGTGCATTGCCAATGCTTCCCTCGGCCACCAAGAACTGCTCCTAGCGAACTGGCTCCTCTCGGATGCTCAGGACGCCACTCCCTCAGGCTTGTCAAGGAGAAATGCCATGACAAGTAGGATTGACGGAGAAAGATGACCATTCTCTCTCTAACTTTTTAAGCTCAAATCTGGGTTGAACCAAAGTCTTCAACGATGTGGCTTCATCCTCTATTTATAGGGGAAAACTAATCCTAGGACTTGGTGTTGACTTTCCTAGGAAACCCCAAAACCATGGTTAAGTTGCTTGGGAGTCGGGCAGAACAGGCTATGATACAGCCTGGGTAGTTGGCTGAGTGACCGGAATAATTCCGTTGCAGGCGCCCAAGGACAGACATGATTTGCAGGGTCAGGCGGCATCATCAGCAGAACCGGCGGTTGCAGTGCCGGTCCCTCCAGGCGGATCTTCGAGGTGGATTCCTCGGGCAGAGCTCTCAGAAAGTCGGAGACAGCTGGCTTCAAAAATATCTTCTCGCATTTTAAGTGCTTTCGAAATGCTAGGAAAACTTGGCAATTTCATTTTGCTCAATAATCTCTTTATGTCACAGCATTTTCTTTCCTCTTTTCCTTGCTTTCTATACCTGCACATCATCAAACAAGCACCCTTCCCATAAGGTAGCACCACTTTAAAAATAAAATGTCGCGACAAACTGAATTCTACCACATGCAACTAAATGATTCTAAATGCATCTACATGGTCCTAAATGAGCTATTAGACACTCAATAACTTAAGTAAAAAGGTCCCAAAATGTGACATTTTACGGAGTTATCAATAGTCCATTACAAGTCTAACTAATTTATTAACAAACTAACAAGTCCAACAACTTTTAATAACTTAACTCAATCTAATATATTTCCTAACATGAACAAATAAAACAAACTTAATTATTTGAAAGTGAATTTGGTTCAAACGAGAACAACAGATTTAGAATTAGGTTTTGAATAACAAATGAATTATATGAAATTACAGGAATCTGGAGCAGCCAACTTTTATCGGGATTTATTTTCCATTTCCAGCATCTTATGAACAATAATAAGAGATGTTCTTTCTGGTTTAGTGCTTTGGATAAAGATAACAAATGCAAAATTCTCCAATTTGTTTAGCAACTTTGTTAGATGGGGTCATTTTATGTCATCGAACTTTAATGATTCATTTTTTTATTTAAATGAAAAGTCACACTCAATAAGATTTCTATCGTTAATCAATATTTCTCTGTAAGAAAGATGAAAACATAAGAGGAGATCGAAAGAAGAAGAAAAGGTTGAGAGAGTCTTTCTCTCAATCATAGTTGAGAGAAATCTATAGTGACTATCGTTAATAGTATCATACATAAGATAATTATGATTATTTGTAAGTTAACACGCTAAATAGATCTACACTACAACAGAATTAGTCTATAGCGACATTTTTTGTCCTATAGTGGCGTTTAAAAGCGCCGCTAAAAATATTATCGTCGCAAAAAAAACACCGCAACTGTTAGTGGCGTTTTCTACTAATAAACGCCGCTAAAAGTCAGGTTATATAACGGCGTTTGTATACTAAAAATAGCTAAAGGTCATGTTATATAACGGCATTTTAGTATACAAACGTCGTAACAGGTTCTCCATATAGCGGCGTTTTTTGGCACAAACGTCGTAATAGGTTTAATTTTTATAGGCGTTTTCCTGCAACAGGTTCGTTATTTAGGGATGTTTTTAGTCACAAACGCTGCAACATATTTGATATTTAGCGGCGTTTCGGAAACAAATGTCATAATAGGTTGGTCATTTAATGCCGTTTTTTCCCTAAAAACGTCACCAAGTATGTACTCCGTTAGTGGCATTTATCCCCAAAAATACTACTAATCTACACTGATTTTCAACATATCTTCTTCATATTTTGTATTACCCAAATTTAACCTGTAACAATATCCAATAATCATCTTAAATATAATTATGATTCGAATTAAGTAATAATACATAAAAACATAAATAAATCAAAGTTCACAAACATCCAACTTAAATATAATGTAGTTCAACATTTTTCAATAACATAAACAAAGCTTTAACCTAAGAAAACACCTAGGATGATGAATTCTTCGTATGATTCTGCTGCATTATCTTCTTCATAGCTTCAATTGGATTTTGAAGTTCTTCATATTTTTTTAGATATGTTGTTTCTCTCTTTGTTTCTCTCTCTACTCTATCTGCTTCTCTCACTTTAGCTTCGGCTTTCATTTGAGTAATTTTTTCATCAACTTGACTCAGCTGATGTTTTAATCGATTAACTTTTTGTTGAGAAGATTGGTTGTGTGATGGCGTGTACTTAGACGAGCTGGATCCAAAATATTTGGTTGGAGTAACGAATGATCCCTGACAGCGAACTCGACCATATATTTCAAGACCGAAAACTTCAACAATAACTTTATTTTCAATCTCGTTCGCATTAATAGAAGCATGGAATGAAGCCGTAGCTTCTACTCTACCCTTTTATTGCTCAATTTTTTTTCTGATAATCAATTAAGAATTAAGAACAAATTCAAACATTATTTAAAATAAAAGTGTTATATTATAAGTATAACATAATGTAAATTTTATGTCCAGTAAATATACCATAATTTCTACAACTTCATGAGTCATAGGAGAGCCATTTTTTTGTATGTGTAATTTCAAATATCTTTATTCGTCCAACTCTATTGTCGGACGTGATTTCCTACAATATATAATATAAATTAATACTTACAAAAACGTAATAAATAATAGAATTTTTTTAATTACTATATGATACTAACTTAAAATGACTATATGAATAATCATAATTAAAAAAATAATACATGTTCATAAGCTACACGAGAAAAGCTCTTCGATCCAGTAGTGTGAGTAAACTTTTGTTGTTGTCTGCTAGCAATACCAACATGTTCTCGATCCTACAATTTGACCTCCACATTACTTATAAAGTCAATAATATAGTGACATAATATTATTTTTAAAGTGCGTCATACCTCTCCTTTCTTTGAACTCCAAAACCTGACTGTATATTCCCATTGATATCTGAGCATTCTAGGTGTGACATTTTGCAGCTTTCCTTCAAGGCTGAGATTTTTCTTAAAATAGTTATTTTTTAAGAAACTCTTGTGGTCTCTTCATTTCTTTCCTAATGCTTGCTTCAAATAATCATCAGATATCTTTAAAGAAAATTTCTCCTATAAATTACACAAGTGTTGAAAGTAAATAAATATTATTATTGAACTACAATGAATTATTTATTACAATGAAATTATTACCTTAATGCAATCCACATCTTGGTTTTTGCTACTATTCGACATCTCATGTCATGACTCATAATTGATAAGTAGGAGACTTGCATTGTGTGCAATAATGCCTAGGTAACCTGATAGAACACATGCTTTTGTCCCAAGAGGTTGACCGACATCGTTACTTGATACTTTCACGCGGTTCCCAAGAGGAGATTGGTACAATTCCTTCATTATCGTACGACCTCTACTCTTGCGCCTTTGACCATTTTCAGCTACATAAGAAATAATTTAGTGTAAGTTTTCACAACCAAGTCAATAAGAAAATCAATCACCATTTAAATAAAAAATCGAACATTACCTTCAATTTCTACAATTTCTTCAACTATATTCAGAATTTCTGTAGATCCAACACCAATCGACTCTTCATTATTTGTTTCTTCCTCCTCCTGAGGAGCTCGAACAATCTGCAAATCACTTAATTTTCTCCTAGGCATAATATCTGCAATAAACAAACAACAATATTAGTAACTACCGACAACAATACTATTAATATATATATATATTCGACAACATCAACATATATAAATGATAAAATTATAAATTAATCAATTAAGATATAAAATCTAACTAGTACCATACCCGATGTCTATCAAGTCTCTATGAGTGTTATGAAGTAATAAATTCATATATAAAATATCAAATTTGTACACTATCGTTTTTCTATATATATTTTTTTTTTTGCATTAAAACTTGAGAAAAAGAAAAATGAGAATAGGGATAAGGTTGGATATAGTAGTTAGCTGCTAAGCATTTGATGGAACATGAAATGAGAAAGTGAGTGCAGGTGCAAGGTATTTATTTATATTCATGATTCGACGTTATAATAATATTATAAAGTTTAGGATGAGATGATGAGGTCATCTTTTCAGAACCGACTCACACTTCAAGTCAAACTAATTGCTTGCTTCAAGATCGGATCGTACGATGGCAAAAAACAAATCATGTATGTATTTGCATTAACATCTAACCCATGACTTACTTTAAGGCTGTAAACCATATGATTAAAGTGGAGTTTAAGATCCTTAAGTCTGAATCGAAAATTTATAGGTAAAAAATTATCAACTTTGATTTGAGTTCTAAATTTCAGTTGGAGGAAAAAGAGTGTACCATGATCTTGTGGAACAAATGTGAAATTTAAAGTAAAGGAACACACACTAAACAGACCAACCACAACCATAAGCAAAACCACAGAGAATTGCACCAACAAAGTCTTGCTTCAACTTGGCACAAGATAGCCATATTAAAAGTCAATTCTACAACTTTAGGAAACAACAGAAACACATCAAACCAGAGGGACTAGGAGGCAATCCATGTAACACCCCCAACTCGTACTCGACCCGTATACGAATATGAAGTGTTACATTGACTTTTCAAAACTTGTTGAAAATTTAAACTTTTATTTACATTTAAGTGGTGAAACACTTAAACCATAGTAACTATTAAAAATTTCATAACTCACATTAAACATAAATACTTAATAATTTACATAAATATAAAATAATATAATTACAAAACAAATCAAAGCATTACAATTTAAAACTATGATACATGTCAACAATTTACATAATAATAAGAAAACCTACAGTTTAAATTGTTCTGATCTGATCTTCTTCCTGTGTATGTTGTCCCTTCCTAGCCTTAATCTCTTGATCTCTTTTAACTTACGTGTGAAACAATCACACACTAAGTGATTGACTTAGTGAGGCAATAATGAGAGTAGTAAAGCATTTAAAAACATTTGTTTAACCAATCCATATTAAAACACTTCATACTGAAATCAAGCTACTTTTCATAATAATACATATATTGTTACTCATTATTCAATTTATATCACTTTATTATTTTAGCCCAATGCATATTACCGAGAACTCAAGGTATTTGAGTACATTGAGGTTGTGCACTAATGCAGTCACCACTGCTCATATAATTTGCACCGAAGGACTGCGTAGAATTTGTCTCGAAGGACTACGTAGAATTGTCCCGAAGGACCGCGTAGAACCCTCAACTCTTGGCATGCCAACTATACCTCTAATTCTCATACATATACCTTGGGCTTTAACCATATAATTATTTAAAATTTCATTATTTTGAGTGTGTTTTAATCCACGTAGATCACATAAGGTATTTTCACGTAGAACATTTTTCGCATAGCACATTTTCACATAACACATTTTCATATACCCATAAAATCAAAACATTACTTTTTTTTTAAAATTACACTTGATATAAAACATCATAAAAATAATTCATAAAATAAATAAAGTAAATGAAATAGTTTTTCGATCAAAAACCTTCGAGGTTGGCTTATCACAAGCTGTCCTCATATCTATTATAAAATAAATAACTTGCACCCACCTTTGCGTCACGTAAGTTCTAAACAAAGTCTTTTTCCTTTTGTTCAATCTCGTACTATATCGCTTCGTTCAGTAAGTTTCGATCCAAATCTACATATCAACATATTCAAGCTAAATATTGAATCTCCATTCACGATTAACCAATTAGCACTTACATAAACGAAACGAAACACCTAATTTAACATTTCAGGCTGAATAGTATCGGTAACCCTCCTACAGTACCGATACTTCTCTTTTATGGTATCGATACCCACTTCGGTATCGATACCGTTTTGGCATTTTGGAATTTCAGCCTCAATAATAGTATTGATACCATACTCTTGGTATCAATACCCACATATCAATATCGATATTACTTTAATCAGTATCGATATTATTCATTGTATTTAAACTCTTCCCTTCAATTTTAACTTTATAATATCGATATTGTTCTTTCAGTACCAATACCTTTACCTAGATTTCATTTATTTCACTTTGAATTTTACCCAAAATTCTCCTAAATCTCTTACTCTTAACTCCAATCATACCTTCAAACTCATTATCACTTATCTTACTTAACTTACCTCCATAAATCCCCTTATAACACCTAAATTTCTCCATAAAACTCTTAAACTAAAAATCATAACCATCAATCAAACATGTTCTTAATCCTTTCTAATGCTTCAAACACTTTAATTAGAACTTTGACAAGTCAAATATGCATTTATAATCTAACTACAAACCATATTTCTTAAATTCCCTTAAAAACCCCTTTTCCTAATTCACCATAATTCACCAAATCTCTTAGTTTTTATTATCTTAAAGTTTCCTTAAGCTTCTAGACCACTCAAGGCTTCAAAACTAACCCAAAATGAAAGGAATAATCAACTTCACAATCCCTTACCTTAGCATGGGAGTCATGGTAGAAGGAGGAAGAAGAGAAAATAAAGTGTTTCCATATTTTTCTTTTCCCTTATCTCTATTCCCATATGCTTAAATTAACTTTGAAATGAATTTTAAATTCAATTTCTGTTAAAATACCAAACTGTCCTTCCATTCTTCAAGCTTTAATAATAAGTCCTAGACACAAATTCCAAAATCAATCCTTGAACTTTTCAATTTATTCAAATTAAACCACCAAATTTTAAATTCTTACACTTTAGTCACTGACTAGATGTTTGGGGTATTTTAATCCAACAGTTGTACCCTCATGCTCTAAAGCAAAGCCAAACCAACATTTCACATTACATCACCAAAACTAGATCAACATCATTACATCCTGGTATATCAACTATAATCCATGCTCAAATTAGAACCACTAGGCTCAACTACCAATACAACAAAGATGGGAATGGAGACATTTCTGCATCACATACATGAGACTAACATCTAAGGCACACCAATGCAAATTAGAATCCACAAGCCACAAACTATATGTTAAGTAGAGCCACCAATAGCGAAACACAGAGGAATAAAACACTGAGACCTCTACACTGCCAGCGACGACACCAATTTGAATATACAACACCCACAACCAGCAACTAACTAATAACAACTAAAATACTTACAATAGTACTCGACAGAGCCAAGGTAATAAAACAAAAATGAAGAACACAAATGAATCCAAACAAAGTTTGATGCTTAATTATAAAAAAAATAAACTTTCTAAAAAACACAAGAAAATCCGAATCAAACATACTTGGATTTGGGAATTTTGCTGTGATGTTGCGCCTGCTGCTAGGTATAACTTGGATATGAAATAGATGTAAGTTTTTAGGGAATAAGAGGTTCTAAAGAGATGGCGTAACGACGGCTTCGAGCAGCAACGAACAACAACAGTTTTACGTCAGTTTTTGGGTATGTCCGGCAGAGATGGGAAATAGGAAAAGGGGAAAATGGTTTCGCATGATTAAAATTATAAAACATTATGGCATTTGTAAACACAAACGCCACTAAAGTACATATCTGTAACGATGTTTGTCAAATAAACGCCACTAAAGTACGAGTTATCGCGGCGTTTGTGTATAAGACCAATATGTTATGGCATTTATTGAAATAATGCCACTATAGGTGACCCTATTGCGGTGTTTATATAAAAATGCCGCTAAAGATCTAATATGTTGCGGTGTTTATTGAAAAAATCCAGTATAGGTTAACCCTATTGCGGTGTTTATATAAAAATGCCACTAAATTACTACTCTGTTGTGGCGTTTGTTGAAAAAACGCCACTATAGATTAACACTATTATAGCATTTGTAAAGAAACGCCACTAAAGTTACCATTTTGTGGAGTTTGGAATGTAAACGCCGCTATATGTTTAAAGTTAGTGGCGTTTACTCTCAAAACGCCGCTAAAGAATAGTTTTGTTGTAGTGCTAGTTATCAAATCTTGAATTTTACTCTGATATGTCACGTAAACTTGTCAAATATATTGTCTACTTATTGGAGTTAACTCAAAAGTTATGATACAATATACTTGAAAGATATGAATTTCTTGAAAATTTTAGATTAACGAAGAAATCTATCCATAAATCTCAATTGGAGAAAACTAATGATGTTACTCAAATTCAAGTGTGAAGATTGGATACAGGTACACATGTTCATTATTTTTGTTTTAGTTTTCCTTTCTTTTGAAGGGTCTTCGGTGTCTTATATAGATTCTCCTTGCCACCTTCATCCTATATATATAGATCATTTCCAATTCTTGGCACTCGTTTGTTGTTGTTTAATTTTCCATATGGGGAATAGGAAAGATGGGGAGGAAATAGGGTCGACCCTGGGCCGGGGCAGGAGGGGCGTCCGCCCAGGGCCCATAATATTTTCCATAGAAATATCTAAGCTATGCATGTTAATATCACATAAATAGGGACTCATTTTTTTTGTTTCGTCCCAAGCCAAAAAATAAAGAATATAAATAAAGTCTCATTTCTTTTATTTCGTCCCGGGCCAAAAAATACCCAGAACCTGAGAGGAAGAAGAGCGTAGCGAAGGTAACTTGGAGTGATGATGGGACGGCCAAGAAAAGTACAACGGCCAAAGAACGTTCGAGGTGCGTATATTGCGGGCAAAGATTTCTGGTCTAAACGTGGTTTGGATTCTCATTCTCGGGTGCATAAAAAGCCCCAAGGTGCTGCCGGAGACGATGAATATCCCCCTTTCCCGATCACCCGCAAGATGAAGAAAGATAACAACTGGAACAGTGTCAGGCCTAAACTAAAGCCTGATGTAATCAACTTGTTAGATGGATTATCCAACTGGTTAGTCACCGGAAAGAGAGGCCGAGAAGCCAAGAAGCAAAAGAAGCAACAAGAATCACAAATCTTGGGAATGGATTCCCCAGAAAAAGGAAACTTCAAATAAGAAGTTGGGAGTGCTTGCAACGTTGACAATTTCATGAGTGAGATCGGGCATGGAAGGATCAACAATGTGGCGACTGCATTGATCACCACCAGTACGTTAACAGTGCAAGACCAAGATAATGAAGCTGGGGTTGATAACAAAGACAACCTCCCCAAGAAAACACTGGATTTTGATCTTAATATTCCTTATCAAAATTGAATTCATTTGTCATTTTGTCTTCATATATGTGTATTAATTGTCGTTTCACGCTAATTTAATATATGGTTGATTATTCTTTTTTTATGCATGCATGTATCTAACAAAACTTGTTTGCTTTTACTATTCTCATTGCTTTTGGAACATTGACAGTACTGCAATTCTGATCCTCCTTTAATTTCTGTTGTTCAGTGTTTCATCGTTCTGTTTGATATCTTTTTCAAAGTTAGATCGTTGCATCTGTTGATCATCTTGACAAATTGTTTCTTGATTTAGATTCATGATCGATTAGGTTTTTGGTTGTTTGGCTGATTTCTGCCGATATTGAAGTTCTTGTGTTCTGCCTCCTATTTTTCTGATTGCTCAAACTACCTCTGGTTATAATGATATCCCTTTTCACGGGCATGTTCAGCCTTCCGCTAGAGTTGATGCTTTGAATGTAGCGCATCTTATTTCTATTAAGTTCATTTTCACTAAGAAAATCAATGTCACTTTAGATGATCATAATTATTTTATTTAGTATCAGCAAGTGTTCGTAACTATCAAAATTCTTAGGCTGTTAAAATATATTGACAGTAAAATCAAGATGATTTTGTTAATATAAATCCAGAGTTTGAGTTATTTGAAGAGCAAGATGGTGCTCTTGCTACTTGGTTATTATCTACGCTCAATGAAAATGTTTTAACTCATTTAACAGGTCTTAGCACTGTTTCTGATATCTCAAATACCTTACAGCAGTTGAATAATTGGAGGACTACTTCTAGATTGCTGTCTTATAGAAGATTTCTTCCTTCTAAAAAAAATAGATTTCTTAATGAAAATAAAATTTAAATGTGATAAATGTAATTTCTGAACATGAACATATTACTATTATTCTAAATGGACGGCCTATCGAGTATGAATCCGTCATTACTGTTAGGGTAAAGTATAGTAATGGTCACTGAACTTTTCTAAAACTTTCATTTAGGTCCTTCAACTTTTAAAATTTGTAATATAGTCCCCCAACATTTAGTCCGTTTACAATATGGTCTCTCAACATTTAGTCCGTTTGTAATATGGTCCCCGACGTAACTGTTGGAGGACCATATTGCAAACGGACTAAATGTTGGGGGACTATATTGCAAGTTTTAAAAGTTAAGAGACCTAAATGAAAGCTTTAAAAAAGTTCAGTGACCATTACTATACTTTACCCTAATGATAATAATTATGATCAACCTCCTTTTCAAACTCATTCCATAACAATAGGAAGCCATCGCGTGAACCTGAAGCTGATCTGTTCCACACCTGATCCACCCCCTTGCATATTTGATGAAGAATATGGCGATGAGATGATTTTGTATTTCATGGACTGCATTCGATGGCCATGTTTGGTGGAATCAAATGGTCAACTACTACTGGTCACTCAAATATGGGATATCATGAGCTCTAGGGAAATATTAGTAGAAGGAGGAGGAGGGGGAGGAGAAGAAGAAGAAGGAGAAGGAGGAGGGGGAGGAGAAGAAGAAGAAGGAGAAGGAGGAGGAGGAGGAGGAGGGGGAGAAGAAGAGTACGGCGAATACATACTCATGTATTATCAAACTGCTACATTCGAGATTTTGAAGATCCAAACAACTGAATATACAGTGGGTGTAACAAGGTTAACTGATCTAGGTAATCGAATCCTTATTCTTGGGACCCGGGTGTTGCCTTCCACTGCAAAATCCCAATCAGTTTGATAAGAGTAGCATTTACTTCTTACAAGTGTATGATTATGGAGATCACCGCGATTCTTCACGTCCATTAGTTTGTCGTGAAGACGGTGTTTATCACACGATGGTTGCATTCAACGATGCTTCCCGAACAGTCAATCTGGAAGCATTTCCGGACATGGTTTTCACCAAATATCAAATCTGTTTAAATTTAATACGCATTATTTCAACACTTTTTTTGTATTTTTTTTCCATCTTTCGTCCTATTTTAATGTCTATTTCTTATTTATTATTCATTTCACCATACAAATTCAAGTTTACTTAGCATTTTTTTTACCTGGTATTTGGCTTGAACTAATTCCAAGTAATATATGTTTTTAATGGAAAGTCAGCCAGCGGTTTTAAGCCATGTAATTTGATTTCATATTTTACTTTAACATTTTCGAATGCCGTCTTAGATTGTAATGTGTTCCTATCTGGAATTTGGATAACTTTGTGCAGTACATCTTTAATTGGAGTCAAATAAATCATATGATTCAAAAACTCGATAATAAATTCGACGGTCAAATGTGATATTATAAATTAAATTAAATTTTGAGTAATGCTATTATCCTAGAGTTTTGATTCATATTTATACCATTTTTGTGTCGGTGTATTTGGTGGCAAAATAAATTATTATTAATTTAGCTTATATTTATATAAATTATTTTATTTTGATTTTGTTTTTTGTTTTAATTAGATTACACTATCGATATAACTTGAGTATTTTAAACGCTTTTACATCACAAAACAATTTTATCATTTCATTACTCAAGAATTTACTACAGATTTGATTTAGGGTAAAGTATAGTAATGGTCACTGAACTTTTCTAAAGCTTTCATTTAGGTCCCCAAATTTTTAAAACTTGCAATACAGTCCCCAAAATTTTAAAACTTGCAATACAGTCCCCCAACATTTAGTCCATTTGCAATATGATCCCTCAATATTTAGTCCATTTACAATATGGTCCCTCAACATTTAGTCCGTTTGCAATATGGTCCCCGACGTAACTGTTGGGGGACCATATTGCAAACGGACTAAATGTTGGGGGACTGTATTGCAAGTTTTAAAAGTTGGGGGACCTAAATGAAAGCTTTAGAAAAGTTCAGTGACCATTACTATACTTTACCCTTACTGTTATTAGTTATTACTGCTAATTTTGATTCTTCATATCTACCCTCTGTTAGTACTATTCTCACAGATGCTGATGCAAGACATATTAGTATGCCTAGTCCTGTTAATGTTGCTGTTCAGCAAAATTCTGCACGTTTGCCTTCCAACTCCACTGCTCCGTCTTCTAGCTACATACAGTCCAATGAATATTAATTCCCCTCTTGTGCCAATAGATAATATTAGCTATGGTTATGATAATAATATGGGACAAATAGGTAGTGATAGAATTCTCGGCCTCAATGTCAGCTATGCGGTAGGTTGGGACATCTTATAGAAAGTGTTCTTTTAAGTTTGACATGACATGTAAAAATGAGTCTTCAAGGTCTAATCAACATGGTGACAACAGAAATTTCAGCAATGCTTAAGCTAATATGTGCACTCATGCTTCTTATAATGACAACATGCATCCTTATAATACTGATGCCTTTTATACTTCACTTGATGTTTTGAAATTTGAATACATCCTCACATATCCAACCTCAAATGTTACGTTCTGTTGGAGCCACCACATTGGTGCATTCTGTTCCTAGTCTCACGCCTGCTTATACAATTCTAGTCTGTTCGTAAAAAGTTCAGTTGGTACCTCAGTTTGCTCTTAATGTGTCTAAGTTCACACAGAACAATCGGGTTTCTCTTTAGTTTTTTCCCAACCACTGTCTAGTTAGAGGTCTAAGTTCAAGAAAAACAATTCTTCTTGAAAGAAAAGATAATGATTTGTATAAATTTCAAGATACAAAGCTTTTACCTTCTATTGTTGGATCTGCACAAATTAGTACTGCTTGTCATCTTACCAATCGCAAAACTATTGTTGATCCTGTTTCCCTAGCTAGTGCTGCTACATATTATTTTTCTAGTGTTATTAAATCTACTATTGTTCTGTTGCATATCTTTTTATTAATACTAATAAATCTAATGGTGTTCCTTTGGATATATGGCACAAACGACTTAGACATTCCTCTTTTGATGTATTAGCTAAAATCCTATCTTTTTGTAATATTCTAACTAATAAAAAGCATCTTGTTGGTTCCTCTTGATGTCATGCTTGTCAACTAGGTAAATCACATAAATTACCTTTTCTTGTTGGTTGGCAAGAAGTTGTTCATGTCGAGTATTCTGCCTTGTTCAGAATGAAACTTGGGATTTGTAGCCTCTACCTCCGTCAAGGAAGCCAGTGGGCTGTAACTGATTGTTTAAAGTGAAAAGAAAGGCACGACTTGTGATTAAGGGTTTCTCTCAAGTGATGGGGAGTGACTTTCGAGAGACCTTCAATATTGTAGTTCGGTCTTCGACCATTCGTACAATTTTGGCTGCAACAATTCTTTGTAACTGGGTTGTGTGACAGATTATTGAAATGTTATCTAAGATAGTAAACGCTGTAAAGAATGCTTTGAATGAAATTGATAATCTGATTTTACAAAGTATAGTTCTTGCTTTATATACATTACACTCGTGCTGCAACCAACTAACTGCCTAACGTTCTAGCCGTTGTTACAACCAATTATAACAACCTGCTAAACAACCTGAGTGCTAACTATCCTCTGCTGCAACCTTCTTGGCATATGCATCACACTCAACATCTTCTATGTTCAATATTCCCCCTACTTTTTCCCTTGTTTTTCTACTAAACACACCTTAACCTGATCACGAAAACATTCAAAAGCACCTTTAGCTAATGGCTTGGTAAATCCATCAGCAATATGATGAGAGGCTGGGACATATTGAACGCGTAGATGCTTGGCAGCCACCTTTTCCCGCACAAAATGAACATCGAGGTCAACATGCTTGGATTGGGCATGGTAAATCGGATTGGCACTCATTGCAACAGCTCCTGAGTTATCACACCAGATTGTTGGTGTTGAAGTCAAGTCTTCACCTAAATCAGCAAGAACGGTATTCACCCAAGTGACCTCTGCAGCTGCATCCGCAAGACTTTTATACTCGGCTTCCATGGTTGACCGAGAGACTGTCTTTTGCTTCCTTGACTGCCAGGACACCAAACATTTGCCAAGGAATACACAATGACCAGACATCGACCGTCTGTCATCAAGATCACCTCCCCAGTCCGCATCCGCAAATGCAGTAATAGACATATTAGAGCCAGCAGTTGAAAACAACAACCCATAGTCCACAGTGCCTGCCAAGTATCGAAGGATTATTTTAACTGCCATAAAATGGGATTCGCGAGGAGTTTGTATGTACTGAGCAACTTTGCTCACACTAAGAGCCACATCAGGTCGAGTATGGCAAATATATAGCAAGGATCCAGCAATGCTGCGAAATTCATATGCATCAACTAACAAGTCACCTTCATCCTTAGAGAGTTTATTAGCTACAACCATAGGTGAAGCAGTCGGATTAGCACGTGTCATCTTCGCTTTGGCCAGTAAATCGAGCAGAAACTTTTTCTGACTTAAAACAATTGAGTTAGCATCACGCTTGACTTTAATACCCAGAAAATAGGATAAGTCTCCAAGGTCTTTGAGCGAAAACTGCTTATTGAGTTCACAAATCACATATTCAATATGACTGAGTGATTCTTCAGTCAGTATGATATCATCAACGTATACAAGGATAAACGTGCGAGTGCCAGCCTGATCGGTAACAAACAAGGAGCTGTCAGCTTTGGACCCTCTACGTGGTGCTTGTCGTAGCCCATAGAGCGCCTTCTGTAGTTTGCAGACAAGAGGCGTGCCATCAGGATTGTACACCTCAAATCCAGGTGGTTGTGTCATAAAAACATCTTCAGTCAGTCCACCGTTGAGAAAAACGTTGTTAACATCGATTTGCCGAAGCGGCCAATTCTTCGAGACAGCCAGTGAAAGGATGATGTTGATCGTAGAGAACCGAACTACAGGGCTAAACATCTCTTGGAAATCTTGTCCTGGTACCTGTGAGTACCCCTTCGCAACTAAAAGTGTTTTGTGCCTTTGAACAGTACCATCAGCATTCTTTTTAACTTTGAAGAGCCACTTACATCCTACAGCCTTCCTTCCTACTGGAGTTGCACTAGAGTCCAGGTACTGTTTTGTTGAAGAGCGTTAAACTCATCAAGGACAGCTGCAGACCATTTCTCATATTGAAAAGCTTCATAGACAGTTTCTGGGATGTTCTCATCAAGGTTGCTAAGGAGAAATTTGGGCTTGAAAATACCAGCCTTACTACGTGTGCACATCGGATGCATATTGGTTGTGGTTATCGATTGTGACACCAGAGTTGGCTCAATTACAGGCTGTTCAGGTACAATTGGCTCAGCTACAGGTTGTTCAGATATAAAAACCGGCTCAGCTTCAGGCTGTTCAGGTGCACGAGACTCATGACATGTTTCTTCATCAGGAGTCAGGGTTGTAGAAGGAGACACCGATGCTTGTGAAGGAGAGGCATGTTGGTTTTCAGTTGATTGTAGACTCGACCCAGTAGGCATGACGAGATCACGAGAAGCAGTGGGGGTCAATGTAATCCCAGGAGAGGTGTTTGCATGTGAAGAAGCCATAGGTACACGTAACCGTCTTGGCTGCAGAATTACATCTAAAGCAGGCAAATTCTTCTTGGCTGAACCACGAGAGAATTGAAATTCTGCAAAAAGAAATGTTAGTTCATCAAACTTAACATTGCGAGATATGTAAACTCGTCTATCCGCTGCCAGGCACTGGTAGCCTTTATGCTGAGGGCTGTAGCCTAGAAAGGTACACTGCTGGGAACGAAACATGAACTTGTGCTTTTGAAACAACCGGAGAAGTGGAAAGCACTTACATCCAAACACCTTCATAAAATTATAATCAGGTTTCCTGTTAAACAATCTTTCAAATGGTGAAGTACCTTGCAATACTCGAGTGGGAAGTCTATTAATAAGATAGACTGCTGTGGTCACAGCATAAGACCATAATTTCAATGGTAACGTAGCCTGAGCAAGAAGAACAAGGGCGAGCTTGATCAAATGTCGATGTTTTCGCTCCACAACCTTATTTTTCTCAGAGGTATGTGGGCATGTTACTCGATGCATAATCCCTTCTTTGGCCAGAAGGGTATTCAGGGGTCTGTACTCACCACCCCAATCGCTTTGAATGGCTTTAATAGAGAGGTTAAATTGTGTAGCCACCATACTCCTAAACAACTGGAACGCAGTTAGAAGTTGAGACTTATCTTTTAGCAAGTAGAGCCAAGAATGGCGAGTGCATGCGTCTACAAAGGCAACGTAATATCGAAAATCGTTTGAAGGAGTAGGCACGGGACCCCACAAATAAGAGAACACAAGTTGAAAGGGTTCAGAATATACAGTCTGCGAGTGTTGAAATGACAGTTTATGGCTTTTCCCAATACAACAAGCCGAGCAAACTTTATTGGTATTAGTTGAAATTTTTACATGTAGCTTATTACAAACATCTTTTAGTGTTTGAATAGAGGGATGCCCTAAGCGTTTGTGCCACAAATCAAGCGCCTCGGAGGTAGTAGCTAAGCTAACACTAGCTTGGTTATTAACCGGATGCCTGCCGTCAGCCAGCTCGAACGAGTAAAGGCCCCCGTTCTTTTTTCCTCGAAGTAGAACATTGCCAGTAATTTCATCTCGAACACAGCAATCGTTGGCATGAAATTCAAGAAAGACTCGATTGTCCCTAGCAAGCTTGGACACCGAAAGTAGATTTTTAGTTATCTCAGGCACATGTAAGATATTGGTTAACTTTAGTGCTTGTGACCGAGAAAAGACTAAAGCGTTACCAACGGTTTCAACATGAAGAGAAGCATCATTGCCAACAAGAAGGTTAACTGGTCCTATATAGTCAGCTGGTTGAGCTAGCTTGGCAACATCTGGCGTCACATGGTGCGTGGCATCTGAATCGACTACCCAATGCTCACGCGAAGAAGAGGCTGCTTTGGCTTGAGGGAGCTCAGTGGCTCTTCCTTCACTGTAGGAGTCATACTGTGTGCTGTCAGTAAAATTAACACTGCTAGAGTTGGCTTTATATTGTTGTGCATCACTGCCATCACCAAGGAAATCACGATCAAATTGGTACCAGTATTATTGAACTAAGTGTCCAGTCTTACCGCATAATTGACACTGCACTCGGGGACGACCACGACCACCTGATCGACCACCCGAGTAAGATTTGCAATTACCTTCTTAGTTGGTTCTTGAACCAGAAATGAACCGATTGGCAGCCTGTGCCACATGTGCACTCATTGGAAGGTTGTCTGTTGAAAACTCAAATCCAACCAATTGAGGTTCAGCATCAATTAACATGTTACTGATAACATCGAGAGTAGGTTTCTCACGCATGGTGGTTATAACCGCCATAAAGGACTGGTATTCACAAGGTAGTCCTTTAAGCACACTTACAATCTGCTCAACTGGTGCAACAGGACTTCCACAAGATTCCAGCGCATCGCACACTTCTTTAACACGTGTGAGATATACACGCATATTGTCATCTCTTTTCTCGAGAGATTGAAGTTTGTATAGCAGATTCATTACTGTTGTGGTGGAGCGATTAGCAAAGAACTGCGTGACCTTGTTCCATACGGTAGCTGCTGTCTCACCACCAACGAATTGAGGTAATAGTTGTGGACTGATGATGGACAGTAACCAGGATGCGAGTGCACTGTCCTGGGCCATGAAGTCTTCAAACGCTTAATTTAGCACAACCTCACCATTCTGATCGACCACAGTCTCTGGTGGTGCCACTATCGAGCCAGTCAACATCCTTTCCAAGTGATGACTTCGAACTGTGAGCAGCACTTGCTGTTTCTACAGCAAGAAGTTCATCTCATCCAAGACGACGTTCACTTTCTTGTTAGTGAACACAAGCGATCGCACCAACGAACCTCCTCCAGATATTGAAGAGACATTCAGACTGTCAAGCGCCATTACCGCAGTCGGAGCTTAGAATTGAAGACCTTTGGTGAAAGATACCATATTGAAATGTTATCTAAGATAGTAAACTGCTGTAAAGAATGCTTTGAATGAAATTGATAATTTGATTTTACAAAGTATAGTTCTTGCTTTATATACATTACACTTATGCTGCAACCAACTAACTGCCTAACGTTCTAGCCGTTGTTACAACCAATTATAACAGCCTGCTAAACAACCTGAGTGCTAACTATCCTCTGTTGCAACCTTCTTGGCATATGCATCACACTCAACATCTTCTATGTTCAATACAGATACACATAAAAAATGTCTTTTTGAATGGTGATCTATCTGAAGTAAATTACATGCGATAACCACCTAGATTCAAGAAAAGAAGTCCCAATGGAGAAATGCTATATTGTCGTCTTAAGAAAGCTCTCTATGAGCTTAGGCTGGCACCAAGGGTTGGTTCGACACCATCAAAACATTTATCACTTGACAGCTAGGGTTTTCTACGTTTAAGGCAGATTCCTCACCGATAACTTGAAGTGATGAGGCTGAGGTTGATACGATTGTCAAACAAAAAAGCTTTGAGTTTCTGCTCAAAGATTTGGGATAGATTGAGTTCTTTCTTAACATGGAAATTCAATAAGATCCACATGAAAATACATAAATGGCTCCATATATATTGGTATAGAAGTTTCTATGCTCGTATTGTATATTACATTCTATGAATCACTCATGCCCTATTAATGATGTTCACGTATACTTTGGTAAGTTGCATTATGAAATGTATCATTCCTATGTATTTGTGATTGAGAGACCCAAATAAGAATACACTTTAGCCAAGAAAAATATTAAGAAAAACATTTAGTATAAAAGCTAAATATAATAATTTAAAAGATATACATACTTATATTTAAATTGATGTTTTCTTGGATGTTATAATAGTAATCATACCAATCGAATTAAGTAGTCACTACAAGAAATAAGATTTGTGATAATTTAATTGTGACATTAAAGAATTTCGTCACAAAAATATGTTATTTGTGTCAAAAATTATTTTTATCACTTTAAAAATGAATAATTGTGACTTATTTTTCATTAGTCACTTTTTAGGCAATAATTGTGACAATTTTAAAACCAACTTATTTTTCGCAGGGAAAATTGTAATAGTGATAATATATTTAATAGTCACTATTATTAAATATAATTGTGACGAAAATATTTTGTCACTAGTCTTTGTTGGTGATTTGTGACGACAACTATTTTTGTCACTATTAAAGTGTGACATATTTTTATTTGGTCACTATAAACTTTGACGATACCATTTAATCTTCAATTATGTTTGTTTATTTTTTTAAAGAATTGATTAGTTTTTATATTTAATTTATGATCTTAATTGAGATATATGTGAATTTTGCTAACATCGATTAGTTATTAGTACTTTATTTTTTTTAATTTAGGACTTCCACGAGTATTATTTTAGGTTTAAATCTTAATATTTATATGTTTATATTTTAAAACCAACCTAATTATTTTTTATATTTTTCTTCCACAAATATATTTTATATGAGAAAGTATAGAAAATTTAATTAAATTATTATAATGATAATTAATATTATAATTAATATATTTTTCATAAAATAAATAAAATTAATCCAAAAATAATTTAACCTAAATATTATTTTTTGTCAAAAAAATATTTATTTCTTAGCACAGTGGTTAAGTGTTGCACTTTTATTTTGAAGGTCCCAGGTTCGATCTTCTTGAAAGTCATGTATTATATTAAATTATTAAAGAATAACATGTTGAATCATCATCAATCAGTTGGTCTAGTGGGATGAGACACTGTATTTGTAACACCCTCAACCCGAATACGACCTAGATCCGAGTCTAAGGTGTCACATTGACTTTTTAAAATATTTACTTGTATAAAATAGTGAGTAATTTAAAAACTTTTATAACATATAACTTATTCAAAAACGTTTACAGAACTATTCAGAGCTTATACAATTCAAATCTTTTAAATACATGCCAATTAGACTTTTATACCATAAAATACATTTAAATCATCTATTTTCTGATCTGAAACTTTGTAAGGAAAAATACTGACCTGACTTGCACCTCAACAATCCATAAGCTTGTAAGAACCTGCGTGTGAAACACTCACACGCTAAGTCTATGACTTAGTGAGGCGAATAAATATATAATGTAAACTCTAACTTGTAATCATGCATGAATAACAATTATTATCATATCATACACATCATATCAAACCATCTCACTCATATGCTTTTCATATAACAATTACATATATATCATCATTTATGTTTTTATCTTGCTCCTATACTATTATACTTCATATCTCTTATTTCTTATTCATATGATCTCTTACATTCATATTCTATAACTTATAGCAAATTCTTATATCATCATATATAAGTCATTTATACTCACTCACATATACATCAACATATATTCATGTAACATATACAATAACCCATATCACACATATATCATATCATTAAATTCATATACATATATCACATACATTGATTTCACAATTATCTCTTTATTAGTCCATGTACACATGTGAGAACTGTAGATATGTGAGTCTATTGAGGTTTTGCACTATGTTGTCACCACAGCTCGTATAATTCCCACTAGGGGCGCGTAGAATTTATCCCGAATGACCACGTAGATATCCCAAAGGACTACATATAACACATATGTTCCGAAAGACCGCGTAGAGCCTCGACTCTTGGCATGCCAACTATACCTCTAGCTCTCCTAACACTTACATGGGCATTCTCTTTTATATCGTTTCACATAACCATATCTCATATGCTCATAGCTTTTATCATATCATTTCTCATATTCATATAATAATATGATTCACTTTCAAGTATCACATATACACATTCATATCACATGTTCTTATAAACTCATAACTTCTTTCACATGTACCTGTAATCAGGTAGCTTCTTTTCACGTAGTTCATGTCACTTTTCATATCATTCATTTATCACATACATAATCTCTATCATATATACATTTCTTCACTTATCTCATGGTTATGTATCATATTACATAATTTAACTTATATCATATTATCATGTGTGCATATATCATGGACACTTAACATGTATCATATAAACATTTATTCACTCATATCATTAACATATGTAACAATCAATAACACATACTTAACATATCAAACATATGTTCATATTAATGAATTCATGCATTCTAATATAGGAAATAGACTTGTCACAAGTCTTATTTCCATTAAACATAATACACTATCTAATGTGCACTTACCTTGGCCTCACTACGTTCCAATACACTTTATTATTTTCCTCTCTTTAGATCGAATCTTAACTTGACAATTGACCCGGACTTGTTCGTGCTCGATATCTATATAATCATACATTGATACATATCAATATCCAATTGATATACACTAATTTATCATTTCTTAGACCAAAAGAAATGTCTATTTCAATTTCCCCTTTAAGTGCATCGATGTATTCTACAATGCATCGATGCATTCTTTAACATGTTCATCAATCGATACACAAATTACCTTCGATGTTTTCATTTTAAAGGGATTCATCGATGCACTCCTTATGCATTGATGCACCAATTGCATTCGATGTTTCTTCTTTAAAGAGTGCATCGAAGCACATTCAATGTGCATCGATACACCTTGCCCGAAATTTGCATTTTAAGCCCGAAAATCCATTTAATTCAACTCAAATGCTTCATATTTCATCCCATTTCATATTCCTAACTTAAGTATACATATTTGCACTCATTTCTACTCAATAATCACTTCTTTAACCTCCATATCCTATTCTCCTTAAGAAATTCAAGAATCATACCCAAATTTTAACATATTACAAATCCAATACTAACACTTCATACATGTTAATTAGATTGATGACAAGTCAAATTCACTCTAAAACCTCATTAAAGAACCCTATTTCAAGATTTCACTTATTTCTCTCTTTTCTTTAATTCCCTCTATTCTCTTCATCTTATTGTTTCAAGATAATTTAAGCTCTTCTTATGCTTAATTATCTCCTAATAATCAAAACTCAACCTTAAATTTCAGCTAATAATCAACAACAAGAAATCTTACCTTTGCTTGAGCTCTCACGTGGAGGAGGAAGAAGAAAGGAGAAGAGTTTTCTAGATAGCTCTCCCCACAAGCTTATCTTAATAAAGAGATAAGATAATTATCTTTAGATAACAAAAACCATTTTGCCCTTAATTTCCTTTAATAATTACTAATAACTTTAAGGAAATATCTCCACATAAATCATTGAACTATTCAACTTTTCTACTTTTATCCCCAAATTTTGAAATTTTAAAATTTAGTCACTAACCCAGTATTGAGGTTGTTACAAATCTCCCATCCTTTTAAGAAAATTCGTCCTCGAATTTTCATTGTACATACCAATAAAAACATATCTTTTAATGTTCTTATGTTGCTTTCACAACTTTATCCCATCTTTATAACTTTAATAATCAGTTTTACTTATACATAACCTTATTATTCACCATCTCTTGCACTTATATTTTTCTTCCTCAAAGCCCTCTTTAAAACTTGTAAATACTCTTCTATTTGTCTTCATCATATCTATATAATCCAAATACAAAACCATATTCAAATCCATATCATACTTAATTAACTCACTTTATTTTTGCTTCCAATCTTTTTAATTCTATCACCTTTACTCTTACGGCTAGTCAATAACAACTATTCAATCTAGAGCACAAGCTCTAATTAACCAATCATATACATCCAACCTTTCATCATTTCTTAATTCTTATCTTTACTTTAAGGCACATGACCTTTTCATATTACTTTATACTTCTCTTTCAATTCTTACTTTCCTTCAAACATAAGAATCGTTATTTCCTTCACTATATCACATTCATATGATCAACATATTTTTCATTGTGTAATCTTGTTAGCCAACGCTAACTCTTTCTTCTAGAGTACAAACCCTTATTATTTTCACACTCTTGCTTATACAAAATACTACCCCTTGGTTTCATATCCATAACTCTGATTTCATTCATCTTATAAACGTATCACTGATGCACTTATTCTTGAATCCTTTTTCAAATTCTAACCACATCTCTTGATCTTTTAACGTTCTTATGGTGACATTTGTTCACCATATTCTATATTATCCACGTAATAACGAACTTCTCAATTTAATTTCTCCACTTTGGAGAAATAAACACCTTCTAGCATTATCTTAGTATCATTTATCCAAAGGTCTGTAACAACAGAACCTTCCTCAAATTCACCCTTGAGATCGGGTGCTCATAACTCTTTTAACTATTTCGATACAGTCATTCTATGAGTTAACGAAGTATATAATTGAAAACACATTGGAACACCTTTCCACATCATGATTCATTCTCTAATCATATACATGAATTCCCTGAGGTTTTCGCTCTTCTTCCTCCCTGGCCAGGGTAGGTGAATGTTATTACCTTTAGGTCTATCACCTTGTGCTTCACTTTGGAACCTCTCATAGATTCATGTGCTCATATCATTTCTTCTATCACATATCACGTGTGCATATGATCATCCAATTCATATCATATAACATATGTCATTTGCATATGTTCACATATCTTCTATCATATCATATAAACATATATATATATCATAAATCATTCTCAAGTATTCACTTATCTTATATAACATAACAATTTAACTTATTAACAAGACATCACACTCCTTACCCTATCAGATCAGAAAATTTTCCACTTTGTGTTGGCATGTGTTCTTTTTAAAACATTTTTTGACTTCGTTTTTAGCCTAGAATCGGCTAAACCGTAGCTCTGAAACCATTAAATGTAACACCCCCAACCCAAATCCGACCTGGATCCGAGTCTAAGGTGTCACATTGACTTTTTAAAACATTTACTTGTATAAAATAGTGAGTAATTTAAAAACTTTTATAACATATAACTTATTCAAAACGTTTACAGAACTATTCAGAGCTTATACAATTCAAATCTTTTAAATAAACGCCAATTAGACTTTTATACCATAAAATACATTTAAATCATCTATTTTCTGATCTGAAACTTTGTAAGGAAAAATGTTGACCTGACTTGCACCTCAACAATCCATAAGCTTATAAGAACCTGCGTGTGAAACACTCACACGCTAAGTCTAAGACTTAGTGAGGCGAAGAAATATATAATGTAAACTCTAACTTGTAATCATGCAGGAACAACTATTATTATCATATCATACACATCATATCAAATCATCTCACTCATATGCTTTTCATATAACAATTACATGCATATCATCATTTATGTTTTTATCTTGCTCCTATACTATTATACTTCATATATCTTATTTCTTATTCATATTCTATAACTTATAACAAATTCTTATATCATCATATATAAGTCATTTATACTCACTCACATATACATCAACATATATTCATGTAACAGATACAATAACCCATATCACACATATATCATATCATGAAATTTATATACATATATCACATACATTGATTTCACAATTATTTTTTATTAGCCCATGTACACATGTGAGAACTGTAGATATGTTAGTCTATTGAGGTTGTGCAGTATGTTGTCACCACAGCTTGTATAATTCCCACTAGGGGCGCGTAGAATTTGTCCGGAATAACCACGTAGATGTCCCAAAAGACTACATATAACACACATGTCTCGAAGGACCGCGTAGACCCTCGACTCTTGGCATGCCAACTATACCTCTAGCTCTCCTAACACTTACATGGGCATTCTCTTTTATATCGTTTCACATAACCATATCTCATATGCTCATAGCTTTTATCATATCATTTCTCATATTCATATAATAATATGATTCACTTTCAAGTATCACATATACACATTCATATCACATGTTCTTATAAACTCATAACTTCTTTCACATGTACCTGTAATCAGGTAGCTTCTTTTTACGTAGTTCATGTCACTTTTCATATCATTCATTTATCACATACATAATCTCTATCATATAAACAATTCTTCACTTATCTCATAGTTATGTATCATATTACATAATTTAACTTATATCATATTATCATGTGTGCATATATCATGGACACTTAACATGTATCATATAAACATTTATTCACTCATATCATTAACATATGTAACAATCAATAACACACATAACATATCAAACATATGCTCATATTAATGAATTCATGCATTCTACTATAGGAAATAGACTTGTCACAAGTCTTATTTCCATTAAACATAATACACTATCTAATGTGCACTCACCTTGACCTCACTACGTTCCAATACACTTTATGATTTTCCTCTCTTTCGATCGAATCTTAACTTGACAATCGACCCGGACTTGTTCATGCTCGATATCTATATAATCATACATTGATACATATCAGTATCCAATTTATATACACTAATTTATCATTTCTTAGACCAAAAGAAATGTCTATTTCAATTTCCCCTTTAAGTGCATCGATGCATTCTACAGTGCATCGATGCATTCTTTAACATGTGTATCGATCGATACACAAATTACCTTCGATGTTTTCATTTTAAAGGGATGCATCGATGCACTCCTTATGCATTGATGCACCAATTGCATTCGATGTTTCTTCTTTAAAGAGTGCATCGGTGCACATTCAATATGCATCGATACACCTTGCCCAGAATTTGCATTTTAAGCCCGAAAATCCTTTTAATTCAACTCAAATGCTTCATATTTCATCCCCTTTCATATTCCTAACTTACATATACATATTTTCACTCATTTCTACTCAATAATCACTTCTTTAACCTCCATATCCTATTCTCCTTAAGAAATTCAAGAATCATACCCAAATTTTAACATGTTACAAATCCAAGTCTAACACTTCATACATGTTAATTAGATTGATGACAAGTCAAATTCACTCTAAAACCTCATTAAAGAACCCTCTTTCAAGATTTCACTTATTCCTCTCTTTTCTTTAATTCCCTATATTCTCTTTATCTTATTGTTTCAAGATAATTTAAGCTCTTCTTATGCTTAATTATCACCTAATAATCAAAACTCAACCTTAAATTTCAGCTAATAATCAACAACAAGAAATCTTACCTTTGCTTGAGCTCTTACGTGGAGGAGGAAGAAGAAGTGAAAAGAGTTTTCTAGATAACTCTCCCCACAAGCTTATCTCTTAATAAAGATATAAGATAATTATCTTTAGATAACAAAGACCATTTTTCCCTTAATTTCCTTTAATAATTACTAATAACTTTCAGGAAATATCTCTACATAAATCATTGAACTATTCAACTTTTCTACTTTTATCCCCAAATTCTGAAATTTTACAATTTAGTCACTAACTCGGTATTGAGGATGTTACAGCATCCTTTAATCAAATTGGATTGGTGGTCACTCTCGCCTATGTAGTACTTAATTCGATTAGTATTTTGATAAATATACTATAATTGAGTTAAAAATAAATATTTTAAATTTAATTATGTAATTGTGATAAAATATTTATCATTAATAAGGATAATAATAGTGTCTAAAATTTTGTTATTATTAATACTTTTTTTGTCAAAAAATAGTCAAAAAAACCAAAAGTAATTGTGACAAAATTCAATAAATAGTCACTAATATAATAGAGACGAAGTTATTAGTGACGACTCAAAAATTTTGTCACTATGATATTGAGTGACTGAATTTGATACTTTTAGTGATCATTCTTAGTATCACTAAAAATGCAATTTCTTGTAGAGTGATCGTTATTGTTTCTGATTTTTTAATATAAGTCACTAGTTTCATTAAAAAATACTTAAATTATAATGAATGTTTACTGTTATAATCATAAACAAAACATGTAATTAGGGTATTTTCCTATAGCCATTAATACAAGAAACAAGCCACTTGAGATCATACCAGAATCATATAAGGAAAATGTTAAAAACTCAACCAAATACTCAAATAAAGGTAGATATGAATAGATCTTACAACATCGGTAAATAAATCACAAAAGGAGATAAAAACTATTGAAAGACAATCGAAAAACCACATATCAGAGCCGAACGACGTGAGAAAACTATCCACGAATGCAACCGCGTATCTTAATCTAATACGAGAGTCCAAAGTAAGGAAGATCATTAGAATAATAAATAAGTGGCGTCTTGATCAGTCGAGGTGTTGTTAAATCCAACCCTTAAAAAAGATAAAAACGAAAAGAACGACCGAGAATATGTGAAAAGACAGAAGAAAAATGTGTCATATAGGCAAAGAAACACATGTCATAAAGACATATTTATTAAAAACTAAAAAAACAAAAGAGAAACAAATAAAATAAGTAAAAAAAACAAGAAGTATCAATGGTTGACAATCAACACTAAGGTTAGTGTCACCGTCGGCCAAATAAAAATAAAAGTGGATGAGCAGAGCAGAGCAGAGGAAAAAGAACCTAAAAGAAAAACCTTAAAGACAAGTGTTGATTGTTAGTCAACTAACCTATTATTTATGATCTTATTTGAGATAAAGTTTTGTAATTTTATAACTAAAAGTAAATTGATTAATGTATACTATTTATAATGCTCTCGATTGAATTGATGTTATTGATTAATTAAGGTAAAAGGGTATGTAAGACACTAGTAGTTAAAAAACAAAAACAAAAACAAATATGGTCTTTGTCATTTTTTTGCACCCAATGTGACCTTTTGATTAATGGTTTTCATCATTTACCATTAAGGTGCTGACGTGACACTTCACGGTGGCAGGTGACATGGTTGGTGATGTTGTAGATAGGCTAAATTGATTTTTTTGGTCAAGTTTGAGAGTCAAATTTATTTTTTTCTAAAAGATCATGAGTTTATTTAATTTATTTCAGAAAAAATTTTAAATTTTAAATTTAAACTATAAAAATATAGAAAATAAATATATAAATATTAAAAATAAAAATGAATTACTAAAAAAAATTAAAACATATATATTAACTAGAGTGATTGAAAATGTTATTGCTAAATGATTCATTCAATTTAGAGACAAAATCTCATGTGAATTTTATTTTATTTAACAATATAACCATATTGTTATGTCCGTGCATGTTAATTTTAATGTCATTTTTATTTTATTTTTTCATTTTATAGAGACAAATTTTGTATTCCTTGAAAAATAAAAAAATATAAAAAAAAGGTATGTGAGACCCTCACCATATTATAATCACTAAAATGTTTTTAATTGTATAACTATTTTTTAATATTTTTTAATTATACATTTTATGATAATTTTTACATAAATTTTAATTTTAATTTTAATTTTAATTCTAATTTTTAAATTTTAATTTTTATAAGACTTTATAATCTTTATTTTATTTTATTTATAAAAATTTAGTGAAATCAAATTACAAAGACATTTAGAGTTTAAGATGAGTTGAGGTAAATATATAAAATAAAATTTGTATAGGATGATCGAGTTCAAGTTTATATAAATAAAATTCAGGTTGAACTCGAGGTAAAAAATAATGATATATTTTAAATTTTTAGTAATTTAATATATATTTTTATATTTAATTTTTAAACATTTTTATATTTTAAATTAGAAATATTTTAATTTTTCTATAAAATCAAATAAGCCCCTGAAATTTCAGAAAAAAATCAATTTAACCCTTGAACTAGACAAAAAAAATCAATTTAGTTCATCAACAACATTACCCACCACTGTCATTACCTTGACGATCAACGATAGAAACCGTTGAACGAATGGTCACATTGGGTAAAAAAATGACGAGGACCACATTATTTTTTTTCAAAAAGTATGAGGGACTCACATACCCTTTTACCATTAAGTAAATATCAAAGTAGTTAAGAAATTATCAAAATATCTTTCTAAATAACAATTAATAGTATTATAATAGTATTTTTATACTCACATTTTTTATATAATTTTAAATTAAATGACTATAAACTACACAATTAAAGATCAAAATCGTATTTTAAAAAGTATATACAAATCCTTTATTATTCCTACTATGATTATTTTTCAATAAAATTTTAAAGTACATCTTTTATATAAGGCTAAATATAAAAATGTGAACAAACTATACATCTTTTCTATTTAAGTGCCTAAATTTTTTTAGATCAATTTAGGTATTTAATGCTATAAACGTTACCATATCAAATGTCTCGATCATAACAAATGTTAAAAAAGTTCATTAAGTGACACATGTCACTTTCAAGTAATTTTGAGAAATTAATTTTTTAAAATAAATAAAAATATTATTATATTTAGAAACCTTAATTACTCTAAAATTACAAAAATAACCCTAAATCATTAAAAATCCCTCAAATCTTTAACTCTTACCTTACCATATCCATTACCAACCATGACCACTGACGCTACTCTTATCATCTCCCTTGTCGGTCGTCGTCGCACTTGTTGTCGGGTCACCTAGGTGTCATGATTTTTCAAAGTTTGGTATATCAGGTTCATCAAGGACGTTGAGTTCATCTTGTCATCGGGTGGAGATTCTAGAGGAGGTTCAATCAATGGC
Source organism: Hibiscus syriacus (assembly GCF_006381635.1). Classification (NCBI taxonomy): domain Eukaryota; kingdom Viridiplantae; phylum Streptophyta; class Magnoliopsida; order Malvales; family Malvaceae; genus Hibiscus; species Hibiscus syriacus. The sequence continues at coordinate 1,410,871 of NW_024063196.1, forward strand.
AATGATGACAAATGGCAGCAATAGTGTTGAAAACATTTTTGATATTTCGATATAACAAATTAAGTTAAATGAATTTTAAGATTTTACAAATGATTTTACAATTTTATATTCGATTCAATTAACCGAATATCAAATTATTACTTCAAGTTTTTCAAGATCAATTTTAAACCTTACTAAATGTGTAAAATTGTGATTTGTACTTAAACTATTTTTAAAACAATTTTCACAAAGTATTTTGAACCAAAATCAAAGCCTAAATTCAATTATTTGAGGTGATGCACCGATGCATCAACCATGCATCGATGCATTAGTGAATTAATTGAAACATCGAATGCATTCCATGCACCGATGCATTCTCCATGCATCGATGCACTCTGAATATTTTCAAAACATCGAATGCATTTGATGCATCGATGCACAAGCCATGCATCGATGCACTCAGGCTATTTTCAAACATCGAATGCATTTGATGCATCGATGCACACTTGGTGCACCGATGCATCAAGTGTTCCAACGGTCAAAATATTTGAATTTTACACTGATGCACCGATGCATCCTCCATCATGCATCGATGCATGAGACACTCCACCTAGAAAAATTAATTGTTTTCACACAATAACGGCTCTATTGACTCCACTAATTATCACCAACGTTCAGAATTGATTCAAGGAGTATTTAAACAAGTTTAGAAGCCATTGATCAACAACAAGAAATCATAGAGAAACAAGAGAGAAAGCATCAAACACCAAGTTTGTACAAATCAAGCCAATTTTCCTTTCAATATTCATTTTGCTTTCAAGAACACCATTTGTGCTCATTTGTAATTATCTTTGAGTGTTCTTTTCTTGTTATAGAATTGTGCAAACATCTTACCTTGTGAGGTTTTATTGTAAGTTTGCAAATTTGTAATCTTCTTTTTGGGAAAAAGAGTGTTCTCAAGAATTGGGGTATATTCTTGAGGTTGTTGTAAGGTTATCTCTTTGGCCTCAAAAGAAAGAACAAATTAGTGAATTTATTGGAAAATCCTTAGTGTAGATAGCTAAGGTAGTGGACGTAGACTTTGTTTGAGAAAGTCGAACCACTCTAAATCGCTGTGCAAATCTTTTCAATTTTCTGCAAAAGCTTCCACCGAATTTTTAATTGCCAATTCACCCCCCCTCTTGGCTAATTCCGTCGATCGATTAACTCAACAATTGGTATCAGAGCCTCACTCATTTGAAGGTTTAATCACCTCTTGAGTAGATCCGGGAAGAGTTAAATCGATAAAGATGGCGTCCACTTCCGGTTCATTCTCCATGGAAGAATCCAGACCAATTGGCGTGCCTCCACACTTCAATGGAACAAATTATCGTCATTGGAAGAGGTTCATGATGATGTTTATTCAAGCACATGATATAGAAGCTTGGATGATAATCGAGAACGGATATTCTTTTCCTACGAAGAAGTGTAGTAATCAAGAACGAAAGGAAGCTCAACAAAACACAAAGGCTATGCATATGTTGTGTTGTGCAATTGATCCTAATGTATATAAAGGAGTTTCTTCTTGTTCAAGTGCCAAGGAAATGTGGGATAAGCTTGAGGAGATCTATGGAGACAAGGAAAAAGAAGAACCAATAAAAGTGATGTCTCTATTAGCTCTCACAGAGCCAAAGGTATCTTCTAACTCAAATAGATTAAATTCAAAATCTTTTAGTGAGTTACAAGATGCTTATGATGAATTATTTTCGGAGTTTGAGACCATGAACTCCAAATACAATAAATTGATTTCTAAATTTATTACTAAAAATGATCTTATTTTGAAAGCTAAAAAGGACTTGGAAAATAAAAATGAAATGTTGAAAAAGGAGTTAGAGCTTTCAAAAATAAAATCGGAAAACTTTGAAAAAGAAATTTTCAAATTAAACAAACTTCTTCTAGAAACTAAAATGGATTTTGAAAAACAAAATGAAATTTCGAAGAAGAATTTAGAGCTTTCAAAGATAAAGTTTGAAAGTATGGAAAAGGAAATTTTCGATTTAGAAGTTAAGCTTGAATGTTTAACAAAAGAAAAAGAGATCATTTTAAATAATTCATCTAGTTCAATAATGACAATATGCTCACATTGTCATTATCATGGTCATAAGGAACATACTTGTCCTTTAAATAAAGGAAAACGATTTAAAATTAGACAAGTATGGGTTCCAAAAGGAACAAGAGGCATTGAAACTAATGTTCAAGGATCCAAAGCAATTTGGATACCAAAATACACTTAAATGTCTCTTGTAGATGTGTGGGAGCAATGGTGATGAAGATGATGATATTCAAGATGCTCTAGCCACACATGAAAAAGGAATGGGTAACCTCTAAACTTAATGTTATTATTTTATTTGGTTGCTCATTTAGTTTGTGCATACATGAGGTTTTAAATATTGAATAATTTTTGATTTTGCATAATTGTTTTATTCTCATGTATGTTGAATATATGGTTATGATGAACATTTTAAAGTTATATTTATTTTTTTAGAATTTTAGTTCATCATAATAAAACTTGGTCAAAATTTTAACGTAATTGATATTCATTTTAAACCATTGATATCAATTTTCAAACAATTTGATTTTTGACCTTAAATTTTGTTCTAATGTTTATGCAAGTAATTCAAAGTTTTAATGATATCTCTCTAAATCGATATCAATCTTTAATGCATAACATCTTTGTAAAACTTTATGCATATGCTCTTAATTTTGATAATCAACATTGCATAATGTTTTTATATGTGAATGGATTAAAGCATAATCTATTGAGTATTAGTCAATTATGCGATAAGGGATTCAATGTCTTGTTTGAAATTAATGGTTGTAAAGTCATTGACATTGCATCTAATTGGATTATGCTTGTTGGTCATAAAATAGGAAACATTTACATGGTGCATTTAGACTCTATTGATATGACTAATTTATGCCTAGTTGCTAAGAATGAGCATGATAGTTGGTTATGGCATAGGAGACTAGGACATGCTAGTATGAGTGTTTTGCAACGGTTAATTCAAGGAGACCTAGTAAGAGGGTTGCCTAAGCTTAAATTTGATAATGATAAAATCTGTGATGCTTGTGCTAAAGGAAAACAAAAGCGAGTTTCTTTTAAATCTATTAATGATGTATCAACTAGTAGAGTATTACAATTGATCCATTTAGATCTTTTTTGGGCCAACTAGAACTACTAGCTTGGGTGGAAAACAATATGCATTTGTCTTGGTAGATGACTATTCTAGATATACTTGGGTTCTATTTTTAAGTACTAAAGATGAAGCATTAGAACATTTCATCACATTTTCAAAAATAATCCAAAACGAAAATGGTTACTCTATCACTAGTGTTAGAAGTGATCATGGTACTGAATTTGAAAGTCTTGGATTTATTGAGTTTTGTAATTCTAATGGTATTAGCCATAATGTTTCAGCACCTAGAACCCCTCAACAAAATGGAGTTGTTGAGAGAAAAAATCGAACTTTAGAAGAAATGGCTAGAACCATGCTTTGTGAAAATAATTTGCCAAAATATTTTTGGGCGGAAGCCACAAATACCGCTTGTTATGTTGTAAATCGAGTAATGATTAGTCCAATTATAAAGAAAACTCCATATGAAATTTTCAAAAATAAAAAGCCTAACATTAGCTATTTTCATCCTTTTGGATGTAAATGTTTTGTTTTAAACAACGGTAAAGAAAACCTTGGCAAATTTGATGCTAAAAGTGATGAAGGAATTTTTCTGGGTTATTCCTTAAATTCTAAAGCCTATCGTGTATTTAATAAAAGAACTTTAGTTGTAGAAGAGTCTATACATGTTGATTTCGATGATAATCCCCTTCCGAGGAATGATTCTTGTGTGAATGATGATGTAGGTGTTATAAATACAAATGATGTTAGACATGACGTTAGAGAACCATCATCAAAGGAAGAAACGAAAAATGAGGAAACTCATGATCCTCTTGATTGAAGAAAGGGAAGTATCTTATCCAAGAGAGTACAACTATGTCAAGGATGGTGAAATTATAGGTGATCCATCAAAAGGGGTAACAACTCGATATTCTCTTAGAAATATTTGTAATTATGTTGCATTTATCTCATGCATAGAGCCTAAGAATATTAAAGAAGCATTAAATGATGAACATTGGATTATGGCTATGCAAGAAGAGTTAAATCAATTTGAGAGAAGTAAAGTATGGACATTAGTTGAAAGGCCTAGTAATAAATCTACTGTAGGTACTAGATGGGTATTTAGGAATAATCTTGATGAGAGTGGTAATATAGTGAGAAACAAGGCTAGACTTGTTGCTCAAGGGTATACTCAAGAAGAGGTCATAGACTATGATGAAACATACGCTCCCGTAGCTAGGATGGAAGCAATTAGAATGTTATTAGCATTTGCATATTTTCATGAATTTAAATTATATCAAATGGATGTTAAAAGTGCATTTTTAAATGGTTTTATAAAAGAAGAAGTGTATGTGGAACAACCTCCAGGTTTTGAAGATTCAAAATTTCCAGATCATGTTCTTAAATTGACAAAAGCTCTTTATGGTTTAAAACAAGCTCCTAGAGCTTGGTATGAAAGATTGTTAAATTTTTTAATTGAAAAAGAATTTTCAAAAGGAAAGGTTGACACTACATTGTTTTTAAAGCATAAAGGTAAAGATTTATTAGTAGTTCAAATTTATGTTGATGATATAATATTTGGTTCTACTAATGATGTTCTTTGCCAAGAATTTTCTAAGCTAATGCAAAGTGAGTTTGAGATGAGCATGATGGGGGAGCTCTCATTTTTCTTGGGACTCCAAATCAAGAAAAGAAAAGATGGCATCTTCATTAATCAAGCTAAGTACGTCAAAGATATGCTCAAGAAGTTTGGACTAGAAAATGGGAAACCTCATGACACTCCAATGAGCTCTTTTACAAAGCTTGACTTAGATGAAGGAGGTAAATGTGTGGATGTTAAATTATATAGATCCATGATTGGCTCATTGCTTTATCTAACCACAAGTAGACCGGATATTATGTTTAGTGTTTGCTTGTGTGCTAGGTTTCAATCATGTCCTAAGGAATCACATTTACTAGCTGTTAAGAGAATCTTTAGATACCTTAAGGACACTCCTAGTTTAGGACTTTGGTATCCTAGAGACTCTAGCTTTAGCTTGCATGCCTTTTCTGATGCGGATTATGGAGGATGCAAATTAGATAGGAAAAGCACCTCCGGTACTTGCCAATTCCTTGGAAATATACTGATTTCTTGGTTTTCAAAGAAACAAAATTGTGTTGCATTATCTACCACTGAAGCGGAATACATTTCAGCCGGTAGTTGTTGTGCACAAGTTTTATGGATGAAACAACAACTTTTTGATTATGAAATTGAAGTAGGTACCATTCCTATCAAGTGTGACAATACTAGTGCTATTTGTCTCACTAAAAATCCCATCTAACAACTCTAGAACTAAGCACATTGAAATAAGACATCACTTCATTAGAGGCCATGTCACTAAGGAAGATGTAGTTCTAGAATATGTTGATACTTTGCATCAATTAGCGGATATCTTTACAAAACCCTTAGACAAGGAAAGGTTTTGGACACTTAGAAGAGAATTAGGTTTAACTGGCCTATCTTCACTTAGTGTTTAAAATAATTTAGCACTTTTAATAAATACTGAAAAATGCTTATAATAATAATTTTTGATTGCATTCTTGCTATTAGTTAGGGGGAGTTTATGATTCTTAGTGAAAATTAATTTTATGTTCAAATAATGTTTAAAGATTAATTTAATTGATTGAACATAATTAATTTTTGATATATGAGTTGCCAACACCACTAGAGCCTATTTATTTAGCATTTTAAGTGTTTAAAATGGATTTTTGACATTTTTGTGCTTTATGCACCGATGCATTTAACAATGCATCGATGTGTCCCTTTGAATATGCATCAATGCATAAGACCATGCACCGATGCATCAGTCGGGTTTTAGGTTTAAAATCCTCATCTTCTTCATTTTTCTTAAACCCTAAACACTAAAACATACAGCCATTCAACCCCTCTCTCTCCAAAATCTCTATTTTTGCTCATAATCTTTGGGAAAACATCGAATTCTTCAAGATTTTCATCCTACAAACCTGCTACACTCATTAAATCGCGCAAAACATCTCATTCCCCTCAATCCGAATTTTTCAAGGTATTTTCACAAAAACTCTATTTCATTAAAATTTTGAACTTAGGACTAGTTTAGATTAGTTCTAGTTTGAAATAATTATCGGGCATTGGCCATATGATGATTCTAAACTAGTTTCTACAATGAATTTCATAAAAAACGCATAATCTTTCAAAATTGTTTTTGAAATTTCGAATTAAAAAAAAAATCGAAAATTACTGATTCAATTGTGTTGTTTTCATGAAAACTATGCGTATTATGACATTAATTTTAAATAGTTTTCAACACTTTGCCCATTAGGACTTTGTTAGAGAACCTTGAATTATTGAGGACTCATTTGAGTTTTGGGATTAATTGTTATGCATACATGTGTTTTAAAATTGCAGGTGATATTTCTTTTCCGATTTCCCTAACCATGTCTAATCCCAAACGCCCTAGTTCATCCTCGAGTCGGTCTCACCAAAACCGTCCTCCCGCTCCTAGACCTCAAAATCCATCCAATATTCCTTCATCCCTCATTAGTACTTGTTTTAACATGCCTGAAAACCGTAGGGATAAATTGTACTCTAGGTACATGAACTCCTTCCAATCCTATCGTATTAGGGAAGAGCGTATTCCTTCTCTACAAGCTATGATAAAACTTGAATTTGAATACCTCTCAATTCTTCGCCGATGGAAGTTTGATAAACTCTTTTCTCTTCAACCCATCGTCTTTCACCAACTTGTCCGCATCTTTTATTCCAATGCGGTTTGTATTCAGAACACAACTCAGTGCGGTACTATAGCGATTAGATCCTATCTTTTAGGACAATATATCACTATTACTTCTGAATCTATCGCATCTCATTTTGGTTTAGATGACGAGTGTTTATTTAATGAGAAGGAAGATGTGGAATATCCATATCTCCCTAATGCTAGTGTCAGTACCTTTAGGTCTCACCACGATCGATTTCTTCACTTAATGATCTCTTGGTGGTTTAGACCATCCGCAGGCCGGTACTCCACACTACGTACTATAGACTTATGGTGGATGCACTGTATAAAGAACAAAAAGAAAATCAATTTTCCACATATTGTCTTTAGCGCGCTTGTCGATATCATAAACATCATTCCCTCAAAGCATGTAGAAACCCTACCTTATGGTTGTCTACTAAGCAATTTGTTTATCAAACTCGTCCTAGATGTCTCCCTTGACAATCCTATCCCGCTCCAAAACCCAATCAATATCACATCCTTAAAGAAATCGGATTGGAAATTGGATGAGAACACCGGACTATGGTCTTTTCGACCCGGTAAGCAAACCCCGGGAGCTAGTTCTTCACGAGCTGCTCCTAGTTCTTCTCGTGCTCCTCCTCCTCCTCCAGCTCCTGACGCTGATGATGATCCAGAGCTTCAAAGGCTTATGAGAGATATTGACGAGGAAGTACCAGCTCGGCAAGATGATCAAACGCCACCTTATTTCCGATCTTTTCTAGAGTCGTTTGATCTACGTTTTGCCTCCATTGAGTCTACAATTTCTGAGTTTTAGAGGGAGATGCGTGATCGTATGGATGCTCTGACTCTTGAAGTTCGAGCTCATTATCCTCCTCCTCCCGATCCTCCGATGGAGTAGACTTGCTTGTCATGTTTTCTTGTTTTTAAAACTTGGATTGATTTTGATTTTTGTGCTTTGTTTGGTACTTTGAACTTGATTAGTTGTTGGATGTTTGTTTGAGGATGCTTGAACTTATTATATATATTTAGTTTGACATTTTAACGCTTTCTGTTTATTAATTTTGCATCATTAGAAATTTATGACCAAATTATGCCATTTCACATTTTATTATGAATATTGTTTATGAAAACTAATGGCTAATCTCTCTTTTGATTGTGATCTTAGCAGCCTATTATTAATAAATCAATTGGCTAATGTTTTTCAAAATTCTTGTTTAAAACGTTTTTATAGAGTCTTTTTGATTTAACAAAAAGGGGGAGAAAATTTAAGATGTGCTATAGTAAGGGGGAGTAAGTTTTTCAAAATCGATTTCAAAAATAATTTCTTAAACAAATCTTAAAATTACTCAAATGTTTTGTTATATCAAAAAGGGGGAGATTGTTGAAAACATTTTTGATATTTCGATATAACAAATTAAGTTAAATGAATTTTAAGATTTTACAATTTTATATTCGATTCAATTAACCGAATATCAAATTATTACTCCAAGTTTTTCAAGATCAATTTTAAACCTTACTAAATGTGTAAAATTGTGATTTGTACTTAAACTATTTTTAAAACAATTTTCACAAAGTATTTTGAACCAAAATCAAAGCCTAAATTCAATTATTTGAGGTGATGCACCGATGCATCAACCATGCATCGATGCATTAGTGAATTAATTGAAACATCGAATGCATTCCATGCACCGATGCATTCTCCATGCATCGATGCACTCTAAATATTTTCAAAACATCGAATGCATTTGATGCATCGATGCACAAGCCATGCATCGATGCACTCAGGCTATTTTCAAACATCGAATGCATTTCATGCATCGATGCACACTTGGTGCACCGATGCATCAAGTGTTCCAACGGTCAAAATATTTGAATTTTACACTGATGCACCGATGCATCCTCCATCATGCATCGATGCATGATACGCTCCACCTAGAAAAATTAATTGTTTTCACACAATAACGGCTCTATTGACTCCACTAATTATCACCAACGTTCAGAATTGATTCAAGGAGTATTTAAACAAGTTTAGAAGCCATTGATCAACAACAAGAAATCATAGAGAAACAAGAGAGAAAGCATCAAACACCAAGTTTGTGCAAATCAAGCCAATTTTCCTTTCAATATTCATTTTGCTTTCAAGAACACCATTTGTGCTCATTTGTAATTATCTTTGAGTGTTCTTTTCTTGTTCTAGAATTGTGCAAACATCTTACCTTGTGAGGTTTTCTTGTAAGTTTGCAAATTTGTAATCTTCTTTTTGGGAAAAAGAGTGTTCTCAAGAATTGGGGTATATTCTTGAGGTTGTTGTAAGGTTATCTCTTTGGCCTCTAAAGAAAGAACAAATTAGTGAATTTGTTGGAAAATCCTTAGTGTGGATAGCTAAGGTAGTGGACGTAGACTTTGTTTGAGAAAGTCGAACCACTCTAAATCGTTGTGCAAATCTTTTCAATTTTCTGCAAAAGCTTCCACCGAATTTTTAATTGCCAATTCACCCCCCTCTTGGCTAATTCCGTCGATCGATTAACTCAACAAATAGGCGTGAGCATACGATTGAAATTAGGATTTTTAAAGTTTTGAGATTTTTTTTACGATTAGAGAAAATTTTGGACTTTTTTAATATAAATATATTTTTTTGTTTTAAATAAAAACATTAAAATTATATAAATGCAACATGTGTCACTTAATGAAAATTTTTAACGTCGTTACGGCCGAGAAACTTAAAATAGTAACACTTATAACGTTAAACACCTAAATTAACAAAACAAAACAAAAGTCCAGGAACCTAAATGGGAAAAGATGTATAGTTTGGGCATTTTTTTTTTGTATTAAGCCTTTATATAATATGTCTTCTTTTATCAACAACCAATTGGTCTACTAGGATGAGACACTAGATTTCTTAAGCAAAATAAGAGGTTCGAATCTTGACAATTGTGAATGAAATAAACTAAATTAGGAGGTTTGCCCTCATTATGAGTCTTTACAAAACCTAATCTAGATCAATTAGTCAATAAATTGGACATAAATAGTTAACTAAAAGAAAATAATAAAAATAAAACTTTCGAATTGTCAAAAAAAATTAATGTAAATTATAATAAATATCAATTAATTATTAATAAGACTATAAATATATCACTTAATTTTAAAAGTTATAAGTGAATCATTAAATTAATCAATTGTTATATACCATTGGAAGTTAATGTTATATTATTTTTAATATAGAATTTTTTATTCATAAAAATATTAGATTTTAGAGAATTACAATAAAGTCAATTAATTATTTGATTATAATAATCAAATCACATGTCACTGTATCAACTATCATATATAATAACCGATGAACCTCAAATATCACTATAAGATTCACCTTAATCTTCGTGTAATTCAATTGATTAGATTCCTAAAATTAACTTTCAAACTTCTTAAACCTTAATCAATTTCGTTTACTATCATATGACTGTATCGAGATACATTCTTCATCTCACTAATGATAATCTCTCACAGATTATATTATCAAATAGAAGCCTAAAACCCAAAACCGACTTTCTTTTTCAATTAATTGAGTGATTCTTTTGTTATTTTTTTAAAATTAAAATGACCTACTTTTAATCTTACTAATAAATGGATGAATAATTTGTATTCTTATTAATAATTGAACGACAGGAAGTGTAATTTACCGAATTAAAAAATCATTGAAAAATAGTTCCTAACAACACTTTCTAACACATGATTAATTAAGTGAATGTTTTGTAGTTTTATAAAATTAAAGGACTCATTTATAATTTTAGTAATTAATTGGGCCACCTATGATGTAATTTAACCTTAACATTGAATAACGTTCTTACACAACATTGTCTTTGTTTAGCTAATAATAACTGTCGGTGTTTTTCTATGTGGGTTTTTATTTTAACTTCAAATGCTTTCAAAAACTTTGTAAACACATTTTTAGGGTTACACTTTCTTTCTTTTCCCACTCTGCCAATGGACCCTCGAGGCGGTGAATCCCTTCCCGACGCCCAAACCAACCATTTTAGATCCTCTGACCATCTTGAAGACGACAAGTCTAATCCTCACACCGGCGATGGCGCCAGTCCTGGGTAAATATCTTCCCTTTCTTATGTTTGTTTCTTGAGAAATTCTTTTTTTGGAGGGAAGGGGTCAAGGACAATCTTGAAATGATCGATTATTCATTTCTTAATTAAACTTGAAAAACTTAAATTGATTCGTTATTTTGTATATACATATGTATATGCTCTTTTAGATTTACTCTGTTTCCCGAGGAAATTATAGAAAATTAATGAAGAACTTGAGTCTTTTTTCCTTTACCTTTTAGTTAATGACTTGGAAAATATAAGCGAATTTTAGTGAAATGGAAATGCCCATTTTTTATTTTCTTTTTTTGTTAAAAGTTTGGTATTTATGTCATTTTAAAATAAAAATGAAAGAGGAAGAATTAGGGTTCATATTTTCTCTTCTTTAGACTTATGTAGGGTTATATTGATATGTTTAGAGGTATTTGTTTCTTTGAAAGGTCCCTTTTAGCATGAATACTTTGGAAGTGATTTGTGATTTATATTCGATATTGGAAATTTGCAGCAAAATTTTTGTAGGAGGTTTAGCGAGAGAGACAAGTTCTGGTTAGTTCTTTAGCTTGTTAGTTAGATATTTTTATTAATCTCCTTGGATATGATTATAGCTCAAATTGCTTTGCCTGTAGTCTGTACCGATTTGGCTGTTTTACGGATTTTCTGCAGCACAATTTCTTGAGCATTTTGGTAAATATGGTGAAATTACGGATTCTGTGATAATGAAGGACCGGAAAACGGGACAGCCTCGTGGGTTCGGGTTTGTGACTTATGCAGAGCCTTCTGTGGTTGATAAAGTCATTGAGGACACTCATGTTATTAATGGGAAGCAAGTAAGACTCAGCTTTAATCTCAATGTTTTGTTTATTGTTATGTTTCCTTACTGTAGTCCGGTGTATGCTGCTTCGTTTTTCACTTGAATTACTGCTCTTTGGCCTAAATTTTGTCGTATTAGGTAGAGATTAAGAGAACAATACCTAAAGGAGCCGCTGGAAGTAAAGATTTCAAGACTAGGAAGATTTTTGTAGGTGGAATTCCTTCAACTGTATCCGAAGGTGATACCAGTTTTTCCTTTCTTGAAAGCATATAACATTGAAGCTTCACACCTTTTGTCCGGAATGCCTTGATTCATTGTAGATATTTCTCGTAAATGTTAATCCATTTGTTGCAAATTGACAGATGAGTTCAAGGACTTCTTTACACAATATGGAGAAGTCAGAGAACACCAAAATCATGCGGGATCATGCCACCAATCGTTCCCGTGGTTTTGGGTTCATCACTTTTGAAACGGAACAAGCGGTTGATGATCTCTTGGAGAAGGGAAACAAGATCGACTTTGCCGGAGCTCAGGTATGTAGATTGCCAGTTGAATTGATGTTTTGTGAAATACCTTATCGTTTTTATGGGCTATCATTTTTTTTTACTTTGAGATGTTACCAAATGATGGCATTGCCATAACACGTACCATTTTGCTTTGAGGAGCTTTTACTTTGAGACCTTAATTACATTTTAGCTGTAGTTCTTTTTACCCTTGCAGAAAACGAGTAAGGTGAATTTAGAGAATCCATTATGTTATGTTAAATTTTGGAAACACTAAACTGAGTCTCATGATGTGTCCCTTTGCTGGTAGGTGGAGATAAAAAGGGCAGAACCAAAGAAACCGAACCCGCCCCCACCTCTATCTAAACGACATAATGATTCTAGGACTGCATATGGTGGCGGGTTCGGGGATGGCTATGGTAGATATGGAGGTAGTGGTGGTTACAATAGATCAAGTGGTGCTTATGGAGGACGAGCTGGTGGTTATGGGGCATATGGTGGAGATGATTTTGGTGGTTATGGAGGTTATGGTGGTGCTGGCAGTGGTGGTGTAGGGGCCTTACAGGGGAGAGCCGTCCCTTGGATACTCGGGTCGTTATGGAGGAAATTTCAACAGAGGATATGACATGGGAGGTGGCTACGGAGGCCATGGTGAGTTTTACGGGGGATATGGTGCTGGAGCTGGTGGTGGTGGATATGGTAGTAGCTATGATACCGGCCTTGGTGGCAGCTACGGTGGTGGTGGTGCAGGTGGAAGTTCCTTCTACGGGAGTCGAGGGGGATATAGCGGTGCAGGTAGTGGTCGATACCATCCCTATGGAAGATAGGCTGACCCGGAAAAAACCTGAAAAAAGAACTCTATTGGGGGAGAAGTTACAAAATGTTGTCTTAATTTGTACCATTGTAGCTTTTTTGTCATGTTGAGTTTTTCATAGGTTTCAAAATTCAAGCATTTGATCATCCACTTTACCCTTAAAAATTTTAATTCAATGCCGAACTGTGAGAGCTAAGTGGTCTGATTTTATCTTTTTTGACCGACATTAGAATGCAAACTCTCCAACTGTGAAATTAATTTCCAAAATAAATGAATCAGTGTATTAGTTCTCTGTATTTTTTTTCTTATAGGCAAAATAGTCATACAAAAATCAATAATTTTTCTTAAATGTAATATGAAGTATTAGTTCTTTGATTTCCTGAAGTTTTCTCGTTCTAACTTTCCTGTTTAAAGTGGACTAGACAATAGTTACAATGATAGTAGTAGGGGAGTCGATGCATGTCTATGAAGTGTAATAGTCTGAAGAGTTTGTGGACCTCTAGAGGCTACTGGAAGTGCATTTCCAATGGTGAGAGTTAAAGTTTGGAGGAGTAAGGAAAAAATGAGAGCAGTAGATACCAATGGCGTTGAAATAAGAAAAATAAGAAATTAGAAGGTTGAAAAGTCAAATAAGTGAGAATTAACCGACCCCGTTAATAAATTAATAGATGAATGATTAAAAAATTTCAATATTATATAGTTTAATTGTTGAATTAAAAAGATATTAAACTCGAGTGATCAAAATAAGAATAAGAAGAAAATTGAATGATGATATATAATTTTTATGGGTGAATTTATAGAATTTTATAAATGAAAGTAAATTATCAATAGAAAGTATAAAAGTATATAAATTATATAAAAATTTAATTTTTTTTTAAAAAAGAATGATTGCCTCTATCAACTCTTATCGTTCATTCTCATCGATTCTTTCTATTCGTCCCTTCAAAATATGAAGAATCATTACAATTATCATGCCCGTTCTGACAGATGTAAAGACCATATATGCTATTTTTAAAAATGAGACCTCTAAAATATTTTATAATAAGACGAAATTAAAATATCTAAATTTACAATATTTTAATTAAAAATTATAATCTTTCAAACGCTCGTGATATTTTTTAAAATATGAATCCTTAAAATTCATGTTACATATCATATGCTATACTTACAGATAGATGGGCCTGACAATTATAAAAGATTATTAATATGTTGCTAGAAAATGTAACATCTTCCTTATTCAATTCTTGAGACTTAGGCATTAAGGAGAAAAAATAGTACTAATAATAATTTTGACTTCCAATCAAATCCATTTTAATCATAAACTCAGCTACACGAGATCGTATAAGGTTTTCTCAACATCATCAATATCAACATTAATTTTGTTCTAGTAATAACGTATATTGAATCATTGATATTCTAATATATTATTTTGAGTTTATTGATACTTTTAATTGTTTTTATATATTTTATAGTTTAATTTCTAATTTCTTAATGACTTATATAATAAACGTATAAATATATACGTATAGTTATATTTATTATTTTGAATATAACTGTAAAAATAGTTAAAATAAAATATAAATTATGAAAATGTTTTGCTAATCAATATAAATGACTTACAAGAATTTAAAATCATGCCTCCGGTATGTTGAAAGCGTATTTAGACACTCGATAATTTATAACTTGAACTATTATTGATATAAAATAAAATACGTTACAACGATACTACCTTAATATTACAATACTAACTATGATTAATTTACAAACACAACCACACTATTTAAAATTTTGCTAAGCTTCACAACCTACCTCTGAAATCTCTCTATTTTTTTTCACTCGTATTACAGAACACACATATTTATAAAGAAACTAAACCGACATATATGCTGCCATTATTGACCTTGTTTTGCCGCCTGACCAATTGCTTGCCGTGAATGAATTTGCTTCAATCCACCGCCTTGAATTTCTTCACGTGGTCACTTCGCTTGCCTTGTTGAAATTCTTTACTTGTTTGCCGCCTCAAACTTTTCTTAATTTGTTGCCACATGGATTCACAAACTGCCATTTAATTTATTTATATATCGTAATGCTTTGATGACTTACCAGTCACCTTGAACTTGTGATAAAACCTTACTTGCTGCCTCCATCATGTTTTGCCACGTTAAGCTTTCTACACAATTCCAAGATGTTGAGTTTGACTTCCAACACTGTAAACCAATATAAATGACACAGAGTTCAACTTGAAGGAGAGAGAGATTTATGAAAACCAATTAGTCATGCCAATCGATTTATATCAACACCAAATATTCGACGGGGGCTTCTACATTATCTTTGTCGCATGATGGGTCATGAGAACACTTGCCAGAGGACGAATGACAGTAACATGTAAAGACCAAGAGAGACTCAGACGAAAAACATCATCCACATATACACATAAATCCAAAATAAATTTAATTTAAAAAATTTAAACTTATCTGTACTAAAAATTATTTGATATAAAAATTGTATAAAATTTAAATTATAAACGATAGAATATAAAATTTAAACCTAAATATAATAAATGTCATTTAATAAGTAAATTGTAAACTTTCAGATTTTATGTATTAAAAAATTTAATTACACACTGAAAATGATACCAACAAGGCAACAATGTGGGAAGTAGAAACGATTGAACAAATTGCACAGTGGAAATGATTCTTGTAACATGTTCTTGATAGGACGACAACTGGGTCCAATGAATTGGCACCGTTTGTCTGCCCACCTAATCATTACACGTGTCGCAATCAGGAATCCTGATCGAAAAACGTTTGGGATGATCATAACACACCGTCCCCTTTTCAATCCTCCAATTGATAGAGGATTTCCATTACCACCGTTGGATCTTCATACATTTCTGTAGTGGGACCCAATTCAAAATCAAGTTGAGGTTTAATAAAAAATACGTGCTAAAATTATGCTTACAAAAACGTATTAGTGCTTAAAATTTTTTTGGTTAATAATAAGTTTCTAATTTTTTAACGTTATATTTTTAAGTGTTCGGACGTTAATCGTCATTAAAAATCTCCGCTAAGTGACACGTGTCATGTTCCGGTAAATTTAAGAATTTATTTAAAAAATTTAAAAAATTTAAAAATATTATATATATAAAAAATCCAAACAACAGCTCGTCTCCCTCTTTTCGCCTTTCCCCTTTCATAGTCATCGACCAGCTAGCCGTGACCATCATCGCCACCGTCATCAACACCAATGTTGACCCTCGATCAAATCCCCGTTGGCATTTCATCGAAATCTGTCACTATTTGTCGTGGAGAAGCGTTCAAAGGTTCGTCGGATTTTAAGCCACAATCGTCATTCTTTATCGATTTCGATCAATTTCGAAGTCCATAAGTCATACTGTTGCCACCATTCAAACCACCGTGCAATTCCAATCAAAACTCAACCGTTCGACTATGAAGATGATGGTTGACGATGGTTGGTAATGGGGTTGAAATAAGAAATTTTATAGTTTTTTTATAATTTTAATAAAAATTTAGGGTTTTTTTATAAATAAATTGACCTTTTTATTTTTTATTTTTAAAAATAATATTTTTATTATTAAAAATTTTAAAAATTTAAAAATATAACGGTAGGAACCTAAAAATATAATGAAAAAAATTAGACACATATTTTTAACAAAAAAATTCTTTAAGTGTCAATACATTTTTCGAAGCATAATTTGAACATTTTTTTTTGTATTAAGCCTCAAGTTTAAGGGTATTTGTTTTGTGAAAAGATAAGGGTAAACTACTTATTTGTGTCACTCATCTATTACATAGTTTTTATTTTGTTCACTATCATTTTTCTTAAATTATATCTAACGTTACATTTTGATTTTATTTAGGTCATATACTTTTAAATAAATAAAGATGATATTGATTTGTCATCATAAGATAATTCCATGTTAGTATTAAAAATAATAATAATATGTCACATCGGTATTGTCGAAATGTCTTTAAACCGAGAGGTGGAGTCATACTATAAAGTTTTACTTCAAATGCGTATTGAATTGTAGTCCGCGGGAGTTATCACCAATTCTTTTTAGGGTGTGACTGAATAACCAAAAATTTGTTAATTTAATAAAATTAAAATAACAAATCGGTCTACTTACCAAAGAAACAAATCTAAGAATTGATTACGTATGAGGAAAGATTAACACCTCTACAACGCTCTTTCAGTATGTAATTAGTTAAGTCGTTGTCTTGAAAATAGAAAAATACAAATTTAGATTTTAGTTTGATCAATGATCCCTAAAAATCCCACTTGTACCTAAAAAATAAAATAAATTGGCTATCATTTGAGTTGGAGGTTAACCTGCTGATTGAGATATGATAAAATTTGATAAAAATATGATTTTTATCATATCCCAGTCATCAGATTAACGTATAGCTCAAACAACTGTAATTTGTTTTAATAGAAAATGATGAGTTTAGAGCAAATGGATAGTGGGGTGGCCATTTTGTAACTTTTAATAATCAGAGGATTCAATAAATTAATATCATATAGTCAGAGGATCATTTTGTAATTTTTAATAATAAATAAAGCAATACTCTCTAGTCAATGAAGCACTTTTAATTTAAAATCATCAAAAGCGGATCTCTAATAAGTTAAAACAACCTACTTAAAATAATTTTAAATTAAAAGGGTATTACCCTTAATCCAATTATGTAATGAGGTCGAGTTATGTACATGAGGTTAACAAAAATTAATAAAAAAATCATATACTAGAATAAATTCTTGAACCTAAGAGAACATTTAAAAGAATACATGCACATGTTAATACTAATATATATATATATATATATATATATATATATATATATATATATATATATATCAAGAATATGAGCATTTCACATACATAAAAATATAAATCTCAATAATTGTGAACCAAACAAAATATATTGCATAATCTAAGCTTATATGTATCTAGTACTACCATGAAGGATAAAAACAGCAAATGCTAAAACTAAGTATACAAAATATAAATCATCCAGTAAATTAAACAATTCGATTATAGGGTTAAATTATCAAATAACAAAATTATAGGTCAAATGCAAAAACAAGCGTAAAATATGAAGGATAACAGAAATTTAGGGCTAAAAAGAAAAGAGACTAAAATATGAAGACTAAATTAAAAAAATAAAAGACTCGATTCTTAGACTAAAATGAATTAAAGCATAAAACTCAAATGACCCTTATATCAAATAACCCAAAAAAATTTAACTAAAACTTAAATATGGAAAATAACAAAATCAGGACAAAAAGAAAAGGCTAAATTCGAAACAGTCCTTATCAATGACTAAAGTGTAAATATGCGGCTAAAGTCTAGGGGTATGAGGACAAATTACCCTAAATTTAATATATAAAAACCTGATTATAAACTAAACCTAATCTCAACTCATCTAAACCTTTAGCAGTTTTCACCTCCCTCTCAAACTCTCCTCCCTAATTCTCTCCACGACCGAGAACTTCCAATGCTTTTCCACATTGCCACTCGCATCACCGGCCACCGACGAATCAAACGGGGAACAAAACCATTCCCTAAACAAGACCAAACTAAAGCTCCTATTCTCCACTCTTTCTTTCCACTCTCGACCGAGACCCACTCAACACTCATGCAGCGCTACTCACTTCAACAAAACCCATTGCCGACGCTTGACCACCACCCCGATAACCTCCATACGAAAAAACCCTTATAAAACCCAAAAATGATACATTTCTCCTAGCTTCAACAAAATCTCAACCCAAAGCCACTACTCTGATGAAACCCAAACTCCTCACAACCCTCGGTTGGTCGCTCACCAAAAGGCCAACATCCACTCCGACCAACAATCGGGCACCACCCGCGGACGAGATCACCAACAAACCAGGTAATGAAACTGACCCTTTTACTCTTTATTATGTATTTGAGTTTAGAATAAAACAATTTCTAAAAACGTGGAAATAATGATACCCTTGAAAAATATTGTAACAAGCTCTCTGTAATGTTTCCTTTATTTTTTCTATTTCGTTTGAAAATAAAAATGTTTGCCTAAAATCAATCTTTAATTAGGGTGTGTTTGGGCACCCAAAACATTTTGCCATTTTAAATAAAAAAATTAATTTTAATTAAAACAACAAGTAGTCTGCGTTACCAGAAAATGA
Organism: Hibiscus syriacus; assembly: GCF_006381635.1. Lineage (NCBI taxonomy): Eukaryota > Viridiplantae > Streptophyta > Magnoliopsida > Malvales > Malvaceae > Hibiscus > Hibiscus syriacus. The sequence continues at coordinate 1,430,156 of NW_024063196.1, forward strand.
GTTCGGGAGTCGGTTATGCGTGGGGAAGAATAAGCACTCCCACAGTGCCCTAAATCGGTACATCGTCGATTAATTAATGTCTTTGCAACGAAATTTACAAATTCAATTTTAATTTGATTTATGATCCTCGACAAAACAACAACACATGAACTCGAACACCATACCCTTCTCTTGCAGGGAACGAGCTAGCCCTCTCTACACATGAAGAGACAATTAAAGGCTTGACATTCAGGTATGTAAGGATGTGAACAAAATGGGGGATCTTGCACATGACATTGCAAAGCCGATTGGTTTTTACTTTTGTTGGTGATGTTCAATGATGATCATGATCTTTACAGATGGAATAGTCGAGTAGTTAAATCTAGTTTAGGTCAGTCACTTGGAAATTAAACTCTAAAGAGGAGATTTTCTGACTTTCAACAACACCTAGACTATAACAGGTCCTCCCTGACAAGCTTAAGAAATTAAATCCGTATGCCCAGAATGTAATTATATATGTATATGTTAACTTCCTAAAAAGGCTACTTTTAAAGCCTTTTTCACTTAAGTTATTGTTTGTTTAAAAGCTCATTTTAGTCATTTTAGGATCATGTAGTTGCATATAGTTGCATTTGTGGTGGTTGTGCTATTTTATTTCTTAATGGTGCTGTTTGAGGGAAAGGTACAATTTGTGTATGGTGTGCAGGGAATAGAAAGAAAAAGGATTCTTTGGGAAGTAATGCCGCGACATCACACGTTGCTAAAGCAGATTGAAATGCCTTGGCATTTTTGGCGCAGAAAAAGACAAAAAAGATATTTCTGCATCAGGACAGCTGGCACTGGACAGCTGTCTCTGCACGTGAAGGACTGCTGTAACCGCCTGCCAGAGCTGCCAAAGGACCACTGCCACTTGGAGGATAAGGTTCATGCACAACATGTGATTCTAGGGGTATGAGGGGTATTTTGCACCCAACAAACTCATCATTACCCCTAGATATTTTTTATTATATATGACACCTCATGGGAGAGAGAGATACACGGACAGAGAGCACAAGCATAGAGCAGAAAAATCACATTTTTATTTTCTCTTTTCCTTTCTTCTTTCTTGGGATATTCCTCCATTGATAAAGCTCCAGGGAGTGGCAAGCTAGGCGCCGAAAGGAGCTAGCGAGCTAAGTGGTTCGTGGTGGCCGAGAGGAGACCTCCGGTGGCGCGTCGAAGGCTTCTTCTCACTTCCCTTTTTGCTGCTATTTTTATATTATTTTCTGGGTTGTTGGAACGAATATTTTCATGACTTTGTGTTTGGATATTTCGAACCCCACCATGAACTAACTTATTTGGTGGTGGTTGATTTAATGGTTGTTTAAACTTTATTTTTAATGGTATATTTAAGTTTATTTTGGTTCTTTATTTGCTTTGCTTATGAATGCTTCACCATCTAGGCTTGTAAGAGGCATGGAAATGTCCATCTCTTAGATGAAGGTTAGGTATTCGGAAGAATCCTAAGCTAAAAATACTTGTAAGTATTCGGAAGAAACGCAAGATAAGATCCTCATAAGCAATGGGTTATGGTATTTTCAAGGGGCTTTGAACCGGCCTAGGAATATTATAACTTAATCCCTTAGATCTCGGAAGAGACTAGGTTAGGATTTCAACGACTAAAAAGGGTGTCTTTATCAATAGGTAGGCTGTCCAACGTTGAGTGAGAGCAGATGCCTTGGCATCCTATTCTGTTAGGTTCTTTTGAACACCTTAGGAAAGCCCTGTCGTGTAAGTAAAGACAAGATAGCTTAAATATACTTGAGAAATAAGTTTAGCAACCTTAGACCAATCCTTACCATTCATTTCATTGGAAGCTTGTCACGTGGGAATTATTTTCTTCTTATTTTATTTATCTTTTTATTTACTATTTTTACCATTTCTCATTGCCTTGACATTTCACCATACTCAATATTAAACATCTATCATTGTCACTGCATTTCCATTTGCTACACCATCACACCATCAATCCGCATCCACCAGCATACACATATCCATTGTCGTGACATTTGTATATATCAAGACTAACTATACTTAGATAATTTAGTGCGTTGCTTTGGTTAGACTTTCATAATTTCACCCAATCCCTGTGGAGACATACTCTCATCATTATATTACTTGAGCGATTGTATACTTGCACATTATTTGCGTATATTTTATAGTACTCACAACACGCGAACAAGTTTTTGGCGCCGTTGCCAGGGATTGGCAGCCTGAAGTTATATAGTTTTGCCAGAGCATTTTATTTTGTTTTGCATTTTTATTTTTTGTATAGTTTACTTGATATTTTTGTTTTATTTTTCAGGTTTATTTAGTGTATGCCTAGAAGAAATTCTGAAGAGCCTTTGGAACCAATAGAACCTGAGATTGAAAGACTCTTTAGAAGAAGAAGACGTGCTCAAGGAAATATGTATCAGATTGAAACCAAGGCATTGGTCAAGATGACGGAAATCAGAATGCCGCGGTATTAAACAATGTTGAACCTGCTATAAGGCCTCGTGTTATTCGAGATCATTTAAATCCGATGCTGGATGATCTGAATCCTGGGATTGTGGCACCCGAAATTCAGCTGCATTTCGAGCTGAAACCAGTCATGTTCAACATGTTGAATTCCATTGGGCATTTGGGGTATGCCAACTGAAGATGCCAGGCAGCACATTCGTAATTTTTTGGAATTTTGTGATTCTTTCCGCCAAGAGGAGTGCATGAGGATTTTCTGAAATTAAAGTTTTTTCCGTATTCATTGCGTGACCGAGCAAGAGCTTGGTTGAGTGGTGTACCAGCGGTTCGATGGAATCATGAGCCGATCTTTGCAAGAGTTTCTTATTGAGGTACAACCCCCAAACATGAATACGCAGCTAAGGAATGAAATATCATCTTTTCGCCAGGGCGACGACGAATCCATGTATGAGTGTTGGATCGTTACAAGAGTTTGCTTCGAAAGTGTTCAAATCATGGTTTTCATGATTGGACTCAAGTAGTCATGTTCTATATGGAGTCAATGCCCCACGAGGATGTTACTGGATGCCTCGGCAAATTGGGACATTGCTGGACAAATCACCTACGGAGCGGTCTGTTATGCCAAGGCAATTATCACGAAAGCGAATGCCCAACCAACCATGAGTCCATCAACTTTGTTGGTAATTACAATCGAGGCAGCAACAATCCTTACTCAAACACTTATAATGCTGGATGGCATCAGTATCCCAATTTCTCATGGGGAAATCAAGGAGCCCACAATGCTAATCAACCTACTAGGCAGCAGAATCACAATGAGCCTCAAAGTTACCAAAATGCTATGCCATGGCATAATGCTAACAAAGGAGCTTCATCTTCAGCAAGCATAAGTTCCTTAGAAGCTACAATTCAAGAATTCATATCTACTACGAAGACAATGATGCAAGACCATTCTACTTCAATTAAGAATCAAGGAGATTTACTTTATAGTCAAGGCGCCTTACTTCAAAGCCATAGCTCGTCTCTGAGAGCTTTGGAAGGTCAAGTTGGTCAGATTGCTACGGCATTGCAAGAGCGTCAACAAGGACGTTTGCCAAGTGATACTGAAGTCACTAAAGGGCCTGGAAAATAGCACTGCAATGTGTTAACTCTTAGCAGTGGAACACAAATCAATCGACAAGTCAAGGATAGTGGGCCACAGCATGATGATTCTAATCCCACTACTGAAGCTGAATTACAAGATGATAGATTTTCTGAGAAGGACAAGGAGGAGGATGTCAAGGATTCTAATGCCAAGGCAAAAGAAAATTCTATTCCTACAGCTAAGGAAGCTAGACCTCCCCCCCTTCCCGCAAAGATTGAAGAAGCACAATGATGAATTCAGTTCAAGAAGTTCGTAGACATTTGATCAGCTCCATATCAATATACCTCTCTGGAAGCTGTTAACAGATGTCGATGTATGCCAAATTTCTGAAGGACATCTGTACCAAGAAGAGGAAAGTAGAGATTGTTGCCACGCAACAGAATTTTGTTCTCATTGAGTAAGTTGCCGCCAAAGAGAAATGATCCGGGCGCTTCATTATTCCTTGTTCAATTGGAGCTAATTTCGTTGGAAAGGCTTTATGTGATCTTGGTTCAAGTGTCAACTTAATGCCGAAAGATATTCTTGAAGCTTGGCATAGGAGATGCAAGACCCACCTCGTTATTTACAACTTGCCGACAATCCCATGTTAAACTTGAAGGGAGAGTCGAGGATGTCATAGTAAGGGTGGACAAGTTTGTGTTTCCAGTCGACTTCTTAATTCTGGATTGTGAAGTTGATGCCAAGGCACCAATCATTCTGAGAAGACCTTTCCTAGCCACTGGACGTATCTTGATAGACTGTGAAAAAGGTGAACTCACCATGAGTGGCTGATCAGTGTGTGACTGTCAAGGTTTTTAGAACGCTCAAATATGTTGATGACACTGAAGAATGCCAATGCATTTCTGAATTGAACTCAGTGATTGAAGAAGAGACTGGACCTCTTGCCAGAACAACTTCATTCAGCTAGCAGAAAATGAATATTGGGTGGATGATGAAAGCTTAGTGGAGTCCGACGACTTGCCAATTTTGGAGGAGTAATCTAGCTTAGTACAAGTTAGATCAGGTATGAATTTTGAACCTCTGAATTTTGATGAATTCATTTCTCCTAAGCCTCATTATTGCATGCACCCAATCTAGAGCTTAAGACTTTGCAGGGCATTAAATATGTTTACTTAGGTAGCGATGAGACTTACCAGTGATTATTTCCGCTAACCTTACTGCTAACCAAGAGCAAAGTTTGTTAAGTGTTTTGATGCAGCTAAGAAAGCAATTGGTTGGGACTATGGCGATTTGAAAGGCATTAGTCCCACGATCTGCATGCACAAGATTCTGCTAGAAGATTGCCACGGCAATTCAATTGAACCACAAAGAAGACTCACCCTATTATGAAGCAAGTGGTGAAAGAAATTCTGAAATGGCTTGATGCTGGAGTGATCTACCCTATCTCCAATAGCTCATGGGTGAGCCCTGTCCAATGTGTTCCGAAGAAAGGAGGCACGACGGTGGTTACGAATGAGGATAATGAGCTATTACCCACTCGCACTGTAACCGGATGGATGATATGTATGGACTATAGAAAACTCAACAAAGCTACGAAGAAGGACCACTTTCCTCTACCTTTCATCGACTAAATGTTGGATCGATTGGCTGGCAAAGCATTCTATTGCTTTTTGGATGGGTACTCGGGGTACAATCAAATTGCCATCGCACCAGAGGACCAGGAGAAGACTATTTACTTGTCCTATGGCACTTTTGCCTTTAGGAGGATACCTTTTGGACTCTGTAATGCCCTACAACGTTCAGCGATGTAGCAAGTATATTTTCAAATATGGTTGAGGATTTTGGAGATCTTCATGTACGACTTTTCTGTTTGGGGGACGACTTTGAACAATGCCTCGGCAATTTAGCAAAAGTTCTCAAGATTGCGAGGAGGCTGAGTTGGTCTTAAATGGGAAAATGTCACTTCATGATGAAGGCATTGTATTAGGCCACAAAATTCACACAAGGGTATTGAAATATGGTTGAGGATTTTCTGGAGATCTTCATGTACGACTTTTCTGTTTGTGGGGACGACTTTGAACAATGCCTCGGCAATTTAGCAAAAGTTCTCAAGAGATGCGAGGAGCTGAGTTGGTCTTAAACTGGGAAAATGTCACTTCATGATGATTGAAGGCATTGTATTAGGCCACAAAATTTCACACAAGGGTATTGAGGTAGACAAGGCGAAAATTGAAGTGATTGAAAAATTGCCACCACCAACTTCGGTCAAGGGAATAAGAAGTTTTCTTGGGCATGCTGGATTTTATAGAAGATTTATCAAAGATTTCTCCAAGATTTCTAAGCCCTTGTGCACATTGCTTCAACAAAACCAACCCTTTGTGTTTGACGAATTATGCCTCGACACATTTACTGAGCTGAAATGACAACTGATCTCGGCACCCATTGTAGCCCCTCCCGACTGGACATCACCATTTGAGCTGATGTGTGATGCAAGAGATTATGCCGTAGGATCTGTTTTGGGGCAACGCCGATGTAAAATCTTTCATGTTATTTATTACTCTAGCCGCACTTTAAATGAAGCACAATTGAACTACACCACCACTGAGAAAGAATTACTTGCCGTAGTATTTGCTTTTGATAAATTTAGATCTTACCTAATAGGCACTAAAGTTATTGTTCACACTGATCATTCGGCTATAAAATACTTAGTGAACAAAAAGGATGCCAAGCCTAGACTTATTAGGTGGATCTTAATTTTGCAAGAATTTGACTTAGAGGTGGTAGATAGAAAAGGAACTGAAAATCAAGTTGCTGATCACTTATCTAGGGTAGAGAACAATTCTGAATGCCATGACACTGTAGATATCCAAGAGGAATTTCTTGATGAGAAAATTTTATATGCCGCGACAATCCCGTGGTACGCTGACCTTGTTAATTTTCTTGTTAGTGGAATTGTGCCTTTTGATTTGAATAGTCAGGCTAAAGAAGTTCAAGCACGATGCAAGGCACTATTTTTGGGATGAGCATATCTGTTCAAACACTGTGCCGATCAGCTCATTAGACGATGTGTACCTGAAGAGGAGCAAAGGATATTTTACCATTGTCATTCGGCCCCAAGTGGAGGCCATTTTGGTGGGAGCAAGGACTGCTACTAAGGTCCTGCAATTAGGCTTTTACTGGCTAACTGTGTTTAGAGATGCCCATTTTACAAAGGATGTGATCGATGCCAACGGACTGGAAACATCTCCAGACGACATTAGATGCTGCTGCAAAATATTTTGGAGATAGAGCTGTTTGATGTGTGGGGCATAGACTTCATGGGACCATTCCCATCTTCTGAAGGAAAATTATATATATTGCTTACTGTGGATTATGTGTCAAAGTGGGTGGAAGCAATAGCAACATCAAGGAATGACTCCAGACCGTACTCAAGTTTGCACAAGTATATTTCACTCGGTTTGGAGTACCTCGTGCTATCATCAGTGATGAGGAACCCATTTTGATAACAAGTTGATTGCCAAGGCATTGCTGAGATATGGAGTTCGACACAAGATTGCCATGGCATATCATCCACAGACAAATGGCCAAGTTGAGATATCTAATCGAGAGATCAAGCAGATTTTAGAGAAAGTGGTGAACCCAAAGCGAAAGGATTGGTCGCCAAAGTTGGATAAAGCACTTTGGACGTACAGAACAGCATTCAAAACTCCTTTGGGGATTTCATCCTTCAAGTTAGTGTATAGTAAAGCTTGTCATCTCCCGGTTGAGCTTGAACATAAAGCTTATTGGGCTATCAAGCGATTGAATTTCGATGCTCAACTAGCTGGGGAGCAGAGATTATTAGAACTTAATGAAATGGAAGAGTTTAGAGAACAAGCATATGAGAATGCTCAGATATACAAGGAGAAAACCAAGAAGTGGCGTGACCAAAAACTGATGCCACGACACTTTCATGTGGGGCACCAAGTCTTGCTTTACAACTCCAGACTTAAACTCTTTCCTGGGAAGCTAAAATCTCGATGGTCATGGCCATTTGAGGTGCATTATGTCTATCCCCATGGAGTTGTTGACATCAAGAGAATAGACAATGGGAAGATCTTCAAGGTCAATGGCCAGCGTCTGAAAGCCTACAATGGAATTCCACCACCGCGCAACAAGGACGTGTTACGGATGCACGATACTGAAGCGTGCCCAGAGGAGAACCAAAATTCGATGCCTCGGCATCGAATTTGTGTTTGTGCATAAATAAAATTTAACATTCAAGTTTTTTTTTCTTTAGTTTTATTTTATTTTATTTTATTTTGTAATTAATTTTTGATCTGATTTGTAGGGACCACATTACTGCAAACCGTACAAAGAGCGGTTACCAAAGGGAGAAAAGGACAAAGCATTAATTGGAGAGATATTCTTTTGATTTGTTTCTTTTTATTTAATTTAATTTCTGACATTTACTTTTCTCTTTCCACAGTTTTTGTCCCATCATCATCATTGCTTTTTGGCAGTTTTTACTTCCCCATACACGCACAACCCCCCACCCACTAATTCCTCTCTTAACCGTCCTATCACCCCTTTTCCCTCCCAAATTTTTAACTTTTTCTTTTTCTTTATTCATTTTTTCTCTTTCATGTTAACTTTTACTTTTCTCTCTCTTTTACTCATCTCTTTCCTTATTCTCTCCATAGCCGAAATACATCCAAGTTTTAAAGCTTTCAAAGCTTCTTCATTTTCATTTTTCTTACTTCAAAAACACTGGAAATGGTGCGCTCAAGACGGCTCCAACCGTCACGACCGCTTGGCAACAGTTTGAGAACGATGAGGCTGAACCCCTCATTAGTTAAGGAGTTCTATGCGAATATTTTCAACCCCAATAAACACTCCATCTTCGTTCGAGGTAAGCAAATCCGTTTTACATCCACTGCTATTAATCGTTATTTTCATTTGCAGGATGTTGTGGATAACCATGCCATGTTCGAAGAGGAAGACGATACACACACGATGGGTCTTGGAGGACCTTTGTTTCGAAAACACTGAGTGGAATGGTCGGCAGACGAGCCGATACTCGGTCAACCGGGAACGTCTTCAGCCTCGTGCCAATTATGGAATCACTTCCTCAAGCATAAACTCATGGCCACCTCCCACAACTACGTATCACTTTCACGCTTATGCTTTTACTTCTATAATGGTATCCGGCAGATGATGTGGGTCGTATCATTGTTCACAAGTTCACGACTATTTGGGTAAAAGGCAAGTGCTTTGGTGTTTCCTAATTTAATTACCGCTTTATGTCATAGAAAAGGTTGAGGAAATGCTTTTGATGAAATTTTACCTGGATATCGGGATCACTAGGCTAGACTTCCACTATTGTTGGGAATTGGAAATCCCAAGTCTACGCCCTGTTCATGAGCAATCTGCAGGTGCTACAGAATCGAATGCCGAGCAAGGTTACTTGCTCTCGAGGAAGCTGTGACAGACTCAAGCTCAAATGCATGCTTTACACGTGACATCCGTAACTTCTTTGGATATGTGAAGCATAGATGCTGTGGTGGAATCATTCTTTCAAGAAATCATTCCCCACGGACAACGGAATTTTTGGATTCCCAGACGAAATTCTACCGGCATTCAATGCCGAGGCTCTCCAGAGCCTGAGCGTGATGCACCTGATCCTCCTCTGTGACCCTACTCCTGATACACATCGTTCCAAACTACTGAATATCCATCCACTGTCCCTGTCGAAGGAACACCCAGCCCCGTCCCAGCACCTAATCCTTCTCATGCACAACGTAGTGGTCGCCGCACCAAGACCACGGCTGGACGTATTACGCATTATTACTCCACTTCTTCCGAGTCCAGCCCAGCACCTATCCGAAAGCGTACCCGACGGGGAGCTGCTAGCACCTCCAAGGCCCCACCACCACGTAAACATTGAGGTACCTCTCTTGCATCCATTTTTATTAGTTTCATTTCATTGCATAACATATTGTTTCTAGTTAGTTTAGTTCTCTTTAAAGCATTGAGGACAATGCTTCCCTTAAGTTTGGGGGAGGTATTGTTCTTGGTAGGTCATATGCATGATAGTATTTGCATAGTATTATGCCATGGCATCAGTAAATGGTAGGACAGTTAGATGAAATGTTTGGAGGATACCCGATGATGATAATTTTGTTAGGCTAGAATCTGAATGTAAATGACTGTTGAGAATGATAGAACTCACTCTAGGGCTGATGCTTTGTGAAAAATTTACACGATTTATATGTTTCTATACTTAAATTTAGAAATTTTATGAAGGAACTTTAGTTAGTCTTGGCATTGAAATATTGTATGGTGTTTAAAAGAAAAATAAAAAACAAACTCCCTTAGAAATGAAACTGTGAATAAATGCTTAAGCATAGCTGTAGAGGGACACTCCTCTTTGCCGTGGCATTTCCTGGAACTTTCTTTAATAAATGGAAGCCTTGTGCATATGAGTGAATGAAAGAAGTCACGGGATGACTCTACTTAACTAGCTCGGGGATGGAAGGTATGCTCCCTTTCATCTAGAGTGGGAGAGTAGGTGTGATGAGTTGACTCCCTTCGTAACAGTTTAAAAAAATCAAGAAAAGGGAGTAAAATGTGCTTAATGATAAGTAAATGCCTTGACAAAAACTAGGGACTTGATTAGAAATTGTCTAAATTCGCTAAGTATAGATTGGATACAATCACGCATACACACTACCACAAAGGATTTTGACCTAGGGAAAAGTACTTGAATTCTTGATAAGTCTAGCATGTTGAAGCCTATCGTTCTGAGGGTTGAAATTCAATTTTGTCCTACTGTCTTACTATCGAACTTTGCCATGACATTATGCTTATGTAACTGCTATCCATTGCTTGAGGACAAGCAATAGCTTAAGTTTGGGGGTGTGTTAACTTCCTAAAAAGGCTACTTTTAAAGCCTTTTTCACTTAAGTTATTGTTTGTTTAAAAGCTCATTTTAGTCATTTTAGGATCATGTAGTTGCATATAGTTGCATTTGTGGTGGTTGTGCTATTTTATTTCTTAATGGTGTTGTTTGAGGGAAAGGTGCAATTTGTCTATGGTGTGCAGGGAATAGCAAGAAAAAGGATTCTTTGGGAAGTAATGACGCGGCATCACACGTTGCTAAAGCAGATTGAAATGCCTTGGCATTTCTGGCGCAGAAAAAGACAAAAAAAGATATTTCTGCATCAGAACAGCTGGCACTGGACAGCTGTCTCTGCACGTGAAGGACTGCTGTAACCGCCTGCCAGAGCTGCCAAAGGACCACTACCACTTGGAGGATAAGGTTCATGCACAACATGTGATTCTAGGGGTATGAGGGGTATTTTGCACCCAATAAACTCATCATTACCCCTATATTTTTTATTATATATGACACCTCATGGGAGAGAGAGATACACGGACAGAGAGCACACGCATAGAGCAGAAAAATCACATTTTTATTTTCTCTTTTCCTTTCTTCTTCCTTGGGATATTCCTCCATTAATAAAGCTTCAGGGAGTGGCAAGCTAGGCGCCGAAAGGAGCTAGCGAGCTAGGTGGTTCGTGGTGGCCGAGAGGAGACCCCCGGTGGCGCGTCGAAGGCTTCTTCTCACTTCCCTTTTTGCTGCTATTTTTATATTATTTTGTGGGTTGTTGGAACGAATATTTTCATGACTTTGTGTTTGGATATTTCGAACCCCACCATGAACTAACTTATTTAGTGGTGGTTGATTTAATGGTTGTTTAAACTTTATTTTTAATGGTATATTTAAGTTTATTTTGGTTCTTTATTTGCTTTGCTTATGAATGCTTCACCATCTAGGCTTGTAAGAGGCATGGAAATGTCCATCTCTTAGATGAAGGTTAGGTATTCGGAAGAATCCTAAGCTAAAAATACTTGTAAGTATTCGGAAGAAACGCAAGATAAGATCCTCATAAGCAATGGGTTATGGTATTTTCAAGGGGCTTTGAACTGGCCTAGGAATATTATAACTTAATCCCTTAGATCTCGGAAGAGACTAGGTTAGGATATTAACGACTAAAAAGGGTGTCTTTATCAATAGGGTAGGTTGTCCAACATCGTTGAGTGAGAGTAGATGCCTTGGCATCCTATTCTGTTAGGTTCTTTTGAACACCTTAGGAAAGCCCTGTCGAGTAAGTAAAGACAAGATAGCTTAAATATACTTGAGAAATAAGTTTAGCAACCTTAGACCAATCCTTACCATTCATTTCATTGGAAGCTTGTCACGTGAGGATTATTTTCTTCTTATTTTATTTATCTTTTTATTTACTGTTTTTACCATTTCACATTGCCTTGACATTTCACCATACTCAATATTAAACATCCATCATTGCCACTGCATTTCCATTTGCTACACCATCACACCATCAATCCGCATCAACCAGCATACACATATCCATTGTCGTGACATTTGTGTATATCAAGACTAATTATACTTAGATAATTTAGTGCGTTGCTTTGGTTAGACTTTCATAATTTCACCCAATCCCTGTGGAGACGATACTCACTCATCATTATATTACTTGAGCGATTGTGTATACTTGCACATTATTTGTGTATACTTTCATAAAGCTGAGCTATTCCGCTAAAGCAATTGGTTATAGAGAAAACTCGAAAGCCCTGTCTTTATGAATAGATTATATTCAAACCATGACATTGATCGGGTACTTGGCAATTCGGTGTTTGCTTCACTGTGGTTGTCAATTCAAAGACTTTGTGATGACATGAATCCTTCAGCTAGCCAAACAATGGCAAATTAAATCAAATTTATCTAAATAAGGAGTTTCAGTAAAGATGGACTAAGAGAGTTAAGGAATACCTGTTATAGTCAATTCCACACGAGCACTCAGGAATTTCATTTTTAGACTGATATTTCTGCACTGTCTTTGTTAGATGAGTCTACAAAGCTTGAAAAAAAGGAATATTTTAGAGAACTGAAATAGAAGTGTTCCAAAAATGCCTAGCTATTGAATATGATAGTTGTTTCATTTTGTCTGCATCCACTTAATATGTCAAGCCAAAAAAGAAGGGCATGTCAAGGCTTACATGGGCATATAAACAAATGAGGATGTCTCAATGGCTGAAACCTTAGAAAATAGGAAGCCAACCTGAATCCAACCCATCAATTTTGATACTTGTTAAAGAGCTATAACTTTGAAATGTTAAAGAGCAGTTGATTCTTTTGATATTCTATGAACTCATGTTTGTGATTTGATTGTGAGCCTGAATTAAGGGGCAATCTTGTACAAAATTATTTTATTCTTTGATTTCTAAAATAAAAGAAAGGAGAAAAACATTTTCAAACAATACAGTCTCAAATGAAAAAAGTCTTTGAAACAATGATCCATCAAAGAAGCAGATGACCGCCTTATTTGAAAGGGGCACATATCCCAACGCTTAGGAAATATACAAGAATGCGACCAGTAAAATATGAAATTTTGCACCAAAGTAGGGAAGAGCCATGAAAATACCCACTTTAGGGCATGATCACAAACCCAGATCACGATGAGATTACAAGATTCAAACCAAGAAGACATTGAGAATGAGTCTTACAACTTGAAGTGTCAGGGGCAGACCGTGAATTTGAGCAGAGCTTACCTTGTAAAGAAAATCAACCGAGCATCAATCAATGGTAGAGTCCTGAAAGAACAACTTTGAAAGCGTAATTGGGCCAAGGACGAAAATAGGGCAACACAATCATATTTCCGACCATAGCAAGAAGTTGAGAGAGAAAATAATTTCTCCAAAATGAGGATAGAAAACAAAGACAACAAGAAGATAGAAGAATATCAGATGGCTCTTAAAAAATGCAAGTTGAAATTTATGAGTTCTTACACGAATATCTAAAGCAAACCCCAGATAGGAATAATCAAGTAGAAGAAGACTAAGTTTGCCACTTTGAAGTCAAATGAAGATGGAATCGACATTTATGCATTCATGAGAACATCGTTTGCATAAAAGAAAATGCATAACACTGATACATTTAATTGCATTCGTGTTTCATGCTTAAACACATGGTTTTGACAGATCTACCAATGAAAGGAGAAGATGCAGGATGTTAAAATCCCAACAACCAAAAGACCAAATACAGGGAATCATGTTTAAAGAGGCAGAACCTGAGGAACATAGGGGGCCAATCCATAAAGGAAGCATTACTTTGAAGAAGGGCATGTGGCCAGACCACTAAGCCATTTTATAAGTAAAAATGAAATGAGAAATATTTCTCATTTAAATTTGAAAATTCAATTTTTTTGAAAAGTAAGAAAGCTTTCTTACCTAGTAAACTATTTCCAAAATTTATAAGTCCTTCGGGCCATCAGTAAGTCTTTCGAGCATGATGCTTAAATCCTTCGGGTCATCTGTAAGTCTTTTGAGCAAGATGATAAGTCCTTCGGGCCATCCATAAGACATTTGGGCATGATGTTTTCACGTGTCTATTGAAATATGAGAAAGATTTCTCATTTAAATCTGAAATTTGAAATTTTTGGAAAGTAAGAAAGGTTTCTTACCTAGTAAACTATTTCTAAAATTTATAAGTCCTTCGGGTCATCAGTAAGTCTTTCGAGCATGATCCTTAAATCATTCTGGTCATCTGTAAGCCTTTAGAGCAAGAAATTAAGTCCTTCTAGCTATCTATAAGACATTTGTACAGGATGTTTTTACATGTCTATCAAAATATGAGAAAGGTTTCTCATTTAAATCTAAAAATTTGAAATTTTTGAAAAGTAAGAAAGGTTTATTACCTACGTAAACTATTTCCAAAATTTATAAGTCTTTCGGGCCATCAGTAAGTCTTTCGAGCATGATGCCTATATCCTTCGGGTCATCTGTAAGTCTTTCGAGCAAGATGATAAGTCCTTCAGGCCATCCATAAGACCTTTGGGCAAGATGTTTTCAAAGGTCCATCTTTTCCAAAACTTGATATTCCCTAAGTGATAGCGGAACAAGTCTGCCTCGATTCAATGGATCAATATCCCAGAGCTTATATTCCCTGAGTGACAGCAGAACAGATCCCTTATCATATCTCAAACCTTGAAGTTGATTGGATAAAAATCATATTGTCTCTTCTTTTTTTCCATATTCTTGTTAACACAAGAATGGGCAAAGAGGGGCAACTGTCGACATTTATTTTTCGTCCCATTTTTATGTTATTACTATTATTATTAATTATTATTAATATTTTTATTTTTTATTTATCTTGCAGGCTTTACATGTCAAGCCCAACAAATATGGAACCCAAGACCCGAGCCTACAAAGCCAATCCAACTCGGTTACCAACTGAGTAGACCCATGCCCTGCCAACATTTCATTTACCCCCATTTCAATAACTCCACCAACTACATAGAAGATTGAAAAGGAGGGAATACTGTCACCACCAATGCCTTTCATGTGAAACCTACAACAAATCCTCCAAAGTCAATAAAGAATCAATCATCCACCGAAAAATGTCATCAAAGTCAATACCTAAACCTACCAAAATTTCACCAAATGCAAAGAAAATGAAGATACAAAGGCCAAGGGATTCGGTGAAGACAATGGAGATAAAAATGGGGGGCAGTTTCGAAGAGAAGGTGGGGAGATCAACAATTTAACAAACAGTCGGGGGCATTATATTTTGATTCGAAAGCAACGTAATGGGGGGATCATCAAAAAAGAAAGAGGAAAACAAATTGTAAACGGGGATTTGAGGTTTTTTTCTTCTTGATTTGGAAAGAAAATACAGTAAAAAAGAGGTTTTCCCCTTCGTTCTTGTAAGCAGAATAATCCAAAAGAAATAAAAAGAAGAAATCTCTTTTCCTGGGCCAATCATGTTTCAACAATACAATCAACACAAAGCAATAAGGGTTAGAAGCTTACCGAGTTCGTTTGGGCCATTAGGGGTTTAAGATCGAAATAAATTATTGAAGGTATCATTCTCGTTTTTTTTTATTTTTCGAGTCTCTTTGGTTGGTAGTCAAACATTTTTGTTTTCAAACAAAATAAAAAAAACTAAAGGAAACACTACATAGAGCTTTTTACAATATTTTTCAAGGGTATCATTATTTCCACGTTTTTAGAACCTCACTTATTCTAAACTCAAATACATAATAATGAGTAAAAGGGTTGGTTTCATTACCTGGTTTGTTGGTGATCTCGTCGGTGGGTGGTGCCCGATCTGTGGCTGGAGTGGATGTTGGCCTTTTGGTGAGTGACCAATCGAGGGTTGTGAGAAGTTTGGGTTTCATCAGAGCAGTGGCTTTGGGTTGAGATTTTGTTGAAGCTAGGAGAAAGGTAGCATCTTTGGGTTTCATAAGTGTTGTTTTCGTATGGAGGCTATCGGGGTGGTGGTCAAGCTTTGGCCATGGGTTTGTTGAAGTGAGTGGCGCTGCATGAGTGTTGAGTGGGTCTCGGTCGAGAGTGGAAAGAAAGGGTGGAGAAGAGGAGCTTTAGTTTGGTCTTGTTTAGGGAACGATTTTGTTCCCCGTTTGATTCGTCGGTGGCCGGTAGTGCGAGTGGCGATGTTGAAAAGCTTTGGAAGTTCTCGGTCGTGGAGAGAATTAGGGAGGAGAGTTTGAGAGGGAGGTGGAAACGGCTGAAGGTTTAAATGAGTTGAGATTATGTTCAGTTTATAATCAGGTTTTTATATATTAAATTTAGGGTAATTTGTTCTCATACCACTAGACTTTAGCCACATATTTAGACTTTAGTCATTGATAAGGAATGTTTTCGAATTTAGCCTTTTCTTTTTGTCCTGATTTTGTTATTTTCCAGATTTAAGTTTTAGTCAAAATTTTTGAGTTATTTGATATAAGGGTCATTTGAGTTTTATGCTTTAATTCATTTAGTCTGCGAATCGAGGCTTTTATTTTTTTAATTTAGTCTTCATATTTTAGTCTCTTTTCTTTTTAGTCCTAAATTTATGTTATACTTCATTTTACGATTGTTTTTGCATTTGACCTATAATTTTGTTATTTGATAATTTAACCCTATAATCAAATTGTTTAATTTACTGGATGATTTATATTTTGTATACTTAGTTTTAGCATTTGTTGTTTTTATCCTTCATGGTAGTACTAGATACATATAAGCTTAGATTATGCAATATATTTTGTTTGGTTCACAATTATTGAGATTTATATTTTTATGTATGAAATGCTCATATTCTTGTATATATATATATATTAGTATTAACATGTGCATGTATTCTTTTAAATGTTCTCTTAGGTTAAAGAATTATTCTAGTATATGCTTTTTTTTATTAATTTTTGTTAACCTCATATACATAACTCAACCTCATTACATAATTAGATTAAGGGTAATACCCTTTTAATTTAAAATTCTTTTAAGTAAGCTGTCTTAACTTATTAGAGATCCGTTTTTGACGATTTTAAATTAAAAGTGTATCTCATTAGTGACACCTAAAAATTGATTCATCACCTTAAAATTTGGGAATGAAAGAAAAATGTTCGGCTATTTAAATTTGTCGAGAAAATGTTGTTATCACTCATTTATGATATGGTATCGATATTTTTAAATAATCTAATATTCTTTATCTTTCTAAAAGGCTGGGTAATTTTAATTTAATATATTTTGGTGCTTTTGAATATTGTAAAATTCATATGATGTTGTTTTGTTGGGGGTCATAAATCAAATTAAAATCAAATTTGTAAATTTCATTGCAAAGATGTTAATTAATCGATTAAGTATTGATTTAGGGCGCTGTGGGGATGCTAATCCTTCCTCATGCGTAACCGACTCCCGAACTCATTTTCTGGTAATGCAGACCCCCATTTGTTGTTTTAATTAAAATTAATTTTTATTTAAAATAACAAAAATGGTTTTGGGTGCCCAATCACACACTAATCAAATATTGACGGCGACTCTTTGAACCGTATGTTTTTATTTTAAAGAAATCCCAAAATTTTTGAAACGAGAGGTTTTCTAAATCACATTACTTTTTAATTAAAAATCAACCACATGAAGAAATTAAAAATAGTTGTGGATTCAAAATCTCGCTTTTAAGAAAAAAAATCGTTTCGACAGGACCATTTGTTTACTTTATCCTATAATAATTATAATTTAATTTAAATAAAAATTTGAACAACTTGATTCAAATTGAGTTGAAAATTTTCAAATAAATTTTGAATGATAAAATAAGATTCGTCTACTCGATTAACTCAAAATATTTTGTCTTAAATTGATTGATATAATACTCATCCCTAGTCCTTTCTTATCATCATGCAAACAAACCAACATAAATAAGAATCGATCTTATTTTCAAAACATTATCCAACTACACATTTGGTCATTCCTCTATCATTTTCAATTAGAAAATTCTTATTTTACCCTCAATTGGGTCAAATTGTTACCTGATTAAGCTTAAATTTGACCCAACAAGTTTAAAAACATTCATTAATTGATTCATCCACGACTTGAACCAACGTAGGAACATTAACTTAAAAATTCGAATCATTATACATAGATTACAAAAGCCTTAGGATACCCTCCAACGTGAGAGGGTGGCTTACGACTTTAAGGTGTTTGTATCAGAAGCAGTGGCAGATGTAGTATTTAATTTATTAGAGACTAATATTTTAATAGGTGTTCACTCTGAAAATAATTTGTCTCAACTCTGAATAATTTTGTACTTACCCTGGTTTATTTATGCCCATCAAATATCCATTACAAACTATATTTGTTTAGGCCCCAAAATTCATTCACCAGGCTTGGATAAAATTAAAGCCTAAACAATTGAGATCCAAATCCAACTCCTAAATCGGGTTAATCAAAAAAATATATCCTAAATCAAGTCGGCCCACTCGTCTTCCAAAAAAATCCACCCAAACATAAATAGATTTTATTTTCTAAACGAGTTAACCAAAAAAATATATATCCTAAACCAGGTCAACCCAATCCCCAGCCCAAAAAAATCCACCCAACCATAAATATATTTTAAAAGGAAGACTACAACAGAGGGTTTATGTTCGGTAAAAAAAAATTCTAGAAGTTGATTTAAAATATCAGCTAGTGAATCCCGACAAGTAATATGCAAGGAGAATTTAATGGACTTAAAAGTTTGATTCTAAGAGACAATGAGTGCACATGCTTTGCACATCTGCTTCAATTAGCATTTGTTGCTAAAAAACAAGTTGAGGTTGCCTTTCTCTTTAATTTGGTTGCTAGTGTGGTAAATACGGTTGGTGCTTCATGTAAGAGAAAAGAAATTCTTCAATCTAGTCATGATTAAAGTAAGAGAAGCATTACATGGTGAAACCTTCAGTGACAGTGGATTAAATCAAGAAACCGTTATAAAGAGAGCTGGAGATACTCGTTGGGGTTTGCATTGTAAAACTGTTGTTAGCTTGATTACTATATTTTCTTCTATGACGAATGCACTTGAAATTATTGAGGAAGATGGAACACACTCAGAGCAAAGAGCTGAAGCTTGTATGTTGTTGAGTTCTTTACAATCATTTGAATTTATGATTAATTTGTATTTGATGAAAAATATATTGGGGGTTACTAGTGAATTATCTCAAGCATTGCAACGGAGTGATCAAGATATTGTGAATGCTATGCTATTAGTTAATATGTCCAAACAACGACTACAAATGATGAGAGATGTGGGGTGACAACCTTTACTTGAAGAAGTTTCTTTGTTTTGTGAAAAGAATAAAATTGAAGTTCCAGATATGAAAAATGCGTTTGTTGTTCTAGGGAGGTCTAAGAGAAAAGCTCGTGAAGTTTTAAATTTGCATCATTTTTAGGTTGAATTGTTTTATCAGATGATTGATAGACAACTTCAAGAGCTTAATAATTGTTTTTCTGAGACAAGTACAGAGTTACTTCTTTGCGTGGCTTGCTTTAGTCCAAGAGACTTGTATCTTTCTTTTGATAAGAAAAAATTGATTCTTCTTGCCGAATTTTATCTTTGTGAACTTTCTACAGAAGATATTATGTTGCTTGATTGTTAGCTTGAGAATTATATTATTGATAGCTTGAGAATTATATTATTGATATTTATTCAGATGAAAGATTTTGTGATCTAAAAGCTATTTTTGATTTATCTGAAAAGATGGTTGAGACGATGAAGCATGTTGCGTACTCACTTGTGTATTTACTTTTGAAGTTAGCTTTGATTTCACTGGTTGCAACCGCAACAACGGAAAGAACATTCTCTATAATGCATTTTATAAATAACCGGCTGCACAACCGTATGAGAGATGAGTGACTGAATGATTGCTTAGTTATTTTTATTGAGAAAGATATATTTGATAACATAGACAATGAAAAGATTATACAACGATATCAGAACGTGAAGCCTAGAAGGAAACAATTGTAAAAATTACTTTTAGCTGTATTTTTTATAAGACCTTTTATTATATTCAAAATGTTATTAATATTTTTTATGTTATTAATATGTAAGACTTATGCTATAGTTTTATTAAGATTTTATCACTAACATATTAGTTGTCGTTAGTTTGATGATGTAATATGCTAATAAAAAGATTTAATTTTTATTTTAACCCTTAAACTTTAGATAAAATATTAATCATGAGTATTTTTACAAGCTCAAAGTAATTGAGAGATAAAATACCAGTTTACTTTTTTTTTTATAAATATATTTCTTGCCAAACCCTATCAACCACTTGCTTTCCGCACACTTCTATTGTTGTTCATCTTCTCCGTCATCAACCATCCACAAATATGATTTTTTTTTTTAAAAAAAATGGATCCCAAACAGCAATCCTAATTTACACCTCTAAATTAGAAAAGAAAAGTATTATTTCAAATCTCAAACAATCACAACAATTTAAATATATCAAGAAAAGGGTTGTGTCCACTTTCTAAAACACCCATTCCTACCTTTTTCATTTCTAAGCTTTATTTTGATATATTATTTCTTTTAATAAATAATTATATGGTAAATAAAATAATTAAATTATAGTTAATAATAATTATAGAATTAATAACCCAAAAATGTGAGAAGTATAAATCAATGTATTGAAATTTCAAAACCTTCATTCGATTGAAACAAAGTAAAAGCCGTCCAAATCCTCGCTCTTCACGGCGAATCTTTGGAGAATGAATAAATTGTGGCTTCGCCTATGCTAAAAATTACTCATTCTTTTCAAGTATAGAACTTTATATTTTAATTTAATGAAATTAAAAGTTTAAAATTAATTCAAAATGAAAAATAAAATGAAAAAAAGGAAGAAACAAGCTTTTGTCAATATCTTTCAAATAATGTCGTATTAACACTGTTGTCAATTTATCAACTCTGCTCTCATTTATAAATGTTAGATTTTAAATTAATTCTCTACTATTTTATATGCAAAAAATATTTTTTCATATTTGTAAAAAATTTAAAATAATAATAAAAATCTTAAACATAGCCTATGCTATCACCATGGTGCGACTTATGGATAGGGGTGTTCAAACGGTTAATTCAGTTAACCAATGAATCAAATAATCCAAATTTCATTATCCAAAATTTTTTCCTTTCAAACGTTAATCAAATCAATTTTTTTTTTCAAAAAAAATTATTCAAATCGAACTAAGTTTGGTTAATTGGCTGGTTAACCGAAATAACCGAAATTTATAAATAACATATATTGTATATTTAACATTTTTGATTTATTCGATTAAAACTGGACTTTAAACACCCTAAAGCTAAATAATATGAGAAAATCGCCTCAGTGACCAAAATTCCCATATAATATACGATTTTAACCAACTTTTTTCGGATTTGCCAAAATGACCAACAAAATCGCAATGCGATCGCTAATTCGCAACGCGATCTCCATTATCGCAAATTCGCGTTGCATTTCGCGTTGCGATAGTTGAAAATCGCGTTGCGATGGTCTACAGTGTCGTTGCGATTTTCCCAATTCGCAATGCGAATAAGTAAATCGCAACGCGAATTGGGAAAATCGCAATGCGATACTGACTATCGCAATGCGATACTGACTATCGCAATGCGATACTTACTATCGCAATGCGATAATACAAAATCGCAACGAGATACTGACTTTTGCAACGCGATTCTGACTTTCGCAACGCGATAATACATAATCGCAATGCGATTTTCAAAGCGCCATTAGTATCCTGGCCAAGTATTTTATTTTTAAATTCCAAACACGAATATTAATATATTGGAACACTGAACCGTCCACAGTATATCCCGTAATCGCAACTCATAACCTAAAACCTAAAATCACAACTCAGTCCCATCTCCATCTCTCACTCTCTCACCCATCTCTGACAAAATCCGTCCCCATCTTCGGTGAAATCCGTCTATCTCCATCTCTCAGAGCCACCATCACAATCAGAAATGGAAAATCAACCAAATCAACCAACGAGGGTTAGTTTTTTTTAATTATTTTCTTTTTGAAATTTTTGCATTATTATTAGGTTTTTCATATTGAAATTGATGATAAGTTTACTGGTAATTTCAATAATAGATTAACCATTTCACTTAGATTGCTTATTAAATCAACCGAGAATCACAACGCGAAATGCAAATCGCAACGCGATTTTAGTTTCGCGTTGCGATTCTCTCGTTGCGATAGTCAAATTCGCGTTGCGATAGTCTTTTCGTGTTGCGATTTTCATTTTCAGAAACTATTCTTCTTCTGCAAATTGAAACTTGAATGAATTGCATTACTTCAACCAAAAAACAAAGACAAATACGAAATTCACAGTGTTGCAAATTTAAGTTTGAAGAATAAACTACTACTCTTTATGTTTATTATTGTTTTTGGTATATCTTCACAGTGTAGTTTTTGGTATATCTAACTTAGTATGTTTATTGTTTTTGTAGAACTTTTATTCGGCTCAATTGACCTTAAGAAATAAAGTCAGCCTGGCCAAAACAATTGCGTCGAAGCTTTCACATGCACAAAGAAAAATGTTTGAGGATACATGCTTCGGGCCATGGCTGAAAGTACAACATCCCGGTGGAGATGCGATGTTGACACACCT
Organism: Hibiscus syriacus; assembly: GCF_006381635.1. Taxonomy (NCBI): domain Eukaryota; kingdom Viridiplantae; phylum Streptophyta; class Magnoliopsida; order Malvales; family Malvaceae; genus Hibiscus; species Hibiscus syriacus. The sequence continues at coordinate 1,452,696 of NW_024063196.1, forward strand.
GTTTCTTCAAACCATGACTAGCGATCTACCAGAGACTATACAACGTCGTGATGAAGAGATATGGTTTGATTTTCCACCAGCGTATACGTGTTTTGGGCGGGAGGAGTTTTGCTTAATCACCGGTCTACGCTTCGGACACGATGATGTAGGTCGGTACACTAGACACATTACCCGCCCATCATGGCTATCCCGGGTTTTTCTTGAGCTGGAGAGGCCGAATCTACACGTAGAAGACCTGACAAGATTGTTGAATAAGAAAGATGGTTTTACTCGGATGGATGACGTCGACGTTGTCCGAGTATGCCTTCTAATTCTTTTGCATGCTGGCTTTTTAGGCAGAGAGGGCCAGACAACCTATTCCAAATGATCTAATCAAATTGGTAGAAGACCTAAATGCGTGGAACCTGTTTCCGTGGGGCTCGTATTTATGGAAAGCTACATGGAATAAGTTATCGTCTGCCTTGGATGATCGAAAAAGTTTGCATGGCGATGGTTCCAAATACACTTTGACAGGCTTTATTTGGGCATTTAAGGTAAGAATTTTTATATAATGTTTCCAAAATTATAAGTAATTATTTAACAATTACTAATGTTTGTTATTATATTGTTTGTAGATTTGGATATTTGAGGCCTTTCCCGCCATGAAGACATATGCAATAAAAACTTCAAATGATATTCCCAGGGCTATTTCCTGGAAGAGGAAACGGACCTTGCAATGGGAAGATTTACTATGGTATACGACAATAAATAATGTAAGTTAACATAAATACTACCATATGTTTATAAACAAGTTATTACTAGTACAAGTTTAACTTTGTTTGAGCTTTTATATTGTTAGGAGGCCAACACTCCTCTACAGAGGCTGACACCCACGGAAGCTGAGCTTGCCACTGATTGGTGGCAAGCTAGTAAGCGTTTTTTTGATGGAACGGTTGATGAGCAGCCTCCACTTCGGGAGCCATCACCTCGCCCAGAAATATCACCTCACCTAGAGCCATCATCTGATCGACCCGACTATACACCTCCACAACGACAGCCATCACCTATTCTGTCACATCATCGAGCCTCTTCTCCACCATCACCGCAAGATAGGCGACCGACAAAGATGCCACGACGTTTATCTCCCTGTTCTCCATCTCCACCTCAACGGGATGATTTAGGGGAGTTACGTGATGAGGTCAATACCTTGCGTGAGGAGGTCGATACTTTACGCAAAGACGATGGTGCATGGCGTGTTGAGGTGTCTACATTACGCGGTGAGGTAGCCGCTCTACGTGAGATGGTAGCATCGTTGCATAATGAGGTTCATACTCTACGCAATGAGGTAAGTTTAAGATTTTTCATACTCGTAATTCATTCGGTTGCTGCCAATACTGCTAAACTGTTTTTGTTAGTATTTGTTTTTGGTTTTGTTTTTGTCTTTTGGTTGAAGTAATGCAATCCATTCAAGTTTCAATTTGCAGAAGAAGAATAGTTTACTTTCGCAACACAAAAATGACTATCGCAACGCGGAAATGGCTATCGCAATGCGAAATGAAAATCGCAACGACAAAATCGCAATGCGAAATGAAATCGCAACGACAAAATCGCAACGCGAAACACAAATCGCATTTTCATTTCGCATTGCGATAGCCATTTCTGCGTTGCGATAGTCATTTTCGCGTTGCGATTTTAAGTTTCGTGTTGCGAAAGTAAACTATTCTTCTTCTGGAATGTTTATATATGTTGTCCTTTTAAATGTTTATATAAGTGCTTACTTCTGGAATGTTATCTGAGCATTTTGTGAACTATGATAGAATAATGACTTGGGTGAATACAATGCTAGTTTGAAACATATTTGTCTTTGTTTAATATCATGTTTGTTTATTTACTGATTTATGTATTAATTTTTTTTAGCGGCCCAATAAGGTGGATGCTTTACGTCGGGTTTTCCTTGCACGACGAAGTTCACGTATCAGACGGCGTGGACATGCTATTACGTCTCCGTTCACCCCAATGGTGCGAAGACTCCGTAAGAAGAAGCCCGACTCACCTGTCATCCCTCAAGAGTCCCCTCCAATCGTTCAAGAGGCCCCTATCCTCCCTCAAGAGTCCCCCCCACCGTTCAAGAGGCCACTGTCATTGTTGAAGAGGTCCCTTCCACCATTCTAGAGTCCGATTCACATGGGGTAATATATCGAAGTATTGAGAAACCCCCACCGGTTCCGGACATGATGGATGAGAGTTGGCTCTCGTATGAGTTACCGGCTAGTACCCTTCCAGTATCTGAAGTGGAGAGGAGACAACTACCGGAAATAATTATGGATAATACCCTTTGGGCTAAGACCGCAGTTGATTTTTATCTACATGAGCGGAGCCAAGGGTGTTACACTGACATAAGCAAACTCAACGATGAAATGTTTTTGTTGCTTGATCGGTCTTGGTGGGGTGTGCTATTAGGGGTTGAAGACAGTGGCTATTTCGATGGGGAGGTAAGTCTTATATTTGTCTTATATATGATTTTGATTAATTTTTTTAAAAATTAATGTAATTCACTAATATATGTATTTTTTTGTAAAACAGCATATCGATGCGTAGGTGTCACGTCTACTAATAATAAGGAAGCTTAGGAAAAATAAAAAAAATTCGCGATATACAATAATGCCGGCGGCTTTTCACGCAGTTCACTTGAAGAATCAACGAGATGAATCATTTTTGTTGGGCAATGGACAAGCTAAACTTTATCCTGCATGGTGGGAGGTCGATAAGGTTAGTGTTTATTTTTTTAAATTTTTTAAAGGTGTTCATAAATAAGTGCACAAATAAATGAATTATTACTTATGATTGCAGGTGTTTATCCCTGTTTTGGAACGTCGTCATTGGCTTCTCGTCCAACTTCAGCTCCCATCCCTGAAGATAATAGTGTATGACAGCATGATAAATTACATATCACTGTCTGATTTGAGAGATATGATCAAGGGATGGAGCTCTCAATTGGCTAAATTCTTGGATGGGATTAATTATTGGACTCATTCTGGACACAAGAAGCCAAAGAAGTTCAATGTCACAGTTGTCAGAGACGAGACCGCGCCACAACAATCGCCAGGAGCCAGAGGGGATTGTGGTCCTCTCGTATGCTTGTGCTTGGCACGTTTGACGACGGGAAGCACAGAGTTTCTACCTCCCACCGATAGAGATAGAGCTACAGTAGGCTTGTGGTTTCGACATTATATGGCTAGAGCAATATATTCGAGACGCTGCCTACCTGCATCCGTCTTATGAAAGTGTCCATTGTTAATTGGTAAGTCAAATGCAAGTTTTGTTAACATATATACTCCTTTTGGTTTGAAAATGTTTGGTTAAGTACCAAGAATTCAATAATTTGCTGTTTGTAGGTTTTAGATGTGTAGGAAGTCTTGTTTGAGCAAATGTTTGGTTTCTGCAGGTTAATCCTTAAGTGAGCTGCGTGAAATGGATGTACGGGGTCACAAAGTTGTTGATTCATTGATTCAATTATTTATGAAGAAATAAGAATTATTATTATTTTTTGATTGTTTAATTGATTTGTAAAAGATGATTTGTAAATGTTGATTTGTTTAATTGATGTGTACATAATTCTTATTTGTGCTTGTTTAATTGATTGAAATGTAATAGTTGATTTGTTGATTTTCAATCTGCATTATGTTGAAGGCAAAACAGACTATCGCAACACGAAACTGACTATCGCAACGAGAAAATCGCAATGCGAAATGAAATACATAACTTTTACATAACGTGTATAAGTTTAAGTTTACGTTTACGTTTCGCATTGAGATTTTCTAGTTGCGATAGCCATTTCCGCGTTGCAATTTTTCATTTCGAATTGCGATAGCCATTTTCGCGTTGCGATAGCCATTTTCGCGTTGCGATTTCCCCGTTGCGATAGTCAAATGAATGTCTAATAAGTGATAACAACTGAACAGATCATAGCAATGTTCAAACTCAAGTTACTAATACATGCCTAACTGAAAATGTTAAAAGTGCACACATAAAATACACATAATACAACGTTTGCATTTAAAAATCACCTAAGTTAACAGTCCCAAAAGGTGAAGCCGGTTGTGATTGGGATTTTGAAGATGATTGCGATTTTCAGAATCTCGTTGCGAAAGTCAGAATCTCGTTGCGATTTTGTATTATCTCGTTGCGATAGTTAGTATCTCATTATGATTTTCCAAATTCGCATTGCGATTTACTTATTCGCATTGCGAATTAGGAAAATCGCAACGCGATACTTACTTTCGCAACGAGATAATACAGAATCACAATGCGATTTTCAAAGTTCGCAATAGGTTTTAGTTTCGCAACACAAATTTTTTGTGTATATATCTACGCAGAAGCAACAACTCATAACCTAAATCCCTAAATCGCAACTCATTCCATCTCCATCTATCACTCTCTCCGGCGACATCCGTTCCTACATCCTTCCCCATCCGGCAACAGGTCTTAGTTTCGCAGCTCGTTTGTTTAGTAAATTAATTTACAACCATGAAATCATCTAATGTTGATCATGTTTGGATAGATTTGTGTTTTGGAGGGTCATGGGAGAATGTTCATGGTGTTTTACAATATATGCCTTTACCCATGAATCTTCAACTAAAACTGTCATTAAAAAAGTTAACTTATGAAACTCTAATGTTACGTGTTTCAAAGAAATTGAATTTAGAGCCCCTAAGTGGATTTAGGCTATCTTATCAGAGGAATGGTAAAGTTTATTTGTTAACCGACAATGAAGATGTTGAACGATTCATTGCTTACATTAGTGTTTCAAGTGATGATGTTACATTGTATGTTGTTGAACCTAGAAGTAGTATTGTTGGGTCAGTAGTGGGTAGTAATCAACTAAGTTTTTCTCAAAACCCACAACCTTTCTCTAATCCAAATCCCAATCAACTTTCAGCACCAAATTCCGGTTTTCGTATTGACCAATTAGACGATGATGAGCCAAGAGAAAAAATTGTGAGTACTAGTCAGTATTCGAAATTTGATCTTGGTCAATACCCGGACTTTGATATTGGTCAATACTCGGATTTTGATGATGTTTCAGAAGAAGAAACAGACCCTGCGTGTAATGATTTTGATATTGGTCATACCCGAATTTTGATGATGAAACAACCGTTGCCGAGGAAGATGTTGTTGATGATAATGAGGAGGAAGTGGAGGCTGTGAATGAACATGTTGAACATCCATTCTGTAATTCATATAATCTTGAAGAAGAAAAAGAAGAAGAAAAAGTCCCCGAAGAAAAGAAAATGCCACGGGAGTATAACTGGAATATGCCAGAATTACTTCAGATACCGGAAGAAGAGTTGGTAAAGAAAGCAGTTGATTGTTACACAAAAGTATTCGTATCAAGAAAGATGATTGTTTTGATACAAAGGAAGACTTGAAGATAGCTTTGTATACGAAATGTGTGGAAGATGGCTATCAACTAAAAGTTAACAAATCAAGCAAAGATCGTTTCGAAACAAGGTGTATGATTGACAAAAACTGTACGTGGCGTATGATTGCAAAGAGGATAAAAGATTGCGAAATGTTTCAAGTTAGGACTTTTATTGATAAACATACATGTTCAAGAACCCAAGTTTTTCCTAACCATAGACAGGCAAACAAAAAGGTGTTGGGTGGTTTTCTGGCTGAGTTAATGTTTTTGAATGGCAGGGTATATCGGGGACATGAAATTATGACTGACATGAATGCTCGGTTCAAGATTAGTATATCATATTCTCAAGCTTGGAGAGCCAAATGTTATGCCTTGGAATTGTTGAGGGGGTCGCCAGAAGCATCGTTTGCCCAACTGCCGGCTTATTGTCACAATTTAAAGCTGAAAAATCCTGGGTCGGTAACTCATATCAAAACAGATAGAGATGGACGCTTTGAGTTGCTGTTTATCACCATTGGTGCTGCGGTTAGTAAATCAATATAATTCTGTTGACTCATTTCTGTTAGTTACATGCATTTCACATTTAAATGATTATATTTCTTGTGTATATTATTTTGTAGATTCGTTAGTTTATTACTTGCATGCGCCCAGTTATTATAGTTGACGGAGCACATTTGAAAGGTCGATACCTTGGAGTAAACTTATTAGCAGTAGCCATGGATGCTAATAATGGGATATTGCTAATAGCTTACGGGGTTGGCAAATCTGAAACCTCTGATTCATGGACAAGGTTTATGGGGCATCTTAGGGATTGCATAGGTCCTATTAGCAATCTGACAATCATATCCGATAGGGAAAACTCAATTGACAACGCTGTTAGAAGGTGTTTCCCAGATGCTTTTCATGGACTTTGTGGTGTTCATTTGTATAGAAATCTAAAATCAAGGTCTGTTGGTATAAAAAAGCACAAATGGACATACTGGAAGGCTGTAAAAGCTTATCGGGAAGTGGATTTCAATAAGCATATAAACTGTTTAAGACGTGTTTTGCCTCAGTGTGCTCAAACACTAGAAGATGTCGTGTTTGAAAGATGGTCAAGAGTACATCAACTTGGAGCAAGATATGGTTTCATGATGTCTAATAGTGCAGAATCAATCAACGCTCTAAGTCGTCATTCCCGGAAATTACCCATTACTATGTTAATGGAGTTTTTTCGAGCCTCTATTCAACAGTGGTACTACAAGAAAAGAACCCATGCATGTATTTTTTCTTTGAATTCGTAACTTGTCATATATTTTACTAAGTATTATTTATTTAAATTTACAGGAACATTGGAACATCGTGTTACACCATGGACTGAAAAAAAGATAACGAAACGTGTTGTGAAGTCAACGTCATGGAGAGTTGAACCATGTTCAAACACTTTGTTTGAAGTACTGGATAATAACTTAAATGGGCTTGTCGATCTAAATGCAAGGACGTGTAGTTGTATGAAATGGCAAACATCTGGTTATCCATGTGGCCATGTTATAAAAGTTACTCTTCATCTAAACCAAGATGATTCAAGCACATACGCTATGGATTGTTACACTACAGAAGTATATCGACAGACTTATGCCGAGATTGTCTACCCTATTCCACATCCTTCTGAGTGGGACATACCAGATGACTTACAAACAGTTTTTCCACCAGCCATGGACAGAAGGCTACCTGGCCGACCAAAAAGTCACGATCGTATACCGTCTAAGGGTGAAGAGAAGAAGAGATCGACATGTAGTCGGTGCAAGGAAAGTGGTCATACAAGGTTGACATGTGGATCACCAGTGCCATCACAATCATCTTTTCCTCTACCAAAATATGGATCATCATCAAAATCCAAAGCTTATATGGTGTCAAGAAAAACGCAATCAAAATTACAATCATCTTTAAAATCCCAATCACAACTGGCTTCACCTTTTGGGACTGTTAACTTAGGTTATTTTTAAATGCAAACGTTGTATTATGTAGATTTTATGTGTGAACTTTTAACATTTTCAGTTAGGCATGTATTAGTAACTTGAGTTTGAAAATTGCTATGATCTGTTCAGTTGTTATCACTTAATAGGCAATCATCTTAATGTCTATCGCAATGCGGAAATTACTATCGCAATGCGAAATGAAAATCGCAACGAGAGAATCGCAATGCGAAATGAAAATCGCAACGCTAATTTCGCAATGCGAAATGAAAATCGCAACGAGGGAATCGCAATGCGAAATGAAAATCGCAACGCGAATTTAATTTCGCGTTGCGATTCTCTCGTTGCGATTTTCATTTCGCGTTGCGATTTTCATTTCGCATTGCGATAGTACTTTTTGCCTTCAACATAATGAAGATTGAAATCAACAAAATCAACCATTACATTTCAATCAATTAAACAAGCACAAATAAGAATTATGTTAACATCAATTAAACAAATCAACTTTTACAAATTACCTTTTACAAATCAATTAAACAATAAAAAAATAAGCAATAATTATTAGAGAAAATAACACTTCTACTATTGAATCAACTTTCGCAGCCATACATCATTTTCACGCAGCTCACTTCTGAGATTAACCTGCATAAACCAAACATTTGCTCAAACAACACTTTCTACACATCTAAAACCTACAAACAGCAAATTATTGAATTCTAGGTACTTAACCAAACATTTTCAAACCACAAGCCTATAAACATACCAATTGTTTATGGACATTTTTATAACGCAGATGCAGGTAGGCAGCGTCTCGTATATATCGATCTAGCCATATAATGTCGAAACCACAAGCCTACTGCAGCTCTATCTATATTGGTGGGAGGTAGATACTTTATACTTCCTGTGATCAAACGCTCCAACGCCAAGCATACGAGAGGACCACAATCCCCTCTGGGTCCTTTCGTTTGTTGTGGTGCGGTCTCGTCTCTGCTAACTGTAATATTGAGCTTCTTTGGCTTCTTGTTTCCAGAACGAGTCCAATAATTTATCGCATCCAAGAATTTAGCCAAATAAGAGCTCCATCCCTTAATAATATCTCTTAAATCAGCCAATGATATGTAATTTATCATGCTGTCATATACTATTGCCTTAAGGGATGGGATCTGAAGCTCGACGAGAAGCCAATGGTTACGTTCCAAAACAGGGATAAACACCTGCAATCATAAGTAATAATTCATTCATTTGCGCACTTATTTATGAATACCTTTAAACTCAATCTAAAATAAACACTAACCTTATCGACCTCCCACCATGCAGGATAAAGTTTAGCTTGTCCATTGCCCAACGCAAATGATTCATCTCGTTGATTCTTCAAGTGAACGGCGTTAAAAGACGTCGGCATAATTGTATATCGTGTATTTCTTTTATTTTCCTTAAGTTTCCTAATTATTAGAAGACGTGACACCCACGCATCGATATGCTGTTTTACAAAAAAAGACATATATTAGTAACTTACATAAATTTACAAAAAAATAATCAAATTAAAATATAAGAAAAATATAAGACTTACCCCTCCATCGAAATAGCCATTGTCTTCGACCCCTAATAATACGCCCCACCAAGACCGATCAAGCAACAAATAGATATCATCATTGAGCTTGCATATGTCAGTGAAACACCCCTGGCTTCGCTCATGTAGATAAAAATCAACTGCGGTCTTAGCCCAAAGGGTGTTATCCAGAATTGTGTCCGGTAGTTGTTTCCTCTCCACTTCAGATACCGGTATGGTACTGGTCGATAACTCATACGAGAGCCAACTTGAATCCATCATGTCCAGCACGTCAGAGGGTTTCTCAAGAATCCTACATATGACGCCATGTGAATCGGGCTCTTGAATGGTGGGAGGGACCTCTTCAACGATGACAGTGGCCTCTTGAACGGTGGAAGGGGACTCTCGAGGAATGATAAGGGCCTCTTCAACGATAGGAGTGGACTCTTGAGGGATGACAGTGGCCTCTTGAACGGTGGGAGGGGACTCTCGAGGAATGATAGGGGCCTCTTCAACGATAGGAGTGGACTCTTGAGGGATGACAGGCGAGTCGGGCTTCTTCTTGCGGTGTCTTCGCACTATTAGGGTATACGGAGACTTAATAGCACGTGCACGCCGTCTGATGCGTGAACTCTGTCGTGCAAGAAAAAACCCGACGTAAAGCATCCACTTTATCGGTCCGCTAAATAATTAAATACAAATATCAGTAAATAAACAGACATGATATTTAAACAGTGAAAAACAAAGACAAATATATTTCAAACTTTCAACCAAAAGATAAAACAAAGACAAATACTAACTTCACAGTGTTAAAGAATACACAGTTTAGCAGAATTGGCAGCAACCGAATAAATTTACTTCAACCAAAAGACAAAACAAAAAGACAAATACTAACTTCACAGTGTTAATAAACAGTTTAGCAGTATTGGCAGCAACCGAATAAATTTACTAAGCAATCTAAGTGAAATGGTTAATTTAAGTGAAATTACGAGTAAATTTATCATCAAGTTAAATATGGAAAATCTTAAACTTACCTCGTTGCGTAGAGTATGAACCTCATTCTGCAACGATACTACCATCTCACGTAGAGTGGCAACCTCACCACGTAAAGTAGACACCTCCACACGCCATGCACCATTGTTATCGAGTAGAGTACCGATCTCCTCACGCAAGGCATTGACCTCATCACGTAACTCCCTTGACTCATCCCGTGGAGGTGGAGAACAGGGAGATAGAAGTCGTGGCATCTTTGCCGGTCGCCTATCATGAGGTGATGGTGGAGAAGAGGCTCGATGATGTGACGGGATAGGTGATGGCTCTCGTTGTAGAGGTGTATAGTCGGGTCGATCAGGTGATGGCTCTGGGTGAGGTGATGGCTCTCGAAGTGGAGGCTGCTCATCATTCGTGCCATCAAGAAAACGCTGACTAGCTTGCCACCAATCAGTGGCAAGCTCAGCCTCCGTGGGTGTCAGTCTAATTAATGGAATGTTGGCCTCCTAAAAATATAAAAACTCAAACAAAGTTAAACGTCTACTATTAATAACTTGTTTATATATGATAGTATTTGTGTTAACTTACATTATTTATTGTCGCATATGGTATTAAGTCTTCCCAATCCAACATCCGTTTCCTCTTCCAGGAAATAGCCCTAGGAATATCACTTGAAGTTTTTATTGCATATGTCTTCATGGCGGGAAAGGCCTCGAATATCCAAATCTACAAACAATATAATAACAAACATTAGTAATTGTTAAATAATTAATTATAATTTTGAAAACATTATATAGAAATTCTTACCTTAAAGGCCCAAACAAAGCCTAACAAAGTGTATTTCGACCCATCACCCCGCAAACTTTTGCGGTCATCAAAGGCAGACGAAAACTTAGTCCAGGTAGCTTTCCATATATACGAACCCCACGGAAACAGATTCCATGCATTTAGGTCCTCTACCAATAATATTAGCTCCTGAGGAATAGGTTGTCTGGCCTCTCTGCCTAAAAAGCCGGCATACAAAAGTAGTAGAAGGCATACTTGGACAACATCGACGTCATTCATCCGAGTAAAACCATCTTTCTTATTAAACAATTTCTTCATGTCGTCGACGTGTAAGTTCGGCTTCTCTATTGACTCATCAGGAAAAACCCTGGATAACCATGATGGGCGGGTGATATGACGAGTGTACCGGCCTACATCATCGTGTCCGAATCGTAGACCAGTGATTAAGCAGAACTCCTTCCGCCCAAAACAAGTATACGCCGGTGGAAAATGAAACCATATCTCTTCCTCACCACGTTGTATACTGTCGGGTAGATCGCTAGTCATGGTCTAAAGCCACAAATGAGTCAAATTAGCATCTCCACCCGGATGCTGTACTCTCAGCCATGGCCCGAAGCAGGTTTCTTCAAACAATTTTCTTTGTGCATGTGAAAGCTTCGAAGCAATTGTAGTGGCTAGGCTAACTTTATTCCTTAATGTCAATGAAGCCGAAAAAAATTTCTACAAAAACAATAAACATACCAAGTTAGATATACCAAAAACTACATTGTCAAGATATACCAAAAACAATAAACATAAATAGTAGTTTATTCTTGAAACTAAAATTTGCAACACTGTTTTGTCTTTTGGTTGAAATGAAAATCGCAACGAGATAATGAGAATCGCAACGCGGAAATGACTATCGCAACGAGAGAATCGCAACGCGAAATGAATATCGCGACGAGAGAATCGCAACGCGAAATGAAAATCGCAAGGCGAAATGAAAATCGCAATGCGATTTTGGTTTCGCGTGCGATTTTTATTTCGCGTTGCGATTCTCTCGTTGCGATAGTTATTTTCGCGTTGCGATTTTCATTCTCGAAACTATTCTTCTTCTGCATTACTTCAACCAAAAGACAAAACAAAGACAAATACTAACTTCACAGGCTAAACAGTTTAGCAGTATTGGCAGCAATCGAATGAATTTAATAAGAAATCTAAGTGAAATGGTTAATCTTTTATTGAAATTACCAGTAAACTTATCATCAATCTCAATATGAAAAACCTAAAATAATGCAAAAATTTCAAAATAAAAATAAAAAAAACTAACCCTCGGAGGTTGATTTTCCATTTCTGAATGATTGTGAGGGATTTTTGATTGTGAATGGTTGTGAGGGATTTCGCCGGCGATGGGGACGGAAATCTTCGGAGATGGGGATGGATTTCGTCGTAGAGAGTGAGAGATGGAGATGGGACTGAGTGTTGTGATTTTGGGTTTGAGGTTATGAGTTGCGATTACTGTGGACGGTTCAGTTTCCGATTTATTAAGAAAAAATTCGTGTTTGGAATTTGAAAAAAAAAATACGCGTTAATACGAATGGCGCTATTAAATCGCGTTTCGAAAGTCAAAATCGCGTTGCGAAAGTCAGTATCTCGTTGCGATTTTGTATTATCGCATTGCGATAGTAAGTATCGCATTGCGATAGTCAGTATCGCATTGCGATTTTCCCAATTCGCGTTGTGATTTACTTATTCGCATTGCGAATTGGGAAAATCGCAACGACACTGTAGACCATCGCAACGCGATTTCCAACTATCGCAACACTGTCAAGATATACCAAAAACAATAAACATAAATAGTAGTTTATTCTTGAAACTAAAATTTGCAACACTGTTTTGTCTTTTGGTTGAAATGAAAATCGCAACGAGATAATGAGAATCGCAACGCGGAAATGAGAATCGCAACGCGGAAATGACTATCGCAACGAGAGAATCGCAACGCGAAATGACTATCGCGACGAGAGAATCGCAACGCGAAATGAAAATCGCAACGCGAAATGAAAATCGCAACGCGAAATGAAAATCGCAACGTGAAATGAAAATCGCAATGCGATTTTGGTTTCGCGTGCGATTTTTATTTCGCGTTGCGATTCTCTCGTTACGATAGTTATTTCCGCGTTGCGATTTTCATTCTCAAAACTATTCTTCTTCTGCATTACTTCAACCAAAAGACAAAACAAAGACAAATACTAACTTCACAGGCTAAACAGTTTAGCAGTATTGGCAGCAATCGAATGAATTTAATAAGAAATCTAAGTGAAATGGTTAATCTATTATTGAAATTACCAGTAAACTTATCATCAATCTCAATATGAAAAACCTAAAATAATGCAAAAATTTCAAAAAAAAAAAAAAAAAAAACTAACCCTCGGAGGTTGATTTTCCATTTCTGAATATTGTGAGGGATTTTTGACTGTGAATGGTTGTGAGGGATTTCGCCAGCGATGGGGACGGAAATCTTCGGAGATGGGGACGGATTTTGTCGTAGAGAGTGAGAGATGGAGATAGGACTGAGTGTTGTGATTTTGGGTTTGAGGTTATGAGTTGCGATTACTATGGACGGTTCAGTTTCCGATTTATTAAGAAAAAATTCGTGTTTGGAATTTGAAAAAAAAATACGCGTTAATACGAATGGCGCTATTAAATCGCGTTGGAAAGTCAAAATCGCATTGCGAAAGTCAGTATCTCGTTGCGATTTTGTATTATCTCATTGCGATAGTAAGTATCGCATTGCGATAGTCAGTATCGCATTGCGATTTTCCCAATTCGCGTTGCGATTTACTTATTCGCATTGCGAATTGGGAAAATCGCAACGACACTGTAGAGCATCGCAACGCGATTTCCAACTATCGCAATGCGAATTTGCGATAATGGAGATCGCGTTGCGAATTAGCGATCGCATTGCGATTTTGTTGGTCATTTTGGCAAATCCGGAAAAAGTTGGTTAAAATCGTATATTATAAGGCATTTTTGGTCACTGAGGCGATTTTCTCAAATAATATATATATAATATTAAATATTTAATAATTTTAATTAATTCGGTTAATTAGCCGATTTCGAATTGAATTAATAATCGAAGTTTAAAAAAACATTAATCGTTAACCGACCAAACCTAAAATTAACCGACCAAAATTGCAATTCGGACGGTTAACTTGATTTTAATCAAATTATGAACACCCCTACTCATGGAATTTTTTTTTGGAAAAATAGTTAAATTAGGTTTATATTATAGGGTAAAGTAAACAAATGGTCCCCTGTAACATCCTCAACACCGAGTTAGTGACCAAATTATAAAACTTCAGAAATTAGTGACTAAAGTAGATAAATTGAATAGTTCAAGGACTTATATGGAAAATTCTGTGTAGGACTAAATAACAAAGAATGATGAAAGAAATGGTAAAATGGTCATTTGATCAAGAAATGAATTAAAAATATGATATGGTGGAAATATATACACGTGGAGATTTGAAAAAAAAGGGAAAGATTTCTTCAGAGAGCTCTTCTTCTTCTTCTTCTTTCAGCCGTGGTTTACCATAAGCAAAGGTGAGTTTTCTTGTGAGTTGATTATTCGTTGAAATTAAGTTTGGTTTATGATCTTTAGATGATACTTAATCTTAAGGAAAGCTTAAGCTGTCTTAAAACTATAAGATAAAGGAGTTAGAAAGGATTAAAGATAAGGGATCTCTAAATGAAATCTTGGGAGAAAGGTAGTAATTAGATTTTGAGACTAGAATTGACTTGTCATCAGCTAAATTAAGAAGTATAAAGTGTTATAATTGGAATTAGAACATGTTGGAAAATTGGTAGGATTCTTGATTTCAAGGCATAGGATGAGATTTTGAAGATAATGATGGTTTATATGAATATAAGTTGATTTGAGTAATGGTAGTTGAGTTTAATGGTATAATAGGAGCTTAAAAGGGAAGGTTTAGATTGGTATTGGTGAAATTTTGGGTTGTAAAAGTAAATTCTGGGCTATGAGTATCGATACTTCTTCATCTAGTACCGATGCTTCAAGGGTAAATGACGGAAATTTGGAGTAAGGGTATCGATACTGGTTGAACAATATCGATACCATAAGGCCAAAATTGATAAGTTATTCATAGAGTATCGATACCATTTTGAAAATAAAGATCACAAAATCGAAAATGGGTATTGATACCCATGCTTGGTATCGATACCATAGTTAGGAAAGTATCGATACCATACATTGGGTACCGATACTACTCTAAGTGGAAAGTGGAATTAAGCCTTTCTTTTAGCTTAGATTATTAAGGATCGAACTATGATACTTAGAATGCTGATATGTATATAAAATGTATGATTGTGTAGATATTGAGCCTAAACAAGTTTCGGAACAATCAAAGAGTTAAAAAGGATCAAGAGAGAGAAAGTAAGTCATATAAGTGATTGGGATCAAGTGAGGCTAAAGTGAGTGCATACTATAAGTTTAGTTTTATGGAAATAAGACTTGTGATAAGTTTATTTCCTATGTTAATGTTCATGGTCCAATAGTTATGAACATTCATATTATGATCATTATAAATACATGCATAAGTGATATATGTTTATATGTTTTGGTACATGCTATATGATCCATGTGAACCTAATCAAATAACATATGCTATATGATATGAGATTGATAGTTATATGTACATGTGATATGTGACAGGAGATAAGACATATGTGGTTATAAGAGAAATAACATGAGTACATGAATATGTGGTGAAGTAATGATTATATGAATATATGAAGCATAATGATAATGCCCATGTTTTGTGATAGGAGAGCTATAGGTATAGTTTTCATGCAAAGAGTCGAGGGTTACATAGGTCCTTCGGGACATATACATAGGTTCTTCGAGACATATACATGAGGTCATTCGTGACAAATTTCACATGCCACTCAGTGGATCCTTATACGAGTTGTGGTGACAACATATGTGCACAACCTCAAGATACTCACATACCTTCAGTTCTATATAATATACATGGGCACATAATATATATATATATATAAGAGTTTACTTTCTTATGAGATAACATGTTATTGTTTGTTAAGGATAGATCATATGTGATATGATTAAATAGTGAACTGGTAATTGTGATGATACATAAAATGAGTGAATTGCATGTTCATACATTAGGAAATGCATTATTATATTTATGCCTCACTAAGTCTATGACTTAGAGTGTAAGTGTTCTACACGTAGGTACTGAGAAGCAAGAGGATCATGCTTAGGACCCGCAGAACATCATACATTCACTCGAAGATCAGATCAGAAGTACTTTGTACAATATGTCTTTTATGTAATAGATATGTTGGCATGTAAACAAGTCGTGAAGTACGTATGCTCTGATCGATTTTGTAATGTTTTGAACATACTTACGTAAATTATTAACTTTATGTTAATGAAAGTTTAAATTTTCTATGATTTTTATAAATTTAAACGCTTTGAATAGTCAATGTGACACCTCAGATTCGTACCCGGGTCGGGTACGGGTTGAGGGTGTTACATCCCTGACTATAAGATGTTATTTTTGTTGAGTCTTTCGATTATTAAAAGTTACAAAATGGTTCTCTAATTATAGGATGTTGTTTTGTTGAGTTCATTGACTATTAAAAGTTACAAAATGGTCATCTGACTATTCATATATTCCAAATTCATCATTTTCTGTTAAAATTGACGACAATCTGAGCTGAACATTAACATGATAACTGGGATATGATAGTTGTTTGAAATTATGAGATAATATTTTATCATATAAGGTCAGCAAATTAATGTCCATCTTAGACAGTCGTCAATTTTTTAACAAAAAAAGGCGAGTTTGGAACATATGAATAGTTGAATGACTATTTTATAACTTTTAATAGTTAGAGGATTCAACAAAATAATATCCTATAGTCGGGAGACTCAATAAAATATTGACCTATAATCGAGGACCATTTATGAATTTACCCTATATATTAATCAATTGATCACATTGATTACTTTTAAAAATTTAAAGACTTAATTAAAGGAAAAAAACTTCAAAATTAAATTGATTTGTTTATTTTATAAATTTGTAGACTTTTTAACCTTACACTATTAATTTAATAATTGAACGATTAATAGCAAAAGTTGGTAGTGGCAACAAATTTAACCTTTAAATGTTTCCATTTGCAAGTATTTTATAAAAACAAGAACAAGACAAATATGAGGAACCCAAGCAAGGCAATGACAGAGAACTAAAGCAAGAAACTTTAATCCTTTATTTGTTTGTTTATTGATTAATTTATTTTTTGAGTGGCAAAAATGATCAATCCGAAGACAGACAGCTTTAAGCTTTGCTTGTTATGTTGGCTATGCCTTTTCTTGTTTAATCTTGTTCCATTAAACAATGGAAGATATTTATTTTCTCTTCTTTTTTCTCTGCTCTTTCTTGCTTGGATCTGATCTGAAATAGCTTAAACATATTAACAAGGCAAAATCCAAAGCTGTTTCGCTTTTCTCTGAAGACAAATAGCTCCTTATTTTCTGGTTTTTCATCCCATGAAAGATTTCACCTTGCCCTCCATTGCTTTTGCTGCTCTATGATCAGGTAGCTTGGTTTTGACCACTTTAAAGCTTTGGGTTCTTTTCTTTTTGCTTTGTTGGTTATGTTTTTGTATTCATGCATTGAAAAATTGATTTATTGGTTTCCACAACTTGAAGATTTTATAATCAATGGCTTTATCATAAGAGTTACGAGCGAGTTTGGTTTGTCATTGGTTGGTGTTTGTTGAATTGTCTCGATGGAATCACTTGTGAATTCTTCATCAAAGAATCAAAACTCAGGTCCTTCACCATCCCATTTACCTAATCTCAGGAATGGTGTTAGGATCATTCGACATCCAAATGGTTCCATAGGGTATCAAAAACATCCACACATGCACAAGAATCATGAAGAATTGCCTACAATGGAAAAACAATATTACGATTCAAGCAAATGGAAATCTGAATCAATGGCCAAAATCGAGGTTCTTATTGCTAACCGGATGAAGAACTTGGCACTGGAAAACAAATCTTCTTCATCCAAGCATCCCATGGATGATACTGTATCTCAATCAGAATCAAGCTTTTGTCAAAGTCCTTCAACTAACACGTCCAATGGCAAACCGAGTTTCACCAACACTGTGGTTAGTGAAAATGGAGGTTGCAGTGGTGAAGTGAGTAGGAAAACACGCATTCCAAGAGGGAGCACTGGGAGTGATTTCAGTGATGAGAGCAGTTCTAGTTGTTTAAGCAATGCCATTTACAAGCCTCATAAAGCAAATGATGTAAGATGGGAAGCAATTCAAGCTGTGAGATCAATGAAAGGGGATTTGGACTTTAAGCACTTTAGGGTGTTGAGGAGATTGGGATGTGAGGATATCGGCAATGTTTATCTCTCTGAATTGACTGGCACCAGGACTTATTTCGCCACGAAAGTTATGGATAACGCTCTTTTGGCGAGTAGGAAGAAACTTCTCAGAGCACAGACTGAGAGAGAGATTCTTCAATCACTGGATAATCCATTTTTGCCAACTTTGTATACTCAGTTTGAGACTGAGAAGCTTTCTTGCTTGGTTATGGAGTTTTGCCCTGGTGGAGACTTGCATGCTCTCAGGCAAAGATAACCTGGAAAGTACTTCTCAGAACAAGCTGCCAGGTTAGCCATTGCTCTTCTTATCCGTTTTCATTCTTCTTTATACTCCAAGTTGCCATTGTTGGATTTTTAATTTAACAGCTACATGTATTTAAGGAAGCAATTTCATGTTAACCTATGTTACTCAGACTTGAAATAGGATTGTAGAGTGTATATCGAATATAGAGGTACATATCCATGTATTTGGAAGATCCTTAGAGTGTCTTATCCCTATTCTCACGTCCGTATGTGACAACTTGGAACTTTGGGTCGTATCTCTGTACTCATGTCTGTGTTTTTCCCAAGTTTTCTTACAGAAACCGTGGACCCGTTTCCTGTTATGCTGTGTGTTTTCAATTTTTTTCTATGTTTTTCAAAGTGTTTGAAAGATACCTAGAAGGTTGCGTGTTTGTTTCTCTTGCTTAAATCCGTTTATGCATTGGACACGAGCAATGAACGGAAGGGTCCGACCAACAAAGCTATATCGGATGTAAAATACCAGCACTGGTGTTCTCATTTCACAATGTTGTTATTTCGGTTCCCTCTGAAGAACCTTAATACGAACACGGAAAAGAAACTTCATTTGTTGTCTGAAAATGGGAATAACTTGTATCTGTTTGGTCATAATTCATATCCAAATCCGTCACATTATCATCACTCTTGTCAACAATGTATTATCTGGGTTATTTTGCGGATCCCTGATCAATGTCTTGTTAATTCAAATATTCATGTTCTTGTTAATGTCTTGTTATTCCACTATATTGGATGAAAGCAATGCCTGAATTGATAGAATATTACAGTGAAAGAGACTAAAGCCTAGTAGTTTACTACTAATTATTGTAATCTGCTTTCTTCTTTCTATATCTCTCTGCAGATTTCATGTGGCAGAAGTTCTCCTTGCTCTGGATTATCTTCACATGCTTGGGATCATTTACAGAGACCTTAAGCCTGAGAATGTTTTGATAAGAGAAGATGGTCACATAATGCTCTCGGATTTTGACCTCTCACTTCGATGTTCCGTCTCTCCAACTCTCGTCAAATCTTCAAACTCAAACCTGGAATAAATAAAAAAATCGGCATACTATACTCAACCTGCATGCATTGAACCAACTTGTGTAATGCAGCCTTATGTATCCAACCTGCATGTTTTGGACCCCGGTTTTTTTTAAGCAAAGGCAAAGAAAGACAAGAAGAGCAAAGTAAAGAGCGAAATGAATCATCATGTGACCCGAGCTCATTACAGAACCTACCAATGCTCGGTTGATGTTGTTCACGGTGTCACAACCGTCTTTCGGGTGGGTCCGGAATTAGACTTCGACTTAAAAAAAATGAGTTAGAGTCGCCACCGATCATTTTAAAAAATATATTCAGGCTGATCGGATACCATCTTACCTGATATGCGTTTTACCATAAATGTGTCGGATTCGGGAGTCGGTTACAGTCAAAGAAGGATTAGCACCCTTGTACACTACTGTCCTTTTGGTACCAATTAATTTGTCGGTTGTCTTAATCGCGAAAATTAAAATTAAAATTTTAAAACTCGGTTCGAATAGCTTACCTTTAATTGATTGAAATTACTACTGAAAAAAAGTTGAAAATATTTTATATTGTAAAATAAAAATAAATAGAAAAAAGAATAAAAAATATTAATATAATAATAATAATAATAATAATAATAAAATAGATAAATAAAGATAAATAAAATTGAGTAAAAAGAAAAATAATAAAAATAAAGAAAATAAATAATCGAAATAAAAATTATAATAAAAAGGGGTTAAATTTGAAAAAAAAATAAAAATAGAAAAATGTTAAAAAAATAAATATTGACAAAAAAATCGAAAAATAAATAAATAAAAAATGATCAAATTAAATTAAATCGGAATTTATGGACTGAAATTAAGGCTAAAAATGAACTGTAAGAGAAAGAAAACAAAATTAGGGGGTAATTCTAATTCGCAAAATATAAAAAGTATAAACATGGATTAAATTGAACAACTTGAAAATTCGGAAGTAAAATTACAAACAGTGAACGAATTGAATTGTGCTTCAAAATAATAGGGACGACGGAAAGGATTTAAGAATCTTGTATTTGCAGAGAGGACCCTGATATATAAATACCCAAAAAAAACCATTTCCAACTCATTTTCACCATTTCCCTCAAGTGTCATCCTCCCCAACCCAAGAGAAGCTCTCAACCCATCCAACCGGCCCCGATGGCCAACCACCGTTCGGTGGCCTCCCCGTTGCGCCGACCATCGCTCTTGTGGTCGGAAAAATAAAAACTCTCACTAAATGTTTCCCTCGTCACCCCGAAGCAATGTTCGAACCCTAAATTTCCATAACCAAACCCAAATAGCGTAGATCTAAAAAAAATCGTTCGGGTTTTTACCATTTTGGGCAAAAAATCCTCTCTCTTTTTTCCCGATGTCCCTTCCCCTTCCGACGCTCACTGAGGGCTCCTTATGATTATTGGCTTATTGGATGTCCGAATGTGATTTCCTTGATAGCTTTGCTTTAAATATTACTTTGTGTCTCAGTTTTTTTTGTGTACTGTGTGTGCTTCTTTTTTTGTATTGGTTGTGGTTCCAGTGGCTTGTTGATCGTTGTGTTTCCTTGTTTCAACTTTGTTTTTGTCGTCTTTGATGTGTTTTGATGTTGGTTCTGTGGTTCTTGTTTTCCCCGATTGACATATTTGGTGGGGTATTTATACCCCACCACCAGTGCTCGTTATTTCCGCCCTCAACGGGATGTTCCCTCTATAATCGGGTTGTTTGGCCGTTCGTGCGACCGGTCATCCCGTGATGGTTTAGTCTAAGGGATCTCGGCTGGCCGTTTCACGTGCTTGGCTCTTGACTTCCTTGACCGTGCGGTGCCCTCCTGCTAGCTAGACAGGAAACCCTAATCGGGTTAAGGCTGGGTCAGGCCCAAACCCGATTGGGTTTCCTACTGGGCCTTGTTGGACTTCGTTTGGATCTAAAAAAAGAAAAAAATATTAATAACTATAATAATAATAATAAAAGTGAAATAATAATAATATATTATATATATAAAAATATTTCCAAAAACTATATAATTTATATATTTTCAAAAATATTTTAAAACTATATATTATATATTTTTAAAAATGTTTTCAAAACTATATATTATATAGTTTTCAAAAATGTTTTAAAACTATATATTATATATGTTTTTAAAAATGTTTTAAAATTATATATTATATATATTTTCAAAAAAAATTTCAAAACTACATATTATATAAGTTTTCAAAATGATTTCAAAACTATATATTATATAAGTTTTCAAAATGATTTGAAAACTATATATTATACAAATTTTCAAAATGATTTCAAAACTATATATTATATAAGTTTTTAAAATGATTTTAAAAACTATATTATATATATATATATATATATATATATATATATATTCAAAATGTTTTTAAAAACTATATTATATATATTTTTTCAAAATTCATTTGTAAACTATATAATATCTATATATTTTCAAAAATCATTTTCAAAGCTATATAATATATATATTTTTAAAAACCGATTTTTAAACATTATATTATATGTTTTCAAAAACCGTTTTCTAAAAAATTATATATTATATTTTTCAAAAATATTTTCAAAAACCATACTATATTAATATATATATAATAATAAAATAAAAAAATCCTGACGAAAATGAGTGTTTATAGCTGCCCCTCTTTGTCCTTTTTCGTGAAACGAAAAATAGGATAAAGATAAAATGACATAAATTTTCATTCGGCATGAAGGGGTCCATGAGTCTAATATCCTCCTTTGTGGAGGTGAAATTGAATATGATATTGCAATTAGGAATAACTCCCCGTTAAATTGAGTTGCAGATGACTCATCCGTCGTGAAGTCGAGTCTGTCTTGAAATGATATGAAATTGAAGCCGTAGTTTGGAATCTGAATAGGGATGTGGCTTCTTGTTGCCAAATTGTAGTCAAATTTGGCCTTCTTCTCGGTTTAAAGACCTTGGTTTGAAAATTCGACTGGAAAGTAATTTCTCGACACTACCATGTGGTTGATAGGTCCTCGAGCTGAATGAAATCGAACTCGAAAGTCTTCATTGACATATAGTTTTTCTTGACTTAAGCTATGCTGCTAGAAGATAATTTCTTGTCACTAAAACATAATTAATGTATATCTTCTTCTTGACTTAAATACCTCGGTTTAAACTTCGACCGAGAAGTAGTTCATCGCTGTTACTATGCGGTTGATATGTCATCGAGCTAAATGGAATCGAACTCGATAGTTTTTTTTGACAAATAGCCCTTCTCGCCTTGAGCTATGCTGTAAATTTGATATGTCCTTGAGCTGCATGTAATCGAACTCGAAGGTTTTTTCCTAACAGATAGCCTTTTTTTCCTTGAGCTATGCTGTAAATTTGATAGGTTCTTGAGTTGAATGTAATCGAACTCGATGGTTTTTTGTTGATAGATAGCCCTTATCGCTTTGAGCTATGCCATAATAGGCTGGAAGATAACCCCCTTTATTGTAGATGACTCGTTTGCTGTGAAACTGAGTTAATACACTTGGGCACGATATCTTTCGTCGTGAAGTTGAAATCATGGATGGCTCATTCGTTGTGAAGTTGAGCTTTGAATTGGATATCCTTCGTTGTGAAGTTGAAATCCAATCTTATGTAAATTACGTTGTTTCGAGTCCAATATCCTTCGATGTGAAGTTGAAATTGACTCCGAATGAAATTGGAAAGTTTTTTGTTGACAAATAACTTTTCTCGACTTAAGTTGTGCTGTAAATTTCCTCTAAATGAAGGATGGCCCCCATTCACGGGCCTAAGTCGATCGTAAATCTTTAGATGACTCCCCTTCATGGGAAAGCCTAATGATAAATTCTGTCAGTCGGATATCATCCTTCGTGGAGTTGAAATTTGGCTTGAAAACGTTAACTGGAAACTAGCCACTCATTTTTGAGTTAAGCTGAACTGGATCCACTCTAAATTGGCTCTTGAACCCATCTGAAGTTGATTCTAAGATCTGTCAATCTTTCAATATGTCATGTTGGTTTAGGTGTAGCTTCCTACTGCTAAGTTAAGCAACCACCATCGATTTTTTTAAAGGTGCTTTTGAATCGAATATATTTCTTCTTGAAGTTGAAACCTCACTCCAGAGCTACAAAAATTATGCATGTGAAAAATAATAAATGTAATGCTCTTAAGTATGTCTAAGATGCATGCAACATGAATTAGTTCTGTTTTATCTCTTGGATGGAGCCTCATTTTGTCTGTCGGTGTTTTCCTCGGAATCGACCATGCCCCATTTTCTTCTCGGGTTGCAACCTTTCACATTTGAGAATGTCTTGTTTGAAAATAATTTTCTCCTTTCTCTTATTTTAGGAGGGAAAAAAAGATATAGAATATAAGAATTCTGTAAAACATTGCCAATTAATTTAGGCTCACAATCGAATCAAATCATAAACACGAGTTCACAGAAAATCAAAAGATTCAATAGCTCTTTAATGCTTTCAGAGTTATAGCTCTTTTACAAATATCCAGGTTGACGAGTTGGTTTCAGGTTGGCTTCCTATTTCTTAAGGTTTCGGCAGCCAAATTGTCATTTCTTTTTTTTTTGAACATCGTAACATGCCCTGCTTTCTCGGCTTGGCATTTTAATCGGATGCGGACAAAATGATGAAACTAGAATAATCAATTACTAGACCTTCTATTTCGGTTCTCTAAAATCTTCCATTTGTTCAAGCTTCGTAGACCCCTCTAACAAAGGCAGTACCGAAATATCGATCTAAAAATGAAATTCTTGATTGCTTGTGTTAAATTAACTATAACAGATGTTCCTTAACTCCCTTAGTCCATCTTTACCGAAACTCCTTATTTAGATAATTTTGATTTAATTTGCCATTGTCTGGCTAGCTGAATCCATAAAGCCGGGGCTTTTAACCAATTGCTCTAGAGGGGCAACTCAATATTATAATCACCTTTATCAGGTTAACTGAAGGGCTCGTCTCATCACAAAGGCTTCGACCTGACAATTGTAGTGGAATAAACACCAAATCGCCAAGTGTCCGAGAAATGTTATGGTTTGAATGCAATTTATTCATAAAGCCAGGGCTTTTGAGTTTCCTCTATAACCAATTGCCTTAGTGGATAGCTCAGCTTTATGAATTCAATTTCTTAAGTTTGTCTAGAAGAATCTGTTATAGTCTATGTGTTGTTGAAAGTAAAAAAATCTCATCTTTAGAGTTCAATTTTTAAGCAACTGACCTAAACTAGATTCACCTACTCTACTATCCCATCTGTAAAGATCATCATCATCATTGAACGTCCTAAACAAAAGTGTAGTAATGTCATACACAAGAGATGCCCCATGTTGTCCGTTCTTATGCATACCTAAATACCAAGCCTCTTGTTTATATGAGAGGAGAAGACTATATCGGTTCTTACAAGAGAAGGGTATGGTGTTCGAGCGTATCTTTCTAGGGTAAGGTCAAAAGTCCTTATCTTATCAGTTTTTTAATCATGTTACTTTGTCAAAAATCTATAACTCCAATCATTTATAGAGTTTTTTAGATTCATTTGATATTCAAAGAATTTCAAGTATGCAAATTTGATTTATTACTCAATATCTTTAAATTAGCATAAATTCATTTAAATGTCCTTACAAAAAATTGAGAAAAGAAGAAAAACAAATTCAAATAAAATACTATAAATGATGAAATGACATGATCTTCTTCCTTATTTGGATGCCCCCGAGTTGTTGAAGTCGATCCAATTCTTGTTACGCATCTTTTGCACGATTCTCTTGAATACGAAATAGTTCTCGATGGTGTGCCCTGGGACACCGCCATGATATTCAAAATGAGCATTCTCATCATACCACCTGGGGTATGGGGGCTTCATGGATTCTACCGGGTATGGTGACACTACGTGGGTGTCAAAACGTTGTTGATAAAGTTATTTTTAGGTCATGGGAATAGTTTCGAAATATTTCCTTTCCCTTTCCCTCTAGGTAATTTGTAATATTGTCTAGAAGTACCTGACGGTACAGCTGCAGCTGATTTCGGGTTAGATATTGTAATACCTTTGTAGGTGTTAACGTTGTTAATCTCTCTATCCTTCCTCTTTATAAGAGGTTTCTTGCATGCCTCTCATTCTTCAATCTTGCCTTGCTTTATGGTAGTTTCTACCATCTCCCCGGCCATGACTAAGTCTAAAAAATTACCAGATGTGATTGCAACCAGGTGCCCGAAGTAAGGAGCCTTCAGTGTTTGCATGAAAAGCTTCCGGGTTTCTTTCTCATCCAAGGGTGGATGAACTTGCACAACTAAATCCCTTTATTTCTATGCATATTGTCTGAAACTTTCGTTATGCTTCTTTTCCATGCTTTGTAGCATAACTCGATTTGGTCTCATGTCATTGACGTGTTTGTATTATTCCAGAAATGACTTGGCTAAATCCTTTCAAGTCTTGATATGGGATTGGCTTAGCTGATTGTACCACCGGATTGCTGAGCCTGACAGACTCTCCTAGAAACAATGAATCAGGAGTTGGTCATTTTCTACATATCCTGTCATCTTTCGGCAGAACATGGTGATGTGGGCGGATGGACAATTGTTCCCATTGAACTTCTCGAATTCTAGGGACTTGAATTTCGGAGGAATAACCAAGTCTGGGACTAGACTAAGTTCTGTGGCATCGACTCCATAGTAGTCATTGTCTCCTTTAACCACCTTCATTTGATCATCTAATTGTTTGATTTTCTCCTCCATCTTCTTTGCCTTGTCCTCTTCGTCCAAATCTAGTATATGGTAATCACCAGGATTATTCTCAGGGTTAGATACAAAAGTTTGTATCCTTACTGTTGAAAACATTTTGATATTTCGATATAACAAATTAAGTTAAATGAATTTTAAGATTTTCCAAAATGATTTTCTAAGTATATTCGATATAATTATTCGAATATCAAAACATTACTCAAAATATTTCAAAAATCATTTTTAATCCTTACTTAAGTGTAAAATTAAGTTTTAATCTTAAAACAATTTCAAAATAATCTTTCAAAGTATTTCGAACCATTTCAAAGCCAAAATTTCCAGATTGCTCAGAGGAAACCGGTTCCCCCCATAGGGGGTACCGATTCCCCCTGAATGGTTTGACTCTGAGATTTCCAGAATGCTCGGAGGGAACCGATTCCCCCATAGGGGGTACCGATTCCCCCCTGTTCAACGGTCGAAATATTTGAATTTTACACTTAGGGAACCGATTCCCTATGAGGAGGAACCGATTCCCCCCACGCTCTAAGCTGTTTTATTAATTGTTTTCACACTAAAACGGCTATATTATCTTCATTAATTATCCCCAACATTCAGAAGTGATTGAAGGTGTATTTAAACAAGTTCTGAAGCCCTTGATCAACAAGAAATTATAGAGAAACAAGAGAGAAAGCATCAAACACAAAGTTTGTGCAATTCAAGCCAATTTTCATTCAATATTCATTTTGCTTTCAAAGAACACTTATTGTGCTCATTTGTAATTTTCTTTGAGTGTTCTTTTCTTGTTCTAGAATTGTGCAAACATCTTACCTTGTGATTGTAAGTTTGCAAATTTGTAATATTCTCTTTGGGAAAAAGAGTGTTCTCAAGAGTTGGGGTATACTCTTGAGGGAATTGTAAGGTTATCTCTTTGGCCTCAAAAGAAAGAACAAATTAGTGAATTTGTTGGAAAATACTTAGTGTGGATAGCTAAGGTAGTGGACGTAGACTTTGTTTGAGAAAGTCGAACCACTGTAAATCGCTGTGCAATTACTTTCAATTTTCTGCAAAAGCTTCCACAAAAATTTTAATTGCCAATTCACCCCCTCTTGGCTGATTCCGTCAATCGATTAACTCAACAATTGGTATCAGAGCCTAACTCATTTGAAGGTTTAATCGCCTCTTGAGTCGATTCGGGAAGAGTTACATCGATTATTAAAGTCATCAATGGCCTCCGCTTCAAACTTCGACTCCGGTCTCGATTCGATGCCCGTCAACAAGCCTCCTTTCTTCAATGGAGCTAACTATGCCTATTGGAAGAATAAAATGATGTACTTCATTCAAGCAAGTGACATGGGAGCATGGAATGTTGTAGAAGAAGGATACATCAAACCTCTCACTCATCCAAGGTTGTGGAGTGAAGGAGAGACAAGAATGTTCCAGCTCAACTCCAAAGCCATCCATATTATTTTTTGTTCTCTTGGACCAGATGAACACGGAAGAGTTTCATCGTGTACAACCGCCAAAGAAATATGGGACAAACTTTAAGTCACACATGAAGGTACAGATGAGGTAAAGAAATCAAAAATTAGTATTCTAACACATAGCTATGAAAATTTCAGGATGAAACCAAATGAAGACATCAAAGCTATGACGGATAGATTTTCAACGATTGTCAATGGTCTCAAATCATATGGAGAGATCATCTCAAATGAAAAGCTTGTGAGGAAGTTAGTCTACTCCCTCCCAAAATCATGGCAATCAAAGAAGACGGCAATCATCGAGTCTAAGGACCTATCGTCCTTAACTCTTGAAGAACTTATCGGTTCACTCCTCACTCATGAGATGATGCTTGAAGATGAGGTGGACCTTGATAAAGTTGAAGAGACACCAAAGGAAAAGGAGAAGAAGAAAAATATTGGAGTTGCTCTCAAATCCACAAAAGATGAGAGTGATTCTAATAATGATGATGATGATGAGGAAATGGCATTGTTTGCCAAACGGTTCAGAAAAATGACGAGACCTTACCAAGGAAGAAAATTCAAACGAAACGAAGGCCTCAAAAATGAACCAAAAGAGAAGGACCCAATCATTTGCTATGAATGCAAAAAGCTGGGGCATGTCAAATATGATTGCCCACAATTGAAGAAAAAGGGTCAATCAAAGAATAAGCACAAGGCTCATGTGGCTACATGGAGCGATGAAGAAAGTTCCGATGAAGAGGAACAAGATGTAGCAAACTTGTGCTTGATGGCATTCGGGGAAGATTCTAAGGTAACCTCTAACTCATCCGATTTTGATGATTTATCTTATGATGAGTTATTTGAGGAGTACAATGGGTTGGCTTCGGATTATGAGAAATTGTTTTTAAAATATAAAAATGATGTTTCAAAATTGAAAAATGAAAACAAACTCATATCCAAAACCAACAACGATCTTGAAAGTAAAATCAAAGATTTGCAAATCAAACTAGAAGAGTTTGAAAAGAAAAATTTAGATTTGCAAAATTTACTTTCAAAGATCAATGATGATCATCAAAAGAAAATTGATGATCTTAAAACTTCTTTTGATAAAGTTGGAACAAAACATTTTGAAAGAGGTGGAAATTCAAAATCCAACTTTGTTAGAAAAAGTTTTAGAAACTACAATCATAGAGGTCCCCAAAGAACCTCTAATGGAAAAATCATTAGAAGTATGTGGGTTCCTAAAGAACTCATTACTACTAAAGATAAAAATATCCTACACAAATGGATACCTAAGGGTACTAGGAATTTGGAAACTAATGAATATGGACCCAAAAGAATTTGGGTACCAAAAATCAAAAATTAATCTATGTTTGTAGGGAAAGGAGCATTGCTACAAGGCACGGGAAACAAATTCAAACTCATGGTACCTTGATAGTGGATGCTCAAGACATATGACCGGAGACAAAAGCCGGTTCATTGAGCTTAACGCCAAAAATGGAGGAGAAGTGACTTTTGGAGACAATTCAAAAGGTCACATTGAAGGTATTGGTACAATAGGTAATACCTCTTCCATACAAATTAAGAATGTTTTATATGTGAATGGATTAAAGCATAATCTTTTGAGTATTAGTCAATTATGCGATAAAGGATTCAATGTCTTATTTGAAATTAATGGTTGTAAATTTATTGACATTGCATCTAATCGGATTATGCTTATTGGTCATAGAATAGGAAACATTTACATGGTGCATTTAGATTCTATTGATATGACTAATTTATGCCTAGTTGCTAAGGATGAGCATGATAGTTGGTTATGGCATAGGAGACTAGGTCATGCTAGTATGAGTGTTTTGCAACGGTTAATTCAAGGAGACTTAGTAAGAGGGTTGCCTAAGCTTAAATTTGATAATGATAAAATCTGTGATGCTTGTGCTAAAGGAAAACAAAAACGAGTTTCTTTTAAATCTATTAATGATGTATCAACTAGTAGAGTATTACAATTGATCCATTTAGATCTTTTTGGGCCAACTAGAACTACTAGCTTGGGAGGAAAACAATATGCATTTGTCTTGGTAGATGACTATTCTAGATACACTTGGGTTCTATTCTTAAGTACTAAAGATGAAGCATTAGAAAATTTCATCACATTTTCAAAAATAATCCAAAATGAAAAAGGTTACTCTATCACTAGTGTTAGAAGTGATCATGGAACTGAATTTGAAAATCTTGGATTCATTGAGTTTTGTAATTCTAATGGTATTAGCCATAATTTTTCAGCACCTAGAACCCCTCAACAAAATGGAGTTGTTGAGAGGAAAAATCGAACTTTAGAAGAAATGGCTAGAACCATGCTTTGTGAAAATAATTTGCCAAAATATTTTTGGGCGGAAGCTACAAATACCGCTTGTTATGTTGTAAATCGAGTAATGATTAGGCCAATTTTAAAGAAAACTCCATATGAAATTCTCAAAAATAAAAAGCCTAACATTAGCTATTTTCATCCTTTTGGATATAAATGTTTTGTTTTAAACAACGGTAAAGAAAATCTTGGCAAATTTGATGCTAAAAGTGATGAAGGAATTTTTCTGGGTTATTCCTTAAATTCTAAAGCTTATCGTGTATTTAATAAAAGAACTTTAGTTGTAGAAGAGTCTATACATGTTGTTTTCGATGATAATCCCCTTCCAAGGAAGGATTCTTCTGTTAATGATGATGTAGGTATTGTACAAGCAAATGACGTTAGACATGACGTTGGAGAATCATCATCAAAGGAAGAAACAAAAGATGAGGAAACTCATGATCCCCTCGAGAATCCAACCATTGAAGAAAGGGAAGTATCTTTTCCAAGAGAGTACAACTATGTCAAGGATGGTGAAATTATAGGTGATCCATCAAAAGGGGTAACTACTCGATCTTCTCTTAGAAATATCTGTAATTATGTTGCATTTATTTCATGCATAGAGCCTAAGAACATCAAAGAAGCATTAAAAGATGAACATTGGATTATGGCTATGCAAGAAGAATTAAATCAATTTGAGAGAAGTAAAGTATGGACATTAGTTGAAAGGCCTAGTAATAAATCTACTGTAGGTACTAGATGGGTTTTTAGAAATAAACTTGATGAAAGTGGTATTATAGTGAGGAACAAGGCTAGACTTGTTGCTCAAGGCTATACTCAAGAACAAGGCATAGACTATGATGAAACATACGCTCCCGTAGCTAGGATGGAAGCAATTAGAATGTTATTAGCATTGCATGTTTCAATGAATTTAAATTATATCAATGGATGTTAAAAGTGCATTTTTAAATGGTTTTATAAAAGAAGAAGTGTACGTGGAACAACCTCCAGGTTTTGAAGATTCAAATTTTCCGGATCATGTTTTAAAATTGACAAAAGCTCTTTATGGTTTAAAACAAGCTCCTAGAGCTTGGTATGAAAGATTGTCAAATTTTTAATTGAAAAAGGTTTTTTAAAAGGAAAGGTTGACACTACATTGTTTTTAAAGAGAAAAGGTAAAGATTTATTAGTAGTTCAAATTTATGTTGATGATATAATATTTGGTTCTACTAATGATGTTCTTTGCCAAGAATTTTCTAAGCTAATGCAAAGTGAGTTTGAGATGAGCATGATGGGGGAGCTCTCATTTTTCTTGGGACTCCAAATCAAGCAAAGAAAAGATGGCATCTTCATTAATCAAGCTAAGTACGTCAAAGATATGCTCAAGAAGTTTGGACTGGAAAATGGGAAACCTCATAACACTCCAATGAGCTCTTCAACAAAGCTTGACTTAGATGAAGGAGGTAAATGTGCAGATGTTAAATTATATAGGTCAATGATTGGCTCTTTGCTTTATCTAACCGCAAGTAGACCGGATATTATGTTTAGTGTTTGCTTGTGTGCTAGGTTTCAATCATGTCCTAAAGAATCACATTTACTAGCTGTTAAGAGAATCTTCAGATACCTTAAGGACACTCCTAGTTTAGGACTTTGGTATCCTAGAGACTCTAGCTTTAGCTTGCATGCTTTTTCTGATGCGGATTATGGAGGATGCAAATTAGATAGGAAAAGCACCTCCGGTACTTGCCAATTCCTTGGAAATATGTTGATTTCTTGGTTTTCAAAGAAACAAAATTGTGTTGCATTATCTACCATTGAAGCCAAATACATTTCAGCTGGTAGTTGTTGTGCACAAGTTTTATGGATGAAACAACAACTTTTTGATTATGGAATTGAAGTAGGTACTATTCCTATCAAGTGTGACAATACTAGTGCTATTTGTCTCACTAAAAATCCCATCCAACACTCTAGAACTAAACACATTGAAATAAGACATCACTTCATTAGAGACCATGTCACTAAGGAAGATGTAGTTCTAGAATTTGTTGATACTTTGCACCAATTAGCGGATATCTTTACAAAACCCTTAGATAAGGAAAGATTTTGGACACTTAGGAGAGAATTAGGTTTAATTGACCTATCTTCACTTAGTGTTTAAAATAATTTTAGCATTTTTAATAAATCTTGAAAAATGCTTATAATAATATTTTTTGATTGCATTCTTGCTATTAGTTAGGGGGAGTTTATGATTCTTAGTGAAAATTAATTTTATGTTAAAAAAAATGATTAAAGATTAATTTAATTGTTTGAACATAATTATTTTTCAATATATGATTTGCCAATACCACTAAAGAAGATTAATTTAGCATTTTGGATGTTTAAAATCGGATTTTAGCATTTTTGTGCAGAGGGAATCGATCCCCCCATGAGGGAACCGATTCCCCCTTTGAAGGGGAACCAATTCCCCCCACAGGGGAATCGATACCCCCCTGGGGTTCTGTTAAATCGGGCAGAACACCCCCAAAAACCCCAAAACCCTCATTTTTCTTCTTCTTCCGCCGTTCTTCACCTCTAAATCTCTCAAATCTCCATTTTTGCCTCAAATCAACGATATTAATTGGAATTCATCTTCTAAACCTGTTGGAATCATTAAAAACGTGCAAACAACATCTAAATCTCCTCAATCTTCATCTTTCAAGGTAAATTTTTCTAAACTCTCTATTTCATTTTTTTGAACATAGGTTTAGTTTTAATTAGTTCTAGGTTGAAATAGTGATCGGGCATTGATTATTTAGTGATTAGAAACTAGATGTTACAACTAATTTCATCAAAAACACAAGAATTTTTCAAATTTTTAAATTTTCGAAATAAAAAAAATGTGTTAATTTTCAAATTATTGTGTTTTGATTAAATTATGTTGTTGTTATGAAAACTATACATATATTGTTTCTCAAAACCATATTTTTCAAAAGTTTTTCAAAAACTTTGCCCATTAGGATTGATTTAGAGAACCTTGAAATATTGAGGACTCAATTGAGTTTTGGGATTAATTGAATTGCATACATTTGATTTTAAAATTACAGGTTATCAATTCTATTCCGATTTCCTAAACCATGTCCAATCCTAAACGTGTTAGGTCTTCATCTAGTCGTTCTAGTCATCAACCAAATCCTCCTCCTATTCCTCAAAATCCTATTCCAAATCTTGATCCTAACTTGACAATCCAAAATTCTTGTTTCAATCAACCGGGTCCTAAAGATTATCGTTATTGGTTTTACCAATATTTTGACTCGTATAAGATTAGGGAAGAACGTATCCCATCTCTTCAAACTATGGTTGATATTAACTTTAAATATCTCCCTATCTTGCACGAATGGAAATTTGATAAACTTTTCGAACTTGAACCCATTGTCTATCATCAACTTGTTCGTATCTTCTACTGTAATGCCGTTTGTATCAAAAATAGTGACAAAACCAAAACCATAGGAGTGCGTTCCTACCTCCTAGGTCAATATTTCCATCTTGATCCGGATTACATAGCCAATGCCTTAGGCTTGGATAATGAAGGTTTATCAAACGAAAAACAAGTTTTAGGCTCACGATATAAACGGAATGATAGTGCAAGTGTTTTAGATCTCCATGAGCGTTTTCTTCATCTTATGATCACTTGGTGGTTTCGACCATCCGGGGGTCGTTATTCTACTCTTAGAGCTTTAGACCTTTGGTGGTTGCATTGTTTTGAAAACAATATAAAAATAAACCTTTCCGAGATTATCTTTGCTGAGATCGTTGAAACCGTTAACTTAGTGCCAAATAAGAAACTCTGTTCTTCACTAGTTTACGGTTGTATCCTTAGTAATCTCTTTTCTAAATCCGAGCTTCGAGTTGGTCTAGATGCCACTTTTCCTCTTAAGAAACAAATCAATCTACTTTCTTTAACAAGAGCGGGATGGGTCAAAAATAAGGAAACCGGTGCATGGGTTCGATCTTCTGCAAATACTCCGGGAGCAAGTTCTTCACAAGCTCCACCCGAAGCTGACGAAGATCCCGAGTTTGAACAATTAATGAGGGATATTGATGAAGCTGAAGAAGAACCTGAACAACCCGAGGAGCACGCACAACAATCGACTCAAATGCCTCCATATTTTCAATCCTTTATGGAGACATTTGATTTTCGTTATGCGACAATGGATTCGCGCTTTTCCTCTATAGAGTCTCATTTATCCACAATGGGAGCTCAACAATTACAGATTCTTCAGGAGATGCGTGCAAACAATGAAGCAACCAATGCTTGTATTAATGAACTAACTCATGAAATGGCTGCTATGCGAGCCCGTTTTCCTCCTACCGATCCGGATGCTTGATTTTGTGTTTAGCTTTAAAACTTTGAACAAAATGAATA
This sequence comes from Hibiscus syriacus, assembly GCF_006381635.1. NCBI lineage: Eukaryota > Viridiplantae > Streptophyta > Magnoliopsida > Malvales > Malvaceae > Hibiscus > Hibiscus syriacus. The sequence continues at coordinate 1,487,028 of NW_024063196.1, forward strand.
TTGTTTCAACATTTTGAATTGTTTGATTTTGTGGATTGTTGAATTTTGGATTTATGGATGGTGTGAACTTATATGTTTGGTGTGTTTTATTCGTTATTGCATCATTTACATCATTATTAGCAATATGACCAATTTTGTCATATCACATTATTTATGAATATTGATTACGGAACTAATGGCTAACGTTTCTCTTAATTATGATCTTAGCAGCTTATGCATACATATACCTAATCAAATGGCTTAATATTTTTCACGTTTATTTGAATCTTTTTGATTTAACAAAAAGGGGGAGAAGGTGTTTTAAGTGTGTGTTTTTAAAATGATAAATATGGAAGAAGTGTTAAAGTAAGGGGGAGTAATTTCAAAACTTGATTTCAAAATCTTAAAATTACTAAAATGTTTTGTTATATCAAAAAGGGGGAGATTGTTGAAAACATTTTGATATTTCGATATAACAAATTAAGTTAAATGAATTTTAAGATTTTCCAAAATGATTTTCTAAGTATATTCGATATAATTATTCGAATATCAAAACATTACTCAAAATATTTCAAAAATCATTTTTAATCCTTACTTAAGTGTAAAATTAAGTTTTAATCTTAAAACAATTTCAAAATAATCTTTCAAAGTATTTCGAACCATTTCAAAGCCAAAATTTCCAGATTGCTCAGAGGGAACCGATTCCCCCCCATAGGGGGTACCGATTCCCCCTGAATGGTTTGACTCCGAGATTTCCATAATGCTCAGAGGGAACCGATTCCCCCATAGGGGGTACCGATTCCCCCCTGTTCAACGGTCGAAATATTTGAATTTTACACTTAGGGAACCGATTCCCTATGAGGAGGAACCGATTCCCCCCACGCTCCAAGCTGTTTTATTAATTGTTTTCACACTAAAATGGCTATATTATCTTCATTAATTATCCCCAACGTTCAGAAGTGATTGAAGGTGTATTTAAACAAGTTATGAAGCCCTTGATCAACAAGAAATTATAGAGAAACAAGAGAGAAAGCATCAAACACAAAGTTTGTGCAATTCAAGCCAATTTTCATTCAGTATTCATTTTGCTTTCAAAGAACACTTATTGTGCTCATTTGTAATTTTCTTTGAGTGTTCTTTTCTTGTTCTAGAATTGTGCAAACATCTTACCTTGTGATTGTAAGTTTGCAAATTTGTAATCTTCTCTTTGGGAAAAAGAGTGTTCTCAAGAATTGGGGTATACTCTTGAGGGAATTGTAAGGTTATCTCTTTGGCCTCAAAAGAAAGAACAAATTAGTGAATTTGTTGGAAAATCCTTAGTGTGGATAGCTAAGGTAGTGGACGTAGACTTTGTTTGAGAAAGTCGAACCACTGTAAATCGCTGTGCAATTACTTTCAATTTTCTGCAAAAGCTTCCACAAAAATTTTAATTGCAATTCACCCCCTCTTGGCCGATTCCGTCAATCGATTAACTCAACACTTACAGTAGACGAGGCCTTTGCTTTTGCAGCGGATGAGTCCCCTTGAAAATCAGGTAAGATTCCAGGTGAGATAACCACCTGCGGGGTAGGTAGCATAACTACCCCTTACGACGAACCTACCCTAGGGGCACTTGCTTGATGTAAGCCAGATAACTTGGCCACAATCTGATCGACCAAGGACTCTTGGCTCTTCATGATTGTATCCAAAGTACTCTAATTGTTCTGACTTATCTTTTATTCTAACTCTTTTTGCAGCCTCAGCATGTTCTCTTTGAGTTGAGCAATTTTGGCTTCCATCTTCTTCTTCTTTGAGCGGGTGTTATGCGGATGTGGTATGTCCAATTCTTAAGGTGGTATATCCAGTATTTGTTCTCTTTCTTGATGAGACATTTTTTTGTTTGTTAATGAGAATGTAAAGAAATAAAAATAACAAAATGCAAAATATGTTTAAATGCATGATGCATGTAATGTTCGAGGCATTGATCCAAAAACACGTCTGTTATTATGAATAATCTTTATTGGGGAAAATGTTTTATTTTTAAGAGACAAAACCCCCTAAAAGTACATTATGACCAAGTCTGTTGAACCCCAAACAGCTTCTACCAAGTTGACTAGTCTTATGCCTTCTTCTTTTACCGGTTGAATACCATGTCAAACCATTTCGGGTTCTCTGGCTAAACTGTGCAAGTGTTGAGCTGATCGAGTGACTGCATTTCTAGCTTTCACTATCTACTGACCCTGATCCCAACGAAAATGCAATTGGAAACCTCCATCGAAAGGAACTATCTAAAACTCATTTACTTGCTTCTTGAATTTGTCAATAAGGACCTCCAATTTCAGCTATCGTGTTATCTTTGAAGGGACTCTCCAGGTCAGTAACCTTTTTCTCGTCTTGCCCCTACAACCTTTGCCAACCCATTTTGGAAAAGTTTACTTTTGATGTATTTGATGGTGGGCACCACGTTTTCTTAATTGAATGTGACACATAATTGCCTTGCAGATAGCCATACCTATGCGTTTTTCATCTCTTGTATTACAACCCCTTTGTCCATTAATGCAAATTATTTATGTTTAACGAACACATTTTTGGTGGATCAACACCCTTTTTAGATGATGTAAATGATAAAAGATAAAATAGAAGAGGACAAAAATGAAAGGAAAAAAAGTTAGTAAAATAAAGATAATAATCATAATACTGGAAAAAAATATCCTACCCCACATGCTTATTATTCATACCCGAACATGATCTCTATCCCGCAAGTTGATTTTAAACAAGTCATAGGCACATAAATTTCTAGTTCACATGCTTTGAATAGAAAACAAAACAGGAAATAAAAATAGCCTAGGGTTTGAAATGAGGTTTTGGGGTGGGCTCTAATTCCCTGTAGTCTCCCGGTTTAGGTTCTAAATAAGGTACCCGAGTTCTCTTTGCCGGTGCCCCCTTGGGTTTGCCAGACCCTTAGTCTTAAGCCCATTACAAGCTCACGTGGACTAAGTTAAACTAGAGAGGATACATTCCCTTATGTCTGCACGGAGAATAAATTCACACGAAGACATAAGATATATAAATCCCGAAGGTTACTTGCTAGGCCCGCACGGAGAATAAATTCTCACGAAGGCGTCGCTTTCACCCCCCACTTAAAAAGGATTTGGAGCTTGGGTATAGAGCCTGAGATGAAAACTTTTTCAAAAATCTGAAATCATTGAAAAAAAGTCAGTACAACTATTTATTTGAAAAATAATCAAAGATAAATAATTAGAATCGAATAAATAAATTGAAATTTATTATTTTCACTTAAAAGACAACCGAAAATTAATTATGGTCTAACTCACTTACCTGTCCCGAGTATAGTCGCCAAGCTATTGCAGCTGTCTTTCGGGTGGGCCTGGAATTGGGCTTCGACTTAAAAAAATGGGTTAGAGTCGCCACCAATCATTTAAAAAAAAATCAGACTGATCGGACATCATCTTACCTGATCAGCGTTTTACCAGAAATGTGTCGGGTTCAGGAGTCGATTACAGTCAATAAAGGATTAGCACCCTTATACTGCCTTTTCAGTACCAATTAATTTGTCGATTATCTTAATCGCAAAAATTAAAATTTAAAAATTCGGTTCGAATAGCTTACCTTTGATTAATTGAAATTACTACTGAAAAAAGTCAAAAATATGTTAGATAGTAAAATAAAATAAGTAGGAAAAAATAAAAAAAATAATATAATAATAATAAAATAAATAAAAAAGAAAAATAAAATTCAGTAAAAAGAAAAATAATAAAAATAAAGAAAATAAAAAACTAAATAAAATAAAAATAAAAAAGGGCTAAATTTTGTAAAAAATAAAAATAGAAAAATATTAAGAAAATAAATATTAACAAAAACACCAAAAATAATTAAATAAAAAGGTTCAAATTAATAATAACTAAAATAATAATAAAAATAATAATAAAAGATAAATAATAATAAAAATAATATATTATATATAAAAATATTTCCAAAAATTATATAATATATATTTTCAAAAATATTTTAAAATTATATATAATATATTTTTAAAAATGTTTTCAAAACTATATATTATATAGTTTTCAAAAATGTTTTAAAACTATATATTATATATGTTTTCAAAAATGTTTCAAAACTATATATTATATATGTTTTCAAAAATGTTTTCAAATCTATGTATTGTATAAGTTTTCAAAATGATTTCAAAACTATATATTATATAAATTTTCAAAAATAATTTCAAAACTATATATTATATAAGTTTTCAAAATGATTTCAAAACTATATATTATATAAGTTTTTAAAATGTTTTCAAAAACTATAATATATATATATATATATATATATTCAAAATGTGTTCAAAAACTCTATATATATATATATATATATATATATATTCAAAAATCATTTGCAAACTATATAATATCTATATATTTTCAAAAAATCATTTTCAAAGCTATATAATATATATATTTTTAAAAACCTATTTTTAAACATATTATATTTTTTAAAAATATTTTCAAAAACTATACTATATTAAAATATATAAAATAAAATAAAAATCCAGACGAAAATGAGTGTCTACAGTCGGCACTCATGAGTACTTGGCACCCAAGATCATTAAGGGTGAAGGCCATGGAAGTGCTGTAGATTGGTGGACATTCGGGATCTTTCTATATGAACTTTTGTTCCGTAAAACACCATTTAAAGGGTCTAGGAACCGAGCAACTCTCTTCAATGTTTTTGGCCAGCCATTGAGATTCCCAGAGTATCCTAATGTGAGCTTTGCTGCTAGGGACTTGATCCGAGGCTTACTCATAAAGGAACCACAGCATCGGCTTGCTTATAGACGTGGTGCTACTTAAATTAAACAACATCCATTCTTTCAGAGCGTAAACTGGGCACTCATTCGTTGCGTGAATCCGCCTGAAGTGCCCAAGCAAGCAATGATGGACTTTTCAGCCACCCGAACCGACATTCCAAAGGTACCTATGAACAATAAGGTTCCTGGTTTAGATGCGAAGCCTCCGGGTAACTATTTAGAGATCGATTTCTTTTGATTATTGTAACTATTTAGATGGATGGAGTGTAAATGTTACACTTGTTCTGGTAAATCATTCCTTTCGAATCAGAAACACTCGCATCGGGCTTTGTTATTGTCAAGTCGAGATCAAGCTCGTAAAGTTTGAGATGTTAAGTGAGTTGAATTCGAGTAGCTTGCAAACCTAATTCAACTTTCTTCTCATTAGTAATTGAAATCGTAAATTTGAAACAATCATGGGTATCAAACTCATTTTTCACTAGGTAAACAAGCCTAACATAGTAAGTTCGAACCGTTGAGCCCATGAGCGGTCCAGTCCGAACCTAATAAATAGTTAAATAATTTAAAATATATTTTAATTTAGGCTTAAATATATAACATAAGTTCCCAAACTATACCGTTTTTGACCAATTAGTTCATAAACTAATTTTTGAATCATCTCAGGTGCCTAATGGTACAATCGTTACCACTTTCGGTGTCTCGCACCTTGTGTAACACCCTCAGACTAATATGAGTGATCCGATTTGATCTAAAGTGTCATATTAGGGCCATCACAGCGACCCACAGTAAAATATCAGAAAAATAAAAATTTTGATAAATCATTTAAAAACTATAAAATAATTTATAAATAAACACAAGTTCAAAAAAATCATTCATATATCAAAAATAGAATTCAATCATACAACGTATCATAAAAGTTTTAGATTCAATATAAAACCAAATGTGACCTACATGCCCCCTAATTATATGGGTACAATACTCTACAAGTAATGCAGAAAAAACTCCCACTCTGGTATCGATACTGCACGAAATCAATTCCTTTAACATAAAATGGTGAGTAACAGAGTGAGCTTTGAGAAAACTCAGTAATATAAATGCAAAAGGACAAGTAGATATATGACATAAAACTTTCTTATTGATTCATGCATCTACAAGTTTTCTTGACGAGATGAGATTTATTTAATAATTCTTCAGGTAATAGATGGGAAAACTATAGTCCAAAGGAAGTACTTAGAGAGATAAATTAAGTAAATAAAAAATGGGTGTCTAGTGTGTTCCCATGAAACAAAAAATAAATATAAACATAGTTTAAAAACAATAGTAGTAATTTATTTTAGTAAAACTAATTTTTAAAATCAATGTAATACTCTCTACCCATACATCAATATGCAAATCCCTAGAACTACATCTATAAAGACTTACCCTAGGCCTATTAGGTGTAGAAGCCAACATAAAGGAGTATCTTGGGGTTTGTGGGCCTACCCAAGGGTCATCTTAGGTCTATAAGGAATTACCAATTTGATTAGAGCTGAACCTCTGTAACTTCAGTATCCTACCCAGGCAGTACCCCAGTAAAAATAAGATTGAGCAGTAAATCATAATATCAGAATCGTGATCCAGTAGAACATCGTAAAAGTGACAATGAAATTTATGTAACTCACATAACTGCCATCCACCCGTACACCAAAATGCAGTCCTCTAGAACTGCATCCATAAGGATTTACCTTATATATAACACCCCTGATTTAATTGCTTTTAATTTGATTTTAATTAATTAATTTTAAGGACCAATTTGTAAGTTTTTGAATATTTTAAGACAAAATTTGAAGTATTTTCAAGGACTCACACTCTTATTGTACCATTGTTTGCTAGCAAAGGGAAAAAAGAGGGAAAATGGTGAGATATTTACAACGTGAGGTTGAAAGGATTTAAACCCCTGACCACAAGAATGTAGTGTCATACTCTTATCACTTAGGCTAAGTCATTATTAATATAAAAAATAAACTAAAATTTTTCTTTTAAGCCAATCCAATTGGAATTTTAAATCCCAAAACTTTCCCTAATCAAAGTCAAATCCCTTTGTATATGATTGACATCGCCCTCACAGTTGGGACCGCCGTGACCATATGGTAAAAACTCAACCGACCGATCATCGTAAGGTCTCGTTATTCGTCGTGAATCAACGATCGAAGCTTCATCGGGGAGAACGCAAGCCACAACGAGTTTCATTATTTTTACGCTGATTTTGGGGTCCGATAACCACACCACCTACACCGTCGTGCTCCTCATCCTTTTTCGAGAAAAACCCACTTGGATCCATCACCTAGCTGCAGTCCAATCACCGTACGTCGTTGAGGGTAAGCTCAATTCTCTTTTCCATTTATTATATGTCATTTTGGCTTGATTGTTGTGTTGATATGGTTTGATTGTGGTAAGTTGAAGCTTTTGGAGTGATCGACCGCCGTCCTCAACCCTTTTGCCCGCCGCATACGCTGCTCTAGCATGTGAGGCTACTTCACCAGTCGAATTATTCAGAAATTGAGTCAACTTGTACAAAGTTGTCTCATACCAAACCGAGTTAACTCAAATTGATCTGAGTCAAGCCGAACCGGTTTGGACCATTATCTTTTACTTAATTGTTGACTTTGACCTAGACTGTTGACTTTGACCAGAGTTGAATTTGACCAAAGTTAACTTTGACTTCGACCAAAAAGTCAAAATTTCTGTAAAGTTATATTTTATGTTTTTCAACTTCTTGAGTCAAGATCCAAAGTCCGTTTTTCCAAATTCTAACCCGAAAGCCTCCAAATCAAATGTAATTTCTGTAAAGTTATATTTTATGTTTTTCAACTTCTTGAGTCAAGATCCAAAGTCCGTTTTTCCAAATTCTAACCCGAAAGCCTCCAAATCAAATGTTGAAACCTGGGCACGCATATGTAATTAATTATTTTACTTAAGTGCTTTTAATATAAGGTCAAAGACTGATTTATGACGTTCTTTATTAAAGGTACTCAAGATTCTCTTGATAGCTCGCCAAACTCCTATCGATCCGTCTGACCCCATGAGCCCTTAATTACTCGTATAACTCTATGATCCTTGTAAATAGTTAAACCTAATTATTTGTTTCAATAGTAACCCAAATTCGATATGGTTAGGTTTGAGTGCTGTTGTAGAGCATAGCAAGGTCGGTGCTCAATATACCTTCTAGACTGATATTTTTAAGGTGTGTTCCTTATGTGCTATATAATGATTTAAATATCCATTTTAAATTATCATGTGCATATAACTATTTGATCTAATTTGAATATTGAATAATTTATCTGATCTGAAAGCTTGATTTTGTATTACTGATTTCTTGAATACTTAATCTCTGTTTTACTGATTTTATATCTTTGTTTGATTGCTACATGCTCTCTGGTTTCTTATATTTATTAAAAAATAATTATGCTTGATTATATGATCTATTGATTTTACCAAAACTATCTAAAACTATTTTACTGTTGTACTTCTAGGATGTGATATGGAATTTTGCAAGTTCAGCCTTGATCAGGCTGATAAATCCTTATAGACTATAAGACACTTTCTTAGGGTGGCTCATTTGCTTTGTGCATTGGGTAAGTCCTTATGGACCTAAGGGCACACCCTCTAGGTGGCTTCTACGCTTTAGCTAGGGTAAGCCCTTATGGACCCAAGGTGCTCCCTTAGGTTGGCTCCTATATCAAAAGGGTTTAGAGTAAGTCCTTATGGATGTAATTCAGGGGAACTACATATGGTGTACGACTGGAGGGTAACTCTGTGTTTTACATTTTACTGTAACTTTTATAGTATGACTCTAAAAAATAATTATGCATTTGAAGGATCAACACATTCAATTTTGCTTATTTTGATGTGATATTTTCATCTTCCATATTGTCTTTATTATGGGTACCCCACTTTTAAAATAAAAGAAAAAATTGAAAATTAAAATAAATTTAAGTAAATTTAGGGACCAAATTGGTTAATTTTGAAGCTTGCAGGTCGTTCTAGAAGTTACATGAAATTTAGGGACCTAACCTTGAATTATATAATTTTGTGTTGATAGAGAAAAAAATGGATTAGGTGTTGTAGGGGTTCAAACCTTTACCCCTCCACGTGAAAGCCAATTATGCCCTAGCCATTTAGGTTAGGGTAATATTTGAGATATTTTTAGAGTAAAGTATATAAATAGACCCCAAACTTTTAGGACATTTACATTTTGATCACCTAATTTTTAAAACTTACAATACAGTCATTAAACTTTTAGTTCGTTTTCATTTATGTCCCTTCCATTACCTCGTTTGATTTTCGCTGACATGGCAGGTAAAGCCCGTTAACCCACCCCCTCATTCTTCTCCTTCTTCTCCTTGGTCCACCATCCTCATCACTTCCACCGCTCCCCCAACGTGCCTCCCTTTAATGAAAATCTGAGGCGACGTCGCTTGCTTGTCCCGTTCAATAATTCCCGTAACTCTTCCTTGAACCCTCGATCCATCGAAATTTCCAGATCGTAAATAACAACCCTATAGCATTCAGTTACTGATATAACTGCATTGCAGTCTTCGAATGTCTTATGGATTCCCCTCAATGTCGTCGTATAAAGCACCACTTTATTTTCTCCATTTGGTGGACATATATTATCGTATTTGTCAAGCGGTGATGGTTTCAAAACAGCTTCACTGCCGGGATCGTATTTGTTTAGCGGTGAAGAACTCGAAAAATGAGTATTCGTGGTAGTGCCATTTTTGTTTAAATTAGGGTTAGCATTTTCCTTTTTGAGGAGCATTGTGTTTGGGAAATGGAAGCTCTCGGCCTGGAATTTCTCCAGCAGCGAAGATCATGAGACCCGCGGCTATGGAACGCTGTCACTTTGAGAGAAACGGAAGCTATCGGCATCAAGTCTGGACATGATCTCCCAGGAGTTAATGATCTCGGATCGGGCAGGGACGAGTCTGGGCTCTGACCAGAGCAATTTAGACTCACTGAAGGTGGATTCAGAGGTAAAAGGTGGCTCTGGAGAGAGCGGCGTACCGGTGGATTACAAAGGTGGGTCAAGAGTGAGTAGCCCATATATGGTAGACGTGAGCGAAACAATGTGGTGACCGAGTGTTGTGCTAGCGAGTTGAGTGAACTTGTCGTCCCGGTTCAGCAAATAAGATGAAACACAACCCATCCCTACAACAAAAGGGGGAACTAGTAGATGAAGACAGATGCAAAGATACAAGCAATTTCTTTTTTCCCTAGCTTAAGGAGAATCAGAGTCAGAGAAAGAGAACAATATAAAGACTCTGGATAATTAATTGGTTGGAGACATAAATAGTAAATCATTTGAATGATAAATTAATTGAATAATATGATTTTTGGGTTTTTGATTTTTCTAGAGGTTAGGGTTTTGAATGGTGGTAGTAGAAGGAGAAGAATGAGGGGTAGGCTAACAGGCGTTACCTGCCACATCATCAAAAATCTAACGGAGGTAACGGTAGAGACAAAAATGAAAACAAATAAAAAGTTCGATGACTGTATTGCAAGTTTTAAAAGTTGGGTGACCAAAATGCAAGCGCCCTAAAAGTTTGGGGACTATTTATATTCTTTACCCATATTTTTATTAAATATATATATTATATTAGATTAAAACCTGATTAAACCCTCAAAAATCCAATTCCTAATTTCTTCCCCCGTCCGCCCTTTTCACCTCAAAATCCACAGTCGTCTGGCCGCCCTAACTTACGTCACCACCCCTGTTCGATTCGTCGTCGACTAGTGAACAAAACCACCTAAACCCATCGTCTAAAATCGGCACTGTTAACCATAAAACTCACCGTGAAGCTTCGACAGAAAACCCCAGATCCAGCGTGATTTTTACTCGATTTCGACCGATCAAGGCATCGACTCACCTTACCACCGCCAAAGTTGTGTTCGGCATCCCTGTGTACTCGTAAACCAATCTGTGGATAATTTTTTGGTCGCCATTTTCTTCATTGATGGTGTAGGTAAGTTTCGAATAAATCTCTGGTGACCTTGGTGATAGTTTACTGAGAATTTGGGGTCAATATTAGTTAATTGGTGCGTTTTGTTGAACGGGGATGAATTGGTAGGAAAAAATGGCCCTGTCGTCACCGCACGCGCCGCCAATGCATGTGAGACTTCTCTGTCAGTCCAGGAGGTTTCTGAAACCGGTCCAATCAAATCGATTTGAACCAGTCAACTCGCTTGAGTTAACCTCAACCGAGTCAACTCATCCGAGTCAACTCATCTGAGTCAGCATGTTGACGTTGACTAGTAGACTTTGACCAAAAAATTAATTTTTTTGAAAAGTCATATTTTATGTTTTTCGACGTCCTGAGTCCGAATCGAACGTATGTTTTTCCAAATTCGAACCCGAAATTCTCCAAATTAACCGTCAAACCCAAGTATACATATGCACTTAAGTTTTTTAATTATGAAAATTTAAATTAAGGTTAAAGACTGATTAAATATTGTTATTTGAAGGTACATGAGACTTTTCCAATCGCTTGACAGCTCAACCCAGCTCCTCTTGATCAATTGAACCTCGTGAGCTAGTAGTTACTTGTATGATCCATGAACCTTATGAATACCTATATTATAATACTAATTCGATATTAACTCAGTTTACTATGAAAAATGTTCGAGCACTGTTACAGAGCGTGGTGAGGCCGGTGCTTAGTAGATTTGTTGTCTGATTCCATTTTGCGAGGTGTGTTCCTTATGTGCTACATGACTGTTTGATCTGTTTTGAAATGTGTTTCACTGATATTTATGATTTACAAATTTACTGATTTATTGGTTGATGGCTTATAGATTATGGTTGAATGATATATATTATCTGATTATTTGTTTTCACTAGAAATATGATTATGCCAATTATGGATCATGGAATTTACTACTGATTATGTGAACTATTTTATTGAGATATTGATTTGGGTAGAATACTGGAGTATGGAGGTTCAGCTCTGATCAAGCTGGTAATACCTTACAGACCTAAGGTGATCCTTGGGTAGGCTTTGAGGCCCCGAGAACTTTCTAGGGTAGGCTCCCAGGCCACAAGGTGTTCCCTTAGCTTGGCTCTTTATATCCACTGGGTATAAGGTAAGCCCTATGGAAGCAGTTATGGGGAACTGCATTATGGTGTACAAGAGGAGGGTATTATGAGTTTTAAAATCAACTTATCTATGACTTTTACAAAACCTTATTGAAACACTTATTGATTGTTTTATCTATTATGATTTATTTGCACTATTGGGATAAAAAAAATGTTTTCCCCCTTTCAGTTAATTTTGGATAAGCACCCCTAACCAGGCACTTAGAGGATCGATACATTCTTACATAATTTTTTTTTTGTAATGTTTTTATCTTTTGAACTTCTTTCAATTACGATGACACGTGCCTTCATTCCGAAATACTTATTTTTATGATGTTTATTGCTTCCGCTACTGATATTAGACTTATTGTGATTTAGATTATGACATATTTTATTTTACTCCATTACTTAAAATTTTACCTTTACTCGTTGGATGTTATTGCTATTTACTACGTTTTAAGGATATTATTTGTAATTATGGATTTTAAATTATCAAAGAATGTTTTGGGAAATTTTAATGTAATCCGTTAGACCTAGTCGTAACATATCGGCTGGGTCTAGGGGGTTACATTAAATTGGTATCATATCATTTGGTTTTTAAACCTCGGATTATGAATGGGTTCTACATAAACTTTTATACTATTTTGAAAACATTTTACAAATTTTTGTAAGGCCATGTCACCCATTTCTACAAGATAAAAGTGTCCATTACTCTAAGTGCCTGATTAAACCCTAAGTTTACCTCTTATAGTAAATTTAAGGTCCTTCTCGAGGAGTGCTAGACCAGGTCATCGGCCTGGTAGCGGGCGAGGTCAAGCTGCTAGGTTTATTGACCTCGTAGATGATTCCATTTTAGACTCACCATATGATCCTGAGATAGATATGACGAACCATGTTAGGGGAGCTCCAGGAACTAGTTATGAGCATACGAGAGTGGTGCTAGATGAGACTCTTGATTGGTAATTTTTATAGTTGATTCAGGGTACATTCAGAGCTATTGGTACCATCCTTGAGGTATCGATTACTAAGACCCTGATTGCTAATAGGGTCAGGACTTTAGAGGTCAGACTGGAGAAACTCATACTGGGGCTAAAGACTGACTTTATGATATAGAAATACATATGGATCAACTATGTTTTGATCAAACAAAGACATATTTAGGAGATATTGTGATGTTAGTTAGAAATGCCCACACCTGGTGGGAGTCAGTGGTGAGCAGTGTTCCCGCTAATTGTTTGACATGGGATTTCTTTAAAGAGCGCTTTAGGAAGTATTTTTTGGATAATGTTATCTGGATGAGATGCGACAATAGTTCCAGGACTTGGTGCAGGGAGATATGTCAGTCTCCGAGTACGAGATGGAATTTTTGAAGCTGTTCAAGTATAGTGCTTGTTTGGTATCCATCGAGAGAGATAGATGTCGCAAGTTTGCTCTTGGACTCAAATATGAGTTGTGTAGGCAGGTTGTGACACATCAAGATGAGATATTTGATGTTCTAGTGAGTAAAGTGAAGGTTACAGAGGAAGTGGAGGCCTTGGCTCCAGTTAGAGATCGTGTTGATCTAGAGCGGCCTAGGAGGTTATCCGACCAGACCAAGTCTTATGCGCTCCTGAAAAGAGGACTAGTACTTCGTCCCCCCAAAGTACAAATACCAGTTCTATACCTGCAGCACCTCCACCCATAGCTGTTAGTCAAGGTGGTTCTTCGGGTATGCCCCAGGTGCATGTTTACGACTTTTGTGGAAATCGTGTGCCTATTTTTATTGCGGATCCAGTGGTAATTTTTGGAGGGATTGTCCTTAGTTAGCCTCGTCAGAGCAGACAGCTACCCAGACTCCTACACATTCTCATGCATCATTTCAGACCTCAGTTAGAGGTCATAGTCAGGGAAAGACTTTCGGATCAGTGTCCAGGATAGACGCTAGATCCTGATCCCAGCAATGTAGAGGGTCAACAATATCATATGCTAGACAGCCAGCTCTAGTGTATGCCACCAGATGTCGGGATGATAGAGATGAGCTAGAGGTTATTGCAGGTACATGTACTATTTATTCTGTTCCATATTTTTCATTACTAGACAATGGCTCCACCCACAACTATGTATCGAGTTCTATATCCCGAGACATCCAGATTTGGATTGAGAATACCGAAAGTGCTATTACAGTTCCGACTCCAGTAGAATAGTCAATAGTTATGAATAAGGTATTCTAGTGTTGTCCTTTGATGCTGTCCTTTGGGGGATAGATTGGTTGAACGAACACAAGGTCAATTTGGATTACGCGTACAAGTTAGATACTCTGAAGACTTTTGATGGTCAGACTGTTGTGTTAATTGGCGAGTATCGAGGTTATCTTTCTAATATAATATCAGCTTTGGTTGTCGATCGAATGATCCAAAAGGGATATGAGACTTTTATTGCATGTATCTTGAACATAAAAGGCTCATTGTCTAAGATTGAGGAGATTTGTACAATTAGTGAGTTTCCCGATGTCTTTTCTAAGGAGTTTCCAGGGTTACCTCCTGATAGATAGGTAAAGTTCAAGATTGAGATTTATCCCTGATCTGCACCTGTTTCCAGGGCACCATATTGTATGGCCCCGAAGGAACTTAAGGAGCTGAAGGTTCAGTTGCAGAAATTACTGGATCGAGGATTCATCAAATATAGTACATTACCTTGGGGTGCTTCAGTCCTGTTCATGAAAAAAGAATGATGGATCACTTAGGTTATACATCGATTATCGGAAGTTAAACAAGTTAACGATTAAGAATAAGTACCCACTACCCAGGATTGATGACTTATTCGATCAATTACGATGAGCCACTGTATTCTCAAAGATTGATATTCGTTATGGGTATTATCAGTTGAATGTTAAGGGGTTAGATGTTGCGAAGACTGCTATTCGCACTAGATATGGGTATTATGAGTTCATGGTGATGCTTTTTGGTCTGAAAAATGCTCCTGTAGAATTTATAGAACTAATGAATCGTGTGTTCTGGCCTTATCTAGATCAATTTGTAGTGGTTTTCATTGATGACATTATGGTCTATTCCCAGACTGAGGTAGAGCATGATGAGCATCTGAAAATTGTTCTACAAACCCTAAGAGAGCACCGTCTGCATGCTAAGCTAAGAAAGTGTAAATTCTAGCTTCGAGAGGTTTCGTTCCTGGGGCATATTGTCTCTGCACGAGGTATCCAGGTCAATCCGAGCAAGATTGAGGCCTTTCTGAGTTGGAAACGACCCAAGAATGTCTCTGAGATCCACAGTTTCTTGGGCTTTGCTAAATATTATGTTTGTTTTGTCGAGGCTTCTCGATCATTGCTTCTCCTTTGATGAAGCTATTGAGAAAGAATGTTTCATTCGATTGAGGTGATGCACAATAAGATAGCATTGAGAAATTAAAGAGGAATTTGACTCAAGCTCTAGTTTTAACTTAACCTGAGGCCGATAAGGATTTTATGGTGTATAATGATAGTTCACACTCCGAACTTGTCTATGTTTTGATATAAGAGGGCAGAGTAGTTGCTTATGCATCCCGTCAGCTGATGTCGCATGAGTGTAATTACCCGACCCATGACTTGGAGTTGGCAGTTGTGATTTTTGCTTTAAAAATCTAGAGTCACTATCTCTATGGAGAAAAGTGTTACATTTTTACGGATCATAAGAGTTTGAAGTATCTTATGACCTAGAAGGAACTTAATATGAGGCAGCGTCGTTGGGTAGAGCTTCTAAAGGATTGCGAGATTGATTGACATCCATATAAAGCTAATGTTGTTGCGGAGGCTTTGAGCCAGAAGGCGATAGCTGATTTGAGGTTCTTATTTTCCAGGTTAATGTTATATGAAAATTTCATTCTGTTAGCAGAATTACAGGTCAAGCTGACCTTGGCCGAGGAGATCAAGGCCAAACAACCTCTTGATAGTTCTTTGATCCCCATCTTTGAGCAAGTAGACCAGGGGATGACTTCAGATTATTCTTTTGACCATAATGGAGTTTTATGCTTTAAAGGTCGATATTGTGTGCCTGATGATTCATAGTTGAGACGGGATATCGTCAGTTAGACTCATAGTAGTCCATATGCTATGTATCCCGGAGGAGATAAGATGTACCAGAATCTAAGAGAGAGGTACTATTGGATCGACATAAGGAATGACATCTATGATTTTGTTTGCTAGATGTCTAACTTGTCAGCAAGTTAAGGCAGAGCACCAATATCTGTCGGGCCTATTACAGCCTATCAAAATTCCTGAATGGAAATATGAGCGTATTACTATGGATTTTGTTACTGGCTTGCCTTTGACCCCTTCAAAAAAGGATTCTGTCTAGGTTATTGTTGATAGACTTACTAAGTTAGCTCTTTTTATAATTGTGTGGGTAAATTATTCGTTGGACAAGTTGGCTAGATTATATATCTCAGAGATATTCAGATTGCATGGTGTTTCATTATCTATCATTTCTGACCGAGATCTGAGATTTACTTCGAGATTCTAGGAAGCACTACATGAGGCTATGGGTACTAAACTAAATTTCAGTACAACTTTCCACCCGTAGACTAATGGTCAATCTGAGATAGTGATTTATGTTCTTGAGGATATGTTGCGGGGCTAAGTGATTGATTTTTGTGGTAGTTGGGAGAACTTTTTGCCATTGGCTGAGTTTGCCTATAATAACAGCTACCAGGCTAGCATTCGCATGGCACCGTACGAAGCACTTTTCGGGCATAGGTGTCGCACTTCGATCTATTGGACTGAGTTACGTGATAGAAAGACTTTAGTACCTAAGTTAGTGCATGAAACTGAGGACACTTTCAGATTAATCCGTGATCGCCTGAAGGAGGCATTTGACAGGCATAAGTCTTATGCTGACCAGAGAAAGAAAGACATCGAGTTTGAGGTTGGAGATCAGGTCTTTTTGAAAGTATCTCCAAGGAAGAAAGTGTTGAGATTTGGGCACAAAGGTAAATTGAGTTCTAGATTTATTGGACCATATTGTATCTTGAAGAGAGTAGGACCAGTTGCATATCAGCTCGAGTTGCCTCCCCAACTTAGTCGTATTCATGATGTCTTTCACGTGTCTATGTTAAGGCTCTATCGTCTGACCCAAGCCACATCATTCGGTTAGAGGATACTGAGTTGAGGCCAGATCTATCCTATGAGAAGGAGCCTGTTTAAATCTTGGATCAAGATGAGAAAATGCTGATGAATAAGCATATTCCGATTGTACGGGGTCAGTGGAGTAACCGTGGACCTGTAGAAGCCACCTGGAGATAGAAGAATCCATAAAGACTTAGTTTCCTCATTTGTTTACTCTAGGTAAATTTCGAGGACAAAATTTCTTTTAGGAGGATAATTGTAATAACCCCACTTTTAAAATAAAAGAAAAAAAATAAAAATTGAAATTAATTTAAGTAAATTTAGGGACCAAATTGGTTAATTTTGAATCTTGCAGACTATTCTAGAAGCTGTAGGAAATTCAAGGACCTAACCCTGAATTATACCATTTTTGTACCGTACAGAGCATTCTTTCTTACTCGCTTGCCCTATATTCTTATGATTATACATTAGGCTGTAAAAATGAAACTAAAAAAATATAATACAATGAAAGTAACAATATATTAAAAGATATAGTACAACAAACGATGTAGAACAACAAAAGAATCAGTAAAAGAAACAGTACAATAAGAAAAATAGTATAATAAAAGAAATAGTAAGGTGAAGGAAACAATATAGTGAAACGAATAGTACATAAAATAGGAACAATATAAGAAAGAAATAGTATGAAAAGAAAGGACAATACTAGTTTAATTATTATGTTTGATAGTAAAGTTTTACATAAAGTTCGATTTAACACTGAATGGTTTATAGATGAAAAGTTAAATTATAAGTTACTCGTATATTAAATAATTAGGATAAATCTTTATTAATTAAATAAAAATAATTATATACTATGTTTTCATATAATGTTTTGTACTAAAATATATAAATTTTAACAGATATGAATTAAATGATATGAATACGAAAGTAGATTTTGTAATTAACAACAATTTCTTTAGATATGTTTGATTGGATCAAATAAGATCTACTAAATATAAATGGGACGAGGATGGTAAGATTGATGTCAAGAGGGACGTGGCAACTGTCATAATAAGATAAATTTTATATTAATTGATATTTCTCATAGTTATATAACAGTTGCTTAATCTAAATTTTAGTTAAATTGAGTGAAAAACATATGTACTTAACTTAAGAAAAATTTATATGCATAGTATGAAACTATAATAATAGTTGTTGTTAGTAGGAGGTCGTGTGGCGGTAGACAACAACTATAAAGGGCATGTTTTGAATAAATAAGATTATAGAAAATACATATATTATATATATAGCGAGATAAAGAATATTATAGTTTAACCAAAATGTAAAATAATACGAGAAAATGTAATAATAAAGGTGAAAATATGATAAGTTGCTAAGTGATTTCATATGAATATAGTAATAAATAATGTTATAAAGAATATTCAGTTGATGTTTAAATTAGACAACTTTAATTGTGATATGAAACAGTGTTAAACTACCTAGATGTTTCCTAAAAACCGGATGTGAACTGAAAATTTAAAATATGCGATAATATAGTTTATAGAAATTGTAAATTTTATAAGAAACAAAATTTTACTGACTTTCGATAGTAACTATTATACATAAACATTGTTACATCTTTAACTTATATTTGGGTACAAATGCGGGTTAAGGGTGCAACACAATACTCATCAGATACAAAGCTTATAAAATTAAAAAGAGAAATATTCTAGAAATTCTTCAATTCAATTCATCAATGCAGAACCTTAAGGGGGAATCACCTTTTCGAAGCTTGGACCAAATACATTAATCGTCAATCCAATTAGTTAATTGTTCTTAACCTCGAAACTTCTCTTATAAGGTTTAGTTGCTAGATTGTCATCATAGAATGTTTGGGGTAACAAAACTCAAATTTAGGTTAAGAGTCAGGTCATAATTTTTGAACAATTAACTCGTACGTTAATCGCGAGGCGATTTTCCAAAATCTGGATGAAAACTGACAATATTCATTTCCTATAGAGGCTGAGTCATAGTAGACAAGATACTTAGGTATGCTTATTATAGATAGAGGATTATATATCAGAGTTATGGCTCAGATGAATACAATTATAATCTAGGGTCATGTACTAACCAGACACACCATGGCAGTTGATCGGTCGATCTACCCAGAAGACTCAACTTAAACTAAGCTTTGAAACCACTGAAATGTAACACCCTCAGACCGATACACGTGATCCGATCCTATCTGAGGTGTCACATTAAGTCCACCAGAGCGACCCACAGTAAAAATACTAGAAAAATAGAAATTTTGATAAACCATTTATAAACCGTAAAATAATTTATAAATAAACATAAGTTTAGAAAATCATTCATATATCAATAATAGGATTTGATCATACATCATATCATAAAAGTTTCAGACTCAGTATAAAACCAAATGTGACCTACATGCCCCTAATTAAACGGGTATTGTACTCTACAAGAACCGTCGAATGAACTTCTAGTATGATGTCGATATTGCATGAGATCTCTTTTAACCTGGAATGGTGAGTAAAAGAGTGAACTTCAGGAAAACTTAGTAATAAAAAACTACCAGATGATTCTAAATGACAAGTAGATATATGACAAAGCATAAAACTTTCTTATTAATTCAGGCATCTACATGTTTTCTTGATAAGCTGAGATTTATTTAATAATTCATCAGGTAATAGATTAGAAACCTGCAGTCAAAAGGAAGCACTCAGAGAGACAGGTTCAGGAGATCGAAAATGGGTGTCTAGTGTGTTCCCACGTAACCAGAAATAAATGTAAATATTATTTAAAAACAATAGTAGTAGTTTATTTCAGTAATTGTTTTTTAAAATCAATGTAATACCCTCCACTCATACACCATATGCAGTTCCCTAGAACTACATCCATAATGACTTACCATAGGCCCATTGCGTGTATGAGCCAACCTAAGGGAGTACCTTGGGTCACCGTAGGTCCATAAGGAATTACTAGATTGATCATAGTTGAACCTCCATAACTCCAATATCATATTCAGATAGTACCTAGTTAAAATCAGATTGAGCAGTAAACCATAATATCGTGATGTAGTAGAATATCGTAAAATTGACAATGAAGTTTATTTAAGTCACATAACTGCCCTCCACCCGTACACCAAAATGCAGTCCCCTAAAACCTCATCCATAAGGACTTACCCTATACCCAATGAGTATAGGAGCCACCCTAAGGGAGTACCTTGGAGCTTAAAAGTCTACCGAAGGGTCACCTAAGGTCCTTACCAGTTTGATTAGAGATGAACCTCCATACTCCAGAATTCAAACCAGAGAGTATCCCAATAAAACAATCCATATAGTAAACAGTAGATCCATGATCCATAAATCAAGCATATTTATATTTTCCAATAAAAACATGTAACTAGAAAGCATATATCAGACAAACATAGTCTATAAATGATAAATAAGTAAATTAGATTATCGATCAGATAAAATATTTGTAAATCAACCATATATTAAATTATATTTCAGAACAGATAAAACATTCATATAACACACATGGAACACACTAGAAGATCCAGTTATTTTTCGGAGGCATTTTTTAATTATCAAAAAGGGATGAAACTTCTATACATTGAGTGGGTTTCAAAATGAGGTCCCCATTTAAAGGGGTTCGATTACTAACATATCTAATTAAACATTTAGAAATTAATGCTTCATGACAATTTGGGATTCAAGTGCATCAGAAAGGTATTCAAGAACCTTCACATATAAATTATTTAAAATTAAGATATAACAGGAGTGATTCTATTGCTCAAGTTATCAGAGGCATTATAGACATTTTAATTCCTACCAAATTCTCATTAATTTATCCCTATAAGGATAAAAATAAGGATTTACAATATTTATGATTTATATTAAATTATCAAGATTTTATGTCAAATCAAACTAATCAGATCCTAATGTTATGATACTTTCTAATCTTTTGGACTGATATACTAAATGAATCTCCAGGAGACAGATTTATTTCGATGGTAATTATTTTATTTATGTATTTTAATAGTATCCAAAATGGCCAATGTGTTTGGGTCATGTTCCAAACCTTAAGGGGTGATACAAAACTTAGGTTTGTCGATATTTCCAGAATTTATTCCAATGGCATCACTTATTTCTAGGTCATGAGGGTATTTAGGTCATTTCAATACTTAGGTGTATTTCTTTCCTTTCATTTGATATAGTATTTTCATATAATTCAATTATTTCGAATAATTTAGATGTAAAGGGTACTTTTGATAATTTAGTCTCCGAGTGTTTCCTTATAAATAAAAAAAACTATAAATATTTTTTCCATCTCGGAGTTAAAAAATGATTATCATAGTTTATTTAATAGATCAAGTATTTATTTGGTGAAAACGATAGTTCTATCAAATCAAGTATGGTATTTTAGGGTTATTTTAGTTATTACAGATATTGTGGATGTTCATATTATTTCATTCTATTCATATATATAAAGTACTTCTAATAGATTATTCTTCAAATATTTATTTAGAAATCAAACTATTTCAGTCTATTTTGATCTCAAGGGTTAGTAACCAATTATGAGTAATTCTAGACAATTCAAGAGTTCAATCGGTGGATCTATAGTTTGTTGAATCATGTTTTATAATATTTTGATATAAAAAATTAAGGCAAAATGTTTTTGGGCTTGATTGAATTTATTCAAAGTTTTCAAAAATAATTTAAAGTCCATTAAACAAGAATTTAAGCACAAAAACAATTTTCAAATATGTAGTACCAATACTGTTCTTACAGTATTGATACTATATAAACAGTGTTGATACTGTTCATGTGGTACCAATACCAAAGGTAAGAGAAGTATCCATACTCTCTAGGTAGTATCAATACTACCAACTTGCTCAAATTCTAGAATGCAAAATAGGTACCGAACCCTAAGGGGTACTGATACTACTTTACATCGTAGTATCGATACCATAGGCTTAGTATCAATACCGTCAAGCCAAACGGCTAGTAACGACTAGTTTTATTTAAAAATAACAAAGGTAGTATCGATACTCCCTGTAGGGGTACTGATACCCTCTGTTCTGAGCAAATTTATTTTGCACGAAATTTCATCCCCAATGGCTCCAAATCATCCCCAAGGGTTAGAAACAGACACAAACACATTCCAACATATAAATAAAAGTTCAAGACTCTTGAAGAAGGGTTAGAATACCTATCTAAGCATTGATCAATAAGAGAAAAACTCTTTCACTCTTTATTCTCTTTCTCTTATAAATAGTTATGTTTTTGTGCTTAATTTTTGTAAACTCTTTCATTTTTAGAGGTTTTCTTTGTTTACATATTTTTCCTTTTATAAATGGGTTTTGGTTCTATTTGAGCCTTTGAAAAGCTAGGGAGTTTGTAAAGGTTATCTCTTTGTTCTTGAAAAAGAAAGAACAAATTAGTGGATTTGTTGGAAAATCCTAAGTGAGGAGCTTAGATAGTGGATATAGACTTTGGTTGAGAAATTCGAACCATTATAAATCATTGTGTAGCAATCTACTATCATTGTTTTACTCCTTACTCCCTAAAATTCTCAAAAAGCTAATTCATCCCTCTTGGAAATATCTTCGGTTGTCAAATCGAGCTTCTTCTAAATCTCAAAAATTGGTACCAAAGCTTGACTCATTAGAAGGTTTAACAACCTTGAAACTATGCTTATTAGAAGAATAAGATGATTCTCTTCATTCAAGCCAACGATTTAGGAGCTTGGAACTCAATCATGAAAGAATACTCCATTCCAACTGGAGAGATGGATGATTTGAGTGATGGAGAGAAAAAGAAGTTCCAACTCAATGTAAAGGCTATGAACATTTTATTTTGTGCATTAGGTTCGGATGAAAATGGAAGAGTCTCATCTTGTTCAAATGTCAAGGAGATTTGGGACAAGCTCCAAATCACTCATAAAGGAACCAATGAAATTAGGAAACCAAAATTAGTCTTCTCAATCATAGCTGTGAGAATTTCAAGATGAAACCAAATGAAGACATCAAAGCTATGACAGATAGATTTTTCGTGATTGTCAACGGTCTTAAGGGATTTGAAGAAATGATCCCTAATGAGAAGCTTGTGAGGAAGATGATCTACCCTCTTTCAAAGTCTTTGAAATCAAAGAATACGTCGATTATTGAAGCTAAGAACCTCAAGTCACTCACTCTTGATGAGCTCATTGGTTTTCTTCTCACTCATGAGTTGATGGTAATGGAAGAAGAAGATGATGAACAAAAGAAGAACAAGAAGAATAAGGTAGACATTGCCTTCAAATCCACCAATGAGATCAATCAAGACTCAAGTAAAGAGGTGGATAATGAAGAAGAAGAGATGGACAAGCTCTTCAAAAGATTTAAGAGATTCATGACTTCCAAAGAAGTGAAGTATGAATCAAGCAAAAAGAAGAATCCCCCGGTGTGCTTCGAATGTCAAAGAACGGGGCATGTCAAGTATGATTGTCCCCACTAAAGAAGAAATGATCAAGTACGAAGAAGGCATTTGTGGCAGCTTGGAGTGATGGAGATGACTCCAATGATGACAATGAAGTAGCCAACCTATGCCTTATGGCCATCAATGAAGATTCAATGGTAACTTCAAACTCTAGTGAATTAAATCCTTATTCATTTGATGAGTTACAAGTTGCCTACGATGAATTGTATTTGGAATTTAAGACCATGAATTCCAAATATAAGAAATTGATTTCAAAATTCAAAATTGAAAATGATTCACTTTTGAAAGCAAAATTTGATTTTGAAAAACAAAATAAAATTTTAAAATATGATTTTGAGCTATCAAAACTCAAAATCAATGATTTGGAAAAAGAAAATCTAGATTTGAAAGTTAAGCTTGAATGCTTAACAAAAGAAAAATAAATCATTTCTAAAAACAATTCATTTATGATAAAAATGGCAAAATGCTCACATTGCCATTTTCATGGTCACATGGAACATACTTGTCCCATAAAGAAAAGAAAATCTTTTAAAATTATACAAGTATGGGTTCCTAAGGGAACAAGGGACATTGAAACTAACGTCCAAGGATCCAAAGCAATTTGGATACCAAAATCTTGTAGGTGTGTGGGAGCAATGGTGATAAAAGCGAAGATATTTTGAATACTCTAGCCACACTTGAAAAGGAATGGGTAACCTTTAAACTTAGTGCTTTTATTTTGATTAATTGGTTGTTCATTTAGTTTAAGCATGCATGAGTCTTGATTTTAAATAATTTTTTACTTTCATCTCATGTATGTTGAAAAGTGTATTATGATGGACATTTTAAAGTTTTAATGATTTTTCATAATTTTTAGTTCATCATAATGAATTTTGGTCAAAATTGGTTTTAAATGCAAATGATATCTCTCTAAAAATTGATATCAATTTTTCAAATACTTTACTTTTACAAATTTTAATTTTTGACCTTAATTTTAAATGTTTATGCATGCAATTTATTGTAAGTGATATCTCCCTAACAATTGATATCAATTTTTCATATGCATAACATTTTTGGATAGCTTTATGCACATGCACTTAATTTCAACAATTGGTATTGCATAAAGTATATTAGACTTGGATATATTGAATTCCATATGCTACTAACATGTTTGTTCATCTTTGTTGAAATTCAATTTTTTTTAAGTGTCAAGCTTTTACAAGTCAAATTTTTGTTTGGAATACTTTTATTAAGGTGGAGATTTTTATTTTTTAAATGTTTTTAATTATAAAATTTACCACTTACTCTCCACTGTTATTTTTGAACCTTAAAGTTGAATTATTTTTTGATATAACAAAAAGGGGGGAGAAGTTAGGTTTGAAAAATTCAATTTCAAGAATGAAAAATGAGGAATTTTAACATTTTCCAAAATATATCTCTTTTTCATTAAATGTTTTATTAAGGGGAGATTTTCCAAAAACAATTTTTCAAATGTTTGGTTACATCAAAAAGGGAGATATTGTTGAATCATGTTTTATAATATTTTGATATAACAAATTAAGGCAAAATGTTTTTGGACTTGATTGAATTATTCAAAGTTTTCAAAAATAATTCAAAGTCCATTAAAGAAAAATTTGAGCACAAAAACAGTTTTTCACGTAGTAGTACCGATAATTTTCTTACATTATCGATACTATATGAACAGTATCGTTACCAAAGGTAAGAGAAGTATCGATACTCTCTAGGTAGTATCGATACTACCAGCTTGCTCAAATTCCAGAATGCAAAATAGGTACCGATACCCTAAGGGGTACCGATACTACTTTACATAGTAGTATCGATACCGTCAGACCCAACGACTATTAACATCTAGTTTTATTTAAAAATAACAAAGGTAGTACCGATACTCCCTGTAGGAGTACAAATACCCTCTATTATGGGCAAGTTTATTTGTATGAAATTTCATCCCCAACGGCTAGAAACGACCACAAACACATTCCAACATATAAATACAAGTTCAAGACACTTGAAGAAGGGTTAGAAAACCTATCCAAACATTGACAAACAAGAGAAAAGCTCTTTCACTCTTTATTCTCTTTCTCTTGTAAATAGTTATATTTTTGTGCTTAATCTTTGTAAACACTTTTCTTTTAGAGGTTTTCTTTGTTTACATTTTTTTCCTTTTGTAAAGGGGTTTTGGTTCTAGCTGAGCATTTGAAAAGCTAGGGAGTTTTGTAAAGGTTATCTCTTTGTCATTGAAAAAGAAAGAACAAATTAGTGGATTTGTTGAAAAATACTAAGTGAAGAGCTTAGGTAGTGGATGTAGACTTTGGTTGATAAAGTCGAACCACTATAAATCATTGTACAACAATCTTCTATCCTTGTTTTACTCCTTACTCCCTAAAATTCTCAAAAAGCCAATTCACCTCCTCTTGGAAATATCTTCAGTTGTCAAATCGAGCTTCTTCTAAATCCCAACATAGTTCTATCAAGTCAAAGATGAATCCTCAAGTCAATTCCACTATTCGGGTCAATTCAGATCCCTTTTAACTATATTAGGGTACTTTCGTAATTTTTTATCCACGTATTTATCACATTTGCCCTTTAATGAAAATAATCAGAATTTGCGAATCCCGAGGTTAATTAATTTACTTATTAATCACTGAACTTAGATTTATTTCTTATCGATCTTTTGATCTCTTATGCGAGTCATCCGAATTTTATTTAGTTTACTAACGTTTTACCATATTTAGTGCTAGTTTCAGAATAATCATTGATAAACACACGACCAATAATTTCCATTCATGCGTTTACCAATTATCAACGAGTTTTGTAAAACATACAAAAGGTAGTATAATATTATCTTAATTTTTGAGCTGCGACGGTTAACCATTTAGACTTCATTCGATCTTTCACGAACTTGAGTTCGATGTCCCAAAATGTCTCAGATACATAGTAAAAAAATTAAATCAAAACGGAATTTAATCAGGAAAAATATATCAAATTGGAAGATAAAATGATGAAAATAACTTTTTTGGGTTCGAATTTGGCAAAACGAAGGCCAAAACCGGACTTAGGATGTTGAAAAACATTAGGATAGTTGATCTCAGAAAAAGTCAACGCTTATTCAACGATTAACAATTCGGTCAACGGTTAACGCGGCTTGGTTAAACAGTCAGTGCAACTCAGTTTGGCTCAATTAACGGCTTAGGCGATTCAAATCGAACCAGTTTAATCCATTTTCTAAAACCTCATAGTAGATAAGGATGCCTACGTGCAAGGGGCGGCACATGGGGCCGTACGATGACTTTGGTCATCGAAACAACTCCAAATTTTCTAGATTTTCAGATTGACAGTTCGATAGTCTGAAGCATGTGTTGTTTTACGATGATAAACGGAAGAGGGACAATAACAGACTTAACCAAAACTTTTTCACTCCACCACCATCAACGATGATGATGATGACCCTTATGAGGACACCGATTGACTTGGAAAATCAAGAGGAATTCGATGGTATAGGCGATGTCGTTCACAGATGATCGTATGGTGACGAATCGGTGAAAAACTGAGAAAGAGGGCCTTATTTTCTGATGAACCTTTGAATCTTCTTTCAAGGTAAATAGTGGTGCTTCTTACAGTGCGGGTGGTCGGGTTTTGATCGCGGGTGAACTACGGTCACAATGGTGTGAAAGGTGTAAGGCACGTTCGTCGAGAGAAGACTGATCAGAGCTCAAACGAAGAGGGCAATATTTAAAGGCTTGAGAATTTTTTTGGTGCCGATTCTCTTGAGGAAAACAATTTTGAGTTTTAAGAATATGATTCAAAACTGTTTAAGAGATATTTTTAATAAAATAATCTTAAACACTAGTCTAACTTTGATGGTAGTAGTATGGTTGGCCATACCCTATGCCATGGTTTTAAATCTCCATAGTAGCACTTTTTTATTTTTTCTTAGCTAATAAAAGAGGGCCAAATCCAAGTTTAGACTTTTGAACTTTTAGAATTTCAAAAGTAGTCCTAAAATCATCAAGATCTCACAATTTGATCCCTAAAATATACTAATTAAACATTTAAAATTAAGCTTGAAAATTAGAGTATGACACCTCGACTGTAATACCTATTATAAAACCCCTTTAAACGACACATGTCATAATCTTAGAATTTTGAAAGTTTTATTAAAAAATAAAAATATTATTTTAAAAAAGCCTTTTCAATTTTTCCAACATGCGTGCCACCCCTCCTCCCCTGTTTCCATAGATTTGCCATGGCCAAATGACCGATTAAACGATCGACCAAAGGATAAGCTTCCAAAGTTACTAAATAGTCGATTATAAAGATTGATCAAAAGATTTTAAGTGATTCAATAATTAGGATTTTGAGATTAAAGGTTTAAATGTAGAGATTTGAGAATTTTGGGTTTGAAGATGATAGTAAGGGTTGTGACCGATCAGTGGGTGATCAGCGACGTATGAGTGGTCGGTTGGAGTAAATGAGATTAGAATAAGTGATTTTAAGAATTTGAGGGCTTTTTTGATATTTTAGAAAAAATGGTTTTTTTTCAAACATAAATATTTTTAAGTTTTTTAAATAAAATTTTAAAATTTTAAAATTATTATACATTTCACTTAACGATTTTTTAACGATTGTTAAAATCAAAATACTTAATTTAATAATATTTATAACATTAGACAACTAAATAACTTCAAAAATTGTTTAAACATTAATTCAAGAAAAACGGTATAATTTATACAATTATTTTATATTTAATAATTTAATTTAACTCGAAATATAACAATAAAAGGATCTGCCAATCTGCTTCAATCTCCACTCGCGCGTATGTACACGCTCCATTTCCATTTGCTTTGAAATCTCTCCTCACCGGCATTGTTTACCCTCCCGCTCTCTTAACCTACATATCCACAACGTTTCTTCTTCTTCTCAATGGCAGATTTTAGCTATCTCTCCACTGTTTCCGCCGAAGATGCGGCAACGTACGGCTTCACGCGCGATGAGATGTACTCCACTAACCTTGCTGGTACCGTCAAGCCATACGACCGCCACTTGTTCCTCCGCCACAAGTCTTATACCGATTGGGCTTCCCTTGCCGAAGAGGATGGCCTCCCTAATCTTCTCTCCTCCGGTCTTAAGTCTCGCAAAAACGACATCCCCGTCAAGGTGCGTTCCTGTCGTTTGCCTTTGAGGTTTCAAATTTTCGATTAATCATAGTTTTCTCTATTTTATTCTTTCAATATAGACACTGTTGACGGTTATTGACGGAGCGGAATCTGACGGCGATGTTCTGATTTTTCCTGAGATGATCAAATACAAGTAAGCTTTCCTTTTTCGAACCAATTTCTTTTCTAAATCTTGTTAAATTTCCTTTTACATGATCTGATGCTGTAAAAAATAAAAGAAAAGAAGGATTTGAGCTTTACATTTGGTAAACTTACCGTGTATGAATCTATTTTTTTTTATATGTTCACCGTTCAATAAAAATCTGCTTTATATTCACACACACACACACACACACATATTAAAACATTTTCCATGTAGTTATCTAACTTAAATCAAGAAATTAAAGTTTGTTGAATTATGATTAATACCTGGTTTGATGGACGTGTCAAAAACTCGAAGCTGATTGCGGAGTTAAATGTAATCATCCTTCTGTAGTTGTAGCTATTGTGAGGATGAGCATGTATTTTGTTTATTTACCATTTTCTTATGTTTATTTGTTGGATTAAGATTGCTTTTTTTTTTTATATTCTTTTGTTTGAAGAAGAATGAGAGAATGCTAAGATTATGAGTGATGGGATTTTGTGCTGAGATTCTTTTATTATATTGATGGAAGGGGTTTGACGGACTCTAATGTGGATGCCTTCATTGAGGATGTTCTTGTGAATGGAAAGCCATGGGCTTCTGGAGCGCAGGAAACATTGACTGGTTCGTATATCTTCGTGTGTGCTCATGGTAATCGTGACAAGAGATGTGGTGTTTGTGGACCTGCTCTAATTCGAAAGCTGAACGAGGAGATTGAGATGCAGGGACTGAAGGGTCAGGTATTTGTAAGTGCTTGCTCTCACATTGGAGGGCACAAGTATGCTGGGAACTTGATTAT
Source organism: Hibiscus syriacus (assembly GCF_006381635.1). Lineage (NCBI taxonomy): Eukaryota > Viridiplantae > Streptophyta > Magnoliopsida > Malvales > Malvaceae > Hibiscus > Hibiscus syriacus. The sequence continues at coordinate 1,516,596 of NW_024063196.1, forward strand.
CTTCAGCCTCGATTCTGAGGGAAAGATTACGGGTAACTGGTAATGTCGGCATCACTGTGTCGTTATGCTTCTATGCCATTTAATGGATTTTGATGTTATTGGGTCTTTTTCCTCGAACGGTTGCAGGTACGGCTATGTTACTCCTCATGATGTACCTGAATTGCTGGATCAGCAAATTGCAAAGGGAGAAATAATAGAACGCCTTTGGAGGTTTGTGTTTTTCATCTATACCGTGCTTAAGTTGGTCAAACTTGTAGTACGCCAGCTGGTTGTATTTTCGGTACATTCATCATTTTTGGAATCTTTTCACTGCATAAATAAATGCAGAATATCGGAATTTATTCAGTATTCACTGGAAGAGTTCATAGGTTACTGCTACTGTCATTGATTGTCTTAACTTGTTCACAACAAAGCCTTTACTTGTTCACTTGCTTTAAAAGATTTGGTACTGTGATCCTAAAGGCAGTTTGCTTGTTTACTTTATAGTGTGCTGTGCTGGTTAGAAGCCCCATGTCATCACATAATCCCTATTAATTTCAATTATTCCTTTCTTTTTCAACATCTACAGGGGTAAAATGGGGGCTTCTACCGAAGGAGGCAAACAGAAGCTTCCAAACGGGACCGAAGTGAAGAAAAATGAGAAGCACAAAGAAACTACTGCTCAGAAGACAACAGAAAATGTGGGTGGTTGTTGTCAGGGTGCTAACGGGTTTACCTGTTGCATGACTGCTAGCTCTGAACCAAGTGAAGAAAAGAGAAGTGAAGAACCTAGAGAAGTGCACGGAAAGACTGGGATGTGCAAACTGACAAGTTGGGTGGAATCATGGGAGCAACGAGACGTTCTTAGGGCAGCAGCTGTGGTTGGAGCTGTAGCAACCGTTGCTGTGGCTTATACCTATTATAGAAGGTCAGGCTGAAGGATTCCTTGTAATCCATTGTCTTACAGTTCGCATGTGTGTTGTGTTTCATACATCTGTTCTTGGTCGCCGACGTGGTAGTTGATAAAATCCTCCAGACCACAAACTTGTTTAGGAGGTCGATACAGATAGTTGCATTTTACAATACCGGTATTCAGAATTCCGAACCAAATTAAGGTGTAGGGATGAAATGTTACCCCAACTTATGTATTTCAGCTCAGTTGATATCTGTTCGAATTAAGATGCTGTTACACTATATGTGAGGCTTTTGCTTGCTTCATCACAATATAAAATGCGTTCAACTTGGTTTGAAGCCATAATATCTACTCTTGGTTCCTAATGTTTGCGGATTATTATTCAACAAGCGGGATTAGAACGGTGACAAATCTCGAATTCTTTTAACTTTTACTTCTTAAATTTACTACAAAAATATAGGTCATGTTTTTACCACTTTTTGTAATTTTTTTTTTTTTTTGTATTGAGAATGTACCAAATAATCTTCCGGTATATTATTTTATTATCAATTAAAACAATCTTTTATCTCTTCAATGTTATTGCTATTAAAATATATCTCAGTACTTTATTTTCTTATTTATGTTTGTTTGAATAGATATTTCTTGAAATAATTTTCAATTTTTCTTTGAGCTTTTTGTTTCTGATAAATATAATTTTTAAAAATTACTAAAAATATATTAAAATAATTAATTCAATAATTATGCATATAATTATAAAAACAGAAGGTGGAAGAAAATATTTAATCTTTTTTTTAATAGAAAAACAATTATTTAGTTTGATTTTGTGGCGAGTGTTATACTTATATTATAACACCTCTAATCCAATCACTATATAATGGACTAAGATGTTACATTAGACATTCGAGGCCCGAAGCATTCACCAAATTATTATTTTTTCTTTTGCAAAAGTAAACTCATACCATAGCATAAAATATCAAAAATAATTATAAATTGTTTTACAAATCGAAACTCTGGGAAATTTAAATACAAGTTAAAATAATATAATGTCAATAAAGTTTGCATACCATAATACATAGATAAGAGTCTTATGAATACACATGTCCATTAAAGAAAACACTAATGTACTCCAGTATGACTACGCTAGATATAATGTCCGGATGATGCTTCTCGAACAAGCTCAAGCTACTAACTTGTGATTAGAAAAATTCAAACGTTGAGTTTACAAAGCTCAGTGACATATGTCTACTATACTATACTACTTGCAATTCAGAAGATGCGACCTTATTCCAAGGTAATCCACTTTACATATGCGACCTTGCTTGGATGCTCGATCTTGTCTTGTTTTCCTTCATCGAAAAGTGATCTCGTGCCTACCTCGTGACTTCTGCCTTAAAAACCATGTCCCTTAAGTGCTCTGTGATCCCTTGGTATTGTGTAATGACTTCATTTAAAATACGACCTCTATCTCGGATCATGCCCCTATGATGCTAAAGTTGAGCGTTAGGCCTTGATGATTAAAGATGGAACAATTGTTGGTAAGATCCTATAGTTGCACCATTGATCAGGTCAAAGGCTCTTTTCCTATGTCTTGGACATCATTCAATTTGGTGTTGAATTACGTGTAATCCTCCAAGTCCAATATATATACGTCAGACGAGTTGTCTCTTTGTTTTCTCTAAGCTTCCATCGACCCACATGCACACTTGCTACTACTTGATTAATAACTCTATCAATGAAAATTTTCTAATTAGATAGTCAACTGTGGATCAATACCTTCATGTTATGATGATGATGAAAGTGTAACACCCCATACCGGTCATGAAGAAATACCTGAATACCTAAGCATACATTAGATTTTGATATTGTCAGATAGAACGAAAACCCTAAATCATGTGTATTATATGAAAGCATTCAAAATTTCAATCATATATCACACAACACATGGCAACGAATATTAACGAATAATTAAAAATCTCGAAACAATCAGAACAATGCATAATAATCGTAACCAATCCGTCAAGGGCAAATACGTTATTTTCATAACCAAATAATTACAAAGTAAATTATCAAATTAAGTACACCAATATTCTCATTAAACCTTAGTCAGTGACATACAAATTTCCAAATTAGTCAAACGTCAAACAGGGACCTAATTGAGCATACATCTATAGGACTAAACGTAAACAATTTAAAAATCGCATACAAGCAAAAGTCAGGCAATTAAAACCTTCATTATGTAATTAGGTATATTTAAGAGTGACAACTCAAGTCTCACCAAAATCTGAGTTAAGGTTTAATATTAATTAACAATCCAATTTCTGAACTATTTTGAACTTACACAAACATCCTGGGTTCAAACTAAGACTTGGGGACACTTAGGGCCTTTAATGAATGTAATTTTACCAGTTTTCATTGAGCACACAAAAAAGGGATCGATCCGCTTTCACGGGGATCGATCCTTTACAAAATAGTGAGTTTGAGATCGATCCTTATGGCTAATGGATCAATCCGTTTTGAAAAGGGATCGATCCATTTTCTGGAAAAGTGTAGAATTCTCAAGAACATGCATAAATGAGTTACCAAACTTTCACATAACCAATCCTAGGGACTAGATACACGCTTGAACACTTTCATACCACATTATACATATCAGAATACACCTATATCATGCTTCATAACACAAGTCACAACATCATACAAAGATTTAGCATCAAAAGTCAAATATTGCATATTGGTTCACTTTTAACACAAGTCACATAGTTCAATTATGCATTTTGGGTCATTTCATGCATCCTATGAGTCTAACATATTTAATACACCTAATGTCACTTGTCTAAGCACACTAAACACTTTCTTAATGCACAATTCAACATTTGGCTAATCTTACGATCAATTCAACTAACAACATGCATTCAACATTTCCAAATCAACAAATCAAACCATTTAATAATCTCCAACACAAAACCAATGGTCCACATAACATGCCACACTTATTACATATAAACATATTAACAAATGTCTAGGTCCTAAAATGATTCCCACATTACCATCACATGGATTTAAACCACACATGCTTTATTTAGTAATGCCTTGCTTGACCACTTCGGATGCTTACTCCTCTCCTTTGACTTACCTACCAATTCTCTAAAAAGTGTTAAACATCGAGTGTGAGCTAAAAAACTCAGTGAACAACTAACATTCTAAGCAATGTACATTCCAAAGCTAAAACAAAACCCTTTATGCAATCACTCCTCACTTGTTTTTACCTCAACATTCATACCAACTCGTCATGTTTTTGTATTCACATATTGCTTCCTAAATGCACTCAAAATCCAGAATATACACATGCCATTTATCATCATATATCCAATAACAAACACATACACTCATGCACAATTACCTATTGGCAAGTCACACGCAATATACACATTGTTTCAATTAAAGATCAATGGCCTTTTGTTCAAAACACAACTTACTCATTGGATAAACAAAATCCATACAACTTCCTTTTATTTGTAGACTCACTTAGGTCCAAAACCCACGATTCTCATAGTAAACTTAACGAACCAACCTTACACCGTGATCTTCTTGGAGCACTGCTCAACGCACCAACCTTTCCTCGTATAACCTGATATCACATACTTATAAAAAAACACATCTCCTTCCTAAGCACGCCTTTCATATCCAAAGGTCTCATTAAGAAAAAATAGTCAATTAATCCAAGTATACAAGAGTGGTTGTCAAAGATGCATATTTTTCACATTTTCGCTTACAAAATACATTTTGAAACACTCATCAGAATTTTTAATTGTCATGATCAACCACACATATATGGACACCGAGACGCTCACTCATCCATGCACACTTTCACTTATATATAAACTTTCAAATTCACTTTTTAAAAGCACTATGCATCAATTGCAACTTTTACACAATTCACTATACATATCCAAATTCCATATCACATTTCCTGTCAATCATGTGCATTAATAAAGATTCATCCATAATAGAGTTTAAGCTAAGAGAATATCTAAACTACACCTTCTTCTAACCTTGAACATGTTCATCTACAAAGAACAAAAGCCACTCACCTTTGAGTCCACTAACCGAAATAACTTCCAAACACCTAGAAAACGCTCACCAAAATAGAATGCACTATTTCCCCTCAACAATAAACACATCAAACACCTTGGAAAGAAAAATAACACATCAATGACACATCCAAAATAGAGCAGAAATTTCTGTTCCAAGACAGAGCAAAAATACCAAAATTACGGAAATGACTCCCCGAGCTTCCGATCCAAGCGCCACTCCTCCTCAAAAAGAGGTGATCAAGAAAAAGTAATATAAAAAACTAAACTCAAATAAACCCTCATAATTAACCTTAACAAATCCTAATTCCCGAATTCTCGAGAAATGCTGAAATGAAGCTTGTTTTAAAGAAATCAATATCTAAATCAAATGAGATTAAAAAACTGATTTAGTATGATAATAATATCATCAAAAACATCTTAATCAACACAATAAAACCTTGAAAAGTGATCAAGAAAAATAGCACATTAAAAACCTTTGAAAATCATTTTTTAATTCAGAAACTTCCGTTTAAAAGAATTACCTACTTAAAATCATCAATCACATTAGATTGTTAATCATTGAAGCACAAAAGGAACCAAGGAAAAGAGAATTACCTTGCTGGAAAAGAATATGAAAATCAACACTGGCAACACCGAAGTGATCAATGAAGAAAACGACAAGAGAAATTAAAGAAAAGAAACAATCTTGATTGAAGAGAGAAAATCAAGAAAAAAGAAACAAGAATCAATAACAAAGGAATAGAAAATGAAGGAGAAAAGTTTCAGTCACTAGAGAAAATTTGGGAGAAAAGATACGATAGTGTTTGGATGAAAAAAATGAAAAGAACGGTTAATGAAAATTAGGAATGAAAATGAACAAAGATAAAAAATGAATCTAGATAGAAAATTAGCAAAAAATAGATTAAGATACGGTTAAATTTAGAGGGAAAAATAGTAAACACATACCTTGGTAAAATAAGCTTCATATATTTTTATTTGTGATATCTTTACAAATTAGTCACTAAAATTACAATTTCCAATTTATTCAATTTATTCACTTTGTAAAAAAACAATTATAAATTCCCAAAAACTAGAAATTAACAATTCAAAACTATTTAAATCATTTTAGAAAATATGTATCAATAAAAATTCCAATTTTAATATTTTTATTAAATACTCAAGAATCAACCCAACTACCGACCCTGATTTTGGGACGTTACAACTCTCTTCCCCTAAAAAAAATTCATCCCCAAAATTACCTTAATTGAAAAGCAGCGGAAACTGAGCTATCATCGACTCCTCCATCTCCCACATCGCTCTTCTGTATTATAATTACGCTACAACACTTTCACTAATGGAACAAAATTATTTTTGAAGCATTTTCACATCACTAGCCAAGATCTTAATCGATTCTTCCTTATTATAATTACGCTACAACACTTTCACTAATGGAACAAAATTATTTTTGAAGCATTTTCACATCACTAGCCAAGATCTTAATCGTTTCTTCCTCATACGAAAGATCATCATGTACCTCAACATCTTCTATCGAAAAGACGTACGAAGGATCCAATCAATACTTACACAACATCGACACGTGGAACACATCGTGATTACGTTTGAGCTCAGGCGGTAACCTAAGACGATAAGTAATTTTACCAACGTGCTCTAACACCTTACCTTATATACAAAACGTAACACCTTCTTCCAAGGTGAAACCTTCGAGAACAAAAACTCACCCATGACATGCTCAATCTCTCGACACTTCATATCAACTTATGACTTATTTCGATCAAAATCAACCCTTAAGTTATCTGATATCAAGTTAACCTTATCTTGCATCTCCCGAACCAAATTTGGACCAACAACACGCCTCTCACTCAACTCAAACCAATACAAAGAAGTATGTCACCTACGCCCATACAACGTCTCAAACAGTGCCATTTGAATACTTACCTGATAACTATTATTATATGCAAACTCTACCAATGACAAACAACACTCCCATAAACCAACAAAGTCTATAATACAAGCCCGAAGCATATCTTCTAAAACTTGAATTACATGCTCCGACTAACCATTCGTCTACGAATGATAAGCCGTAATAAGACTAAACCTCAAACCAAATGCCTTACACAAACTCTTCCAAAACCTCAATGTAAAATACGGATCATGATATGAAATAATCAACAAATGAACACCATGCAATTGTACTATTTCTGTTGTATACAACTTTGCCAACATCTGCAACGAAAATGTCGTAAGGACTGACAAAAAATGTGCACTCTTAGAAAAAGATCAACAACCACCCAAATAGAATATTTCTTTGACAAAGTCAACGGTAAACCCATCACAAAATCTATAGTAATACTCTTCCATTTGCACTCAAGAATATTGATTTTTTAAAGCAAACTCGAAGGGCACTGATGCTCGGCTTTAACATGTTGACAAACCAAACATCACCCCACAAACTCAACAACTGCACGCTTCAACCCCAGTCACCAATAAAAATCCCTGAAATCTTGATACATATTTTTACTACCCATATGTATCGAAAACAACCCACTATATACCTCCAAAAGAATTTCAGGCCTCCAAATCAAATTTGTGAGCACACATAACCTACCTTGAAAACACAACACACCCTAGAAATTCAACGAGAAATCACCACTTGAACCATCTATCGCGAGCTGCAAATTCTCTTCCAACTTTCTATCACTAGCTTGAAAATCACGAATATGTTGCGACCACATAGAGTTAATTTGTAATTTAGCGGCTAACGCTCCATCCTCAAAAAAACTCAAACTACAAATAAAGTTCGTAACTCACCCATCGACTTATGACTCAAAGAATCGACCACCACGTTTACTTTACCTGGATGATACTTAATCAAACAGTCATAATCCTTTAACAACTCCACCCAACGCCTTTACCTCAAGTTCAATTTCTTTTGAGTAAGAAGGTACTTGAGACTTTTGTGATCGTGTAGATAACACATCTATCACCATACATGTTGTGACACCAAATATTTAGCGCAAACACTATCGTGACCAGCTCCAAATCATGTGTGGGATAGTTACGCTCATGCGAATTTAGCTACCTTGACGCATAAGCAACCACCCTACCATCTTGCATCAACATGCACCCAAGACCGGTAATAGATTGTTGAATACATTTTAATATTTCGATATAACAAATTAAGATAAATGAATTTTAATATTTTCCTAAAGATTTTCTAAGTATATTTGATATAATTATTCGAATATCAAAATATTACTCCAAATCTTTCAAAAGTCATTTTTAATCCTTACTCAAGTGTAAAATTAAGTTTTAATCTTAAAATAATTTCAAAATAATTTTACAAATTATTTCGAACCATTTCAAAGCCAAAAATTCCAGTATGTCCAAAGGGAACTGATTCCCCCCCAAGGGGGTACAGATTCCCCCTGAATGGTTTGGCTCCGAGAAATTCCAGTATGCTCGGAGGGAATCGATTCCCCCCCAAGGGGTTACCGATTCCCCCAGATCAACGATCAAAATATTTGAATTTTACACTTAGGGAACCGATTCCCCATGAGTGGGTATCGATTCCCCCCACGCTCCAAGCAGAAATATTAATTGTTTTCACACTTAAACGGATCCAATAACTTCATTAATGATCCCCAACATTCAGAAGTGATTCAAGGTGTATTTAAACAAGCTTAGAAGCCATTGATCAAAAACAAGAAACATCAAGCAACTAGAATCAAGAGAGAATCAAAGAGAAAGCATCAAACCTTAAGTTTGAGCATTTCAAGCCTATTTTTCATTCAATATTCATTTTGCTTTCAAGAACACTTATTGTGCTCAATTGTATTTATTCTTGAGTGTTCTTTCTTTGTTCTAGAATTGTGCAAACATATTTTCCTTGTGAGGTTTTTCTTGTAAGTTTGCAAATTTGTAATATTCTCTTTGAGAAAAGAGTGTTCTCAAGAATTGGGGTATATTCTTGAGGGAATTGTAAGGTTATCTCTTTGGCCTCAAAAGAAAGAACAAATTAGTGAATTTGTTGGAAAATCCTTAGTGTGGATAGCTAAGGTAGTGGACGTAGACTTTGGTTGATAAAGTTGAACTACTGTAAATCGATGTGCAATTACTTTCAATTTTCTACAAAAGCTTCCACCAAAATTTTTATTGTCAATTATCCCACTCTTGGCCGATTCCATCGATAAATTAACTCAACAATTGGTATCAGAGCCTAACTCTTTTGAAGGTTTAATCGACTCTTGAGTCGATTCGGGAAGAGTTACATCGATAATCAAAGTCATCAATGGCCTCCACTTCAAACTTCGACTCCGGTCTCAATTCGATTCCCGTCAACAAGCCTCATTTCTTCAATGGGGCTAACTATGCCTATTAAAAAAATAGGATGATGTACTTCATTCAAGCAAGTGACATGGGAGCATGGAATGTCGTAGAAGAAGAAAAACATTGGAGTTGCTCTCAAATCCACAAAAGATGAGAGTGATTCGAATGACGATGATGATGATGAGGAAATGTCATTATTTGCCAAACGATTCAGAAAGTTGATGATGCCCAACCGAGGAAGAAAATTCAAACGTCATGAAGGTTTCAAAACTGAATCGAAGGAGAAAGACCCGATCATTTGCTATGAATGCAAAAAGCCGGGGTATGTCAAATATGATTGCTCACAATTGAAGAAAAAGGGTCAATCCAAAAAGAAGAACAAGGCTCATGTAGCTACATGGAGCAATGAAGAAAGTTCCGATGAAGAGGAACAAAAAGTTGCAAACTTGTGCTTGATGGCTATCGGGGAAGATTATAAGGTAACCTCTAACTCATTCGATTTAGATGAATTATCTTATGATGAGTTATTAGAGGATTATAATGGGTTGGCTTTAGATTATAAGACTCTATTTTCAAAATACAAAAATGATATTTCAAAATTGAAAAACGAAAATAGTCTTATATCCAAGACCAACAATGAGCTTGAAAGTAAGATCAAAGAATTGCAAATCAAAATTAATGATTTTGAAAAGAAAAATACTGATTTGCATAACTTACTTTCAAAAGTTCATGATGATCATCAGAAGAAGATTGATGATATTAAAACTTCTTTTAATAAGGTTGGAACAAAAAGTTTTGAAAAAGGTGAGAATTCAAAATCCAACTTTGTTAAGAAAAGTTTTAGAAGCTACAATCATATAAGTCCTCAACGAACCTTGAATGGTAAAATTGTTAGGAGTATATGGGTTCCTAAAGAATTCATTACTACTAAAGATAAGGATTTCCTTAATAAATGGATACCAAAGGGGACAAGGATTTTAGAAACTAATGAATATGGACCCAAAAGAATTTGGGTACCAAAAATTAGAAATTAATCTATGTTTGTAGGAAAATGAGCATTGCTACAAGGCACGGGAAACAAATCCAAATTCATGGTACCTTGATAGTGGATGCTCGAGACACATGACCGGAGACAAAAGCCGGTTCATAGAGCTTAATGCAAAAAATGGAGGAGAAATGACTTTTGGTGATAATTCAAAAGGTTACATTGAAGGTATTGGTACTATAGGTAATACCTCTTCCATACAAATTAAAAATGTGTTATATGTGAATGGATTAAAGCATAATCTATTGAGTATTATTCAATTATGCGATAAGGGATTCAATTTCATGTTTGAAATTAATGGTTGTAAAGTCATTGACATTGCATCTAATCGGATTATGCTTGTTGGTCATAGAATAGGAAACATATACATGGTGCATTTAGATTCTATCGATATGACTAATTTGTGCCTAGTTGCTAAGGATGAACATGATAGTTGGTTATGGCATAGGAGACTAGGACATGCTAGTATGAGTGTTTTGCAATGACTAATTCAAGGAGACTTAGTAAGAGGGTTTTCTAAGCTTAAATTTGATAATGATAAAATTTGTGATGCTTGTGCTAAAGGAAAACAAAAGTGAATTTCTTTTAAATCCATTAATGACGTATCAACTAGTAGAGTATTACAATTGATCCATATAGATCTTTTTGGGCCAACTAGGACTACTAGCTTGGGTGGAAAACAATATGCATTTGTCTTGGTAGATGACTATCTAGATATAATTGGGTTATATTCTTAAGTACTAAAGATGAAGCATTAGAAAATTTCATCACATTTTCAAAAGTAATCCAAAACAAAAAGGGTTACTCGATCACTAGTGTTAGAAGTGATCATGGCACTGAATTTGAAAATCTTGGATTTAATGAGTTTTGTAATTCTAATGGTATTAGCCATAAATTTTCAGCACCTAGAACCCCTCAACAAAATGGAGTTGTTGAGAGGAAAAATCGAACTTTAGAAGAAATGGCTAGAACCATACTTTGTGAAAATAATTTGCCAAAATATTTTTGGGCGGAAGCCACAAATACCGCTTGTTATATTGTAAATCGAGTAATGATTAGGCCAATTTTAAAGAAAACTCCATATGAAATTTTCAAAAATAAAAAGCCTAACATTAGCTATTTTCATCCTTTTGGATGTAAATGTTTTGTTTTAAACAACGGTAAAGAAAACCTTGGCAAATTTGATGCTAAAAGTGATGAAGGAATTTTTTTGGGTTATTCCTTAAATTCTAAAGCTTATCGAGTATTTAATAAAAGAACTTTAGTTTTAGAAGAGTCTATACATGTTGTTTTCGATGATAATCTCCTTCCGAGGAAGAATTATTATGTTAATGATGATGTAGGTATTGTACAAGCAAATGACGTTAGACATGACATTGAAGAAACATCATCAAAGGAAGAAACGAAAGATGAGGAAACTCATGATCCTCTCGAGAATCCAACCATTGAAGAAAGGGAAGTATCTTATCCAAGAGAGTACAACTATGTCAAGGATGGTGAGATTATAGGTGATCCATCCAAAGGGGTAACAACTAGATCCTCTCTTAGAAATATTTGTAATTATGTTGCATTTATTTCATGCATAGAGCCTAAGAACATCAAAGAAGCGTTAAAAGATGAACATTGGATTATGGCTATGCAAGAAGAATTAAATCAATTTGAGAGAAGTAAAGTATGGATATTAGTTGAAAGGCCTAGTAATAAATCTATTGTAGGTACTAGATGGGTATTTAGGAATAAGCTTGATGAGAGTGGTAATATAGTGAGAAACAAGGCTAGACTTGTTGCTCAAGGGTATACTCAAGAAGAGGGCATAGACTATGATAAAACATACTCTCCCATAGCTAGGATGGAAGCAATTAGAATGTTATTAGCATTTGCATGTTTTCATGAATTTAAATTATATCAAATGGATGTTAAAAGTGCATTTTTAAATGGTTTTATAAAAGAATAAGTGTATGTGGAACAAGTTCCAGGTTTTGAAGATTCAAAATTTTCGGATCATGTTCTTAAATTGACAAAAGCACTTTATGGTTTAAAACAAGCTCCTAGAGCTTGGTATGAAATATTGTCAAACTTTTTAATTGAAAAAGGTTTTTCAAAAGGGAAGGTTGACACTACATTGTTTTTAAAGCATAAAGGTAAAGATTTATTAGTAGTTCAAATTTATGTTGATGATATAATATTTGGTTCTACTAATGATGTTCTTTGCCAAGAATTTTCTAAGCTAATGCAAAGCGAATTCGAAATGAGCATGATGGGGGAGCTCTCATTTTTCTTAGGACTCCAAATCAAGCAAAGAAAAGATGGCATCTTCATCAATCAAGCTAAGTACGTCAAAGATATGCTCAAGAAATTTGGATTGGAAAATGGAAAGCATCATGACACTCCAATGAGCTCTTCAACAAAGCTTGACTTAGATGAAGGAGGTAAATGTGTAGATGTTAAATTATATAGGTCAATGATTGGATCTTTACTTTATCTAACTACAAGTAGATCGGACATTATGTTTAGTGTTTGCTTATGTGTTAGATTTCAATCATGCCCTAAGGAATCACATTTACTAGCTGTTAAGAGAATCTTTAGATACCTTAAGGACACTCCTAGTTTAGGACTTTGGTATCCTAGAGACTCTAGCTTTAGCTTGTATGCCTTTTCTGATGTGGATTATGGAGGATACAAATTAGGAAAAGCACCTCTGGTACTTGCCAATTCCTTGGAAATATGTTGATTTCTTGGTTTTCAAAGAAACAAAATTGTGTTGCATTATCTACCACTGAAGCATAATACATTTCAGCTGGTAGTTGTTGTGCACAAGTTTTATGGATGAAACAACAACTTTTTGATTATGGAATTGAAGTAGGTACTATTCCTATCAAGTGTGACAATACTAGTGCTATTTGTCTCACTAAAATTCTCATCCAATACTCTAGAACTAAGCACATTGAAATAAGACATCACTTCATTAGAGACCATGTCACTAAGGAAGATGTAGTTCTAGAATTTGTTGATACTTTGCATCAATTAGCAGATATCTTTACAAAGTCTTTAGACAAGGAAAGATTTTGGACACTTAGGAGAGAAATAGGTTTGACCAACCTATCTTCACTTAGTGTTTAAAATAATTTTAGCACTTTTAAGAATAAATGAAAAATGCATATAATAGTAATTTTTTATTACATTTATTGCTTTTAGTTAGGGGGAGTTTATGATTTTTGGTGAAAATTAACTTTATGTTCAAATAATTTTTTAATGATAAATTTGATTGATTGAACATGATTAATTTTCTATATATGAGTTGCCAATACCACTAGAGAAAATGAATTTAGCATTTTGAGTATTTAAAAATTAGATTTTAGCATTTTAGTGTAGAGGGAATCGATACCCCCCTTGAAGGGGAACCGATTCCCCTTTTGAAGGGGAACAGAATCCCCCTTTGAAGGGGAACCGAATCCCCTCTGTAGGGGAATCGATACCCCCTGGGGTTCTGGTTTTTAACACAGGCAGAACACCCAAAAACTCAAACCCTCAAATATTCTCTTCACGCCGTTTCTCCTCTCTACACTCACCCTATCTCCATATTTCATCAAAACATCAGTTTTAATTGGAATTCTCTTCAAATATCATCTCCTAAACCTACTGGAATCATAAAAACTGTGCAAACTTCATCTAATCTCACTCAAATCTGAAATTCTTCAGGGTATTTTTCTAAAACCTCTATTTCATCAATTTTTGATTTTAGAACTAGTTTTAATTAGTTCTAGGTTGAACTTTAGATCGGGCATTGATTGTTTAGTGATTAGAAACTAGATTTTACAACTAATTTCATCAAAAACACAAGAATTTTCCAAAATTCTTTGAAATTTTCAAAATAAAAAAATTGTTTTTCAAATTATTGTGTTTTAATTGAATTACTTTGTTGTTATGAAAACTATACATATATTGATTTTCAAAACCTTATTTTTCAATAAGTTTTTCAAAAACTTTGCCCATTAGGATTGGTTTAGAGAACCTTGAAATATTGATGACTCAATTGAGTTTTGGGATTGATTATTTTGCATACATATGTTTTTAAAAATGTAGGTTATCTTTCCATTCTGATTATCTTAAACCATGTCTCATAAACGTTCTAGGGCCTCCTCTAGTCATTCTAGCCAACCTCCAAACCCACCTCCAAATTCTCCACCTATCCCACAAATTCTTATTCCTAATCCCGATGATCCAAACATGACCATTCTCAATTCTTGTTTCAATGAACCCGATCATAAACAAAATCTCTACTATAGGTTTTGTCAATACTTTGAGTCCTACAAAATCCGGGAAGAACGTATCCCATCTCTTCAAGCCATGCTAGACATCAATTTTCGTCATCTTCCTACTCTTCATGAGTGGAAATTTGACAAACTCTTCGAGCTTGAACTAATTATCTAACATCAACTTGTTCGTATCTTCTACTCTAATGCCGTTTGCATTAAAAACCGAGATGAAACCTTAACCATAGGGATCCGATCCTATCTTCTAGGACGATTCTTTCATCTTGACTCGGAATCTATTGCCAAAGCATTAGGATTAGATAATGAAGGGTTAGACAATGAAAAACTTACGGTATGATCTCAGTATAAACAAAGGGATAGTGCAAGTGTTCTAGACCTTCATGACCGTTTTCTTCACCTAATGATCTCTTGGTGGTTTCGACCATCCGAGGGCCGTTACTCTACTCTTCGCGCCTTACATCTATTTTGGCTTTATTGTGTCCAAAATAATCAAAAAAATTAACCTTCCACAGATTATTTTTGCTGAACTTGTCGAAACCGTAAATCTTGTTCCCAATAAGAAATTGTGTTATTCTTTAGTTTATGGTTGTATTCTCAGTAATCTGTTTAAGAAGGTTGGGCTTAGAGTTGGTTTTGATGCTTCCTTTCCCCTCAAAAACCAAATCAATCTATTCTCTTTAACTAAATCATGATGGAAGATCAATGAAGAAACTGGTCTTTGGGTTCATACCGGTGAGCAACCACATGAAGTTGATGACTCCGACGATGAACCAGAACAACACGAGGAACAAGAACGAGCAGAGGAACAAGCACAGCCAAAGGATCAAATGCCTCCATACTTTTGATCCTTTATGGAGACATTCTATTTCCGATATGCTTCCATGGATTCTCGCTTCACTTCCATAGAATCTCATTTATCCACAATGGGAACTCAACAATTGGAAATTATCCGGGAGATGCGTACAAACAACGCTTCTATGAATGAATGCATTGATGCACTCTCACATGAGATGGCCGCTATACGAGCTCATTTTCTTCCTCCCGATCCTCCTACGGATGATTGATTATGTGTTATGCTTTAGTACTTTGAACTTAAAGCTTATTGTTTTAACATTTTGAATATTTTGAATTTGTGGATTGATTGACTTTGAATTTGTTTGGATTTATGGATGGTTTGAACTTATATTTCTATATATTTGGTGTGGTTAAATTTATTCATTATTGCATCATTTACATCATGTTAGCTATATGACCAATTTTGCCATGTCACATTGTTTATGAATATTGATTATGAAACTAATGGCTAACATTTCTCTTGATTGTGATCTTAGCAACTTAAGATATATATTTCTATAATCAATTAGCTAAATGATTTCAGAACCTTGTTTAAAATCTTTCACGAGTCTTTTTGATTTAACAAAAAGGGGGAGAAATGTTAAAAGCGTTTTAAAGAGGAGTACTGTTAGAGTAAGGGGGAGTAATTTCAAAACTTGATTTCAAAATCTTAAAATTTCCAAAATGTTTTGTTATGTCAAAAATGGGGAGATTGTTGAATACATTTTGATATTTCGATATAACAAATTAAGATAAATGAATTTTAAGATTTTCCTAAAGATTTTCTAAGTATATTTGATATAATTATTCGAATCTCAAAATATTACTCCAAATCTTTCAAAAGTCATTTTTAATCCTCACTCAAGTGTAAAATTAAGGTTTAATCTTAAAATAATTTCAAAATAATTTTACAAAGTATTTCGAACCATTTCAAAGCAAAATATTCCAGTATGTCCAGAGGGAACCAATTTCCCCCCCCCCCAAGGGGGTACCGATTCCCCCTGAATGGTTTGGCTCTGAGAAATTCTAGTATACTCGGAGGGAACCGATTCCCCTCTGATCAACGGTCGAAATATTTGAATTTTACACTTAGGGAACCGATTCCCCATGAGGGGGTACCGATTCCCCCCACGCTCCAAGCAGAAATATTCATTGTTTTCACACTTAAACGGCTCCAATAACTTCATTAATGATCCCCAACGTTCAGAAGTGATTCAAGGTGTATTTAAACAAGCTTACAAGCCATTGATAAAAAACAAGAAACATCAAGCAACTAGAATCAAGAGAGAATCAAAGAGAAAACATCAAAACCTCAAGTTTGAGCACTTCAAGCCTATTTTTCATTCAATATTCATTTTGATTTCAAAAACACTTATTGTGCTCAATTGTATTTATTCTTGAGTGTTCTTTCTTTGTTCTAGAATTGTGCAAACATATTTTCCTTGTGAGGTTTTTCTTGTAAGTTTGCAAATTTGTAATCTTCTCTTTGAGAAAAGTGTGTTCTCAAGAATTGGGGTATATTCTTGAGGGAATTGTAGGGTTATCTCTTTGGCCTCAAAAGAAAGAATAAATTAGTGAATTTGTTGGAAAATCCTTAGTGTGGATAGCTAAGGTAGTGGACGTAGACTTTAGTTGATAAAGTCGAACCACTATAAATCGTTGTGCAATTATTTTCAATTTTCTGCAAAAGCTACCACCAAAATTTTTATTGCCAATTCACCCCCCTCTTGGCCGATTCCATTGATCGATTAACTCAAGATAGACGCATCACTAAACACCACAAAGTTCTTCCCCGACACTGACTGCACCAAAATATGAGCCTCAATCAATACCAACTTCAACTTCTCAAAGCTATTATGCCTTTCTTCCATCCACTCAAACTTAACATTCTTTTGCAACAACCTCATCAAAGGAACAACAATAAGCGAAAAACCTTCCATGAAACGATGATAATAACCGGCCAACCCAAGGAAACTACAAAATTTGGTAACACTCATAGGTGGCTTCCACTTGACTATCGCCTTAATCTTATTCGGACCAACTTGAATACCCTCAGCTGAAATAACATGACCAAGGAACGTTACCTCACTCAACCAAAACTCACACTTTGAAAACTTTGCATACAACTTCTTCTCTCTCAACATCTATGAGACAACCCTAATATACGAATCATGTTCTTCATCCAAACACGAATACACTAAGATATCATCAATGAAAAAACCACAGAAAGATCAAGATACAAATGAAATACAAGATTCATCAGATCCATGAAAGCAACAAGAGCATTCGTCAACCCAAACGACATCACCAAGAAGTCATAGTGACCATAACGCATCCAAAAAGGTATCTCCATCACATTTGACTCACTAACCTTTAACTGATAATACCCTAAACATAATTCAATCTTAGAAAACATTTTAGCACCCTAGAACTGATTAAACAAGTCGTCGATCCACGGTAAGTGTATCGATTCTTAATTGTCAACATGTTCAATTGCTGATAATTGATATACATACACATTGTATTGTCATTCTTCTTAACGAAAATATCTGAAGCACCCCACATAGAAATACTTGAATGAATAAAGCCCTGATCTAATAAATTTTACAACCATACCTTCAACTCATTCGTCTCCTTATGTACCATGTAACAGGGAGAAATAGACACATAAGTTGAATAAGTATAAGTCTCAATATGAAACTCTACCTCATGATCCAGTGAACCCGAAAGCTCTTCAGGGAAAACGTTAGGAAAATCCTTAACTACTCGAATATCATACAACCACGAGCTCAACTCCAATCGACATCTTTAAGATTGCTTGAGACAATTCAAAATTCATGTGCACACGATGCTCACAAAGCAAATCTATACCCAAAAAAATCAAACCCATAAAAGAGTAACTCTATCATATCCGCTGGAAACACCTCGCCTTGAATAACCAGCGAACACCTCCAGTACACTTAATCCACAAGTGCACTTTCTCCTAACGCCCCGGTCACTACCAAACCCACATCCTTAACACTACCAGGAACACTCAACTGAATCGTCAAATGACTAAGGATATAAGAATGCGTAGAACCATAATCTATCAAGGCAAACAAAGAAAAAGATTCTAATAGAAAGGTACATATGGTCACATATGTCGGAATGTGATCTTGAGACTCATGGATCGCATACACTCTGCCAGGACTACCAATATCAGTTACATCAGCATGATCACAACCTCTACCATGAGCTTGACCCATCAGACCACCAGTACCAACACATTCGTCGTATTCAGCAAGAATATGAGCATTATCACGTAACTCAACCCTTTTCGGATAATCTCACAACTGATGACCCAAATCTCCATATCGAAAACAATCTCCCGTGAAGTGCCAACACTTATCCGCATGCCTCCGATTATAAATTAAATAGATTAGAGACCGTTGACAACTACCTGTTAGAATTGTCACCTACTAGATTGCCTCTAATAGAAATCGCGATGAATAAAACCTTAACCTCTCTTCGCCTGAAGACTTTGAGAACTAACATTTCTCGATATCTTCTCAGAAAACTCTTCAACTGGATCGCTACCCATGATGCTCTCAATATCCCAAGCCTAATCCACCAAAGTGTCGAACACCTCCAAGAATCTCCCTCTTCAGACCATTCTTGAACCTTTTACAGATTTTCGTTTCTATTGAAACTATCTCTTTGGCGTACTCCCTTAAGTGAAAAACTTGATCTCATACTCATTTACCAATATATGTCCCTGAACCAAAAAAAGAAACTCTTTATTTCTTTCTTGAATCGATATACTGCACAACTAGAAACTTACACCTAAACATCTCCCAAAAATACGACCAGGTCAAAATATTCTCTGTGACACTCCTCTTGATAATCGTCCACCAACGATGTGTATCACCCTGCAGTAAGGATGCAACACAATTAAACTTCTCATCATTGGGACAACTCATCTAATCTAAGACCCGCATAATACTCTCAAGCCAATCCTCAGCAACTGTCAGCTCGATCTGACAAACAACACAAAACTCCTTGTCATCAATACCCTCAAAGATTTTAGCGATAAACCTCTACCAGTTGGCACTGGCACAAGAGTAGGTACAACATCAGGACTAACTAGATGAAAGGTATCGACAATTACCTCAGTCAACACATCAACATAAGGGTCCATTGGTGCCACTCATGATCTCTGTTGTATTCGCGCCAGTGGCAGGAGAGTTACTCCTGAGAGCACCTAGAATAGCACAACGCGTGACCATCGCAAACTAGGCTAAACACTACACAATTAAACAAACAACGTAAGAAATACACCGCGATCAAGGTAAGACCTACAAAAATTCTCAAACCAAATGTGGCAATATGGTTCCCATTTCTTACCAGAAATAAAAACATAATCAATTTTCATAAAATCGCTCTGATACCACCAAATGTAACACCTCGTACCCGATTATGAAGAAATGATCGGGGTACTTGAGAGTACATTAGATTTTGATCTTTTTAGATATAACAAAAACCCTAAATTATAACTACTAAGTAGAAGCATTCAAAATTTAAATCATATATCATGTAACGTGTGCTAAAAATATCAACGAATAATTAAAAATCTCGAATAAATTAGAACAATGCATAATAAACATAACGAATCAGTGAGAGGAAAATCAGTCATTTGCATAACCAAATACATAGTAAATTATCAAATTAAGAATACCAATATTCATTTCTAATCTTTAATCAGTGACATGAAAATTTGTAGATTAGTTGAAAGTCAAACAAGGACATAATTGAGTATACCTTTTTAGGGACTAAAACGTAAACAATTCAAAAGTCACATACAAGCAACAATCATGCAATTAACACCTTCATTATGTAATTAGGTATATTTAAGATTGACAACTCAAGTCTCACCAAAATTTGAGTTAAGGTCTAATATTAATTAAAAATATAATTTCTGGACTATTTTGAACTTACACAAACATCTTGGGGTTAAACTAAGACTTAGGGACACTTAGGGCCTTTAATGAATACAATTTTACTATTTTTAATTGATCACACATACAAGGGATCGATTCTTTTTCACGGGGGATTGATCATTTACAAAATAGTGAGTTTAGGATCGATACTTCTGGCCAAGGGGTTGATTTTTCCCCTAAGGGATCGATCATTTTTCTGAGAAAGTGTAGAATTCTCAAGACCATGCATAAATGACTTATCAAACTTTCATATAATCAATCCTAAGGACTAAATACATGCTTGAAAACTTTCATACCACATTATACATGTTAGAATATACCTATATCATGCTTAATAACACAAGTCACAACATCATACAAGGATTTAGCATCAAAAGTTAAACATTGCATATTGGTTCACTTTTAACACAAGTTACCTAGTCAAATTATCCATGTTGGATCATTTCATGCATCTTATGAGTCTAACATATTTAGTACACATAGTGTCACTTGTCTAAGCATAACAAACACTTTCTTAATGCATAAATCAACATTTGATATTCTTACGACCAATTCAACTAACAACATGCATTTAACATTTCCAAATCAACAAATCAAACCATTTAATAATCTCCAAAATAAAAGCAATGGTCAACATAACATGCCACACTTATTATAAATCAACATATTAACAAATGTCTAGGTCCCAAAATGATTCCCCCATTACCATCACATGGTTCAAACCATATACCATTTATTTAGTAATGCCTTGCTTAACCACTTCGGATGCTTATGCCTCTCCTCCAACTCAGCTACTAATCCTCTGAAAAGTGTTAAACATCGAGTGTGAGCTAAAAAGCTCAGTGAATAACTAACTTTATAGGCAAAACACTTTCCAAAGCTAAATGAAAGCCTTTTATGTAATCACTCTCACTTGTTTTTACCTCAGCATTCATACCAACGTGGCAAGCATTTGTATTCTAATACTGCTTCCTAAATGCACTTAAAATCTAGAATATACACATGCTATTTATCATCATATATACAATAGTAAACACATAAACTCATGCACAATTACCTTTTGGCAATTCACACACAATACACACATTATTTTAATTAAATTCAGAGGCCTTTTGTTCAAAACAAAACTCACTCACTGGATAAACGGACTCCATACAACTTTTTTTTTATTTGTGGACTCACTTAGGTCCAAAACCCACGACTTTTGAAGTAAACTCAATGAACCAACCTTACCCCGTGATCTTCTCGGAGCATTGTTCAATGATTTAACCTTTCCCTGTATAACCCGATATTACATACACTTATACAAAACACTTAGTACTCTTTTATAGGTATGCCTTTCATATCCAAAGGTCTCATTAAGAACAAATAGCTAATTAATCCAAGTATACAGGAGTGGTTGTCAATGATGCATAGTTTTTACATTTTCACTTTCAAAATACATTTTGAAACACTAATCGGAATTGGTTGTCATGATCAACTGCACATATATGGACAATGAGATGCTCACTCATCCATTCACACTTTCACTTATTTGCTTTTATTTATATATACACTTTCAAATTCACTTTTAAAATAATTATCCATCGATTGTAACACTTACACAAGTCATAATACACATCCACATTCTATATCACATTTTATGTCAATCATGTGCATTAATGAACATTCATCCGTAATATATTTTAAACTAAGAGAACGTTTAAACTGCGCCTTCTTCTAACCTTGAACATGTTCATCCACAAAGAATGAAAGTCACTCACATTTACTATCCACTAATCGAAATAGCTTCCGAACACCAAGCAAATGCTCACCAAAATACAATGTACCATTTTCCCTCAATAATCAACACATCAAACACCTTAGAAAGAAAAATAACACATCAAGGCGTCCAAAACAAAGTATAATCTTTTATTCCAAAACAGAGCGAAAATATCAAAATTATTGAAAACCTTATCGAAACGACTCTCTAAGCTTCCGATCCAAGCTGCACTCATCCTCAACAAGAGTTGATCAAGAACAACTAATATAAAAAACTAAACTCAACTAAAACTTCATAATAACCTTAATAAATCCTAATTATCATATTCTAAAAAAACACCAAAATCAAGCTTGTTTTAATGAAATCGATATCTAAATTAAATGAGATAGAAAAACAGATTTAGTATGATGTAAACAACTGCGAAAAATTCTTTCAATCCTAGAAATAAACAAATATATTTCATATTTCTACCATTTCACTTTGAAAAAAAGAAAGAAAGAAAGCTTTTGATCCTCATTTATTTTTCCTTCTAATTAAACATGTTTTAAAATAAAATAAAAATAAGAAATATTACAATTTCTTGGCTTCTTATAGGAAGGAGAAGCTCTGAAGCAACCTATTTTCCTCAATTTTAAGAATATAATCAGAAACATCTTAATCAACACAATAAAACCTTGAAAAGTGATAAATAAAAATAGCACATTAAAACTTCCAAAAATCACTTTTTCTTCACAAACTTCTATTCAAAAGCATTATTTAATTAAAATCATCAATCACATTGGACTTTAATAATTAAAGCTCAAAAGGAACCAAGGAAAAGAGAATTACCTTTCTAGGAAAAGAAGATAAAAATATACAATGGAAACACTAAAGTGATCAAGGAAGAAAACATCAAGAGAAAGAAAAGAGAAAAAACAATCTTGATTGAAGAAAGAAAATCAAGAAGAAAGGAACAAGAATCAATAACAAAGGAATAGAAAATGAAGGAGAAGAGTTTCAGCCATTTGAGAGAGTTTGAGAGAAAAAATATGATAGTGTTTGGATGAAAAGAACAATTAATGAGAACTATGAATAAAAATGAACAAAGATTAAGGAAATAAATCTAGATGGAAAATTTAGTCAAAAGGAGATTAAGATATGGTTAAACTTGGAGGGAAAAAACTAAACACGAGCCTTTGTTAAAATAAGCTTCATAGATTTTGATTTGTGATCTCTTTACAAATTAGTCACTAAAATCATAATTTTCAATTTATTCAATTCAGTCGCTTTGTAAAAAACAATTATAAATTCCCAAAAAAATAGAAATTAATAATTAAAAACTATTTAAATCATTTTAGAAAATATTTATCCAATAAAAAAGTCCAATATTAATATTTTTATAAAAAAAAAACTGACTACCGACCCAGATATTGGGATGTTACAAAAAGTGCAAATGCAAAAGGTGTTAATTTCAAAAAGTGACCTCATAGAACAATTTACATTAGACAAAAAGGTTCCAAATAACCCGAAGACTTTAAAAGTAATCTTTGATCTTCAAGTGACCTCTTCTCATAACTTGACATTTGTAATATCCCAAATTTTGGACTGGTGACTGGAATATAAAATTTGAAAGTTTGGAGAGTGTAAAGTTGTGAAACTTGAAGAACTAAAAATATAATTTTTCAAAAGTTAAATTTTGGATTTGTGAATTAGTGGTTTAGCTAAAGACAATTAGTTTAGTGGGTTTCATAATTTTGATATGGAGTTTGCATAAAAATTTATTAAAGGACAGATTGGTATATTATTCGAATAACTAGATCGAATAGTAAGATTATAAAAATTTCAATAAAGGTATATTTGGGTTGGAAACATTATATGGATATTTTGAAACAGTTAAATTTAGGTCGGATCGGTGGAAATTGGTGAGAATTGCACTATAAAGTGAGATAGTGCAATTTAGTAACTAAAATGCAATTTCGGAAAATTAGAGGGTTAAAAAGAAAAATTTAGAGATAAGATTTTTATGGTTATTTAATAATATTAAAATAGTGATAATTGAGTGGCATGCGTGTAATTTTGGGAATTCATTAATGACAATTTAGTCTTTTGGCCCAAAATGAATAAAAAATTATTTTTAATTGAATTTTAAAGGTTAATTAGGAGATATTTGGTTAGAAATCTACTTCCTCCTCTAGAAAACCGTCGAACCTCCATAGACAAAGGGTTAGTTTGATTTTGATTTTTCTTCAATTTTGGTCCATTTTAATTAGATTTTGGACTAAAATATGAACTATAAAAATACTCCCCATTAAATTCTCTACAATTTGGTGTAATTATTTCTTGGTTTCATGCTTGAATGGTGAAAGTTGTGATTTTTGTGGATGAAGGGGAGTTGAAAATTTTATGAAATTAAGTTTGATTTTGATATTAGGAGTGTTGTAGAGTTATAATTAAGCATGAAAGTTGAATAAAAATTGTTGAAGGGATTGGTTTGGTGATTTGGCTATTGATGGATATGTCAGGAACTTGGTTGATTTTGATTTGTTTTGCTTTGAATTTGATTGGAATGGATTAGAAATGGTGTAATATGGCTTAAATTGTGATTGAATCAAAATGGAGAGCATTATGGAAATTATTGCAAAGTTTCGGCTTAAGGGAAGAAAAAAAGGGAAAATTTTGGAAAAAAATCCTAATGGTTTAGATTGATTGTAAAAATAGTTTTAGGTGCTTGAAATGATGTTAGAGACCAAATTTGGAACTTTTCTAGGTTTTGAGAACATTTTCACAAGCATTGATAATTTAAAGGGTTAACGTGCAATTGTGAAAATTGAGGTCCTATGCTGAAATTTAATATCAGAATAGTAAATTGGACTGATTCTGAATAGTTTATAAGACTAGGAACTCAATTGTAAGTTGAAGGAAGTTGGTGGTGAGATAGTGAAGTTGTTAGGGACATTTTACAAAGTTTAGGAAATTTAAAGGATATAGATGCAAGCTTTGGAAAATTTGGATGCAATGCTAGAGATTTTAGATAAAAAAAAATGGGAATATTGAATTTGGATTAAGGTGGAAAGTTTCACAAGATTAAGGGAGACAAATTAGTTTCGAATATGTGTAAATTAATTTTTTAGAAAGTTTTTTGGACTATTTTGGAATTTTATAAAGGTTTAGAAACCAAAACATAAAAAGGAAGAAGTTTTGGGAATTATGAGATATTGAAGTGAAAATTTTCAATTATGAGTATTCAATGTTGAAATTTAATATTTGAGTGCTGAATTTTAAGTTAGAATCTTGATATAAGATCAAATTACAAATTTAGTAAAGTGTGATGGTTGAATTCGAATTGATTATGAAATAAGGGATTAAATTGTAATTATGGAAATGTGAAGGTATTGAATTGAATATATTTTACAATTTGGAATGTTTAGGATTGACTGGAATAAGTAAAAATGATAAGGGATCAAGATGCAAGTTGTAGGAATTATAGAAGAAATTAAGGATGCAAAATAATGAGAGCTATTTAGATTTTTGAATCTGATAGTGAGTTCGAAAAATCACCAGGAATTATATAAATATGAGTTGGAGGTGGTTTTTATATCGTTGTGTTCGTATATCAATCTAGTTTTTTTTAATAAACATGGATATATTTAAAATTGTATAATGAAATATATGAATTTTCAATCGATGATAGGTCAGAAAACAGGGAAACAAATTATGCTCAAAACAGATTCTGGAAATTGGATTGGAAAATTCACTATAAATTGTACAAGTTGAATTAGAAGAAGTGCTTTATATGGTTAGATTTTTATTCGAGTATAGTTTCCAACATAAGAAACTAAATTAAATTCCAATGTGTATATTAATACAGATTAATGATTCTTTAAGGGTAGTGCAAGTTGTCAGAATATGAAAACTTTAGAATTGAAGTGGAAATGGATTAGAAGTTGAATTGTAATGTCTAAATGTTTGATTAGAATGCTTGAGTGTATTTTTGGATACTTGGAATTGAAGTTAAATGACAAGGAACCAATTTGAATAAATGAGAAATATTGAGAAGAATTCTAAAAGAATTCATTTTAATGGTTAGATAATGGAATTTGAAAGGATTAATTGAGTTGTGAGTTGACATGAATGTTAAGAGGATTGAAGTTATATTTTAAGTGGTATGGTTAGCATTAACATTTCAAAATGGATTTAATATCGAATAAGTATTGATAGAATTTTTATGAATTTTACTTCTAGATTGTACCTATGTTAGTAAAATACTAATATATGCTTTGGAATTTATGTGATGTATAAATGACGAACATGAAGATCAAGATCCAAGAAAGCTTAAAGGTAAAGGAGAAGTTCAAGAGTAAAGCCAGGAACGCTATGTAAGATTAATAATGAGGCATTACCAGGTGAGTGCATTTTACTTATGCTTTCATAGTATGGAATGAGGAAGACTTGCGATGAGTCAACCTCGGATGATTAGGAAATAAATTGTTTTCAAATCGTTTTATTATATATATTTTATATTGTTTTGCTAAATTATTTCTTTGAATGATTTTGGGTATGAATTGCCCACTGTATTTCATATTATTAAATAATATTTGCTTTCATTGATTATAGTAAAGAGCTTTGATAAGTGAAATTATGGAAATTTCTATTGTAAATGTATTGAGATTCATAGGTATAATTGACATGTCATAGAGATAGAGCATCATTTGTGATTTTCACATCAGTGACGTCACAAATGTGGCAGTGGTGCCATTTGTAGCTGCATTGTGATTAAAACACATCAGTGACGTTTGTGTGACGGTGGTGCTACTATGTGATTATGAACACATCAATGACGTATGTGTGACGATGGTGCATAGGTACTTAGAACATCAGTGACGTCTGAGTGACAGTGGTTCTAATGTACCAAGAATACATTTTATGGCACAAGTTGACGTCTAAATGACGGTGGTGCCTGCACATAAATTATGACAGTGCGATGTATTCCTTAAAGTGGAACATTGAAATTGTGTTCCACAGTATGTACTATAGTGTATGTTGGATTGATTCGCATATCTTGCATTCTCATTGATTTACATTGGGCTATGAAATGAATAAAGTGAAAGGCAAAGGTTAGAAATGGAATGAAAAGTACAAGAATTGAAGTGAGATGGAAAATTACAGGTTTGATATACTTGATTTGGAACAAAGTTTTTAGTGATAAATTTGATTTGGCATTGAAAGCTTTATATATATGAATTGCTTATTTACAAGTTATTTTATATGATATTGACTTTGATAAGTAAAATTAGTTTTAGTCAATCTTTCTTACGACGCTTATATTTTATTTATGTGATATTTTGATCAATATATTAACTGATTTTACTCTATTTATTATTATTATTAGAACTTAATGCCTCACTAAGTGTATGCTTAACATGTGATAATTTTTCATGCGTAGGTAAAAGTAAGCGACCGGAGTAAGGAGCTACGGCCAATATCAACTTTTGAAGATCATATATGCTCCAGAATCAATATGATATCTTTTGAAATGATGATTATACTAATAGGCATGCATACTAGTTGGCATGTATAATAGATGATTATGATACTTAAAAATAGTTATGTTGGAATTTGGTTTCGATAGGTAGTGTTTATTATTATTGTTTAAAAGTTTAAAATTAGCTGATTAATATTTTCGTTTAAATGATTTTTAATGCTATCGAAATGAAATATTTTAAAACCTTAGATAATAATTGAATTATTTTAGAAAGAAACAAAAATTTTACTGGTTTTCAAAAAATGACTATTTTGTAAATTCTACGTGACATCTTGGACTCGTATGCGGAAATGTATACGGGAATAGGGTGTTACATCATTTCACTCTAAGTTATACCAACCGATACGTTGATCATCCATTTGCATTTGGTGACATCCTTTATCTTCTTTTGGAATAGTTTACTACTATTGTTGAATTAAAATCTTCTTTCATGGTCTTTGTGTCTTTATCAGGGGCTTCCATTTTAGCATCTGGTTGCAAGATAGCACCTCAATCTTAACGTGTTCCAAGGAAGTCTTCTGTTATCCTTAAATTTCTTCATTTATTGATTGACATTCTTCTTAGATCTTCATAAAAGCTCCCAATTTGATCACCGATTGAGAAACCCTTGTTTCAATATGAAAATCTTTTAATTTGGTCAATCACTTAGGAATTAACTCATTTGACCATGATATGAAAATGTAAAAAATATATAAAAAAAATTCTATCCGACATGGTATCTATCCTGACATACTTTTATTAAATATCAATCTTATTTGAACATGATTTCTACTCAACATGCTTTTGATAATGCAATAAATTCTAACAGCATGATTTTCTATTCGTATACACTATTCAAAAATAGAATTCAAAATAAAAAGCAGAGATGATTTCTCCTGTGTACTTTTTCTAATACTTGGGTCAAATTTTGGTAGAATGTCACATTAGATGGATCTATGGTTTGTTATATGCAGTGTTTTAGATTCTAAGAGATTTGGGTACTCAAATTATTTTTGTTGTCGCTCCCTTAAGGTAATTAAACCCTTAATCATCACTTTGTCATTAGGAGTGTGCAAAATAATTCAATCCGTTGATCTGTTGATCCGGTTTGAAAATTCGGATATCTAATCTGTTTTTTAATTTTCGGATAATTCGGTTCGGATATCCAAAATTATTTTTGGATAATCAGATCGGATATATATCAGCTAAATTCTAATTTCTGATTATCTGAAAATATAATAAAAATTGGTCCTTTAATATATATATAACCTTTGGGCCCAATAAATAGTTAACCCACTAGCCTAACGGGTCAGCCCTAACCTAACTTAATACCTTAACCTTTAATTTGAGTTTCTCCAAAATCTAAAATTTTTGCAGACCAACCTCACGCACGATACGAAATACGAAGAAGGATACTCATCTCTCCGTTATAGTTCATAAATAAATAATAATAACTAAAAGGAGAAAAGAAAGAGATGCAGGTTTTGTATTGAAGCAGGGTTTGATTAAATAAAAAGTACTTAAAATTCATTATTTACAGATTTTACAGTTTGTTATTTCTCCAATAGTATTAACTAACAACAACATATTTTGAAAGTAAAATAAAGAAGAAATGACAGTGAGTGCATGCAATATCATATTTAACGAGCATATATTTAATTTTTGGTAAATTAATTTTTATGTTCAAATTTAGATTCGAATATCCGATTCGAAAATTTAGATATCCGATTTTTTTTGGATTGGATACAGATCGCAATTTTTATGATCTGAATTTTCAGATATCCGAATTTTTGGATCTGATAATATCCGATATCCGATAATGAACACCCCTACCTGTCACACCCAAAATTTGAGGCTAAATTGAATTGTTTGTGGATTCTAGGTACTTTCTACAAACTGTAAAAAACATGAAGTTTGGGAATTTAAAATAAAATACCCACTTTCTTTCCTTCTTTTCTCCCTCTGGTTTAAAACTGCCATTCGTGACTTTTGTTTTCCCTCTCCATTGCCGTTCCTTTTTGGCTAACGTTTTGTGGCCGTTTGGGTCGTCGTGGTTGACACCACTAGCGTTGTTCATTTCATCTCGGTTTTCCCTTCCTTCCAATGACCTTATTTTTCTGTTCGCCGTCTTCGTTCTCAACAAGAGAAAGCGAAAATGTTCGGGTTTTGTAAAAATCTATATTTTCGCCTTTCTTCACTGTGAATCAAGCCCGGTAAGTAGTTCCTAGTGCATTAAAATATAATTTTGGAAAGTTTCGGTAAAATCTGACTGTTGAAAGACCCTCCACGCACCCCACGTGTCGTTGTATGCATGTGGGAGTAATTATGTCGGTTCAAGCATGAACAGGTCTAGCTGAATCAATTTGGACCGACCTTATCGAACTGACCCTAAACCCGTTAATTTTAACTTAACCCATTGACTTTGACCGACCCATCGTTGATCGACATGTTGACCCGTCCCATTGAATGTTGACTTTTTTGTTGATAGGTGATTGTTAACTGTTTCATTGACCGTTAACTTTGACTTTGAATTTTGACTGATGACTTTTTCTTTGACTCGTTTATTTTTTTCGAAGACCTCTATTTTGACGTTTTTCGATTCCTAAGTATGTTTTCCAAATTCTAACCTTAAAGCCTTGTTTTTGCA
The DNA here is from genome assembly GCF_006381635.1 of Hibiscus syriacus. Lineage (NCBI taxonomy): Eukaryota > Viridiplantae > Streptophyta > Magnoliopsida > Malvales > Malvaceae > Hibiscus > Hibiscus syriacus. Next base: position 1,546,946 of record NW_024063196.1, read on the forward strand.
TATTTTTGTACTTTATAGTATAATAAAGTAAATTCCAAAATTTATGGACTTATTTTTTTGATAATATATTCTGAATGAGGTCACATATCTTCGTATTGTTCCTAGTAAATCTGAAGCACTTATGTTCAACTCAGCTTGACTCCATACATTCGATTTAAGATATGCATTTCCGTTCCACATGACTTACTACTATTGTTCGTGGAAAATATAAAGCATAATCGACATATTTTAGTTGGTATAGATGCGTTCCCTTGACCCCGTATGATGCATTTAATAATTGTATGCTTTTATATTGTATGATGCTATATGTACACATATTTATATTCTAAATATGTTGGTATGATATATATTTGATTGGCATAATGCAAATAAATACCCCTAACGTTTGACACTATATGCAAATTTGCCCCTATTGTTTTTTTTTTTTTGAACATTTGATCCCACAACGTATAATTATGTTTCAAAAGTCCCCCCCCCCCGTTAGATGGAAACTGTCAGTCAACTGACGGTCAACGGATCCAGCTGACTAAGCAATCACAGGTGGACAACGATGATGATATGTCGTTTCCACGTCACTAATATATGTTGACGTGGAATTGACACATCAGTTTTTTTAAATTAAATATAAATTAGAAATTTGTAGCAATAGGAGAGTGACACGTGTCACTCTCCTACTGGTGCGTATTGGCAAGAAGGGATAAAAGGCTACTAAATGTGGGGAATGGGAATCCAACCTTGGGCAAGGGCATGAAATGGGATGACCCTTGCCACCAGGCCAGACATGTTACTCGGTTATTATGTGTAACAAAATATTAATAAACCCATAATAAATGTTCAGGTTAATAAACCAAATAAAAATGGTACACGCGTTTAGACTAATATAGCAGAGGCTTCAAACGGATTTCCCCCCAAAACTTAGGGTGTAGAAACCCCAATATTTCAAATCATTTCTCCTCTAAAATTCTTCATTTTCCTTCAAGCAACAGCCTCGAACCGACTTCAGAAGCGTATATTTTGAAGGTGAGTTGATTTGTTTGAATGGAATCATAAATTATTTCCTCAATTTCGAATGGGTTTTTTTATTTAGTTTTGTTAAATGTTTTGGGTTTGTGTAGGTTTCGAATGGGTTTCGATTAAGTTATCTTTCATTCAAGTTTTTTTTTGGTTTAGTTCGAAATGAACATTGATTTGTGAATAGCATTTGAATTAATTTAATAATTAATATTGTTTGTATGTTTTGGGTTGTAGTAGAAATTGTGTAATGGACAGGTTCACATGTCCAACCATCGTTAGTGATTCGCGATGAGATTTCATCTACGACGGTGACCCAAAAAAGTGTTATCGCAATAAATTGGTAACTAGGGAAATTTCATGGAGCGATTTAAACCCTGGAAGAAGGTATTACGGTTGCTCAACTTTTCCGGTAAGAATATGTTTATAATGACCTTGTATTAGTTAGCTTGAGATAAAGAATGCATGAACGATAAAATGTTGTTGCATATATCGATTGATAACAAATATATTTTTCCCCTTATTGTAGCATGTTTGTAGGTATTTTGAATGGTATGATTGTAGCATGCCAGAGCGAGCTAATTACTTACTACGACAATTACGTGATAGTGAGGGAAATTTAACGAAAGAGAATGCAAGACTTAGAAGACAGATTAGAAGTTGTTTCCTTACTTCTACTGCTCAAATGAATAGCGTGTTGTTGGAAGAGAGTGAAAGTGAAAGTGTTCAAAGCAAAGTGAAATAGATTGGAAATGTGTAAAGTGAAGACAATGACAATTAATTAAAGGGAAAGATTAAGAGCTTGAAAGAAAAATCTAAAACAATGAAGAAAGAAAATAAATTTTATAAGACAATGTGTATTTGCTCAATGGTGTGTGTCATATGTATCTTTGTGGTAATTGTACTTGCAATAGCACTTTAGGTGTTTTGTTAAAGATTAATTGTTTATGTATGTCTAATATTAAGTGTTTGAATGTTACTTATTGAGAAGAAATGAATATGTCTAATATTAAGTGTTTAGTGTTTGATATTCTCTTGGTATATATATATATATATATATATATATATATATATATATATAACTTACCTTCACATTTTTCCAATTTCGAAAATGTTCTTAGGGCACAATCAACACTAATCTGCTTAAATCAAATAAACAAAAAAATTAGATTGGCCTAATAGAAAAAAACTAGAAAAAAATGTGATAATCCGAACCCTTGCGTCAATAACATTTCACATGCAAATATTACTGCTAAAAGGTATATCATATGAAGTTAGGCAGATATTTTCCATACACAAAAAAAGCACAACCAAACATATTCCCTAACAAAAAGCAACACAACCAAAAGACCCACTCGATCAGATAATTCATTTCTTCTTTTTTGGTGCTATTGATTCTTGAGTGCCCATAGGGTCCTCAACTCCTCTACTCTTCTTTGGTGCACTTGTACCAGACTGATAACAAATCAGAAAATTAAAACATTATTTAGAAGAAAAGACTGTTACTTATTTAATATGTTCTTACATAGAATGTTTGTTCTCTAGTCCTCAAATTTGTGTAAATGCCTATCCCTTCATATCTATTTTTCCTTATTGATCTATTAGAAGTAACACATGCCTTTTCCTTCTCTTTTCCTTTCCTTGATACTTGTGTTGGGTTTGATACGATCGTACTTGCTGATCTTGTCGAAGAATTCCCATGATATTACTCTCCTGCAACAAAAAAGTCTACTTTAGAAATCTAACATTAACTTTAAGATTTACACCAATCTCAAGACATTAACTCTAAATACCTGGTTTGCAATACATGATCTTTTATTATGACCTTGTCCACCACAATTTTTACAAGTCATAATAAGACCAATCCTACTAATATGTCCAGGCTTGACTTTTTTTGGTTCATCTTTTTTCTTCCTTCGATTTTTCTTAGGCCTAACAATTGATGCATCAACATGGAGGTACCACTTTCCCAATAGAAAAAACCAAATATGTAGTCCCTACCACTCATATACCCTACAAAATGCAGTCCCCCACCGATGATATATGCATACAAATTATGTTTTCCACCTTCGATTCATTACTGGAAACCCAAATAATAAAGGCTCAAACCCAAATATATACCCTTTCATGCAAAACCCACAAGTTATTAACAACCCACAAGTTAAAAAACCCAAATATTTTACAAATGCTTCGATACAAAGACATAAACCAAAACATTTAACCAAACCCATTATGCCTTAACAATCCCAAATATTCGAGGTTTTTCTTTAAAAACTAAACTCACCTTCTATTGAATTTAAGATGGAGAGATTGAATGGGGAAAAGATTTATAATTCGTTCTTGATTCGAATTCGTTCTTGATTTGAATTTGATGGAAATGGAATTGAAAGGGGATATGCGATTAGGGTTTTAGCTCGATTTGCATTTTTGGGATACTTGGGTTTGGGGGGAAATCCGTTTGAAGCCTTTGATATATCAGTCAAATGTGTGTATTATTTTTATTTGGTTTATTAACCTGAACATTTATTATGGGTATATTAATATGCTGTTACACATAATAACCGAGTAATATGTCTGTCCTGGTGGCAAGGGCCATCTCATTTCACGCCTTTGCCCCTGGTGGCAAGTAGCCTTTCATCCCTTCTTGCCAATATGCCACGTCAGTATATATTAGTGACATGAAAATACCATGTCATCATCGCTGTCCACCTGTGATTGCTTAGTCAGCTAGATCCATTGACCGTCAGTTGACTGATGATTTCCATCCAACGGGGGAACTCTGAAACATAATTAAACATTGTTGAGGTCAAATGGTCCAAAAAAAAATAATAGGGATAAATTTTCATATAGTGTCAAACGTTAGAGTATTTGTTTGCATTATGCCTATTTGATTTATGATTGGTAATGCATCATTTTCTACCCACATATTGACATATTCCTGATTATACATGGGATTATGTTCTCGTCCTAATCTTGCATGGATTATATCCCCATCCTGATTTTGCATAGAATCCTCTACGAAAGGCATCATCCTCGTCCTATTTTTGATTTATGATGAGTTTCTCCTAGGAGGTTAACTCGGGCTTCTCTTTAGAGGGTAACATCCACATCATGATTTATGTTTTCTTCTTTGGATTCCACTTTGGTGGTATCATGTTCCTTGTAATAAGTAGTGTTTTACGTTCTGTTCGTCTATGACGAGAAGTAAGGTTGTGAGAAATTATGCATGATTTTCTGGTATTAAATATCTAGTTATATTGTTACTTAATTATTGTATTGCTTTTATATCATGCCTGAAATATTTGAATTATTATTCTTATTTAGAATGCACACTAAGCTTTGTAGCTCTCTCTTTTTCCATTTTTATTTTCAGATTATCTATATGCATTACTGGTTTGGCTATCAGAGGAGTAGTATCGATTTCATACTGTGTAAATTTATTTTTTTAACTTTCAACCTCTTTAAATTGTGGTATGAGTTTATTCTGATATTATATTTGGTAAATGCTTTTAAAATGGTTTATTCAACAAATTTTCATCTCTAAACTATTTCTGGAGTGAGCGTGATTACTCTGATTCAGTTGTAACTCCAAAGCTGGGTTTAGGAGGTTAAATTTAGTGATATTAGAGCACATGTTTAAATTCTCGGACTGTGTAGCCTGTTATAATTCTAAAAGTATGTTTAAAATAAATTTGCAAAAGGTTTTTTTATGAAAAATTATATTTAAAAAAATCATGCCACAAGATTTTCAAGTATTATCTAAAATTATTGAGACTCCAATGTCATTCTAGATAGTTATTATTTTTTCTGTAATCATAATTCAATACTTAGTATATAACTATAAGACTAATAGAGGTATCTGATGTCGTTTAGACACTGTTATTGATTACTTAAGTTGTAAGATCTGAACTCTAACAAGTAATCATTAGTTAATTAGTGAACATAATTCAATGTTATACAATTTTTTTTAAGTCTATTTCAGTGCAATGAAACAATAATTAATTCGATTCTGACTGATCGGATCTGATGATATATTGGGTCAATTATTCTGCTTAGGAAGTAATTTCTTGTTTTCAAAGAAAATTTATTCATGTCTAGTTTTCAATATTATATTCAATTTTACATTTAAAAAATTATAACTAAATCTCTGGATCTATTATGAAAACTTGTAGGGATCATATATGCCCTATAACTACATGTTCTTCCAACTTCATCTGTAATTGCGAGTTCTAATAAAATTTTGGTTTTGTACGACAATCTGAGCATATAAATAAACTCCTATAATAGCGCTATAATAGCGCTAGGTTCGACTCTATTTGAATTCTCACTCAAACACATCATGATTCACTCTGAAAAGAATGATTCTGTCCAATATTATCTATGTAATCCCAGGACTGCTAGAGATTCAAATAATATCTTACATTTTGGAGTGAAATATTATTTTGGTCTGAATTATTTGATTTCCTTCAAACTCTCCATAAATCAATTTTGATATTTTCTAATAGCTTCCTTATTCACGTTAATGAATATAGTGATTGTATCATTCTAATATAGTTTGACTTGGGGAAATGTTTCAACACTATCATACACATATCTCTGAAATTTTTAGTTTTGTATTTGATGTTCATTATTCTTAAACATAAGTGTAAGTTTTGAAGTATTCTGAAGGGGAACGTGTATAAGAATTCTCTTTGTATTGGATATGTTTTGAAAACTGAAAGGATATTATTGAATTATGATTTTGATATAACAGTAAATTGTAAAATTAATTTTGAACTTAATCGAATTTATCAAAAAATCAAAGTCCAAATTAACTTGAAAAATATGTTTTAATTGTTTTCGAACTTAGTCAAACATTTTCAACAACATACTCGATCATTTTTCACACTTTAAAGTTGGGGTTTCAAGTATTTTTTGTTCAAAGGATCGATCCCATTGAAAAAGGATTGATCCCTTGGATTCCAGTAAGTTTAGGATCGATCCTTTTACAAAAATGATTGATCCCTTCTCTTAAAGGATCGATTTTTTTCTTTTAATGGTCAAATTATTTAAATAAGATCTATTTCTTTGACCAAATGATCGATCCCTTGTACATTAAATGTTGTTTTTTGTTTTAGGTAACAACTATAATCATCCCAACGGCTCCAAATGGCTAGAATTAATTAAGAATGCATAAATTGAATATCAAAGCTTCTTAATGTCAATAATAATCATATTGAACCGATCTACCAACATCGAAGTTTTTTGTTTAATTTGTCAAATTCTTTGTTGTAAACTCACTTGTTAGCTACATTATTTATTTTGCTCAATGTGTATTGGGTGGGTTCTTAAATTGTGCAAACATATTTGTCTTGTGAGGTTTTCTCATTTGTTTTTTTTAATTTGTATTTACTCTTTGGGAGAGTTTATATTCAAGGTTGTAGGGTAAAAACTTTGAAGTGTTTTTAAAGCTACACCTTGTCCTTAAAGGTAAAAAAAATCTAGTGGATTTGAGAAAACCTTAGTTTGGATGTAGACCTTGGTTTAGAAAGTCAAACCACTATAAATCATTGTGCAAAAAGAACGTAAAATCTCTCAATCTTGAAGAGCTTATTGGTTTCTTACTCACTCATGAGTTGGTGGTAAAAAAGAGTAGCAAGAAGAAGAAAAGAAAGAAGGGAAGGAAGAAAGAAAAGAAAAAACAAGTTAGTGTTGCTTTAAGATCCTCTACACAAAAAGAATGTAATTTCGATGAAAAGGACGATGAAGAAGATGAAGAGATGGCCAAGCTCTTCAAGATATTCAAATGATTCATGTCATCCAAAGATAAAGACACGAAGCCTGAATCGAAGAAAGAGGATGATTCCATCATATGCTACAATTTCCAAATACTGGGACATGTGAAGTATGATTGTCCCTAATTGAAAAAGAAAAGATCAAGTAAGCTGAATAAGAATGCTTTTATTTCTACTTGGAGTGATGAGGACATCACCGATGATATAGAGGATGAAGTAGCCAACTTTTGCCTTATGGCTATCCAAGAATATTCAAAGGTATCTTCTAACTCAAATGAATTAAATTCATATTCTTTTAATGAGTTACAAAATGCTTATGATGAATTGATTTTATAATTTGAGACCATGAATTTCAAATATAAGAAAACAATTTCAAATTTTCAAAATAAAAATTATTATGTTTTGAAAATTAAATTGGATTTCGATTGCAAAAATGAAAATTTGAAAAAGTATTTGGAGCTTTCAAAATTGAAAAATGAAAATTTTGAAAAAGAAATTTTTGATTTGAAAATTAAGCTTGATAGCTTAATAAAAGAAAAAGAAATTATTTCTAACAATTCATCAAAGTCAATAATGGCAAAATGTACACATTGCCATTATCATGTTCATAATTCTAATACTTGTCCTAAAAAGAAAAGAAAATTTTATAAAATAAGACAAGTATGGGTTCCTAAGGGAACTAGAGACATTGAATGTAACAATCAAGGACCTAAAGCAATTTGGGATTCAAAAATCAAGTAAATGTATCTTGTAGGTGTGTCAGAGAATTGATGAGCAATGACAATGAATTTGGAAGCTCTAGACACACTAAGGAATGACAATTGAAGAAAGAGAGTCTACTAAATCAACCTTTATTCAAGTGGTAACAAGTTTTTTTTATGCAATTCTATGATTTGTATGATTTATATGTTTATATGCATGATTGTGTGTCCCTATATAGTGCTTAATTGCAATTAGGGGGAGTTATTATTACACGAGTTATAATTTTATGGTCTTATATGCTTATGATGATGATTTTGGCCTTAAATTTGTAATATTTGATTGTTGTTGTGAAATTATGTTCTTCGTGCTTTATGTCGAAACGGTCCTTAAGGTTTTTAGGCGCAAGGCTATAGGTGGGGATCGATCCAACTTATTTAAAAAAAACTAGGGTTTAATATGAAAAAATAAGTTTGGAGTAGCCATCAACATTTGGGTTAGGTAGGTCGAACACCTAAAGACATCTTTTAAAATAATTTTAGAAAAAACAATTTTAAAAGATAAAAAGGTCCGCGTTAAACCAGAAATTCATTTTGAAAAGGGTTCGAGATTCGATTATGCATGGGGAAGGGTGAGCACCCCCACAACGCCCAAAATCGGTACCTAAACAATTATACGTCATCTTTATGTTTGAAAATTGTAACTTCAAATTGTATTTAAATTATGATCCATTTTCAAAAAATTTTAAAAAAATGTGGTATTTTTATGAACAATCCTCGGAAACGCGTTTCCTTTGTAGTTTGGAGACTTTTTCATATATTCCTCACACAAAAGGACATTGTCTTGATTTTTATTTGATATTAAAAATAGTATATAATTATCTTTTTTTTAAAACATTCGAATACAAATGATATCCTTTTTATGAACAACAGTTAGAAACGCGCTTCCCTAGTAGTCACAAGACTTTTCCATAAATTTTCCACACAAAATAAAACATTGACTTTATTTTTTGAAATCGGTTAAAAGTATAACTTGTAAAAATTACATACGTATTAAACGAATGATAAAAAGCAAGCAAATGATATCATCACAAAATGCACACATATATAAAAATAAACATAAATTATACATATATGTACCGAAAGTATATAAAAGAAACATATTCAAAACAAGTAATTAATATTTTACATAAATATAATACATAATAAATAAATATAATTTATAGTGAAAACACCAAATTATATATATGTATATATAAACGTAATTGTTGAAAACATTTTGATATTTCGATATAACAAATTAAGATAAATGAATTTTAAGATTTTCTAAAAGATTTTCTAACTATATTCGATATAATTATTCGAATATCAAAATATTACTCCAAATCTTTCAAATATCATTTTTAATCCTTACTCAAGTGTAAAATTAAGTTTTAATTTTACAAAGTATTTCGAACCGTTTCAAAGCTAAATTCCAGAATGTCTAGAGGGAACCGATTCCCCCCCAAGGGGGTACCGATTCCCCCTGAATGGTTTGGCTCCGAAAAAAACAGAATGCTTGGAGGGTACCGATTCCCCCCAAGGGGGTACCGATTCCCCCTGATCAACGGTCGAAATATTTGAATTTTACACTTAGGGAACCGATTCCCCATGAGGGGGTACCGATTCCCCCCACGCTCCAAGCTGTTTTATTAATTGATTTCATACTAAAATGGCTCTATTGACTCTACTAATCATCCCCAGAGTTCAGAATCATTTGAAGGGGTATTTAAACAAGCTTAGAAGCCATTGATCAACAACAAGAAACAAGTATCAACAAGAATCAAGAGAGAATCAAAGAGAAAGCATCAAACCTCAAGTTTGAGTATTTTCAAGCCTATTTCATTCAATATTCATTTTTGCTTTTAAGAACACTTATTGTGCTCAATTGTATTATTCTTGAGTGTTCTTTCTTTGTTCTAGAATTGTGCAAACATCTTGCCTTGTGAGGATTTTCTTGTAAGTTTGCAAAATTTGTATCCTTCTCTTTGGGAGAGAGTGTTCTCAAGAATTTGGGGTATAATTCTTGAAGGATTTGTAAGGTTACTCTTTGTCCTCAAAAGAAAGACAAATTAGTGAATTTGTGGAAAATCCTTAGTGTGGATAGCTAAGGTAGTGGACGTAGACTTTGGTTGAGAAAGTCGAACCACTCTAAATCGCTGCGCAATTACTTTCAAATTTCTGCATAAGATTCAATCGGAATTTTTATTTGCCAATTCACCCCCCTCTTGGCCATATTCATCGATCGATTAACTCAACAATTGGTATCAGAGCCTCACTCATTTGAAGGTTTAATCACTTCTTGAGTCGATCCGGGAAGAGTTACATCGATATTCAAAGTCATCAATGGTCGGCACTTCAAACACCGACTCCGATCTTGATTCAATGCCCGTCAACAAGCCTCATTTCTTCAATGGGGCTAACTATGCCTATTGGAAGAATAGGATGATGTATTTCATTCAACCAAGTGACATGGGAGCATGGAATGTTGTAGAAGACGGATATATCAAGCCTCTCACTCATCCAAGATTGTGGAGCGAATGAGAGACAAAAATGTTCCAACTCAACTCCAAAGCCATCCATATCATATTTTGTGCTCTTGGACCAGATGAATATGGAAAAGTTTCATCTTGTACAACCACCAAAGAAATATGGGATAAACTACAAGTTACTCATAAAGGCACCGACGAGGTAAAAGAATCTAAAATAAGTCTTCTAACACATAGCTATGAAAATTTCAGGATGAAACCAAATGAAGATATCAAAGCTATGACGGATAGATTCTCAACGATTTTCAATGGTCTCAAATCATATGGAGAGATCATTCCACACGAGAAGCTTTTGAGTAAGTTAGTTTACTCACTTCCAAAATCATGGCGATCCAAGAAGACGGCAATCATCGAGGCTAAGAACCTAAAATCCTTAACTCTTGAAGAGCTAATCGGTTCCCTCCTCACTCATGAAATGATACTTGAAGATGAGGTGAACCTCGATAAGGTTGAAGAGACACCAAAGGAGAAGGAGAAGAAGAAAAACATTGGAGTTGCTCTCAAATCCACAAAAGATGAGAGTGATTCAGATGAAGATGACGATGACGAGGAGATGGCATTGTTTGCCAAACGGTTCAGAAAAATGATGAGACCTTACCGAGGAAGAAAATTCAAACGAAATGAAGGCCTAAAAAATGAACCAAAAGAGAAGGACCCGATAATTTGCTATGAATGCAAAAAGCCAGGGCATGTCAAATATGATTGCCCATAATTAAAGAGAAAGGGTCAATCAAAGAATAAGCACAAGGCTCATATGGCTACATGGAGTGATGAAGAAGGTTCCGATGAAGAGGAACAAGAAGTAGCAAACTTATGCTTGATGACATTCGGGGAAGATTCTAAGGTAACCTCTAACTCATCTGATTTTGATGATTTATCTTATGATGAGCTATTAGAGGAATATAATGGGTTGACTTCGAATTATGAGAAGTTGTTTTTAAAATATAAAAATGAAAAGAATCTCATATCCAAGACCAGCAATGATCTTGAAAGTAAAATCAAAGATTTGCAAATCAAATTAGAAGAGTTTGGAAAGAAAAATTCAGATTTGCAAAATTTACTTTCAAAGGTTAATGATGATCATTAAAAGGAAATTGATGATCTTAAAGTTTCTTTTGATAAAGTTGGAACAAAACGTTTTGAAAAAGGAGAAAATTCAAAAACCAACTTTGTTAGAATTTTTTTAAAAAACTACAATAATAGAGGTCTCCGGAGAACCTCTAATGGAAAAATCATTAGAAGTATGTGGGTTCCTAAAGAACTCATTACTACTAAAGATAAAGATATCCTACACAAATGGATACCTAAGGGGACTAGGATTTTGGAAACTAATGAATATGGACCCAAAGGAATTTGGGTACCAAAAATCAAAAATTAATCTATGTTTGTAGGAAAATGAGCATTGCTACAAGGCACGGGAAATAAATTCAAATTCATGGTACCTTGATAGTGGATGCTCAAGACACATGACCGGAGACAAAAGCCAGTTCATAGAGCTTAAAGCCAAAAATGGAGAAGAAGTGACTTTTGGTGATAATTCAAAAGGTCACATTGAAGGTATATGTACAATAGGTAATACCTCTTCCATACAAATTAAAAATGTGTTATATGTGAATGGATTAAAGCATAATCTCTTGAGTATTAGTCAATTATGTGATAAGAGATTCAATGTCATATTTGAAACTAATGGTTGTAAAGTCATTGACATTGCATCTAATCGGATTATGTTTGTTGGTCATAGAATAGGAAACATATACATGGTGCATTTAGACTCCATAGAAATGATTAATTTATGCCTAGTTGCTAAGGATGAGCATGATAGTTGGTTATGACATAGGAGACTAGGACATGCTAGTATGAGTGTTTTGCAACGGTTAGTTCAAGGAGAATTGGTTCGAGGGCTGCCTAAACTAAAATTTGATAATGATAAAATATGTGATGCTTGTGCTAAAGGAAAACAAAAGCGAGTTTCTTTTAAATCCATTAATGATGTGTCAACTAGTAGAGTATTACAATTGATCCACTTAGATCTTTTTGGGCCATCTAGAACTACTAGCTTGGGTGGAAAACAATATGCATTTGTCTTGGTAGATGACTATTCTATATATACTTGGGTTCTATTCTTAAGTACTAAAGATGGAGCATTAGAAAAATTCATCACGTTTTCGAAAGTAATCCAAAACGAAAAAAGTTATTCTATAACTAGTGTTAGGAGTTATCATGGAACTGAATTTGAAAATCTTGGATTTACTGATTTTTGTAATTCTAATGGTATTAGCCATAATTTTTCAGCACCTAGAACCCCTCAACAAAATGGAGTTGTTGAGAGAAAAAATCGAACTTTAGAAGAAATGGCTAGAACCATGCTTTGTGAAAACAATTTGCCAAAATATTTTTGGGCGGAAGCCACAAATACCGCTTGTTATATTATAAATCGAGTAATGATTAGGCCTATTTTAAAGAAAACTCCATATGAACTTTTCAAAAATAAAAAGCCTAACATTAGCTATTTTCATCTTTTTGGATGAAGTGTTTTGTTTTAAACAACAATAAAGACAATCTTGGCAAATTTGATGCTAAAAGTGATGAAGATATTTTTCTAGGTTATTCCTTAAATTCTAAAGCTTATCGAGTATTTAATAAAAGAACTTTGGTTGTAGAATAGTCTATACATGTTGTTTTCGATGATAATCTCCTTCCGATGAAGGATTCTTGTGTGAATGATGATGTAGGTGTTATAAATACAAATAACGTTAGACATGACGTTGGAAAACCATCATTAAAAGAACAAACAAAAAATGAGGAAACTCATGATCCTCTCGAGAATCCAACCTTGAAGAAAGGGAAGTCTCTTACCCAAGGTAATACAACTTTGTCAAGGATGGTGAGATTATAGGTGATCTATCCAAAGGGGTAACAACTCGATCCTCTCTTAGAAATATTTGTAATTATGTTGCATTTATCTCATGCATAGAGCCTAAGAATATTAAAGAACCATTAAAATATGAACATTGAATTATGGCTATGCAAGAAGAGTTAAATCAATTTGAGAGGAGTAAAGTATGGACATTAGTTGAAAGGCCTAGTGATAAATCTACTATAGGTACTAGATGGGTATTTAGGAATAAGCTTGATGAAAGTGGTAATATAGTGAGAAACAAGGATAGACTTGTTGCTCAAGGGTATACTCAAGAAGAGGGCATAGACTATGATGAAACATACGCTCTCGTAGCTAGGATGGAAGCAATTAGAATGTTATTAGCATTTACATGTTTTCATGAATTTAAATTATATCAAATGGATGTTAAAAGTTCATTTTTAAATGGTTTTATAAAGGAAGAAGTGTATGTGGAACAACCTCCAGGTTTTGAAGATTTAAAATTTCCAAATCATGTTCTTAAATTGACAAAAGCACTTTATGGTTTAAAACAAGCTCCTAGAGCTTGGTATGAAAGATTGTCAAACTTTTTAATTGAAAAAGGTTTTTCAAAAGGGAAGGTTGACACTACATTGTTTTTAAAGCATAAATGTAAAGATTTATTAGTAGTTCAAATTTATTTTAATGATATAATATTTGGTTCTACTAATGATGTTCTTTACCAAGAATTTTCTAAGCTAATGCAAAGTGAATTTGAGATGAGCATGATGGGGGAGTTCTCATTTTTCTTGGGACTCCAAATCAAGCAAAGAAAAGATGACATCTTCATCAATCAAGCTAAGTACGTTAAAGATATGCTCAAGAAGTTTGGACTGGAAAATGGGAAACCCTATGACACTCCAATGAGCTCATCAACAAAGCTTGACTTAGATGAAGGAGGTAAATGTGTGGATGTTAAATTATATAGGTCAATGATTGGATCTTTACTTTATCTAACTGCAAGTAGACCGAACATTATATTTAGTTTTTGTTTATATGCTAGATTTCAATCATGCCTTAAGGAGTCACATTTACTAGCTGTTAAGAGAATCTTTAGATACCTTAAGGACACTCCTAGTTTAGGACTTTGGTATCCTAGAGACTCTAGCTTTAGCTTGCATTCCTTTTCTGATGCGGATTATGGAGGATGCAAATTAGATAGGAAAAGCACCTCCGGTATTTGCCAATTCCTTGGAAATATACTGATTTCTTGGTTTTCAAAGAAACAAAATTGTGTTGCATTATCTACCACTGAAGCCGAATACATTTCAGCTGGTAGTTATTGTGCACAGGTTTTATGGATGAAACAATAACTTTTTGATTATGGAATTGAAGTAGGTACCATTCCTATCAAGTGTGACAATACTAGTGCTATTTGTCTCACTAAAAAACCCATCCAACACTCTAGAACTAAGCACATTGAAATAAGACATCACTTTATTAGAGACCATATCACTAAGGAAGATGTAGTTCTAGAATTTTTTGATACTTTGCATCAATTAGCGAATATCTTTACAAAGCCCTTAGACAACGAAATATTTTGGACACTTAGGAGAGAATTAGGTTTAACTGACCTATCTTCACTTAGTGTTTAAAATAATTTTAGCTCTTTTAAGAATAAATGAAAAATGCATATAATAGTAATTTTTGATTGCATTCATTGCTTTTAGTTAGGGAGAGTTTATGGTTCTTTGTGAAAATTAACTTTATGTTCAAGTAATTTTTAATGATAAATTTGTTTGTTTGAACATGATTAATTTTCAATATATGAGTTGCCAATACCACTAGAGAAAATTAATTTAGCATTTTGAGTGTTTAAAATCAGATTTTATCAGTTTTGGTGCAGAGGGAATCGATACCCCCCTTGAAGGGGAACCGATTCTCCCTTTGAAGGGGAACTGATTCCCCCTGTAGGGGAATCGATACCCCTTGGGGGTTCTGTTTTTAACACGGGCATAACCCATTAAACTCAAAACCCTCTCTTCTTCTCTCTTCACGCCATTTTCCTCTATACTCTCTCCCTATCTCCATATTTCATCAAAACAACGTTTTTAATCGGAATTCTCTTCAAATATCATCTCCTAAACCTGTTGGAATCATCAAAATTGTGCAAACTTCATCTAATCTCACTCAAATCCGAAAATCTTCAAGGTATTTTTCTAAAACTTCTTTTTCATCAATTTTTGATTTTAGAACTAGTTTTAATTAGTTCTAGGTTGAACTTTAGATCAGGCATTGATTGTTTAGTGATTAGAAACTAGATTTTACAACTAATTTCATAAAAAACACAAGAATTTTCCAAAGTTCTTTGAAATTTTTGAAATAAAAAAAATTGTTTTTCAAATTATTGTGTTTTAATTGAATTATGTCGTTGTTATGAAAACTATACATATATTGACTCTCAAAACATTATTTTTCAATAGTTTTCAAAAACTTTGCCCATTAGGATTGTTATAAATAAATATTGAGGACTCAATTGAGTTTTGGGATTGATTATTTTGCATACATATGTTTTTAAAATTGCAGGTTATCTTTTCATTCCGATTATCTTAAATCATGTCTCATAAATGTTCTAGGGCCTCCTCTAGTCATTCTAGCCAACCTCCAAACTCACCTCCAAATCCTCCACCTATCCCACAAATTCCTATTCCTAATCCCGATGATCCAAACATGACCATTCGCAATTCTTGTTTCAATAAACCTGTTCATAAATAAAATCTCTACTTTAGGTTTTGTCAATACTTTGAGTCCTACAAAATCCGGGAAGAACGTATCCCATCTCTTCAAGCCATGTTAGACATCAATTTCCGTCATCTTCCTACTCTTCATGAGTGGAAATTTGACAAACTCTTCGAGCTTGAACCAATTGTCTATCATCAACTTGTTCGTATCTTCTACTCTAATGCCGTTTGCAATAAAAACCGAGAGAAAACCTTAACCATAGGAATTCGATCCTATCTTCTAGGACGATTCTTTTATCTTGACTTGAAATCCAATGCCAAAGCATTAGGATTAGATAATGAAAGGTTAGACAATGAAAAACTTACGGTAGGATCTCAGTATAAGCGAAAGGATAGTGCAAGTGTTCTAGACCTTCATGACCGTTTTCTTCACCTCATGATCTCTTGGTGGTTTTGACCATCCGGAGGTCGTTACTCTACTCTTCGAGCCTTAGATCCATTTTGACTTCATTGTGTCCAAAATAATCTCAAAATCAACCTTCCACAGATTATCTTTTCTGAACTTGTCGAAACCGTAAATCTTGTTCCCAATAAAAATTTATGTTCTTCTCTAGTTTACGGTTGTATTCTTAGTAATCTGTTTAAGAAAGCTGGGCTTAGAGTTGGTCTTGATGCTTCCTTTCCCCTCAACAACCAAATCAATATTTTCTCTTTAACTAAATCGGGATGGAAGATCAATGAAGAAGCTGGTCTTTGGGTTCGTACTGGTGAGCAACCTCCGGAAGAATATGACTCTGATAATGAGCCAGAGCAGCACGAGGAACAAGCACCTCCAGAGGAACAACCTCGTCCAGAGTATCAAATTCCTCCATACTTTCGATCTTTTATGGAGAACATTGATTTGAGGCTTGCATCTATCGATTCCAATCTGGCTGCTACCACCGAAACGATAAAATCGTTGTTTTGATTCGTTAGACGAAAGGGTCGATGCACTTTCACGTTATGTGACAAATATTTGGTCACATTTATCTCCTCCTGATGCACCGATGGACGATTAGGCCCTGTTCTTTCTTAGCTTTATTGGATCAAAACTTTAAACTTATTGTTTTAACATTTTGGATATTTTGGAATGTTTGAATTTATGGATTGGTTGACTTTGAATTTGTTTGGATTTATGGATGGTTTGAACATATATTTCTGGTGTGGTTACATTTATTCATTATTGCATCATTTACATCATGTTAGATATATGACCAATTTTGCCATGTCACATTGTTTATGAATATTGATTATGAAACTAATGGCTAACGTTTCTCTTGATTGTGATCTTAGCGGCTTAAGCTATATATATATATATAATCAATTGGCTAAATGATTTCAAAACCTTGTTTAAAATCTTTTACGAGTCTTTTTATTTTAACAAAAAGGGGGAGAAATGTTAAAAGCATTTTAAAGAGGAGTAGTGTTAGAGTAAGGGGGAGTAAATGTTAAAAGCGTTTTAAAGAGGAGTAGTGTTAGAGTAAGGGGAGTAATTTCAAAACTTGATTTCAAAATCTTAAAATTACCTAAATGTTTTGTTATATCAAAAAGGGGGAGATTGTTGAAAACATTTTGATATTTCAATATAACAAATTAAGATAAATAAATTTTAAGTTTTTTCAAAAGATTTTCTAAGTATATTTGATATAATTATTCAAATATCAAAATATTACTCCAAATCTTTCAAATGTCAATTTTAATCCTCACTCAAGTGTAAAATTAAGTTTTAATCTTAAAAATTATTTCAAAATAATTTTACAAAGTATTTCGAACTGTTTCAAAGCCAAAAATTTCAGAATGTCCAGAGGGAACCGATTCCCCCTGAATGGTTTGGCTCTGAGAAAAACATAATGCTTGGAGGGAACCGATTCTCCCCCAAGGGGGTACCGATTCCCCCCTGAATGGTTTGGCTCGGAGAAAAATAGAATGCTCAAAGGGTATTGATTCCCTCCCAAGGGGGTACCGATTCCCCCTGATCAACTGTCGAAATATTTTAATTTTACACTTAGGGAACCGATTCCCCATGAAGGGTACCGATTCCCCCCACGCTCCAAGCTATTTTATTAATTGATTTCACACTAAAACGACTCTATTGACTCCACTAATCATCCCCAACGTTCAGAATCATTTGAAGGGGTATTTAAACAAGCTTAGAAGCCATTGATCAACAACAAGAAACAAGTATCAACAAGAATCAAAAGAGAATCAAAGAGAAAGCATCAAACCTCAAGTTTGAGCATTTTCAAGCTTATTTCATTCAATATACATTTTTGCTTTCAAGAACACTTATTGTGCTCAATTGTATTATTCTTGAGTGTTCTTTCTTTGTTCTAGAATTGTACAAACATCTTGCCTTGTGAGGATTTTCTTGTAAGTTTGCAAAATTTGTATCTTTCTTTTTGGGAGAGATGTTCTCAAGAATTTGGGGTATAATCCTTGAGGGATTTGTAAGGTTACTCTTTGTCCTCAAAAGAAAGACAAATTAGTGAATTTGTGGAAAATCCTTAGTGTATATAGCTAAGGTAGTGGACGTAGACTTTGGTTGAGAAAGTCGAACCACTCTAAATCGCTGCACAATTACTTTCAAATTTATGCATAAGCTTCCACCGGAATTTTTATTTTCCAATTCACCCCCCTCTTGGCCATATTCATCGATCAATTAACTCAACAGTAATAAATATAAGATAAAAATTATATTATAGATAATATGTATATGTATGTGTCTATATAAAAAAACCATAAAAAAACAAACACACATGTATATAACAAAGGATGAAAAAGAAAGTGACTATAATGATATAAAAGAAACATTTTAATCATATATGAAAATATACAAGAATCCATGAAGGCCTTTATCGAAAGAGAATCAGATCTACAAACACATTTAAAAAAATAGAAACAAACACATAAAACTACTAAGCATGATTGAAATTAACAATATTTAAAATTACCAACCAAATATGCGATAAATGAAAATAAAAGCAAACAAATACCAGAGACCAAGATACAACACGCGTAAAATAAGGAGGAAAACTCAGAAGTTCATTAATAATAGGTGACCACAACATGAGACAACAAGACCTCAAGCCCTTAAGAGTTAATTAACCCATTTTAATATTAACTTAACCCCTTTTGATTTTAAAAATATTAAATTAGGTTTGAATGATTAACTCCTGTACACGATAAATGTTGATCATCAATTTACTTTTAACTTAAAAGTGGAGACCTCAGTCTTCCTCTACTTGATTACTCTTGACAAATGCAAGAAATTCAGGTCAATCTTAATATGATTGACTTTTATGCAGGTTAATTCATTATTTTCTTATTATTATTCTCTTTATTTTTTAAAAAAAATATTAAATTAGGTTTTAATGATTGACTCATCTACACGAGAAATTCAGGCTGAAGACAACAATACTGAAGGATTGACTCCTCTACACGAGAAAGTCAGGTTGAGGATGACATTACTAAATGATTGGCTCCTCTATACGAGAAAGTCAGTTTGAAGATAACACTACTAAATGATTAACTCCTCTACATGATAAAGTCATTTTAAGGATAACATTACTAAAAGATTAGCTCCTCTACATGAGAAAGTCATGTTTAAGATAACATTACTGAAAGTTTGACTCATCTACATCAAAAAGTCAGTTTGAGATAACATTACTAAAAGATTGACTCCTCTACATGAGAAAGTCGGGTTGAGGATGAAATTACTCATTCTCTTAAGGATATCAAGTCAAATTTCCTCCTTAAAATGTCATGCTCGAAAGACTTATATATGGCCCGGAGGACTCATCATCTTGCTTGGAAGATACAGATGACCTGGAGGCTTTAATCATCATGCTCAGAAGACTTACTAATGCCCCAGAGGATTTACTATTTTGGAAAAGGTTTACTATGTAAGAAACTTTAGAAACCACCTTCTTACTTTTTAAAATAATTTATTTTCTAAAAAATCAAATAAGAAACCTTGAAAAGAACTTTCTTATTATTTTTCTCAAATATCATATAAAACATATTAATGATCGGATATTCTGCCCCACTTCAAATTTGAATCTTCTGTAAATTAGACTAATCTATTCTTCATGTTCTACCACTCTGAAAATGACTTCCTTCATTTGAGGTTCGAATTCTATTTTCCTCTTTTTGAAATATTGATATATAAATCTTCTTATTTCCTTAGAAGAACTATAAGAATTATGCATCTATATTTAAAAAAACGAATGCAATTAGATGCCTCTAAATGTAATGCATGACGTTCTTGATGTAAGCAGAAATGTTGATAATCAATTTACTTCTAACTTCAAAGTGGAGACCTCAGTCTTCCTCTACTTGATTACTCTTGACCAAAGCCTATCCTGATGTCAGGGTGACAACTTTTCAATTTGGTCAAGCATCTTCCAGAGAATAAAATGAACACCTTGTGTAATCATGTCCTTTTTATCTTCTGTCTTGCTTTTTTATTAAAATCTCAGAGGAAATATTTTCTTCTCTTGAATTCTATTGTGGTCATGCCTACAGTCTGCATTTTCCTTTCTGCCCTAACAGTGTTGTTTCTTAGGATACTTCTACCAACTGAAGCATGAATGATTTGTTTCTCAAGGTAAGCTCTTCCTATCTTCACATTTTTCCCCTGACACTACAAGTGGTGAGGTTCACTCTCAATGTCTTCTTGATCTGAATCTTGTTATCTCAACATGATCTGGGTTTTTAGTAATGCCCTAATGTGAGTATTTTCCATGGTTTCCCTTTATTTGAATGCCAAAATTTCAACCTTTAATGGTCTCATTCTTGTACCATTTATCACGAATCACATTCTATCAACTTGAAAAAAATATAAGTGTCATCAAATGTCTTCATTTCTTCTTATTCTAATCTATTAGTTTAAGGGTTTCTCTTTATGAGGTCTCATAACTAGGCAAACACTTAAAAAATGATCAATACTTGTAATAGAAATGCCTTGAATCTTTTCTATGACTTAGATACCAAAAAAATCTCAAAATAAATTATTCCCCATTTCTTATTAAGGCGATCGTCTGCTTCCTGATTGATTATTAATGTTAACAATATCACAAAGAAAAGTGAGAAATCTATTCTTAAGTCTTCTGATCTTTCACGCTTTATCGTTTGAAGATCAGAGCATCCCTTCATTTCTTTTGTATAGCTTATTTTTCTTGCTTTGACTTTTATTTGTTATCTCACTTCTTCACTTGAGGCATAATAAGCCTCATTAGCTTCAAGGACCTCATTTATTCTCTACATATTATCCTATTTTTTTCTTCTTTCTACTATTTTCTTAGAATTCAAAAGAATGAAATAATTTTTATAAAACAAAATGGTGCCCCTTCTTTAGGCTTATAATTGAAACAAATTATTAGTTCAACGAATATCAGGTAAATAAAGAAGTTATTTTATTATTTTTCAAAAATTTATATCCCTTTTACAAGTGTTGAGACCAATAGGTTGGTTTTTTTGGTTAGCTTCTTATTCGTTAAAGGTTTCAATAATCGATATGTCATTCCTTTCTCAGTTCTTTCAAACATTGTGACATGCCCCTCTATCCCATCTTACCATTTCAATCAGATTTGGACAAAAATGAAACAACTGGTGTAATCAATTGCTAGGCCTTTTAAAACACTTCTATTTCAGTTCTCTAAAATCTTTCATTTGTTCAAGCTTCATAGAATCCTCCAGCAGAGGTTGTGCAGAAATATTAGTCTAAAAACAAAATTCTTGAGTTTTTTGTGTGAAGCTGACTATAACATGTGTTTTTCAACTCCCTTATTCCATCTTTCATCTAAACTCATCATAAACCTTTAGGCATAACCACCTTTATTGGACTACATAAACTTATTTTATCTCAACATTAGATATTATCGTCTTTATTGAACTCATTATCATCATTTTTACCTTAACCTTAGGCATTAATGCCTTTATTGAGCTTATCATCATAATTCATCATTTTTTCTCTCGTACATTTCCCTCCCCTCAGGAAATTCATCACGTCACAATTAATGTCACATTTTGAATATAAACACTTCTTGAAGCTTAGACTTACTCCAATAGTTATTTGGAATTATCTCCAATTTTTTAGCTTATTGATTTACTTTCAACAGAGTGGTCTATTTTATTACACTCACCTATTAACGTTTCGTTGGTTTTCTAGGTACTCAGCTTGAAGATTTCTTAAGATCATCAAGAGAACATGTTATAGTTTGGGTTTCGTTCAAAGTCATAAAATTTCATTTTTAGATTTCAATCCCCGGAAACTAACTTAAACTAAATTCATCTACTCCACCATTCCATTTGTGAAGATATTGATCATCACTCAACGTCCAGAACGGAAGTGTGATCTAATAAATTTTTCAATTTCATACACAAAAGATGTCTCATTTTACCTACTCCTACATATACACAATGTCAAGCCTTTTGATCGCCTTGTCGTATGAGGAGGAGGTTTGTCTTCAAACCTATAGAAGAATGGTATGATACTCTTGTGTAACTTCTGAAGCATGATCAAGGATATTGTTTTACAAGAGTTCAATATTGTCACTTGTCAAAACCTATAAAAGTATTATATTCATTGAACTTCAAAAGAAATTTGTTTCATTGCTCATAATGTGAAGAGTAACATATATTCGTTTAAAAAACTTAAACAAGAATATTGAGAAAGGATAAAAACAAATTCAAACAAAAGTAAAATGCTTAAAGTGCAACTATGTTTGATGGTGGACATAATGATTTCTTTTTTATTCACTTCAGGATACCCGACCTTACCCTTTAGTGCTTCATTTTCTCTCTATTCTTCAATCAGCTCTCGTGTTAGAACTCCACTGTCGATAAGCTATTCTATTTCTTCTATCAGTAGTATGCATTTATCACTGGGATGTCCCATTGCCCCCATATTAAAATCATAAGCACTATTTGGGTCATAGATATAAGTAGATGGGCTAGTACTCATTCTAAAATGCCTTGGGGTGAGGTATTGACTCTTAATTAAATGGCGTAACAGGTTTGAAATGGGCATTTGGGAAATATTGAGGGTCATATTTTTCAAAACATCTGTAGCAGTCAGTCTCAGATTACCTCTAATTTCTCTCATTTTCTTCTTCTTCTTCTCTTGTACCACTATTAGAGATACTTTGAAAGTCAAAATCTATTAACTCATATTCACATTCCTTATTTTCTTCATCCTTCATTCTTTTCCTTTTCCATGCCCTTTTTTGTCTACTCCTCATTCGAATTAACTATGTCAGCTTCATCCTGGTGACTAATTTCCAACTGTTTGACTAAAACAAATTGATTCCTTGCATCCAATTCTATAAATCCACGAGCTATAAGGTCTTGAACTTGTCGTTTGAAGTTACCACATCTTTTGATAGAGTTTCATTGGCTTCCAATGTGATATTCACAAGAAACTTTCTCATTATACCAACTTTTATAAGGGAACAATAAATGTTTAACAAGATGTGGATTAATCAATCGAGCTTCAAGCAACTTGGGATATAACTTACTGCATAGAAATGAAAAAAAAATTAAATAAAGGCTCTTTGGATTTTATTTTCTCCTAATTATCATGACCTACTAAAGAACTTAGTGAAGGGATCGTGTGAGAAAAAGGAGATTTTAGAGATTGATCTCGAATCTTCAGTTCTTGAATCGTATTTTGTGGTATACGAAAGTATTAGCTTGTAGTTGTTTGACCTTGATATGTTGTCTCCTTAGGTTCATCAGTAAATTTTAAACTTCGAGGGAATTTAGGCTTTCCATCTTCAAAGTAGAATAACCCATATGTGATGAGGCTTTCCAACTTCTAGTCTTAAGATCCAACAATTATCTATGGAGTAGTTGACATCACCATAATCAAATTCACATGAATTTATAACACTCTGCCGATTTAACTGCACACAATCATTTGGTCTTGGCGGAATTGGTGCTAGAAGCTGAGTCCTGAAGAGAAAAGATAGAAAAACTGAGTATGACCCGAGGATTGGGAAAAATGGTGCATTTTTCTTTTTCTTTCTAACTTTTTTATTAGTATTTAAACTTTATCTATGCCCATTTTCTTCGAGTGAAGCTTATCCCCTACAAGAAGACCTTCATATTTCGATGTTTCCTCACTTATTATTGTTTTACCAACATATTTTAGGAACAAATTGGGCTTAAAAGTCTCTTGATCATCTGTTGATGTCACCTTGGGTTCACAACCAACATTCATATCCTCACACAAAGCTCTTGCATTTCCTTGCAAAATGGTATCCTCTGATGGCTTCTCTTCACAACATTTATCATCTTCGTTAATTTGGACATCTTCTCTCTAGATTCATCTTGGAACTACTATGCTTCGGTAATCATTTCTTTTTGAATCCTTATAAGTTACACCTAGAGTCTCTCAGTCCTACTAACATGTGTTAATATCTCATTCATGGCTCTTGATTTTCCTCTAGGCACGACCATGGTGGCTTCAATTTGCTTTTAAAATTTCTAACACATAATTCTCAACGAGTTACTCTCATGTCTTCATGGTTGAATGTATGTAAAAGTGCTTAAATAAACACAATACAAATGTGAAAAACAAAGATACAAGTGCGAAATACAAGGATGCAGATGTAAATGCATGTATGCAAAACAAAGGTGTCATTCCAAAGTGAAATCTATTGCAGAGAACCAATTTTCTCACGAAGGCAAAGCTTTCATCCCTACTTAACGGGACATAGCACAACAAGAAGACTCTAAATATTCAAGATGGTTAAAACATGTGTGAGGGGACACTCACAATCCTTTGCTTCGATTAAAAAACAAACAAAATAAAAAAGGTTAAAAATCTGAAACAAATTCAAATCACACATTAGTACAACTATTTAGTATGAGCAAATAAAAATGGCATGATGAAATACAAAGAAAAATAAAATGAAAGGATGGAAATCTAAATACCATTCAAATTTATAATTTTCAAATATAAATATGATATATAATTGAATTCGGTCTGACTGTCTAACCAGTCCCCAGCGGAGTCACCAAGTTATCAGAACGATCCTTAAACTTTTTAAGTGCTAGGCTATAAATGGGGATCGATCCCTTTTTACGAAGGATCGATCTTTTAGGCCAAATAAGCGGGGAAAGGCTGTTTAATTCTAGTTGCGTGTATTTCCTCATTTTCACCTTATAATTCGAAGCAAAAGCACCCAAAACCCCCAAACTCCAAATTTCACCAAAAATCCTTAATTCGAATCATTTTTAAGTGATTTTGTGCGAACATCCACCCCATTTCATCATTTTAATGAATCATTCTTCAATTTTTGAAGAATCATCACATTTTGGTAAGCTTTTTAAAAAATCCTAACTTTTCAATGTTTTAAATTCGGATTAATTGGGTTGAATTAGGTAGTTAGAGAATATTTATTTATTGTAAAAACTATTGTTTTGTTGCAGGGATCATTACCCATTGATAATTTTTTTAAAAATTCCTAAATTTTTATCTAGCACTCACAATGTGTTCGATAAAAGTCTCCAACCAAAACTACCTTCGAATATCATTCGGCCATAAACCATTTTCTAGCCTAAATTTCAGTTTTTAATTCTTTCTAAATCATTTTGGAGCATCCTTAAACATTGTTTTGGTTCAAAAACATATTTTTTTCAAAATGCCAAAAAGAAAAACCATGACATCAAAGGGACAATCCACAAGCAACACTCAAATTGATTCTTGAATTGACCAATGTTTTCGAAACTCCTAAGATCATGAGTGTTTTGAATAATTCTTCGCATATCGATCGATTAAAGAAACCCAAAAAATTGATTTTGAATTTTTAAACAATTTAGGTTTCCCTTGCGAGCAAAACTTGAAAGATATGAAACTTTTCACCATTCTTAACTTTCATGGACCTACTTATCATTCTTTGGTTCAAGCTTTTTACTTGAATGCTCGTGTGTTATCCGCTTCTTGTGATGGCATCATCTATTGAACCATTGTCCCGTATCTTATGGGTCATACTGCCACAATTATCGTCGACTTCATCACCTAATCTTTTTACCTTCCTTTACCTACGATGAAAATGAAAAAGGCTATTTTCCTCCCGAGATGCACCTTCTAAAAAATAGAGCCACCTTTTTATCCCTTAATGATTGTTTGCTCCATCTCATTATCTCTCATTGTATCCATGCTCGTGGCACAAAAATATTTACCGTAAGCAAGAGCGACTATTGGTGGATGTTTTGCATTCAACATAGTCACAAGCTTCACCTTGCTAGTATGATCTTCAATGATATCATGAGTGTTATCAAATCGAAGGCTCAACCAAACCTTGTCTATGGGATGAACTCAGTAATTTGTTTAAGCTTATCGACGTCGACACTTCACACAAGCCCTGCACATTCCCTTTTGATGAGAGGACCATTGGTCATGGCACTATGGTGAAGGTCAACTATATGGAAGAGCTCGAGTGATCCCTGTATTGGTTCTATAGTATCCATGGATAGCATATGGATGATGACCACGATGGAAATGAGCACATATATGTAGCTCATTATGATGATGTTGTCGAGGATGTCGAGAGAGCAGTTCATGTAGACCTGATATCTCCCGCAAATTTATTCTAAGGCTTTGAGAAGAAGATGCTTCAGTCTATCAGTTCTCTCTGAGCCTATGTTGACTCCCGCTTTGATGCGATCGAGCATCGTCAAATACTATTGAGGTTCATATGATCGAGGAGGTTTGAGTGATCCATCATTAGCTTGATGGATTTTTATTCCCTTATTCATCACCATTTTATTTCACGCATACATATCATATCATTTTTAGTATTAGATTTTTAGACTTTGTTATATTTAGGTATTTGACTTTGGATATTTGGTATTATAAACCTATGTTGATTTGATATTTGGTTGATTTTCATATTGGATATTTGAATTATATGCATTTGATATTTTGGGATATTCTTGTTTTTGGTACCTTAATATGTTTATTCTTGATTATATCTTGTTTTAATTACTTTATCTCTTTCTTACATAGTACAAACATTGTGAATTATTATTTATATAGCAAAAAGGGAAGAAGTAAGTGTAAAATGAAAACTAATTTTTCAAATTAAAATTGAAGCTTAATTTTTTTAATTCATAAATACTTTTATTATTTTTTAAAAATAATTTTTCAAAGAGTGTTGTTATATCAAAAATAGGGAGATTGTTAAATTAATATTTTTATATAACAATAAATTGCAAAATTGATTTTAGACTTAATCAAATTTATCAAAAGTAGTTCAAAGTCCAAATTAACTTGCAAAATAGGTTTCAATTGTTTTTCAACTTAGTCGAACCTTTTCAAAAACATACTCGATCGTTTTCACGCTTTAAAGTTGAGTTTCAAGCATTTTTGGCTCAAAGGATCGATCCCTTACCGAAAGGATCAATCCCTTTGACCAAAGAATCGAGGAATCCTTTTAGTGAAGGGATCAATAAGGATCGATTCCTTTCTTGTAACTGTCGAATTATTTGAAAAATGATCGATCCCTTTCACCAATTGATCGGTCCCTTGGGCATTAAATGTTGTTTTGGTTTATAGTTAACGACTATAATAATCCACAATGTCTCCAAATGGATAGAATTAATGAAGAAGGTATAAATTGAAAGTCAAACCTTCCTAAGGTCAACAAGAATCATATTGAACCAACCTACCAACATCAAAGTTTTGTTTTGTGATTAATTTGTCAAATTATTTATTGAAAACACACTTGTGAGCTACATTGTTTATTTTGCTCAAGTGTGTATTGGGTGAGTGCTTAAATTGTGCAAACATATTTTCCTTGTGAAGTTTTCTCATTTGTTTGCTTTATTTGTATTTACTTTTTGGAAGATTGTGTATTCAAGGTTTTGTGGTATAAACCTTGAAGTGTTTGTAAGGTTACTCATTGTCCTTAAAGGTAAGCAAATCTAGTGGATTTGAGAAATCCTTAGTGTGGATGTTAAGGTAGAGGATGTAAACTTTGGTTTAGAAAGTTGAACCGCTATAAATCATTGTGCAAAAAGTTTTATTTTCCGGTTACTTCTACAAAAAATTTCAAAAGGCCGATTATCCCCTCATTGCATATTTTAGTTGCTTGTAAGAGCTAACAAATATAACATTTTTATCACTCTAATATAGACTATCTCGAGGGGAAATAGTCAATTTTGAGTATTATTCTATAAATCGTACATGTTTTAGAGTAAGGGTGGAAGTGAGTAACTATAGATTGTTTTAGTGGATTACCTTTGAATAAGTTAAGTAAGATTCATTTTGGTTCGAACTAATTATATTCCTGATAACTAACTTAATTGTTTGCTTCTAAGATTGATTTTCTTTGTAAGGTCCCCTTATCCATAAATTCTAACCGAGATCTGATATTTATGTCAAGATTTATAAAGGTATCTTTTTTAGGCTCTATATGTGCGATTAAAACTTTAGTACAACTTATTATTCGCAGTTTGATTGTCTGTTGGAGCATGTTACTCAGATTCTGAAAGATAAATAGAAAGGTTGCATTATAGGGTTCCAAGATAGTTGGGTGGTTAGTTTACTGTTGGTTGAGTATGCCTATAATAATAATTACTATACCAATATCTATATGACACTGTATAAGGCCTCATATGGTCGTAGATGATGTAACATACTCTCTTAACTGAGTTATCTGAGATTAGGATTGCGGGATCCGACCTTGCAAAGATTTGTTTGACAAAGATCTTTTATGATCGAAAAAAAGTAATACTAAGTTCTGTATGAGTGACTGATTCTTTCAAACGATAACTCATTGGAAGAGTGTACTCAGATTTGGCTATAAAGGATGATTGAGCTGAGGTTTATTAAACCTTAAAAGATTCTACATTCAATAAGACCATTTTTGTATTCACTTGAGTTACCTCCCGAGCTTAAGCGCATTTGCAATGTCTTTCACGTTTCAATGCTAAGGCATTACCAATCTAATATATCTAATATTATTTTTTTAATGAGAGTAATGAGTTGAGACCTGATCTGAGTTATGAGGAGTAGCCTATTCAGATTCTTTCTTGTAAGGATCGAGTTCTGAGAAGCCAACATATTCTGATAGTTAAGGTTATATGGAGTAACCGTAGCCTTACGAAGGCCTTGAAAGATTCAACAGTCTATGAAAGAGCAGTTCCCTCATATGTTTCTGTCAAGTGAAATTTTGAGGTCAAAATTTTCTTAAGGGGGAGTTGTCACACCCCAAAATTTTGGGGCTCAACTGAATTGTTTGTGAATTCTAGGTACTTTCTGCAAACTATAAAAAAAATGAGGATCGGTTGCATGATTAACTCAAAAGTTTGAGAATTTAAAATACTCACTTTCTTTATTTCCTTATTTTCTCCCTCTAATTCAAAATTGCGTGACTTTCATTTCCCTCTCCATTATTGTTCCTTTTGGCTTTCATTTTGTGGCCATTTGGGTCGTCGTGGTTAACACCACTAGCGTCGCTCGTTTTACTTTTATGTTCCATCACTGTTTGTAAAAAGGAAAAGAGAAAACGTTTGGGTTTTGTAGAAAATAATATTTTTTGCCTTGCTTCACCGTGAATCAACCTCGATATTTAGTTCCCCATTCATTAAAATATAGTTCTGGATATTTTTGATGAAATCTGACCACCAGAGGACCCTCCACGTGGCCCCACACACTTCCTAATCAAACTAACCCTAAAACTATTAACTTTGACCGACATTATCTATTAACTTTGACTGACCTAAACCATTGTCCCGACCCGTTAACCGTTAACTTTTTTTTTTGTTGACCATTGACCATTAACCGATGAATTTTTCGTTGACCATTGACTTTGAATTTTAACAGTCTACTTTGACTTTAACCCGTTGACTTTTTTCGAAGACCTCAATCTTGATGTTTTCGACGTCATGAGTACATTTCCATAGTGTATTTTACCAAATTTTGACCCGAAAGCCTTGTTTTATTTTCGACGAAATCTGACCACCAGAAGACCCTCCACGCGCCCCCATGCACCGCTGTGTGTGTGGGAGTAATTTTATTGGTTCAAGCATGAACCAACTTGGTTGAATTAGTTTGGAATAGCCTAATCGAACCAACCCTAAACTTGTTAACTTTGAACGACCCGATTCCTTGACTTTGACTGACCCAACCCATTGACTCGACCTGTTAATCGTTACCTTTTATATTTTCTGTTGACCATTAACCAATGACTTTTTCATTGACCGTTAACCATTAACATTGAATTTTAACAGTCGACTTTGACTTTGACCCGTTGACTTTTTTCGAAGACCTAAATCTTGTTGTTTTCGACATTCTGAGTATGTTTTACCAAATTCTGACTCGAAAGCCTTGTTTTTTTTTATACATATTTTAGTACTTTACAATATAGTTAAGTAAATTTTCAAATTTATGGACTTATTCTCTGATATTATATTTTGAAGGAGTTCACATGTCTCTGTTCATTCCCTAGTAAGTTTGAAGTGCCTCTATTCAGCTCAGTTTGACTCTATACGTTCGATTCAAAATACACATTTCTGTTCCACAGGACCTACTACTATTGTTCATGGAAAATATAAAGCTTAGTTGGTATAGGTGTGTTCCCTTGACCCGTATAATTTATTTAAAAATTGTATACTTTTATATGTGTGATATTATCTTTACACATATTTATATTCTACATATATTGGCTTGATATATATTTTATTTTTTATTGGTAATGTATCACTTTCTTTCTACATATTGACATATTCAAGATTCTGCATTGGTTTATTTCCTCGTCCTGATTCTACATGAGATTATATCCCCTGCATGGGATTATATGTCATGCATGGGATTATATCCCCATCTTGATTCTGCATGGGATTTGATCTCTATACTGATTCTGCATGGGATTATATCTCCTTCATGATTCTGTATGTGATCCTCTACAGAGGGCATCATCCTAGTTCTGTTTCTGATTTATGATGAGTTCCTCCTTGAGGTTAACTTGGGATCCTCTTTGGAGGGTAGCGTCCTCATCTTAATTGTTGTTTTTTTCTCTATATTCCATTTTGTTGGTCTTAGGTTGCTTTCACCAGCTAGTGTTTTCCATTTTGTTTATCTATGATGAGAAGTAAGGTTGTGAGAAATTTCGTATAATTTTCTGGTAATAAATGTATGGTTATATTGTTATTTGATTATTTTATTGCTTTTATATCATGCCTGGATTATTTGAATTATTATTCGTATTTATAGGGCACATTGAGCTTTGTAGCTCACTCTGTTTCTATTTCTATTTTCAGATTATCCAAATGCATAACCGATTTGGCTATCGGATGAGTAGTCTCGATTTCATACTGTGTGAGGTTAATTTTTTTTCTTTCAACCTCTTTAAATTGTGACATGAGTTTATTCTGATCTTGTATTTGGTAAATGTTTTTAAAATGGTTTATAGAACAATTTTTCATCTGTAAACTATTTCTAGGGTCAGCGTGATTACTCTAATTCAATTGTAATTCCTAGGTCGGGTTTAGGGGATTGCGCACCCATTACAAGTTTATAGATCAAGTTCAATTTCAAGGGCATACATTTCCTTATGTCTGACATAGGGAATAAATTCCCAAGAAAACATAGATACTTTGGATCTTCAAGGTTATACTCACTAGGTCTGATGCGGAGAATAAACTCTCACGAAGTCATCGCTTTCATCCTCATTTAATAAAGGATAACTCGAGTATAGAGCTCATGTTATGAATATGTACGTGTAGTGTGTGAAGAGAAATTCTTAAACCTTTTTAATAATAGACCATGGAAGAGAACCATATAATCACAAAACCTTAGGCAAAATCTAGTATTTGAAAAATCATTAGGTCAAACATTAGTACAACTATTTATAAGGAAATAAATATTAATAGCAAATTAAAAGAATAAAAAATAAAAAAATTAATTCCTAATTTTCTAATATAAGGAAAAAGTATAATTAGTTTTACGGCCTGACTCTCTAAGAAACTAGCGATTCTAGATTTGTTCCCTAGTGGAATCACCAAGTTGTCATGACGATATATTTTTTAAATTGAGTGATTTTTAAAGTTGAAAATAAGAAAATATTTAGAAATATTCAGAAAAGTTCGGAGTCACTATCGACATTTAGAGTTAGATAGGTCGAAAACCTGAAAATATGCCTTTTAAAGTATTTTAATAAAAAAAAACTTTTGAAAGACATGTTTGATCTGTATTTTTAGAAATTCTGGATCTCAGAGTCAACAAGTGCTCAACCACCCCTAACACATTTATTTATTTTGGCCATTCTTAGTGCCCTTGAAACCCTCTTTGGTTGAGTTATTTAATAACAACGTCTATTTTCTTGTGGGAATGTTTTGAGCTTACCCTATGAACACCACCAAATCCACCTTCACCAATCATTAGATATCAACAAAATTTCTTTTTTGCAGTCTTTAAATCTGAGAACATAAAATATCTAAGATTAGCCTATCTTTTAGACATAACAAGAAGTGTGTTCTTAGTGGATGAATTTGAGCTAAAATCTAAGACATTTTGTTCTCAATTGTCATGGAAACAGATGTGGAGGATTGCATTGAAATGGGCTTTGTGGTTTTTGGTTCATCATTTTGTTGGGAATCACGATCTTTCCCGCTTCGTGAAGTTAAGATAGGCACTTAGAGATTAAGGATAGTAAAGAGAGCACAAGAGTATAATTCTTCAATTTGGAGATTCTTCCACTATACAAAAGAATAGTAGGATTACAAGGATGTGTTCACAAAATTTGACTCACACTTGGTGGCTCACTCAAGCTTGAGGATAAAGACTTCTCAAGCTATCTCTCTTCTCTCTCAAAGAGGCTCTCTAACTCTCTAGTTTCTCTAGTTTCTCAAGCTTGGATTTCTTTGAATTTTTGATATCTTCGATTGTTTGGTATTCGAAGAAAACGTCTCTGCTATGGATAACCTTCTTATTGACTAGATCCCAAAGCCGATAACCGAATTCATCCTTAGGTGAACAAAGGTAGATGCATTCCTTCGCCTTTGCGTCAAGCTTAGCTCTCTCATATTTGGGTATATGAACAAATTACCTGCACCCAAATACCTTAAGATGATTGTATGAATCCCTTTTACCTATCCAGACTTCTTCTGGGATGTCCCTGTTCAAGGGAACAGATACTGTGAGGTTGACAATGTCAACCACTATTATTATAACTTCTCCCTAAAATAATTTGGGTAACTTAGCATAAGAGAACACACATCGAACTCTTTCTTCAATAGTTCTATTCATTCTCTCATCTAGTCCATTCAATTGTGGTGTCTTGGGTGGAGTCCTTTCTAGTTTAATGCCATATTTCTTACAATATGCTTCAAAATGACCTCTATACTTTCCTCCATTGTCAGATCTTACACACTTGATCTTCCGTCCGGTCTCACGCTCCAATAGGGCATGGAATTATTTGATTATGTCAAGCACTTGATCCTTTGATTTTAACAGGTGCACCCACACCTTCCTTGAATGGTCAGCAATGAAGGTGACAAAGTACAATGCACCACTTATTGATCTCTCAGACATCGAACACACATCGGTGTGTACGAGGTCTAGGTTGTTTTTTCTCCTTGTGGGCAGAGAAGATCTTTGAAAATCAACTCTGTGTTATTTTCTAGCTAAACAGTGAGAACAAGGATCAAGTGGTTTACCTTTCACGTCAGGTAGGAGTTGTTTCCGAGCGAGCATGTGAAGACCCTTCTCACTGATGTGCCCAAGTCGTTTATTCCATATCTTCACATCTTCAGTGGTGATGTTTACCTCTCCTTTGCAGAGCTTACCTTGCATCACATACAATGATCCTTCTTTCTTTCCTCTAGCCATTATTAGGATTCCTTTGGTGAGCTTCCACTTTCTTTCACCAAAGTAATTTATCATACCAAAATCATCTCGCTTCTTAGCAGAGATAAGATTGAGGCGCATGGTTGGAACATACCTCACATCTTTTAAGATAAACTTGAATCTGGTGCTTGTCGTCGGGATGATGTCTTCTATCCCGACGACTTTGCTCCTGTCTTGATTTCCCATTTGCACCATACCAAAGTCACTGCTTCAGTAGGATGAGAAGAAACTTATATGTGGAGTAACATGGAAGGAAGCACCAGAATCGAAAATTCAAGAGCTATCATCATAAGCAATGTTTAGGATATTACTTTCATCAACGAGAAATAGCAGATCTTCTTTTGATACTACAGCAGTAGTACTAGTCTCTTCTTGCTTCTTCGTTGGGCTGATTTGGTCTGGCTTAACATTACCGGCCTTTTGATCTCTCTTGAAGGATCCACATTCCATTTTCTTGTGGCCCATCCTTCCACAGTAGTAGCATGTAATCTTCGAGCGTGACTTAAATATACCTCGAGATTGATGCATATCACAGCTTTTGCTACGTCCACGAGTTTCATTCCTACCCCGATTCTCAATAATATTAGCTTCAGGATGAATAAACTCACCTCGTTCCATTCTCTTTGCTACGTCCACGAGTTTCATTCCTACCCCAATTTTTCACTTTACTATTGAAATAAAAACATTCCATTGTCCCAAAGAAAGTAAAGAAAGAAACGCAAGAACTTGCAAGAATTAATTAAACTGAAACCTAAAACCTAAAGAAACCTATTGACCGTTAAAAGAATGAGTACGATTGTGACGGTGAATATGATGACAATAGCAACTATGAAATAAACCCCCACATATTTGTCCCCATCCTCTGAATTGTTTCTTTGCGATCGTTACGTGGCCCTCTGAACACAATATAAATTTTTTACGATCAAATGTTTGATTTATCTCGATAGTTAAGGTGAACCCAATCCAAATTGAAATTTCATGTTCAAATCTAATCCATAGCTTTAAATTTTATTTTTCTATCCTAATTTAAAACATAATATATCAATCATTTTTAACTCAAGTAACAAATATGGTATTTTTCTTGGAGGTTAAGCGTTGCCATTTTTGCATAAGGCGATGCCATTTTTGGTGAAGATATTATTCAATTAAAATATTTAAAAAATTCAATCATATTATTACATGTGTCCTCACATGATTGGAGGATTAAATTTATTAAATTAAATTAAAATTATGATCAAATTGAAAAAATGCATAAATATTAAGGATCAAATATGTAATCATATCAATTTTATTAACTGTCATGTCAACACTTCTGTTAAATATTAACTGCAAGTGGCCTAATTGAATGCATTTAAATAGTTGAGTGATTGACAAAAATTAATTGTCACTTCAACGCTTCTATTAAATGTTAACGGCAAGTGGTCTAATTGAATGCATTTAAATAGTTGAGTGATTGATTGACAAAAATTAAAAAATGATGGTCAAAATGAAAAAAATGTTATAATTAGGTGGTAGTATAGTTTATCCTTTTATTAATATAGAAAAAAAGGAAATAAAATATAGATTTGAATGTAAAAGCAAATTATTGAAAAACAAAGATTTTATTTATATTATGATTTTTTATTACAAAATATTTTTAAAATAATTTATGATAATTATAAAGTAGTGTTTATTTAATTTTTTAAATTATTGATAAAGTACATTCATCTTATAAATGCAGCTATTTAAGTTTAATATTTTTAAATAACACTTACTTTAATCAGTAAGTTACTTGATGGCTTCAAAGTACTTTAAATATATGGTATTAGTACCATCCATTTCTCATTAATAATATTTAGTAATTTTACTTAATAAATAAAAAATAAATATAATAAGGATAAAGTACATAAAATGTTTTTTTATTATAGAGTACTACTTTATTTAATCTTTCGATTATTAAAAGTTAAGATAAAATATACAAATGATCCTCGACTATAGGGTACTACTTTATTAAGTCACTTGACTATCAAGAGTTACAAAATGGTCATTTGACAATTCTATATGTTTCAAATTGATCCATTTCCGTTAAATATTTAACGACCGTCTGAGTTGACCGTTAACTTGCTAACTAGATATAATAAAATTATATTTTAGTAATATCTATTTTTAGAACGAACTCACACATGTAAAAAGAAGAAAGAGAACCACACAAACTGGACACAGAAAGGGAGTTTCGGAAATGTGATTGTGGAGTGGACTCAGCTCAGAACATTGTGGTCTGAGTATAAGTTGGTTGATGTTATAATTATTTTTTTATGGCAACATTTGAGTTCTACGTGGAAAAGTAAATGCTACAGAAATGAGACACGAGAAGAAAGATTGGGATGCAGAGTTTATGAGGTTTGAAATAGTTTTATTTCTTTTCACCTTTGAGAAAATGCAATTTCTGAATAATGTCATCCAAATGCATAGAAAAGTGAGTTTCATTTCATTTTTCATATTGCTATACTGTTTTTCTATCATTATTATTAGTGAATTTTCAACTTGTAAAAACTGTATACGACATAAAATGAATTGATATTCTATTTTTCAGATATTAAGATCTATAATTAGTCATTTTTTACAATTAACTGGTTATTGGGTAAGGTTAATTCATAAGACAGTTGTGGACTTAATCAGTTTTATCGTTTTGTTTCCTGCATCGAAGATAGTTTTGAATTCAGTGATAGTGATGGTGGTTTCGAAAAATTCAAAAGTTAATTACCTTTCCGGTCAATTCGTTTGACAAAGTCGAAATACAAGGGTGATCATGTTTTGAAAATAGAAAGACTAAGGAGATTAATTTTATAACTATTGATGTTGTACTAGTTAATGTCGTTCATCATGAAGGAGGTTAAATTTTTGTTTGTACACATCTGAAACGTTGCTTGAATATCTGAAAACTTCAGATGTAAATATTAATGTCTGTGGTATAGGCACAGACCCTGGATAAGAAAAATGACATTAAAAAGGAAAAATGAATCTACTATCATATTGGCTTTTGATGTTAAGGTGACCCTAAAGGTTATTCAAGTAACAGATGAACGTGGTGGCTTTCATTCCACTTTTCATATTATCATACTTATTATATATCCTTCCATTGTTAATAAAAATATTTACAGTTTGAAAGTTAAATGCTTATAACAGAAATTGAAGTGTTTTGATTCAAACCAAGCAGGATGAATTTGGCTTGCTCTGGATTATAAATTGTTTTCATTTACAGGGTGTTATATCATTTTGGGAAATTAAAACTTTTTCTGATAGTTCTACAAAAAAATGAAATATTTGTTCATTTTTTTTACATTTGAATTAAAGTAAAATTCTAAATTAAAGCAGAAAGACTTCAAATTTGACAAGTAATATTATTTATTTTTAAAGCAAGAATCAAGCAAGATAAACAAACTTCATTGCTGAATGTCAAATCAAACAGTCATCTATATTCAATGAATCAAGAATGATTCTTTAAAATAATAAACTCAGATAAATATTCCTTGGTCCACCTTATCTTCTGTGATATTCTTTGTGATTGTGCTTGAGGTTATAGCAATACTCTCTTCTATGATTGGAATTATCATAAACCCATTTTTAGGGTTGAATGACATCCATCTGACAGGAAACACATTTTCTTGTTGCCTTGAAATACTTGTTCTTTGATTATGTTGAATTAGGATCCTTCCTCTTAAAAGATAGTTTCTGCCTAGAAATAATTGTAGGTTGTTAGATTGGAGTCTGAGACTACTGAGTTGGAGGTTGGATAGTTGAAGGTTGGTTAGTGGAACCTCTCATTCGATCTTGTAGAAAATACTTAAGTTAATAAAACATAATATGTTTTATAATCTAAAAAAAAATTATTGAAAATGCATATAAGCTGTTACCCTCGGGGCAGTTCTCCTATTACCACGTACTTCTCCCTTACAAGTCCTTTCATTGTGACATGGTTTGTCACATTTGGTGCAATGATCTTGTAGAAAATACTTAAGTTAATAAAACATAATATGTTTTATAATCTAAAAAAAATTATTGAAAATGCATATAAGCTGTTACCCTCGGGGCAGTTCTCCTATTACCACGTACTTCTCCCTTACAAGTCCTTACATTGTGACATGGTTTGTCACATTTGGTGCAATTCAGTTTCACCTATTTTCTGCTCAATTTTGGTAAAGTGATAGTCGGTTCATCAACTTCTTTTCTTCTAGCTTTGGTAGGTCTTCCAGGTGGCTTTCTCAATGTGGAGGCAATATTGACTGACATCGTTGTTAAGGAGTCCATTGATTTGGTCTTCTAATAGAGTTAATGTACCTGAGTATATCTGAAGTTGCGTGGTCTTGTTGTAGCATACATCAACAAAATTCTCTGGCTTTTCATTTGTCATTAGCATCACAACCACATCATGATTACATGGGATGCATGCTAACTCTTGTCTCCTACATGTACAAGTCGAAGCATGTATGTCCACAACATGTTGACTGCTTTGGGCATATTCAACTTGTTAATTTAGGCCACCAGCATGTTTAACCCAACATTTGTAGTTGATGGAAGAATATTAATATCTAGTAATTATAAAATCACAGTTGGCAATGTTCTTTACTTATAAGAAAGCTCAATTATAAGCTCCATCTTTTTTCGAATTTTGGGATATAAAGGGCCAACATATTTCTCAGCTGCTGCTTATTTCTTTGTTATCCTTTGCATTATCTTAGCCCTTATTGCCTCCATCATGGTAAGGATAGGCTTCTCTCGTGCTTCCAGTATAAACTTGCACAAACAAAAAAATATGTTATTTTCAAATTATTAGTTTAAACATGTCAGTGTCAAATATGTTAGTATCCATGTACATTGTTAAAATATTCACAGAGATTGTTTAGCAACATATTAGTCTTACTTGTGAAATTGGACTTAGACCATTGAACAGTGTCTCTCTTAGCCAACCATTCATAAGAAGGGGTTGAGATAGCCTTCATCGTTGCCATTGTATGATTTGTTGATCTTCAGTTCTCCAAAGAAGATTCTTGAGGCCCTTGTTACTTTCTATTGACTTAGAATTGGTGAATAAGTTCCTAACACATGTTCTGTGTTTAGCATTCGGGAAAATTTCTGCAATGACATCCATAAGTCCCTGCAAATAAGTATGCAAAGTGTTAATAATATCTTAATTAAAAATAAAAATTTTAAAAAAATTTGTACCTTTTGCCTGTCTGACATGAAAGAAACATGGAAAGAATTTGAATATCCAAATCATTCCTCAAAATATCAAGGAACCAAGCCCAAGATTCATAATACTCACTTTCAACACAAGCATATGCAATGGGATAGATACAATCATCAGCATCTATTCCAATTGCAGACAATAGGTGCCCACCATAGAACCCTTTTAGGTGACAACCATAAAGACTGATCATTAGTCTGCATCCACCTTTAAATCCATCTTTGCATGCTTGTATGCAAATACACATCCTTTGAAATAAACATTCATTTAAATAGTATATGGTTGAGGTTTCTGGATTGGTCTATCAAAGCTCAGCAAGATAGTTATATATTTTTGTGTACCGCTCCTTATTGACTTCCCATTATTAGTTCAAGGGTATTTTTTCTTGTCCTATTACACTTGGCTCGAGACACAATAGTATTATGGTCCTTAATGACATCTTGCATTAAGTCGAAATTGAATAGCAATTGTCCGCAAGAAACTTATTGATGTGTTCTATCCTATCACTCACATCATTATCGGTCTTTACAAAAATAGAATCAGAATCATTTGAATCATCAGATCTATTAATCTCTGTATGTTCAAACACAAATTCCCCATCGAAATCATCATGTTCTAATTCTTCCTCGTTTAAATTAGTATGCCATACATCTTATTCCTCATTCAACTCATTTTATCCTAAGTTAGGATGTGCACCAACATTAACCTCAACATGTTCTCTTTTATTTAACAATGGTTGTTCAACTAGGTAAACGTGAAGGTAGTGGTCCTTAGACATGCTAACTATTAAATCCAGTACATCTTGATCAGTATTCAACTGTCCAATTGTTTCCGCACTTAATTCCTCCTCTTCTCTTTTCTAATATAATTTAACAAGGCCTCTAAATCCTAACAGTTGAACCATATCATCAAGCTCTAACATGCTCATGTCATTAGTGTTATAGAAGTCATAAAATTTAATACATTTGCCAGTAAATCTAAACACAGGGTTTGTAATAACATACCATAGCGAGCTTTTCTTTTCTTCCGTCGTAGTTAATCTTTAATCCTAATTTTTAGAGTATCTAATCACTTAATTTAGTCAAAACATCCAATTTTAAAAGTGAAAAAAACCTTAATTTACCCAAAACTTGCAGTCAACTCATTTAACCCTTCTGTTATTATAAAAAATTAATTTTAAATTAATGAAATGTTAATTAAATAAATGAAAGGTATTTTTGAATTCTTAAACCCAAACATGACATTTTAAAATGACTTTTAAATTCACCAATAAAATGTGGCTGCCACGTTAATAGTTAAGTCAGCAGGTTAACGACCAACTTAGATGGTCGTTAAATATGTAACGGAAAAAGTCCAGTTTGAAATACATAAAATAATCGAATGATCATTTTATAATTTTTAATAATCAATTATTCACTAAAACAACATCCTATAGTGGGGTACCATTTATGTTCTTTATCCTAAAAGTTATAAAATGTTGTTTTCGATTATTAATAAATAAATGAGGACCAGAAGCGTGATTTACCCTAAAATAAAGTTATAAAATGTTTTGACATTTTCTTGTCAAAGATGTGACTGGATGTCATTCTGCTTAGTTCTTCTTATAGAAAAAAAGGAAATTTAATTATTCAAAAATAAAGTTTATATTTGACATGAGTGATTGAATATGATACCTTAATGTATAATAATAAATTTATTATCAATGAAATTATTTGGTTTGTACCCTAAAATAATTTCAATTTTAGTACCTATATAAATCCATAATATCTAAATTTATAAGAACTTCCAAAATCCGGCGACTTCCATGTGACGTCCATTTCGCAGTTTCATTAAAAAAACATTCAGATAAAAAAAGTATATACTTTTACGAAAGCAAGTCCACTTTTTTTTATTATTTTTTTTTCATTTCTCTTACGTTATTTATCAACAAATTCAAAAAGCAAAGAAAGATACCCAGATCCTCCATTGATGCTCTGCAAGTTTGCCTACTTCAATTATAGTTAGAGGTATTGTAATTCCTCTTCTAGATTTAACCCAGTTTCAATTCTTGTTTACTTTCACACTTAAAATCTTGAGAACTCGCTATTTTTCAATCTCTCTTTAGTCTTAAGCAATTATCAGCCGCTAACAGAAAAGGGTCTCTTCAGAATTCATGGCTTTTTTGTTGATAAGAAACAGCGGTGCTTTTTGGCGTTTCGTTGATTGGAGCCACCGTTTTACTTTTCGTTGAAAGTGAATTTAAGTTGTCTTTGCTGGCTAATAAGGTCTTTATTATTATTAATAGGATATGATTTGTTCTTGATTCTTTAATCCATTTAGGTTGAGTCTTGGTGTAATATAAGTTCCAAGGGAGTAACTTATCGGGAACATATATACTTAGCAAGGAAGGTTTTTCCTTGCTTGTTTTAAAATTAGTGAAGGAGAAGCTTATGTCTCTGAATTGGTCTTTGAGTTTTTGGTAAAGAAGGAAAATTTGAAGTTTCTAGGAAATTCTAAATAGTAGACATCGTTTCAATATATATATATATTGAATGCTTGCTTTGGTGGCTTTTCCATTTTTTATCTGTTTGGTGGCTTCTTTATATATATGCTTGTTTCTGTTTTAATATTGATTTGGTTTAAGATTGATATTGTGCGGTGTATCAATATAGTTGAAAAGGAGAAGAGGGTCTTGTAGAAGATTTCAGGAAGTTTCTTTGGTGATTTCATTCCTTAATTGTGATTCTCAGATTGCTTCTTGTTTGTGCATTTATATCAGGCTTTCAAGTTACCCGGTATTCTGGTATTTGTGGACAAAGGAATCTGTTTTTGTAACAAATTGAGGATTTCTATAAATATTTGAGTTGATGGGAGGTAGTAGTTCAAAGGAAGGGAATCAGAGGCAGAATTCAACATATCGTTCGAATTCATCATCATGGGATTCTCGTAACAGCAATCCTCAGTTGTCGTATGATCAAGAAAGCCCTCATTATGTGCCACAGTATAGCTATGCGTCCCCACAGTATTATCCGCCTTCACAACCAGAGCTGCAGTATTATCCACCTTCGCAAAACCGTGGCAGTGATAAAAGGACTCTAGACCGAAGATTTTCAAGAATTGCAGACAATTACAACTCCTTAGATCAGGTTAATATCTACATTTATTTCAATTTTGTTAGTTTTTATATTAGTTTATGCTTTATCCTTATGCAGGACAATGATGTGTAATTGTTGCTTAATCAATTGGTTACAGGTGACAGAGGCTCTTGCTAAAGCTGGTCTGGAATCTTCCAATCTCATTGTCGGTATTGATTTCACAAAGAGCAACGAGTGGACAGGTTTAGCTCAACTATCTTAATTTACAGGAGTAATCTATGTTGTTAGCCGTATTGGAATCCACTTAATCAACCTTGTTTTTGTAGGGAAAAGATCATTCAATAGAAAAAGCTTGCACCACATTGGAGATGGTTCAAATC
Organism: Hibiscus syriacus; assembly: GCF_006381635.1. Taxonomy (NCBI): domain Eukaryota; kingdom Viridiplantae; phylum Streptophyta; class Magnoliopsida; order Malvales; family Malvaceae; genus Hibiscus; species Hibiscus syriacus. The sequence continues at coordinate 1,589,189 of NW_024063196.1, forward strand.
CTTACGAACAAGCAATATCAATTATTGGAAAAACATTAGCTGCCTTTGATGAGGATAATTTAATTCCTTGTTTTGGATTTGGTGATGGTACGTGTTTCATTTGATTTATATACGAGAATGTTTATTTATTTAAATGCATATGCTAAGAATTACTTGTATCTTTTGGCAGCATCAACACATGATCAAAATGTTTTTAGTTTCTACCCGGATGACCGATTTTGTAATGGATTCGAGGAAGTCTTAAGCCTCTATAGAGAAATTGTGCCACATCTACGACTTGCAGGTTTACATTATCTCTTGTTTTTTTAATACTTATTCAGAGTTACCTCTTGATGCATATCTGATTAAAATAATTATTACAATTTTTTCCAGGACCTACATCATTTGCTCCTATCATTGAAATGGCAATGACCATTGTTGAGCAGAGCGGTGGCCAGTACCACGTGCTAGTGATAATCGCTGATGGTCAGGTATTTTTCTCACTTTGTGTATGTATACATATTTTCGACACTTTCTTGAAATAAAGAAGGGGCAGGAAGTAAACTTGTGTTAGCCTTAAGGGCTGGTACGGGAATAATATGAATAAAACATGCTGACATGAAGGTTTCATATAGGCATAATGTCACTAACACTGATAACTGTTTCAGGTAACTAGAAGCGTTGATACTCAGCATGGCCAGCTAAGTCCACAAGAGCAGAAAACTGTCGATGCCATAGTGCAAGCAAGGTAACATTCCTGCTCAAGCATTCGGTAAATTAATACTCTTTTTTTATTCTTTCTCGGTGCAACCACTTTCTTTCTTACTTGTTTTTCATATTTCAGCAAGTTTCCTCTGTCAATTATATTGGTGGGTGTTGGAGATGGACCTTGGGATACGATGGAGGAGTTTGACGACAACATTCCTGCTCGAGCATTTGATAATTTTCAGGTAAACTCCGAGTTGCATACAAGAAGTTTCATGTTCGATATTACCATCTTTTGTTCCAATGGTATTATCATGATGCTTCAATCACTGTGGTCTTTCTCCTGTATTTTCTCTAGTTTGTGAATTTCACGGAGATTATGTCGAAGAATACATCCCCATCCCGGAAGGAAACAGAATTTTCTCTAGCCGCTCTAATGGAGATTCCTTCACAGTACAAAGCAACCATTGAGCTTAATATTTTGGGGTAATGATTCGTTACATGTTGGCCTTTTTAAAGGTTTCTGTATTACCCTTTAATGACATTAAGTTTGATGATGATTTTGATTTATTTGTGCAGTAGTCGAAAGGGAAATGTTCCCGAGAGATTTCCCTTACCTCCTCCTACATATGGTGCAGCTTCTTTCAACAGCTCAAAACCCTCCCGTTCTACCAGTCTCCAATATGGTTCAGCATCTTTCAACAGCTCAAAACCGTCCCATTCTACCAGTTTCCCACCAAGCGTCCCTCCTTATCCGGAAGATGGTAAATCCCAGAGCCCAACTCCTCCAGCCCCGAGTTCTACCTATGATAGCCAGGTACGGAAGTTTTAATATAATACATCTATCAGCCCGTATATCTTCTATTAATGATAAATGGCCTTTGCGTTCAACTTTCGATCCAAAATCCTAAAGGATCAAAGACCTAAAGATTGTAAACTGCATATGTGATGATTCATCCGAAGGCTTAACATTTATATTCTCTTGCGATTGCTTTGAACAGCTTTGTGCCATTTGCCTTAGTAACTCGAAAGACATGGCATTCGGTTGCGGACATCAGGTAAACATCTCGTAATCGGTTATTGGTGTAGGTAATCGTAGATGAAGATGCTGGCATAATACTGACCTTTTATCTTTGTTTCTTTCAGACCTGTGAAGAATGCGCGAAGGACCTCCAAACGTGTCCGATATGCCGAAGTCCAATCCAAACCAGAATAAAGCTCTACTTTTGAACTAAAACAGTGTTTACCCCCATCATTCATGGTTTGGTGGTTTGTCATTGAGAAAATGCAAATAGTGATAGGTTAGGGGAGTCAAAGAGGGCTCCCAATCATCCTTTCTGTCCATTCTCTTTTGATTTGAATTCTTTGTACATTTTGTAATATTTGATTATTTTAATTGCAGGGTTATGAGAGAGAGTTTGCATGGTTGATTTCCAATTGATTCGATGCAAATAAACATGATTACTGATGGTCTTATCAAATTTATTAAATCTTTAGATGAATCTTTGTTAATTTTTCAATCTGTTGCTAATTTATTACAGATTGTTTCCATAAAAATTTAAATTGTCCCTTAGTTAAGTTAATTCCCAATTGATGTAATGGTCTTTTGGGATCATCCCAACTAAAAAAATGATAAATTTCAAAGTTTTTATCACTAAACTTTCTTTTCACTTTTGTTTTGATCATTAACATTTAACTTTTCTTTTTAATTTACTTATTAAATTTTTTATTTACTATTATTTTGATCACTCTGTCGATAAATATCAACGATATTATGATGATAAGTTTTTCTTTTGAAAGTTATAAAATTTTATCGAAACTTTTTTTTTCCTTTTTTGAAAAATTTTTAGATTTGAATTTCATTTGATTTCTCGATAATTTAGTATCTTCTTTCAAATCTCAACAGTTGAGAGGCGGAGGAAAAAAAATTGTATATCTTGATTCCATTTTGATCGAATGGTAGATATTATAGAACATGGTTGTTCAAGATTTTATGAGTTTTGATGAATTCTAAAGTGATTTAGGTAAAATTAAAGATTTTAATAGAATGGTAAGAGACAATAAAGTGAATTCTTTGAAATCTTTATGGTCGAAGAATACATCAAAGAATAATAATTATAACATTAATACAACATAAAGATGAAATTATAAAGTTTTCATCTTTAGAGAAAAATAATAAAAAAATATTATGAATTCTACGACGACATCAGTCCACCTGACATTTATATCACCCTTCCATTTCAGTGACTCAAAATAGAAGTGAAATAAAAATATATGAAATTTATAATTTACCCTTGAAAAAAATGATACCCTTTGCATTTAATGAAGTCCAACTTTAGAGCAAAACCAACCAACCATCTACATTTCAATGGAGTTATCACAAGCTTAATTGGGAGGCGCTAGCTAGCCACCCTTGTTTCCAATCATTCAGCTTTTCCAAGATCCCCAAAGCAAAAGCGTTGGGGATGACCTCAGGCTCAGCTACCGGGTTTTCTTACCAGAGACTGAAGCATGATGAGCTTGAGCCGATAGGTTTGCAGGGAAATCAAGGCCATGGGAGAGGCTCAGAAGGGTATCAGTTAAGATCAAGAGATTCAGGGTTAAGGTTCCAAGCCTGGGGAGGTATTTGGGGAAGAAGGTGAGGGTTGCCAGGGTCTCATTTGGGAAGCTGGTGAAGACGTTGAAAGAGAGTCGAGCTCATTTTGGTGATCTGTTTGCTGGGAATTACATGGTCATTCAAGTGAACCCATCAACCATGAAATGTTGCTCAGGGAAACCTTGTGAGGGGTTTGATCTAACAACCTCTAGGTACTCTCTCTCTAGGATTGCTTGATGTTTTAGGTACTCTCTCTAGGTATTTAAGACAAAGGGACTTGTGGGAAAAATATGAAAAGTTTTCTCTGACAATTTCATTCGTATAAACTAAAATATTATTTGCTACGGTTCATTCACGATTCAAATGTAATTATTAATTTTACATGTGATATTTGGATTTGGAATTGTTTCGATTTCATCGTAAAAAGAATAACATGTTTTTATCAATGACGAATCTTGATGAGATAGTTTGAAGATGTAATTGAATCTTTTTGAAGGTTTAATTGCAATATTTAAAAATTAATAGATTTAATTAAAAATATTTAGAAAATTTAAGATTTTCTGATAACTTTTGATAATTTTGGAAGGATTCAATTAATTTTTTAAAAAATAAAAAATTGTAATCTCGTGGGGATCTGTTAGAATTTAAAAATTTAGTTTGGGGGAAACGATGAAATTCGATTTGAAAACAATTTGATCTTGGAGTCGTCACCAACCTTTAAGCTAAATATATTGAAAACCTTAAACATCATTTTAATGAGTTTAGAAAACTTATTAAAAGACAACAAAATGGTATGCGTTTTACCAAAAATTCGTTTTTAAGAGTTCAGGAATCGGTTACATGTGGGGAAGGGTGAGTACCCAAAACATCCAAATTTTGATACCTAAACGATTATACAATGTTTAAATATTGAGAATTACAAACTTCGGAATGTATTTAAATTATGATCTTTTATTTATTTGAATTTGTTTAAAATGTAAATAATCTTTGAAAACGCATTTACTTTATAGTTTGGAGATTTTTTCATAGATTCCCTCATAAAAACGTTATTTCACAATTTTTGACAAAGTAAAATAAAACAAAATGAAATGAAATAAAAATGAAAAGAGTTAAAAAATAATCAAAATAAATAAACGTAGAACAAAAAGAATTATCGAATACAAACAAACATTTATGCAAAATATCATCGAAAAGATATCTTCCCTTTAGTTGGGATATGTCTTCATAGATTTCCCACACAATAAACATTTTCCCATTTACATATTTAAAAGACAATGATGATTTATAAAAGAGGGTGTTAATAATTATTTAAATATGCACATAAATAAGGGGTCAATATGCAAGCTTTCTAAATTATCCATCGAGATTAAAAACATCATACCAACCAGAGTGTAAATAAATAAGACCGAAACAAAAATATAAATATATCATAAACAAGATCTATGACCAAAATAAAATGAAATAATAAGTTAAGATGCCAAAATGTAATTATTGAAAACTAAATGCTGGAAATAAAAGAGGACTGAAAGAAAATGTTGGAAAGTTAAAAGACAGAAAAGTAAAATACTAAAATTAAGGTGCTGAAAAATAAATAAATAAACAAAATAAATTGCATAAATCTAAAAGTTAGTAGGTTAGTTATGCAATAAAATAAAAGGTTATAACTTAATAATAACAAGTAAAATAAAAATTAACAAGATAGTATGAACAAATAAAATAAAAAGTTAGGATGTTAGTTTGAATGAAGTAAGTGTTAGAGTATTAACAAATCAGTGGCTAAAATAAAAATAACAAAAATTAATGTACTCACATCATAGATAAATAAAACAGAAAATATGGAATATTAGTGACTAAATTATGAATAACGAAACTTAAGTGCTAAAAAATGAAATATATCAAACATAGAGCTATAGGGACTGGAATAAAAACACAGAAACATTAGAGGTTTTTAAACGCAATTTTATGCAAATATTTAATGACCAATTTACAACAACTCGCTAAATGTTAAAGGGCTTCAACGTGAATAACTCAATACCTTAAGCGATCAATGTAAAGGATGATAAGAAATGGGGCCATAGGTGATATTAACCCAAAAATCATTTTAAAGCAATCTGCTTGTTATTTTAGTGAAAACCCCAAACAGTTTGGCCCCTCCCCTTTCTTCACGCAATACTGACCAGGAAACAAAGGCCAAACTACCGACCATTCCAGCTCAACTCCGACGAACGACGACCTCCTTCCCGGTGACCTTGTTACTCCGACGAGCTAACTGGAAACCAGGTAAACCGAACTCCCTATTCTAATTTCAAAACTAATCATGCATGTAAGAAAAAAATGAAAATACCTTTGGGAAAATATTGTTTATGAATCTGAAAATTTTTCATGTGTATTGATTTCTTGAGAAAAAATGGGAAGAAAATTCCCTACAATCTGTTTTTCAGTTCGAATCGAGGGCCTCTCTTACGTTTTTTCGAATCTCCCCCCTTTGTTACACTCAATTCGGGTTATATACCCTTACATAGAGAAATAAAAACAAAAGTGGAGCATGGGAAAGCTGCAAGGCATGGGCAGTATTTGATGTTGTGATAGTGCAGGAATAGCAGGGAATGGGCTGGTGTGGCAGGGTATGGGCAGGCACTTGAGTGGGGAACATCAAGGAATTGTGCTGGTGAGTGGAGCATGGGCTGATGACAGGGTGGACAAAAAATGATGTTTACAGCTGCCCCTCTTTGCTCATTGTTGTGAAACATGAATGAAGCAAAGATTTAAAGCACCATTTTTGGCTTGAATTACTTAAATTCTCTAACCACTCGTTCTTTTCTTTCTGAAATTCTTGTTTCTCTTCGGACGAGTTCTTCTCTCTTCGACCAGTCCCATATTCTTCAAATAATCATTGTTTGTTGATGAAATTTGTTGCTGAAGATGACACTTCTCATCCACGATGAAGAGTTTTGATCGTTTTTAGGTAAATTTGGATATAACATGGTTCCTTCATGATGAGGAAGTCTGACTATCTAAGGGTGACACTGCTCCTTCACATTGAGGAGATCGAGTCAATTTGATGTTGAAGACGACATTGCTTATCTGTGTTGAAGAGATCGTGTCGTTTTTTATTATGACGTTGTTCCTTCATGATGAGGAAATCGGGTCAATCAAGAGATAATTTTGGGACAATACGATTCCTTCGTGATGAGGAAGTCTGATTGTCTGAGGATGACACTACTCCTTCTTGTTGAGGAGATCGGGTCAATTTGATGTTGAAGAGGACATTGTTCATCCCGATGAAGAGATCAAGTCGTTTTCGATTATGACGTTGTTCATTTGTGATGAGAAAATCAGGTTAATTTGGGGATAATACGGTTCATTCGTGATGAGGAAGTTTGATTGTCTGAGGATGACACTGTTCCTTCGCGTTGAGGAGATCGGGTCAATTTGATGTTGAAGACAACACTGCTCATCCGCGATGAAGAGATCGAGTCATTTTCGATTATGACGATGTTCCTTCGAGATGAGAAAATTGGGTCAATTTGGGGACAATACAGTTCCTTCGTGATGATGAAGTCTGATTGTCTGAAGATGACACATCTCCTTCGCGTTGAGGAGATCGGGTCAATTTGATGTTGAAGACAACACTCCTCATCCGTGTTGAAGAGATCATGTCATTTTCGATTATGAAGTTGTTCCTTCGTGATGAGAAAATCAAGTCAATTTGGGGACAATACGGTTTCTTCGTGATGAGGAAGTCTGATTGTTTGAAGATGACACTTTCCTTCGTGTTGAAGAGATCGGGTAAATTTGATGTTGAATACGATACTACTCATCCGTGTTGAAGAGATCGAGTCATTTTTGATTATTACGTTGTTCCTTCGTGATGAGGAAATCGGGTCAATTTGGGGACAATACGGTTCCTTCTTGATGAGGAAGTCTGATTGTCTGAAGATGACACTGCTCCTTCGCGTTAAAGAGATCATGTCAATTTGATGTTGAAGACGACACTGCTCATCCGTGTTGAAGAGATCGGGTCGTTTTCGATTATGACGTTGTTCATTCGTGATGAGGAAATCGAGTCAATTTGGGGACAATACGGTTTCTTCGTGATGAGGAAGTCTGATTGTCTGAAGATGGCACTGTTCCTTCGTATTGAGGAGATCGGGCCAATTTGATGTTGAAGACGACACTACTAATCCGCGATGAAGAGATCGAGTCATTTTTTATTATGACGTTGTTCCTTCGTGATGAGGAAATCGGGTCAATTAAGAGATAATTTGGGGACAATACGGTTCCTTCGTGATGAGGAAGTCTGATTGTCTGAGGGTGACACTGCTCATTCGTGATGAGGAGATCTGGTAGGTTTGATGTTAAAGATGACACTGCTCATCCAAGATGAAGAGATCGGGTCATTTTTTATTATGACGTTGTTCCTTCGTGATGAGGAAATCGGGTCAATCAAGAGATAATTTGGGGATAATACGGTTCCTTCATGATGATGAAATCTGATTGTCTGAAGATGACATTTCTCCTTCACGTTGAGGAGATCGAGTGAATTTGATGTTGAAGATGACAATGCTCATCCGTGATGAAGAGATCGGGTCGTTTTCGATTATGACGATGTTCCTTCGTGATGAGAAAATCGGGTCAATTTGGGGACAATACGGTTCCTTCGTGATGAGGAAGTCTGATTGTCTGAATATGACACTGCTCCTTCGCGTTGAGACAACATTTCTCATCCGTGTTGAAGAGATCGGGTCGTTTTTGATAAATTGTGACGTTGTTCCTTCGCGTTGAGGAAATCAAGTCAATTTGGGGACGCTTGGTTATCTGAGTTGACACTGTTGTTGTGACACTAAGTCGATCATTGGGCACAATATCCTTCTTCGTGAAGTTGAAATCATGGGTGACTTCTTGTTGCTCGATCGTAGTCAAATTTGGTCTTCTTTTTAGTTTAAAGACCTTGGTTTGAAAATTCAACTGGAAAGTAGTTCCTCGAGCTGAATGGAATCGAACTCGAAAGTTTTCATTGACAAATAGCTTTTCTTTACTTAACCTATGTTGCACTGAGCTGAAAGATTGTCCCAGATCTTCTTCTTGACTTGAAGACCTCGGCTTCAACCAGAAAGTAATTCCTCGATGCTACCATGCGGTTGATATGTCATCCAGTTGAATGGAATCAAACTCGAAGGTGTTTATTGGCAGATAACCCTCCTCGCCTTGTAAATTCAACATATCCTCGAGCTGAATGTAATCGAACTTGAAGGTTTATGTTGACAGATAGCCCTTCTAGCTTTGAGCTATACTGTGAATTTGGCTTTCCTTGAGCTAAATGAAATTGAACTCGAAGGTATTTTATTAACAGATAGCCCTCATCGCCTTGAGTTATGTTGTAAATTTGACATATCCTTGAGCTGAATGTAATTGAACTCAAAGGTTTATGTTTACAGATAGCCCTTCTAGCTTTGAGTTATGCTGTGAATTTGGTTGTCCTTGAGCTGAATGGAATCGAACTCGAAGGTCTTTTATTAACAGATATCCCTTCTCGCCTTGAGCTATGTTGTAAATTTGATATGCCTTTAAGCTGAGTGTAATTGAACTCGAAGGTCTTTAGTTGGCAGATAACCCTTCTCGCCTTAAGCTATACTGCAAATGATGTGCCTTTGAGCTGAGTGTAATCGAACTCGAAGGTCTTTGTTGATAAATAACCCTTTTAGCCTTGAGCTATGCTGTAAACAATGTGCCTTTGAGCTGAGTGTAATCAAACTAGAAGGTCTTTGTTGACAGATAACCCTTCTAGCCTTGAGTTCTGCTGTAAATGATGTGCCTTTGAGCTGAGTGTAATCGAACTCGAAGGTCTTTGGTAGATAACCCTTCTTTCCTTGAGCTATTTTGCAAATAATGTGCCTTTGAGCTGAGTGTAATCGAACTCGAAGGTCTTTTGTTGGCAGATAACCCTTCTCGCCTTGAGTTATCATCCGTCGTTGAGTTGAAATTTGGCTTTTAACTGCAAAATAGTCGTTCTTCATTGAGTTAAGGTGAACTGGATTCGTTCTGAATTGGCTCTCAAAACCATATGAAGTTGATTCTGAGATCTGTCCATCTGTCAAGTTGGTTGAGGTGTAGATTCTCACTGTTGAGTTAAGCAACCACCATCGATCTTCAAATGTGCTTTTAAATCGAATATCTGAATGAAGTCTCGTGCTTTGTCTGACAATCCTCTATGTGGAGGAAAGGCCTTCAGAAGATCTGATTATTCGCGCATCATGATGTTGAATCCCCAAAGATACCCCAATATTCGATATTGAATCTCCAAATATGCCTTAACATTTGATGTTGAATCTTCAAAGATGCCCCAACATTTGATGTTGAATCTTCAAAGATGCTCTCTATTATTTCAGCACTGACTCTAAGCATGAGCTTTGTGTTTGAGAACCACATGTCATCTACCAAGATCCACTCTAGAGAGATTATCTTGTCTGAAAAGTGTTTTTCTTCTTCTTTTATTTTCAAGATATGAAAATATCAATTAGAAGAATTTTGATAAATGCTTAATCAAATATTTTGAAAATGTTACTCCTTTCTAGGTTTTACAATTGTGACAAATCATAAAACTAGAGTTCATTGGATATAAAAGAATTAATTACATTGTTAATCCTTCAATAAATTATAACTTTTTGACAAGTGTCAAGATCAAAGCTATCTTTGGGAAATGATTAAGTGAGGAATGGATAAGAAAGTCTCAGGTTATTGTGTTTGGTCAATGGTTTGGCCTTCTATTTTCTTTGATGTTCACTGATCTGATGGGGTAGCTTGTATGCTCATCTACTGGAAGTGTTCTTCGGCTCCAAGCTCTCATGGTTATGCATTGTGCAATGCCTTATCAAGGAATTTGTGTGATCGCCTCAGTTGCACAATTTTTATATTCGAGCCGCCTTTTCATGTTTTCAACTCGAATCCTCCTTTGGTTTCAAGACGTCATTCAGAATTTACGTCTTGAACCCCCCTTTATTATTTTTCTCTATCATACATTAAAGATTTTAGAAAACCTTTTGTAAATAAAGATTAATCCTGGTGTGCGGAATGAAATCTGAAGATAGTCTCTTATGTTTAGAAATCCATGTATGATTAGAATGGACTTTTAAGGCACGTAATGTTGGTCATGGTTCATGGTTATAAAAGAAAGAGATAAGAGGCCCAAACAAGTGTTTTAGGGTATTGAACCAATGATTAATTCCTTCTTATACTATGTCTTGCTTGATTTGAATCTGCTCGTATGTGTTTCCCTTGATTTTCTTTGGATGCTCCATGATCTTCGAGTGAAGTGGTTCTGGAATGATTGTGCTTAATCAATCTCATGATTTGAAGTTCGATGCGTCATTTGAATCGAGGAATTCATTCATGCTTCTTGTTTTCTTTTTCTTTGTTTATTTTCCCTTTGTTTCTTTTGATTTTTCTTTTTTTTTCTTTTTTCTGATATTTTTTTCTTTTTTCTTATTATTCTCTGTATTCTCTTTGTGTCGATAACACGATTTGATCTTCGTGCGCTTCATATTTGGTCTACCTCGCGGTATCTTGTTTTTTCTCACTTTATTTTCTCATGATTTGTTTTTGTAGTGAAATCTGGATTGATCTTCACTCATGCGAGTAGATGTCCTTCATTTTTGCCCCCAGTGTGGAAGGTGATCCTTGGTTAGGGTTGAATCAGAAGAAAATACTATAGGCTTAAAAGGGGACAACAAGGGATATATATATACATATATGGATAAATGAAACAAATTCGTTCATCATCTCATACACAAAAGTCTTCGCAGAAGAGGTATCCACAGGGGGATAGATTTTCAGGAATAATTTTATTCACATAAAAAATATAATTAATGCGTGATAGAATTATTAAGTTTCTGCTTCTTGCTCCTAGCATGTCTCAATTTTCAGGCTCATTTTCAGGAAGTTGATATGAGATGCCATACGTTGTGTCTTATGGTAGAAAGGTTCATACTCAAGTGAACAACTCAGTGCCTTAGGTTCTATTGGTATAAAGATGTCGTGTTGCGTCTAAAAAGACGATGGTGTGACTTTATTGACTCAGAGGTATCGGTATGACTCTTTGTATTTCCATGAATTATTCTGGGTAAAAAAACGAGGGAGTTTTTTTAGACATGATAAGAAATGTTTGATCTTGCTATATGTCAAAAATCCATAAGTCTTGAAGAATTAAAAGAATCCGTAACTCATTTTGATATTCAAATAATTAAAGATTAAAACTCGTTCAATTATTTCACCTTAGAAGGTAGAATAAATTCAGTCAAAAGATTAATCAAGTATAAAAAAATCAAAAACGATTTCAAACAAAACAATGCTCTCAGTGCAATGGTAGATGCAATGCCCCCATTCTTCTTCGATCAATCAAGTTCTGGATCTTGCACCTCAATTCCTTACAATTCTCGGAGGAATGTCATGTGATTAAGACTACTTCATCGAATCTTCCATGATGAGTGCAAAAATGCTTGAATGAATGCAGTGTATAATGCAAATGCAAAAGGTATCGATCTCCAAAAGTATTCTTAGAAAGAGTTTCATTCATTCAAAAGAACTTTCATCTTTACAAGAAAGATCAATCTATGAATGCAATTCGACCCTTTTTATTTAGCTCCATGATCTTAGTTATGATCCCAACAACTTTCTTTTTTTTCTCAAAATCCAAACGGTGAGTAATTGATAGCAGTATCTAAATCGTTGTCCCTCCAATCTATGGCAATCATTTAAGGATCGAAAAGTCTCTTCAAAGATAGCCAGTACATGATTTATACCTCTTTAATCTGTCAAAGAAATCTTCTCGAGAAAATGCCCCGGAAAGCCACTCTCTTTTGTTGAATTTGCTCTTCTATCCAATCTTCAACTTTACTTGTAATCTTCACCAGCTTGCTTTTGAAGGATTGGACTTTCAGTAGTCTAGAATGAATTCTATCTACCTGGAGGTTCTCGAAGTTGAATAAAATTGCATACTTTTCTATTGTTGATGTCAAATCTTGTCTATTTGAAAATGAATCAGTTGTATGCAGAATTTCAGCATCTGTTCAGAGCTTTAAGCAGCAGATCATCTATCTTTATGCAAAGGAGATAGACTCTGTCTCCATATTCCTTGTGAAATTTCTCCTTGGTAACTATTCTCCAAATATCTATCAACTCTTGTAGATCATTCTATTTGAAGCTGACGTTGACATCTGTGATACATAATCCCCAGGAAAACTATCTCATTTTGCCCTTTTGTTTCTTAAGACTAAGCTCAAACAGTTGAATTGGGTTCTTCCTTGTTATGAAAATTCTTTTCCATTTCAATGATCGCTCTTCTAATCTGATGATTACTTGGTTAATCAACACTTTTCTTTTATTTATGATGATCATGCATGATGCAAATGCAGATGCAAAAGTGATGATCCTCTGACATGCAATGCATTATGCAGAATGCAGATGTAAAATTGACGATCCTATTAAATATAATACAACAAGGGACGAAAAATGACACAAGCAAAAGAAACAAGATAAGTTAGTGTGGGCAAAATAATCAATGAAATTGAAAGATGTTATTTAAAGATAAATATAACACATACCCAATCATTATATCTACCCGGACATGCTTTAAATAGATAACAATCCTACCCGAACATGTTTTCTACCAAAAAATGATTAATTTCAATGAAATGATCCTAACCGCATGGTATCTAGTTCGCATTATTTTGTTCAACAAAATTTAAAGCAAAAGGAAAGGTTCAGAAACGTTTATCCTTTGTGTACACTTAATTTGGGTATCATCTGACGGACAAAGGTTATGAATGAATTTTATCAGGGTGCGTTCGTAGGGCTTACTATATGCATGGTTTTGGCACTATGAGAAAAAGGTACTCGAATTATCCTTGTTGGTACCTCCTTAGGCTGCCAAACCCTCAATCCTTACCCATTACAGGCTCAAGCGGATCGAGTTCAATTCAAGAGGATACATTCTCTTATGTCCATACGGAGAAACAATTTATCTCACGTAAACATAAGGTATATGAACCCTAAAGGTTACTTGCTAAAACCCGTGCGGAGAAACAAATTATCTCACGTAGGCAAAGCTTTCACCTCAACTTAAAAGGGACAAAGCTCGTAAGTGAGCTTATGGTATGTAAATGCACGTGTCGTGTGTGAGGAGAAACTCACAAACCTTTAAAATATGACCAAAAACAATTCTTTCACAAGTCCCAAAATTTGTTCAAATCTGAGGATCACTTAAAATCAAAAATCAATTAGTTAAAAATAAAAATAATGCATGTAGTGTTGAAATTCAAAATAAATAAAAGGATCATAGATCAAATACAATTTAAGTTTGTAATTCCCAAATATGAAACAACGTATAATCGTTCATGGCCTGACTCTCGAGGTCCACAGCGGAGTCGCCAAGCTGTCATAACGTTTCCCGTGGGGATCCGTTAGACTTTAAAAATTTAGTTTTGGGGGGGAAACGATGAAATTCGATTTGAAAACAATTTGATCTTGGAGTCGCCACCAAACTTTAAGTTAGGTAGATTGGAAACCTTAAACATCATTTTAATGAGTTTAGAAAACTCATTAAAAGACAACAAAATGGTCTGTGTTTTACCAAAAATTCATTTTTAAGAGTTCGTGAATCGGTTACGTGTGGGGAAGGGTGAGCACCCCAAAATGCCCAAATTTTAGTACCTAAACCATTATACAATGTTTAAATATTGGGAATTACAAACTTCGAAATGTATTTAAATTATGATCTTTTATTGATTCGAATTTATTTAAAATGTGAACAATCTTTGAAAACGCACTTACTTTATAGTTAGGAGATTTTTTCATAGATTCCCCTCATAAAAAACATTATTTCACAATTTTTGACAAAGTAAAATAAAATGAAATGAAATGAAATAAAAATGAAAAGAGTTAAAAAATAATCAAAATAAATAAACGTAGAACAAAAAGAATTATCGAATACAAACATACATTTATGCGAAAAATCCTCGAAAAGATATCTTCCCTTTAGTTGGGAGATGTCTTCATAGATTTCCCTCACAATAAACATTTTCCCATTTACATATTTAAAAAACAATGATGATTTATAAAAGAGGGTGTTAATAACTATTTAAATATGCACATAAATAAGGGATCAATATGCAAGCTTTCTAAATTATCCATCGAGATTAAAAGCATCATACCAACCAGAGTGTAAATAAATAAGACCGAAACAAAAATGTAAATATACCACAAACAAGATCTATGACTAAAATAAAATGAAATAATAAGTAAAGATGCCAAAATGTAAATATTGAAAATTAAATGCTGGAAATAAAAGTGGACTGAAAGAAAATGCTGGAAAGTTAAAAGATAGAAAAGTAAAATACTGAAATTAAGGTGCTGAAAAATAAATAAATAAACAAAAATAAATTGCATAAATCTAAAAGTTAGTAGGTTAGTTGTGCAATAAAATAAAAGGTTATAACTTAATAATAACAAGTAAAATAAAAATTAACAAGTTAGTATGAACAAATAAAATAAAAAGTTAGGATGTTAGTTTGAATGAAGTAAGTGTTAGAGTATTAACAAATCAGTGGCTAAAATAAAATTAACAAAAATTAATGTACCCACATCATAAATAAATAAAACAGAAAATATGGAATATTAGTGACTAAATTATGAATAACGAAACTTAAGTGTTAAAAAATGAAATATATCAAACATAGAGCTATAGGGACTGTAATAAAAACATGAAAACATTAGAGTTTTTTAAACGCAATTTTACGCAAATATTTAATGACCAATTTACAACAACTCGCTAAATGTTAAAGGGCTTCAACGTGAATAACTCAATACCTTAAGCGATCAATGTAAAGGATGATAAGAAATGGAGGGGCCATAGGTGATATTAACCCAAAATCATTTTAAAGCAATCTGCTTGTTATTTCAGTGAAAATCCCAAATAGTTTGGCCCCCTCCCCTTTCTTCACGCAATACTGACCAGGAAACAAAGGCCAAACTACCGACCATTCAAGCTTAACTCCGGCGAGCGACGACCTCCTTCCCGGCGACCTTGTTACTCCGACGAGCTCACCGGCAACCAAGTAAACCGAACTCCCTATTCGAATTTAAAAAATAATCATGCATGTAAGAAAAAAATAAAAATACCTTTGGGAAAATATTGTTTATGAATCTAAATTTTTTTTTCATGTGTATTGATTTCTTGAGATAAAATGGGAAGAAAATTCCTTACAATCTGTTTTTCAGTTCGAATCGAGGGCCTCTCTTACGTTTTTTCGAATCTCCCCCTTTGTTATACTGAATTCAGGTTATATACCCTTATATAGAGAAATAAAAACAAAAATGGAGCATGGGAAAGCTGCACGGCATGGCCAACATTTGATGTTGTGATAGTGCAGGAACAACAAGGTATGGGCTGGTGTGGCAGGGTATGGGCAGGCACTTGAGTGGGGAACATCAAGGTATTGTGCTAGTGAGTGGAGCATGGGCTGGTGCTGATGAGTGGAGCATGGGCTGATGACAGGTGGACAAAAAATGGTGTTTACAGTAATGCAAGGTTCCCTTAACCCTTCTTCCCATCCACCCTTAATTGTCTCAATGGACAAAATCCTAATCCCTATGTACTTACTACTGATTAGCTGAAATTTTCCCTCAAAGTCTAACACATTTCCGAATCTACTAAGTTACCTTCAACCTATTTAAAATGTCTACAGTCTCTCTCACTCACGCAATCTAAAAAAATTAAACATTTTTTTATTCACATTAGTTTAGGAAATTGACAAAAGAATTTTAACTTAGTCCTTAAATTTGGATTTCATTAAGGACCAAATGAAGATGGAACCTAAGTTTAGAGACCAGTTAGAAAATTTGTCAAGTTTTGAGACTTACGTCGAGTAAAGTTGAGATAGGGATTAAATTATTATTATTTTAGAGATGAAATATTATTTTGTGGCCTATCAGAGACTTAAGCAACATGAATGTATAAGGTAGAAAGAATGGTGTGAAGATATGATTGTTCTAATCAAATCTTTAAGTGGGAGATTGTTGAAAGTCAAATACTTCAACATTAATGGTCTTATTTTGCTGCAAGGGGCGACTGATTTAGTCCAATTTTGCAGCAATGGTTGAAAAGTTTAAATGAGAAAATTGATTTTTTAGTCCCTGTACTTTAGAGTATTTACAAGATTAGTCCTTAAGCTTCAACTATAAATACTCTAACTCATTTAGCTTCAAAATCATCTCATATCATTCTAGCTTTCTCTCAATACTAGAGAATTTAGAGAGTTTTCTTGAGAGTTGTTTTCTCTTTTTTATCAATAGAGAATTGCCATTGTTTTCTACTTGTTAGATCGAGAGAAGTTGTAATTCCTATTTTCTCATAGTGAAATTCTTCTACCTTTGCCCGTGATTTTTACACTATATTATTTAGGAGTTTTCCACGTAAAATTTGTGTCTTCTTTATCTTCATTTTTATTTTCTCAAATTATCAGTTGCGATTTTACTCTATCCGATAGTCATATTCCGCAACACAAAGCGTTGAGTGCTTACTATCTGGTAAGTTACTTTCTAGAAATGTGGCTTTGGACTTTATAGGTAGATTTTCGCTGCTGTATAATGAAGATTTTTTGCTTTCTTTCTATTTTTAACAGGCTGCTAGGCAGTTGGAATTCTTTAAAGGTAGGAGTACTTCTGGACCGAACACAGATGCATTAGCTGATGCTTTGGCAATTGCTCAACATCATGATGCAGTTAGTGGCACACAAAGACATGTAGCTGCTGACTATGCATTACGATTGTCAATAGGATACAATGAGGTTTATATGGCTTAATGTCCAACAATGTTGTAGTAACTATGCCATTATACAGCTCAACGGAAATCTAATACTTTCCACTTTATTTTTAGGCTGAGAAACTGGTTGCCTCTTCACTTGCCTTCTTGGCAGAGTCGAGGTCAAGTAATGGACAAGGGAACAGTGTTACAAGCTTTCAGCAGGTAAGCAATATCATTTTTATTAGTTTTATCCTATCTTTGAAGTTTAAGTAGCATGTTGAAACTAAAATTGAAATATGAGTGCACATACGTTTTTTTATTACCTTTCTTCTTGAGTGAATTTTCATTTTTTTACTATAATTGAGCTGGAAGACTTTTGTGATTAATGTTTTTTTTTGACAATTCTTTTTGCTAGTGTCCTTTACTTGATATAAGTTTTTGTGCTCCATCAGAAGCTGCCTTGTCCAATGGGAAAAACTTGGTAATGATTTACTTTTTGTGAGTTGGATCATTTTCTTTCATGGCAATAGTCAACTAATATTTTGTGTCCAATGTAGGTTGTCATTATCTACAATTCTCTAGGATGGAAGAGAGAGGAAACTATAAGAATTCCTGTGAGTACCCCCCTCTTGGCCTTGTTATCATGTGATGTGACCGTTTGACCTCGCTAAGTTTTGATATTGTGGACAACAATATATAGAACAAATGATACAAAATGTATACTCATAATCCATATCCAACCAGAGACGAGGACACAATTAGGAATTGCAATTTTACCCATTCCTAATATTAAAGAAATGATGTAGAATCTAATTGTAATCATTTGGGGCATGGAAATTATACTTGTTTTTCAGGGAGATTAAATCTGTGACAGGTCTCCAGTGAAAGGGTTATTGTCAGGGATTCTGCAGGGAGAGAAATTGACTCACAACTTCTCCCTACATAAGAAGTCATTATGTCAAAGCTTATTTGGGAAGAAACCCAACTAAAACAGTTAAATATTGGGTTTCTTTTTCAGTTTCAGTGTCTCCTCTTGGTTTTAGCACCTATATTGTAGCAACTACTAAAGAGACAGGTTGACATTCTCGCTTCAGTTTTTTACAATGTGCCAATAAAGTGGAGGATTTTGACTCATGTTTAAAATTTCAGAAGGCCGTAGCTCTACCATCTCAACTGTGCATACTTATGAAGCAAGTGATAACAATACCATTGAAGTTGGCCAAGGAAGTTTGAAGCTTCTTTACTCAGCAGATGAAGGAAAACTCATGCGTTATGTTAATACCAAAACTTTGGTAAGCTATGCTGTCTGATTTCAGTTTGGTTGTTCCTCTTTGATTATAATTATTGGATTTTTTTCATTTATTATTCTTCAAATTTATTTCAGTACATTGTGCTTCATATTTTATTTGGATTCTTTTTATTATTTGTGATCTTTATTTTTTCTTGTGTGATAAAAATAATGTTATTTAAAGCCAGTATGTAATTTAATTTCAACGTTACTGAAGATTACAGCCTTTACTGAACAATCCTATGGTTATTACTCTGGAAATGATGGAACTGATAAAGATCCTCGGGTAATTTAATTGCTTGATAATGCTGCTTAATGTTTTGACTTCTCATTTCTATTTTTTTTTTCATCAAGTTTGTAGTAGGATAAAAAGAGTTATCATATGATTTACTAATTACAAAATACTTGATATTTGTTAAAGGCTTCTGGGGCATATGTTTTTCGCCCAAATGTTACATTCTCCATAAAATCTGAAAACCAGGTAGCTGTTTTTATTTGAACAAATTTGATGTCAATCAGTGATGACCCTTTACAATTGATTTATTATACTTATCCAAAAAGAGGATCTGAAGAAAAATGGATTTGTTCGTTGAAGACTCGATTATTGTTGGATGAAGTACATCAACAGCTGAATTCATGGATATCTCAGGTGATTGTCCTATTTCTGATTCTTGCATTTGAAAGTTAGTTCACAAGTTTGTAAAGCTTTGGGTTGTAAATTTCATAAAGAAGCAATTGCTTGTAGTTTATTTTCAATTATTGGACTTGGGGGAAGGGGGTTGTGTATCCTGTTCATGTGTTGTCTAACTTATGTTTCTGTGGAATAAATGTTGGTTAAATTTAAAAACCTGTCAGTTTGGTCTCTGTTTTTCCTTTTATACTCCAAGTTGTACTAAAAACACCCACCTCCAAACTTGGTAGAATCCCTGCTATCATTTTTATATTCAATTTTGGAGTTATGTAATGCCGTTTCTATGTGCAGAACAAGAAGTGTATGGTTTTTGTTTGTCAGGTGTCTTCAACTTATGGTAACAGAATGCTGCACCTATGAACAGGTTACCATGGTGTACAAGGAAAAAGAGCATGCTGAAGTTGAATTCAATGTGAGTTATTTCTCTTATAAATTGCTTGCAGGATGGAACAGAGTTTTTGTAAAGTGTTTATATAAGGTTGAGAAGTCAATTGTGTGGATTTTCTGACATTATGCGGATGATCTTAGATTTGACCTATTCCTGTGAACAATGGGATAGGTAAAGAAATCATTACTCAAATTGCAACAACAATGAAGACCAACAAAACTTTCTATACCGATTCTAATGGGCGTGAATTCATTAAACGGGTATGTTGATTCTTACTGCTGGCCTATAGCAAATTCTTCTCTTGCAACTTTTTTTTTTCTTTTCAAAATCCAATGCTATGCAGAATTCTTCAACTTTTAGCTTAGATTCTTTTTAGATATTTAAATTCAGCTTTCAAAGTTTGCTGAATGGTAACTTTGTTAGTCTCTTTTTTCTACTTGGTGAATACTTGTATTCTTTTGTTTCTATTAATTTACTGTTTCATTCACCAAAATGAAATTCTAGTTCTATAACGGCTCATAATAATGTTTACTTATGCTCCATGGTATTTAAATCTAATATTTGCAGGTTCGAGATTTTAGGAAGGACTGGGAACTTCAAGTGAACCAACCAATTGCTGGAAATTACTACCCATTATGTTCCTTCCTGTGAAAATTGCAAATATTTATTTCCTATAAATTTACGTTGTATAATTAATGGTGGATATCTGCTCGACTTGCTAAAGTCTGGTAAATGCACAAGTTTTTTGTGTTAAAATGAAATTGAATTTCTTCTTTGCCCTTTCAAATTGCATTCTTCCATATTAATCTTGGAATCTACGTGCAAGACAATAGCACAGAGCTCTCAGTGTTGGTGGATCGTTCAGTAGGGGGGTCCAGCTTAGCTGATGGCCAAATTGAGCTTATGCTTCACAGGTCCTTTCCGTTCCTTTTTTTTTCTTTTCATTTTTACGCCTACTTATTTATTCATGACCTATGACATATAATGATTTATAGGAGGTTGATTCACGATGATATCAGAGGTGTTGGTGAAGTATTAAATGAAACAGTTTGTGTCCCTGAAGGATGTGATGGTTTAACTGTAAGCATTGCTTGTCATTATGTTCTTTGTCCAAGACTCTGAAAGTGCCAAGTGTAACCGAATCCTGGATTTTGCAGATCGTAGGGAAATTTTATCTCCGAATTGATCACATAGGAGAAGGGGTGGCGTCGCACGGTTGGACAAGAGATATATTCCGCACTTCTTTTAGCTTTCTCTGAACAGGTGAAGTACAAACTTGACTTGATTTTCTGTGGTGTTGGCCCTCCATGCTTATGTTATTGATGCTCCTTTTCTATAGGATGGCAATGATTGGGCGAGCTCTCATATTCCAACATTTTCAGCCATTGATCCCTCCTACTGGTTATCGGATAACATTGCCATAATAACTCTCCAGGTAAAGAACAAGTCACATAGTCCAGGACCTAGAAATGGGAATTTTAATTGCCCTGTGAAGGCAAAGTTTTATTCCCCTATTTTTGAAAATTGCAGGAGCTGGAAAATGGAAAGGATCTCTTGCGACTGGCTCGTCTATACGAGGTACTCCTCCCTTTGTATATGTTGTATAGAAGCTTCATTATTATGGTTCCATATACCCAACATGATATAGAATAGATTCTAATTTGTTGATTTGATCAAAGACGGGAAGGACAAGGAGTTTTCGGTGATGGCAAGTGTTGAACTGAAAAAGTTGTTCCCAAACAAGAAGGTAAGAGCAAAAAGATATGGTTGATGACATTTATGTGCCATAAATTTTTTATCTTACTGTGGTGTTCACTACAGATAAAGAAAGTGACAGAGATGAGTTTGTCTGAGAATCAAGAAAGAGGTGAAATGGAGAAGAGAAGGTTAGCTTGGAAAGTCGAAGGCGGGCCTGCCGGAGAGGAATCAAAGGTGGTAAGGGGGGACCTGTTGATCCTACTAAGCTGCTGGTTGAGCTTGCTCCCATGGAGATCCAAACTTTCCTTGATGTAGATTACATCCAATTGTTGGGTGGTTGAAGCTTGACAGAGTCACCAAAACACTGGCTTTTGTATGTGTACTATGTACTATGTTAAGAATTGAGCATTGCCAGCTGGAAGGGTTGCCAGGTGGAGTCGTTAGCTGTTGGTTTTGCTAACCGTTTCTGGTAAATTGTTAGGCGGTTAAGCCAGCTGTCATTTGTTGGATTAAACTTTCAAGTGTTAATCCATGAAGGAGGCAATCAACGTGGCTATATTAACAAGTCTTTTGACCAAGGGCTAAGCATAATCTTTAGCCTACATTCTGCTTTCTTCACTTCATTTTTGCTCTCTTTGTTTTTCCAGGAGGTGTTCTTCTAGTTTTAACATGGTATCAGATGTCTAGCGATCCAAGTGCCAGTGATTCAACTGTGATCTCTCTTTGATGATTCTACTTTTTGTTCATCATTCCTGACTCGTTTATTGCAGTCGAAGCAATATCAGAAGGAAGCAGTGCTGCTGCTGCCAATAATCGGATGGTAGAAACGCCATTCATGAACAAGTATGTTAATGTTCGATTAGATGATAACAACTTCCTTCTTTGGAAGCAGCAAGTTCTCCTTATGATTCAAGGACACGAACTGGAACATCTGCTGGATGAATCGCTGACGGTTCCACCTCAAACTATTGTTGATGAGTCTGGTGAATTAATAGTAAATCCGGTGTACCGGCGGCACAAAAAGCAGGATAGTTCTTTGGCATCCTGGCTTCTTTCAACAATCAGTTCATCCATTCTTCCTCAGCTTGTAGGAGCACATACCTCTGCTAAGATCTGGAATACGGTTCTCAGCATGTTCTCCAAGCTCTCCACTACAAAGATTATGAGCTTGCATGGAAGACTCATGTCTCTAAAAAAAGGAGACCTATATGTGCGTGAATTTTCCACACAAATCAAAGAGATCTGTGATTTACTTGCGACGAGTGGAAGCCCGGTTTCTGAGATTGATCAAATTGTTACATTACTCAATGGGCTTCCAGGCGATTTTGAACCATTTGTTGCTGCCATAACAGTGAGTCGTGAACCTTATACTTTTGACACTGTCACCTCGGTTCTCATTGATGCTGAATCGAGGATTGGTGACCTTATGAAGACAGTCGTCAGCATAAACTTGACCAGGCATAATAATTACAATTGAGGAAATGCCAATGGTAATCGTGACAGGTATTACACTAGTAATAGGACGAATGATTCTCGTGAAAAAACTCAGAACGTGAATAAATATAAGGGCATACCTAGGCATCAATGTCAATTATGCGGGAAGATTGGTCATCTAGTGGATAGGTGTTGGCATCGCTTCGATGAGAACTTTAAAGGCGTAACTTCGAGGCAGTCCAGAGATACCAATGATACAGGCTAATGTGTGTAAATATGATGCTAATGATTCATCTTATAATCCGTTTGTTCATACAGCTGCATGAGATGAGGTGGTCGCTGAAGATGCCACCACTGACACTATGCAAATCAACTCTCTTATTGCTAAAAGAGTTCTGTCTACTGCTGACAAATGGTATCCGACTCTGGTGCTACACACCATGTGACCTACGACAAAGCTGGAGCATCCTTGGGTCGACCATACTCAAGAAAAGGTAAGGTCTACCTTGGTGATGGTTCCACATTACCAATATCACATATAAGTAATGTACCATTAACTGCCAATACATGTGATCTACAGCTAAAGAATGTCTTGTGCGTTCCAAAAATAACTAGAAACTTGTTATCTGTTTCTAAACGTACACAAGACAACAATGTATACCTCGAATTTCACTCAGACAAGTGCTTTGTGAATGATGAAGAAACTGGCCGAATCCAGTTAGAAGGTAAACTGGAAAATGGGTTGTATTGCTTTAATAAAACTGCTCGTATAGATGGCATGCTTCATCAGGTTACTGCTTCTGCTGAGGAAAAATATGTTAAGTCCAATAAAAGCTTCTGGCTATGGCATCGACGGTTGGGACACCTTGCGTCGAAAACTATATCTTCACTCTTTCACATTAAGAATGGTGTTCATAATAATAGTGAAATATGTGTTGCATGTCAGCTAGGAAAAAGTCACATGCTTCCATTTTTGCAATCGAATACAGTCTATAGTCGTTTGTTTGAGTTGGTAGAAACAGATGTATGGGCTCCAGCACCGATTAAGTCTGGTGACTGACAATATTATGTTTCGTTTATAGATATGTTCAGCAGGAATGTCTGGGTATACTTGATGTGTAATAAATCGGATATTACTCAAGCTTTCAATTTGTTTCATGCTCTTGTTAAAAACCAGTTTAAAACAAACATTGTTGCATTACAAACTGATGGTGGGGGTGAGTATCGAGGTTTAGAGCAGTGTCTTGTAGCTACAGGAATCAAACACAGGGTACAATGTCCACATACCTCGCAACAGAATGGTGTAGTTGAGCGTAAACACCGGCGCATCATTGACACAGCCTTAACACTTCTAGCTCAATCAGTCGTTCCCTTCAAATATTGGTCGTATGCTGTCCTTACTGCAGTTTACCTAATCAATGGGTTACCTGCATACTTGCTTGGAGGGATCTCACCATTTGAGAAGCTGTACGGTAAGAAACCCGATTATCAGTTTCTTCGTGTCTTTGGCTGTCAATGTTTCCCATATCTTTGACATTTCAATCGGCACAAGTTTGACTTCAGGTCCAAGCCGTGCGTATTTCTTCGCGACTCTCCACAACATCATGGATATCAATGCCTTGACGAATCAGGTTGTGTGTATATATCTCGACACGTGGTGTTCAATGAAAATGTGTTTCCATGTGTGTCGCACCGTGTTGGTATCAATCAACATGTCAAACAAGTTGACTGGGCTGTTCCTTTTCCTTGCAAGGAACTCAGCATGACAGATCACGAGGATACTGGTGTGATAATCTGGTAAATATACCTGATCTGGTGGAAGATGCAATGGTTGATTCATCTCATACACCTGGTGTAAGTGCTGGCCATGATGATAGGCTAACACAATGGAGGACGAGCCAGATGTTGTGTCGAGAGTTGCTGCTCAATTAGAGGATACTCATAGTGAGCCTACACATTCTAGTGCTACTCCAAATGATGATCAAAATGGTTCAATAAGTGTTCAGGAGCTAGGTGCTTCAAGCAGGACTGTGTCTGATGCTGCTCAGCACGTCACAAATAAGCATCACATGGTTACACTCAGCAAAGCAGGAATTTTCAAACCTAAGGTTTATAATGCTTTGTTTAATGAGACTCCTTTGAGTGTGCAGGATGCTTTACAACATAAACATTGGCGTACTGCAGTTGAAATAGAGTTCAAGGCGTTGACTGATAATAACACGTGGAATTTGGTTCCTCTACCAGCTGATCGAAAGGCCATTGGGTATAAATGGTTGTTTCGCATTAAACACAACTCGGATGGTTCTGTTAATAGATTCAAAGCAAGGCTTGTCGCAAAAGGGTACTCTCAAGTACCAGGATGATACTTTGTTGATACCTTCAGTCTGTGGTGTGATTCTTCACGATAAATGTGTTACTGTCGGTTACTACTTCACGTGGATGGCAAGTCTATCAAGTAGATGTTAATAATGTTTTCCTCAAAGGCGATCTACAGGAGGAGGTATACATGGTTCAACCAGAAGGATTCGAAAAGACTGGTGAGCATGGAGAAAAGCTAGTGTGCAAGCTTCAAAAAGCCCTTTATGGCCTTAGACAAGCCCCTCGCAATTGGTATCAAAAACTTCAACAATGCTTATGTGACATGGGATTTCGACCTTCTAGAGCTGATAGCTCGTTATTCATTCGTGGCACA
This sequence comes from Hibiscus syriacus, assembly GCF_006381635.1. Taxonomy (NCBI): domain Eukaryota; kingdom Viridiplantae; phylum Streptophyta; class Magnoliopsida; order Malvales; family Malvaceae; genus Hibiscus; species Hibiscus syriacus. The sequence goes on from NW_024063196.1 coordinate 1,614,458, forward strand.
AAGCATGATATCACATATGTTGCTGTGTATGTTGATGATATTCTTGTCATGGGGTCTTCTGAAAAATGTGTTAAAGAGGTTAAGAAGCAGCTACATGGCAGGTTCTCGTTAAAGGATCTTGGGCTTCTTCACTATTTTTTGGGCTGAAGCTGTTGATACAGTAACTGGAATGTTTTTGAGTCAAAAGAAGTATGTGCAGGAGCTGTTGACCAAGTTTAATGTTCATGCTAAACCTGTGGACACGCCCTTACCTATTACACCCAAGTTGAGTTCAGAAAATGCAGGAGCTCCTGTCAATGCTCAGCAGTATCGAAGTGCAGTTGGTGCACTATTGTATGTGTGTCATACTAGACCAACATTGCTTTTGCGGTTCATAAAGTAGCACAGTTTATGCAGTCCCCTTGTGAAGCTCATTGGATAGGAGTTAAACGCATTCTACGTTACCTAAAAGGTACAATGGATTATGGATTATGGTTAATCAAGGGACAGGGAAACTTCAAATCAAAGCCTTTACAGATGCAGATTGGGGCAGTGATCTCGATGATAGGCGATCAGTTTCCGGGTATTATGTTTACCTAGGTAATCATTTGTTGTCATGGAGTTCACGCAAGCAAAGGTCAGTGTCCCGTTCAACAGGTGAGGGAGAATATAGAAGTCTTCTGATACAACTGCTGAGGTTCTGTGGGTTAAAGCAGTTCTAGATGATATGAATGTTGAACTGTCTCAAGCTCCGGTTATATGGTGTGATAATACCAGCACCGTAGCCATGGCTGCTAATCCAGTCTTGCATGCTAAAGTTAAACATGTGGATCTTGATGTTCATTTTGTCAGGGAGAAGGTCATGGACAAACAACTTGTAGTCAATTATGTTCCTACAAATTGTCAAATTGCGGATGTGTTAACCAAGCCATAGTTACAACACGATTTCAGGAGTTACGCCAAAAGCTTAATGTTTTCTCGCTGCAGAGGCTTCAGCTGCACAAGAATTAAGTTTTTTTTACCTCAAGAAGTTGAAAAACGGGGTAAATGTTAAGAATTGAGCATTACCAGCTGGAAGGGTTGCCAGGTGGAGTCGTTAGCTTTTGGTTTTGCTAACCGTTTCTGGTAAATTGTTAGGCGGCTAAGCCAGCTATCCTTTGTTGGATTAAACTTTCAAGGGTTAATCCATGAAAGAGGCAATCAGCGTGGCTATATTAACAGGTCTTTTGACCAAGGGCTAAGCATAGTCTTTAGCCTACATTCTGCTTTCTTCAATTCGTTTTTGTTCTTTTTGTTTTTCCAGGAGGTGTTCTTCTAGTTTTAACATACTAAAAGTCTGGACTTAATGTATACTGTTGTTAGATTCTCGTAGCATGTGTGTGTGTGTGCAACTCGCTCTCTATTGTTCCTTTTGGAATTGGAAGCCAAATTAATCACATATGCATCACTTTGACAATTGCTAGAATGGGTTTTTGCTGAGAAATAGGTCTCTAATTCTTAAAAAATATGATATGAACCTTTTATGAAACTGTGGTTCATGAAATGTCATGCAGAGATTTAAGCAGTATCAATCAATCAGATAAGGAGGTAAATCAAATGATTTTTCATGTGAATTCAATTGGCAGAACCACACGGAAGCTCAATTTCAAAGAATGCTGAATGACATGCACTGATGAGTAGACACTTGGATGAGACTAAATATATGGTTTAACATATATGGATTACAAATGACAGTCCTGTCATTAAATATGGATTACATAATATATCTGGAAAACTTAAAATGAAATAGGATTGTGTACAAGAGACCTTAGATACGCCTTGATAGATCATTTGAACATCGACTCCATTCATCCTAAGAATGTGAAACCCCTATTTCAATATTTATATTATTATTAGGCTAAACTACACTCATAATCATTAAATTTTTACAGTATTTGTATTTTTTGTCATCAAAATCAATTTTTTTATTAGAATCATTGTTTGTTATAAAAACTTTCATTTCTATTATTGAACTGTTAAACTATTAACGACGGTTGGTGTGGCACACTCATATATCATTAACAACTAAATCAATATATTCACATATTATTTTCTTTAGAGTTAACTGCATCATATGTCCTCAAAGTATGACTTTAGTTTAAATTGGACCCTGAACTTTTAAATGTTTTAATTTCATCCCTAAACTATGATTGTCATTCTATATTAGTCCTCAAACTTTTAAACATCTCAATTTCACCCCAAACTATTACCTTCATTCTAAATTGGTCCCCCAAACTTTTTGAACATTCTAATTCCCCAAACTATTACCTTCATACTAATCACATCTCTTGTTAATAAAATCGTTAGACCAAGTTATATCATTATATGTTTGTAAAAAAAATTAAGTTAAACTATAGCTGAAACTAATTATATACTTGGATAAATATGGGGATGAATTAGAATATTCAAAAGTTTGGAGACCATTTTAGAAAGAGGATCATTGTAACACTCCAAATACTGGGTTAGTGACTAAAGTGTAATATTTTAAAACTTCGTGATCAATTTTGTCAAATTGAAAAGTTCAAGGATTTAATTAAAAATTATTGGTGTAGGTTTGATTAGAAAAGATTGAAAGATGGAAGGGCATAATGGTCTTTAGACAAGAAATGAATTAAAATTCATTATTAGTGTATTGTATATACACGTGGAAAAGAAGAAAAATATTAAATCTAGAATCTAGAATCTAGAATTCTCTTCATCCTTTCTTTCTCCTCTCCACCTTGAGCTTCTAGGCTAAGGTAAGAAATCTTTAACTTAGTTAATTCTTGTAATTTTTTATTGGTTTTGATTCTTGGGATATTAGGGAATCTTGATAAACTTAAAGAGAAGTAGAAACTAAAAGATTGATAAGTTTTTGGTAATTGAGTAAAGAGGGTTTTTGAGAGAATTGATGATAAATGAAGTAAATGGATTTTGAAGTGGAATTTGACTTGTCATAAGATACAATAAGAAGATTAAGGTGTTAGAAAAGGATTTGGGATATGTTGAATAATGGGTGTGATTTTTAGTTTCAAGTGATTTAGTGAGATTTTGGATGTTTAGAAGTATTAAAGTGATACAAGTTGGTTTTAATAAGAGTAGTTGAGTTTAAAGGACTGAAATGAGATAAAAGTGGGAGATTTAGCACCGTTTTGGTAAATTTTTTAGTTGAAATGGGTAATTTATGGACAAGGGTATCGATACTGGATGAACAATACCGATACTTCAAAGACAAAATAGGTGAAATATGGGTTTGAGTATCGATACTAGAAGAACAATATCGATACTATAAGGTGAAATGATATGAATCAATATAACAATATTGATACCGAAGGAGTAGCATTGATACCAAGGGTATCGATACTAATGGATAAGTATCGATACCATTTTTAGAAGTCAAATTCCAAAATGTAGATTGGGTTTCGACACTGAAGTATAGTATCGATACCATAGTGAGGAAGTATCGGTACTAGGCATAGAGTATCGATACTTTTCAGCTTGAGATTTTGAATAAGGTGTTTCGTTTAGCTTAAGTTATTGATGATTGATTAATAGTAATTTGAACCTTGATATTCATCTAGATCGTATTATTGTTTAGATATTGAACGAAGGCAAGTTTCAGAGGAATTGACGTTATAAGATATCGACCAAGAATGATAAGGATTTTACTTTGACTAAGTGAGGCAAAAAAGTGAGTGCATACTACTACAATATATGGTTATATGGAAATAAGACTTGCAATGAGTCTATTTCCAATGTTTTGATTAAAACAATATTTTGAAAGTTTATTAATATTAGGAATATGTTTACATGAATATAAACATGGTTTTCATTTTATTACTACACATATATGCACTGTTTGGATTTTATACTATGTGTTATTGATATATGTGATTATTTGAATATATGATATAAGCTATGAGTAATGTATAAATGGTAAAGCCCAAAAGTATGTGATATGAGAGCTAAAGGCATAATTGGTATGCCAAGAGTTGATGGTTCTACGCGGTCATTCGAGATAATACTATGTGGTCCTTTGGGACATATTCTACGCATTCTTTCGGGACATTTATACATGGTCCTTTATGACATTTCTACGTGACACTTCGGTGTATATTCTACGTGACACTTTGGTGCAATTCTATGTGGCAGTTTCAACTGCAACCCAGTGCACAACCTCAATGCACTCACATACCTTGAGTTCTCAGTGATGTACCATGGGCTATTAAAAGAAATAACATGAATGAATAATGCATGATAATATATGTTTTTTTAATGAAATGTATTATAGTTTCTTTATTCTATGATTTTTTTTTTATAAAATCTAAGAATAAGATTAAATGTTTTAATTTTTTATTTATGCAATTTATGCCTCACTAAGTTAAAGCCTTAGCGTGTGAGTATTTCACACGTAGGTTCAAAGAAGATGGAAGAACAAAGCTAGGACAAGTCAAGACAACATATCTTTGCATATGCTCTGATCATATTTTGTAAACATAATTTATTGTATTTATATAAATTATTATGTATTTATGTTTGATTTGAGCTTGAGTTTTCAATATTTATTTTAGTTAAGGGTTCCACCATTTTAATATAAATAAAAGTTTTAAATTTTCAACTACTTTGAAAATTCAATGATTTGAAAAGTCAATGTGACACATCAGATTCGTATTCGGGTCATATACAGGTTGGGGGTGTTACATATAATGGTATCAGAGATGTGGTTTAGCTGATTCTATGCTTAAACTGAAGTCATTTATGTTTTAAAAGTATACATGCCAATAAAAAGTGAAAAGTTTTAATATGATAATGTAATGAATATGTGTCATTGTTAATATAGTTAAATGGTTATATTTTATTAGATGTCTAACTACGAGGGCTCCCGAAGTAAAGTAGGAGATGAAGGACCTGCCCTGGCCAGGCAAGGTGAAGAACAGGTGCCTCAAGGAGTTCCTGTACAAGTTCAGGGAGTGTTTTTTAGGACGTTGGACACTATTCTGACGCTTTTCCAACCGCCTGCTCCCTCAACTGCTAGAATGAATGTAGCAAAAGAGTTGAAAGGGTTAGGAGCACCCGAGTTCAAGGGTGAAGCTGAGAAAGGTCTATTGTTGCGGATCTTTGGCATAATGATGTATAGATCATGTTATAGGGTCTTCACTGCTCGAAAGTGGAGAAGTTAGATGGATCATCTCTTGCTACGAGGTCAAGCTCGAGTATGGTGGACTAATGTCACTATAAGAATGTCAAATGATTAAGTAACGTGGTCATTTTTTTAGAAGAGTTCAAGAATAAGTACATTTGTGATCAGTTTATTAGGCAAATGAAGAAAATATTTATGAGTATGAAGCAAGGGAATTGAACTGTGTATGAGTACGAGTGCGAGTTTAATAAGCTGAGTAGATTTGCTACTGAACTGGTTCCAATTGAAAATGATGCATGTGATTGGTTTGTAGAGGACTTAAATCCCATACTAAAAGAGTTGTTAATAGTTTTGAATTTATCCTCATTTCAAGAAGTGTTCAATCATGCTAAAGCTTTAGAGAGATCAGAATGAGAGGTTTGGAGTACTAAAAGCTCAGATGACTAAGAGTGTTGGTGCTTCATTTAGCTCAGCACAATCAAAGAGAGGCAGAAGGTCTGGTTTTCAACCTCAGACTAAACTGAGTCAGCAACATCCTATGCCAGAGGATCAAATCCAATGAGAGCTAGATAGACTCAATCAGTAGGGTATGTAGTTGAAGATCAAATCAAGGTCAATCGAGGCAGTGTCAGCATTATGTGAAGAATCATACCGGAGTATGTCGAGCGGTCTCTGAAGCATGTTTCAGATGCAGAGACACTGTACATTTTATCCGGAATTATCCATTGATGACTAGAGAGACAAACAAATAGAGCGATCTGTCACGGTACCTCAGAGAGGTAGAGAAAGAGGTCAAGAAAGGAATCATTCTGATTCATCCACACAACTTGAGATACATTCAACTGCCCGAGCTTACAACATTAAGACTAATGAAGATTGTGATGATCCGGAGATCATTGCAGGTACTTTTCAATTATTTAATAAGTTTATTTTGGTATTGATTGATCTGGGATCAACATATTCATATATTAGTATCAAATTGGTGAGATAATTTAAAATCCATTTAGAAGCTATAAGTAACGATGTGATAGTGACTACTCATTAGGGCATAGGGCTCAGGTGAATCAGTTATGTCAAGGGTGTCCCATAAGAATTCAAGGAATTAAATTCCCTATTAATTTGCTGGAATTACCCTTTGAAGAGTTTGAAGTAATCTTGGGAATGAATTGGATGTATCACTATAATGCCAACGTCTACTGTAGATTGAAGAGAGTAACTTTGATAACTCATAATAGATCAAAAGTGATTGTGAGCAGTGAAAGATTTAATCCGATAACTAATGTTATATCAGTGATATCGGTTAAAAAGTTATTGTTACAAGGATGTCCAACTTTCATTGCCAATGTTATTGATACTCTAGTCAAGGAGAGAAGACTAGAGGACATTTCGACGGACCGAGAATTTCTAGACGTATTTCCAGCTGAGTTGCCGGGATCACCTCCAGATAGAGAAGTTGAGTTTTAAATTGAGGTAATGCCTGAAACGACACCGATTGCAATGGCTCCTTACCGAATGGCTCCGAAGAAACTGAGTGAGTTAAAGACTCGGTTGTAAGAGATATTGGATAAAGGGTTCATTAGACCTAGCGTGTCACCTTGGGGTGCTCCATTGTTATTTGTAAAGAAGAAAGATGGTTCGATGCATCTCTACATTGATTATCAACAACTCAACAAGGTACTAATAAAGAACAAGTATCATCTCCCAAGAATCGATGATTTGTTTGATCAACTTAAAGGAGCTTCGGTGTTCTCTAAGATTGATTTGTGCTTTGGCTATCATCAATTGAAGATTCAAGAAAGAGAAATTCCAAAGACGACTTTTAGGACGAGATATGGTCATTATGAATTTATAGTTATGTCATTTGGGTTGACTAATGCACCTGCTGTGTTTATGGACCTCATTAATAGAGTGTTTTAGCCTTATCTTGATCAGTTTTTGGCCGTCTTTATTGACGATATCTTGGTATATTCAAGGTCCAATTAAGAGCATGATGCACACCTTTGAGTAGTTCTTCAAACTATACGAGAAAAGAAACTTTATGCTAAATTGTCTGAGTGTGAGTTTTGGTTAACTGAAGTGGCATTCCTTGGACATGTGCTATCTACAGAGGGGATTCAGGTAGATCCTCAGAAGATAAAATCCATATTAGATTGGGAAATTCCAAATAATGTGTCAGAAGTGTGGATTTTCCTGGGTCTTGTAGGTTATTATCGAAGGTTTGTTAAAAACTTTTCGATGATAACTTTGCCTTTGACCAAGTTGTTAAGGAAATATGTATCTTTTGTTTGGACCTCTGAATGTCAAAAGAGTTTTGAAGTGTTGAAGTGAATTTTGACAGAAGATCCAGTATTGGTCCAACCTGAATTTGGCAAGGACTATGTGTTTTATAGTGACGTATCTCATAATAGTTTGGGATTTGTATTGATGCAAGAAGATAAAGTAGTGTCATATGCATCGAGTCAATTGAAACCGCACGAGAAGAACTATCCGACACATGATTTAGAGTTGACTGCAGTAGTTTTCACTCTGAAGATTTGGCGTCACTACTTATATGGCGAACGTTGCTACATTTACACGGATCACAAGAGTTTAAGTATCTGATGACTCAAAAAGATTTAAACTTGAGTCAAGGAAGATGGATTGAGTTTCTCAAGGATTATGATGTAGTAATTGATTTTCACCCCGAGAAAGAAATGTGGTAGCTGATGCTCTGAGTCGGAAGACGTTTTCAGCTTTACAAGCTTTAAATGTGAGATTTCCATTAAGTGGCGATGGTACATTGCTTGCGGAGTTAAAGCTTAAACTGAAGTTAATGGATCGAATTAAATATTTACAAGGTAAAGATGACAAGTGTTTGAAAAAAATGGAGCAAGTGAAAAATGAAGGGAATAAAGATTTTGAAGTTAAGCTTGATAGCAATCTGTATTATCGTAGGAGGCTTGTTATTCTAGATAATGAGGAGTTGAAGAATGACTTATTGTCGGAAGCTCATTATAGTCCATTGACTATGAACCCAGTCGAAAATAAGATGTACATGGATATTAAATGTCGTTATTGGTGGCCAGGAATGAAAAGAAGTATCACAGAATTTGTGTCCAAGTGTTTAAAGTGTCAGCAAGTAAAAGCTAAACATCAGGTTTCTTCAAGATTATTGCAACCAATCTCTATTACTCAGTGGAAATGGAAGAATATTACGATGGATTTCGTAATGGGGTTACCTTTGACTCCTAATATAAAAGTGACTCAATTTGGGTGATAGTTGACCGATTGACCAAGTCAGCACATTTCATTCCCTTTCAAGATGATTTCTCTATGGACAAGTATGTTGAATTTTACATCAAAGAGATTGTTTGACTTCATGGTGTGCCTGTTTCGATAGTTTTGGACCGAGATCCACGATTCACTTCAAGATTTTGGAAAGCTTTGTATTGAGCCTTAGGGACTCGAATAAAATTTAGCATATCTTTTCACCCTGAGAAGGATGGACAGTATGAGCGGATTATCCGAATTCTGGAAGATATGTTAAGAGCATGTGTTATCGAGTTCAAAGGATCTTGGGAAAAATATTTGTCTCTTACTGAATTTGCTTATAACAATAACTATCAGTCGAGCATTAAGATGGTTCCCTATGAAGATTTATACGGGAGAAAGGGTCGTATACCATTAAATTGGTACAAGCTCAAGGATCAGAACGTTCTTGGTCCTGACTTGATCAAGGAGGTAAAAGAGAAAGTTCAAATAATTCAGCATAATCTTAAACAGAAATCATATGCTGTTCTAAAGAGAAAAGAGATTGAGTTCGATGTTGGAGATAACGTATTTCTGAAAGTCTCTCATTGGAATAAAGTGTTACTTTTGGCCGGTAAAGAAAATTTAGCCCCAGATTTATTGACCCATACAAGATTGTTAAAAGAGTGGGACCAGTAGCATATCGTTATCTTTACCACCAGAAATGGAGAAGATTCATAATGTTTTTCATGTTTCTATGCTTAGAAGATATTGATCTGATTCTTCTCATATCATTACACCGGAAGAGATTGAAATTCAACTAGATTTGACTTATGAATAACAACCGGTGAAAATTTTAAGTCATTGAGTTTTGGAACTTAGGAACAAAAAATCCGTTAGTTAAAGTTTTGTGAGGAATCACAAAGTCGAGGAAACAACATGGGAACGTGAGGATGATATGCGTAGATAATTTCCACATCTATTTGTGCAGTAAAAATTCCAGGATGAATTTTCTTAAGGGGGAGATTTGTAACACCCCAAATACCATGTTAGTGACTAAAGTGTAAGATTTTAAAACTTCATGATCAATTTTTATAAATTGAAAAGTTCAGGGATTTAATTAAAAATTATTGGTGTAGGTTTGATTAGCAAAGATTAAAAGATGGAAGGGCATAATGTTCTTTAAAAAAGAAATGAATTTAAAATTCATTATTGGTGTATTATTGTCCACACCGTTTTTTGCCCGGCGGGGAGAAAACTTAGAACGACTTGGGGGTTTTCTTTGAAGAGGTTTTGAAATGTGAGAAGTCGACGTCGACCTTTTGGGTTAGGTAGGTCGAATACCTAAAATTTTCTTTTAAAAGAGTTTTTAAGAAAACACAATCTTAAAAGATAAACCAGTCTACGTCTAACCAGAGATTCATTCTTTTTAAAAAAATTAAAAAGAGGTTCAGGGATCGATTATGTGTGAGGAAGGATAATCACCCCACAACGCCCTAAATTGGGACCCCATCGATTATAAATTATCTCTAATAGTGAAAATCTAAGAATTCGAATATAAATTTAATTACGATCACATTATTCCAAATTCAACATACAATTTTTATTTAATGGAAAATTCTAAGGAGAAATGAAAAATATTCTAATATTTTCAATTCAAGAGAAAATAATCCCTAAAATATTTTAGGACAAATATTTCTCTTTCCAACTAAAATAAAAAGAATATTATAACTTCTCCAAAAAATTCGAGATTAAACAAATTTGATTTGACCAAAATAAGAAATTAAGACAATTAATCCAAATTATATTAATCATGCTAGATAATGATAGTTTAAACTAAAATGGTAAAAGTATAAACACAATAAAAATCAAAGGCTCAAAAATAATTATCACACAAATATAAGTGCTTTAATAAAATAAAACCGTAAACATAAGGACCACAATGCAAGATAGCAAAATAAGACATTCAATATGGTAAAAACATGAAACATCATATATATATTCATGGGACTAAAATAAATTAAACAGAGACTAGAGTACAATAATTAAAGGACTGAAATTAAATTGATGAATAATAAGGGACAAAAATGTAATAAAAAAGTGACTAAAATGAATAAATTGTAAAAAATAGTAACTAAAATAAAATGAAGTGTCAGTTAATACGCTTAAATACAAATACAAAAAAGATGCTAGAAATAATAAAAAGGACTAAAATAAAATACAGCAAAATTAAAGGGTAGAAAAATAAAATGTTAGAATTTAAAATGCTGGAAAATAAATAAAATAAAATAAATAAAAAACAGAAATAAATTGGATAAATTTAAAAATTAGGGGGTTAGTTTGTGCAATAAAATAAAATGTTAGTAAGTTAGAAAATTTAGCAGTTATTGGTTAGTAGGGTTCGGATCATAATAATGCGGATCATACCCCAAATCGGGTCACCACAAGGTCGAATAGAATAATATAAACAAATATATAAAATAAAATAAAATAAAAAGGTTAGTGGTTAGCAGAGTCTGAACCATAATAATGTAGGTCTTACCCCGGATCGGGTCACCACAAGGTCGAATCGAGTATTTGAAACAATAAATAAAATAAAAGTTAGTAGTTAGCAGATTTCGAACCATAATAATGCAGATCATACCCCAGATTGAGTCACCGCAAGGCCGAATCAAATATTAGGAGCAATAAATAAATAAATAATAAGGATTAAAGTGCAGTAAAATAAAAGTTAGTAGATAATATGCAATAAAATAAAAGTTAGTGGTTAATATGTAATAAATAATATAACAGAATAATGCCCAAAACGATAACATACCAAGACTGGGGACTTGACGTGGGGTTTTTCCTTAAAATAATGACCAAAACATGATAGTGCACCTAATAGGGAGGACTAAAACGTAGTTTACCCAAAAGTTTAAAACAAGCAAAACTACCCCCTGAAACGCAATAGAAACTCGTAAAGCATTTCTTCACCGGTGCAGCTCACTATAAACAACCAAACCAAATCGATCGTTGAACTCCAGCCGACAACATCCTCACAACTAACGCCGGCCACGACATTGGCCGAACCCCTAAAAGCTTATTTCTCTTCTTTCCTCACGTTGGTTGAACCCCCAACGAGCACGGCCACCATCTCCTACCCGTGAATCAACGCCGCTATAAAACTCCAACCGACCTAACGATGGTCAGTTTAACCACAACCTAGACCTAAGCAACCCAAATAAAGAAGCCCGAAACAACCCCCCAAACGCACTGACAACTGCTCACATTCCTCTCCGTCGTACGACGACCAACCACCGACCTTCCCGACAAGAGGTGATCGACCACCGTCCGAAACATCCTCACCACATTTGCTTTATTACTTAAAGAAAATAAACACAATAAAGAAAGGAAAATGGAGACTAAGGAGAGACTCAACTTTTGTTATTTGCTTTCTGTTTTTACACAAACAGGGGTTATAAAAATGAGGAAGAGAAAGGGGTTGTTTCTAGATTTCTTGTTGTCTTTTAAAGCCACACAATTATTAAAAAGGTAAAATTACATGGTTGGTCTATATATTTTTTTCTTTTTATTTTAAGATAAAATTAGGGTATTACAACTATCATTCTTTGCTCGTTGTTGTGTAAACAATGACGAAGCAAAGACAAATAACGACCTAATTTTGTCTAGCTACGATGTTTGCTTCGCATCGAGAGCTCTAATTTCTTCTGATCGGACGAGTTCTTCTCATTATGAACTCTTCGTTGGGGATGTCACTCCACTTCCTTTTGTGATGGAATCACCAAGGTTGAACAAGTTCTTCTCATTATGAACTCTGCACTGGAAGTGTTGATCTACCTCCTTCTGTGATGATTGATCCAAGGTGATGCTGATCCAACTCCTTATGTGATAGACGAGTTAAACGATGATGTTGATCCAACTCTTTATGCGATGGAAACAAGCTAAGGTTGAACAAATTCTTCTCATTATGAACTTCTTCTCTCTTATAGATGAGTTCTTCTCATTATGAACTCTATGGAAATGTTGATCCCTTGAGTGAGGTGTTCCTGATTTGAAATGATGTGAATCGAGCGATAGGTTGAACAAGTTCTTCTCATTATGAACTTATTTTCCCTCTGTCGGATGAATTCTTCTTATTATGAACTCTCCACTGGAAATTTGATCCCTCAAGCGAGGTGTCACTGATTTGAAATGTTGTGAATCGAGTGATAGGTCGATCAAGCTCTTCTCATTATGAACTTCTTCTCCCTCTGTCAGATGAGTTATTCTCATTATGAACTCTCCACTCAAAATGTTGATCCCTCGAGCAAGGCGTCGCTGATTCGAAATGTCGTGAATCGAGCGATAGGTTGAACAAGCTCTTCTCATTATGAAATTCTTCTCCCTCTGTCGGATGGGTTCTTCTTATTATGAACTCTCCACTGGAAATGTTGACCGGTTTATTCTCTTGAAAAGTTTTAATCCTACAAAAGATTAACATATGTCAGTAATAATTCAGTTTGAAGTACCCGAAGGTATTGACCAAAAGGTCCTCAAAATTTGTTGAGATTCATTTCTTTCATTGGTGAACAATATGGATTGATTTTATGCTGAAGTCGTGAAATGAAATCTTTGTTGGCTCTTTGAAATCCTTAATGTTGCAAATTGTTGAGTTTTTGTCTTTGTTGGGTCCATCCTGGAAACGACACTGTTCATTCTCATTGAAGTGACCATGTGTATGAAATGATAAAATGTATGATGCAAAGATGCAAATTCATGTATGAATGATGGTTTTCTTGATCTGATGGAAATGGTTGCAAGAGCAATCTTCAATGCTAGATCAATCTTCATTCTTTTCCTGATTTGATTGTCTTCTTTACCTGTTGCACCTGAGTGTATTCTTGCAAATCTTGACTTGTGAATGGGCGCATCTTGCACCAGTAAAAAAATTTCCCTTGATAAATTTAGCTTCTTCAAAAAGATTCATTTACAATTATCAAGAAACCGATAAAATTAGGCTTAGCTTCTGTTATAATTCATTTAAAACATCAAGAAACCCTTGAAAATCCATCTTAGTTTCTACAAATCTTTCGTTTTCAGTTGTCTTCAAGGAACCCCTAAAAATTAGGCTTAGCTTCTTTTAAAAATTCTTTGGTGATAATCGTTAAGAAACCCCTGAAAATCAGGCTTAGTTTCTAAAAACTCATTTGAAAACATTATGCCCGAAGGTCTTATGGATGATCCAAAGGACTTAAGGTGTTTCGAAGTGTGTAATCGAGCAATAGGAAATGTTAACCCCTCTGTGGGGAGTTGCTGATTCAACTCCATATGTGATGAATCGAGCAAAGGAAATATTGAAAACATCATGCCCAAAGGTCTTATGGATGGCCCGAAGGACTTATCATCTTGCTCGAAAGACTTATATATGACCCGAAGGATTTAAGCATTATGCTCGAAAGACTTACTGATTGCGCAAAAGACTTACTCATCAAGAAACCCTTGAAAATCAACCTTAGTTTCTTAGTTGTCAAGGAACCCCTAAAAAATAGATTAGTTTCCTTTTAAAAATCATCATCAAGAAACCCCTAAAAATCAGGCTTAGTTTCTAAAAACTCATTTGAAAATATCAAGAAATCCCTAAAAATAGGCTTAATTTCTTTGAAATTCATTTGAAAACATTAAGAACCCACTAAAATTAGGCTTAGCTTCTTTCAAATTCATTTGAAAACATCGAGAAACCCCTGAAAATTAGGCTTAGTTTCTAAAAATCTTTTTTTTTCGAGTGAAACTATCTCCAACAAGATAAAATCTTCTGTTTCGAGGGAAACTATCTCAAGCGAGATAAATTTTGGTTTTAAGAAAAACAATCTTGAGTGAAATGAAATGTATTTTTCGATCAAAAACTGTCTCAAGCGAGACAAATCTTGTTTTAAGAAAAACAATCTTGAGTGAAATGTAATGTATTTTTTCGAGCAAAAACTGTCTCGAGCGAGACAAATCTTGTTTTAAGAAAATCAATCTTGAGTGAAATGGTATTCTTTCGAGTAAAAACTGTCTCAATCGAGACAAATCTTATTTTAAGGGAAACAGATTTAAAGATTTTGTGTTTTAAGAGAAACTATCTTAAGGGAGACAAAATTTGTTTCAAGGGAAACATATTCAAAGTTTTTTTTCAAAAGAAACTGTCTTAAGAGAGAAAAACTTTGTTTCAAGGGAAACATACTTAAAGATTTTGTTTCAATAGAAACTGTCTCAAGAGAGAGAAAATATGTTTTGAGTAGAAACTGTCTCAAGAGAGATAAAATTTGTTTTGAGTAAAAATTGTCTGAAGTGAGATAAAATTCGTTTCAAGGGAAACGTTCTCAAAGTTTATATTTCAAGAGAAAATGTCTCAAGGGAGACAAAATTTGTTTTGAGTAAAAAAAATTCTCAAAGGAAATAATTTTGTTTCTTATAGAAAAACAATCTCAAGTGAGATTAATTTTGTTTGAAGGAAAATTGTCTTCAGTCAGACAAAATTTGTTCTTAGGAAAACTATCTCATGTGAGATCATATTTGTTTTAAATATTTCAAAATTTTGGGAGAATGTCTTAGGCGAGACGATGTTTGTTTTAAGAGAAAAATGTCTCAAGTGAGACAAAATTTGCTTTTTAGAAAAATAACTTTGAAATTTGTGTTTCAAAGGAAAATGTCTCAAGTGAGACAAAATTTGTTTTAAGAGAAAAATGTCTCAAGTGAGAAAAAAATTTGTTTTTAAGAAAAATAACTTTGAAATTTGTGTTCCAAAGGAAAATGTCTCAAGTGATACGAAATTTGTTTTAAGAGAAAAATGTTTCAAGTGGGAAAAAATTTGTTTTAAGAAAAACAACTTTGAAATTTGTGTTCTAAAGGAAAATGTCTCAAGTGAGACGAAATTTGTTTTAAAGAAAACAATGTCTCTAGCGAGACAACATTTTGTTTCGAGAGAAACAACACCCAAGGAGATAGAGAGTCTTCTTGTTCCTGCACGTTGAGGAAATGTCTTCAGAAAACTAATTATTGACTTCAGGAAGTCAAATCTGTGGATGACATTGTTCTTTCATCTTGAAGACATCTGGTCATTTCCGTGCTTTCATTTCCGAGCTTTTATTTCCTGAAAGATCGAAATGATATATTTATGACTGCCTATCTTGGATGTTTACAGGTCTCATGATTAAGTTTGTATTTTATTTGATGAATTTTTGAATTTTTCCTCATGAGAGGGAAAATCAAAGTCTTTATTGCACATGATGAATGTTCAATGTAATGATGCAAATTTCATGTATTATGTATGCATGTGTTGATGTATGTATATGTATGTGTTACGGGAATGGTTGTATGAACAACCTTCATTCTATCTTTGATTTCAGTTTATCTTCATTTCTACCCGGATGTACTCTTGTAAACTTCGACCCGAAACAATTTATTTTCGTTGCCCATCAAATGTTACCCCAAAAATTTGGCCTCCCTTGCCTCAGCTTCGATCTTAAGCTTCGAAGGGATATTTGTTGAATTCCAAGATATGCTTCTAGATAGATTATCTTGTTGGAAAATATTTTTCTTTCTTTGAATTTTCAAAATTTTGAAAAATATCGAAAATATATTTATTATTTAAAAATAATGTCTTCTTCTAAGTTTCACAATTGAAACGAATCATAAAACAGGAGTTCATTGAATATCAAAAGAATCAACTGCTCTTTAATCTTTGATAGTTACAAATCTTTGACAAATATCAGGATCGAAAGGTTGGTTTTGAGGTTGGGTACCTAAATTTAAGGTTTGTTTCCTCGATTCGTCCTTTTTCCTTTTCTCGGTCATCGTGAAAATTAGGACATGCCCCTCTTTCTTGGTTTGGCATTTTGATCGGAGACAGACAAAATTACGCAACTAGCATAGTCAATTGCTAGACTCTTTAGAACACTTTTTTTCAATTCTCTGAAATCTTCCATTTGTTCAAGCTTTGTAGACTCTTCTAACAAAGGTAATGCATAAATGATGGTTTAAAAATGAGATTTTTGAGTGCTCGTGTGAGTTTGACTATAACAGGTGTTCCTTAACTCACTTAGTCCATATTCACTAAAACTCCTTATTTAGTAAATTTGATTTAATTTTCCATGGTTGGGCTAGTTGAATTCAGCTTTATTGTACATATATATTATATCTTCCTTTGTTTGGCTAGCTGAAGGATTCATGTCGTCACAGAGTATTTGACCTGACAATCACAATAGAGAAAACACCGAATTGCCAAGTACCCGATCAATGTCATGGTTTGAATGTAATCTATTCATAAAGCCAGGGCTTTCGAGTTTCCTCTATAACCAGTTGCTTTAGCATAATAGCTCAGCTTTATTGTATACATACATACATATAATACATACATACATACATATATATATATATATATATATATATTATTATGGGTACACAGATTCCATTTCTTAAGCTTGTCAAGGAGAATATGTTATAGTCCTAGTGTTTGTTGTAGGTCAGAAAATCTCATCTTTAGAGTTCAATTTCCAAGCAACTGACCTAAACTAGATTCACCTACTCAACTTTTTATCTGCGAAGATCATGATCATCATTGAACGTCATTAACAGAAGTAGAAACTAATAAGCTTTGCGATCTCATGTGCAAGTTGCCCCATTTTGTCATCTCCTAACACATACATGAATGTCAAACCCTTGATTGACTCTGCATGCAAGGATAAAACTAGCTAGGTCCATGCAAGAGAAGGGTATGTTCTGATGTATATTCTGGAGTAGGTTTAGATTATGATCAAGGGGTCATTATTTTGATGGGGTTCAATCTTGTTATTTGTCAAAGATTTACAACCTCAATTATTAAAAAGCTTTTAATTAAAATGATATTCAAGGAATTTCAAGATTAGATTTTGTTCATTGCTCATTTCCTAAGAAGGAAACATTTTATTTGAAATGTTCTAACGTCAAGTGACTTACAAACATTTTAATGAAAAGAGAAAGAAAAAAATTCAAACAAGAAAATATGCAAGTGTATCGAAAGTTCGTATTGGATGTAATAGTTTTTCTCGATTTGCATCAGAATGTCCCGTCATTCATCAAATGTCCATGCCCTATGAATCGATTAAATTATGAACCTTGCGCTTCAATGCACTACCATTCTCATTGATGTGCTTTGATCTTCAGATGGTGATAGCATCACGTTCATAGCTTTCTAACCTTTTCTATGAATGAATGGGTCGACTTCTTCTTACCTCAAAACTTTTTTCACCAGTCTCTCTGCGAGTTACTCTCGGGATCCATTATTAATGCATGCTGAGATGCAATGTATATCATGCAATTTACTATGTATAGATGTTAATGCAAAGATGCAAGGATGCTTATGCAAATGTGAAGATGCAAAATGGGAATTCAAAATGCAAAATATAAATGCAACAAAGGAATTGATCCCCAAAGTAATTATCATAAAAAAACTTCCAAATGCACACAATGTCTCAATCCACCGAGGCACATGAAAACTACAAATCACGTCATACTACTCAAATTCTTCAATTTTGATCGAACATGCAATGAAACAATCTTCTTTTATCCTTGGCTTGATGGAAAACTCTAACGCTTCGACTTATTTTCCAGAAATGCATTTGTTGAGTGACCATATGTGATTAACATCATCCATTGTCTCGTGTTGATTATCGTTGTTGCTTGATGACTTCAAACATATTATTTCTTTTTGGCTAGTTGTATCAACATCGTTGTAGCGCCCTTGACAAGCTTGTTTTACTACGTTATTTGAGCTTTATTTATTCCATCTTGATGTAGCTCTTCAGTTGTTTCCTGGAACATAATTCTGGACCACTGATTCGTTTTTGCATTTCTATTATACCTCTTCGAGTGACATTGTTACATTGAAAGCCTTTTAATGTAACTATTAACTCGGGAATCAATACCTTCTATGACATGACATGTATGAACATGTGTTAATTCCAAGGTAATTATCCTAGAACAACTTTCAAAGAACTCACAACATCCCAACATGTCAAAGAAGATAAAATATTTACCCCTTCAAGTGGCGTTATCATTTTAAAAGCCTTCTAATTTTGATAAATAACTCGGGTATTAACAGCATGTTTATGCACAAAATTAAGCAACAGGACAACGAAAATATGTTAGCAAAAATAATAATCAAAGAGAGGAAATATATTCAATGAAATATAAAAAGATTAAATTCAACTGGTAAACGAACCATAAAATACAGTGAATAAAACACATGGAAGAAATTAAAATCCTAACCGCATAATTTCTAGTTCACATGAATTTATTTAAAAAGAAACTATCGAATAAATAAAAGACAAAAGTTAGAGTTCATTTATCCTTTGTGTACATTTATTTGGGTACATATGGATAGAATTTCGGCATTGTCTCAGATCAAGTGGGTTTCTATAGTTGATTATATGTAGAGTTTCGGTCCTAGGAGTTAAGATACTCGAATTGTCCTTGTCGGTGCCCCCTTGGGCGAGACAGGCCCTTAATCCTCACCCATTATAGGCTTAAGTGGATCGCGTTCAATTCGAGAGGGCACATTTCCCTATGCCTAACACGAAGAATAAATCCTCACGAAGACATAGGGCATCTGAACTCCGGTAGCTACTTGCTAGGTCTAACACGTAGAATAAATTCTCACAAAGACATCATTTTCACTCCCACTTAAAGGGGATAGCTCGGGTATATAGCTTATGTTATGCAATGCACATGTTGTGTGTAAAGAGAAATTCTCAAACCTTTGACCAACACCCACACTAATATCGAGCTAAAATGAATCCAAAACTTCAATATATGAAAATCAATCAAGTACACATTAATATACAAGGATATAAAATAAAATAATAAAAAATAATAAAAGAATTGAAAGAAATCAAAAGAATCGTAAATGAAATAAAATCGAATTCTCAATTTCCAACTATAGAGACAATATATAATCGATTTAGGGCTTGATCCACTAAGCCCCCAGCAGAGTCGCCATGTTGTTGACACCATTTTTCGCCCGGGCGGGGAAAAAAACTTAGAACGACTTGGGGGTTTTCTTTGAAGAGGTTTTAAAATGTGAGGAGTTTTCATCGACCTTTTGGGTCAGGTAGGTCGAATACTTAAAAATTTTCTTTTAAAAGAGTTTTAAAGTAAACACAATCTTAATAGATAAATCAGTCTACGTGTAACAAGAGATTCATTCTTTTTTTAAAAAAAAAAAAAAGGGGTTCGGGGATCGATTACGTGTGAGGAAGGATAAGCACCTCCACAACGCCCAAAATTGGTACCCCGTCGATTATAAATTGTCTCTAATAGTAGAAATCTAAGAATTCAAATATAAATTTAAATTACGATCCCATTATTCCAAATTCAGCCATGAAAGTTTTATTTAATGGAAAATTCTAAGGAGAAATAAAAAATATTCTAATATTTTCAATTGAAGAGAAAATAATCCCTAAACTATTTTAGGACAAATATTTCTCTTTCCAACTGAAATAAAAAGAATATTATAACTTCTCCCAAAAACTTGAGATTAAACAATTTGATTTGACCAAAATAAGAAATTAAGGTAATTAATCCAAATTATATTAATCATGCTAGATAATGATAGTATGAACTAAAATGGTAAAAGTGTAAACACAATAAAAATCAAAGGCCCAAAAATAATTATCACACAAATATAAGTGCTTTAATAAATAAAATCATAAACATAAGGACCACAATGCAATATAGAAAAATAAGACATTCAATACGTAAAAACATGAAACATGCATATATATTCATGGGACTAAAATAAATTAAATAGAAACTAGAGTACACTAATTAAAGGACTGAAATTAAATTGATTAATAATACGGGACCAAAATGTAATAAAAATAGTAGCCAAATTAGAAATAAAAAAGTGACTAAAATAAATAAATTGTAAAAAATAGTGACTAAAATAAAATGAAGTGTAAGTTAATACGCTTAAATGCAAATACAAAAAAGATGCTGGAAATAATAAAAAATGACTAAAATAAAATACAGCAAAATTAAAGGCCAAAAAAATAAAATGTTAGAATTTAAAATGTTGGAAAATAAATAAAATAAAATAAATAGAAATAAATTGCATAAATTTAAAAATTAGGGGGTTAGTTTGTGCAATAAACTAAAATGTTAGTTAGTTAGAAAAGTTAGCAGTTAAGGGTTAGCAGGGTCTGAACCATAATAATGCAGATCATACCCCGGATCGGGTCACCACAAGGTCGAATAGAATAATGCAAACAAATAACTAAAATAAAATAAAAAGTTTAGTGGTTAGCAGAGTCTGGACCATAATAATGTGGGTCTTACCCTGGATCGGGTCGTCACAAGGTCGAATCGAGTATTAGAAACAATAAATAAATAACAATGATTAAAGTGCAGTAAAATAAAAGTTAGTAGATAATATACAATAAAATAAAAGTTAGTGGTTAATATGTAATAAATAATATAACAGAATAATGCCCAAAATAATAACATACCAAGACTGGGGACTTGACGCGGGGTTTTTCCTTAAAATAATGACCAAAACATGATAGTACAACTAATAAGGAGGACTAAAATATAATTTACCCAAAAGTTTAAAACAATCAAAACCACCCCCTGAAACGCAATAGAAACTCGTGAAGCATTTCTTCACCGGTGTAGCTCACTATAAACAACCAAACCAATATCGATCGCCGAACTCCGGCCGACAACATCCTCACAACTAACGCCGACCAAGACACCAGTGGTCGGAGAAGTCACCTAAGCAAGGCAAAACAACCCCAGAAGCTTATTTCTCTTCTTTCCTCATGTTGGCCGACCCCTAAAGAGCACGACCACCCTCTTCTAGCCATAAATCGGCACCGCTATAAAACTCCGATAGGCCTAACGATGGTCGGTTTAACCACAACCTAGACCTAAGCAACCCAAAATAAAAAAAGCCTGAAATAACCCCCCAAACACACTGACAACTGCTCACATTCCTCTCCGACGTATGATGACCGACCACCGACCTTCCGAAAAGAGGCGACCGATCACCGACCGAAACATCCTCACCACATTTGCTTTATTACTTAAAGAAAATAAGCATAAAAAAAGGAAAATTTGGAGTCTAAAGAGATAGTCAATTTTTCTTATTTGCTTTCTGTTTTTACACAAACAGAGGTTACAAAAATGGGGAAGAGAGAGAGATTGTTTCCAACTTTTTTTTTTTGGCTTTTAAAGCCACACAAACTTTAAAAAGGTAAAATTACATGGTTGGTGCCTATATTTTGTTCCTTTTTATTTTAAGATAAAATTAGGGTATTACAATTATATATTCACGTGGAGAAGAAGAAAAAGAGAAAATCTATAATTCTCTTCATCCTTTCTTCCTTCTCTCCACCGTGAGCTTCTGGGCTAAGGTAAGAAATCTTAACTTAGTTAATTCTTGTAATTTTTAATTGGTTTTGATTATTGGGGTATTAGGAAAGCTTGAGAAAACTTAAAGAGAAGTAGAAACTAAAAGATTGATAAGTTATTGGCAATTGAGTAAAGAGGGTTTTTGAGAAAATTGATGAGTAATGATTAGTAAATGGATTTTGAAGTGGAATTTGACTTGTCATAAGATAAAATAAGAAGATTAAGGTGTTGGAAAAGGATTTGGAATATGTTGAATAATGGGTGTAATTTTTAGTTTCAAGTGATTTAGTGGGATTTTGGATGTTTAGGAGTATTAAAGTGATATAAGTTGTTTTAATAAGAGTAGTTGAGTTTAAAGGCCTGAAAGGAGATAAAAGTGGGAGATTTAGCTGAGTTTTGGTAAATTTTCGAGTTGAAATGGGTAATTTCTGGACAAGGGTATCGATACTGGATGAATAGTACCAATATTTCAAAAAAAAATGTTAAATATGGGTTAGTATCGATGGGAAGAACATTATCGATACTAGAAGAACAGTATCGATACTATAAGGTGAAATGGTATGAATCAGTAAAACAATATCAATATTGAAGGAGTAGCATTGATACCAAGGGTATCGATACAAATGGACAAGTATCTGTACCATTTTTGGAAGTCGAATTCCATAATGTAGATTGGGTATCGATACTGAAGTATAGTATCAATACCATAGTGAGGAAGTATCAGTACTGGCATAGAGTATCGATACTTTTCAACTTGAGATTTTGAATAAGATGTTTCGTTTAGCTTAAGTTATTGATGCTTGATTAATAGTAATATGAACATTGATATTCCTCTAGATTGTATTATTGTGTAGATATTGAACGAAGGCAAGTTCTGGACGATTCGACGTTATAAGATATTGGCCAAGAGTGATAAGGATTTTGCTTTAACTAAGTGAGGCAAAAGGGTGAGTGCATACTGCTATAATATATGGTTATATAGAAAGAAGACTTGCGATGAGTTTATTTCCAATGTTTTGATTAAAACAATATTTTTAAAGTTTATTAATATTAGGAATACATGTTTACATGAATATAAGCATGGTTTTGATTTTGTTACTATGTGTACATGCACTGTTTGGATTTTATACTATGTGTTATTGATATATGTGATTATATGAATATGTGATATAAGCTATGAGTAATGTATAAATGGTAAAACCCAAAAGTATGTGATATGAGAGCTAAAGGTATAATTGGCATGCCAAGAGTGGAGGGTTCTACGCGGTCCTTCGGGATAATACTATGTGGTCCTTTAGGACATATTCTACACGGTCCTTCTGGACATTTTTACGTGGTCCTTCGAGAAATTTCTACGTGGCACTTCGGTGCATATTCTATGCGGCACTTCGGTGCAATTCTATGTGGCAGTTTCGACTGCAACCCAGTGCACAACATCAATGCACTCACATACCTTGAGTTCTCAGTGAATTACCATGGGCTATTAAAAGAAATAACATTAATGAACAGTGCATGATAATATATGTTTTGTTAATGAAATGTACTATAGTTTCTTTATTCTATGATTTTTTTTATAAAAGCTAAGAATAAGATTAAATGTTTTTATGTTTTATTTATGCATTTTATGCCTCACTAAGTCAAAGACTTAGCATGTGAGTGTTTCACACGTAGGTTCAAAGAAACCGGAAGAACAAAGCAAGGACAAGTCAAGATAACATATCTTTACAGAAGATCATATCAGAAATAATTTAAGTGGTATGTTCTTTTGTTATATTGAATTTTGTTGGTATGTAATTAGATGTTTAAATCGCATATGATCTATCAGATTTTGTAAACATACTTTATTGTATTTATGTAAATTATTAAGTATTTATGTTTGAATTGAGCTTGAGTTTTTAATATTTATTTTAAGTTAAGGGTTCCACCATTTTAATATAAATAAAAGTTTTAATTTTAAACTACTTTGAAAAGTCAATGATTTGAAAAGTCAATGTGACACATTGGATTCGTATTCAGGTTGAATATAGGTTGGGGGTGTTACAATCATAGTCTAGAGATGGAATAAGAATGTTAAAAAGTTTAAGGATTAATTTAAAATGAGAGTTATAGTTCAAGGATAAAGTTGAAATATTTAAAAATTTAAGGACTAGTTTAAAATGAGATTTCTAGTTTGAGGACGTATAATGCAATTAAGTAATTTCTTTAATAAATTAATGTCGTCAAATAAGATAATAACACCTATCATTATCTTAATTGAAAGAAAATGATGAAATATATAAATAAGTATGAACTTAAAGGGTTAAGAAGAAACAAGTTGAATGCTACTTTGAACGCTCATTTGTTGAAGTCACTTTTGGGTTCTTATTATCAACTCCAAGGATTCAATCATCCATCAATGTTGAGTTTAATATGTTGAGATATCACTTCAAGTTCTCGAGGGATGCAAAAGGGAAATCTTTAAAGAAATTCGATGTTTTATATGTTGGATATATGAACTGCAAAACTACACCTTTAGCAATGATTGGAAATATAAACAGTAATTAAAAGGAACAGATTCGTAAACCGTGTCGTGGTATAACCACTTCTTTAGAAATGAATTCGCCCCGATGTGTGTAATCGCTACAGTAGGCGGACCGTCCTCCGAGGTAAACACGGTCGCTCCGAATTCCGTACACCCGAAATCGGATTGGACTGCCGGTGGTATTGTTCTTCTTATCGAAAGCACACAGAGAGAATATTTAGTAAAACACTTGGAGAGTGAATTCTGAATGTTGAGAGTGAGTTGAGAAGCTGAATATAGCTCTATATTTATAGGCTAGAAATAGGGTTAAAATTGTCTATAAAATTTCAGGATTAAATCTCTTCTTTGTAACAGCTGAAACGTCTAAATGAACCTGACTCATAAATAGTCCAGGTTCATTGCATCATTATTCAGCTATTATAACTCCCGAAATTATATCATGTAACCCCTGGAATTAAATCAAACAACTCCTGATATTAATAGCTTGTCCCCTTTGTACAAAGCTGGAAATCAGTCCAGATACATCTTAACGTTTTTTATTTAATTTAGGAAAACTGTTTAATTTCTGATAACTCTCATAAACCAGTTGTTATCATTTAAATTTAAATAGTCCTCAGCAACCTATAAATATCAGTTGAAATCTTTCACATTTTTTCATTTGTTTCTTTCAAAGAGAAATTCCTCAAGAATTTTCTCTAAAAAGATAGTATCCGCGCGAACGTGTCGAAGACACGTATTACCACGACCACGACCACGAGCTGAGTTGAGCTGAGCCGAGATGAGACGGACGGCGACGGCGGTGCGCGAGAGTCCCCTTGTTCTTTTTTACTCAACAAGGAAGTGGGAAATCCAAACCATAAATACCCCTTCCCAATAGTATTTCCAATACTATGTGGGATTGAGCATTACCAACATTCTCCCACTAATGCGAAAGAATTCTTCTGAAACTCAAAACAAACTTTCCAGAAGAGCAATAGCAAAATTAGTTGCTTAAGCTTATCTGGAACTAGTACATAGTGAACTAGTAAGTGAACTAGTCTGAACTTTCTAATATGGGTAACTCATAACACAACTAACCCCTTCATCCACCTGAGTCCTCGATGTGTAAGATATATATTTACAAAAGTATATATTTGGTCATCTTACCTCAGGATTCTAGTAAGTGTGCTAGAAAAATGGCCCAACATTTTTCATAGAAGGTGGCTAACCCTTCTCATTTACATAGGTTATTTCATCAAGTTTATCTCGATATAAACCACCCTTAACAGGGATATGAAATAATTAAGAGCTTTTATAAAAGCTCAACCTCACAAAGGGTATGGTAACTTTCTTCAAGCTCATTATAAATGAACCACCCAAACTTTGGGCTAAGAAGTCATTAAGAATAAATATTCAACCTCATTTATCGGTAAATTCAATAAGTCCTTCTCACTAGAACCATCCAAATACTTGGATTTGAATTTATTAAGAGCTTAAAAACTCAACCTTTCTGTCGGTAAGTTCATCATTTCCTACCCACTCACTCTGGGTTATGAACTTATTAAGAATAGATATTCAGCCAAAATCGGTAAATTCATCAAGTCTTTCTCACTAAGACCACTCAAAGCCTGGGCTATGAATTTATTAAGATCAATTAAGCTCATCCTGGGCATGCACATTATTCATCATAGGGATAGGCAGTAGGAATGTGCACTATGAGTCTTTCCATGGTTTCATTTGACCTCATGGAACTTAGATAACTAACTTGGGTATCCACCATGAATTCCTCAACAAATGGGCTTTAGACCCATCCCCCTCGACGAATCTAGGACCAGCTTCCGACTTAACCCTTTGGTAAGTGGATCTGCTAGGTTCCTTTCCGACTTCGCATACTCTAAAGAGCACTCCATTCTTTATTAAGTGTCTAACAGATTCATGTCTTATGCGAATGTGTCTTTTCTTACCATTGTAAGTTTGGTTCTTAGACACACATATCGCAGCTTGTGAATCACACAATAATGAAACCGGAGGAGTCGATCTTCCCCACAATGAAATATCTGCTAACAAGCTTCTGAGCCACTCGGCTTCTTGCCCAGCTAGGTCAAGAGCTATAAACTCTGACTTCATGGTAAAATGAGCAATACAAGTATGTTTTGATGATTTCCACGAGATTGCTGCTCCACCCAAAGTAAAAACATAACCGCTCGTAGAGCTTACCTCATCATTATCAGAAACCCAGTTGACATCACAATATCCTTCCATTACCGTAGGAAAGCCAACAAACTCAAGTTTCCAATCCAAAGTACCCTTAAGATAATTCAGTAAGCGTTTAAGAGCAATCCAGTGTTCACCACTCGAATTATGAGTATATCTACTCAGTCTACTCACAACATAAGCAATATCAGGCCGAGTATAGTTCATTAAGAACATTAAGCTTCCAATTAATTTAGCATATTTAGTTTAGGAAACGCTACTTCCTTTATTCTTAACTAGATGTATGCTAGGGTCATAAGGAGTTCGAACAGGGACGACATCAAAACTGTCAAATTTCTTTAGCACTTTCTCTATATAATGCTGACATAAAGAAAATCCCTTCTCAGTTTTCGTAACTTTGACTCCTAAGATTACATCTACTTCTCCCAAATATGTCATCTCAAACTTAGTGGACAAGAAATTTTTAACTTTGTTAATGGACTCAATGTTAAAACTAAAAATCAACATGTCATCAACATAAAGACTTATGATAACGCATTCAATGTCAAACATCTTCGAATACACACAAGCATCCGAACCATTCATAACAAAACCAAAACTAAGAATAGTTTTATGAAATTTAAGTCCATAGAGTGACTTTTTAAGTCTACAGACTTTGCCTTCTATACCAGGTGCTTCAAAACCTAGTGGTTGCTCCATGTAAATCTCCTCATCTAGATCTCCATTCAAGAAAGCAGTCTTAACATCCATTTGATGTACCTGCAACTTATGAATAGAGGCTAGTGCAAATAATGCACGAATCATTGAGATTTTCGTAACGGGAGAGTATGTATCAAAGTAGTCTAAACCAAACCTTTGAGTGAACCCTTTGACGACTAACCTTGCCTTGTATCGCTAAATCGAACCATCTGGCCTTAGTTTCTTCCGGAAAGACCCATTTGTTGGAGATTGGTTTGAATCCCTTAGGCAAGTAAACTAATTCCCAAGTATGATTAGACATTATCGATTCTAGTTCATCATTAACAACGCTTTTCTAAAAACTAGCATCGATAGATCTTATAGCTTCTTCAAAAGTTTTAGGATCCTCATCTAACAGAAAAATTTGAGCTATAGGATCTGAAATGGAGTCTAAATCATTTATCTCAGAAATAAAGGAAGTAATAAAGTTTGGTCCAAAAGAGGTTTCAACTCTTTGCCTTTTACTTCTTCTAGGCTCAAAATCAATTTGTTCAGAAGACCTAGTAGGATTACTAGAAGAAGTTGATGGAATATATTCTATTTGTGTTTCAATATTTATTCTCAGTTCCTTTAAAGGAAAAGTATTTTTAAAGAAAACAGCATCACTTGACTCACAAATAGAATAATCTTGTAAAAGCATGATTTGTATGCAACACTATTCGTAGCATACCCTATAAACACTGCATCAACGGTTTTAGGTCCCATGGTGGATTTCTTAAAGTCTGGGAACCCACTTTAGCCAGACACCCCCACACTTTCAGGTATTGTAAATTAGGAGCGTATCCTTTCCACAATTCATATGGGTTAGAATCTAATTTCTTATGAGGAACTCGGTTCAAGATATGAGTTAACGATAGAATGGCTTCCCCCCACATGTTATCAGATAACCCTGAACTATTAGTAAAAAATTCATCATCTCTTTTAAAGTTCTACTTTTTCTTTCGGCTATACCATTCTGTTGAGGAAAATAGGGGGCTAAAGTTTCATGAATTATGTCATTCTTTTCACAAATATCTTTTAAGAAATTAGATTCATATTCACCACCTCTATCAGATCTAACCCGTTTGATTCTCCTGTCTAACTGATTTTCAACTTCTGCCTTATAAATAAGAAATAAGTTTTCAGCTTCATCTTTAGTCCTTAGGAGATAAACTTTTGTATATCTTGAATAATCATCTACAAAAGTTATGTAGTAGTGTTTTCCTCCTTTACTTTTAGTGTTTCTAAAATCTGCTAGATCAGTATGAATAAGTTCTAACAACTCAGTCTTTCTATTAGAAACAGTCTTAAAGTGAGGTCTAGTATGCTTAGCTTCTACACAAATCTCACATTTGTTAAAGCTAGTTGTGTCTAGTTTAGGCAGAACATTCATATTTATTAATTTCTTTAAAGAATGAATATTCACGTGTCCTAATCTAGCATGCCACATATCAATGGATTCAACAATATAAACAAAAGGTAGCTTTATTTTCATTAAATTGAGTTTCTATGACAAATAAACCATTGCTTAAAAACACTTTCCCAACATAATCATCATTTCAGGAAAGTACAAGTTTATATGCCTCAAAAACTAACTTAATGCCTGCCTTATTCAGAAGCCCACCACTTATCAAATTTCTGCTCAAGGCAGATACATACAGAACATTATTTAAAGCCAGAGTTTTACCAGAGGTCAGCTTGAGTAAAACCTTGCTTTTTCCTAACACTTCAGAGCTGCTAGAGTTCCTATGTACACACATTCACCTACGTTCCCATCCTCGAATTCGGTGAAAAACTCCTTCCTTGCGCAAAATACTTTGAAGAGCCAGTGTCAACAACTCATTCCGAATTGTTTTCCACCAAATTGACTTCTGAGACCACCGCAACAATGATCTCATCATCTTCTTCTACAACGTGCATCTGGGGCTTGTTTTCATTATGGCGGTCTGAGCGGTGTTGGCATTGGTAAGCTTTGTGGCCGGGTAAACCACATACATAGCACTTGAGCGTCTTTCTTTCAGGTTTGGCCTTTCCTGACTTCTTGAAGTTGGTAGCCTTCTGAGGTTTCGTCTTCTTGTCTTGATTCTCACGTTTCATGATCTGCTTAAATTTAGACTCAACCAAGTTAGCTCTAAAAGATAAATTAATCATAGAATTAGTAAGTTTATCTTTTAAACGGTTGGCTTCTTCAATCTTCGTATGGCCCATGAGCTCTTCAAGCGAAATTTCTCTCTTCTTATGCTTAAGAGAGTTATTGTAGTCAGACCAGGACTTGGGCAGCTTCTCAATGAGAACATTGCTTGCAGCACCTCGCACATTTGCATCCCTTCGGCGATGATCAGAGACTAGGTTCTCATAGTTATGGACTTGATCCATTATCGGCTTGTTATCAGTCATCTAGAACTTAAGCCATTCGCCGACAACGTACTTCTTGATGCCAGCATCGTCCGCACCATACTTTTTATCGAGAGTATCCCATATTGCCTTGGCACTTTTTTCTCTAAGGAACATATCAAATAATTTATTTGACATGTGACTGAGCAGATGTCCTCGCACTGTTTTGTTATCTTTCTCGTACTTCTCTTAGGTAGCGAGTGCAGTAGCGGCAGTTGCTAGGGCATCATCATTGAGGACCGCATCAGTATCATTATCGGTAGCTGGGGTTGGCGGCATGGTAGGTGGTGGCTTGAGCAACACGTAGTCAAGATCAAGTTGCTCGAAGAATATCAGGATTCTTTGGGACCACCTTCTATAATTCTTTCCATCAAGTGCATCGAGCTTGGAAAGATCGGGTATCAGTTTGCTCAAAGGTGTTAACATGATTACAGTATATAGAATTCTTTTATAAATTGTTGGATATATGAACTGCAAAACTACACCGTTAGCACTGACTGGAATATAAACAGTAATTAAAAGGAACATATTCGTAAACCGTGTCGTGGTATAACCACTGCCTTAGAAACGAATTCGCCTCGATGTGTGTAATCGTTGCAGTAGGCGGACCGTCCCCCGAGGTTAACACGGTTGCTCCGAATTTCGTACACCCAAAATCGGAGTGGACTGCCGGTGGTATTGTTCTTCTTATCAGAAAGCACACAGAGAGAATATTTAGAAAAACACTTGGAGAGTGAATTCTGAATGTTGAGAGTGAGTTGAGAAGCTGAATATAGCTCTCTATTTATAGGCTAGAAATAGGGTTAAAATCATCCATAAAATTTCAGGATTAAATCTCTTCTTTGTAACAGCTGAAACGTCTAGATGAACCTGACTCAGAAATAGTCCAGGTTCATTGCATCATTATTCAGCTATTATAACTCCCGAAATTATATCATGTAACCCCTGGAATTAAATCAAATAACTTCTGATATTAACAGCTTGTCCCCTTTGTAGAAAGCTGGAAATCAGTCCATATACATCTTAACGTTTTTGATTTAATTTAGGAAAAGCTGTTTAATTTCTGACAACTCTCATAAACCAGCTGTTATCATTTAAATTTAAACAGTCCTCAGCAGCCTATAAATATCAGTTGAAATCTTTCACATTTTTCCATTTGTTTCTTTCAAAGAGAAATTCCTCAAGAATTTTCTCTAAAAAGATAGTATCCGCGCGAAGTGTCGAAGACACATATTACCACGACCACGAGACGAGACGGCGGTGCGCGAGAGTCCCCCTTGTTCTCTTTCACTCAATAAGGAAGTGGGAAATCCAAACCATAAATACTCATTCCCAATAGTATTTCCAATACTATGTGGGATTGAGCATTACCAACATTATATTAATTGGGAAAAATATAAAATAATATATGTTAAAAAATTGATGTTAGAAGATGAAAAAGGTTACAAAGAAATAACTTTTACTTTCAAGATTTTGGTGAAAGCAATATTTTACAATGTCATAAGGTTATCCTTCAAATATTTTCTTTCAAAAAAATTAAATAATTAATTTAATTTAGTAATTTAGTCTTAGATTCCTTCAAATAATTAGTTTTTTTTACATGAATTAAGTAGTGTTGTGGTAAATGAATTGTTGTTATTCTTTGAGGTTCAAATTTAAGCTCCATGAATACAATGAGTATCAACATCCAATATCAAGTGGTTGAGAGTTGTTTTAAACATATATTTTCTTCTTTTTACCCAATATTAATAAAAAAAAAAGTCTACCTCTATTTAAAGCATTTTTTTGCACAAACCACGTGACCTCTATAGTAAAGAAATTGTTAATTTTTCTTGAGGACCCAGGTTCGAGTACCATAGATGTCAGAGGTGAGAGCGTTAATATCTAAAAGTTGAGTCATTTTTAAACATATATGCCCTTGTACTTACCATATTAATAACTTTAATAATAAAATGACATTATCTTGATTCAACTACTATATATATATAAATGTACGGGCGCGTGTGTATGGATATATTATGTCAACTATGAAATGAAAATTTTACTTAAAATAATTATTCTAATAAAAATAATTTTAATAATTAAAGTACTTAAAAATTAATTATTATTTATGTAGTTTATCTTTCTCTTTCTTTTCCTCCACTTTCTCATTATTATTGTGACATAATGATAAAAATATATTTAAATGTTAATTAAATAATCATTTTGATTTATATTTTTTTTTGAACATTTTGATCCAAAATGTTTCATTTTGTGGAGTAAAAAAACTCTTTCATGGATGAAACTGTTAATTGGCAAAAGATCAACGTTTTAGAATAGAATATTCTTGCCATAAAATAAAATTTTATACTTCAG
The DNA here is from genome assembly GCF_006381635.1 of Hibiscus syriacus. Lineage (NCBI taxonomy): Eukaryota > Viridiplantae > Streptophyta > Magnoliopsida > Malvales > Malvaceae > Hibiscus > Hibiscus syriacus. The sequence goes on from NW_024063196.1 coordinate 1,646,413, forward strand.
AAAATTAAAATAACTATTTCATTAAATATAAATTTTTTACCTTAAAACTAAACGTTGGGATCAAAATAGTTAAAAAATAAAAATATAGTATTTATTATTATTATTATTATTACTATTATTATTAGTTGAAGTTTACTTGACAGTTTAACACCTAACATCATATCAATCCATGCCGAACCCACCACCTTATCTATTATCTTTTTCCTTCATTCAAAAGCAGCAGCAGCAGATGCATTAATCCTCCTATAAATTTTGATTGTTTTAATATATTTCATATATAATTGTGATTGATGATATATGCTTTTAGTATTTGTGGTACGAATTTATTGTGACATTGGGCTTGGATCATTGTGTTATTAGTGGAGGATGTATTGTTGAGTTTGTAATGATGGTGACGCGTTGATTAGTTGTTCCGGCTAGTTGATGATGGTTGAAGCCAAGTAAAATTTGATATGTGATGAAATGTCCTACTTTATGACATGATTTGATCATTATGTGATAGGTGATTGAACATGTTAGTGCATCTTGCGATTACAATAAATATTATAACTTGTTGGATGTAAGTGAACTTGACATGTCACAACACAACTTGGTTGAAATTGAACATTAGGGGTCTATGTTTTTATCTTGCGAGAAATTTGCTTTGGACTATTTGTTGCATTATTACCCATTTGGTATATTACTGTAATTCATGGATGTTAAAACAATAGATTGATTGCACTATCTCAGTGGTCAAGGAACTTGTTATCTTTTGAGGTTTGGAGTTCGAACATCTTGTATGTAGAGATATGAACATTCATTGTCAAACGATTAAGAGTATTCGAATAGATTCTACCCTTGTATTCACTCCAAATTTGTCAAAAAAAAATTTAGCCTAATAGACTCCTCTCGTAGGGCCTGTTCTGTCTAGTTTCAAGGCATAAAAGGGATGTATTTTGGAGTATAAAAACAGTAAATAGCCTACTGGAAACCAAATGGACTGGACTGCCCTGATTTGCTTCATTATAACATCACTTACTCGAGTAAGCTCTTCAGCCGGATAAAGGGTGCTACGTGTAGGGGTATCTGCCCCTACATTTTACATGTAATATGTGTATACTGTTTACATTATCAAACCAAAATTGTTATTATCTTTTCCAAATTGCAACTCCTAAGCTCTTAAATCAAATGAATTTTCCATCTCATCAATTGGAAGAACCACACGGAAGCTCACTTTCAAAGAATGCTGAATGAAGTGCCCTCACACACTGCTCTGCTTCGTTGTCATTTACAACCAATGATATATTAACCTGGAAAGGTAAAACAGAGCACAGAAACCCAATGAGACCAAATTTAATGGTTGGAAGCTTGGAGACTAGAGAGAAACTAAAAATGAAATAGTAGAAGAGACCTTAGATGCACCCTGAGAGATCATTTGAACATTGACTCCATTGATCCTAAGGACGTTAAATGCCTGTTGCAATATTCAACCATCAATAGAATTTGCAGTAAAGACATATCCCATGCTTGCTTAACTCTGAATCTCATAAAATCAAATTCAAAGATGATTTAAAAGTTCTCATCTTGTAGATTGATGCAGTACCTTCTCCAGTATAAGTGAGGATCTCTCGACATTCCCAATGAGAGAAATGATAGACCTGTGTTGAAGCAGATTAACAACAGCAATTTTCTCGAGTTCTTCTACAACATGGTCAAGTTCCTGTCAAGAGAAAATATAGAGTGGAAATGATTCAGATTTCTTCAGATCAAGCATAAAATTTCTAATTAATTAAAGCATGAAGTACATCGCTTGCCTGCGGAATTAACCATCTGCTCCAAAGTTTTGACGGATCCAAAGTCAGGGAAATACTGACTTCACTAGTAGCTACAACATCCACAGAGATGCCTAAATCTTCAAAGATAGAAAATACCTGCACAGATAAAAAAAGGATATGGATAAATTGCACAAGATAGAGATGTAAAAGAACAGAGAGCATTGCAATAAATAAAAGGCCTTCAAACCTTGGCAAGAAAGCCAAATTGACCAAGCATTCGTGTGCTGACAATATCCAACATGGTGACATTCCGTTTCAAAACAATGCTGGTGAGTCCTGCCTGCAGTTAGGAAAAGAATGATTAGACCCATTCATATTTCATTAAAGAAAGCAACAAGAACTATCAGCTGCTACAAACCTTAGTCATGTCTCTACTCCTTGTGATGAGAGTTCCCGGAGCTTTAGGATTGTAAGAATTTTTAACCCTGACAGGAATATCACCCTCTCTAGCTGGTCTCATGGATTGTGGATGCAAAACCTGAAGGAGTTGATGAGTATCGAATTCACTCAGTTTGCGATGGTTACATCATTAAATGATAATTACACGACATACAATATATATGTTAGGATTGAACTCCATCCCCTTCCCCAAACTTTTAATAATAAAAAGAAAAAAAAAAGATAGGAAAATATTGCCTGAGCACCACAATAAGCCAATTCAGCTGCTTCTTCAAATGTCAGATATGGTACAGGTTCAGCACGTGGATATATGTTAGGATCACAGGTCAAAACACCATCAACTTCTTTCCATAACTGCAATGAATCGAAAAATACTGTTGTACCTTACAAAAGTTTGCATTATGAAAGAAACAGGTCCTAAATTTACAAGCATATTTGCTTTTGTTAAAACTTTTGGGGCATAGTTGATTTGCAGATTTAGAATTTAGATGTTTGTTGATTATGAAATGGCACCATCTTTATGCATCAGTAGCTTTATGACTTATACAAGTTCAGACCCTGAACAGATGTAATGACCTGAATTTCCCGAAACCCCAATGCTTTTCCGATGGTTGTGGCAGTCAAATCACTACCGCCCCTACCTAAAGTAGTTATTGCACAAGATCTCCAGCCCTACAACAACATTAACAGTTGAAAAACAAAAGCATTATCAAATGAAATCGTTTCGGTAAAATGTCAGCTGCTGTTATACCTTTCCAAGGAAGCCAGTAACGATTGGGATTGCAGGATCACTGTTCCAATCATCATTTAATCTTTTTGCAACAGCTGCGTAAGTTGCTTCCAGAATATCAGCATTTGTGAAGTCATCAGTGGTAATGAAACCAATTTCAAAAGCATCATACTGCAGAGCAGGACATTGGCTTAAAATTTCCACTCCTTGATAAGGAAATGTAGAGAACAAAATACCATTGATAAACAGTGATTAAAAATGAAGCATGGAGATGCCAAGTATCCTAATGAACGCAGATTAAAATTTTGAACCACCAGAAAGAAAGAAAGACAACTTTATAGAGTAAGTGAATCATACTTGACGGGCCTTAACACCAATTTTATTCAAATATGCAGCAAATATCCTTGTAGACACGCACTCCCCAAATGAGACTAAATAGTCTCTTGTCCTTAATGTTAACTCTTTCATCATAGCAATTCCTTTTAAGAGCTGCTGCAATTCTTCTAGGTGCCCTACAAAAGGTTTTTTCATGCAAGAAGGTAAGATAGAAACCAGAATTCCTAAGCCTAAACTAAAAACTTAATGAAGAGGCTAGAACGAAAGAAGCACACCATCAACAATCAACCGATCCACTCCTAGCTCATCAACAGTCCTGGGTATTAAAATTGAAAAGAGATGTACAAATTATATATTTATATGACAACTCTACATGTTTACTACCAAAAAGCAAGAAGCTTGCTCTTGTTCTTACCTATGATGCAGCTCTTTAATGAAGAGCAATTCTTCAATAGTATCTACCTTATTAACACCACAGCTGACAGCTTTTTCCCCAGCCTAATCATCAGATCAAAACCGAGTTCTTAGCAAACCATTGTAGCTCTAGAGTCAAAGAAACTAAATGGATAGATAAATATGGTAGTTACTAGCAAAAGCTTATTGGTTGTCTTTCCCATGGCAGAGAGAACAATGAATGGGCTTTCATCGGTGAAACTAAGTATAAGGTCAGCAACCTCTCTCATTCGATCAGCGGAAGCCACTGAGGATCCACCGAACTTCATCACACACGTCAATTCATTCTTTGCTTCTCCCAAGCTTGATTTCTCTATCTCATTCCTTTCAATCACATCCACATTTCCTTGTTCGCAACTAACTTTAAAGACTCTACTTTTACAACAATGTTTTTGAATTAGGTCCCGGCTTAATTTAGAATAACTTGGAGACTGGAATGACGCAAAATGAAGCTGGTTCGAAAGTGCCGAGTGACAGTTTAAAGAAGTAAGCTTTGGAAATGATGAGACGGCGGGGTTTTTACGCCGGAAAATTGCGAAGAAGCGGCCATTGTAATAAACGGAATCCCAGAGATCTGATTAGAAAACAAGAATCAATAATGAAGCATCAAGGAAGAGCTCGGAGAAATAAAAATACATACAAACCCCTCTAAAATCAAAAGGTTTATAAAGTTCAATGAAAAGGCGGTCCTTTGAGAGAAAATGGGTCAGAGTTTGAAGGAAGTGCCAACAATGAAAGCAAAACGAACAGCGAAAAACCGCCGCCTCCTTCAGCCTCTGCCTATCCTCAACATCAAAGAAGCTTTCTTCAGGTCTTGATTATTTATAGGTCGGAAGGGAACCCCTTGACTTGATTTGGCTCTGCAAATGGATGGATGGCCAGGATCTGTTGGCCGTGGCCATGGGATTTTTGTTTTTATTTTAAAAGTAAATAACAAATGTGGGAGTTGAAGTCGACGTGGACTTGACTGCTCTCTTTATTTTCTATTCTATGGCTGCCCTTTATTTGGACCACCGTCTCCTTGTTTGACCAACCATTTTCACATTTTCCCTTTTTATTTCTAATTTTAGGATAAAATACTTATTTAATCACTCATTTATTATTATTTTTGTTTTGTGTTACCTAGTTTCTAAATTAATCACTAATATTACGTTTTCCTTATATTTTAATCATTGGTTTTTGAATTTCCACTCTATTTTTCCTCACCATTCTCACGCTATTTTCCCTTTCAATCACATGCCTTATTCTTTTTAATATTTTACTTTAAGATAAAAATTTCGATGTTTAATTAAATAGTCGTATTTATCCTTATTCTTTTTAGAGTATTTTAGTCCTAACATTTTATTTTAGGGTGAAAGACTCCTATTTTGAACTTTGAACATTTGTCGACTAACGATTTCCATCGAAGGAGAAATCTTTTTGTTTCAGAATGAAATGTTGGGACCAAAACACACTAAGAAAAAGAATATGAACTAAATTAAATATTTAATCGAACGTTGGAGATACTTTTTGATATTATATCTTTTGAGAACGAGGGTTTAAAATTTAAAAGTATGACCATTTTTTGTAATTGGTTTATTTTAGTTTTCAAAAGGTTTAGGGTTCGGTGAATAACTCATTGATTGTTTTTTTCCCAAGTATATGGTTGTATGATTATGAAAGTGGAATATTGAACGTGTTCTTTCTTGTCTTTTTTTATTTGTTTTTATACATTAGTATCATGTGATGGTAGAATAAAGTAAGCGTTTAATATTAAAATTCCGTGTCATGTGTAGGATATCAATTGAATAATATTATAACTATGTCTCGAGTACATGTTCACGGATTAATTTATAATCAATGCTCATCACTAGGAACAATAACGTGTATTAGACCTCTTTAATGATTTGTATTGCTGAGAGATGGAATCCAAGTTTCAACACGAATAGAGAAGCATCCTTGACCTTTATCATTACAGTTGCTCGGACAGTGAGTTCTCTTCTCATGGAGATCCTGAACTCATACTCGTAATTCGTTCATTGCGAACCATGACACGACACCAATTCTTTTATCTCATTCTAGCCGGTTTTACATTCAACTGAGTTGTCCACCACCATAAGCGACTGGTTCGCATCCACTCTCTTCTGTATATTTTAACTCCCATTGCAATTCCCTTCATATTATTAGGAACAACAAAGAAGAAACTTCAAAGAAAAGGGGGATGCAAGGTTTAAAAAAAACAGAATTAGGGATTTTGTCCTAATTTTCCCCTTAAATAATAAGAGGATAAATTTCACAATGATCGTAATCCACATCTCTAATCCATGCCAATAACAAAGCAACACGCGTAAATGTCTACTGTAGTAAATCTTGTGTCAATGCATTTTATGGCATTCCTTCGATCAAGGAGTGGACAAATGTTGTACATCATTCAGATCTTCCCGTAAATTGTACCTTCTGCAATGCCCTAAATCTCGGGTTAAGAGCAGTGACGGATCCAGAAATTTATAATTAGAGATGTAAAAAAAAATTCTTTTCTTAAAAATAATGAAGGTGCAAAAAAAAATTCTTCTATTTTTCTTTAACGTATTATACTAAATTTCAATTTTTTCCTAAATAATGAGGATGCACTTGACCCCCTAGGGGGCTTAGTGCATCCGCCCTTGGTTAGGAGTTTCGAGCTAATCCAAGGTAATCCAAGAGGACCTTGGACAAATTCCTTGGCTTGTATGAAATATTGACCCAAGTTTGAGTGGATTTGGGCTTGGGTTGAGCCCAGCATGAGTTGAAAAGGAGACTTTTAAATTGAAACCCAAACTTGAAGGACCAAGTAAGTAGTTTAGCCATTTTTGTTATGAAAGGTTAAAACCTTTTAATATCCACGAGTCACACGACAGACTCTTTTTTCCCGCTCGTCTTTTTCTTCTTTTTTCAAACTTCATCCCTTCTCCCTAGAGCTTGAACAAATGTGAAACCTTGTTGGCTTACGATTCTAGTTCGGTTTAGATAAGGAAAGGAATAAAATCATCTCTTCTAGATCTTTATTTTAAGCAATCAAACACAAATTTGGGTTATGGAGACTATTTTTGGGTTTAGTCAGGGTTTAAAAAAACCCAAGTATTCCAACCCATTTTTTGGAGATTTAAGTCTTAGGAGTTGTTCTTAATCTCTTCCTAAGCTCCTAAACAAGTTAATAATATCTTCTTTGATCTTTTGTTTGGTGAGATAACTGGAGAAAGCTCCAAGAACAAAAGAAAGGAAAATTTTACCCTTAGTTGAGCTTTGAGCATTTCTAGTAGCTTAGTAGTCTAGGTAACACACTTGTAACTCGACTCTACCATATGTATATCAATAAGTGAGTTTGGTAGCTTGTATGAGATAATAAACATAAAAGAACATTCATGATAGATTTCAACATTTGATGTTTTCAGCATGTTTATAGACCTATTATGACCCCTCTTAATATACATAAAACTTCAATAACATTTGGAAACTCGGTAAGACTTCTGGGGTCAAATAGGGAGTCATTGTTGTGCCCAAACAAGCATTTCTGGGTTTGAGTATTGGTAATGGAAAAACAATATTGATATTGTTTGTTAGATGGTTTAAAATAAGGAAGTTTTAGGCTAGAAGTATCGATACCCATTCATCAAGTATCGATACTGCTGGTTGGGTATCGATACTCATAGGAGGAGTACCGATACCGAGCTCACTTAGAAAATTGCAGTAACCGATTTTGGTATCAATACTCATGGGAGTACTGATACTAAGGGTAGAGTATCGATATTCCTTGTAGGGGTATCGATACTGAGTCATTTTCCAAAACATCGAAGCAAAATTTGGTATCGATACTTAGGATATATCGATACCCTGGTTTAGAAGTATCGATACTCGGTCCAAGAGTATCGATAATATCCTTCTATTTCAGATTATGACAGCCATTTCATTATCGATACCTAAGGGTGAGTATTGATACTCAAGGGTCAGTACAGATACCGAAGGGCTCAGTATCGGTACCAGCGTGCAGTTTTGGATAAAGAATCCACATGATTAAAAGTTTAGACTTAAGGGGCCCAATAACACTAGAATGCCTTCAAATAAAACTACAAGTGAGAATAGTAATAAATGCAATACAACTAGAAACAATAACAGTCAGGATAACATAAAACTAGCCTTGTTTGATACTAGGGAAACAATCAGGACAACCGAGTTACTTTAGCAGATGACGATCGTCTTATTGCGTGAATAATTCGGATATATCCTAGTCAGTACCAAGGCACTTCAGTAACCAAGTTGGCGTAGATTCCCCAAGACTCAACAGAGAAAGTTTGTTTGGTGTACGTTTTCGAGGCAGTTCCAATGCAGTTCCTATTTTAGGGCACTTACTGACAGAAAGAGGTTCAACATGACTCTACCTAGGGTGACAGTTCTAAGGTTCTCTATATGCATGGTTTCGGTTCTAATGGAAGAGGTACTCGAATTATCCTTGATGTCGGTGCCCCTTGGGCTACCAAACCCTCAATCCTAACCCGTTACAGGTGTAAACGGATTGAGTTCAATTCGAGGGGATCCATTTCCTTATACCCATACGAGGAATAAATCCCTACGAAGATATAAGGCATGTGTATCCCAGAGGTTACTTGCTAAAACTCATACGAAGAATAAATTCTTACGAGAGTAAAGCGTTCACCCCACTTAATTGAGACAAACCTTGGGTCTAGAGCTTATGTTATGCAAATGCTCATGATGTGTGTGAGGAGAAACGTACAAACCTTTGACTCAAAAATAGAAAAGAACAAAAACTCAATCAGAATTTTGATAGAGCTGAAAAAAAAAACAAAAACAATTAAAATGTTAGTATATAAAAAATAAAGAAATTAGAAAAAATTCAATAAATAGATCATAACTTAACTGGATACTCAACCTATAAATTTCCATCATAACGACAATATATAAGGCCGACAACCTGACTCTCTAAGTCCCTAGTGGAGTCGTCAAGCTGTCATAACCATTTTTTTAAAACAATTAAGTTTAAAAATAATTATGAATTTGTTTAAAAATTGACGATTTTGATTTAATTTGAAAATTTTGAAATGGAGTCGCCATCGATCTTTGAGTTAGGTAGATCGAATACCTAAAAACGACTTTTAAAGCAATTTAAAAAAATCATTTTTTAAGACAAAACTTGGTCTATGTTAGCCAAAAATCCATTTTTTAAGGTTCGGAAGTCGATTACGTGTGGGGAAGGATAAACACCCTCACAGTGCCAAAAAATCGGTACTTAGTCGCTTATATACCGTCGTAATGATGGAACTTAAAATTCGAATCAAAAGTAAAATTATGATCTATTTATTGAATATTAATTAAATTATTCTGAATTAATAAATTAAAGAAAATCTTTAACTTGATAAGAAATCTCGAGGTTTGCAATCCTCCATTAAGAAATTTATCTCTTTTATTTCTTATCCGTAAAGAATATTCTGTCTTCGAATTACTTAAAAAATAATATCAAAGATTAGCATAGAACAAATCAGGATTCATTTGTATTGAACATACATCATTAATAGTACATTTAAATATAACAAAATAAAAATAAAATGAAAGCATTCAACATTATGAAAATAGGATAATAATAAAGAATTAAAATAAATAAAATAAGATAAAATAAAAATAAATTCATGTAAAAGTAATTGTTTTTTAAATTCATATTTCAATAGAACGTCGTATTGGATTGTACCACTTCGATCAAATGATACTTTCCATGCCCATTCTACAAATAATGATCTTGAAACTAATTTCGAGTACACACATATATATATTGGGGAAACTTTGAATATTTAACGAATTAAAACATAACTAAATTCAACAACATCATCATAAATTAATTAAAATTTACTATAATAATAAAGTACCTATTAAATTATATATATATAAATATAAATGACATAATAATAATTCATAAAAAACAAAATAAAAAAATAAACATATCACAAGGATCAAAATAATAAATATGTATAATTAGAAAAGGGTCTAAACAAAACATCAGGGTCTAAACAAGCAGATAGACCAATCTAAATCTAAACAGTGATTAAAAAAACATCAGGCAAATCTTATGGACTAAATGTGTATATTATCATTTTTGTACAGTAAAGAAAAGACTAAAAGATAATAAAAGTAAAACATATAGGTCATATTCAACATTTAACCTAAAATACATAACAATGATCAAAACACAAGTTTTATAAATACAAAGGATAATGTCTAATATTAACAAAAATATACACAATAACAACAAAGTGACCAATATACAAGTTTTCAAATTCGGGGCATGAAATATAAAACAATTAAATTACAACAGGTGATTATAACAGAAAGTTACAAAACCCAGAGGCCCCAAAATGAAATTTATCCATACGCTAAAATTGCAACCCGACCCCTCCCTAAATGGTGTCGTTTGGGACCTTGTATATAAGGTCAAACGAAAGGCCTAAGCTCGGTAAGTCCCCTCATTTTCTTATTTCCTCCTCTCTTTACGAATCAGAGAGCAAAATGCTTTCACTTCTCTCTCTCCTATGCCTTTCTCCCTCCGTCGTGGAGAAAAAATGAAGCCACGACCGCCGTAGTCAGCGGCGATGGCGTGGAAAACCAACCCAAAACCAACTCTTGGTCTTCCCCTCTCTCTTTTATCCTTTAAAATAGACCCATTACTACCCAAAACAAACCCCTCTTCACAACCCCAAATCTAAGAAAATAGAAGGTTTTTTACCTTCGGTGATGGTTTCTTCAAACCCCGAGGAGGCCACGACCATAGATCTAAGGTGAGTTTCGGTTTTCTATTCTTTCTCATTTTTTAGTTGTAGTTCTCTGCTTTTTTTCTCTCTAGTTTTTCTAGGCTCTGTTGTTTCTCTTGGTAATCTGGTCTCTTTTCTAGTATATTCTCTCCTTTTATTTTATATCTCTTTCTTGGTGAAATCCACTGCCACTGAAAATATAGGATATCATTGTCCTATTTGGTTTGACAACCTTGTTTCCCCTTAGGATCATCCTTTTTATTTAGCTTTTTTTTCTCTCTTTTATGGATTTTCTTAGATTGATTTGTCTTCTTTTTTATTGTTGATGTCGTTTCCAGGTCATTGTATATTGAAATGGCGTGTCAGAAGCAGGCGACGACGATACAGCTCCCTAGGGTTATTATGAAACCCTAGGGTTCCTATCATCTTATCCGGGCCATCCATTCTCATCAAATCTTATAGTATGGATCATGCGACTGCTGTGGGTTTGGAAAACCCCAGATGGATTCTTGATCTGGATCGTCGGATAGGGTATAGATCGAACGGTCCCTGATGGTATAGTGCATGGCTTAGGGATGTAACCCTAGTGAGTTTAGGGTCCTAATGTAATTGGGTCGGGTCGAATCTGGGCTTTGGGTTAACCGGGTGTAATTGGGTCTGGGTTGAGTTGGGTCATGTATCTGGGTTCTGATTTTTGTAACTGGGTTGGGCTTCAAGTTGGGGCCTACACAAAAAATGTAAATAGATAAATAATAATGATAATAATAATAATTAACAATAATAATACACCCGAACAAAAATGGAAAAAGTGCCCATATAATATGGATATGAAAGTTTATTTCCCAAAATGATATACTCAGCCGATTAATTCCTTATCTAGGGTGTTTTCTACAGTGTAATGCCAAAGACCCCAGGATATCTCGGTGTCTTACCCTTTGAAAATCAGTTGGAAATCTCAGCGTCTTTAGGATTTTAATGCACAAAAATATCACAAATTAATTACTTGTTAGATCTGTAAAAAAAATTTGAAACGATGCCTAACAAGTAATTAATTTATGTTAGGGTGATATTTGTGTAAAAACACCAATTTTTTTAATCTTTAAATATGTTTTTACAAATTATTTTATAACTCGAAAATTTTGGTTTTTACATGAAATTACACAATACAATTATGTCTACCATTACCACTTGTTAGAAGTTTAAGTTAGTTATTTTTCTGTTTTAATTGTAACTGATTGATAGTTAGTTAGTTAACTAAATTGTATATATACCTATATTATTTCTTTTCTAATACATGAGGTATTACATAGTACAAGTATTTCCAATTTCAACATGGTATCAGTCTCCAGGCCATTTCTTCTTGGGTTCTCTGTTTGGCCCATTTATCACTAACTATTCTAGCCCGTCTCCCATCTGCAACAGATTCATTTCATTTCCAACAGCCCTTTCATTTTGTTTTTTCCCCTAAATTGATTTCTCTTAGGGTTCATGGCGCTCACAGTTGATCCAAATCACCCTCTCTTCTTGCATCCGTCTGATACACCTGGTGTTCAACTGATGTCCCTTCAACTCACTGGCATTGAAAACTATAGTCTCTGGAGCCGTTCCATACACATCGCGCTTCTGGCAAAAAAAAGCTTGGTTTTGTCGATGGAAGCTGTTGACGAGACGATTATGAAGGTTTGATGCAGTCTAATGGGAGCGTTGCAACGCTCTTGTACTCTCATGGATCCTGAATTCTGTCAGCTACGATCTATCTGCTGGCATCATTTTTTCCTCGACCGTAGAATCTGTTTGGAAGGATCTTAAGGAGCGTTTTGACAAAATTGATGGTTCCAGAGTTTTTTACTTACAACAATCGATTATTACTCTCGTTCAAGGTGACTCGTCTGTCTCCGTTTACTTCACTGTCTCAAGCTTCTATGGGATGAGTACACTGCTCTTGTCCCCTTCACTTCTTGCGATTGTGACGCTGCATAATAAAATTCGGCGCATATGGCTCAACAGCGTCTTTTTAGTTTCTAATGGACCTCAATGAGACCTACTCTGCAATTCAGAGTCAGATCCTTATCATGAAGCCCCTCCCTACCGTCAATCAGGCGTACTCCATGATAACTCAGGAAGAACTGCACCGAATCCAGTTGTCTGCTACACCTCTTGAAGCTTCTGTCATGTTCACGGCCGCCTCCAAAGGGAGTGAACGAAGCTGGTTCAATGGAACCTGCGAGTACTGCAAGGTCAAGGGACACAACCGTGATCGGTGTTATCGTCTTATTTGTTTTCCACCAGACTTCAAGTTCAACAGAAAGAAGGCTTCTCCGGTTACTATGACAGCCAATTCTGTACACACTATGGATGGAGAGACTGAGAATAATTTGACGATTTCCTCTCATGTCTCAGTTGTTCCTACATTTACCTCTAAGCAATACAATCAGATCTTGCATCTGTTGAACAAACTCAACCGTAGATTCTAGTATAAATCTTGCAGGTATTGTTGCTTGTAATTTACCTGCTTTCAGTAATGCTTGCGTTCGTTGGATAGTTGATACTGGTGCAACTGATCATATTTTGTCTGATTTCAAGAGTTTGCAATTTCCTGTTTCATGTTCTGCCCATCACTATGTTCATCTTCCAAATGGTCAAACTGAACTTGTGTCTCATATAGGGTCTCATAGGTTAACCTATGATCTGGTTTTGTCTAATGTTTTGTTTGTTCCCAGTTTTGCTCATAATTTACTTTCTTTTTCTCGGCTTGTCAAAGATCATGCCTGCATCATTTCCTTTCATCCTGACATTTGTATCTTGTAGGATCCTTATAGTGGTATGATCAAGGGGATTTGTAGAAGGCTTAATGGCCTTTATATTTTTGAGTCTACTAAAGGAGCTATGTTTGCTTTCTAATTCTTTGATTGGTTATGGGGTTAATTCTTGTGTTCATTATGTATCTACTGTTTATGATTTTAATAAAACTAGTTTTTGGCATGCTTTTGCTTCTGCTACGAAAAAAATTGTCCTCTTATGTTTCTGATAAATTTGATATAAAGTCTATTCATACTTGCAATGTATGCCCTTTGGCAAAACAGACCAGATTACCATTTCCTCTCAGTACCACTAGGTCCTCAAAACCTTTTGAATTAATTCATATAGATTTATAGGGTCCTTATAGGATATCTACTCATAGTGGTCATAGGTATTTCTTGACTATTGTTGATGATTGCACTAGAATGACTTGGGTTTATCTCTTAAGGCTTAAAAATGATGTTGTTTTGTTTCTCAAACAATTTCTCTCATTTACCTCCACTCAATTTGCTTTTGTCAATAAAATAGTTAGAAGTGCCAATGGTACATAATTTTTCAATTCTTATTGTTCTCATTTTTCTCTTCTCTTGGTACTTTGCATCAAAGTTCTTGTGTTCAAACCCCACATCAAAATGGAGTTGCAGAAAGAAAACATAGACATCTTTTAGAATGGCTAAGGCTTTACGTTTTCATTCAAAAGTGCCTATTAAATTCTGGGGTGAATGTGTACTGACAACTTGTTTCCTTATAAACCGACTTCCTTCTTTGTTTTGTAATGCAAAACACCTTATGAAATTCTTTATCACAAGCCTCCTGATATGTCTATTCTAAAAGTTTTTTGTTGTTTATGTTATGCTACTATTCCTAAACAAACTGATAAGTTTGCTCCTAGAGCTCTACCTTCTGTTTTCATGGGATACTCTAACACTTAAAAAGTCTATCTCTTGTTTGATCTTACCTCTAAGAAATATTTTGTCAATAGAGATGTTATTTTTCATGAACAGGTATTTCCCTTTCACTTTTCTGTTCAGACTGATTCTTTCTTTTCTTCTATTCCTTTTGTTCTTGATTCTGAATTTTTAACCTTTCTTTTGGACAACAACTTGTTCCTATTGTTTCATCTGATTCTCCTTCCAGTACTGGTTCTAGGCAATCATCACAGCAACTAGAAACTCCTATAGGTCCAGTAGCTTTGGTCTTGGTTAGGAAATCTACTAGGGTTCCTAAACACCTCAATGTTTGACTAATTTTATTTGTAATTATGTTTCCACTTCCACTTATCCCATTTCAGATTTTATTTCATATAAGCATCTTCCTTTTGGTACACAATCTTTTGTTTCTTCTATTTCACACTATGTTGAACCTATATCCTATCATGAGGCAATTCAACATCCAGAATGGGTACATGCTATGAAAGATGAAATTCTTGCCCTTGAAACAAATAAAACCTGGTCAGTTGTATCTTTGCCTTCTAGAAAAGCTCTTATTGGTTGCAAATGGGTCTATAGGATTAAATACAATGTTGCTGGATACCTTATCAAAAAGAGGGTGTAGATTATGTGGATACCTTCTCACTAGTGGTCAAAATGGTCAATGTTCATTTTCTCTTGACATTGCTTCTGTCTTTGATTGGCCTATGTTTCAGCTTGATGTGTATAATACTTTTTTACAAGGAGATTTGTCTAAGGAAGTGTATATGGAACTTCCTCCTGGTTTTTACAGTCAGGGGGAGAATATGGTACGTAGACTGCAAAAATCCCTTTATGGTTTGAAACAAGCATCTAGGCAGTGGAATTTGAAGTTAACTGAGGCTTTTTAGGGGCTGGTTACGAACAAAGTAAGTTTGATTATTCTTTGTTCACATTGAGGAATGACAAGAAGATTGTAGTTTTGTTGATTTATGTTGATGACTTGTTGATCACTAGCAATGACAATAGTTTGATTGATGAT
Organism: Hibiscus syriacus; assembly: GCF_006381635.1. Taxonomy (NCBI): domain Eukaryota; kingdom Viridiplantae; phylum Streptophyta; class Magnoliopsida; order Malvales; family Malvaceae; genus Hibiscus; species Hibiscus syriacus. Next base: position 1,661,664 of record NW_024063196.1, read on the forward strand.
TTGAAGAATCTTTTGAACAAAAAGTTCAAGATGAAAGATCTTGGTGAATTGAATATTTTTTAGTTCTTGAGATTATGAGATCAAAAGAAGGAATTTTAGTTAATCGGCGCAAGTATGCACTTGAGTTGATTGAGGAAACAGGAGTAAGTGGCTCAAAACCAACAAAAATGCCCCTTGAACAGAATGTCAGACTTACTACATCAAAGTATGACAAGTTATGCACAAAAGGGAGTAATGAAGTTAATGAGTTATTAGCCGACAAGAGTGTTTATCAGAGGCTCATTGGAAGACTCATTTACCTCAACATACCAGACCAGACATAACCTTTGTTGTGCATTACTTGAGTCAATTTATGCAACAACCAAAGGAATCTCACTTACATTCTGCCTTGAGGATAGTGAGGTACATTAAAAGGAATCCTGGTCAAGGGATATTGATGGATTCAAATAGCAGTAGTGAACTTAAGGCATATTATGACTCAGACGGGGCTGCATGTCCTATCACAAGAAGATCTGTTTCTGGATTTTGTGTTAAGTTTTGAAATTCACTGATTTCATGGAAATCTAAGAAGCAAAATGCCATAGCTAGATCATCTGCTGAAGCATAATATAGAAGCATCGCTATTACATCAGCAGAGTTAACTTGGTTAAATGGTTTAGCCAATGAGCTTGGGTTAGCAAGAAAGCATCCGAACAAACTGTATTGTGACAACAAGGTTGCTCTTCAGATTGCAGCAAATCTAGTTTATCATGAGCGCACAAAGCATATAGAAATTGACTGCCATTTTGTAAGGGAGAAATACAAGAAGGGCTTATCTAGACAGAGTTTGTATCTTCTTCAGAACATTTAACAGATATATTTACTAAAGCTCTTGGTGTACAACAACATGAATATCTTGTATCCAAGTTTGGGGTAAAAGATATCTTCTACCCACCAACTTAAGGGGAGTGTTAGAAGTTTAAGTTAGTTATTTTTCTGTTTTAATTGTAACTGATTGATAGTTAGTTAGTTAGTTTAAATTGTATATATACCTATATTATTTCTTTTCTAATACATGAGGTATTACACAGTACAAGTATTTCCAATTTCAACACCGCTTGACACTTTATGATGCGTTTTTGACTCTTTAAAATCTTATATGTATAGTATAATCTAGTAAAACTTTAAGGGTAAATAATTTAAATATAAATAATTTTATAAAAGTTTTATAACTAATATATTTTTCAAAATCATATGTGGTGCATGTGTCGTGCCTTTCTGTAAAATATTTTAATGAAAGAAAAAAAGTTGGCGTTTTTACATAAATATCACCCTAACAGAAATTAATTACTTGTTAGGTACCGTTTCAAGAATTTTTACGAATATAGCAAGTAATTAATTTGTGTAAAAGCGCCAATTTTTTTCTGCATTAAATCCTAAAGACGTCGGGATTTCCAAGGAATTCACCCTAAGACGTCAAGATTTCCAACCGATTTTCAAAGGGTGGTTTGCATGCGAAAAGTTTCTCTTGACGCCAAGATATCCCATGCAGCCAAGTAATACTGTAGAAAACACCTTAGATGAATAATTAATCGGCTGAGTACATCATTTTAAGAAATAAACTTTCTCATCCACATTATCTGGCACTTTTATAGAACAAAAATGAGTGTTTACAAAGACAACATCAACAATGATAATTGAATTACCCAAATGATTAGAAAAGTCATCCATCAATTTCCCAGCAACACACAGAAAATGGAGAGTGGAACTACGATAAGCAAAATAGTCAGCCCTAATGATCTTACATCTGGCCCAAATATAAACCTCCCTTGAAATAAAAATATCTGCAAACAATGAACAAGAGATCATAAGTTTAATGCCTTGCAAAAATCAGGTACAAAAATTTCGTCTTTTTAATTATTTACTTGGTAGTGAAAATTACTATAAAAATAGGATAGACAGAGACAGAGAGAGGGGAATGAAGGATTTTTAAGGCTAAAAAAAGGAGAAAATACGGGAAAAAGTTTACATTGCTGCCTTTCCAAGATTGGTAAACCCGTAAATCACCCGACCCGCCGCCGATTGAACCCAGATCCGATCTCTGGGGAGGTGGCACCACATACATCTCTCCCTTTTACTCGCTCTTTTCACTCAGAATAACAATAAAAAAATTGGGAAGAAAAAAGATGGAGGTTTTAAGCAGAGAAATGGAAAGTCATGGTCGTATAGAGTCAAGGCAGAGCGAGTTAACAAAGTAATAGCGAGTGTAGAGGGATCGGCGACTAGGCATGATCCTTTTTCAAACAAAGTGGAGGAAAGCGGACAGTAGCCGGTTTTCTTTTTTGTTCTTTATTTTGTTTCTTGTGATTAAATTTCTTTACCCAACAAATAATTTCATAACTTCGCCATTATTTTCTTTATCAGCAAACTCCATTCTTTAACAAAATTTAAAAATTGAATCTAAAAAAATCATTTCTGATTTCAGCTATTACTTGCTGAAATCGAATCAATAGACTAAGTTAATGAATATCAACATGTACAATCTATAGACAAAGTTAATGAATATCAACATAATGATAACCCTTTAAAGCAAAGCAAAGTCGTATTATATTCTCAAAGAGAGTATTCAAAATCGAATCTTTATAGTAATATTTATGAGCCAATCGCTTGTTAAAAGAGGCAGGAGGGTACATATACTGAATACAATTGATGTTGCAAATGAAACTCCACTGCTGCTTAGAACTAAATGTACAAATCTTCCATGTTTGCAACTTTCTTTGTAAAAGGTTTAAAAGCAATAGAAAAAAGTAAACCTTTACCCGTCCGATGCCTTATCTGCGGTCTGTAGCCTTTTATGTCTCAAACTCTCACCCCACATCTTGGCCTCCGCGACAGCTCGTTCCCTGTCCAACATGACGCTTGGTTCCTTGGGAGACTCGTTCACACTAACCCTTTTAGCAGCTTCATATGGATGGGAAGTCAAGTAATCAAGAGCAAGCACTATCTCACTGATTGAGGGTCTGCAATTTGCATTCTCTTGGATGCATAGGAAGGCCACCTCTACGGCCTTCTTCATCGTTGACTTGGAGAAGTGACCTCTCAGCAGTGGATCCGCTAAGTTCGAAATGTTTGTTCCATCTCTCAACATTGGTCGTGCCTGCAAAATTCTCACAAGGTGAAACAAATCAATCTAATGGCTTCTTCTATATCATGTCTAGTGAGTAGAACAGTTTTTGGATGATCAAAGTATTACCCAATCAACAAGTAATCGTTCTTCACGAGCACGGCTGTCATCGTGAGCTTTACGTCCGGTAATCAGCTCCAATAGGACTACCCCGAAACTAAAGATGTCAGACTTCATGGTCAGTTTTCCACTGGTGAGGTACTCTGGGGCACAATAACCATGGGTTCCCATGATCCTGGTGGAAACATATGATTTATCCCCACTTGGACCAAATTTTGCAAGTCCAAAATCAGAGAGTTTGGGTTTGAATCCTTCACCTAAAAGTATGTTGGATGATTTTAGGTCTCTATATATAACAGGGGGGTTAGCTTCAGTGTGAAGGTATTCCAGGCCTTTCGCTGCACCAGCAGCAATTGTCATTCTCGTGTTCCAATCCAGTGGTTTTTGATCAGGTGTAAGATCTGCAACAACAAAAGCCATTGTTCATCAATTTAAATTTCTCAAAAGATGCAGAAACAAGGGTGTCATTTGTAGGAAATAGAAGGGGTACTGAAACAAGAGGGATGTGAAGATATTACAATGGAGGTGATCTTCCAAGGATCCCTGCTGCATGTATTCATATACGAGGAGGCGTTGATCCCTTCGGCACAATAGCCAATCAAACTGACAAGATTCTGGTGACGCAAAAGAGAAAGCATGAGAACTTCCACAAGGAATTCCTTCTCCCCTTGGAGCCCTGTCTTATCAAGTTGCTTAACAGCTACAACCTGCTAATAACCATAGTGCATGCGATTAAAAAGGAAAAAATGGGGGGAAATGTTGCAGCCAAAGAAGAATGTACCTGACCAGTACTTTCTAATTGCCCCTTGTAAACAGCCCCAAATCCACCTTGCCCTATCAAGGATTCTTTGCTGAAATTTCTTGTTGCACTTGCTAGTTGTTGATAGTTGAAAGTGTGAGCCCTGTTGCCCTCGTTAGGCTCATCAGTTGCACCAGATGACTCCCTTCTTAAGCTGCGATGCTCTTTGATCCTACTGAACCAGCCCCTGTTTTTGTTAAGCCATATCTTTCCACTATGACTAACATCAAATTTCATAAAATCTTTGAAACTGAAACATTTGTTTAGGAAACATAGTATGGATCCAAAGAATCTTATTAACCAGTTTTCATCAAACATCTCGAATCGGTTTTAAAAGAAATATTTAGTGTAAGTAAACAACATCCATCTTTCAAACCCCAAAACTTTATCACAACTAAACCTTAAAATCTTAAACCCTTATGTTCAACAAATCAAGTGTGAAACGAACTTGTATTCCATGGAAAAGCCTGACAAAAACTGATTCAAACAAAGCAAATGGAATGAAGAACAAGAAGAGTGAGGCATACATATCGGAAAAAGAAGAAATTGCATGAAAGAAAACAGACCAGAAGACGATTGAGGCTTGCATTTTCTGCTATGTTCTTTCGTGTCATCATCACTCTTCAGTTTCTTGCCTTTGGCCCAACCAATACAAGGGCAATAGCCCATTTTCTGCATATCAATTAAAAGAAAAGCTCACTTTGTCCCTTACCTTCTCTCTCTCTCTCTCTCTCTCTCTGTGTGTGTGTGTTTGTGTGTGTGTGTAACTTGAGGAAAACAAAAAGAGAAAAGAAAAGAAACGCTTTGAAATTCGACACAATAAGACTTGAGACGATAATGAACAGTTAAAAGAAAGAGTGAACCGCGTTTTGGCAGTCCTTCAGCCGCGTTGGTCTCATGAAAACAAGAATCAAAGTACCGCCTTTTTCATACGGAATGAGAATTGACAACATGAGCACCATTCCCAAGAATGATCATCACATCATAATAACTTTACAATCTTAATTTATGTCTAATTCTTTACAAATGACGTCAATTTAGAGGGATGTTACTATAAATACACCTATGGAAATAAATAATAAATATAATAAACAAGCTCTCATATTCTTTTTGACCTTTGAGTAAATATTTTTTATTTATTAAATGATATATATATATATGGGATTATTTTTAAATATGAAAAAGGAAAACTTGTAGTTGGGATCATGATCTTAAATTCAAGATAGGAAAAAAACCACATTTAATGAGATAGGTTGGCATAAATAACCAACCAATCAGTAGTAATTTTGAGGTAACAAGGAAGAAATGAAGAAATTTATTATTGATTTAATTTAGTTTATTTCTTTCCTTGTTTGATTAAGACTGATTCCCCCTATGCATCTTGTGTGCTATAGATGAATGAATAAAGAGACAAGATCCACAAAATCCTAGATTTCGTGTTCAAATGAAAAAAAAAACAGAAATATTTACATATGCGTGTGTGTGAGTGAATATCCACAGAAATATTCACAATGACAAGAAAAATAAGAAGATGAGAAAGATGGAAGAATACCTCCATTGAAGCCACCTCTACAGCTTATACTATCTTAGGACTTGGAAACAAGTGTTGGTATTGTTATAAATAGACAGCATGGGGGATGGAATTTAGGAAGACAGAAAAGCTTAAAGGAAAAAGGGGATGCCATTCCCAATTTGTTTTTAAAACTAACCCTCCAAATAAAGGATTTCTCTCTTTTTACAACAAGCTCTGATTTGAGTTTTAGATGTGTTTAGGAAAAGCTTTATTCCCTTCCCTTTTTCTTTTCCAGCATGTTAAGCTTGAAAAGAGAAAAATTATAAAGGCACGAGCCCAGCTGGACACACACACCAAGTCTGAAGCATTATAATGCATAAAAAAATAATTGCAGAGAGTTTTTCCTAGAACAACAAACGCCACTAATCTGATTTTCATCTGTTGTTCCCAAAGCAGAGAGTTGGATACCATAATGCTCCAACCCATGGATATCCTCGCACTTAGCCGGAGGAATAAGTGGTGTAAAAGCACACTGATTTGGATTTGGCTACCCCCCCCCAAAGCTCAAATCGGTTCCATACATGTCCCACCCCACCTGAAAGCTTCAAGCATCCAGCCAACAAATTACCACGAAGCTAAAATATTAGTTATGATTTTGAGAATAAAAAATAATCAATCATCATAACGGAATAAAAATAATAATTTGAAATACTAAACTTGTAGTTTACCTTTTATAATTTATGTGAGGATATTTTATTTTAAAATATATATTTATCTAATAGAATATAATATAAGTTGAAATAAAATTATATATATAAAAGAGATAATATATATATATATATATGATAGAATCTAATCTTAGTTCAAATATGTTTATATATAATTTTAAACGGGAAAATTATTGCAATTACCAAATTATATCAAAAAATATATTTATCTGATAGAATTTAAGTTATAATATGTTTATATATTGAAAAGAGATATAATTATTATAATTATTAGACTCTGTTAATATATATATTTGTATGATAAAATCTAATCTGAATTGAAATAAATTTATATATTTAAAAGAGAGATAATTATTATAACTATCAAAACTCTTTTAAAATATAATATTTAGTTTAAAATAATATATATCTAATAAAATCTAATTTGAGTTTAATTAGGTTTTTAAAAGTTAAGTAAATACATAAGATTTAGCAACTAAATTATGTCTTATGGGTTAAAATTTTTAGCAAATAAAAAAATTAAAATTATTTATTTCAATTGGAGGGATTGTATAGAGGTTAAGACGTTTACGTTTTAGCTTGGAATTGATATTGTGAGAACGAGATCGAATTTACAATAGAATGTTATAGTTTTATATTAGGAATTTCTATATTGTAATTTGTATTTTTCTTATATTATTCTTCTTAATTTGTTCATCGTACTTGGTTTAATGCCTATTAAAATATTTTATTTTGATTTATTTCCATAATCGATGAAATCTCTCATATATATGGAATGTTAATATAATTTCCTTAGGTGCTGCTTACATTGATCAAGAAGCTGTAAGGTCATGTACCATCAAAGAGATTCTAATCTCAACATTAATTTGGAAGATAGATGAAACCATAAAACCAAGGTGAAGGTTTAGCCCAAGAGGGAGTTGAAACATTGGCTTGGAAAATGAGATCAAGCTTAAAGAAGTCATTGCATCTTTGGAGAAGACGGTTACCAAAGGAATTCGATAAAGAAGTCAAGGATACGTATGATATTGTGGATTCACCTCTTAATAGTTTAGAATCCAAGGGGGATGAAATCAAAGACGAAATGCAAGGAATCTTCAATAAAATAGATGAAAATGAACCAGCGAGACGATGCTATTGAAGCCATGGTAAAAATTCTAAAGAAGGAGCTCGTGGAGATCAAGGACGAACTATTCTTGTGCAAGGTCGTTATGAGTAGTGACATGTTTGACTAGTGCACTCAAATATTTAGGTGACTTTCCTTAAGTTGAAAGAGTTAGGGGACGAGATTAACACAAAATGTAAAAAAAATTCTTTAGGTCATAGAGTAGTGCTTTCAAACTATGGGTATTAAGGAGGATATTAAAATAGTAAACATTGTTTGCGTTTATTCGACTTATGATGCTCTTTTATGGTGAAGACGTAAATGCTATTTTGAGAAGCGTGGATGCATTATCATTGGAGTATGAGAAGAGTTCCAAACTGAGTTTAAAGAGCAATTTTATCTTAAACATGCTGCAAACGAGAGATGATCAAGTCTTATACACGATGACTCAATAAAAGAGTACGTTTGATAGTTCATCCAACTTATGCTTCAAATTCCAAATTTAGACGAGGAAGATCCCCTCTTCACCTTTATGGATGGGCCAAGAATGAATTGAAGTGGAGGGGAGTCCAAGAAATTTCCAAAGCTTTGACCATCGCAAAATCAATAATGGAGTTTGACAATAAAGTTCTCGGTCATTCCAGCTTAAAGGAATTGCAAAGACATCGAATGATAAGCCTAAACGATTATACAAACTGATAAAGACGCGGCAACAGATGAATGAATGTTGCTCTTGTCAAATAATCAAACCTATAAAGATCTAAGCTCGATAAAAGAACGAGAGGAGAAAGAGTTGAAAGGGCAACGATAATTAGAGTTTAAAGAGATTTAGGATTGATGGAAATTGATCAAAGGAAATAAGATTAAGACTGCAAGATATAGCAAAGACAAAAAAATAAAAGAAGATAAAGAATGTAATAGGATAAGAATAACTTAGTCAAAATTAGGGTTTTGGTGGTGATGGGTGATAATGATGATTTGACGTTGACGATGACGATGATGATTGTTAATAGATATTTGTCCTATAAATCATCCTAGCCGTTATTAATTAGACAAACTCGATAATTGGTTCTAACAAGCTATCCTAATCGCAGAGAAGCTAAACCGGAGTATTAAAATCTCTCTCATGAAGAATTTGAAGAACTTAATGATGAAGAATGCTTCGAAGGCACAAGGCAATCAGCACTTGCAAAAACAAATTCTCGTTATATTATTAATAAACGAAATTTGATTTACAATGATTAATGAAGCCTTTTTTTTATAGAGAAAAGGAGTTGTAAAAGTCCTAAGCAACTAATGAATAAAATATTAATAAACACAACACGTTTTAATTCTAATTCTTAATAAAATAATAATAAACTAAGAATAATATTTTTAACTCTCTTAATTTATAATAAAATAATAAATTTAATCTTAAAAGATAATACATCATACTATATTAAATTATATTACAAATAAACAATAAAAATATTGAAAATTCGTAATATTTACAAAGTCTCGTATTAAACCCGTATATGAATTTCTGCATCGATGTCTTCACTAAAATGAGCGTATCTTGAGTTCCGATACCAGATTGATGAGATTCAAGAACCAAAAGAAAGATAAGAGAGAATCGGTCATATCTCCAGAAGACATGTTGACCAAATAACACTAGGATCCCATTAAAAAAATCATCGCAAGTCTACTATTATTTTGATCTTCTTTTCCAAGGTTTGATTGTGCGGATCAATTGTAAGCGTTGTTCATCTTTTTTTTAGAAGCGAGCCTTGTGATGCATGTATCATAAGTCGTGGGAGATGAAGGATAAATAAACATTCAAATGTTATTTGTCGAATTACTCAAAAGAGGTGGGATAAGTATTGATAATTTTTCAAAACGTGATGCTTGCCAAATTACTCACAAGTTTACCAATATTAACACCATTCCCGAAAATACATCACCATATAATAATTGTCATAATTATTATTTTTAAACAATTAAATATTATTTAAAAAACAATTATGACTTTTTATTTGAAAAATTGTCGATTTTGAATTAATTTGATGTGATTGAATGGGAGTCGCCATTGACCTTTGAGTTAGGTAAATCAAATACCTAAAAAACGTCTTTTAAAACAATTTTAAGGAAAAATCGTTTTTTAAGATAAAAGTTGGTTTGTGTATACCAAAAATTCGATTTAATGGGTACGAGAGTCGATTATGTGTGGGAAAGGATTAGCCACCCCACAGCGCCCAAAATTGATACTCAATCGCTTACACATTGTCGCGATAGTGGAAAGTATAAATCGAATATAAAGTTAGAATATGATTCATTTATTAAAGTTTAATTAATTTGCTTCGAAATATTTATTAGGAAAAATCCTTTAATTCGAAAAGAAATATCGAGATTTGCTCATCTCCGACGGGAAGGCTATATCTTTATTTTTACCTAAAAAATATTCCCTCCTCGATTTATAAAAAACGTAAATAAAAAATAAATTGAATATCCACATTTTGCATAAAATAGATTATTATATAAAAAAATCCATTGCATAATTTGAATTAGAAATAAAAATGAATTAATTAGTAAAATAAATTTGATTTATTTCAGGTTCACATTTCATTCGAATGTCGTATCGGATCGCACTATTTCGATCAAGCAGTGCTTTCATGCTCATTCTACAAATAAATATTCTTGAAAATATTAGACTAAAAAATCGTTGAAAATGAATGAAACATACATTCTGTACAATAATTCAAAACCAATTCCCAATAGCAAAGAATATATGCATACATAAATAATACAAACAAATATATAATATCACATATCAAATAAATAATACAGATCATATCCTGGATCGGGTCACCACAAGGCCGAATCAAATATTAGAAATAAATAAATAAATAATGGTTAGAATACAATAAAATAAGATTCAATAGTTAACAGCATCTGAACCATAATAATACGGATCATACCCTGAATCGGGTCACCACAAGGTCGAATCGAATATTAGAAACAATAAATAAATAAATAAATAACAATGATTAAAGTGCAATAAAATAAAAGTTATTAGTTAGCAGAATCTGAACCATAATAATGTGGATTATACCCCGAATCTGGTCACCAGAAGATCGAATCGAATAATAGAAACAATAAATAAATAAATAACAATGATTAAAGTGAATAAAATAAAAGTTAGTGGTTAATATGCAATAAAATAAAAGTTAGTAGTTAACTTGAAATAAATAACATATAAGAATAGTGACCAAATTAAAATAAAACAAAATCAACATGTATAATGACCAAAACGTAAATAACTCTAAAAATCAGGGGACCTATGCGTGATTTACCCAAAAACATAAAACAACTTTTTCCTCCTCCTTTCTTCTATGCGCGCACGACCTGTCGACACCTCAAACCCCCTTTGAACGAAACCCGAATGTCTTATATGGGCATCGTTCGTCACCTCCGACCACCATCCATGGTGGTGGGGACGCTAAACTAAACCCGAGAAACAACGACTCCCCACAGGCGACGCAGAACCACGACCAAGACCCACATACTCACTACATTTTACGTATTTAAAAAAGTATGAAAGATAGCAGCAAAACATGAAGAAGAGACCCAGCGTTTTATTTCATTCCACAAAACTGGGGAAACAGGGGGTTACAAAAGCAGGGGTTACAAGAAAAGGAAAAAAAAGCTTTGCTTCTCATTGGTTTACAAAAAAAAAAACGGGGGCTTACTAAAATGTGTGTGTTCTTGCCTTCTTTCTGGTTTTTCCAAAAACAGGGGGAGAGCCCTTGTTTCCTGCTTTTGATTGGCTTTTAAAGCCCCCACCAAATTACAAATGGTAATACTACAAATTTAGTCCCTAATTATGTTCTCTATTTATTTTTAAGATAAAATTAGGGTATTACAATAATAACATTAGAATCTTAAATTATGTTTAATTCTATGCAAATAACGTCAAGTTAGAAGAATGTTACTATAAATACACCAATGACAATAAATGATTAAATAATATAAACAAGCTCTCGTATTCATTTTGATCTTTGAGTAAATATTTATTTTATTTATTACTAATAGGGGTTCAAGTGGTAGTAGTTTAATATCGCTTAAGTAATGTCTCGAGTTTTAGTCATTGTTTATGTAGAAAATCCCTATTGTGAGACTCACCCCAAAGTCATGTGTGCGACGCAAGTAGCCTGGAATAGTCAAGAAGAAGCATTGGAACCACGAGTGCAACTAAAAATATTTATTTTATTTATTGATTGAATAAAGAAACCAACAAATAAAAGAGTGAAAAAATATTTCTACATAATTTTTTATTGAAGAAGAGTGTTACATTTATAATCACTAACACTGGCTTAACCAACCTTCTGCGAGCTAGACTAACAACTTAACTTCTGTTAACAACCCTAACAAACTCATTCAACAGATTACTTATACATACCATGCACGCTAGAGAACACTAGAAAGACTTCAAAGGAACCTTTTGACAATGGTTTTGTAAAATCGTCAGCAAACTAGTAAAAAGCTAGAACATAGTTCACTTGAAGTTGTCAAACCTCCACCTTTTCTCGAACAAAATGTATATCGAGATCAACATGCTTTGTATGAGCATGATATTCAGGATTCGCACTTAATACCACCACACTTGTGTTGTCTCACTAAATAATCGACTGCTTACGCTGAGGCATACCCAAATCAGCAAGCAACGCCTCCACCTAGACAACATCTGCTGTTATACTTCGATACTCGGCGTCCATGGTCGAACGTGACACAACTTTTTTTTTTCTTGGATGACCACCCCACAAGATTGCTACCGATAAACACTAGTCTCCTGAGCATTCTCTTTACACATAGGATCAACTAGCGAGAAAACAAGGTCGTAGTTCAATGTACCAGCCAAATACCTCAGTATTCACTTCACAACTACAAGGTGTGTCTCGCTTGGTGCATGCATGAACTGATCAATCTTGCTCAAACTAAATGCAATGTTTGTCCAAATATGACAGACATACAACAATCTTCCAACTATATTGTCGTATTCACGAGCATCGATTAGCATCTCCCTACCATTTCGAACTAGCTAGCTTTGTTGTTACCTCCATAAGCGTACGACTAAGAGTAGTTTTCAACATACTTGTCCTTTCCAATAGCTCTAGCACAAACTTCTTTTAACTTAACATCAGAAGCTTGTTTTCTCATTTGACTTCAATACCAAGAAAGAAGCTCAGTTCACCTAAATTTTTAAGAGTAAATGAGGTACTGAGCAGATGAACAACCTCTTCAATATCCTCATGAGAATGTCCAGTGACAATATCGTCAATGTATACTAACATATACGTGTAATTTCCATCCTTATTTCTTATAAACAGTTAAACAATAGCTCGTGACTCAGTAAACCCAAAATCCACCAACCTTTCTTTGAGTTTTACATGCCAGTTTCAAGGGGCTTGACGTGATCTATAAAGAGCTTTGTTGAGTTTAAACACAAGCCTCGTTCCATCTAAAACGGTCTGTTCAAAGCCAGGTGGCCACTGCATGAAGATGTATTCATCCGAATCTCCGTTTAGAAACACGTTATTGATATCGACCTGGCTCAACGCCCACCCATTTGTTACAACAAGTGGAAGAGTGATATTCATAGTAGAAAACTCATTACTAGACTAAAAGTCTCCTTGAAATATTGACAAGGAACCTGATAGTAGCCCTTGGCTACAAGTCGGGCTTTGTACTGATGCACCAAACCATCCGGATTGTGTTTCAGTTTGAATATCCACTTGCCGCTAATCACCTTAAGACCTTCAGGCAACTTAACTAGTTCCCATATGTTATTCTACTGAAGAGCACTAAGTTCATCGAGCATTGCCTTCTTCCAAGCATCCTATAATAATGCATCATAAGCAGTGGTTGGAGTTTCATCGTTAAGATAGCTGGTGAAAACTTTCGGTTTGAATACACCGCACTTATTCCTGGTCAACATGGAATGCCGATTATTGTTGACCAATAGCTCATTACTCAACTGAGCAACTATATCGATGTGTAGCTCATCGTCTCAACCAATGTTCGAGGCACTACCCCTATCATCATGGTTTGACACATCTACTTCTTGATTAAGAATATTGTCACTTATATTATGACCATCATCCGTACCATGAATGAGATCACTTCCATCAACAGTTCTTTCACCACACGTAACCTTGTCAAACGTATCAACCTCTGTGTCAACCGATTGTTCATAAGTGTTACACACTATTTCAACCAGTTGTTCATGAGTATTACCCACTATGTCAACTGATTGTTCATGAGTTCCCAAAACATTATTAAGACTGGTATGTTTAATAATAACTGAGCCCAGTTTGTTAATATCAGCTACCACCTCTAAGAACTGCATATAACTTGCAAGGGACCCTGCACCATACTCTTGTCATTATTGTCTGCAAAAGGAAAAGAAGTCTCATCAAATACAATGTGCCTTGAAATATATATTTGACCTCCCTTTGCAAGACATAAAAACCATATGTGATGTGTATTGTAACCAAGAACATGCATTTTTATGATCGAAACTCCATCTTGTGTGTTTGAAATGGTCGTAAACGAGGAAAACACGTACACCCAAATACTTTCATGCCACTATAGTTTGGTTCATGACTATACAATTTCTCATAAGGAGATACATACTGCAGAAACTTTGTGGGTAAGCAATTGATAAGATGAATGGTCATTTGGACTGCATAAAACCAATAACGAATGGGTAGGGACGCTTGAGCAAGTAGAACTAAAGCAAGCTCTGTTGGTGACCGTTGGCTCACCCTATGGTGCAGCCGAAACAAAATTTAACGGTCTCACCAGCGATTCAAGTACGATAAACCGAAATCGGGAGGAAAGGATGTGAATACTTACAGCGGGCTCCTTGAAAAACAGCAAGGACAACAGTGGCTAATGGTGGTGTCGATCGGTTCGAATCGTAAGCCTCCACGAAATCACGTCACAGCCTCTACTTAGTTCACCTGATTGAGAGCAATATTTGTTTTTCCCAAAAATGTTTTTTTAGAAAAACGGATGAAGATTATGTGTGTTAAAAACGACTGATAGACCTTACACATCATTTTATATCCAAGTTACCCTAATAATATTAGGGATTTTATTATTTCAAATTAATTAAATCTTATATTTAATTAATTGGAATTAAATATTCAAGATTATTAAAACATAAGTATATCAAACATACATATATTAACTCTAGATATATTTTAGTAATATACAACAAATTGTACATCTTTGCTCATTTCAATCCTAGGGTGTGACCCTGTAGGTTCTTGTAACGTTACCCGTAATTATTAGAACAATTTTAATATTACATACAATGAGTGACATCTAGCAATATATCATTGTCACCTAAGTTACAAGAAAATATGATTCAACATATCATCTTGGTGATTAACTCTTTTATGTATTACATCCTTATGTCATTTATATCTAGAATAAGCACAAGTCTTGGAATAGTCACACTTGTATAGCCCATCTATTGTTTCTTTATAGCTAGAGTAGACTTTAATTAACGAATAGTTTGTGATATCTCATATCAACTTATTTGAGCATGGCCATGTGTTTCTAGTCTCACTCAATCAAGTGGCCTGTGATATACTTCCTATTATGTAGGAAAAATCCTATCTTAATCATACACGCCCACTACATATATTGAGATATATTCAATAACAGTCTTTATAGAGCAACCAGTTACAGAGCTTGTTTAACTACATCAAAACGTACAACAATATATGTTGAGATAGTGTTGATCTCAAGTCTGAGGATCATACATATAGTCATCACCATGAGCAATGTTATGACTGTCACATAATAATCCAATATATATGCTCATGGTTGGTCAATCCAATACATTATTCTCTAACAATATAATCATGTATCGATTTTGACATCTCTATGTCAATGACAACTCATTGTCATAAATCAATAACATGTTAGTCTTAAGCGTATTATTATTGTTCATGCTCATAATAATACTTGACTAGGGATCTTTTAATAATAACAATTATGTCATTATATGGACTTTATTATCTTCCAGTTTATGTTAAACACATATATATAACTGAAAATAATAGCGGCAATGCCTTTATTCAATAAAATCGGTAAATAAATGTATTATTACAAACATCATATGATTGGTCTTTTGGCATACTCTAACAAGCTCAACTATGTGAAGGTATTTTCTCTCAACGACACCATTCTGCTCAGAGATGTATGGACACGTAACTGAATTGCATCTTGACCAACTTTTGAAACAAACGAAAGGTTGTAAGTTCTTCATCCTTACTCTTAAGAAGATATAGCTATGTATGATGCGTGTGAGCATCTAAAAATGTCACATAATACCAAAATCGATTGGAAGAAACGTGAGGCGATCCCCATAAGTCAGAAAAAACAATATCAAAATGAGCATTATAAATAATATTGAAGATTCAAAAGGCAATTTGTGGTTTTTTCCCATGTGGTAAACAACATATTTTTTTTTATTAACATCACTGGTAAGGCTTACATTGAGTGACTTGCATATCTTTGCTAAAGTATCATAGGCATGATGACCTAGTCTCCTATGCCACAATTCACAACTATCAGTTAAAGAAGTCACGCTATTAACCGCAGCAGGTTTACACTTATTTGAGCTATGACTTAAAGAAAATGAGTAAAGGCCTTCATGTTGTTCCCCTTGTAGCAGCACCTCTCGAGTAACTTCATCAAGAACCAAACTACTTGTCGCATGAAACTAAAAAAAACGATTTTCCCTAGCAAGCTTTGAGATGTAAAGCAAATTTCTCATTATTGTAGGCACATGTAACAAATCACTGAAGATCAAAGCACAAAAGGAAGAAGATAAAACATTTTCCCAACTAAATTAACATCCAAAGGAGCCTCGTTACCTACACTAAGTTTACCTAGATTGTTGAACTCGGTTCGATGCACAACCTTTGTAGCATCAGGGGTAACGTGGTGTGTGGCGCCGGAAGCCACCAATCATTGATCTTGCCCAGTGATAGTTGACTATTCGTCACATTGTCAGTAGTAACCCTAGTGTTATGATCACAACAATTACACCCAACACCATTATCATAAGCATAATAGTAAGCTATAGACACCCATTTTTGTTTGGGTTCTAATTATTTTTCATTTTATTTTTATTATTTTTATTAATATTATATTTATTTTTATACATACCCGAAACCCAATATATAAGACCTAAAAGTGGCCCAATGCAACATAAAAAATACAAATCGGCCCAAGCTTTCCAATTCAAGACATTAACCAAAACTAAACCCTAAGGTTCCCACTAGTTCCCGTCGCCACCTCTAGAGTCATTCATGTCGCCATCAGAGCTTTTCTTCATCGATGACACCCACACCGCCAACAGTGTTACCCAAACTAAAAAGAAAATCAAGAAAACAACGATTAATCAATCCAAATCAAACATAACTAACTAGTCAATTAAAAAATATAAAAAAATCCAAAACAATCGAGACTTTCCCCACCAAATACTCCATCATCATCGCTCTACCTCTTTCACCAAATCCTCACCAAACAAGCAATCACCATAGTTATAACATGCAATAAGTAGATCAAAGCGGGGGGATGGTCCATCAACAACCAGAGGAATCAATAGAAAAAATGAGAGATTTGAACCAACGAAGTACGAGAAAAAAGAAACTTGTAGGGGGGATTTAAAAAATGTTAAAAGATTTAAGCTTTTCTAAGCCTAGAATATTTTTATTCTGATTCAACTCTAACCAAGGATCACCCTCTACACTGGGGTAGAGTGAAGGAAATATGCTCGCATGAGTGAATATCATCAGTTAAGTTTTATTGCAAGAAAATAACAATATATCACAATGTGGACCATACACAAGGTGCTCAAAAGTCAAATCCAATTGAGAATAACACGAGAGGTTTTAAATATAATAATTGTACTCAAATAAGTGTTGAATGAAGAGGAATAAAGAATGTGTTCAAATCAAAGTGAAGTTCAAAATTCATCAATGAAGAGAACAATAAGTACAAGCAATGAGTCCCTTAAAATAAAATGACTAAATGATCCTCAAACCACAAGGTTGAGTGCAATTGGTTCAAAGATCCATATTCAATAAGAAGATCGAGAAATACCAAAAGTATAGAAAAATGGAGATGAACTCTAGGGTGAAAGCCCATAAGTGTGAAGTCTAGAGGGATCCAAAGAAGAAAGAAAATAAAAGACATGTGAAAGCATATTCATATCGTGCAAAACAAGATAAAAAAACATCAGAACGAATTGATCCTTGGTTCGATCACCCTTGAACACTTGTGTTGAACCATGTTTTATAATATTTTGATATAAAAAATTAAGGCAAAATGTTTTTGGACTTGAATTGAATTTGTTCAAAGTTTTTAAAAGTTCTCAAAAATAATTCAAAGTCCATTAAAATAGAATTTGAGCACAAAACTGATTTTTCAAGGTACGTAGTAACGATACTGTTCACATGGTACCAATACCAAAGGTAAGAGAAGTATCGATACTCTCAAGGTAGTATCGATATTGCTAGATGTTTTTCAAATAGCTCAAATTTCATAAAGCAAAATAGGTACAGACACTCAAAGGAGTACCGATACTACTTTATACAATAGTATCGATACCATGAAGCATAGTATCGATACTGGTCAGGCCCAATGGCTAGTAACAACTAATTTATTTAAAAATTATAAAGGAAGTACCGATACTCATTAAAGGAATTCCGATACTCCCTGTCATAAGCAGTTTTATTTTGTAGAAAATTAATCACTAAAGGCTCCAAATCATCCCCAATGACTAGAAATGACCACAAGCTCGTTCCAACATATAAAAACAAGTTGATGACACTTGAAGAAGGGTTAGAACATCTATCCAAGCAATCAAATACAAGAGAATAGCTTTTTATTCTTATTTTCCTTTTTCTTGTAAATATTTGTGTTTTTGCGCTTATTGTAAATCTTTTAATTGTTTTCTTGTGAGCTTAATTTTTGTAAACACCTTTGTAGGAATTATAAAGATATGATTTGTTACCATTCCTATAGAGATATGATTTTGTAAATAGATTTCTACAATCTCTTATTTTAAGGGATCATATCCTAGGATTATTATTTTTTCTTTCTTAGAGTTTCCTACTTTAGAACGATGTTTTGTATATAAATATATAATCTGTCATATTGAAAAGAATAAGAAATTACAGAGAATTACTCTGATTTCTACATGGTATCAGCTTAGGTTACGGTTTCTTTCCAACCTAGATGATGTCCACAACTTCTTCTCCTACTCCGGAGATCACTTCAAATCCAGAAAATTTTCTGGTTCTGCTGCGCAATCAGAAGGTAATCTGGTCATGAAAGAACCAGAAGGTAAACCTCATGCTATAGTTTTTTCTCCTCCCAGTCGTCCCCTAATTGGATCCTTGATTCTGGTGCTACGGATCATATGACTGGTAATAAGGATTATTTTGCAATTTTTTCCAAACTTTGGTAAAGCTGTCAAAACGGCTGATGGTTCTTTATGCAAAATAGAAGGACATGGCACTGTTATTCTCAATGACCAGATTGTACTTAAAAATGTCCTCTTTGTACCAAATCTGGCTTGCAATCTCATTTCTGTTAGTAAACTTTCCACCGACTTGAACTGCTATGTAATTTTTAATGATATTGATTGTACTTTACAGGCACTGAACTCGAAGAAGATGATTGGTAAGGCCAGCTTACAGAATGGTCTCTACATTCTTCCTGCCTCTACTAAAACGGAAATCTCAAAATCTTTCACCGCTTTAAAAAAGTTGATAATGTTATGTTATGGCACTATCGTTTAGGTCATCCTAGTTTTCACTATCTTGCAAAAGTTTTTCCTGCTCTATTCATTCATAAAAGGCCAAATTCTTTTTCTTAAAAGTTTGCTCTCTTGCCAAACATACTAAATCAACTTATTCTCCTTCTACATATAAGCCTTCTCACCCTTTTGCTTTAATCCACATTGATATTTGAGGTCCTTCTCGGGTGAAGAATGCTGATAATTGTAAGTGGTTTATCACTTTCATTGATGATCACAGTAGGATAACTTGGACTTATTTGTTAAAAGATAAATCTGAAACTGCTGGTGTTTTTACCCAATTTTATAACATGGTTCTCACTCAATTTGGGTCTAAAATTCAGCTCTTTAAATATGATATGGCAATGAATTTTTTGCTAAGTCTTTGGGTGCATTTTTCAGGGAAAATGACATAGTTCAGATTAGTTCTTGTATTGACACCCCACAACAAAACGGTATTGTCGAAAGAAAAAATAGATACCTCTTTGAAGTTACTCGTTCTCTTCTATTTACCACTAATGTTCTAAAATATTTGTGGGGGAAGCCTTATTAACTACCACATATTTAATCAATCGAATGCCTAGTAAGGTTTTACAATTTCAAACACCTCAATCTATATTATTTCAATACTTTCCCCATTTTAAACCTATCTCCTCCATTCTTCCACTTAAAATATTTGGTTGTACTGTTTTTATCCAAAACATTGCTCCTAATAAGTCCAAGTTAGATCCTAAATCATTAAAGTGTGTACTGGTTTGGTATTCTTCACTCAAGAAGGGTTATAAATGCTATCATCCTCCTTCTAAAAGATTTTTCACCACTATGGATATCACTTTTTATTAGCAGGATCCCTATTTTATTCAGGTTGAAATTCAGGGGGAGACATGGAGGGATTTTCAGCCATATCAAGTATCTCCACCCACTTTTCATTCTCAACCTTCAGAATTGCCATCATCCTTGTCTTTACCTATAGATTTGTCACCTGTAACTACTCCCATTGATCCACCGGTAGTTCCTATCACTATTTCACCCATACCCACTTTAAATACCCTTCCTGAAAATACACCTACTCCCATTCAAAATCTTCCACAAACAACACCAATCAAACAACTCCGTTTCTATACAAGGAAAAAAAACACATTCCTGAGGCTGTTTTGTAATCTGATTCTTGCCGAGAATTGGATTTGGGTCCAGCTGCCGAAATAGAAGAAGAAATCAGTAAGTTTACTTCCACTACTCTAGATGACTTCCCTATTGCTATTAGAAAAGGGGTTAGACAGTGCACCAAGCATCCTATTGAAAAATTTGCTGGTTATAATTCTCTGATGCCTTCTTTTCAAGCATTTACAGCAACCTTGGATAAAAACAGATTCCCACAAGCATAACTGAAGCTCTAAAGGATTCTAAATGGAGAAGGGTTGTTGAAGAGGAAATTTATGCACTAGAAAATGCTACTTGGACTGTTACAGACCTTCCTCAAGGAAAAAAGGCTATTGGCTGTAAATGGATCTTTGCTATAAAGTATAACTCTAATGGTAGCATCCAACGATACAAAGCGAGACTAGTGGCCAAAGGTTTTACACAAACATATAGGATAGATTTCACAGAAACTTTGGCACCTGTGGCAAGCTGAATACTGTTCGAGTACTCCTAAGTTTAGCTGTAAATTGCGATTGGCAATTACACCAACTTGATGTAAAAAAACGCTTTTCTTAATGGCCAGCTAGAAAAAGAAGTCTATATGAAAATTCCACCTGGCTTACAGTCTGCTGAAGGTAGCAATAAGGTTTGCAAGCTCAACAAGTCTCTATATGGGTTAAAACAATCACCCAGAGCTTGGTTCGAGGTTCACTAAAGTCATCCGAAAAAACGGCTACAAGCAGTCCCTCGCCGATCATACTCTTTTCATCAAGGTAACTTCTACAGATAAGAAAGCTATCCTTATTGTGTACGTTGACGACATAATCTTATCAGAGATGATGAAGAAGAGATTTGTAATTTGAAGAAGTTGTTAAATAAGGAATTCGAAACCAAGGACTTGGGAAAGCTAAGGTATTTCCTAGGAATGGAGGTGGCAAGGTCAAAAGAAGGATTTGTGATCAACCAAAGAAAATATGTACTTGATTTACTCAAAGAAACTGGTTTTCTTGGCTGTAAGCCGAATGATACACCAATAGAGACAAGCTTGAAATTCAACAAAGAAGATGGGTCCTTAGTAGACAAAGAGAAATTTCAAAGATTAGTTGGGAAACTAATTTATTTATCCTTGACAAGGCCATATATAGCATTTCCTGTAAATGTGATAAGTCAACACATGACCAATCCTACTGAAGAGCATATGGCAGCAGCAAATAGAATTCTCAAGTACTTGAAGAAAACTCCAGGACACAGTTTAATGTTTAAGAAGACACAAGACAGAACTGTTAAGATCTTTACAGATTCTAGTTGGGCCGGAGACCTTACTGAAAGGAGATCTACTAGTGGCTATGCACCTTTGTTTAGGGAACCTTACAACTTGGAGAAGTAAGAAACAATCTGTCGTTTCAGAAGATGTGCTAAAGCTGAATTCAGAGCACTAGCATTTGGAATATGCGAAGGAATTTGGCTACTTAAACTACTGAAAGAACTTGTCACTAATCAAGAGGATCACTTTGAAGTTTTGTGTGATAATCAATCTGCTATTCAAATTGCCAAGAACCCAGTTCAACATGATCGGACAAAGCATGTTGAGATTGATAGGCATTTTATTGCTGATCAAGTTAACAAAAAGACAGCCACACTTTCATACATTCCTTCAGAAGAACAAGTTGCAGACATTCTTACTAAGGCTATGCCAAAGCCTGTTTTCAATAAATTCTTATTCAAGCTGGGATTATACAATGTATATTCTCCAGCTTGAGGGGGAGTGTAGGAATTATAAAGATATGATTTGTTACCATTCCTATAGAGATATGATTTTGTAAATAGATTTCTACAATCCCTTATTTTAAGGGATCATATCCTAGGATTATTATTTTTCCTTTCTTAGAGTTTCCTACTTTGGAGAGATATTTTGTATATAAATATGTAATTTGTCATATTGAAAAGAATAAGAAATTACAGAGAATTACTCTGATTTATACAACCTTCTTTTTAGAGGTTTTCTTGTTTACATCTTTATACCTATTGTAAAAGGGGATTGGTTCTAGCTAAGCATGTGAAAAGCTAGGGCGTGTAAATGTTATCTCTTTATCCTGCAAAATAAATAACAAATTAGTGAATTTGTTAGAAATTCTTAATGAGGAGCTAAGTAGTGAATATAGACTTAGTTGAGAATTCGAACCATAAAACAATCTTATTATTCTTCAATGTAATTTTATAAAGCTCAATACTTATTATACACATTGTTATTTTTTAAAGAAAAATAAGCACATAAATCATTTCCTCCAATATTATATTTCACCGACGAAGTGGGAATGTGATCAGAGGAATGAAATAGTAATTGTTATAGGATTATATGGGTCATAACCTCTATCTACTCAAAAGTAGAAAATTAGCGACGAAGCAGGGGAACAGAGATCGTGGGGAAGCACAAAAACAGATAATAAAGCCCAATCAACTTCCTGTCCGTACATTACTGCCACCCCACGACCATTTCAATCTTTCATTCTGCCAGACACACACAATAACAAACCCACTGAAATCCTCCATTCAAACCAGCCAGCCATGGATGACAATTCTTCCCACCACCACAAAGAAAGCTCAGTCGCAGAGGCGGAGACTGGAGCTCAAAACAGACATGCCCTGGAAAACGCCTCCCAGGATATCCAATGTTTATTGTCAAAAATCACCACCCAAAACGAGATCCCCGAGTTTGTTGACAAGTATCTTAATCTTGCCGATGACAAATATCTAATCATGAATCGCTTCTCCAGGACGATGGCTCCTTTCTTGAACTTGTGGACCAGATATCAAACCTGTACAAAAGTCTATCCCACACCTCCACGGTCCTTGATCAACCGAATTGGTAAGATTCAACAGCGAGCCATGTGTTATTTGGAGGATGAATTCATGTCTCTCATGGAGACCCCATAACCAAAGACTCCGAGGCTGCAGATCAACCCTCTGAAAATCAATCGGCTGAATCGAACTATCCAGGCTATTCTCGTGAAGTGCTGGCCACCTTGAATAAAATTGCCAAGGATGATCTCTGGAGGATATGAATCTGAATGCTGTGAGGCTTATATGATTACCAGGAGGAACGTAATTGAGGAGGCCTTGAACAAGTCTGGATATGAGAAGATAGCATTGACGAGCTCAGAAGATGCAATGGGAAGCATTGGAAAAGGAGATCCCTCCATGGATCATGGCCTTCAAACAATGTGTCAACGTCTACTTCTCCGGCGAGCGCGAGCTGGTTGAAACCGTCTTCTCCGATTATCCTTCCTTATCCACCACCCTCTTCACCAACCTTGTATGCCGCGTGTTTATCCAGCTTCTCAATTTTGCCGAAGCGGTTGCCACCGTCAAGCGTTCAACAGAGAAACTCTTCAAATTTCTCGACATATATGAGACGTTGCGGGACAATCTTTCTGCCATCGACAGCATGGTACCTAAAGAATGTGCTGACCATCTCCGGAATGAAACGAACACAACGTGTGTCAGATCGGCGAGAATGCCATTTGCATCTTTTGTGACCTGGAGAATGCAATTCAGTCCGATACAGGGAAAACCCCAGTGCCTGGCGGAGCGGTTCATCCTTTGACTCGCTACACAATGAACTACGTCAAGTATGCATGTGATGAGTACAAGGTCGCGATAGAGCAAGTTTTCAAGGACTATTCCAGGACTGAGAGAGCTGATTCGACAAGCAGGTCACGGGATTACAAAGGCGACCAACAGAGACAAAGACGAAGAGGAACAATCCCCATTTGTGAGGCAGGTGTTGAGAATCTTGGAGTTATTGGATTCGACTCTGGAGGCAAAGTCCAAGCTGTACAAGGACACAGCCTTGAGCTGCATTTTCCTGATGAACAATGGGCGTTACATGTTGCAGAAGATAAAAGCATCGGCGGAGCTCCATCAGGCGATGAGGAACACGTGGTGCCGTAAGACATCTTCGGAGCTCAGGAACTACCATAACACATACAAGAGAGAGACATGGATGAAGCTTTTGGGTTGTTTAAACGTGGAGGGATTGAATGTGAACGGGAAGGTGGTGAAACCGGTGCTGAAAGAGAGGTTCAAGAGCTTCAATGCCATGTTTGATGAGATCCACAAGACTCAAAGCTTGTGGGTGGTGAATGATAAGCAGCTGCAATCGGAGTTAAGGGTGTCCATATCAGCAATAGTGATACCGGCTTAGATCATTCTTGGCCAGGTTCTCTGGATACTTGGATCCAGGAAGACAAACCGAAAAGTACATAAAGTTCCAGCCTGAAGACATTGAGGCTTGCATTGATGAACTGTTCGATGGAAACGCTGGCTCAATTGGCCTGAGGAAGAAACATAATTCAAGGAATGTTCAGCAAAGGCAATTTAATTCTACTTGTAATCTAATTTTGATTTAAGTATTGTATGAAGGACATTTGTGATGTTTTGACACAACCCTCAAAGAGAAGTCCATTGTATTCCCTTATTATGTCTTTTTATTTCAAAAAGAAGATGATCATCTATCACAAGCCATGGAAAGGACTAATCTGTTCTCAACTGGCTTACCAAATTCCACGAATGCCCTCTCCTTCAACCGTTGAAATTGTTGTGAACTAGCAAATGATCATTAATCGAGACAAAACAACATTAAATCGAGGTAGTAGAATTTTATAGCCTAGAATCATAAATATTGAAGATTTCATTAATAAAGACAGCAGAATATTCCCAATACCATCGTACCTATATCAAAAGGAAGCTAAATTTCATGACCATTACTCAAAAAAACCATACAGACAAATAGAAACCTACTTGATTTCAGAGATGGATCAAAAGATGTCGGAGGATGTGCGTTTGGTTCACGGAATATAAGATACAAATGAGAATAAAAGATTACCGGAGAATAGGATTACTGGAAATATTGTATTTTTGTTTGGGTTGGTTTAATATAAATATAAAATACAATGTTTGGTCAAAGGAATAAAATATTATTGGAATGTTATTTATTTAAGTTGTCTTTATTATATATTTTTTTTTTAACAAGTTGAATTCTACTATAATATACTATAATTAATTTATATATATATTTTTAAAAATTTTAAATTCACAAAATTTATATAATTTTTTTTTTACAAAATGAAAAGATAAATAGGATTAATGAAAAGGTAAATTTTATTTTAACCCTGAACTTCATATAAAATTTAGTTATAGATTTTTTGTAAATCTAAAATAGTTTAAGGATAAATTTGTAATTTAACCTTCGTAGAATTTTATTATTCAACGACAAAAGAATGATATTTTTGAAAAAATATTAAGACATTTTAGTCCAAAACGCAAGTAATCCAACAATACCTAAGGGAATGAAGGAGGAAAACAATGATAATTCTCTCTTGATAAAAAAGGAGAAAACTCTCAAGAAACTCTCTAAATTCTCTCTAGTATGGAAGAAGCTAGAATGCTTTGGGATGGTTTTGAAGATAAATGGGCTAGGGTATTTATAGCTAAATCTTAATGACTTAATCTTGTAAATACCCTAAAGTTTAGTGATTAAATTTTGTAATTATACCTTACTAAATTCAACCAAAGTTGGTTGCCCTTAGACTAAATTTAGCGGCTGCTGCACAATTATTGACAATCTCCCACTTGAAGATTTGATTGGAACAATAATATCTTCACACCATCTTTCTACCTTGTACATCATGTTGCTTACGTCTCTGACAGACCACAAGAGGATCGACACCAGATAAATTTATCAGCGTTGATCGCCTTCGTCATGAAATCTGCTATATTGTCTTTGGTATGGATCTTCTGCATATATTTCCTTCTTCCACCTTTTCACGAATGAAATGTTACTGAACTCGTATTGCTTTGTTCTTGAATGAAATGTTGGATTCCTTGCTAGATGCTAGGCACTTTGACTGTCACAAAACAGAGAAACATGCTCTTGATTGTGCCCAAGCTCCTTTAATAGCATCTTCAACCAAATTGCTTCTTTACTGGCTTGTGTAGCTGCTATATTCTGCTTCTGTTGTGGATGTAGCCACAACTGACTGCAATTTTGAAACCCACTTATAGCTCCACCAGCACTTTGAACACATATCCTTAGTAGATTTGCTTTTATCCAAATCCCCTGCATAGTCAGAATCGACATACCCATTTATAAGTAAGTTTGATCATCCGTAACATAATACATTGAGTTCCTTTAATGTATCTCAGGATCTTTTTACTGTATTCCAATGCTCTTCATTGAGTTCCTTTAATGTATCTCAGGATCTTTTTACTGTATTCCAATGCTCTTTGCCTGGATTCACCATGTACCGACTAACCACTCCCACTGCTTGTGCAATGCTGGTCTTGTGCATATCATAGCGAACATTAAACTTCCTACTGCCAATGCATACGGTACTCGAGACATCTCATCTCTTCTTCACTGCTAGGACTCATACTGGAGGATAATTTGAAGTAATAAGAAGAGGGGTAGAATTGGCTTACAATCTTGCATGCTGAAACGTGACAAGATCTTCTTAAGTAATTTTTTTTGTGAAAGCCAAATCTTCCTATTACTTCTGTCTCGGTGAATTTACATCCCTAGAATCTTGTTTGCCGATCCCAATCCTTCATTTCAAATTCCCTAGCCAGTTGTGCCTTCAATTCGTCAATATGATCTTTGTCATCCCATACAACAACAATATAACAAAAATTGTTATCACCAGACCTATTGAAATAAGCACAAGGGTCTGCATTAAGTCTGTTGTATCCAAGGCACATAATGAAAGAATCAAATCTCTTATACCAACACCTCGACGCCTCTTTAGACCATACAAAGATTTGTTCAACCTAAACCAAGTTCTTCTTTTCTTTTTCTTCAAAACCTTCAGGCTGAGCATATAAATTTCTTTTTCAAGATTTCCATGAAGAAAAGCTGTTTTAACATCTAGCTGCTCTAGATGTAAGTTCAATGTAGCACACATTGCCAAGACTACTCGAACTGTTGTTAGTCGAACCACAGGAGAAAAGATTTCATTAAAATCAATACCTTCTTTTGACCATATCCTTTGACCACCAGTCTTGCACGATACCTCTCCACTTGATCGTCATCATTTCGCTTGATTTTTAAAACCCATTTGTTACCAATTGGATTCCTTCCTTGTGGTAGTGGCACAAGGTCCCATGTATTATTTTTATAAAGGGCTTCAATTTCTTCTTGCATCGCCATCATCCACATTGAAGCATCTGAGCTGTTTATTACCTCATGGTATGTTGATGGCTCACCGTCATATGTTAAAATGCAATATACAATATTACCTTCTATAACATAATATGAGTGCCAATTGGGACGTCTTCTAACACGATCTGATTGACGAGTTGTTGGAGCTTCAGAACTCTCTGGTTCTTGTTCATCATGTGTTGGTTCTACTTCAGATGAATCTCCTTGTTCAAACTCCTTTTCCATATGTATCTGTATAGTCTCTGACTTTTCAGCGCTATTATCGTCTTCTTTTCTTTGTAGCTTATCTTCTACAAAGATAACATCACTGCTGATGATCACTTTGCGGGCAGTGGGATCCCACAAGCGATACCCCTTTACTCCATCAGCATACCCCAAGAATTTGCATTTCCTAGATTTTGGATCCAACTTTGAAATTTATTGGGAGTTATACATCACGTACACTATATTCCAAATACATGGAGGTTTGAATAATCAGTTGGTTTTCCAGTCCACATCTCCATTGGTGTCTTCATCTCTATTGCAGTTGATGGAGCTCGATTCACCAGATAACATGCGGTATTGATTGCTTCTGCCCAGAATGATTTTTCTAGGTCTGCATCCCTCAATATTTCTCTTGTTCTTTCTAACAAGGTCTGTTCATCCGCTGCCACTCCATTTTATTGAGGTGTTCGCCAATGTGAACTATCTTTTTGCTTCTTTCCTGCAAAAGTCATCAAATTCTTCGCTTGTGTATCTCCTCCATTATCTGTTTTGAAACACTTGATCTTATTTCCAGAATCAAGTTCCACCTGCGCTTTGAAGTTTTTGAAAGTTAAAAACACATCTGACTTCTTCTTAATAGGGTACACCCAACATCTCCTGGAGTAGTCATCAATAAATGAGACAAAGTATTTTGGTCCGCCTAGGGATGTAACTGGTGCTTGCCATACGTCAGAGTGAACCAATTCTAGAACACTTTTACCTCTAGAATTTGACGTGTTGAATTTCAACTGGTGTTGATTACTTGTTATGCAATGCTCACACAAAGGACGTGATACCTTTGTTAAGCCTGGAAGTAGCTTTTGCTCCACAAGGACTTTCATTCCTTGTTCTGACATGTGTCCAAGTTTCTGATGCCATAGCATTGCAGAATCTGAACTACATGAGGCAACAGAGGCTTCTGCTTCTAGAAAAGTCTCTCCCTTCAGCATGTACAAGTTTGATGCTATCTTTTCGCCTTTCAGCACCACAAGCGCTCCACAGAACACCTTCATGATTCCTTTACGTGTTTCAATCTTGCTTGCATTATTATCCAACAATCCGTATGATAATAAATTTTTCTTCAGGCCTTTCACGTGTCGCACATCTCGAACAACTTTAATTGTCCCATCGTACATCTTCAATTTGATAGTTCCAATGCCAACGATCTCTAAGGCATGATCATTGCAACTATACACAGATCCTCCTGAGACAAGTTCATAATGATGGAACCATTCTATTCTTGAGGTCATATGATATGTTGCTCCCGAATCAATGAGCCATATATATGCATATCTCTTTATGCCTTCCACGGTGGTTGACGCTTCACAGCATAGAGCATCTCCATCATCTGAAGTGTTTGGAGTATTGCCTTGTGGATTGGAGTTTTTATTTAGACTCCAACAATCCTTCTTCAAGTGACCATTCTTTCCACAGTTGTAACACTTTAAATTCTTCTTGCTCTCGACTTCGATCTACCATGTTTGTGACTGCTGCTTTGGCCACATTCTGTTAATCTCCCTCTCATCGTTGTCAATGCTTCTGCTTGTTGCAGATTTACTTGTCTGTCTTCCTTGTTCTTGCGTTGATTTTCTTCTTGTAGAACAACAGCTGCAACGTCATCGAAGACTAGACTGGTGACATTACTGTTTGTCAAGTTGATGATGAGTTGATCATACGAATCCGGTAGACTTTGAAGTAGAAGTTCAGCACGTTCTTGTTCTCCTATTTTACAGCTTAAGAATATAAGCTGAGAAAATAAAGTGTTCAGTGTGTTTAAGTGCTCTGTCACTGAAGTAGATTCTGGCATACGGAGAGTATACAATTTCCTCTTAAGGAAAATTTTATTGTGCAACGATGTGGCCTCGTAAAATTTGGTGAGATGATCTCATATCTCCTTAGCTGTCTTTTTCTCCTCGATGCTTGACAATACTTCATCTGCTAATGCTAGATGAAAGTTTTCCATAACATTTCCGTCCATTTCGATCCATTTGTTGTCATCTGCAAAATCCACCGGCCTTTCACTGATAGCCGCTAGACACCCATCTTTCCTCAGGATGGCCTTCATCTTTAATTTCCACAATTAAAAATTTCTCCCATTGAACTTTTCAATATCAATTTCGTTGCCATAGCTTCTTTACGGATAGCTCCACTATTTCACTATCGTGAATAGTTCTCTAGAACTTCAAGAATGAGTAATAACTTCTTCTTTCTTATGTTGGAGGATTACCTTTTGGTGGCAACCACAAGACAATAAGCAGATTACACACTCTAATCTAGCTCGGATACAATTGTTGCGGAAGACGGCTATCGGATAGTAAAATCGCAACTAATAATTTGAAAAAAAAATGAAGATAAAAGAGACACAAAATTTATGTGAAAAACCCCTAAATAATATAGGGTAAAAACCACGGGCAACAGTAGAAGAATTTCACTATGAGAAAAATAGGAATTACAACCTCTCTCGATCTACCAAGGAGAAAACAATGATAATTCTCTCTTGATAAAAAAAGAGAAAACAACTCTCAAGAAACACTCTAAATTCTCTCTAGTATTGGAAGAAAGCTAGAATGCTTAGGGATGGTTTTGAAGCTAAATGGGCTAGGGTATTTATAGCTAAATCTTAAGGACTTAATCTTGTAAATACCCTAAAGTTTAGTGATTAAATTTTGTAATTATACCTTACTAAAATAAACCAAAGTTGGCTGCCCACTTAGACTAAATTAGCAGCCGGCTGCTGCCACAATTATTGACAGTAATCACATTCACGGTAATATACCCCAAAAAATCCACTGTTGGGAATAAAAGATTACTAGGAATAGAATTACTGGCTAACCAACCCGGTAATCCCACATACCCCGAACCAAACACGCCCTTAGTATTTTCAAATTCTTTTATATTTTCATTTTTTTATTTTCTATTAATTATTTAATTTCACATCCTTTTAAATTTTATAACTCCGTACTCTCTAAAACTTTTAATATAACTTCTTAAATTCACACCTGACGTACTTTCTTTACTAAATTTTATGATAAATTATATTATTCTTTACTAAATTATATATTTTTTTCTTATTTTATTCTACGTAGGTTAAATTTTTTTAATTTATTTACTGAATTTTTTGAATTATTTTTGTTTTGATCACTTTGAATTCTTTTATTATTATTTTTATATAATGTGACATTTTTATTATTATTATTTAATATAATATAATTGAAAATTTAAAATAAAAACATACAGTGATTGGATTCCATCGTCGATCGCCATATAAGGTGGTCGTTCAGCCCAAATTTCAAGGGTCGGTTTGTCTCGCTCCTGAGTCTGAATCTGGTAGTTGTTTCATAAAAAAATATCATTAAAATACATTTTCTGAATCTAATAATGTTTTTCAGTTCCCACTCTTATTTGACTCTAGAATATAATTTGTCGTCATATTGTTTTTTCCTCATCAAATTAAAATCGATTTTTTTTTAAAAATAAAACCAATTACATTAAAATGTAAGTTACCATTAAAACAGATTATATAGCAGCAAATGATCAATTTCTTCTCCTAATTAAAAAAACCAGTTTGTGGTTTGAAAGGCAAGTTTGTTTAATAGATGGACACGATGAGACAGAACATGAAGCAGAAACATTTTAGAGATGAAACGTTAGTGTTGATGTTTTTCGTTAATAACGACAGCAGAAAATTCCCATGTCCATCATACCAATTACAAAAGGCAACACAAAATTAACCGACAACTAAACCTACTTAGATCCATTCTTAAGATAATTATTGATATAGCGAAGCTTCTGGTTTATCAGTTCATTGATACCAATGATCAGTTTATTCTCAGCAATTTGATACTTGATTAAATTCTTCTTGATGGTAGCTCGGCTCTCAGCACCAGCAGTAACCCCAGCCACGTCCAATGCAGGATCATCTTCAAAGCCTGCACCAAACAAGTTAATCCCAGATTTACAAACACACAAACAGAAAGGACCGACGTCGTTTTCCTCCTCAGCATATCGGAGCTTTTTACGCGGCTGAACTTGTGTTATGTCCGATGTAGGGTCAGAGGAAGAGTAAAAAGAAGACGAATGATCTTCTTCTTCAGACTCTCGTACATGGGAAGGAGGTTTAACAGTGGAGACTGTTTTCTCAAGAGAGCGCTTTGCCATTGCCTTCAAAACGTAAAGAAAACAGAAAGAATATTAAGACCGGAATGGAATGAGCCGAAGAAGGTTACGTATATATAGAGAGAGTTACGAAGAAGATGAAAAGACTTTTCCTTTTATTTTCTCGGAAAAATGATAATTGGCAGCGTGGTGCAGCCTCCGCCGAAAATGTCGTCGTCGTTGCCATTTATTTTTCAACTTCCAAGAATGCATTGATTTATTAACCGGGAAGTTTTTATTAATCGGTGAACAAATTTTAATCATGATTTTTGAATTTCTTCTCTTAATTGACTCTAATATTTAAATTGCTGCCATTTTAATTTTTTCCCACCAAATCCAAAACCCTCAATATTATTAATTTTATTTTCAACGATTACATTAATTTAAAATAACCGTAATCACTACAAATAGTTTATATAAAGCATTGGAAAACTAATTAATTTATATTTATACAATGTCTAAAATAAGATAATTATTTACCTCCATTATTTATTTCCTTTTCCCTTATTTTGCTTGATAAAAGTTTTAAGAAAATTATAAATTAAATTTTAAAGTCAAAGAAACAAATATTAGTAGAATCTGAATTTTTTTATTTTTGGAAAATAAAAAATCTTTACGAAGCTACTCAACCTATAGTTATACACTATTTAAAAACAAGGTAATCAATTAATTCCATTATTTGTTTATTTTTTACCTCCAAATTGACTTTTGATTTTGGCTGATAAGAATTAAAAAATCGCCAAATTAGATTTTCAAAAAAAAAAATACTACTAGAATATTTTATGGAAAATGACCCATTCTTTCCTAAAAAAATAATTTACCGACTAAAAAAATGTAAGTCATTGAATAACCTTAATTTTATCCTTTAAAACTCTCCTAAAACCGTCCGATAAAGTAGGTTTTTTCAAGAAAAGAGGAAAGGGTGGATGTTAAGCTTAGTTCAGGGTTTGTTTGGGTGTTGGTCGAAGTAAATGTGGCCATCATGGTGCGGTGGCGGGCCGGGTGGCTCTAGAAGAAGGGAGAGAGTTTTAAGAGACAGAGTGAGGCGGCTGAGGGAGAAAGCATATTAGGTTTAGTTTAGTTTTAGGTTAATTTTAATTATAAGCTTTTGGGTTAATTTACTTTTAGCTATCAAAACA
The DNA here is from genome assembly GCF_006381635.1 of Hibiscus syriacus. Classification (NCBI taxonomy): domain Eukaryota; kingdom Viridiplantae; phylum Streptophyta; class Magnoliopsida; order Malvales; family Malvaceae; genus Hibiscus; species Hibiscus syriacus. The sequence goes on from NW_024063196.1 coordinate 1,694,785, forward strand.
TTTGGATTTTATAACTCTTAGATCCTCCTAATTTAGGCGTAAATTTACAAAATGGTCATCCAGTTTCTGTTCATTTTATTTGCTTCGGATTATATGTCCTAATTGTGTAATTTATCCTTTAATGTTGATGTTCTATAATTTGTTTAGAATTTTGAGTATAATCTCATTCTCGTCCTCCTGTTTTAGCTTGTTTTTGTACGTTGGTCATTGTCCTAATTTTAATTTTCCATTCTTAATTTTGACTTATGCCGATTTTGTCACCTTGCTGATTTGCATGCTTAGTTTAATTAAGTCCCTGGAATTTTCTGTATATTTCAATTTAGTCCCTTAACTTTAGCTTTGATCACTATATTATTATTTGTTTCATTTTTAGTCGCTAGAAGTTTATTATATTTTCACATTTTTTTTCTACTGTGTCATTACATTTTTAATATGTTTTAATTTTGGCCTATTATTTTTATTCATTTTAATTTTTTTATATTTCCTACTTTACTTTATTTAATTTCGGTAGTTTTGTCTCTATTTAATTTTTCTTTCCAGATTTGTTCTAATTTGTTTTAAGTTATTTTTTTATTTATTTTTATCAATTCCCGTAATCATTTATTTCTCTTTAATTTTACTTTCCTTGTTATCTTAGTTTTCTTTTAAAATATGCTCAATCTATGTTTTTTGTTCCTTCCCTATTTTGTTTCTTTTCAATTTAGATTTAAGATTTATTTTATTTTTATTTCGACTTAATTCTAGTTGTTTATTATTATTATTATTATTATTATTATTATTGTCGCGGCCGTCTTTTGGTTGGGCCCCGGAATCGGGCTTCGACTGGAATTGATTGTGTTAGAGTCGCCACCGACCACTTTAAAACAAATTTAGACGGGTCGGACACCATCTTATCTGATATGCGTTATACCAGAAACGTGTCGGATTCGGGAGTTGGTTACGGTCAATGAAGGATTAGCACTATTGATCCGCCCTTTCGCTACCAATTAATTTGTCGGTTGTCTTTAATTACGAAAATTAAAAATTTAAATTAAAATTTAAAAATCTGATTCTGATTACTTACCTTTGATTGGTTAGAATTCTTCTAAAAAAATGTTAGATTATAAAAATAAAAATAAACAAATAAATAAATACGAAGACTATTAATAGTTAGATTCCATTGTCCCACGCCAACCTACTATTATCGCACAGGTAGTATAAAAGAATCCCTTAGTTAAAGAACTCCATAAAATGATTTCGACAAATTACGGATACCTACACCGTTCATTTTCGCGGAAGAAAAGCCGAAAATTGAAGAACTTTTGCAACTTATTACGAACCTACAACAAAGTTTCACGCTGGACATTCCAATACAAGTGCTAGACTGCATAATTAATTTTTTCCTCTAAATTCAATAATAAATTTCTATATATACACACAACTCTGTTAATCTTAAAAATTAAACAGAGAAACAACGATGCCTAAAGGTATATTATAAATAAATGTAAATAAAATACAATAATAGACTAAAAATGCTTTAAAAATTGAATATGAAAGTGAACAATGCTTTATGGATTAGATTTGGAGATTTTGAAATCAAAGGCCTTCGGCATTCATTGCTATTTATAAGCTACAAATGGATGGTAGATGAAGTTACTGTTTCGCCCCTCCAGTACTTGTAGCCGCTAACGCACATACATATTTCCAAATGTAATCATCTCTTGCTATGTGTCTCCATTGCTTACATACTGCCATGCAAGCAGCAAGATCCGTGCCATCCACAGACCCATAGAGTAACTGCAAGAAGCATAGTTCCAACCATGATCCATTCATTTCTCGTGACGGGACCCATCTTCTCTAGTTTCTTTACTGCCATTTCCGGGGCATCGGGAGTATCTTTGATTTCGGGAGGGCAAAGCTTATATAAAATAAGCGGAGTTAGCAATAGAGAAACAAGTGCGGGTAAACTAGCAACCTTGAACCATGAAACCCAAGGATTTAAACAATAATACCAAGCTCCTCGGCTAATTTGAGGCATAGCAAATTTTGAGCTGCAGCAGTAAGGAAAAAAGCACTCGAGTTGCCATAAGCCTGAAACTGCGATTGAATTAGATAACTCCCCACTTTTCCTTATTTTATATAAGCTTTGCCCTCCCGAAATTCAAAAAAATGCTAAAAAAATGGATTTAAAAGGGAAATAGGCGTGTGGGGTGGTGGGTAGTGGTTTAGTGGGTAGGTGGTTCTTTAGTAGTGGGTAGTAAAAATAGTTAAGAAAATGGTGGGGTGAACATGGCCTGCAAAATAAATTTATTGTATTAATAATATACTAATAATAGTTAATAATGATAATAAATAATTATTATAATATATATATATATATATATTTTGAGCCCGATCAAAAATGGATGTCTACAATTATTATTATTATTATTATTGATGTTATTATTATTATTATTCGTCTGTTATGGGTTGTTCAAAACCAACTTATTTTTAATATTTTATTATTATTTCCTTTAAACGGATGGTTTATTCCAATTTGATTTTATTCTCTTAATTTAGTTTATTTTTTTCTTCTTCTTTAAATGCGTAAGTCATTCCATAATTTCGTTTCTCTTAATTGCAATTTTCTTTAATTAGTTTGTTATTATTAAATTTTTAGTATTTATATCAATTGGTTCGTTTCTTAATTTTGAATTTTACCTTAATAGGTGTCGTAACCGGTTTTCGTCCGGGCATGAAATTTTTAACTTGGCGGGAAAAATAACACGAATAAATAAATGATTTTGTTTTAAAAAATATTTTGGGAGTCGCCATTGACCTTTTGGGTCAGGTATGTCAAATACCTAAAAACAATCTTTTAAAATAGTTTTGAATAAAACATAATTTAAAAGATAAAACTGATCTGCATATAACCAAAATTTTTTAATAAAAAAGGATTCGTGGTCGATTACGTTTAGGGAAGGATTAGCACCCCTATAACGCCCAAAATTTGGTACTCATTAATTATAATTTGTCTCTATTATTATAAATTTAAATATTCAAAAATATATTTAATCTATAATTATGTCATTTCAAATTTACTGGTATAATTATAAGAAATTTTATTAATTTTTATATAAATAAGATATTTATTTATTTAGAAATATCAGAAAAGAACTTCTAGGTTCTTTAAGACAGCTCTTTTCTTCGATATTAAAAAATAAATAAATAAAAATAAAATATTTCTTAAAAATAATATATATTTTATAGGGTAAAAATATCAGAAAACGACTTCTAGGTGCTTTAAGACAGTCATTTTCTTTAATATTATTAAAATAGGATTATTATTATTATTATATAAAAAATAATTCATATAAAGATTTAATAAAAAGAAAAATAAATAAATAATTATTATTTATATATATATTTGTAATAATAATACTAATAATAATAATATATTACAAAAAACATAAAATTAAATCAACAACTAAAATAAATGAAATTAAAACTATATAAAATGATTAATAATTTAAAACTAATGACTAAATTAGAATATATTAAAAATAAATATAATTCGCAATTAATTATTAAAATTTCAGTGGCTAAACATGCTATTCTACCCCTTTATTAATTTAGTGACTAGATTAAAATTATATCAAATTCGTATATCAAATTAAAAGAAATTAAAACATGTTATTCGGGGTTTAAAATATTAATTAATAAAATTATGAGGGCTAAATCAATTATTTTACCTAAAATATATATAAGTAAATCAATGACTAAATTATAATGGATAAAAATTAATAGATCGAATTATAATATATATAACAATATACTATAATGATCAAATTGCAAGTTTTCAAAGTTACAGTGTCTGTGGGAATAGTTTATCCATGCGCGAAATTACACAAAGGCCCTCACCAAAACTACGTCGTTTTGATGAGGGTATTTATACCCCATTATAACCGGCCCTCCGGGCCAATTCCTCATTTCTCTCTTTTCTCTTCTCTCTCTAAACTGAGAGAGTTTAAACTCTCTCTCGCTTCTCTCTAAATTCTCCTCGCCTGAGGGGAAACTATCATCGATCGGCCGCCACACGCCGCCGTCGACACCGCCGCCGGCCACCGTCACCGATGGTCGGAAAATATAAATTTTATACCAGAATTCAGCCCTTAAAACCCTAATACCCGATATGGCTTTAGTTTCTCCTAGAAGACCTTTAATCGGAGTAGATCTGAAAATATACCTTCGGGGTTTGGTTGTTTCAGGCGACGGTTACTTTTCTCCGCGGTAAGACTCTCGACTTCTTCTCCTTTTTTCTTCGATTTGGTGTTATCTGGGATCGTTGGTGTAGATACTTTGCTATCTCTTTTCTTCTTCTTTTTTTTTGCTTGCAGGGAATCGGTGGCTTTTATAGCCACCACCGGTGATGGCTTCGGACCGGTTATGATGGTGGGTTTTGTTGAGTCACCGGACTTGTGGTGACTCGCCGAGGAATGGCGACGCGTGTACGGCTGGAGTGGCTATTCTGGAAGCTTTTGACGGGCGTGGCAGCGGTGGAGCAACGTGGAGATGATGGGAGTAGCTGCGGCGGCCGCGTGTACCCTAGGGTATCATAACCCTAGGGTTTTGTCTGGAGAGATCTGGACCATTGGATCAAAATTAGATCCAACGGTTGAGAAGAGGAGCGGCGGTTGGGGATGAGATACAAATCCTAACTGGGTTTTAGGGTTTTGATTGGGTCTGGATCAGGTTGGGCATGTAAATGGGCCTCCGTGCCTGAAGTGTAATAAAATAATATTAATAATAATAATATAATTATAAAATAATAATAGTAATAAATAAAATAATAACAATACTAATATAAATAAAAAATGGATTAAAAAAATTAGTATCTTCAGTTGCCCCTCTTTGCTCATTCTTGTGTTAACAAGAATAGGGCAAAGACGAAAAGATAAATTTTTTTTATCCATTTGACTTCACTTGATTATGATGGCAATGTTGAACAATTTCTTCTTTGGGATTAGTTCTTCTCATTATGAACTTTTCTACTGGGGATGACAATTTATCTCCTTTTGTGATGTAATCTAGCAAAGGTTGAAAAATCTCTTCTCATTGTGAACTTCTTCTTCTTCAGATGAGTTCTTCTCATTATGAACTCCTTCTGGAAATGCTGATCTTTAAAAGAGGGGTTGTTAATTTGGTTTCATATGTGATGAATTAAGGCAAGGTTGAACAAACTCTTCTCATTATGAACTTCTTCTTCATTTTCAGATGAATTCTTCTCATTATGAACACTTCTGGAAATGTTGATGATGATATATCTCATTCTGTGATAGAGTCATGCAAAAGGTCGAACAAGCTCTTCTCATTATGAACTTCTTCTTCATTCTTCAGATGAGTTCTTCTCATTATGAACTTTCTCTGGAAAAGTTGATTCATCGAATGATGAATTCAAAAGGTTTGAACAAATTCTTCTTATTATGAATTTCTTCTTCCTTCTTCAGATGAATTCTTCTCATTATGAACTTCTCTGGAAAAGTTGATCCATCGAATGATGAATTCAAACAAAAGGTTTGAACAAATTCTTCTCATTATGAATTTCTTATTCCTTCTTTAGATGCGTTCTTATCATTATGAACTTCTCTGGAAAAGTTGATCCATCGAATGGTGAATTCAAACAAAAGGTTTGAACAAATTCTTCTCATTATGAATTTCTTCTTCCTTCTTCAGATGAGTTATTCTCATTATGAACTTCTCTGGAAATGTTGATCCATCGAATGATGGATTCGAATATTTGCTAAAATCTTTGAATTTCCTGTCAAATATTTAATATGGATAAAATGGATAAAAATGCACCTATTTTGCAAATGTCTAAATATGATGCATGAATGTTAATTTTATCTTTATTTAATTTCAAAGAGGTGAACTTAGTCTTTCTTCAATTGTGTAGAAATCTAATAAATCTTTCTTCTTCGAACGGAGAATCTATCCTCTTTGAAGAGTATAGATGTAGATATGCCTTATTTTTGTATAATGTCACAAAACCCCTTGAGAACAAAACTCAATGGCATAGGCTCTTGAAAAGTTTGCACTCATGCAACATGTTGATTCTGATAACTACTCATCTGATTATGAAGCGATATTTCAGGATGATTTCACAGATATTGATAGTTCTTCTGATACCGAAGAAATCCTGAATTCTGATTTTGATAAGGAGAGTAAACTGTTATACTTGACGAATATGGGATACTCAGATGTTGAGTCTTCAATAGTCGTAGAGATATGTGGTCCAGGTTCATCAATTACAGAGTTGACAGATTTTATATGTGATGCTCAAATGGCTAAGGTTGCTGATGCACTTCTTCCAATAGAAGATAGGGAGCCATTATGCAATGATCCCAATTACAAAAAACGGCGAAACTTGGGATATGATTTTCTTAGAAAAAGAAGAAGCAGAGGTAGCTTGGAAAGAAGCTTCTTGATGAAGACAATCATGCAGTTCATCTTCATAATCCAATGATTGGTTTTGGAGTTCCTACCGAGCCAGATCAGATAACTCAAAGAACACTTCCAGAAGATGCTATTGGGCCTCCTTATTTCTACCATGATAACGTGATGGTTGCTCCAGTTGGTGTTTGGACCAAAACATCACAGTACTTATACGATGTAGAGCCAGAATTTGTAAATTCGAAGCATTTTGTACTGATACACGGAAAAGGCGCTATATTCATAATCTGCCAATTGAGAACATATTTCCTCTTGTTCCGTTTCCAAATAACTCTATGATGGTAATAATTTGTTTTCTTTTCAACAATGATTGCAAACGTTGATAAGACTTACTTTGTATTCCATGCACTTAAAAGTATTAACATAAAGTGATATTCAGAAATCTTTAGCTTATTTCAAAATTATGTTAATCCATTTACAAAATAAAAGAATTGAATTTCGAAAATAAATTGAATCTCAAAAAATAAATTGAATTTAGAGAAAATAAACTTAGAATTTATTAATAAATAGATAGAATTGTATTCAAAGTTATGGCAAGCATAGGAATGATAAAAATTTAAATGACTCAACAAATTATTAGCATAAGTATTTCTAAATTAATCAAATTGATACAATTTAGAGCACTGATGTAAACTAATATCTGGAAGATCTCAAATGTTGCCAGAATGCTTGTAGATGTAAAGTTCCTCCTAAAATATCAAACTCTTAAGAGGGTTCAATTGCCAGATGCCTAATATCAACATGCATTTGAGCCGCCATTTCAAGTTTTCAACTCAAATCATTCCTTTGGTTGCAAGACGCCCTTTGCGGGTTTTCATCTTGACCCTCCTTTTTTATTTTCTTCTTTTTTTCTTTTTTTTTTCTTTTTTTCTTTTTTTTTTCTATTTCATTTTTTTTCTTCAAGCATAATATTTCTTAACAGAATCTGAGTTTATTGGGTTTCTCAGAACTTTTTCATCCATTTCTGTCAAGATCAACGCTCCTCCGGAAAAGGCCTTTTTTACAATATATAGCCCTTCCCAATTAGGCATCCATTTCCCACAGAAATCTTTATTTATAGGCAAGATCTTTTTCAGCACTAGATCACCCTCTTGGAATTCTCTTGGATGTACTTTCTTGTCATGAGACTTCATTATCCGTTTCTGATACATCTGTCCATGGCAAATAACTTTCAATCTTTTCTCCTCAATAAGGTTCAATTGATCAAATCGAGCTTGGATCCATTCAGACTCATCCAATTTTACCTATCTCAAGATTCGTAATGATGGAATCTCAACTTCAATTGGTAAGACTACTTCCATCCCATAGACTAAAGAAAAAGGCGTTGTACCAGTAGATGTTCGCACAATAGTTCAGTATGCATATAAAGCAAAAGGTAACTTCTCGTGCCAATATTTGTAAGTTTCAGTAGTCTTTGTAATGATTCTCTTGATGTTCTTATTTGCCGCTTCAACTGCTCCATTCATATTTGGACGATATGCCACTGAGTTTGCATGTTTGATCTTAAACTGTGCACAAAGTTCGATCATCATTTTGTTGTTCAGGTTCAGAGCATTATCTGTAATGATCCTTTCTGGTGGCCCATACCGGCAAATTATTTCTTTCTTTATGAATTTGCAGACTGTAGACCTCTTAATATTGTCATATGAAGCAACTTCAACCCACTTGGTAAAATAGTCAATTGTCACAAGGATGAAACAATGTCCATTCGATGCTTTTGGTGTGATTGCCCCAATGACGTCTATTCCCCACATAGAAAATGGCCAGGGTGCTGTCATTACATGTAAAGGAGATGGGGGTACATGAATCTTATCTGCATATATCTGGCATTTATGACATTTCCTTGCATAATCAATGCAATTTGTGTGCATGGTAGCCCAATAATATCCATATCTCATTATTTTTCTAGCCATGGAAAGACCATTTGCATGTGTTCCACATATCTCACTATGGACTTCCTCAATGATGCTTCTGGCTTCGCTAGTATTTAAACATCTCAATATCATTTGATCATTGCTTTTTCTATACAAAGTCTCGTCATCAAGAAAGTATCCAGCATCCATTCTTCTCAAGGTTCTTTTATCAATTTCAGATGCATTTTGTGGATAGCTTTGATATTTGATATATTGCAGGATATCATAATACCATGGTTTGCCATCTGCCTCTTCTTCCACACTGTAACAATGTGCAGGAATTTCATATACTTGCATTTTGATTGGCATCATATCAACTTTCTTAGTTGCCTAAAACATGGCAGCTAATGTAGCCAAAGCATCTGCCATTTGATTTTCCTCTTGAGGGAGATAATTGAAGGTGACTCTCTCAAATTCTTTCACTAATTCGAGGGTAAAATTTTGGTATTCCAATAATTTGGCATCTTTTGTTTCCCATTCACCTCGTAATTGATACACCACTAACGATGAATCTTCATATATCTTGAGACATTTAATTTTTCTTTCTAATGCTGCTTTCAATCCTATGACACAAGCTTCATATTCCTCCATGTTATTGGTACAAAAGAACTCCAGTCTGCTTGTAAAAGGATAATAAATATTTTCTGGAGAAATTAACACTGCCCCGATTCCTCGTCCCAAGGCGTTGGATGCTCCATCAAAGTAAAGCTTCCAAGATTCATCATTTGTTCTGACTTCTTCATTCATGGATATGCACAACAAATCTTCATCTGGAAAATTAAAACTCAAAGGCTGATAATTATCTGATACACGACTGGCCAGAAAATCAGCTATGACACTTCCTTTTATCACTTTTTGGTTGACATATACAATATCAAACTCAGATAATAACATCTGCCATCTAGCCATTCTGCCTGTCAAAGCTGGTGATTCCATTAAGAATTTCAAAGGATCAAGTTTGGATATCAACCAAGTAGTATGATATAACATGTATTGTCTGAGTCTTCGAGTAGCCCACACCAAGGCACAACCTAATTTTTGTATTGGTGGGTATCGAATTTCACAATCAGTAAATTTCTTGCTCAGATAATAAATGGCTTTTTCCTTTCTTCCAGATTCATCATGTTGTCCCAGTACACATCCCATCAAATTTTCAAAGACTGTCAAGTAGAGAATTATCGATCTATCAGGCATTGGTGATACTAAAATGGGGGCATTGGCTAAATATTTATTAATAATATCCAAAGTTTCTTGACATTCATCATTCCAGACTTCAGGATTGTTCTTTCGGAGTAATTTGAATACTGGATCACATTTTTCAGTTAATTGAGAAATGAACCGAGATATATAATTTAATCTTCCCAAAAAGCCTCTAACTTCTTTTTTTGTATTGGGTGGTGGAAGATCTTGAATTGCTTTTACTTTATCTGGATCAATCTCGATTCCTTTTTTGCTGACTACAAATCCCAAAAGCTTCCAGGAAGTTACCCCAAAAGTGCATTTAGCGGGGTTGAGCTTTAATTGATACTTCCTCAATCTCTGGAAAAGCTTTCTCAAATTTTGAATATGTTCTTCTTCGGTTCAGGATTTGGCAATCATGTCATCCACATATACTTCAATCTCTTTGTGCATCATGTCATGAAACAGAGTTACCATGGCTCTTTGATACGTTGCCCCTGTATTTTTCAATCCAAATGGCATTATTTTATAGCAGAATGTGCCCCACATGGTTACAAATGTTGTTTTTCCATGTCTTCAGGGTTCATTTTTATCTGATTATATCCTGAAAATCCATCCATGAATGAAAACCATGCATGTCCTGCAGTATTGTCCACCAAGGTGTCTATGTGGGGTAATGGAAAGCTATCTTTCAGACTAGCTTTGTTGAGATCTCTGTAATCCACACACATTCAAACTTTCCCATTTTTATTTGGTACTGGAACAATGTTGGCTACCCATTCTGGGTATTTGGCTGCCTGTAGGAAACATGCATTAATCTGCTTCATCACTTCCTCTTTGATCTGCAACAACATTTCTGGCCTCATTCGCCTGAGCTTTTGTTGAACTGGTTTATATTCTAGACTGATTGGAAGTTTGTACATCACTATATCTGTACTCAAACCAGGCATATCTTGATAAGACCAGGCGAAGATATCTTTGAACTCTTGAAGGAGATTTATCAATTCTTGTTTTATCTGGATTGTCAGAGTAGTACCAATTTTCACCTCTTTCATTTCTTCATCTGTTCCCAGATTTACAGTCTCAATCTCTTCTTTGTGTGGTAAAATTTGTTTATCTTCTTTTTCTACCAGTCTTAATAATTCAGTAGGAACATCACATTCTAGTTCATCCTCACACTCATTGATTTCCTCCAGACATATGGGCTGCTCTAAATTTATCTCGCGATTAAATTTAGGAATAAGCATGCTATTAACATTGTGACACCTGCAAATTTAAGTTGTACATATTTCCGAAAGGATATAGTAAATTTATGAAATAAATGAAAAATAATGAATGTAAAAAAATGTAAAGAATGTAAAGAATGATTGTCATTTGAGAATTTTAAAGAAAATTTCTTATATTTGATATTAGGTGAACTTAACATAATTTCCTTTACAAGATAACAAAAAGTTTTCATATTCTTAGGCTAAACATAATGATTAGTTCTGAATATTACTCTGTGTTAATATTAAAAACTACAGGGAGGTCTTCAGCAGTCCAATTGTTGAGTGTTTCTCCAGGAAAACAAGGGCGAATCTTAGCCAAGTATTTGCCAGTCTTGTTGTCATTCATGATCATGTTGATAAATAATCCTTCCATAGCTTCTTCAACTATGCTTTGATCTTTTGTCAACTTCTCTTCTTTAAAGGCCTTAACAAGCTATTGTTCTATATTAACCGTTCCTCCTGATCTGAATGTGGTCTTCAACTACGGGAAAAACATGTGTTCCCAAGGGATTTCTTCTCCTTTCAACCTTGCCTTTCTATCTTCGCATCTTCTTTTCATCTCTTTGTTCTTTTACTGAAAATTGGGCTTAAATCCAAGCCCAAAACGATCTTTCTTCATTTTCATACTTACAGGAACTAAACTCCCTTGAAGATTCTTTCCCAAACCTTTCCCAGTTTTAGCTCCGATGCCTAAAGTCTGTCGTACAGTCATCTTGGTGCAATCGGACAATCTGGGATGTGGAATTTTGCTTCCCTCTGAAATAAAGGTTGCATTGACAAATTCAAAAGCTCAGAAAGAGCATTCGAGAGCATCATCATTGGTTTCAATATACGGAACATCACTTGTTATAGACGCAATGATTTCTTTCTCAGCTCCTACGCATATTAGTTGTCCATCAACAACGAATTTCAATTTCTGATGTAATGAAGAAGGAACAACTACTGCAGAATGAATCCATGGCCTCCCTAATAAGCAATTATATGTAGAGTGGATATCCATCACCAAAAAATCAATATTTTACACAACTGGTCCGATCAACAACGATATTTCCATTTTCCCAAGCACATCTTTTTGAGTGCCATCAAAAGCTCGCACTACATTCTGGTAACTTTTCATGTGCGATTTATCCACCGACATTCTTTGAAGTGTGACCAGAGGCATCAAGTTTAGAGCGGATCCATTGTCAATCAATACTCCTGGCAAAACATGACCATGACAATGTGTGGTAATATTCAAAGCTTTTACTGACCCCATTCCGCCTTCAGGTATTTCATCATCTGTGAATGTTATGTAATTGTCAGCGGCTATATGTCCCATAATTCTGTCAAGCTTGTTGAGGGATATATCTTCAGGGATAAAGGTTTGATTAAGCATTTTCATCAAGGCATTTCTGTGTGCTTCTGAATTTATCAATAGATCAAGAATAGAAATCCGCGCTTGCTGTTTATGTAGCTGTTCAACCACACTATATTCACTATGTTTTAGGAATTTTAAAAATTCTTGCGCTTGTTTTTCTGTTACAGGCTTATTGAATGCTGGAGGGGATTCATCATCAAATATCTTTTGGGGTATTACCATGGCTTTTCCTTTTGCTTTCACCTGTTCTGATGCATTTAATGTTTCGGGAGAGTAACATCTCCCACTTCTTGTAAAGAATCCGACTTCACTCACTGCTTCAGACGTAGAATCCACACTCTGTATTTTCTTTTCTGTTTTTCCTAGAGAAACAGATCCTCCTACCATTGAAACATTGGTAGTATAATTCCAAGGTACCCTGCGGGTTTCTTTATATGGAAATGGTAAAGGAGTTGTGATAACCACTTTCGGCTTTGTTGGTGCAGGATTCACTGTAGATGATTTTACATTAATAATCACGGAAACACTTGTTCTCTGATTAGGTTTAGAATATTCTGATAAGCAAACGTTATCTTCTCTTTTCCCTGGTTCTTCTTCAAAGAATTCTATCTCTTTGTTATTCATCAATTTTTGCACCAAATCCCTAAATTCAGGACATAGTTGAATTTCATGTCCCTTCTCTTGATGATATTCACAATAATTCTTGCCTTCATTATGCTTTGGCCTGAATTCTTGTGGAATCATACCGGATAAGGAAAGTTGTTGAAATATCCAACCAAAAGGAGATTTAATCTCAGAAACGTCAGTTTTGCTTTCTTTCTATTCTCTTCCTGAATTGCGTTCACATTTTTATCTCCATGATTTGGCAGCTGATGATTTGATGTAGCTGGTGAATTGAATTCCAACTTTCCAGTGTTGATCAAATTTTGAACCACCCTTTTGAATGCCAAACAGTTTTCAATAGAATGACCCGTAATTCCTTCATGGTAAACACAGTGCACTTTTACATCATACCATGGAGGGAATGGTGGTTGCATGGGAACCAACGGATAGGGCCGTATGACATCTGATTTTAACAGCGAATTATAGATCTCAGCATAGGGTACTGGTAAAGGTGTAAAAGACAACCTTTCACTTTCCCTTCGAGATCCTCTGGACTCTACTCGATTAGTGTTTGTTTCTTCTTTCTTAACCCTTGGCTGTGTTATTGTAACACTTTTCGAAGTATCCTTGTTGTAAGAGTTTGTATTGATGACTTTGTTCTCTTTTTTTCCGGTACATAGGTCTTTTGGAACTAGTTCCCTCGTTTGATTCAATTTTGCCACTTTTCAAGACATTTTCAATGAGTTCTCCAGAAATGACCAAATCTACAAAATTTCTGGTTGCATTCCCCATTAGATGACTTAAATAAGGAGCCTTTAAAGTATAGACAAACATTATTGTGGCCTCTTTTTCTGATAGAGGTGGCTGAACTTGGGCTGCTGTGTCACGCCATCTCTGAGCATACTGTCTGAATGTTTCGTTATTCTTTTTCTCCAAATTTTGGAGAGTCTATCTATCAGGGACCATATCTGTCACGTGGCGGTACTGCTGTAGGAATGCCTTTGCCAGATCCTTCCAGGATCTAATGTTGGCTTTGGTCAGTTGAGTATACCATTTTAAGGTTGGTCCTGTCAAACTATCTAGAAAGCAGTGAATTAACAATTTCTCGTCTTTCACATGTCTTTGCCATTCTACGACAAAACATAGTAATGTGGGATGAAGGGCATGTGGTACCATCATATCTCTCAAATTCAGGAACTTTGAATTTGATTGGGAGGATTAGGTCTGGAACAAACTCAACTCGCTAGCGTCAAACCCATAGAATGACTCAGTTATTTCTACGGATTTCATTCGTTCTTCTAAGCTCATGATCTGTCTGGTCAATTCTTCATTTACTTTTTCTTTCTCATTCAGCTCATTCAAATCTGGGATTAGATGCTCAGCATTAAAATCCCATATTTTCACATCTGATATAAGTGGATTTTTGCTTGAAGATGCAGGATCCACTTGTTGATTTTCATGTGGTTTGGCCTCTTGAAGTGTTGATGTGCGGGCATGGATTTGTATAGGTGTAGTACCAGAGTGATAAATTGGTTCCAGTGGGAAACCTAGAGGATACATAGGTTCTTGGTCAAAAGACACAGGATTTTCATGAATTTTCCCCAATGGTAGCCTGCTTTTTAAACATGTCTTCTATTTTCTGCATCATGCTGTCTTGTGAGTTTGCAATACTGACTTCAATTTTCTCTAGCTTAATTCTCATCTCTGCTTGTTCTTTGTTATGTTGTTCCTCAATACGTTGTATTTTATCCTCCATAATTTTCTTAGTAGCTTGTTTAGTACCGTAGTGATGTTGTATTTCTCGTTTGGCCAGAATAACTACGATTGAAAATTCTTTTGATATTATTTTTTCAAATTTTAATTAATGAATGTTATCTTAATAAAAATTATACATAAAGAAAATAATGCAATGAATAATGAATGTATGCAAAATGCATGTATGTAAAAGGTATTGATCCCAAAAAGTTAACTGTCATAGAACAACTTCCATCGGCATACAAAATTTTCTTTATAATAGTTCATAATTACAGATATGGCGTAGCTTTCCTATTAAGCGCTATAATTTCTTTTATCAACTAGGTCATCTTCTTTCCATACTTGGAAACTGGATCAACGTGATGCTCAATTATTTTTGCTTCAACAGCTAGCTCCCCAACATATCTGGAAACTTCGCTCATTTGTACCATGGCCTCGAATACCATATTGCTTCTTTCTTCACTTCTTTCTATATAGAAATCCGTCGATTTTTGCCATTGTTCATTTGTTCCCTCGAGAGTTTGCTCTAACTCAGTGATTATGACTTGACAATTGTGCAGAGTTTTTTCAAGATCTCTAATGCGTCTTCGCAGTGAAGCACTCTCCTCATTTCTTTCTTTAAGATCAGTAGGTCCTAGACGAACATTTTCTTGAAATAATGACTCTTCAAGTTGCAAAATGTAAGCATTAAACTCTGAGTTTTTGTTTCTAGACTGATCCAGATCTTCTTCAAGTTTTGTTCGTGCTTCTTGCGTCCTTTGACTAAGCTTCTGGATTTGAACATTATTTTTTCTGCATCTTTGCATCCAATTGCTAGCTACTTCTTGCTCTACCTCAAGTCTGGTGTTGAAATTCCTCATTTCCAGCTCCCATTTTTCTTTTTCAACATCGAACTCTTCAATCCTTTGGACTCTGACTTCAAGTTCGGCAATCAGATTGTTCATTTCAGATTCAAATCCCTTGAACATGGTATTTTTCTCACCTTCAAATTTCTCAAGCATGTCGTTCTTTATCTCTTCTAATTCTTTGGCTCGATCCCTTTCTCTCAGCATTTCATTCATGATCTCGTGGCTTTCAGCTTTGTGATTTATAATTCGCTCCCTTCTGTCAACCTCAAAATCTTCCATTTTCTGCTTTCCTTTCTCAAGGCTTTTGAGCAAACAACTATTCTTTTCTTTCAAATCTTCAACTCGGCCTTTCTCAATATTCAATTCTTTGGTCATCTGTGTTGTTGCTATGCTTGATCCTGATGCTCTCCGGGATTTTTATAGCTCATGGTAATTTTTCTTTAACGTTCTGAACTCACCATCAACTTTTTCTTTGTTTTCTCTCAGTATTGCACATTGTGCTGAATGAAAGTCAACGTCAACGCCCAACATAGCTTTATCTCGCCTCATTTGCTCTAATTCTTTCGACCAACCTTCTCTTTCTGCTTCAAACTCAACTCTTAGGATTTCAATCTCTGATGGAACCACCTTAATGCGATATTCCATAGAGATATCCTTATTTTGGTCTGGTAGAGGAATATTTTCATTTTTTCTGATAGATCTCCATTCCTCATAATCAGGAGTTAACATTTCTTTTGCTGCTTTAGCTCGGATACAAATAGTTGTTTTCCAAGCTGTAAAGGCCTCCATGATATTTCTTTTATAATTTTTGCTGTGGAATGCAAACTCAGACGAATGTAATCCAGCAGTGACAGGAACAAATTGACGACCTTCATACTGCATTATGACCAGAAGTGGTGCATATCCGATTCCTCCCCACAATCCGAGCAACATCACCCAGTTGTAATCACCACATTTGTAAAAGAATTCCCTTTGGATTTACCACGGGGTTCGCCAAACAATGTCATCGCTTTGCAGATTTCGAAAGGCATTAATCCACATATCTTTCGTAATTTCTTTCGGCCATTCTTGCTCTAAAAATTCTTTCAATGGTGAGTAGTCCGTATTAAAGCGCCGGTATGAAACCTTTTATGTCCTCCAAAAATGGCTACGGATCCAGACATATAACAATTGGGCACATCCTGAGAATCGTCCACCTCCTAGCTTTCTACAAGCGTTTAACGATCTGAAAGTCTCTGCTAGAATTGCAGAAGAATGATTAACCCTTTTTGGTAGCTGCTCAAACAAATCTACTACTGCAGCTTCAATATATCCCAATACTTTTGGGAAGATGACCATACCATACATACCCAGAGCAAAGAGATCGAATCGTACTTTATCATCTGGATGACTCTGAATAAGTTCTTTAATGTTGGTCCAAGCAATGCCTTCACTTTCGCCCTTTTGTTTTGTACGGGATACCACCCATTTCTCTCATACTCCGGCAAGCTTTACTAATTTAACTCGAAAAGGTTGAGTTTTAATTTACCTTGAATAAATTCGATTCTCCAAAGCCCCTTCTATATGTAGCAAAGTTGTGTACTCTTCAATAGTAGGAACCAAGTCCTCCTTATTGAGAGTGAAGCAATTGTACCTTGGATTCCAGAATTGAATTAGGGCTCGAAGTAAGTCATCATCAACTTCGACATAGAGCAAATGTGGGATGTCCCCGTAAGTCTGATAAAACTGTAACTTTTTGTTTGAGTCCCAACTTTCCCAAATGCCTCGCAAATCTTGCATATAATTTCTTTTTAGCGAAACTGGAGCATAACTGACTAACTCATATACATAGTCATCTTGCAGACTGTCTCCCCCTTGTCTTTGTAAGTCCTCAGCCCACTGTCTTACTTATGAGTTTGGAACTATTTGATTTGAACACTTTTTATCCATAGATGAAGGTTTTCCAATGAGACGATTAACACGAGGATCAATGCCTTTTATCCTGTATGATGCTATGCAAACAGAAGAAATAAAGAACACACAAAAAGAAATGAATTAGTTCACATAATAAAGGAAAAAATTAATTTAATAATAATGTTTACCTAAATATCTTTATTTAAACATGCTTTCTTCATACTTTAAATAATTTAAATTCACATGCAATTTATTCAGTAAGAAAATAAATAAATAAATAAATAAAAAGGAAAAATTAGAATTCATTTCTCCTGTGTACACCTATTTTGGACAAACTTTCGACATGGCTTCAGATCGGAAGAGTTTCTAGGGTTTATTATATGCAGGGTTTCAGATCTAAGAATAAAAGGTACCCGAATTATCCTTGTTAGTGCCCCTTGGGCTGTTAACCCTCAATCCTAGTCCATCACAGACTAAAGTGGATCGAGTTCAATTCGAGGGGATACACTTCTCTATGCCTGACACGGAGAATAAATTCCCACGAAGACATAGAGCATATAAACCCCGAAAGCTACTTGCTAGGTCTGACACGGAGAATAAATTCTCACGAAGACGTCACTTTTACTCCCACTTAAAAGGGACAAGCTTGATTAAAAAGCTTATGTTATGCAATGCATGTGTTTGTGTGTGAGGAGAAATGTTCAAACCTCTGACAGACAATAAATAATAAAATTTAATACTTGAAAAATAAAATAAAACATTAATAAAACAATATAAATATTATGAAAATAATAAATATATATAATTTTTTTTAAAATAAAAAAATTAAAAATTAAATATATGAATTTTTAATTTCTAATTAATAGAGACAATTTATAATTGATTTTAAAAGCTTGACCAGTCCCCAGTGGAGTCGCCAAGCTGTCGTAACCGGTTTTCGCTCGGGCACGAAATTTTTAACTTGGCGGGAAAAATAACACGAATAAATAAATGATTTTGTTTTAAAAAATATTTTAGGAGTCACCATTGACCTTTTGGGTCAGGAAGGTCAAATACCTAAAAACAATCTTTTAAAATAGTTTTGAATAAAACATAATTTAAAAGATAAAACTGATCTGCATATAACACAAAATTTTTAATAAAAAAGGATTCGTGGTCGATTACGTCACCCCTTTAACGCCCAAAATTTGGTACTCATTAATTATAATTTGTCTCTATTATTATAAATTTAAATATTCAAAAATATATTTAATCTATAATTATGTCATTTCAAATTTACTGGTATAATTATAAGAAAATTTATTAATTTTTATATAAATAAGATATTTATTTATTTATAAATATCAGAAAATAACTTCTAGGTGCTTTAAGACAACTCTTTTCTTCGATATTAAAAAATAAATAAATATAAATAAAATATTTCTTAAAAATAATATATATTTTATAGGGTAAAAATATCAGAAAACGGACTTCTAGGTGCTTTAAGACAGTCCTTTTCTTTAATATTATTAAAATAGGATTATTATTATTATTTTATATAAAAAATAATTCATATACAGATTTTAATAAAAAGAAAAATAAAATAAATAATTATTTATTATATATATATTTGTAATAATAATACTAATAATAATAATAATAATATATTACAAATAAACATATAAAATTAAATCAACAACTAAAATGAATGAAATTAAAACTATATAAAAATGATTAATAATTTAAAACTAATGACTAAATTAGAATATATTAAAAATAAATATCTAATTCGTAATTAATTATATAAAATTTCAGTGGCTAAACATGCTATTCTACCCCTTTATTAATTTAGTGATTAGATTAAAATTATATCAAATTCGTATATCAAATTAAAAGAAATTAAAACATATTATTCGGGGTTTAAAATATTAATTAATAAAATTATGAGGGCTAAATCAGTTATTTTACCTAAAATATATATAAGTAAATCAGTGACTAAATTATAATGGATAAAAATTAATAGATTGAATTATAATATATATAACAATATACTATAATGATCAAATTGCAAGTTTTTAAAGTTACAGTGTCTGCGGGAATAGTTTATCCATGCGCGAAATTACACAAAGGCCCTCACCAAAACTACGTCGTTTTGATGAGGGTATTTATACCCCATTATAACCGGCCCTCCGGGCCAATTCCTCATTTCTCTCTTTTCTCTTCTCTCTCTAAACTGAGAGAGTTTAAACTCTCTCTCGCTTCTCTCTAAATTCTCCTCGCCTGAGGGGAAACTATCATCGATCGACCGCCACACTCCGCCGTCGACACCGTCGTCGGCCACTGTCACCGGTGATCGAAAAATATAAATTTATACCAGAATTTAGCCCTTAAAACCCTAATACCAGATATGGCTTTAGTTTCTCCTAGAAGACCTTTAATCGGAGTAGATCTGAAAATATACCTTCGGGGTTTGGTTATTTTAGGAGACGGTTACTTTTCTCCGCAGTAAGACTCTCGACTTCTTCTCCTTTTTTCTTCAATTTGGTGTTATCTGGGATCGTTGGTGTAGATACTTTGCTATCTCTCTTTTTTTTGCTATCTTTTTTCTTCTTATTTTTTTGCTTGCAGAGAATCGGTGGCTTTTATAGCCACCACCGGTGATGGCTTCGGACCGGTTATGATGGTGGGTTTTGGTGAGTTACCGGAGTTGTGGTGACTCACCGAGGAATGGCGACGCGTGTGCGGCTGGAGTGGCTCTTCTGGAAGCTTTCGACGGGCGTGGCAGCGGTGGAGCAACGTGGAGATGGTGGGAGTAGCTGCGGCGGCGGCGTGTACCCTAAGGTATCATAACCCTAGGGTTTTGTCTAGAGAGATCTGGATCGTTGGATCAAAATTAGATCCAACGGTTGAGAAGAGGAGCGGCGGCTGGGGATGAGATACAAACCCTAATTGGGTTTTAGGGGTTCAATTAGGCCTGGATCAGGTTGGGCATGTAAATGGGCCTCCGGGACTGAAGTGTAATATAATAATAATAATAATAATATAATTATAAAATAATAATAGTAATAAATAAAATAATAACAATAATAATATAAATAAAAAATAGATAAAAAAAAATTAGTATCTTCAGGTTTATCTGATTTTAATCTATAATTAGGACCTTATATTTTGTATTCAAACCTTAGATTTAAATCTTTCACACTTTAGTATTTTAATTTAGAGAATAATTCAATTTGACCCTCGCATTTAGATGCCCAAGAGTACATTTCGATTATTCGATTCAATAATTGGTAATAATAATATTTAGAACTTTAACATTAGATTCTTCGTAATGCAGTCCTTGAACCTTTTGTAATTAGATACTCTGTTAACATAATTAATTAGGTTAATAATTAGAACCTCAATTTTAGATTCTTCACAACTTAATCCTTAGATCTTTAATTAGATAGTCATTTAACATAATTGATTAGGTTAATAAATAGAGCCTCCACTTTAGGTTTAATTTCACCTTAGTCCTTTAATTTAGGGAATTCATGCAGGTGGGTCTGCTTCTTAAAAATAGTGCGCCAGGCTTTGGTTCAGAAAGGGGATGAGTGGAGGGATCAAATTTGGGGTTTGCAGGACGAGGTAGATAAAATGGTAATTGAAGCCTACAAATTGGTAGGCTAAAATCTGCTTCTGTCATTGGATCTCTTCCTCTGGACAAAAGCAAAACTTATAATGCATATTGCTTCCCAAGAGGAAAACTCCTCGACATTTACCGCAAGCTAAAGACTGCTACTTATTTTGACATCCTGTCTGACGAGATGGATCATTTATTACCAATAACACAAAAAGAAACTGTGGAGCCTTTGGCTTTTGTTCCTCCTGATGCAGAAGAAGAGGTATGCTGCTTTTAATCTGATTTAGAGAAGTGTAGTCATATTTATCCTTCTATGTGGTTGCATAAAATATGTTTGCTTGATTTTTACAGGCTGTCCTTGGAGATATATGGAAGGGAAAAGCTACAAGCAGTGGAGTGTTGTACAACTCATATAGAGACACAAGTATGGATCCGGATTTTTTCTAGTGTGCTACCAAGTAAATAATTAGATATGATTGAGATTCTCTCTTTTTTTTTGTCCTAATCCAGATGTTGCTGAAGTGATTTCAGGTGAAGGGAAACAAAGTTCCTTGGTTAACAGGGAGGATGCTGAAACATGTGACCGGTTCACAGGTAACTGTGACGAAGGGTAGGAAACTATCATTTTTAGTTGTCGACTATCAGCTGTTCATTGAGAATATATTCATGATTTGTTATGCTTGTCCTTACACAAATGAATAGTTCAAAAGGTGGGCTGAGACGTGTGTCACCATCTGATATAGATGTAACCCAATTCAAATTGTTACAGGAGCAGCAACATCTTCATCTACAGATGCCACATTCTCAATCTCTGCAATTTCTTCTTGATCAATTGCTGCAGCATCAGATGTCTGGTCCTGGTTACAGTCAGCACGTATTCGATGCTGCTAGAGACAACAGACTTGATCAGGTTCAGTTACGAAGGCATATCTTGAGTGAATCACAGCAGAATTCACATGCTTCAAGTCACCTGGATTCATCACTGGAGCAGATCATCCAAGAAAAGATTAACCAGGGTGCACTCCAAGGGCAACAAGATGAATTTTTTGATTTAATGTCACAGGCAAAGTATGGCAATATGCTTCCTTCGGAGCATCAGCTTCGTCTTCAACAAGAACAGTTTCAAGTGCAGCAATTATCAATGGCACTGAGGCAACAATTAGGAATGGAGGGGGATAGGAGGCTTGCTGGTTCATTGTCTGCTGATGAAGTTCGTCAATTTGTTGGGAATCCTAGCAATCCTCATCAGGCTCATTCTGTGGGGTTGAATGCTTCAGATAATTACCAGCAGAGGCTGTCACCTCTTGAAGATCCTTACTTCAATAGACAGAATCATTCTTTGCAGGACCTACCGGAGCGAGGGAATTTCGACCCCAACTCTACAGCATTTGGCAGGTTGAATCTCCCTGCAGTTGCTCCTGGGATGAAAGTAGAAAATGCAAATTCTATGGATCTAGCTGAAAATCTTTATAGGCAATCCAAAAACCAACTTGGTCCTTTCTCTTCAGGTAATCACTCTCTTGGCCAGCATGTTCCATGTAATGCATATGCTTCTCATCCTGGTGCAACGGAGAGCTTCGACTCTAGGAAAAATGTGCGGTTAGAAAATAGTTGGACCATAAAACAGATGCAACATTTAAATCTTGAAACAGAATTGCAAAGAAGGAAGTCTGAGGTTGATTCAAGCACTTGGGCATCAGCTGGAGGGGTTCATGAAAACTCTAAGAAAGCTTTAATGGACCTTCTTCAACAAAAACTTGGTATTCAATCTATGTAATCATCAGAAGTAGATTGTCAACATTCTACTTCATCTTCTAAGGGGAGGGAAACCTTTTGCCCTGTTTCCGAGCAGCAAACTTTCAGTTTTCCTTTTAATCATTTTCCAAATCAGGAAGTTCACGTGAATTACTTATTTCCGGAAGGCCTTCAAAATTCTGATTCAAGTGCCTTGTTGCAAGATCATTTGCATGGAGTTGCTGTGAGTGGTTATGTCAACCAAATGGTTAATTGTGAAAGATTTCCTCTTAAAGCTGGTGTCGTAACCGGTTTTCGCTAGGGTACGAAATTTCATTGGCGGAAAAAGTAATGTGAATAAATAAATGGTATTTTAAGGAAATGTTTGGAGTCGTCATCGGTCTTTTGGGTTAGGTAGGTCGAATACCTAAAAATCATCTTTTAAAATAGTTTTTAATAAAATACCATTTTAAAAGAGTAATTGGTTTGCATTTAACCAAAAATTCATTCTTTTTAGTAATAAAAAGAGATTCGTGTCGGTTACGTTTGGGGAATGATTAGTTCCCTCATAACGCCCAAAATTGGTACCCATTGTTATAAATTGTCTCTATTAGTGAAATTTAAGAATTCAAATATAAATTTAATTTATGATTCTATTATTCCAGATTCAATTAGATAATTCTAAGGAAAAAAATAATTTTTTATAAAACTAAAGTAAATATTTATATTTTTAGGGTTTTATAAACAGGGTATTTATTTATTTAAAAATATCAAAAAATGACATCTAGTTACTTTAAGACAACACATTTCTTTGATATTAAAAAACAAATAAACATTAATAAGAATATGATAAAATAATTTAAATAAAAATGAAGTATATATATATATATTTATAAACAAGATATTTGTTTATTTTTAAAATACCAGAATAGGACATCTAGTTATTTTAAGACCGCCCTTTCTGAGTATTTAAAAATAAATATTATCAAATTATGAAATTATTATATTGTATTTCATATAAATATTAGTGAATAAAACATAAATAATAATAAATAAATAAATAAATAATTAAAGTACTAATTTAAAATAAATGACAATAATAAAAAAATAGAATAAAATTGCATTAATTAATGACTAAAATAAAAGAAATTAAAAATGTGGAATTAAATTGTAAAATATATAAAATTCATGGTAAAAAATGAAAGTAATTAAAATATTACTGATTAAAATATAAAATATCGAAGTTAAAGGCCCTAATTCGAAATATTATGAAAATATAATAATTAACTTTGTAATTTTACCATAATAATAATACGAGACTAAAATATAAATTATTAAAATTATAGAGGACTAAAATGAGTATTTATCCTAAATATTATATAAATAAGATTAATGACTAAATTATAAATAAATAAAATTTGGAGACCAAATTAAATTATTCAGAAATATAATTTAGTGACCAAATTAAAATAACTCCAAAATATAGGGACGACGAAACAATTTTACTTACCCTAAAATTACACAGATACCCCTCCTCAAAATGGCATAGTTTGGAGATAGGTATTTAAAACCCAGAAAACCGGCCCTAAGGACCACTCTTTCTCATTTTTCCTTTCTTCTCTCTCTCTAAAACGAGAAATTCTCCCCCTTCTCTCTAACTTCCCTGACCGGAGGGAATTCCGGCAGCCTCCGGCCACCGTGCTCTGGTGCCGGTCACCACCGCCGGCCACCGTTCACGGTGGCTGAAAATTGAGAAAATACATAAATCGAAGCCCCTAATCACCCTAAAGCCTATTGATAAATTCCTAAAAAATCTACTTTTAAGGCCATTTTCACTTAAGTTATTGTTTGTTTAAAAGCTCATTTTAGGCATTTTAGGATTATGTAGTTGCATATAGTTGCATTTGTGGTGGTAGTGTTATTTTATTTCTTAATGGTGCTACTTGAGGGAAATGTGCAGTTTGTTTGTGGTGTGCAGGGAATAGAAAGAAAAAGGATTCTTTGGGAAGCAATGCCGCGGCATCACACGTTGCTAAAGCAGAATGAAATGCCTCGGCATTTCTGGCGCAGAAAAAGACAAAAAAAGATATTTCTGCACAAGGACAGCTGGCACTAGACCAGCTGTCTCTGCACGTGAAGGACTACTGTAACCGCCTGCCAGAGCCGCTAGAGGACCACTGCCACTTGGAGGATAAGGTTAATGCACAACATGTGATTTTAGGGGTATGAGGGGTATTTTACACCCAACATCACCCAATAACCTCATCATTACCCTAGATATTTTTTTATTATATATGACACCTCATGGGAGAGAGAAAAGTAGGACGCACACTGTAGCAAAAATCAGATTTTTATTTTTCCTTTTCCCTTATTCTTCCTTGGGATATTCTTCCATTGATAAAGCTCCAAGGAGTGGCGAGCTAGGAGCCAAAAGGAGCTAGCAAGCTAGGTGGTTCACGGTGGCCGAGAGGAGACCTCCGGTGGCGCGTCGAAAGCTTCTTCTCAACTTCCTTTTTTGCTGTTATTTTATATTTATTTGTGGGTTGTTGGAACAAATATTTTCATGACTTTGTGTTTGGATATTTTGAACCCCACCATGAACTAACTTATTTGGTGGTGGTTGATTTAATGGTTGTTTGAACTTTATTTTTAATGGTATATTTAAGTTTATTTTGGTTCTTTATTTGCTTTGCTTATGAATGCTTCACCATCTAGGCTTGTAAGAGGCATGGAAATGTCCATTTCTTAGATGAAGGTTAGGTATTCGAAAGAATCCTAGACTAAAAATACTTGTAAGTATTCGGAAGAAACGCAAGATAAGATCCTCATAAGCAATGGGTTATAGTATTTTCAAGGGGCTTTGAACTGACCTAGAAATATTATAACTTAATCCCTTAGATCTCGGAAGAGACTAGGATAGGATTTCAACGACTAAAAAGGGTGTCTTTATCAATAGGGTAGGTTGGCCAACATCGTTGAGTGAGAGCAGATGCCTTGGCATCCTATTCTGTTAGGTTCTTTTGAACACTTTAGGAAAGCTCTGCCAAGTAAGTAAAGACTAGGTAGCTTATATATACTTGAGAAATAAGTTTAGCATCCTTAGATCAATCCCTACCACTCATTCCATTGGAAGCTTGTCACGTGAGGATTATTTTCTTTACATTCTATTTTCTTTTTCTTTACTGTTTTTACCATTTTTCATTGCCTTGACATTTAACCATACTCAACATTAAACATCCATAATTGCCATTGCATTTCCATTTGCTACACTATCAGACCATCACTCCATATCCACCAGCATACACATTTACATTGCCGTGACATTTGTATATATCAAGACTAACTATACTTAGATAGAATAGTGCATTGCTTTGGTTAGACTTTTGTAATTTCACCCAATCCCTATGGAGACGATACTCACTCATCATTATATTACTTGAGCGATTGTGTATACTTGCACATTATTTGCGTATAATTTATAGTACTCACAACACGCGAACAAGTTTTTGGCGCCGTTGCCGGGGATTGGCAGCCTGAAGTTATTTAGTTTTGCCAGAGCATATTATTTTGTTTTGCATTTTTATTTGTGTATAGTTTACTTGATATTTTTGTTTTATTTTCAGGTTTATCTAGTGTAGAACCTGAGATTGAAAGACTCTTTAGAAGAAGAAGACGTACTCAAAGAAATATGTATCAGATTGGAAACCAAGGCATTGGTCAGGATGACGGAAATCATAATGTCGCGGCATTAGACAATGTTGCTCCTGTTGTTAGGCCGCGCGTTATTTGCGATCACTTAAATCCGATACTGGATGATCTGAATCCTGGGATTGTGGCACCTGAAATTCAAGCTGCACATTTCGAGCTGAAACCAGTCATGTTGAACATGTTGAATTTTATTGGGCAGTTTGGGGGTATGCCAACTTAAGATGCCAGGCAGCGCATTCGCAATTTTCTGGAAGTTTGTGATTCTTTTCGCCAAGAAGGAGTGCATGAGGATTTTCTGAAATTAAAGTTTTTTCCGTATTCATTGCGTGACCGAGCAAGGGCTTGGTTGAGTGGTGTACCAACCGTTTCTATGGAATCATGGGACGATCTTTGCTAGGGTTTCTTATTGAGGTACAACCCACGAAACATGAATACGCAGCTAAGGAATGAAATATCATCTTTTCTCCAGGGCGATGACAAATCCATGTATGAGTGTTGGGATCGTTACAAGAGTTTGCTTCGAAAGTGTTCAAATCATGGTTTTCATGATTGGACTCAAGTAGTCATGTTCTATAATGGAGTCAATGCACCCACGAGGATGTTACTGGATGCCTCGACAAATGGGACATTGCTGGATAAATCACCTATTGAGGCGTTTGCTATCTTGGACAAAATTGCTAATAATGATTATCAGTTTCCTCCTCAAGGCTTGGGAGTGGAAGGAGAACACCTGGAGCATTTGAGTTAGACACCAAGGATTCGGTGTCCGCTCAACTCTCAGCCATCACTAATATGTTGAAGAACTTACAACGTTCCACTGATGTGAAGGAAGTGAAAGCAACTAGCTTGGCATGTCTGTTATGCCAAGGCAATCATCACGAGAGAGAATGCCCAACCAACCATGAGTCCATCAACTTTGTAGGTAATTACAATCGAGGCAACAAAAATCCTTATGCTAACACTTATAATGCTAGATGGCGTCAGTATCCCAATTTTTCATGGGGAAATCAAGGAGCCCACAATGTTAATCAACCTACTCGGCAGCAGAATCACAATGAGCCTCAAGGTTACCAAAATGCTATGCCATGGCATAATGCCAACAAAGGAGCTTCATCTTCAGCAATCATGAGTTCATTGGAAGCTACAATTCAAGAGTTCATATCCACTACGAAGACAATGCTGCAAGACCATTATACTTCAATTAAGAATCAATGAGCTTTACTTCAAAGTCAAGGCGCCTTACTTCAAAGCCATAGCTCGTCTCTGAGAGATTTTGAAGGTCAAGTTGGTCAGATTGCTACGGTATTGCCAGAGCGTCAGCAAGGACGTTTTCCAAGTGATACTGAAGTCATTAGAGCACCTGGAAAAGAGCACTGTAATGTGTTAACTCTTAGGAGTGGAACACAAATCAATTAATAAGTCAAGGATAGTGGGCCACAACATGATGATTCTAATCCCACTACTGAAGTTGAATTACATGATGATAGAGTTACTGAGAAGGACAAGGAGGAGGATTCTGCTAAGATACCAGATTCTTATGCCAAGGCAAAAGCAAATTCTATTCCTGCAGCTAAGGAAGCTAGACCTCCCCCACCCTTCCCGCAAAGATTGAAGAAGCATAATGATGAAGTTTAGTTCAAGAAGTTCGTGGACATTCTTGATCAGCTCCATATCAATATACCTCTCTTGGAAGCTGTTGAACAGATACCGATGTATGCCAAATTTCTGAAGGAAATCTGTACCAAGAAGAGGAAAGTAGAGAATGTTGCCACGACAACAGAATTTTGTTCTTCATTGAGTAAGTTGCCGCCAAAGAGAAATGATCCGGGCAGCTTCATTATTCCTTGTTCAATTGGAGCTAATTTCGTTGGAAAGGCACTGTGTGATCTTGGTTCAAGTGTCAACTTAATGCCGAAATCGATATTCTTGAAGCTTGGCATAGGAGATGCAAGACCCACCTCAGTTATTTTACAACTTGCCGACAGATCCCATGTGAAACCTGAAGGGAGAGTTGAGGATGTCATAGTAAGGGTGGATAAGTTTGTGTTTCCAGTCGACTTCTTAATTCTGGACTACGAAGTTGATGCCAAGGCACCAATCATTCTGGGAAGACCTTTCCTAGCAACTGGACGTATCTTGATAGACTGTGAAAAAGGTGAACTCACCATGAGAGTGGCTGATCAGTGTGTGACTGTCAATATTTTTCGAACGCTCAAATATGTTGATGACACTGAAGAATGCCAAGGAATTTCTGAATTGAACTCAGTGATTGAAGAAGAGACTGAACATCTTTGCCAGAACAATTTCATTCAGCTAGCAAAAAATGAATATTGAGTGGATGATGAAAGCTTAGTGGAGTCCGACAACTTTCCAATTTTTGAGGAAGAATCTAGCTTACTACAAGTTAGATCAGGTATGAATTTTGAACCTCTAAATTTTGATGAATTTATTCCTCCTAAGCCTTCATTAATGCATTCACCCACGCTAGAGCTTAAGACTTTGCCAGGGCATCTTAAGTATGTTTACTTAGGTAGCGATGAGACTTTACCGATGATTATTTCCGCTAACCTTACTGCTAATCAAGAGCAAAGTTTGTTAAGTGTATTGATGTAGCATAAAAAAGTAATTGGTTGAACTATGGCCGATTTGAAAGGCATCAGTCCCACGATCTGCATGCACAAGATTCTGCTTGAAGATTGCCACGGTAATTCAATAGAACCACAAAGAAGACTCAACCCTATTATGAAGCAAGTGGTGATGAAAGAAATTCTGAAATGGCTTGATGCTGGAGTGATCTACCCTATCTCAAATAGCTCATGGGTGAGCCCTGTCCAATATGTTCTGAAGAAAGGAGGCAAGACGGTGGTTACTAATGAGGATAATGAGCTATTACCCACTCGTACTGTGACCGGATGGAGAATATGCATGGACTATCGAAAACTCAATAAAGCTACAAAAAAGGACCATTTTCCTCTACCTTTCATCGACCAAATGTTGGATCGATTAGCCGGCAAAACATTCTATTGGTTTTTGGATGGGTACTCGGGGTACAATCAAATTGCCATCGCACCAGAGGACCAGGAGAAGACTACATTTACTTGTCCCTATGGCACTTTTGCTTTTAGGAGGATGCCTTTTG
Organism: Hibiscus syriacus; assembly: GCF_006381635.1. NCBI lineage: Eukaryota > Viridiplantae > Streptophyta > Magnoliopsida > Malvales > Malvaceae > Hibiscus > Hibiscus syriacus. The sequence continues at coordinate 1,724,251 of NW_024063196.1, forward strand.
GACTCTGTAATGCCCCGACAACATTTCAACGCTGTATGCAAGCCATATTTTCAGACATGGTTGAGGATTTTCTGGAGATTTTCATGGACGACTTTTCTGTTTGTGGGGACGATTTTGAACGATGCCTCGACAATTTAACAAAAGTTCTCAAGAGATGTGAGGAGGCTGAGTTGGTCTTAAATTGGGAAAAATGTCATTTCATGGTGACTAAAGGCATTGTATTAGGACACAAAATTTCGTACAAGGGTATTGAGGTTGATAAGGTGAAGATTGAAAAGTTGCCACCACTAACTTCGGTCAAGGGCATAAGAAGTTTTCTTGGACATGCTAGATTCTATAAAAGGTTTATCAAAGACTTCTCCAAGATTTCTAAGCCCTTGTGCACATTGCTTCAACAAAACCAACCCTTTGTGTTTGAAAAATTATGCCTCGGCGCATTTACTCAGCTGAAACGACAACTGATCTCGGCACCCATTGTAGTCCCTCCCGATTGGACATCACCATTTGAGCTGATGTGTGATGCAAGCGATTATGCCGTAGGAGCTGTTCTGGGGCAACACCGAGGTAAAATGTTTCATATTATTTATTATTCTAGCCGCACTTTAAATGAAGCACAATTGAACTACACTACCATTGAGAAAGAATTACTTGACGTGGTATTTGCTTTTGATAAATTTAGACCTTACCTAATAGGCACTAAAGTTATTGTTCACACTGATCATTCGGCTATAAAATACTTAGTGAACAAAAAGGATGCCAAGCCTAGACTTATTAGGTGGATCTTACTTTTGCAAGAATTTGAATTAGAGGTGGTAGATAGAAAAGGAACTGAAAATCAAGTTGTTGATCACTTATCTAGGCTAGAGAATAATTTTGAATGCCATGACAATGTAGATATCCAAGAGGAATTTCCTGATGAGAAAATTTTATATGCCACGGCAATCCCGTGGTACGCTGACCTTGTTAATTTTCTTGTTAGTGGAATTGTGCCTTTTGATTTGAATAGTCAGGATAAAAAGAAGTTCAAGCACGATGCAAGGCACTATTTTTGGGATGAGCCATATCTGTTCAAGCATTGTGTTGATCAGCTCATTAGACGATGTGTACCTGATAGGCACTAAAGTTATTGTTCACACTGATCATTCGGCTATAAAATACTTAGTGAACAAAAAGGATGCCAAGCCTAGACTTATTAGGTGGATCTTACTTTTGCAAGAATTTGAATTAGAGGTGGTAGATAGAAAAGGAACTGAAAATCAAGTTGTTGATCACTTATCTAGGCTAGAGAATAATTTTGAATGCCATGACAATGTAGATATCCAAGAGGAATTTCCTGATGAGAAAATTTTATATGCCACGGCAATCCCGTGGTACGCTGACCTTGTTAATTTTCTTATTAGTGGAATTGTGCCTTTTGATTTGAATAGTCAGGCTAAAAAGAAGTTCAAGCACGATGCAAGGCACTATTTTTGGGATGAGCCATATCTGTTCAAGCATTGTGTTGATCAGCTCATTAGACGATGTGTACCTGAAGAGGAGCAAAGTAATATTTTGTACCATTGTCATTCGGCCCCAACTGGAGGCCATTTTGGTGGAGCAAGGACTTCTAATAAGGTCCTGCAATCAGAATTTTACTGGCCAACTCTATTTAAAGATGCCCAAGCATTTTACAAAGGATGTGATCGATGCCAATAGATTGGAAACATCTCCAGACAACATGAAATGCCGTTGTAAAATATTTTGGAGATAGAACTGTTTGATGTGTGGGGCATTGATTTCATGGGACCATTCCCATCTTCTGAAGGAAAATTATATATCTTGCTTGCTGTGGATTATGTGTCAAAATGGGTGGAAGCAATAGCAACATCAAGGAATGACTCCAAAACCGTACTCAAGTTTTTGCACAAGTATATTTTCACTCGGTTTGGAGTACCTCGTGCTATCATTAATGATGAGGGAACCTACTTTGATAACAAGTTGATTGCCAAGGCATTGAAGAGATATGGAGTTTGACATAAGATTGCCACGGCATATCATCCGCAGATAAATGGCCAAGCAGAGATATCTAATCGAGAGATCAAGCAGATTTTAGAGAAAGTGGTGAACCCAAGGCGTAAGGATTGGTCGCCAAAGTTGGATGAAGCACTTTGGGCGTATAGAACTGCATTCAAGACTCATTTGGGGATGTCACCCTTTAAGTTGGTGTATGGTAAAGCTTGTCATCCTCGGTTGAGCTTGAACACAAAGCTTATTGGGCCATCAAGCGATTGAATTTCGATGCTCAACTAGCTGGGGAACAGAGATTACTTGAACTTAACGAAATGAAAGAGTTTAGAGCACAAGCATATGAGAATGCTCGGATATACAAGGAGAAAACCAAGAAGTGGCATGACCAGAAACTGATGCCACGACATTTTCATGAGGGGCAACAAGTCTTGCTTTACAACTCCAAACTCAAACTCTTTCCTGGGAAACTCAAATCTCGATGGTCAGGACCATTTGAGGTGCATTATGTCTATCCCCATGGAGCTGTTGACATCAAGAGAATAGACAATGGGACGATCTTCAAGGTCAATGGCCAGCGTCTGAAAGCCTACAATGGAGTTCCACCACCACACAAAAAGGACGTGTTATGTCTGCACGATACTGAAGCGTGCCCAAAGGAGAACCAAAATTCGATGCCACGGCATTGAATTTGTGTCTGTGCATAAATAAAAATTTAAAATTTAAGTTTTTCTTTATTTTTATTTTTATTTCATTTTGTAATTAATTTTTGATATGATTTGTAGGGACCACAGTGCTGCAAACCGTGCAAGGAGCGATTACCAAAAGGAGGAAAGGACAATGCATTAATTGGAGAGATATTCTTTTGATTTGTTTCTTTTTATTTAATTTAATTTCTGACATTTCTTTTTCTCTTTCCACAGATTCGTCCTATCACCATCATTACCTTTTGGCAGTTTTTTTCCTTCCCCATATACGCATAACCCCCTCCACCCACTCAATACTCTCTTAACTGTCCTATCACACCTTTTCCCTCTTAAATTTTTAACTTTTTCTTTTCTCTTTCTTTATTAATTTTTCTCTTTCATTTTAACTTTTACTTTTTCTCTTTCTTTTACTCATCTTCTTCCCTTATTCTCTTCATAGCCAAAATACATCCAAGTTTTTAAAGCTTTCAAAAGATTATTCCTTAATCATTTTTCTTGCTTCATACACACACGAAAATGGTACGTTCAAGACCGGCTCCAACCGACACTACCGCTTGGCAACAGTTTGAAGATGATAAGGCCAGGGCTCGGTTCCAAAACTTCAAGAATCGAAAACTCTTTTTTGAGTTAGGATTTATTTTTACCAAGGAAACTGATGGTGGTTTTGGACCCGATGTTATGAACATCGTGACACTGCTCAAGTGGAAGAAATTCGCCCGTCATCCTGGTTCGGTAAATGCCTCGGTGGTTAAAGAGTTCTACGCGAATATTTCCAAGCCCAACCAACACTCTATCTTCGTCCGAGGTAAGCAGATCTATTTTACACCCACTGTGATTAACCGGTATTTTCATTTACACGATGTAGTAGACGGACATGTTCGAAGAGGAGGCTGATAGCACCACATACGATGGGGTCTTGGAGGACCTTTGTTTCAAAAACACTGAGTGAAATGGGCGCCAAACGTGTCGATACTCGGTCAACCGAGAACGTCTTCAGCCGCGCGCCAAGTTAAGGAATCACTTCCTTAAGCATAAAATCATGCCCACTTCCCACAACACTATGGTATCACTTTCACGCTTACTGCATTTACATTCGATAATGGTGTCCCGTCCTATTGATGTTGGGCGTATTATTGTTCAGCAAGTTCATAAATGCTTAAGTAAAAAGGCAAGTGCTTTATTGTTTCCTAACTTAATTACTGTCTTATGTCGTAAGAAAAAGGTTGAGGAAAATGCTTTTGATGAAAATTTACCTGGATTATCGGGCATTACTAGAGCCAGACTCCCACTGCTATTAGGACTTGAAAATCCTAAATCTAAAGAATCTGCTCATGAGCAATCTGCAGGTACTACACAATCAAATGCCGAGGCAAGGCTAATTGCTCTCGAAGAAGCTGTGATGCAGACTCAGACACACCTACATGCTTTACACGGTGATATCCGTAACTTCTTTGGATACGTGAAGCATAGAGATGTTGTGGTGGAATCAATGTTTCAAGAAATTATTCCATACGGTCAACGGAATTTCCCTGGCTTCCCAGATGAAATTCTGCCGGTATTTAATGACGAGGCATCTCCAGAGCCCGAACAAGATGCAGCCGATCCTCCTGCTGATGTTCCGATTCTTGCTCCGCACCATTCTAAAACTCCTGAATATCCGCCCACTGTCCCTGTCGATGAAACACCCAGCCCTGTCCCAGCACCCAATCCTTCTCCTGCACCACGTAGTGGTCAACGCACCAAGACCACGGCTGGATGAATTGCGCGTCATTACTCCACTTCTTTCGAGTCCAGCCCAGCACCAATACGCAAGCGCACCAAGCAAGGAGCTGCTAGCACCTCCAAGGCACCACCACCACGCAAACATTGAGGTACCTCATTTGCATTCATTATAATTTAGTTGCATTTCATTGCATGGCATTTAGTTTATATTTAGTTTAGTATAAGCATTGAGGACAATGCTTCCCTTAAGTTTGGGGGAGGTATTATTCTTGGTAGGTCATATGCATGATAACATTAGCGTAGTATTATGCCATGGCATCAGTAAATGGTAGGATAGTTAGATAGAATGTTTTTAGGATACCCGATGATGATGATTTTTGTTAGGCTAGATTCTGAATGTAAATGACTGTTGAGAATGATAGAACTCACTCTAGGGCTTGATGCTTTGTGAAAATTTTACACGATTTGTATGTTTTTTATACTTAAAAATTTTTTTATGAAAGAACTCTAGTTAGTTTTGGCATTGAAATATAGTTTTGTGCTTAAATGAAAAAAAATCAAAAACAACTCCCTTGGAAATGAAACTGTGAATAAATACTTAGGCATAGCTGTAGAGGGACACTCCTCTTTGCCGTGGCATTGCCTGGAACTTTCTTTAATAAATGGCAGCCTTGTGCATATGAGTGAATGAAAGTAGTCACGGGATGACTCTACTTAACTAGCTCGGGGGTGGAAGGTATGCTCCCTTTCATCTAGAGAGTGGAAGAGTAGGTGTGATGAGCTGACTCCCTTCATAACAACAAGTAATTAAAAAAAAAGGAGTAAAAATGTGCTTAATGAATAAGTAAATGCCTTGGCAAAAACTAGAGGACTATATTATAAATGGTCTAAGTTTGCTAAGTATAGATAGGATACAATCACGCACACACACTACCACAAAGGATCTTGACCTAAGGAAAAGTACTTGAATTCTTGATAAGTCTAGCATGTTGAAGCCTATTTTTTTATGAGGGTTGAAATTCAATTTTATCCTACTGTCTTACTGTCGAACATTGCCATGACATTTTACTTATGTAATTGCTATCCATTGCTTGAGGACAAGCAATAGCTTAAGTTTGGGGGTGTGATAACTTCCTAAAAAGGCTACTTTTAAGGAATTTTTCACTTAAGTTATTGTTTGTTTAAAAGCTCATTTTAGGCATTTTAGGATCATGTAGTTGCATATAGTTGCATTTGTGGTGGTAGTGTTATTTTATTTCTTAATGGTGTTGCTTGAGGGAAAGGTGCAGTTTGTTTGTGGTGTACAGGGAATAGCAAGAAAAAGGATTCTTTAGGAAGCAATGCCACGACATCACACGTTGCTAAAGCAGAATGAAATGCCTCGGCATTTCTGGCGCAGAAAAAGACAAAAAAAGATATTTCTACACAAGGACAGCTGGCACTAGACAGTTGTCTCTGCATGTGAAGGACTGCTGTAACCGCCTGCCAGAGCCGCCAGAGGACCACTACCACTTGGAGGATAAGGTTCATGCACAACATGTGATTTTAGGGGTAAGAGGGGTATTTTGCACCCAACATCACCCAACAACCTCATCATTACCCTAAATATTATTTTTATTATATATGACACCTCATGGGAGATAGAAAAGTAGGACGCACACTATAGCAAAAATAAAATTTTTATTTTTCCTTTTCCCTTCTTCTTCCTTGGGATATTCCAACATTGATAAAGCTCCAAGGAGTGGCGAGCTAGGAGCCAAAAGAAGCTAGCGAGCTAGGTGGTTCACGGTGGCCGAGAAGAGACCTCCGGTGGCGCGTCGAAGGCTTCTTCTCAACTTCCCTTTTTGCTACTATTTTATATTTATTTGTGGGTTGTTGGAACAAATATTTTCATGAATTTGTGTTTGGATATTTTGAACCCCACCATGAACTAACTTATTTGGTGGTGGTTGATTTAATGGTTGTTTGAATTTATTTTTAATGGTATATTTAAGTTTATTTTGGTTCTTTATTTGCTTTGCTTATGAATTCTTCATCATCTAGGCTTGTAAGAGGCATGGAAATGTCCATTTCTTAGATGATGGTTAGGTATTCAGAAGAATCCTAGACTAAAAATACTTGTAAGTATTCAGAAGAAACACAAGATCAGATCCTCATAAGCAATGGGTTATAGTATTTTCAAGGGGCTTTGAACCGGCCTAGGAATATTATAACTTAATCCCTTAGATCTCGGAAGAGACTAGGATAAGATTTCAACGACTAAAAAGGGTGTCTTTATCAATGGGGTAGGCTGGCCAACATCGTTGAGTGAGAGAAGATGCCTTGGCATCCTATTCTGTTAGGTTCTTTTGAACACTTTAGGAAAGCTCTGTCGAGTAAGTAAAGACCAGGTAGCTTATATATACTTGAAAAATAAGTTTAGCATCCTTAGATCAATCCCTACCACTCATTCCATTGGAAGCTTGTCACGTGAGGATTATTTTCTTTACATTCTATTTTCTTTTTATTTACTGTTTTTACCATTTTTCATTGCCTTGACATTTCACCATACTCAACATTAAACATCCATCATTGCCATTGCATTTCCATTTGCTACACCATCAGACCATCACTCCATATCCACCAGCATACACATTTACATTGCTGTGACATTTGTATATATCAAGACTAACTATACTTAGATAGAATAGTGCATTGCTTTGGTTAGACTTTTGTAATTTCACCCAATCCCTATGGAGATGATACTCACTCATCATTATATTACTTGAGCAATTATGTATACTTGCACATTATTTGCGTATAATTTATAGTACTCACAACACGCGAACACCTATTTCGAAGCCATTTTGTCCTAAAAACTTACCAATAGTCCTAGATCTAAGCGATAACCGAAGGTTTTACCTTGGTTTTTATAAGGGTTTTTGGCGGCGTTTTGGGTTCTCCGAGGGTAAGCTGCTCTTTTTCATCTTCTTTATCGTTGTTTGTTGTCTGTGATTGGTCTTTATTCTCCTCTTTGTTCGGTCTTTTGTTTGCTGTTTTCGGTATTTCCTCAGTCTTACTATGTTGCTTGTAGTTTTTTCTTTGTTTGTAGGTAAGTCGAGGCTTTTATAGCCTACCCTGATGTTCTGCTCAGACCGATCCTAAGAGGGGCCTTTCGGTGAGTCACCGAACTATGGTGGTGACTCACCATAGGGCATTGACGTGGGTGGCCATCTGACCTTCTGGAGACTTGGGCGAGGCTTGGGGCGCGGCACGGGAGTGTCGGTAGTGGATAGTTGGACCATCTGGCAGTGGAGCGGTGGCTGTTCATCTTCAATCCCACCAGTGGTGTAGGAGTTAGGGTTTAGAAACCCTAGTAGAAACCCTAAATAGGTTTTGAGTATTACTGGGCTATTTGGGCCTGGACTGAGTTGGGCTTGTAAACTGGGTCGGGTTTGTATCTCTTTGGGCTTCGGGATTTGTAAATGGGCCTATAAATAAATAAAATCATTTATTATTAATAATAATATAATAATAATAATAATAATTATAATAATAATTATTAGTATAATAATAAAAATAATGGAAAAATTAGTGTCTACAGCTGCCCCTCTTTGCTCATTCTTGTGTTAACAAGAATATAACAAAGACGAAAAGACAATAATTTTTTCATTTGACTTCTATTGATTAGGATGTAAATGTTGTTGTTCTATTTTCTTCCGTGATAGAATCAAGAAAAAAGGTTGAATAAGTTCTTCAGACTATGAACTTCTTCTTCCTCTTTAGACGAGTTCTTCAGATTATGAACTCATTTTTTCTCTTCAGATGAGTTCTTCAGATTATGAACTCCTTCTTCCTCTTCAGACGAGTTCTTCAAATTATTAACTCATTCTTTCTCTTCAGACAAGTTCTTCAGATTATGGACTCATTCTTCCTCTTCAGATGAGTTCTTCAGATTATAAACTCCTTCTTCCTCTTCAAACGAGTTCTTTAGATTATGAACTCCTTTTTCCTCTTCATACGAGTTCTTCAGATTATGAACTCATTCTTCCTCTTCAGACGAGTTCTTCAGATTATGAACTTCTTTTTCCTCTTCAGTCGAGTTCTTCAGATTATGAACTCATTTTTCATATTCAGACGAGTTTTTCAAATTATGAAATCCTTTTTTCTCTTCAGACGAGTTCTTCAGATTATGAACTCTTTTTTCCTCTTCAGACGAGTTCTTCAGATTATGAACTCCTTTTTCCTCTTTAGACGAGTTCTTTAGATTATGAACTCCTTCTGGAAATGTTTTAAGAAAAATAATCTCAAGCAAGATAAATTGTTATTTCAAAACATCTGGCACTGAAGGTCTTATGGATGGCCTGAAGGACTTTTTGAAAACATCCTGCACTGTAGGTTATATGGATGACCCGAAGGCTTTGAAATCATCATGCACTGAAGGTCTTATAGATGTGCCGAAGGCTTTTGAAAACATCATGCACTGAAGGTCTTACAGATGACCCAAAGGCTTTGAAAACATCCTGCATTATAGGTCTTATGGATGACCCGAAGGTTTTGAAAATATTCTGCACTGAAGGTCTTACAGATGACCTGAAGGCTTTGAAAACATCCTGCATTGTAGGTCTTATGGATGACCCAGAGGCTTTGAAAACAACTTGCACTGTATGTCTTATGGATGACCTGAAGGCTTTGAAAACATCATGCACTGAAGGTCTTACAGATGTGGGAAATAGTTTACTAAGTAAGAAAATTTGGAAATTTCTTTCTTACTTTTCAACAATTTCATTTTCAGAAAAGATTAAATGAGAAACTTTGGAAATCATTTTCTCATTTTTCAAAATAACTTGTTGATTGGGTAACATGCCCCATTTTAAAATAATACTTCTTCTATGGATTGCATCCATCTATTCTTCAGATGTTTGCGTGAATCCTACATTTGAGATTTTGAATTCTACCTTCTGTTTGTAAGGTATTTTTCATCATGAATCTTCTTTGAATATCTGTAAAAACCTCATGTTTGAATGCAATCAAATGTATCAATGTAATGCATTTTTATTGTGCAAATTATGTTCATATGAATGCAAAAGTGTCGATGCAATCTTCATTTGACTTCAAAGTGGTGAACTCGGTCTTTCTTCACTTAGTCCAAATGTCATTTCGAGCTGGTATTTTTAATGAACCATATGATCTATTTGCATATTTGTGTCTTCTTTGTTTCATTAAAGTCTCAGAAGAAATGTTTCATATATGGAACTCTTGCCGTAATCAGGACTATAACCTTGATGCTCTATTTCTATCTTTGATTACATCGACTTTCTTTGCTTGGACTTGTGTAAAAATAGAATAAAGCTTTCATCTTTGAAAAGAGAATCTATCATCTTTGAAAAGAGAATTTATCATCTTTGAAGAATAAATCTATTATCTTTGAAGAATGTAGTTGTAGATATGCTAAACTCGGCAGAGATTAATTAGGAGATCAACGTCTGTTTTGATTTGACTCTTGAAACACATCACAAGGAGGATTTATCATAATTCCTTTCATGTCTCCACATCTAATTGGATCTCGAACAAAGCCTTTCAGACCATATCATGTCTAGATGTTTACCAACAACATATTGTTCAATCTTAGTTGGCTCCACTAGTTTCTTGTTGTTAAAATTTCAGCTCCATTTCTCATGGAAAGAAATCTTCATCATATCTAACTTCTAACCTTAGGGTTAAAAGAAGAAAAAATTTATCTTGAATCAATAAATGGAAACACCATATGATCTACAATATTGGTTCAACACCATAATCACTGGTTCGTAAAACATTTGACAACACATTCATCATTTCCTGTGGCTTCTGCCCAGATGTTCGTAAAACATTTGACAACACATTCATCATTTCTTATGGCTTCTGCCCAGATATTCATAAAACATTTGACAACACATTCATCATTTCCTATGGCTTCTGCCCAGATTTCTCAATCATTGAAGCTCCTTGCATAGTGTTCAAAGCTTTTGTATGATGTCACAAGACCACTTGAGAACAAAACTCAGTGGGAATACAAATGGGATGCTAGTGTGTTTCATGACCAAAATGTTGGTCAAATTCACAAAATATGCTAGTGCCGAATTGAATAAGAGATACCAGCTGATCTTGATATCATCTTAGAAAAGGGCAAGTGCGATATCGATCATGTTTTTCTTCCAGAATGAGTGTTGTAGGAAGTAGAAACACATTAGCTATAAGAGCCATGTATAAATAAGGTTCATGTAACTCTTGCTACTGTAGATGAAATGTACATGATAAAACCAAATGGATGAAAACTCGGTTCACCTCGACTGGCAATGATAACCCCAGTAACAATGGGAATAAGGGTAATGTACGTAAACTGGGCCTCTCTTTTCAATGTCATCAAGTAAGCAAAAAATGTCTTGAAAAATAGCTTTGTAGCCCCAACAATATGATTGAAATTAATTGTCAGGAACCTCAAAGAAATATGTCCAATCATCATTGACACACAAAAGACCAAATTTAAAACTGAGATCTTGAGGAACTGAACCCTGGATCGAATGGTCTGTATGGGGACCATCTTTATCCATGCAACTGTGATGTAGCTTAACATAGAACACGCTGTCATGTGACACATGGTTAAGAAGATTGGGTATTTGAAATCATACTTGCTGAGTAAATATTAGTTCAACACCATGACCCTAATTCAACTGCCTGATGAACGAAGTAATTATGTATAGTCAGCTCCAATGTCACTGTTTCACCATTTTCATTCTTCATGTCTTTTCTGTCTTATTGGAAATATTTTCTCAAAGCAATGATCTTTCCATAAGATGATATGGGCCTTCAGCATGCCCCAACATTTGTTGATACAAATGTTCAAAACACATCAACATTCATGATTCTAATTAAAATGGGCTTTCAGCATGCCCTAACATTTGCTGATAAAAACGTTCAAAACACATCAACATTCCTATTTCTGATTGAAATGGGCTTTCATCATGCCCTAACATTTACTGATACAAACGTTCAAAATACATCAACATTCCTGATTTTGATTGAAATGGGCTTTTAGCATGCCCCAACATTTTTTCATATTGATGTGAGCCTTCAAAATGCCCCACATGGATCTGTCTAAAGTGGCTTTTAAAATGCCCCAACATTTGCTTCTTGCTAATATGAGCTTTCAAAAATGCCCAAGTATTCATACTGACGTGGGCCTTCAAAATGCCCCACATAGATCATTTCTGTTTGAATTAGGCATTTAAAATGCCCCAACATTCTAAAATATAAGTCTTACTCTCAATGTTTGTTTGATTTGAATCTTATGATTCCCACGAGGTCCAATTTTGCTAATGCCCCATTGAGGGTACTCATGGCTCTATCCGTGCAAAATCTATTAATCTTGAATGCTCTCATTCTGGTGTCACTAAATATCGATGTTGTTCAGTAGCTTAAAGTTTTTTCCTGTTGTTTCCACAATCATTTAAGACATAATCAATCCTTCTTGACAGAAATATCTAAGATATGTGTCTCTCCTGAATGAGGTGATCTTTTTCTTCTTGATTGGTCGTTGCTAATGTCACAAGAGAGTGTTATAAGTTTAGTTCTCCATGTTTCTGCTTCTGGGATCACTTGAAATGCTTCATCATTCTGGCCTCGTTTATTATTTTTCTACAATAAAGGTAGAATAGGAAACAACTTGCTTCAAGAACTTTTCTCATTTGAGACTGTCCTGTTTGAAAATGTTTTTCCTCATTTCTTTATCGAATAATGAATTTTTTTTGTAAAGTATTGCCCATTACAGGTTCACAATTGAATCAAATCATAAAACATGAGTTTAATGAATATCAAAAAATCATAGTCCTATGGCAAATGTCAAAATTATTGATTGATTTAAAGTGTAGGTTGATTCTGGTAAAGTGAGGTTTCTCAGGTTGGTCCAGCATATATGTCTCTTTGAGCGTCCATTAACTTGAAGAAATGGTTGCTATACTCATCTCATAGAGATATTTCTTGATTCCAGAATCTCAAGAACGTCTTTAGGATGTGCGGTGCTTCACCAGAATCTCAAGAACGTCTTTAGGATGTGCGGTGCTTCATCAAGAGCTTAAGATTATCTCTTATGTCATTATTGTACCATTTGATATTCGAGCCGCCTTTTCAGGTTTTCAGCTCGAATCCTCCTTTGGTTTCAAGATGTTATTTAGAAATTTTACATCTTGAACCCCCTTTTATAATTTTTCATATCATACATTAAAGATTTTTTAAAAACTAATTTTTGAAAATAAAAATCAATCCTGAGAGGCGGAATGCAATCTGAAGATAGTCTCTTTCACAAAGAAATCCTTGTATGATTAAAATGGACTCGAATCCATGATGCCTTCAATTTTTCCTTGCTTGATTTGAATATGCTTTGCTACTTGCCTTTCATCATTTCTTTTTCTGGATCCCTCTAGACTGCCAATTTTTGGGTTTATTTTCATTTTCTCTTATATCTCCAGTATTTCTCTTGCATTTCTTGTTGAATATGAATCTTTGAACTGATTGCACTTGATCAATATTGAATCTTGAGGCTCAATGAGTCACCCATCTTGATTCAATTTCTCATCTTTTTTCTTTTTCTTTTTTCCTTTTTTTCCTGTGAATGAGTATAGGACTTCAATTGCTTGAACACCTCATTTTCTTCTTGCATTTCAGAAATTATTTCGTTATTCTTGAATGAATTGATCTTCAAGCACTTTGTATTTGATCTACCTTGTGGTATCTTGATATTTCTCACTTTATTTCACCATGATTTACTTCTGTAGCGAAATCTAGATTGATGATCTTCACTCATGCAAGCAGATGCCCTTCATCTTTGCCTCTAGTGTGGAGGGTGATCCTTGGTTATGGTTGAATCAGAAGAAAAATCATTTCATACACAGAAGTCTTTATAAAAAGAGGTATCCCCAGGGGGATGAATATTCAGGATTAACTTTATTTACATGAAAACAATGTAATTAATGCACGATATAATTATTTAAATCAATCCCCTTTTTTTTTCTTCTTGCTTCGAGCATGCCCTAATTACTCGAAATTATATTCGATAAGTTGGTCCATGATGCCTCATCTATCTCATCTTGTGTAAGATTCAGGATAATTGAAATTTGGTTCTTTTGAGGTCTTTTGGTTTTACCAGTATGATGGTTTTGTATCTGGAAGGACAAATGTATGACTTTTGAAGTCATGTATATGATGGAATGTCATAAATCGATCAACTCTACCCGAGAAAGTAAACATCAGGATTTGGTGTCTCAAAAATAGGTAGAGACATTACTTCAGAGTCTCAGATATTTTTGGTGTCAGGATTTGGTTTTTGTAAGGATCAAGTAATTGGCGTTGGATGGGATATGAAGGTATAATTTTATCACTTACCAAAGATCTATAATTCTTGAAAAAATATTTAATCTACTTGATACTAAAAAATTTCAAGATTAAAATTTAATTTCTTGCTCATAACCATAAAGCAACAAAATTTGTTTATTACAAAAAGGCAGAGAAAGGAACAAAAAACAAGTTCAAACAAGATGCTGAAAATTGAAAGGTACTACAGTGGTAGATAACAACTTCCACTTGTTTATCTTTTATGCCTCATTATTTCTATAATGTTGGGTGTATAATTGTTCAGGAGTGTTTGTCCTCATTTGCCCCCATTCTTGATCATCTTTTATGTTAACTTCTTTGGATAAACTTTCAGATGCACAAATCTCTCATTCCTCCTGAGTAGTCTCCATCGTCATCTTTTTCTTCCCCAACTGGAAATTGGGCTCAATTTTAGATCCATAACAACTTTCCTTGGTGATGACAGTTTTGTTGTGTTTCTGAATACTCATTGCAGCTATGATTGGTGTAGTATTCGTCACTCATTAAATTGCCCCCTGTCTCACTTGTTTTTAGAAAATCTGATATAAGTGTCTGAGGTGTCTTCTGGGTTACATCTTCCCCATTCTTTCTTAGACCTATGGGCCAATCTCGAATTACCTTCATTTAATTTCTTCATTTCTCATCTCTTTCTCATTCTTTAGCACCAGAGAAGTATGAGAGTTAAATCTGCCATACATACTTCACTTCTTTAGTTTTGCCTTTTTTTTCAATATATTCTGCTGTATGATCTTCATTTTCTTGACCCTATTAACTTCATTTGGTGGTTGAATCCCAATTGTCTGACCAAAATGGACTGATTGTTAACACCTACTTCTATGATTCCATGAACCAAAAGGTCTAGGACCCGTCGTTTGAAGTTATCGCAATTCTCGATTGAGTGTCATCGGATTCCAACATGATATTCACAAAAGACTTTCTCATTATACCATCTCGGGTAAGGAGGCAATAAAGGCTTAGCCTAACATGGGCAATAAGTTGGGTTTTGAGTAACTTAGGATATAACTTGCTGCATGAAATTGAAGAGAACTTGGGTAGAATTTCCCTTGACATCACTGTCTCCTTACAATTGTTTACTTTGCTTTCTTGAAGACCTGTTGATTGATGACCAAATGTTTGATTTGAATTTTGATTATTGACCAATATCATGAGACAGACAGTAATTTGAAAATTTCTCTTTCTCGACCAGTTCTGAGTTTTGGAGGAACTTAGGTTTCCCATCTTCAAAACATAGCAACCCTTATGTTATAAGATCTTGGACTTTTAAGTTTTGAATTATATAATTTTCCGCAGAGTGAGTGAAATCTCCGGAATAATAATTACATAAATCTTTGACATTATGCCAATCTGGATGTCAAGAATAAGCTCTAAGAGGAATGGGTGTTACAAGACCACTTTCAAAGAGAAAATGTAACAAGTCTGAATATGAGATTGGAATTGGAATGAGAGGTATCACTTTCTTTTTTCTTTTTCTAGCTTTCTTCAATGGCTTTTGAACCTCTTCTATGCTTTGCTTTAACTTGATCTCTGTCTCCTTTTTTGGGAGTCTTATTTGATTTCCACATTTCTTGACAAGTTCTTGGTCATTTGTTTCCATTGCATTGGTTATACCACTAACATTCATAATCTCATTCAAATCTGTTACAACAGGATTCTCTAAAGGTTTCTCTCCAGGATCACAATATTCACCATATCCATTAGTTTTGTCATTTACTCTTTTAAATTATCTTAGAATTTTTTTTGCTTGATCCATTTGTTCATTTGAATCACCCTGAAACTTTTTTACTTGATCAATCATCTCTTGTTGAGTCTTGATAAGTTGCTCTTGCAGTTTCTCGATTCTACCAACCCTTTCTAAAATCTCATTCATGGCTATTATCCTTCTTTAGGAAGACCAAGTTAGCTCCAATTTGATTTCAGAAATTCTGTTATGGAATTCTCCACGAATTATTCCCATATTTTCATGATTAAATGCATGTATATAGTTTGAAACTAACAAAATTGCAAGTGCATGATGTAATATTGAAACTATAAATGTAACTATGCAAAGATGCAAATGTAAATGCAAATGCAAAAATGTGGATGTATAATGAAGATGCAAAGATGCAAAATGAAAATGCATGTATGAAAAAGGTGTTATTAAAGAGTGATCATCTTAAAACAACCTTCATTGAACATAAAAGTTTCGGTACATCAAATAAAACTTTACATATAGGGATAAATTTCACTCCTAACTTCAACAAAACTTTACATATAGGGTATAACCTTTACTCCTAACTTCTCTAAAGCCAAGTTAGTTTCCCTTATTGATCAAAAGTTGAATTCTCAATCTTCTTCAATTCCTTGTAAAGTCAGCTAAGTCTATCAGCTTATGAGTTATATTGCTTGTCTCGACATCAGCTTCTTCCATGACATTTTCCTTCATCTTCTGTGTCAACTCTCGGAGTTGTAGAAAATGTTGTTCATTTTCCCTTGTGAGGGAATATTATGGTTAAGGAGTTCTTGGACAAGATCTTCATGCATGTTGCAGCTCTTTTCAGTTTTGTGACCCCTATTATCCACTCTTCTGGGGTGTTTCCCATGCCAGCATTTTGAAAGGCTTGACTGATCTTTTGGAAATCCTCACACATGGTTTTCATCTTTGTACTTAATTTCTTGTTTTCATCCTTCCAAAACGTGTTTGAGCTTCATAAAAACTTCATTCCTTCTGAATGCTTCTATTGACACTCTTACCATAAAATGCTTTTGGTACCAATCTAACAGGATCTTTGTGGAATACTTTTGGTATCAATCTAACAGGGTCTTTGTGTGCATAGCTCTCCTCTATCCTCAGAGTTCCCTCAGGATGTCATTCCTTGGCTGCGTCATAGTTTTCTTGATCATAAAACTTTTTCCATTTATGAAAACTTTTTAATTTGATGAACACTCTCTCAAATTAACACCTTCTGGTTATGACATTATCATGTAATGCAAGGAAAAGAAATCAATATAGACAAATTAGAGCAAAATATATAAAAAATAAGAAAAAAATAAAATGGTTAGTACCAATTAATGGAAAAAAATCATGGTATAAAATCCTAACCTCGTGCTTTCTAGTTCCATGCTTTGTTTGAAAAATTAACCTAACGCATGATTACTAGTTCGTATGCATTTATTTAGAATAAAAAATCAAATGAATTAAAGCTAGAGCTTATTTCTCTTTTTGTACACCTACAGACAGAGTTTCAGCATTGTCTTAGATCGGGTGAATTTTTAGGGTTTATTATATGCAGAGTTTTGGTTCTAAGAGTAAAGGTACTCGAACTGTCCTTTGTTGGTTCCCCCTTGGGATGCCAAACCCTCAATTATAGTCCATTACAAACTTAAGCGGATCGAGTTCAATTCAAGGGGATACATTTCCCTATGCTTGACATGGAGAATAAATTCTCACGAAGACAAGAGCATATGAACCCCGAAAGTTACTTGCTAGGTCTGACACGGAGAATAAATTCTCACAAAGACGTCGCTTTCACTCCACTTAAAAGGGAAAGAGCTCAATTATAGAGCTTATGTTTATGCAATGCAAGTGTTGTGTGTGAGGAGAAATTTCACAAAAAAATTAATCTAAAAAGTAATTAAATACAAACATAAATATACAAGGGTATAAAATAAATTGAAAGAAATCAAAACAATCATAAATTAAATAAAATTTAATTCTTAATTTCTAACTATTGAGACAATAAATAATTGACTTAGGTTGACCAGGGTCCCCAGTGGAGTCGCCAAGCTGTCGTAACCGGTTTTCGCCTGGGTACGAAATTTCCCTGGCGGAAAAAGTAATGTGAATAAATAAATGGTTTTTTTAAGGAAATGTTTGGATTCGCCATCGACCTTATGGGTTAGGTAGGTCGAATACCTAAAAATCATATTTTAAAATAGTTTTTAAGAAAATACCATTTTAAAAGAGTAACTGGTCTGCGTTTAACAAAAAATTAATTCTTTTTAGTAATAAAAAGAGATTTGTGGTCGATTACGTTTGGGGAAGGATTAGTACCCCCACAACGCCCAAAATTGGTACCCATTGATTATAAATTGTCTCTATTAGTGAAATTTAAGAATTCAAATATGAATTTAATTTATGATTCTATTATTCTAGATTTAATTAGATAATTCTAAGGAAAAAATAATTTTTATAAAACTAAAGTAAATATTTATATTTTTAGGGTTTTATAAAAAGGGTATTTTTTATTTAAAAATATCAGAAAATGACATCTAGTTACTTAAGACAACCCATTTCTTTGATATTAAAAAACAAATAAAATTAATAAGAATATGATAAATAATTTAAATAAAATGAAGTAAATATATATATATATATATATATATATATTATATAAACAGGATATTTGTTTATTTTTAAAATACCAGAATATCTAGTTATTTTAAGACCTCTCTTTCTGAGTATTTAAAAAAAATATTATGAAATTATGAAATTATATATTGTATGTCATATAAATATTAGTGAATAAAACATAAATAATAACAAATAAATAAATAAATAAATATAAAATACTAATTTAAAATAAATTACAATAATAAAAAATAGGATAAAATTGCATTAAATAATGACTAAAATAAAAGAAATTAAAACTGTGGAATTAAATTGTAAAATATATAAAATTCATGGTAAAAAATGAAAGTAATTAAAATATCAGTGATTAAAATATAAAATATCAAAGTTAAAGACCCTAATTCAAAATATTATGAAATATAATAATTAACAGTGTAATTTTACCATAATAATAATACAAGACTAAAATATAAATTATTAAAATTATAGAGGACTAAAATGAGTATTTATCCTAATATTATATAAATAAGGTTAATGACAAAATTATAAAAAAATAAAATTTGGAGACCAAATTAAATTATTCAGAAATATAATTTAGTGACCAAATTGAAATAACTCCAAAATAAAGGGACGACAAAACGATTTTACTTGACCCCAAAATTACACAAATACCCCTCCCCAAAATGACATAGTTTGGAGAGGGGTATTTAAAACCCATAAAACCGACCCTAAGGGCCACTCTTTCTCATTTTTTTCCTTTTTTCTCTCTCTCTAAAATGAGATATTCTCCCCCTTCTCTCTAACTTCCCTCACCAAAGGGAATTATGGCAGTCTCCGACCACCGTGCTCCGGTGCTGCTCACCTCCGCCGGCCACTGTGAACGGTGGTCGAAAATTGAGAAAATACATAAATCGAAGCCCCTAATCTCCCTAAAGCCTATTTCGAAGCCCTTTTGTCCTAAAAACTTGCCAATCAGCCTAGATCTAAGCGATAACCGAAGGTTTTACCTCAGTTTTTACAAGGGTTTTCGATGGCGTTTTCGGTTTTTCGAGGGTAAGTTGCTCTTTTTCCTCTTCTTTATCGTTGTTTGTTGTCTGTGATTGCTCTTTATTCTCCTCTCAGTTCGGTCTTTTGCTTGCTGTTTTCGGTGATTCCTCGGTCTTTCTCTTTTGCTTGTCGTTTTTTCTTTTTTTGCAGGTAAGTCGAGGCTTTTATAGCCTACCCCGATGTTCTGCTCGGATCGGTCCTAAGAGGGGCCTTTCTGTGAGTCACCGAATTATGGTGGTGACTCACCATAGGGCATCGACGTGGGTGGCCATCTGGCCTTCTGGAGACTTCGACGAGGCTTGGGGCGTGGCACGAGAGTGTCGGCAGTGGATGGTTGGACCATCTGGCAGTGGAGCGGCGGCTATTCATCTTCAATCCCACCGGCGGCGTAGGAGCTACCCTAAATGGGTTTAGAAACCCTAGCTCCTACCCTAAACGGGTTTTAAGTGTTACTGGGCCATCTGGGCCTGGACCGAGTTGGGCTTGTAAAATGGGTCGGGTTTGTATCTCTTTGGGCTTTGGGATTTATAAATGGACCAATAAATAAATAAAATTATTTATTAATAATAATAATAAAAATAATAATAATAATAATAATAATAATATTTATAATAATAAAAATTATTATAATAATAAAAATAATGTAAAAATTAGTGTCTAGAGCTGGTTCTGACTCATTTGTAGAAGAGCAATCATTCTTGATGGGCATTGAAGACTCTTCTTGTGGTAGTTATGCAGACGATAGCTTGTTGAGAAAATCAGCTGTGGATGTAGACATGGCAGAACTGGAAGCAAAGGGGAAGGAAAATGGAATGAAGTGTATGATCGCAAGGAATGGTTCTATGTCGTGGTCTGAGGATAATGTGCAAGTGGAGACAGCCTTGGATTGTGGTGATCTACGAAGTAGCATCCATAGCCGGCATAATTCTCTTAATACTGGTAATCTCCTGAACTTTTCCCCCCAGTAAATAATCCCTTTTTTGTATTAATTAAATCTTAAAAGTGAAATCGTGCAGATGGGAGCAGCAGGTTGAATGAATACGAAGTAGGATTAGATAAGTCAGTTGGAGATGATGTTTTACATATTTCTACTACTGGTTTATGTAAGAGAATAATACTCAGGTCCATTATCATGACTAAACTTGTAATAGCTGCATGAGTCAATGTTGGAGCTTTTGTGTTAAATTTATTGTTATGTGATCTTAGTTTTAACCATTGAACTTAATTAGCAGAACCATCTAAAGGTCCTCTTTTATTGATACATCACCTTATATGCTGGCAAAGGGACTGGACAAAGTTCACAGAAATGCCCACCTGTGCCAAGGGTTTCTTCATCCCAGGATGTAGTTTCTGATGAAAACTCACTGGCATTTGTCAAGCAGAATAGTTCTACAAGCCTTGCAACTTCAGATGGTATGATTTTGGCTTCTCTTTCTTTAATCAGAGATGGACCTATTTATTTTTCTTCAATTGTATATACTGGTCACATCTTTTGTTTTATTTAGCGAGTTCAGAAGGAAGACAGGAGATTGCGGTACATCTTGGTGCAATGAGGAGTGTCTGATGCATCCTTTATAGAGATTCTAAAGAAGCCGGTTCTTTGCGGGACCGAGGCAGCTAACAGCACTTCTTTAGATCCCGCTGACAGAGTTCCACAAGCTTAACGAAGCGGGAAGAAGAAAGGGAAAAGAGGACAGATTGATCCTGCTCTTTTAGGTTTCAAAGTCACAAGCAACCGTATAATGACGGGTGAGATCCAACTCCTTGACGATTGACAACCAAACTTGCTATGTACATTCCCTGTAAATCTTTTAACCCTTTTTCTGATAGAGAATTTTTGTACAGCATATTTGAGAAGCATAGGCAATTTAATTGATACTTTTTCAATAATAATAAAGGTTTTTGGTTTCGCGACGCAAAGAAGGGTCACGTGCCTAGAATGCGCAATTGTAGTTATAGTTCCTTTCTAAAACAGGATGAGTTTTCGAGTACAAAACAAAACAAAGGGTGAATGTAAACTTATTTTCTTGTACACCAAGCTGCTTTCTGTACAATCACTGCGCAGATTTTAATTACAAGACTTGTACAACTACCAGCAGTGCAAGTGAGTGGCTAATGCTTTTCTTTTCCTTTACACAGTATAAGGGAGGGTAAACTTTACATGGTTTTCTTTTTCCTTTGCTTGCTCCCCGTGTATATCTTCTGAGCTGATACTACATCAAATATACAACTATACAGGTAGAGAAATCACGAGTAAGATCTAATTAACTTGAAATTCTGAAAAGTACGAGCTTTGAACAAGTTTCCAAATAAATAACCCACTGTTGTCTCTTGTTGAGGTGGTTTCGGCGCAACACTTGTGCTACGTTTCACCTGCAGTACACTCCTTCCTATATGTCGACAGATTGAATCAATAATCTTGGGATCCACCGGATTTCCCGTCACATCCGTCACGTAGAAGGTGTCGTTGGCCTTACCACCTTTAGTAGAAATTAATGCTCTCTTGATATACAAGCTGTTTTCCCGGAAAATCCGGGTAATATCAGACAACAATCCAAGTCTGTCTTCTGTGCACAACTCTAGCTCCAACCCCTGCACCATGAAATGTTACAGGGTATTACATAAATGTGTCAGCTTTGATCATTGACGGATCCAGAAATATTTTTTTAAGGTAGACACGTGTATTAATAACAAAAAAAATTCGATTTGGGTGGGCACAAATAAAATTTCAAGGTGGACACCTTCACTAAATTGAACAACTAACATAAAGAATTTTGGATAAAGAATTTTGGATTCTAAGGTGCCCACCCAGGGTTCTGCATACATCCTCCACTGGCTATGATTACCAGAATCAAGGTGTTCTTTTCTTTGCTTTTCCGGTGTGTGTGTGATGGTGGGAAGATGATTTCCTATACCTCAGATGCTCTCCTCTCGATGGCCGCTTCAAGACATTGTATAACACGGACACGCTCCGCTTCAGAGCTAATCGGGAGCCCATCAACATGTCGGATGTAAAATTCCTACAAAGAAAAAAAGATTAATGTCATTAAAATGGATAACAAAGTCAGCATCATCTTACACCAGGTGTTTCAACTTTCAACATAGCATCAGCTTGTCAAATCCTCAAAGTTGTATAATATATGTAGGTATATCAATGGCTGATAGGACATGTCATAACATTAAAACGGATCATTTCATCAGCTTTTTCTTAAGACAACCATCCCACCTGATAAGCTTCCATCCTTGCTCTGTTGACCATTCCATGAAAAACAACATATTGCATATCCGTCAGAGTGCAGACAATATCAAACAATAGTTTTGGCCTGTCTTTTGACCTCATGGTAATAACAGTGTAATCATTCTCAATATTCAACAGACTGACTTGGGGTCTTGAGCTGGCCTCCTTGGCAGCTGCCCTTACTCCGGCTCTTTCCACCCTTTCGTAGTCCCTATCCGCTAACATGATTTGATGCAACCTTCTCTCCCTATGCATAAGACCCGGGGCTGAAAGTGTTGTTTTTTCTGTTTTCAAGTCAGCATTCCCTTTGAGAATATTACAAAGTAATAACTTTATCGTTGAGAGACGTTTCGGATCGGTGATTGCACGGCCCGTCGAATCATCTGTCACATGAACTACAGCTGCAGCACGGGCGTTATGAGTCCAAATCTCGGCATTTACGACATTGCAACGCAGGTTCGCAAGGACTGCACATACTTCAGATAACAAACCAGGCCTATCAGTCCCCCCAAGTTCAATTGATGTATGCTCTTCCGAAGGCATTACACCTACTGAGCTTCTCAGCGAAGGCAGGAAGCCGGCACTTGTTTTGATTCTCTGCAGAAAGCAAAAGTAAAGATGAAAATGATCAAATAATAAAAAGCATTCTCAAACATATATATGAGGCAGGTTCTAACCCTTTGGATATAATCAATAACTTGCTTATCTCTGATTTTGTTGCCATCATTGTCAACAACATTGAAAACTGAAACATGGGAAACATATTAAAAATAAATCAGTACATGAATAAGTGGATTAACCTTGGAATTAGTATAATTTTTTAGAATTATACCATCCATAAACCATCCTCCATCAGATGATATGTATGCTTTTGTTATTGTAAGGTCCATATCAGTGAGCACTTGGACCACTTCCAGGAGAACACCATGTTTGTTAACAGTGTCAACCTGAAGACACAATTCCAAAATCCAAATATGAATAAGTTGATAAAGGGAATTAAGGGACTAGTTAACCCACATATGATGATTTAGGGTTACCTGGATAATAGTGGCATCCTCACAGGCATTATTGTCAATCACCACTCTGCAACAACAAAACAACACTTGTCAAATAAAGTGCCAAGAAGAGAACATGCCAAATTTGCTCTAACTGGTTGCCATCAAAACTGGGGAAGAAAAAGAAAAAGAAAACTTTGCCAAATTATAGCAGAACCATAATCGGTTTTTAAGAAAACACACTGCAATCTTCTTCAAATCCCTATAAAAATTCTCATCATCCAAAACAACTTGGAAAATCTAACAAAAACAGTATATAAATCAAATTCAAACAAACAATAAAAAAACCACTATCAAGCACAATTTCATTTAAAATAAATTTACCTAGGTTGGTTTACCCTCCTGATAAGCTTAGCATATTCATTCCCTGGAAAAAGAATCGAAATTTCTCCAAGCTAAAACCAGACTTTTCCAAGGAAGAATTGATGACAACTTTTATTCTTCTTCTATGATACTGTACAGAATAGGAAAAGGAAAGAAAAACAATAATAGTAAAGCAAAGGCTCTTCCGAACCAAAAATACAAAAAAAAGAAAAAGCAAAGGATGATCTAAATTTAGCTGTTTAACATAAGTTAATTGAATAATATAAAATACAATCTTTTTCTTAGGCTCCCAAGTTGTAATATTTAGGGGACGCGTAGATAATTGATTGGTTCGACGGGTCGTAGTCAGGCAGGCACGTGCGTGTTGACGAATGTTGTACTTTTGACCAGTCTTTTTTATTTTCTTATTTAACCGTGGTGAATAATGTTGTTTTAAGATTGCCCTTAATTATTTTTTAGACACAAAATTATCGAAAATTATGAAATAAATTTTTATTTTATTACAAAACGAGCGTTATATTATTAGTTATCGTTTTAATGATGTGATATATTAAATTAAAGAATGAGTCTGTAACGATCATCATTAACAACGAATATCGTTAATTAATTTAAAAAAATTAAAATTGTAAAACACTCAACCTATAATTATAAATTAGTTAAAAATTTAAATGTAAATAATTTAAAATAAAGAGTTATATCGGCGATCATCTAATTATTACTCATTTTCATTTTGCCCATTATTTTTGAAATTTTGTCAATTAAGTCACTCAACTTAAATTCATTCAATTAAGTCACTTATCGTTAATATTTAACGGAAATATTGATGTGATAATTAAAATATTTTGGTATAATTACACATTTGATCATTGTTACTTATATATTCTATCAATTTGATCTTAATTTTAATAAATTAAAATAACTTAACTCTCAAATCAAATTGTGCCATGTGTCACCATCTGATTGGACAATTATGTCATCCTAGAGGAAAGAAAATTTTGAGCACTTAAATGATACCTAGGGAAATTAAATATGTGGTTCCCAAGTTGAAGAAGCAAGGCTCAACCATTAAGCCAAAGTGATTAATAGGTTCAAATTTAATTACATATGTTATTTATGCTATATATTAGTGTAAACTTAAATTCTTAATATTTTATATATCTTAATTTAAGTTCACATATTAAATTAATTTTACATCTTAACATTAAAAATATATTTTATTTTTATACTAACTTATTAAATATATTTTATTTTTGTCTTAATCTAAAATATATTTTATTCTTATTTTAAATTAAAAATATATTTTAGTCTTTATCTTAACTTAAAAATATATAATTTATTCTTATCTTAACTTATTACATAAATTATATTCTTAACTTAAATTATTAAATATATTCTATTCTTACCTTAAAATTATTAAATATAATTAATTCTTATTTTAACTTAAAACATATCTTTTTGTTCTTATCTTAACTTAAAAAATATTTTCGTTTTAACTACAAAAATATATTTTATTTTTATCTTAGCTACAAAAAATATTACATTTTTACCTTAAATTTAAAATATCATCAGAATAAAATATAAATATTTAAGTTAAGATAATAATAAATTATATTTTTCTAATTTAAGATAATATTAGAATAATTTTTAAATTAAAATAAGAATAAAATATATTTTTACATTAACATAAGAATAAAATATATTTAATAAGTTAAGATAAAAAATATTTTTAAAGGTAAGATGTAAAATTAATTTAATATGTGAATTTAAGTTAAGATATATAAAATATTAAGAATTTAAGTTTACACTAATATACATCATATATAATATATGTAGTCAAATTTGAATCAAATTACTACTTTGGTTCAATGGGTTAAGTCTTATTTCTTCAACCTATGTACTCCATGTTCAATTCCCTTGACTATCATTTATGTTCAAAATTTTCTTTCCTTTAGAGGGTCACACTTGTCACCCTCTAATTGGTGAGAAAAATATGTTTAAATTAAAATAAATTCAATCATCCAATAAGATGGTGACACATGACACCATTTGATTTGAGGGTTAATTTTATTTTAATTTGTTAAAAAATATGATCAAATTGATAGAATATATAAGTAACACTGACCAACTGTGTAGTTATACCAAATATTTTAACTGCCACATCATCTTCTCCGTTAAATATTAGCGAAAAGTGGCTTAATTGAATGTATTTAATTAGTAGAGTGATCTGATTCATAAAATTTCAAAAATGGTAGTCAAAATGAAAATGAACAATAGTTAGGTGATCATTGATATAATTTACCCTTTATTTTAAATAATTTACCTTAAACTTTTAACTAATTTATAATTTTACGGTGAACCCTTTAGAGTTTTAAAATTTTATAAATTAAATTAATGGTATTCATCGTTAGTAGTGCTCATTTGGTGTTTGTTGAGCGTTGTAGATTTTTCCTATGGATGATTCTGCCATCCTCGATGACCACCGATGAGTACCATTAATCTAATTTATAAAACTTTAAAATTATAAAATACTCAATCTATAATTATAAATTAGTTAAAAATCTAAATGTAAATTATTTAAAAAAAATATTAATTATATTGTTTTTTATAATATTATTTCTAATAATAATGAGATCAAATATTAACTCATAAATTAAAAAACCTTAAATTCTTTTTTTTGCTTTGTAGTTATCGTCACCGTTGCTGCTGTTATCGTCGTCGTTGTTGTTGTTGTGGTCACTCTGCTGTTGTAGTCGTTGTTACCACTACTGTTGTCACCACTGCTACCATAGTTACTATTGCCACCCTCACAGCTGTTATAGTTGTCGTTGTTACTGATGTTGTCATCATCGTTGCTGCTACTATCACTACTATCGTCGTTGCTGCTTTCACCGCTGCTGCCATCGTGTCAAAGCAAGAAAAAAGAATTTAGGTGTTAATATTTGATCCAATTATTCTTTAAAGTAAGATTATAAAATAATGTAATTAATATTTTATTTTAAATAATTTACGTTTAGATTTTTAATTAATTTATAATTACACGTTGAGTACTTTATAATTTTAAATTTTATAAATTAAATTAATGATGCTCATCTTTAGTGATACTCATCGATACTCGTCTAGCTTCGCAGAAATTTCATACAATTAATACAAATTCATCGTATGTACATTCAATATGTAGTGAAATAATAATTAATTAATTAATTATCGTTAAAAATAATTATTATTAAAGAAAAAGCGGGAAGTTATTTTTATTATTTTAAGATATTAAGTTATTTACTTACATCATAATATCATATCATTTATTTATTATTTTATCTTAATTGTTTTCCTTCGAATTAGTGCTTAAATTAATTGCGACACAAAACTAGTGATTTTAAGTTATATATATTATGAAAAACTATTTTTGATGAATAAGATTTTGATAGATATATGAGTGTATATATAGATTAGATTAGTCATATAAAGAAGCAAAAAAATGGGTGACGTTGGGAAGAATAAAGAGGGCGACGTTAACAAGCGGAGATGTATAGACTCGAAAGCAAATCGGATGGTCCACTGAGTTATCAGTAAATTCCTTTTTGATCTTCGATAATCATAGGACCAAACACTTGGAACGGGTATAGATAGTCACTCCCTTAAAAAAAATTTTTTTTATATATTTTAAATATTTTTATTAATAATTTATTTTTGTCAACACTCTCGGTTATTTGACAATGAATGCTCAATCACCTAATATATCCGTTGGTGCTGGAACTCGTAATATCTAAAAACAACAACAATTCATTTAACTATTGAGATACATTGATTCGTACTATAAATTCACTTCTCTTAATTTAAGTTCGCCCCTTATTATAAAATTTTATGTCCGTCATTGCACACACTTGTCTAGTTGTCTTGGTGGGGATGAATGAAATATTGTCATTTGAAATGTCAATTTTGATAAATCTGAGTTCTTGTTTGATGCACCCATAATTTGTTGATGTAATTGTGGAACAAGTTTTGAATGGTTAGACAAAGCCACCTATCGACACCTTCAAGGAGGGCAGCCGCATGCATGCATCATTTGAAAATTGAGGTCCTACTCCATTGTTATTGGTTTTTTCTTGAATAAAATATTATGTAATATTCCAACTAGCAGATTTAATAATTGCAGAAAACGAAAATATGAATAATTTAAGTATTGTATAAAAAATATTTATTCCGTGAAAAGTAATTTTTTGTAATTATTAAAGAAACTCTAGAATGGAGAAACAAAAGAAACGAAAGCACAGTTTGATCCAATCATTCCCCGTCTGGCAAAAAGAAACGTTATTGCTAAGCAAGTGGGAGATTTTGACGGTAAATGATTCCATAGTCATACATATGTAAGATTTTATGTTATAGGGATGAATGTTTAAAGTTTTATAAAAGATTAATTTATTAAATTTTAGAGGAACGAAAATAAATTTTAAATAAAAAATACATAAAAATAAAATATAAAGTAATTTTAAATTTTTAAAGGGGAGTAACCTCACCTGCCCCTCAATACATTAGTTCATATCCATTAGCGATAAGAAGAAAGCATGCATTCACTTTGACTTCACCTCGTCGTTGTTGATGATATTTGTGGCTTTACTTTTATAACTGGCGTGGAGTATCCGTAATAACTAATCTGATTGAAACCACTTGTTATATCACTCACTCTCGTTTTTGGTCTCACTCTATAAAAATATGCTTGAGAAGTCATGTAACTCGGATTTGAATAGAATTACGTATAATTATAATGGTACAAGTTGCCAATAATTAGAAGTTTTATTTCACATAGAAATTTTATATCACTCTCCAACGTTCATCGACCGAACTTACCACCATCACTCAAGCCCTCAAAAGTTCAATTTAACGTGATGCCATGCAATCTGAATACAATGTTTTAATTAAAACAATACTTGAGATCATGTTCCTCCTTCTCCCTCCAAAAAATCTCATTGGTTGTAAATGGATCTTTTGAACTACATATAACCCAGATGGTACGATAGATTATCATAAAGCTCACCTAGTAGCTAAAGGATTTCAAATGTCCCAGACCAGACTATACTGAAACCTTCATTCCCGTAGTTAAACCTACCACTGTCTGAACTATTCTTTCATTTGACATAACCTCTGGGTGATCTTTTCGTCAAATTGACATCAATAAGTCTTCCTACAAGGTTTTCTCATGGAGGATATCTTTATGGTCCAACCTCCTGGTTTTATTAGTTAATCTCAACCCAATAACATTTGCAAACTTCGTCAAGCCCTTTATGATTTAAAGCAAACACTGAGAGCTTGTTATACTGAACTAAAATCCTATCTTCATACTCTTGGTTTAAAAATTTCTATCTCTGACACATCTCTATGCACTTTTCTTCACAATCATAATCTGGCAAGCGTTCTAATTGTCAAATAAATAAGTATTTTTCTCAGATAAATAAGCTATAAACGTAGTATAGAGAACAAATGGTCAATCCACAGAGACTTAGAAATTTCCAATGTCAATTTGAATTGATCTTGATCCAAAGAAATTGTAAGAGGAAAATAAAAAGGGGTTTAGCAAAATAAATTGAATAAATTGAAATAAGTAAAAATAATAAAAACAAGAAAAATAGATAATTGAAAATAATTATGATGAGAGATAGCCTCCAATGTCACTTTGCCTCAATTCATCTCGATTACTGAAAGGGATTTTACTTCGGGATTCCTGCCATTACAGTCTATAAAGTCCAACCCTTGAAACTTACTATTCTCTCCGATGAACTAATTTTCCAAAGTCAATCCTTAAAATTTAGTTCTTGTTTGGATTAACAACGACTATAGATGATAACACCAATGCAAATTTGAGTGTTGGAAAAGCCCGTGCTTGGATTATGGTGTCTCAATGAGATTTGAACCCGATCTCGATTTCCCTTAGAAGACTGTCGCTAAGTGTGTTCTTAGGAAGTTGAATTTGCTACAAGCCAAATATTCTTCCCAACGGTAAATCAAAACATCAATCAAACCAACGCTCGCCTTTTGAATTGAAGGTGTTGAGATATGTAAAGGAGAGGCCGATTGACAATCCAAGTTTACAGAAAATCGAGAAAGATATATGAAGGTATTAAGTGCTTTTTAATTCTCACGAAACGGATTGAGGCGTTGCTTTAGCTATTGACTAAATGGAAAATTAGCTAAGCATGATAAAAATCATACTTAGCATGTAAAATAAAGCAAAAGAAAATAACGAAGATGAAGAAGAAAATATCTTTATAAAACTAAAAATCTCAAGTCAAATAAAAGGCATAAGGAGTACATCTGTCAAGTTATACCTTAATGAGTATTTATAGCTTGAGATAACCTAAAGAAAATTAAATATATAAAGTGAACAAAACACCTAAAGATAATCCTAATTAATAGCAATCTAAAAATCTAAATAATAGAGAGATAATTCCTAATTAAAATAATAATTCCCAAACATTTAAATTCAATTACAATTTTTAATCCCTGAAGAGTTTTTGTCCATCTATTCTTCCTTCTTGATTTTGCTGACTGGGTTGCCTTCTAGAAGTCATCGCTGAATAGACTACAGATTTTACCACGTCGACATCGTCATGCCCATGTGTCCAGCCTTGATTCCAAAAAAATAAAAAACTGCATAACTCACCCTTTAAACATTGTTTTTTAGAAAGTAGAGTCCTGCACAAAATCGAACATAAGTGACCTAAATCAGCAATATCAAAGAGATAACAAAGAGTAATTAGCAACAAAATAATAACAAAATAAAATACTCATTAAATTCCCCTTACTTATTCAATGCTTGTCCTCAAGCATGCCTTAATCAAACATCAAAACATCAAGTTTCCATCCTTTATTCCACAATATGTCCAATGAGTCAATGATCACCACAGTTATCATAAGCAAAGTAACAATTAGGCAAATAGAAACAACTAGCAATAAGTTCAAGCAAAATCAAGATATCTCATTATCCATCAATTTCAATGTACCAATACTCAATACCTCACAAGGATTCACTCATTGTCGCTTATAGTGTTTCAGGTAAAAGAAATCGCTCAACGCCAAGACTAATAAAGATATTACCATAAGCTTGTAAGAAAATCAAGTCTCAACCACTAGGATAAACAAGATGCATTAATCAAATGGTCTTTGAAATTTTTTTAATGGGCTTAGGTGTAGGTAGAGAAAAAGGCCAAAAATTGGGTTTAAATATCAAGACAAGATATGTGCAAGTATAAGGTAAAATCCACGAAACAAAGTAAATAAAGTAATGCAACGAGAGAAAGTGTAACAAACAACCAAAAACAATTCTTTTTTTTTTCCTTCAAATTTTTTCTCCCATTTTTTATTTTCTTGTTGTTGTTTTTTTTTCGGTTCAAGCATTATTCGAACTAGAGTTTTTTTTATTCTTTTCTCGAATGTTTCTTCTTCTTCTTCTCATTCTTTTTTTTTCTGATTTCTTTTGTTGTTCATAGAATAAATTAATCTCTATCTTGACATGGGTAACAAAAGAGGGTAAAAATAAAATAAAAGGTTTTGGGTTAACAATTGCGTAAAAGTAAAGAAAAGGGTAGAGGCAAAAAATTGGTTCACTAATGGATATAAATGTGTAGGCAATTTAGGTAAAGAAGTGGGTTAATCCTAAGTGTCCTAATCATATTAAAGCATCAAGTTCAACATGTAGTCTCGATATGCATTTAATCACAAGTTCTAGAATATCAAAATTAATCCAGCACTGTAACCCCCTCAGACCGATGTAGTAATCCGATCCGATCCAGGAAGTCACATTAGGGCCACCGGAGCGACCCACTGTAAAATCTCGGAAAATTTAAACTTTTTATCAGAACATGTAAACTCATAAAATCATTTATCAATATTTAGAAATAAAACAAATTTTCAGACTCGTATGTAAAACAAAATACAATTACATGCCCCCTAATCACATGTACCATACTCTGCAAACAACGCCGAAATAACTTCTTTACTGGTGTCGATAGATGCACTGGTACAATTCTTTTAACCTGCAATAGTGAGTAATAGAATGAGCTTCGGAAAGCTCAGTAATACAAAACTACCAGATGATGCTGAAGAATGTGCAGATACAGATAAACATGTATTTCCTTATCTGTTCAGATATTTACAGATTTTTATGCTGAGCAGAGATTCTACGGATATTTCAGGTAGTGACAGATAGTAAGCGTTTAGTTCAGGGAAATATTTCAGATGTTATTGAGTTAATCGATCGATGAAATTAGCCAAGAGGGGGTGAATTGGCAATAAAAATTTTGGTGGAAGCTTTTGCAGAAAATTGAAAAGATTTGCACAACGATTTAGAGTGGTTCGACTTTCTCAACCAAAGTCTACGTCCACTACCTTAACTATCCACACTAAGGATTTTCCAAAAAATTCACTAATTTATTCTTTCTTTTGAGGCCAAAGAGATAACCTTACAACTCCCTAAAGAATATACCACAATTCTTGAGAACACTCTTTCTCAAAAAGAATATTACAAATTTGCAAACTTACAAGGAAATCCTTACAAGGAAATCCTCACAAGGTAGATTGTTTACAGAATTCTAGAACAAAGAAAAGAACACTAAAAAATTAATACAATTGAGTACAAGTAGTGTTCTTAAAAGAAAAATGAATATTGAATGAAAAATAGGCTTGAAATGCTCAAACTTAAGGTTTGATGTTTTCTCTTTGATTCTCTCTTGATTCTTGTTTCTTGTGTTTTCTTGTTATTGATCAATGGCTTCTAAGCTTGTTTAAATACTCCTTCAAATGATTCTGAACGTTGGGGATGATTAGTAGAGTCAATAGAGCCGTTTAAGTGTGAAAACAATTAATTAAATCAGTTGGGAGTGTCAGTTCATCGATGCATACCCAAGGTGCATCGGTGCATCAAGTGTAAAATTTAAATATTTTGATCGTTGGACCCTTAGTGCATCGGTGCACTAAGAGCGCATCGATGCATAAAATGCATTCGATGTTTCAAAATAGCATGAGTGCATCTATGCATGGCTGGTGCATCGATGTATCAAATGCATTCGATGTTTTCATAAAACTCTGAGTGCATCGATGCATAATATGTGCATCAGTGCATAAAATGCATTCGATGTTCAATTTATTCCATGGTGCATCGATACATGGATTGGTGCATCGGTGCATCACTCTGAAAAATTGATTTTAGGCTTGATTTTGGTTCAAAATACTTTGTGAAAATTGTTTCAAAAATATATTAAGTATAAAACACAATTTTACACATTTAGTAAGGTTTGAAATTGATCTTGAAGACTTGGAGTAATAATTTGATATTCGAGTAATTAAATCGAATATACTTAAAAAAGCATTTGTAAAATCCTAAAATTCATTTATACTTAATTTGTTATATCGAAACATCAAAATGTTTTCAACAATCTCCCCCTTTTTGATATAACAAAACATGTGTGTAATTTTAAGATTTTCTTTGAAAATAAATTTTGAAAAATTAAGTTTAAAATTACTACCCCTTACTTTAACACTTCTCCCCTTTAAAATTCTCCATTTTAAAACATTTTAACACTTAACACTTCTCCCCCTTTTTGTTAAATCAAAAAGACTTAAAAATCGATTTAAATAAGGTTTTGAAAAACATAGCCAATTGATTATATATATATATATATAGCTTAAGCTTGCTAAGATCAAAGATCAAAAGAGAGATTAGCCATTAGCTTTCATAAACAATATTCATAATCAAATGTGAAATGACATAATTGGTCATATATGTATAATGATGCAAAAATAAGAAAATTCAGCCAAACCAAATATATATATATTAAGTTCAAACTTCTAAACATCCAAATTATAACTCCTAACAAATTCAAAACATTTAAGGATCCAAAATAAACAATTTAGAAACATCAAAATCAATCCAAGTTTTAAAATCAAGAAAGCATAACAAGGATAGATATACTCCATCGGAGGTCGGGAGGAGGAGGAAATTGTGTTTGCATCTCAAGAGAGAGAACATCCATACGTGCAAGCATCTCCCTTTGAAACTCCATCTGTCGAGCTTCCAAAGTGTCTAAGCAATGATTTACCGCTTCGTGAGTAGCAGTCAAGTGGGATTCAATGGAAGTATACCATAGA
The DNA here is from genome assembly GCF_006381635.1 of Hibiscus syriacus. Classification (NCBI taxonomy): domain Eukaryota; kingdom Viridiplantae; phylum Streptophyta; class Magnoliopsida; order Malvales; family Malvaceae; genus Hibiscus; species Hibiscus syriacus. Next base: position 1,758,217 of record NW_024063196.1, read on the forward strand.
TCAAATGTCTTCAAAAACGAACGAAAATATGGAGGCACTTGATCCTCTTGTGGAGCTTGTTCCTGTGCAGGCTCATCGTCTGGTACGTGATCGTCGATATCTTGCATGAGTTGCTGAAATTCTGGATCATCGATATTTATTTTGTTTTTATTCTTGAGACAGTGCATCCACCATAAATCCCTAGCACGGAGAGTGGAGTATCTACCTCCGATGGTCTAAACCACCAAGAGATCATAAAATAAAGAAAACGATCGTGATGTGAACGTAGAGTACCAACACTAGCGTTTGGAACATAGGGATAATCTACAGTTTCATTCTCTTTAAATAAACCTTCGTCATCTAACCCAAAATGGAAAACTATAGTCTCGGGTTCAATATTAATATATTGGCCTAAAAGATATGATATAATTGCTATAGTCCCACATTGAGTTTGGTTTTGAATGCATACCGCATTGGAGTAAAAAATGCGGATTAACTGATGATAGACGATAGGTTTGACGTGAAATATTTTTATCAAACTTCCAAGTTTTAAGAATTGGAAGGTATTCGAAGTCAATATCAATCATGGCTTGAAGAGAAGGAATACGCTCTTCCCGGATTCTATAAGATTGGAAAGAATTTATATACCTAGAGTACAAGTCGTCTCTACGACGTTCAGGCATATTAAAAGAGGATCCTATAAGAGATGTAGGTGGAGGAGGAACAAGATTAGGAGGTTGGTTTGAACGAGAATGACTCGATGAAGTTCTAGGGAGTTTGGGATTAGACATGGTTTAAGAATCGGAAAAAGGAATATAACCTGCAAATTGAAACACATGTATGCAATTTAATCAATCCCAAAACTCAATTGAGTCCTCAATAATTCAAGGTTCTCTAAATCAAATCCTAATGGGCATAGTTTTAAAAAACTATTTAGAAAACAATGTTTGAAAATTTATAATATGTATAGTTTTTCATGAAAACAACGTAATTAAATAAAAAACATCATATTTAAAAATTAAATTCAGATTTTCGATAATTTTTTTTTAATTTAAAAAATTCATTGAAAATTTGTGAGTTTTTGATAAAATTGGTTGTAAAATCTAGTTTAAAATCATCAAACAATCAATGCCCGATATAATGTTCATCCTAGAACTAGTCGTAAGATCAAAATATGATAAACTAGAAGTTTTTAGAAAAATACTTTGAAAATTTCGAATTGAAGAGAATGAGATGTTGTGTTGCACGATTTAATGATAGTAGCAGGATATAGAGATGAAAAGCTCAAATATTCCAACAAAGTTTAGTTGATTTTGAGCAAATAGAGGATTTAGAGAGGAAGAGAGGTGTATTTTTAGGGTTTGAAACAAATAAGAAAATAAGCATTTTAAACCCAAAAACCTGATCGATGCATTGATGCACATTCAAGGCGTGCATCGGTGCACCTTCATGGTGTATCGATGCACATTCAAGGCATGCATCGGTGCACCTTCATGGTGTATCGATGCATATTCAAAGGGATGCATCGATGCACTGATAAGTGTATCGATGCATGAAGCAAAAAAATGACAAAATTCTATTTTAAACACCCAAAAATGCTAAATTAATTATCTCTGGTGGTATTGGCAACTCATATATTGAAAATTAATCATGTTCAATCAATCAAATTAATCTTTAAACAACATTTGAACATAAAATTAATTTTCACCAAAGAACATAAACTCCCCCTAACTAATAGCAATGAATGCAATCAAAAATTACTATTATAAGCATTTTCATTTATTCTTAAAAATGTTAAAATTAGTTTAAACACTAAGTGAAGATAGGTCAGTTAAACCTAATTCTCTCCTAAGTGTCCAAAATCTCTCTTTGTCTAAAGGTTTTGTAAAGATATCCGCTAATTGATGCAAAGTATCAACAAATTCTAGAACTACATCTTCCTTAGCGACATGGTCTCTAATGAAGTGATGTCTTATTTCAATATGCTTAGTTCTAGAGTGTTGGATGGGATTTTTAGTGAGACAAATAACACTAGTATTGTCACACTTGATAGGAATGGTACCTACTTTAATTCCATAATCAAAAAGTTGTTGTTTCATCCATAAAACTTGTGCACAACAATTACCGGCTGAAATATATTCCGCTTCAGTGGTAGATAATGCAACACAATTTTGTTTCTTTGAAAACCAAGAAATCACCATATTTTCAAGGAATTGGCAAGTACCGGAGGTGCTTTTCCTATCTAATTTGCATCCTCCATAATCCGTATCAGAGAAGGCATGCAAGCTAAAACTAGAGTTTCTAGGATACCAAAGTCCTAAATTAGGAGTGTCCTTAAGGTATCTAAAGATTCTCTTAACAGCTAGTAAATGTGATTCCTTAGGGCATGATTGAAATCTAGCACATAAGTAAACACTAAACATAATGTTCAGTCTACTTGCAGTTAGATAAAGCAAAGAACCAATCATTGACCAATATAATTTAACATCCACACATTTACCTCCTTCATCTATGTCTAGCTTTGTTGATGAGCTCATTGGAGTGTCATGCGGTTTCCCATTGTTTAGTCCAAACTTATTGAGCATGTCTTTGACGTACTTAGCTTGATTGATGAAGATGCCATCTTTTCTTTATTTGATTTGGAGCCCCAAGAAAATTAAGAGCTCCCCCATCATGCTCATCTCGAATTCACTTTGCATTAGCTTAGAAAATTCTTGGCAATGAACATCATTAGTAGAACCAAATATTATATCATCAACATAAATTTGAACTACTAATAAATCTTTACCTTTATACTTTAAAAACAATGTAGTGTCAACCTTCCCTTTGGAAAAACCTTTTTCAATTAAAAAATTTGACAATCTTTCATACCAAGCTCTAGGGACTTGTTTTAAACCATAAAGTTCTTTTGTCAATTTAAGAACATGATTTGGAAATTTTAAATCTTCAAAACCAGGAGGTTGTTCCACATACACTTCTTCTTTTATAAAACCATTTAAAAATGCACTTTTAACATCCATTTGATATAATTTAAATTCATGAAAACATGTAAATGCTAATATCATTCTAATTGCTTCCATCCTAGCAACGGGAGTGTATGTTTCATCATAGTCTATGCCCTCTTCTTGAGTATACCCTTGAGCAACAAGTCTAGCCTTGTTTCTCACTATATTACCACTTTCATCAAGCTTATTCCTAAATACCCATCTAGTACCTACAATAGATTTATTACTAGGCCTTTCAACTAATGTCCATACTTTACTTCTCTCAAATTGATTTAACTCTTCTTGCATAGCCATAATCCAATGTTCATCATTTAATGCTTCTTTAATATTCTTAGGCTCTATGCATGAGATAAATGCAACATAATTACAAATATTTCTAAGAGAAGTTCGAGTTGTTACCCCTTTGGATGGATCACCTATAATCTCACCATCCTTGACATAGTTGTATTCCCTTGGGAAAGATACTTCCATTTCTTCAATGATTGGATTCTCGATAGGATCTTGAGTTTCCTCATCTTTTGTTTCTTCATTTGATGATGGTTCTCCAACGTCATGTCCAACGTCATTTATATTTTATAATGCCTACATCATGATTCACACAAGAATCCTTCCTCGGAAGGGATTATCATCGAAAACAACATGTATAGACTCTTCTACAACTAAAATTCTTTTATTAAATACTCGATAAGCTTTAGAATTTAAGGAATAACCAGAAAAATTCCTTCATCACTTTTAGCATCAAATTTGCCAAGGTTTTCTTTAACGTTGTTTAAAACAAAACATTTACATCCAAAAGGATGAAAATAGCTAATGTTAGGCTTTTTATTTTTAAAAATTGCATATGTAGTTTTCTTTAAAATCAGCCTAATCATTACTCGATTTACAATATAACAAGCGGTATTTGTAGCTTCCGCCGAAAAATATTTTGGTAAATTGTTTTCATAAAGCATGGTTCTAGCCATTTCTTCTAAAGTTCAATTTTTCCTCTCAACAACTCCATTTTGTTGAGGGGTTCTAGGTGCTGAAAAATTATGGCTAATACCATTAGAATTACAAAACTCAATAAATCCAAGATTTTCAAATTCAGTTCCATGATCACTCCTAACACTAGTTATAGAGTAACCTTTTTCATTTTCGATTACTTTTGAAAACTTGATGAATTGTCTATTGCTTCATCTTTAGTACTTAAGAATAGAACCCAAATATATCTAGAATAGTCATCTACCAAGACAAATGCATATTGTTTTCCACCCAAGCTAGTAGTTCTAGATGGCCCAAAAAGATCTAAGTGGATCAATTGTAATACTCTACTAGTTGATACATCATTAATGGATTTAAAAGAAACTCGCTTTTGTTTTCCTTTAGCACAAGCATCACAGATTTTATTATTATCAAATTTTAGTTTAGGCAACCCTCGAACTAAATCACCTTGAATTAGCCGTTGCAAAACGCTCATACTAGCATGTCCTAGTCTCTTATGCCATAACCAACTATCATGCTCATCTTTAGCAACTAGGCATAAATTAGTCATATCAATAGAATCTAAATGCACCATGTAAATGTTTCCTATTCTATGACCAACAAGCATAATCCGATTAGATGCAATGTCAATGACTTTACAACCATTAGTTTCAAACATGACATTGAATCCCTTATCACATAATTGATTAATACTCAAAAGATTATGCTTTAACTCATTCACATATAAAACATTTTTAATTTGTATGGAAGAGGTATTATCTATTGTACCTATACCTTCAATGTGACCTTTTAAATTATCACCAAAAGTCACTTCTCCTCCATTTTTGGCGTTAAGCTCTATGAACCGGCTTTTGTCTCCGGTCATGTGTCTTGAGCATCCACTATCAAGGTACCATGAGTTTGAATTTGTTTCCCATGCTTTGTAGCAATGCTCCTTTTCCTCAAACATAGATTTATTTTTGATTTTTGGTACCCAAATTCTTTTGGGTCCATATTCATTAGTTTCCAAAATCCTAGTCCCCTTAGGTATGCATTTGTGTAGGATATCCTTATCTTTAGTAGTAATGAGTTCTTTAGGAACCCATATACTTCTAACGATTTTTTCATTAGAGGTTCTTCGGGGACCTCTATGATTGTTATTTTTAAAACTTTTCTAACAAAGTTGATTTTTGAATTGTCTTCTTTTTCAAAATGTTTTATACCAACTCTATCAAAAGAAGTTTTAAGATCATCAATTTTCTTTTGATGATCATCATTGACCTTTGAAAGTAAATTTTGCAAATCTAAAATTTTCTTTTCAAACTCTGTTAGTTTGATTTGCAAATCACTAATGTTACTTTCAAAATCATTGTTGGTTTTGGATATGAGCTTATTTTCATTTTTCAATTTTGAAACATCATTTTTATATTTTAAAAACAATTTCTCATAATCCGAAGCCAACCCATTATATTCCTCTAATAACTCGTCATAAAATAAATCATCTAATTCAAATGAGTTAGAGGTTACCTTAGAATCTTCCCCCAATTCCATCAAGTACAAGTTTGCTACTTCTTGTTCCTCTTCATCGGAACCTTCTTCATTGCTCCATGTAGCCACATGAGCCTTGTGCTTATTCTTTGATTGACCATTTATCTTCAATTATGGGCAATCATATTTGACATATCCCGACTTTTTGCATTCATAGCAAATGATAGGGTCCTTCTCTTTTGGTTTATTTTTTAGGCCTTCATTTCATTTGAATTTTCTTCCTCAGTAAGTCTAATCATTTTTCTGAACCGTTTGACAAACAATGCCATTTCCTCATCATCGTTATCTTTATCCAAATCACTCTCATCTTTCGTGGATTTGAGAGCAACTCCAATATTTTTCTTCTTCTCCTTCTCCTTTGGTGTCTCGTCAATCTTATCGAGGTCCACCTCATCTTCAAGCATCATTTCATGAGTGAGAAGGGAACCGATTAACTCTTCAAGAGTTAATAACTTTAGGTTCTTAGCCTCGATGATTGCCGTCTTCTTGGATTGCCACGATTTTGGAAGTGAGTAAACTAACTTCCTCATAAGCTTTTCATTTGGAATGATCTCTCCATATGACTTGAGACCATTGATAATCGTTGAGAATCTATCCTTCATAGCTTTGATATCTTCATTTGGTTTCATCTTCAAATTTTCATAGCTATGTGTTAGAAGACTAATTTTAGATTCTTTTACCTCGTCGGTGCCTTCATGAGTGACTTGTAGTTTATCCCATATTTCTTTGGCGATTGTACAAGATGAAACTCTTCCATATTCATCTGGTCCAAGAGAAAAAAATATGATATGGATGGCTTTGGAGTTGAGCTGAACATTCTTGTCTCTCCTTCACTCCACAATCTTGGATGAGTGAGAGGCTTGATATATTCGTTTTCTACAACATTCCATGCTCCCATGTCACTTGCTTGAATGAAATACATCATCCTATTCTTTAAATAGGCATAGTTAGCTCCATTGAAGAAAGAAGGCTTGTTGATGGGCATCGAATCGAGACGGGAGTCGACATTCGAAGTAGAGGCCATTTATGACTTGATAATCGATGTAACTCTTCCCGAATCAACTCAAGAGGCGATTAAACCTTCAAATGAGTGAGGCTCTGATATCAATTGTTGAGTTAATCGATCGATGGAATTGGCCAAGAGGGGGGTGAATTGGCAATAAAAATTTTGGTGGAAACTTTTGCAGAAAATTGAAAAGATTTGCACAGCGATTTAGAGTGGTTCGACATTCTCAACCAATATCTACATCCACTACCTTAGCTATCCACACTAAGGGTTTTCCAATAAATTAACTAATTTGTTCTTTCTTTTGAGGCCAAAGAGATAACCTTACAACTCCCTCAAGAATATACCCCAATTCTTGAGAACACTCTTTCTCAAAGAGAAGATACAAATTTGTAAACTTACAAGGAAATCCTCACAAGGTAGATTGTTTGCACAATTCTAGAACAAAGAAAAGAACACTCAAAAATGAATACAATTGAGTACAAGTAGTGTTCTTGAAAGCAAAATGAATATTGAATGAAAAATAGGCTTGAAATGCTCAAACTTGAGGTTTGATGCTTTCTCTTTGATTCTCTCTTGATTATTGTTTCTTGTGTTTTCTTGTTATTGATCAATGGCTTCTAAGCTTGTTTAAATACTCCTTCAAATGATTCTGAACGTTGGGGATGATTAGTGGAATTAATAGAGCCGTTTAAGTGTGAAAACAATTAATTAAATCAGTTGAAAGCGTCAGTGCATCGATGCATACCCAAGGTGCATCGGTGCATCAAGTGTAAAATTCAAATATTTTAACCGTTGGACCCTTAGTGCATCGGTGCACTAAGAGTGCATCGATGCATAAAATGAATTCGATGTTTCAAAATAGCCTGAGTGCATCGATGCATGGCTGGTGCATCGATGTATCAAATGCATTCAATGTTTTCATAAAACTCTGAGTGCATCGATGCATAGAATGTGCATCAGTGCATGAAATGCATTCGATGTTCAATTTATTCCATGGTGCATCGATGCATGGATTGGTGCATCGGTGCATCACTCTGAAAAATTGATTTTAGGCTTGATTTTGGTTCAAAATACTTTGTGAAAATTGTTTCAAAAATATATTAAGTATAAAACACAATTTTACACATTTAGTAAGGTTTGAAATTGATCTTGAAGACTTGGAGTAATAATTTGATATTCGAATAATTAAATCGAATATACTTAGAAAATGATTTGTAAAATCTTAAAATTCATTTATACTTAATTTGTTATATCGAAACATCAAAATGTTTTCAACAGATGTCTAGGTTCAGAAGATCAGAATAGGTTATTTAGTGTGTTCCCACAAAACCAGTGAAAAGATACAGATATTTTTAAAACATATTTTTAAATTCAAAAACTATAGTAATTCCCCCATCTGTCACGAAAAAATATGTAGGTTCCCCAGAACCATACAACCCCGTCACGAATAGTAAGGCCTTGAGCCCAAAGCTAAGGAACCTGTAAGTATTCAACCCCATCACGAACAGTAAGGTCCTGAGCACAAAGCCAAGGAACCTGCAAGTATTCAACCCCATCATGAACAGTAAGGCTCTCAACATAAAGCTGAGGAACCTGCAAGTATTCAACCCCGTCACAAACAGTAAGGCTCGTAGCACAAAGCCGAGGAACCTGCAAGTATTCTTCCTCCAACTATACCCCAATAAAACATGTTCCATCCGTAAACGGATATATCAAAACTTAAAACATAGTTTAGGTCAAGTATCAGATCAGAATCCATGCCAGATATCATAACAGAATTCAAATCAGAAATCAGTTAAAATATTCATATGATTAGGGAACACACCAGAGTTTACGGATATTATTTAGAGGTACTGGATAATCTTATTAGGTAGAGAAACACATATCTTCAGTATGTCGATAGAATGTTGGAATTTAGAATCACTATTGGAAGAGATCAATAACTGATAGAATCATCAGTTATTCAGAATGAGACTTGAGCTAATAAGGAAGAAATGAAGGTTCAAGACATTTACAGTCTATGTCGATTGATTTCATTATCAAACAACTTCAGATGAATATCTCCCAGAATTAATTCTTGTCAACTGGTCAATTCATTGTCCTTACAGGGTTTTTACACTTTAATACCACAAATTCTAGTCCATATATCATTTTCAAAATCATCGCTGAATAGATCTTCAAATGGTCTTTATTTCATTTTCACGCCTCCACGATGTCATGAAATACATACATGCTTGATTTGTAGTTCATGAACCATAAGGACAGTACATCTTATAAACTCATTAGAATTTTCAGACTTATCCAAATCACTTACTTAATCCTCAATTATTGAGGTTAATTAGCTCATTTAGCAGTCAAGTCTATTCCAGTTACTTCGGGGTTTTCTAGAGTAATTCATACGTTTCTGAATTTTGAATACATATTGTACTCCTGTTCGTTCAACTTGGTCTTCATGGTTGATTTTTCTAACGAATATCCCCTTATTAATATAGAATGTGATCTAGATTTGAGCTGAGTTGAATACTTCAAATTATCATCGAACCAAACTTGAGAAGTCGAACACGCATTCAAGTGACATCTATGCCGTTCTGGTACTGATATAACACTAGCATTGGTTGCTCGACTTAAAATGTGATCCATAACTTTTAAGATCAATACCACACCCATGTTTATTTGGATTCTTTAATTAATCCAAGACATCTACTTAGTATGGGTTATAAGGGTATTTTGATGCTCAAAGTTTTTCCATTTATTTCAAAGCTTGAGGATGTCCATTCATTCCTGGGCTTGGTGATATTCATGAGTCATTTCTATTCCAGGGGTATTTTGGTCATTTTACAGATTCAGTGTATTTTAATCCTTTCTTTCCGTCCGATCTTACTATTAGATTCAATCTTATCATTTATTTTAGTCCTTTCGAACAATTCTGACAAAAGAAAACCCCCGATAAATTGTTCTTCAGGTATTTACTCATAACTCGGATATTTTCGGGTCAAGTGCCTTCTCATATTTTTACCAACGAAATATCATGAATTTTTCTGCACTAATTCAGGATCTTAACAAACAAATCCGTACTTAATCGAGTTAAGTATGAATCCTCAAAGTATTTTATTATTCAGGGTCAACTCGGACTATTTTACCTCTCAAGGGCATTTTCGTAATTTCTTAACCAGATAATTTCGATATTATCTCTTAACGAAAATAATTATAATTTAAAGATCCTATGGTTAATTGCTTTCCTAAATATTCTCTGATCTTGACATGATTCTTTAACAGACTTCTATTATCTTGCACAAACCCTCTTGGGGTTAAAAACCGGTTCTTAGCATTTCCTAAGCAAAACTAACATTTCTTATACACACCAGTAATTTTTACCGGATCAACATGTCTTTTCAGAGTTATTAACCAACTTCCAGGGACAATTCTTGTCATCTTACAACATAAGGGTATTTTGTAATTTTACCCTACCAGAGTATTCTCATAATTTTTCATCCAAGTACCTTTAACATTTAACCTTTGATTATATGTTACAAATCCATGATAATACCTTTATCACTAATCATATAACTCATAATTTAATTCTAACAATCCATCCATTTCTTATATCAGTCATCTGAGCAGTATTCATTTGCTAATTTTTTTACCGCATCCATAATGAATGTATGAATTAATTAAATACCCAAATGAGACCAAAATATTCATTCATGCATTTATCAATACCAAAATGTTCCATAAAGCATGAAAAGGTAGTAATGTATTACCTTGATTTTCATGCAATACTAATCGACCATTAAATTCCATTCGAATGTCCTCGATCCTTAATTCAACTTCCAATAATTCCTCAGATGAATACCAACAGAAATTTCATAAAAACAGAGCTTAATTGCAAAAAACAGATTGAATTGGGTGATAAATCAATGAAAACCAACTTACTGGGTTTGAATTTGGTGAAATAGACCCCAAAAATATATTCAAGACATCGAAAAAATGTCAGAATAGGTATACCAGGTCAAAGTCAAAGGCCGTTCAACTCCCGGTCAATGTCGATCAAAGTTCTGGTCAATAGTGGTCAACTGTCAACAGTCGACCATTTTACACAAATATCACCCTAACAGGAATTAATTACAAATTTAGCCACCTTCTAAAAATATTTACAAAACTAACACCAGACGATGCCCACTCTCGGGGGTGGCACGTGGGGTGCGTGAATAGTGATACAGTGTCGAAAAATTCCCAGAAAAATTCCTAAAAATTATTTTAAGTGATTTTAAGGCATTTACAAAGCTCGGTTCACAATTTTGAACGACGGAGAGCTCGATTTCAACAAATCCGAAACTTTGACCGCTTCACCTCCTCACGCACCGCCATCTAAGGAGACAAGAGGACACCGACAGACTCGAAATGGCACAAGGAACACGATGGTGCGGGAGATGTCGAAAACGAATGGTCGAATCATCGTGAATCGATGAAAAACTAACGAAAATCGAGTTAAAACCGACGATACTTCCGACTGAAATTAACGACCAACGGCGCCGATTCACAACGAGAGGTTTGAGGGGTTTTGTTCATTGGTCGACAATGAACACGATGGTGGTTTCAGTTCGTCGATCTGAGGTCGGACATCAAGTAGATCGTAGTTGAAAAGAGGGTTGATAGAGGAGGAAAATTTCTGCTGAACCTGCGCACGGGGAGAGTTTATATTTCATCATATAAAAAATGGTTAAATCATGAGTTTAGTCATTAAACTTCCTGCCCTTCTTAAAACGGTCTGCCAACTTTGAAATTTTACAATTTAATCCATCGTTTCTTTCAAAATACCAATTAAATCCAATACTTTATAATTTCTAAAAGTTAGCCCCTAAATTGGGGTGTTACAAGCACACTCAATGAAACAAATGAGCAAGAATATAAAGTATGCTTGTTAAGCTCAAATATCACAAAAATATGTAATTTTTATCGAGTCAAGGCACATGTCTATCAACAAACGTATAGGATATCAAGTAAAATTTTTAAGAAAAACACTAGTTGAGTTGATTCTATATCATGCATTCTAAACCCGATAAAAGAGGGATCACAAATTCATAAGGTAATTAAAGAAATAAGGTAAGAATCAAGATCAATAACACGACATTTCAACATATTAACCAAGGCAACTCAATTCCATACATACAGCAAGCGTGAGAAAACTGATGCAAACGTTCTCTACCCTTTAACTTAAAGCATATTGTCTCAATATGAAAAATTCAAGCATAGAAGAAGGAATAGAGATACTCTTGGTGTCTAGTGACAGTCGTGGCTGCAACCTCGACGAGTGATGAGCGATGGTGTTGGTGTAAATGTGTGACTGGTAGGTGTCTGTCTTTGGTTGAATTAAATAGATTTGTATAATTACTAGATGGAAATTTTGAAGCTGCATGTGCGATAATTTCCTTCCTAATGTTGAAAAATGCTTATTGTTTGATCAAAAACATCAGATTCGACTCCATTTAAATTCATTCAAAAATATTTGTGCTACCTGAAAATTCAAAAAAAATAAAAACAATAAAATAAGTACTCAACAAAAATTAATAATTAAATAAAATTGAAAATGAATAAAATTAAACAAACGAAGAATAAAATGGATTGTCTCCCATTAAAGCACTTTTGTTTAACGTTGTTAGCTCGATGACCTGATTCAAACTACAGGGTCTGCGAGTGATGTTTCCTCCACTTCATACTTTTTTCCCAACTAAGAAGTTTCTTATGAGAAATTATACTACCAATAAGTTCCTTCATTTTGACTTTGTAGATTCGAACATTCTCATAAGCATTACTTCATATCTTTTTCAGCTTTAGAAATTTTTCAAAATAGATAAATTATATCTTTCATTCAAATGTTTCGAAAGCGATTTTAATTCCAACATTGATCTCTGCAAAATAGATGAAAAAAATTTAGATTGAGAAGAAATCAAATTTAAATTCTTACCTAGCTCTTCGCCTGATGACTACGAGTCCACGTTAGAAGCGATATCAATTTCAGCCTTCGAATTCATGTACAACTCATCAAAATAATTATGTTCAACATATTCATTCATAGAGGGTTTAATTATATCGGCAAACCTAACATTAACCACAGAGTCATGATGCTTCATTGCCTTATAAACGTCAAATTTTAACACTTTACCATCAAATTTCATGGTAAGAATATCTCTCATAGCGTCAATTTCAGTATGTTTCATGCTCAGAAAGGGACGACCAAGAAGAATTTCAGAAGAAGTGTTGGTTCAATCATTCGCCATGTTAATGACATAGAAATCCGTCAGAAAATTAAGTCATTTACCTTTACCAGAACATTTTCAAGAAGTTCTTTGAGATAAATGACGGATCGATCAGCGAGCTGGACCATTACTCTAGTTTTATTCAAAGGCTCTGTAGAAAATGATTTGTAAACAGAAAGTGACATAACAATGTATAGCAAACATACATTAGTCCTTTAACTTTGGTGGAAGCCTACGTTGAAAAACAATTGAGATGTTTTTGCCTAAATTTATCTTTTCATTGCTGGTGAGTTTCCTTTTGGTTGTGCAAAGGTCTTTCAAGAATTTGACGTATTTCGACACTTTTTGAATTACCTTGATGAGAGGTATGTTTATCTCCATTTTCTGTAAAACGTCTAAAATTTCTTTATCCTCCACTTTCTAATCACATTTTACTAATCTCAAGGGAAAAAGAGGTGGCGTCTCTTAGGGAGATGGCGTTGGAGGAGGCTACGACTCATCTTTCTTTTTCCTATGGGATCTTGCGTAAACTTATTCTTTTTCTTTCTGGGATCTTGTTTCATCTTCTTTTTCTTATTTCTTTGATATTGCCTCATCTTTTTCTTTCTCTTTGGATTCTGAGGTAAACATCCTTAGAGATTGGTGCATTTATAGTGCCACTCCAAGGGGTGATGACACTAATGTTTTCTTGTGAGTTCGTCTCAGATTGAGATGGTAGCTTTTCCTACTACTCTAATCGACTCACAACTTGAGCAAACTGACTCATTTGTTTATCTAACTCTTGAAAGTGAGCTTCGATCTTGAACTGGAATTTCTCTTAAGATAGAGCTAACCACTCAACGATAGACTCCAATAGAGATTTCAACAATTGATATGGTTGTTATGGAGGAGAACTCGGTTGATATGGCTGATTAGGTCTCAGGTTCTACCTATATCTGAGGTTTGGATGATCCCTCCACCCCATATTATAAGTATTTGTGTTAGGATTATACAATCTTTAGGGATGTATCTAAAATATTACTAATTGTATTAAATTGTGCAGTAGAGTCTTCTTGTAGCATCAGAAAACAATCCATCGGATGATTCAACAATGTGCACATTCAGTAAAGTCTAGCAGTACTCGTTTTGCTTTTAACAAGAGATTGAACTATATCAGTTAGCTTATCGATTTTATTTTCCAATGAAATTGTACTTATCTCGTGCACTCGTCGAGTAGGTTTAGTAGAAGAGCCAAACTGTTGGGAGTTGGTAGCTATGGTGGAGATTAAGTTTATGACCATATTTTGAGTCATATTAATGAGAGCTCATCCATTAGTTGCATCAATCATCTTCATCTCTAAAGGAAGTAGGCCTTCGTAGAAGTATTGAAGGAGTGTTTGCTTCTATAGTCCATGTTGTGGGTAGCGAGAGCAAAGTTTCTTGAATCTTTCCCAATAGTCGTATAACGATTTTCAATCTTTCTATCACACTCCTAAGTTGTTTCTTCTCAGTTCACTCACTTTCACCACAAGGAAGAACCTATCAAGAAAAAGATGAGTCATATCAACCCAAGTATTAATAGAATTAAGAGGTAAATAGAATAGCCAATCCTTAGCCAAATCAGCTAAAGAAAAAAGAAAAGTGTTAAGTTTAATATGATCCTCAGATACTCCTTATGGTTTCATTTTTGAGAAAACCATGTGAAATTCAGTAAAGTGCTTGTAAGGATTTTTGTTAGTTAGTCTATGGAAGTAGGTAGAAGATGGATAAGTCTTGTTTTGAGTTGAAATGGAGTTTCATCATGAGGGAAAGTTCCACAACTAGTTTCCAGATTGTTTGATCACCAATCAGAATCAGTTACTTCATTGAATTCAAAGTCCGTCTCAACATTAGAGGGTGTCTCTAGATTAGGTTATGGATTTGTTTCAAATTGTTGTTGTTGATTTCTTCTTTCTCAAAGTGTGTGTACTTGTGTTCTTCGGGAAAATAGTTAACCTGGATTATTTCTGGTCATAAATCAAAACAAATTTTAATAAGTAATTTTTCGAAATCCCTAACAACGACTCCAATTTGACAAATGTTGTTATTGTTAAATAAATAAGTTTTTCTCAGATAAATAAGCTATAAATGCAATATAGTGAAGAAATGGTTGATCTATAGGGACTTAGAAATTTTCAATGTCGGTTTGAATTGATATTGATCCAATGAAATTGTAAGAGGAAAATAAGAAGGGGGTTTAGAAAAAATAAATTGAAATAAGTAAAAATAATGAAAACAAGAAAAATAGATAATTGAAAATAATTGTGATGAGAGATAGCCTCCAACTTCGCTTCACTTCAGTTTGTCTTGATCACTGAAAGGGATTTTACTTCGGGATTCCTACCGGTTACGATCTACAAAGCCCAACCCTTGTATCTTACTCTTCTCTCTGATGAACTAATTTCCCAAAGTCAATCCTTGGAATGTAGTCCTTGTTTGGATTAACAACGACTATAGATGTTAATCCCAATAAAACTTTGAGTGTTGGAAAAGTCCATTCTCGAATTATGGTGTCTCAATGAAAGTCGAACCTGATCTCAACTTCCCTTAGTGGACTACTACTAAGGGAAATTGAGGAAGTTAAATTTCTTACAAGCCGAATCTTCTTCCCAATGGTAAATCAAAACATCGATCAAACCAAATGCTTTTCAATTCTCACGAAATAGATTGAGTCGTCGCTTTAGCTATTTGATAAATGAAAAATTAGCTAGGCATGATGGAAATCATAAAGTAAAAGAAAATGACGAAGATGAAGATGAAGAAAATATCTTTACATGATTAAAAATACCAAGGCAAATAAAAGCCAAAAACAATACATTTATTAAGATACACCTTAATGGGTATTTATAGCTTGAGATAACCTAAAGAAAATAAAATACCTAAAGGAAATAAAACACATAAAGATAATCATAAGAGAATTCAAATACTTAAATCCTAATTAATAGCAATCTAAAATCCTAATAATAGAGAGATAATTCCTAATTTAAATAATAATTTTCAAACATTTAAATTCAATTACAATTCTTAAGCCCTAAAGAGTTTTTGACTGTCTGTTCTTCCTTCTTGATTCTACTGATTAGGTCACATTCTAGAAGCTATCGTTGATTGCACTGTAGATTATGCCACGTCGACATCGTCATACCTAAAGTCATCCCCATGTGTCCAACCTTGATTTTAGAAAATTAAAAAAACTACATAACTCGCCCTCTAAATGATGTTTTCTGGAAAATAGTGTCATGCGCAAAATCGAACATAAATGACCCAAATCAACATTATCAAAGAGATAACACGGAGTAATTAGCAACAAAACAATAACAAAATAAAACACTCATCACAATCTCATCTATCTACTTGTGTATGTTGATGATATTATTGTCACTACTCAAATTCCAGTTTGTTAAATACATTCATCCCCCAACTATCCACTCGTTTTCCCTTAAAGATCTTTATACCCTATCTTACTTTCTTGGAGTTGAAGTGATACCTCACACTAATAGAATTTTGCTTAGTCAACACAAATACATCCAAAATATTTTAACTTGGGCTCATATGTCTAATTCCAAACCCATACCCACTCCTATGGTTACGCATCCTCCCCTATCCACAAACACTAAAACCCCTTTAGCCAACCTAAACGAGTATAAAACACTTACGGGCAGCCAACAATACTTAACTTTAACTAGAATTGATCTCTCTTTTTCTGTGAACATGTTATCTCAATACATGCACAAACCTACTAAAGATCATTGGACAGCTTTAAAACGATTCTTACGCAATATTACTGGGATTACTACATCTGGTTTACCCATTCACCATAACTCACTCACTACACTTCATGCATTCACTGATGCTAACTGGGCTGGTGACAAAGCTGCTTATATCTCTACAACTGGTTATATTATATACTTGGAAAAAAAATCCCATCTCTTGGAGCTCTGGCAAACAAAGAACTTCAGCTTGCTCTTCAACTGAAGCTGAGTATCGAGTTGTTGTTGCAGCTATAGCTAAAGTTATTTGGTTCCAAAATCTACTAAAAGAACTCCACAATCCACCCATAAATAAACCACTCATCTATTGTGACAATATGGGTGCTACATATGTTGATGCAAATCCCAAGTTTCACTAAAAAAAATGAAACATCTTGCTCTTGACTGTTATTTTGTTTGTGAAAATGTCAAAGCCAAAACCTACAAGTGTAACACATTTCAAGCAATGATCAACTTGCTGATGCTCTCACTAAGCCGCTTGCTCGCACTAGATTTCATGAGCTTATATCCAAGATTGGTCTTACTAACAGATCGTCCATCTTGCAGAGGCATGATAGAGAATCGATGACATGATATTACCAAAACATATCCCTTAATCTATTCCTAGTAGTTAGCTGATTATATCTCTTAATTTATTCCATTTATTTCTTGATTGTAACCATAGTTAAGATAGCTAATCTATTTCATTTATTTCTTGATTGTAATCATAATTAGGATAATTATATTGTGTATAAATACCTATCATCTATAATAATATTTTCAATTTTTATTGTAATTTAAGTGTTTACTCTATATAAGAAACATCATTGAAAGCAATATCAACATCAAATATTCCTTGAGACCTTATTTGTCATATATTTTAATTGTAACACACTTGTGATATGTATTGTTTATTTTGCTCAAGTTTGAATTGGATGAGTGCTTAATTGTTGCAAACACATTTACCTTGTAAATTTTTATGTAGCTTGTTGAATTTGTATTTCCTCTTTTGGAGAGAATGTAAACAAGGTTTTGAGGTAAAAACCTTGTGAATTATTTTAATGTTAGACTTTGTCCTTAAAGGTTAACAAATCTAGTAGATTTGAGAAATCTTTAGGGTGGATACTAAGGTAGTGGATGTAGACTTAATTTAGAAGTCGAAGCACTATAAAATCGTTGTACAATTTTCTATCTTTCAATTACTTCCACACTAAATTTTTTAAAAAGCCAATTTACTCTCTTGGTTTATTTCAGTTGAACCACAAAGCTAGAAATCTACAAGTGGTTATTGCTCAATTGTTTGTGATAATCTTGTTATATATATGAAGAAGTAAAAAGTAATTTAAAATTTTAAGAAGCAACATAGAGGTTGAATTTCGAGCTTAAATTTCTAGGATTATGAATTTAGACACTATTAAAAGAATTAAAGGTTTACTTTAAATATTATTTGAAGGTGAAAAGTGGCAATCAATCCTCTATAAGTATTGTAAAATATTTTGTTCATCGTGATAAAAAAATATGTGAAGATTGAAAAACTCTTTATTTTTAGAGAAAGTCAACAATAGAGCTTTTCAATTGAGCTACATTCATATTTAAATATAGTTGGCATACATTTTTTACTAAAACCCTTCTAAGAATTAACTTTGACGGAATCAAGTCTAAACTTTGTATAACATATACAACCCAATTTAAAGGGGAGCGTAGAAATTACTAACATTTAGAAATTTTACTGGGAAGTTTAATTTATTTGAGGATATAAAGTTTAATTTATTTATATTATACAATTAATACTAAGTTTCTTAGGAAATATGATAAAATTTAGAAGATAAAAATTAGAAAGAAAATAAACATAATAGGACTAATTTGAAATTCATAATCTATAAAAAAAATAGACCATGTTTTTTTTTCTATTTTTAATATGAATTTTGTAACACCCTAAATTCGATCAATGTACGATGAATTTAAAATATCACAGGAGCAACAATCAAATTTTAAATCTTTTCTTTCTAAAAGAAACTTCATTTCATGAATCAAAATAGTTCAAATGGTTTATACAAAATGGAGCTCCATGAACTTTTAGTACAAATCTAAAATAATATAATTCAAATAGAGTATATATACCATATCATAATAATAAGGGTCCCATGAATACATATGTCTATTATGAGTTTGATATTTTACTCTGATATCATATGGCACTGGAAATCCATCCTGGTGATGTTCCTCGATAATTCAATATATTGACCTACGAACGAAAATATTTGAGCGCTAAGCTATCAAAAACATTTAGGTGGTGTTTGTTTTTGCAGAGGTAAAAGGTTTGCAGTCTGCGGACCACATCTGCAGCAGAAGAGGTAGACCAAAAGTCTGCAGTCTGCAATAAGAAGACTGTTTGTTTTTTAACGTCTGCAGACTGCTAAAATAAACTGAAATATAAATAAACTGATTTTTAAACTTAAATGAGTTTTGCAATAATGAGATTTAAATAATTTTAGTTTTACAATATTGAAATTTAAATAATTCATACAACTACAATAATACAATTTTTAGAAAAACAAACACCACCTTATTAATTCTATTAGAAGTCTCACATAATCACATGTATTATTAGTTTTATAAGTTTTATAGATTAAAATTTATAAATGATCATTAAATTATATGATTTTTCAAATATGCAATTATGTAATACTTTTTTTTAAAATAATATTATTTATTTAGTTTTATAATTATGATATTTTAGAAAATATTTTTAATTATCAAATTATTTTATGATTTTTTTATTTAATTGTGATTATATTTTAAAAATTTTAAAAACATAATTTATAATTTTTTATTTTAAAATCTAATCAAACAATGAAATCATTTTTATTAAGCAATGTGGTTAAATACTTACATTTGTATAAAAAGTTTAAATGTAATTTAAAAATAACAAATCCAAAAAAATATATATTTAAACTTAAATCAAAATAATTAAAATAAATATAAAATTTTAATAATATATAAAATAATTTATATGATATAAAATTAAATATCTATAATATAATATTAAAATATTAATAGTAAAATTAATATATATAATATAATATTAAAAAAATAATATTTAATTTATTTAAAAAATTAATATTAAAATTAAAATCAAATATAATATAAAATTAAATATAAAACCTCTTTGAAGAGGTTAGAAGACGTCTGCAGACATAAGATTTTAAATTGATAATAAAATTATTTATATCATTTAAAAATAAATAAAATAATAGTTTTAAATATTAAAGTAAATGTTATTCTCTCTAAAAATAATAGTTTAAATAATAGTTTTAAATATTAAAATAGTAGTTATGTTTGTCCTACAAAGTATTTGTATGTTGTCAAAGTATTAATTTGATTTTATATCATATAGTACAAACGGTATGCCTCACATACGAAAGGTGCGTGCCTACGCCTTACGCCTAGACTCCAGAGACCTTTTACGTCTCAATGCGCCTTGTTGACGAAAACGGGTAAAGAAAACGAAAGAACACGAGAATTTTTACGAGGTTCGGCAATGTGCTTACGTCCTCGAGCCTAGGCGGCGCTAGAATTTTATCAATGATATTTTAGGTCTAGGTTACATCTCTATTTATAATAGAAAACCCTGGTACATAATTACAAAATCAACCCCTGTACCGTACCGCGGGGGCTGCGCCCCACACCCCCAACCCACATATTCGTAACCCCACAACGAGACTTTTTATGAGCCATACATAACAAATCTCCACCTTGGCGAATATCCTGCCCCTTGGAAACTTCAATGTGGGTTGGGTTACCTTGCTTCTTTAACAACTCGAACATCAACAAGTCCAAGCAATGCTTGACTTGTCTGTCGTAACTGGCTTGGTGAACATATCAGCGGCATTCTCATCAGTATGTACCTTCTGAAACAAAACCTCTCCAGATGCAACCAACTCTCTGATCTTGTGGAACCTTACATCAATATGTTTAGTTCTAGCACGATACACCTGATTCTAGCCAAGTGAATAGCACTTGATTATCACAAAGCACTGAACTCCACCTTGTTGAACACCCAACTCTTCACTAACCAGTAAGCCATAAAGCTTCTTTTGCAGCTTCAGCCGCTGCCATGTATTCAGCTTCAGTTGTAGATAGTGCCACGATAGATTGAACAGTAGACTTCCAACAAATAGGCCCTCCACCAAGAGTAAACACATACCTGTCGTAGATCTTCTATTATCCAAGTCACCTGCAAATCTGAATCCACATATCCTACAACCAAAGGATTATCCCGCTGACTCCCAAAAACAATTCCATGTCCCCACAGTACCTTTAAGTACCGAAAGATCCACTTGACTGCATCCCAATGTTGCTTACCAGTTTAGACATTGTACTTACAAACTTGACTAACAGCATGAGCTAAATCAGGACGAGTACATACCATCGCATACATCAAGCAGCCAACAGCATTAGAATACGGAACCTTTGCCATATTTTCAGCTTCCTTATCTGTCTTAGGGCACTATTCTGATGAGAGCTTAAAGTGATTCGCCAATGGAGTGCTAACTGGTTTCGCGCTGCTCATCGCAACCTTTCTAGCATTTTCTCAACATAACCCCGTTGAGATAGCCGCAGTTTCCTTGAGTCTCTGTCCCTGCAAATTTCCATTCCAAGAATTTCTTTGCAGCACCTAAATCTTTCATATCAAATTCCTGACTCAATAAGTTTTCAACGATAACATCATCCATGTCTTCGCAGCAATCTCTTGACATTAGTTAATTTTCTTCTCTTTTGTTCGGGTTTTTCCCGAAAGGGTTTTCTATGTAAAATCTCAATGTTTACTTTATTGAGCGATGATTATGCATGTCCTTATCATATAACACACCTCTTTAGTCTTAACAAAGTTACTAAAGCATCTCCACTTCATTCTCGTCACATGAGTACATGTGGCCACTCGGCCTCGCTTAATATCATACAAGGTGGTGGAAGATCGATTTCATATAGCCTCGGTAATAATTTCCATAAAAGCCCGAGATGAGATTATCCAATTTTTCATACCATCGGACTAAGCATCCATAAACAATACGACACATAATTAGGCTTGAAAGGCTCACAATCGTATTTACCACATTAACCACACAGAGAGTTTATATCACAAGTATTAGTTCGCAATGATCGAGTGGGGAAACTTTTTCTCACTTCAAATTATGTCTTATTCACATCTTTAGAACGATTAAACAAGACACAAGCTTATGACTTAAGAATTGTCATTTCTTACTCACTTTTCTTCGTACTTAGGGGTATGTTCATAATTTCTCACCCTTACGAGTATCTTAATTCAAAATAGCTCAATTAGCTCGCTTATTCTTCCTGGACCGTACTTTGGTTCTCCTATTCGAATTGGAAGTCAAACTTTGACTTTTGAAGTAGGGAGTATCGATACCAAGCAGAAGATATCGATACTCACCTTGAGTACTAGTACAGATTTAAGTTCAAACTTTCATAATTCATGTGGGTATCGGTATCTTATATGAGTATTGATATTCACCTCTTAGATATCGATAGTCACTCTGAGTATTGGTACCAATTTTAACCTCAAATTTAAATAAATACGTAGTATCAATACTAACATGCACAATATCAATGGTCTAGGTCATTTTTGCCAGATTTATTTACATATTCAAGGTATCGATACTAAAAACAAAAAATTGTCACTTTTAAGCTCAAGAATCACTCTAAATTTCCTTAAACACTCTAGTTTAAGTCATACTTCATTTCTAAACTTTACGAGGGTTACTTAGTATCATTTAGCACCTTAATAACACATGTTAACACATAATTGACACATTAAATCCAAAATATGATTATAAGTACTTAAAAACCTCAATATGCCTTACTGTTTGAAGCACAAAATGAAGCTCGTTGTTTAGCTTTCACCAAATTGCTTCTTCCCCTTAGATCTATAATGCTCTCCAACCTCTTGCACTTCTCTAAACTCAGATGAATCCTTAGGTCAAGAAAGATGTTACCTTCAGTGTTTCCATGCAAAGTTTGAGAAGAGAGAATAGTTGAATAAAAACTAGAAGGAAAATAAGCATAAGACAAATAGGGTGCAACTTTCTTCTTTTCTCTTGGCCGGTTGACCTCACAAAATTAATGAGAATTCAACCTTTAAATTCCTTAAGGGTATAATTACACAATAGGTCCTCGTTTATTTACCCTCTACTAAAAAAATCTCATTTTTATGACTATTTTAATCCAACTAACACTCAATTAGGCCTAAATTTGATCCAACGATTCTAATTACTCAATTAGTTGGGTCCGTATATCCCTCGAGTCTAATTAATCAGTTATGTGGGTTCGTATACCGATCGAGTCTAATTAGAAAATTTTATTTCCTTCTTTCATTTCTCGCAATACAGAATTGACATGTTTCCTTATCTATTTTGATTTATAAGTCTCATTGAATCGAGTTTAATTTGATATTCAATTAGATTCATCAAATTTTTAGAGGAGAAATAAAAATTAATTATGTTTCATGTGATTATATTGTGGTATAAACACCCTAAATGGAACAATAAAAACACGCTGAGATGCAATATGAATTAAAGCGATATTTGAATCATCAGAGGTAAGGATGATAGCGGGTTGGATATCTATAATTTTTATCTAAATATATAAATCTATTTAAAATTCTGAACCCATTTTTCTTCTATAAATTATTTGAGCATTATCATTGAATGTAAATTAAATATTATTCTTCAATTATCTGAATTTTTAAAAATTCTAATCCAAATTATAAATGATATATTAAATATTTGAATTTACATAAATCTAATTTTGAATCCGTCAAAAGTTATATGACCAAGATACGAATCCTCTTAAAAGCAAACATGTCATCCATCTTTATAATTCAAACTTAGATATCAAAATCTGTAATCCTATGATATCTTTTCATATCTGCAACAACTAGTAATTTTAACATCTCAATCCACGAATTATTCGAACCCATGAAAGAACAAATCAATATCTATCAGTATGTACAAATTGTCATCGAGTTGAGCCTAAAACGGGTATGCTCATTTGATTTCTTTATGCGACTTTGATAGGTATGGACTCATAAATATACCAGTAAAGAGGATGAAGCGGAGTGAGCGAAGCGAACATTAACTATCTTTACAAATAAAGTCTTGTAAAGAAGTTACGATTATGTGGGTTGGAGGTGCGGGGCGTAGTCCCCGCGATATGGTACAGGATTAATTTTGTAATTATGTACTAAAGTTTTCTATTATAAATAGAGATGTAACCTAAACCTATGAGACATTGAATAAAATTTTTAGCGCCGCCTAGGCACCGAGAACGTAAATACATTGCCGAACCTCGTTAAAATTCTTGTGTTCTTTCGTTTATTTTTCCCGATTCTTCAACAGACTTGTTAGGACATCTTACTTTTCCACCATTTCCTTAACCTCACTGTTTTAAATTCTTAATCTCAGTACTCGTTCCATGAATGCTTAAAGAAAGCAGAAGCATGGCTATTGGGACATTGCCAACACATGTATGATGAGTCCAAGCCTTTCATCAAGGCTAAAGAAAAATTACAGCTACAAAAATCAAATTATGACAGTTTGATGATTCCTGAAACAAGTTCATAGTAGCAACTCTGTCAAGTAAACATAAAATGATTTCGAAAAGAGCTCCCGCATTTGCCAACGCAAGTTTGGTACTAAATCATCTTGATCAACATCAGAGAGAGAAAAAAGATAAGCAAATTAATGATACATCGGATGTCATATTCATGGTAAGTGAAGTATACCCTTTCTGCAAGCACTGGGTGGGTGCAAATTCCATGCAAGAAAAGTAGTTCTGGTGTGAAAATTTAGGAATAATAAAGATAGAAAAATGAGGTTCAGATAGCAGGAAACATGAATGGCTGGGGCAGCCAGATTGGCCATTTATGTTCAACCATATTCTTTTAGAGAAACAATAAATGATTCTTACT
The DNA here is from genome assembly GCF_006381635.1 of Hibiscus syriacus. Taxonomy (NCBI): domain Eukaryota; kingdom Viridiplantae; phylum Streptophyta; class Magnoliopsida; order Malvales; family Malvaceae; genus Hibiscus; species Hibiscus syriacus. The sequence goes on from NW_024063196.1 coordinate 1,782,729, forward strand.
TGATCCGAGATGAAACTGGACATGTATGACTAAATTTCTATGTTTAATTTTCACAAACAAAGTGATTGCCATTCCATCGAGACCTAGCGAAGAAGAAAACAAATGAAATTTTCATTACAACATAATCAACAAACCTCTGAATCAAACAAGTTAAGCCCAAAACCAAGCTACTAAGCTGTGCAGAGCTCCCACCTGCACATTCCACATCAAAAAGAACAAAGCGCAAGACCATTAATAATTTTTTTAGAAAACGTTGGATGATGCAAGTTCAATAAATGGAAAGAATCTGAATCAAGGAAACCACCTCTATAATGAATTTAAGATACGAGGTGCAGAAAGAAGGGGGCAAAAACAAAATCGATTCAGTCCCTGTAGAATTCTGAGAACCAAAGTATCCATCTTTTCTCACTATTTTCCCTTTTTCCCCCATTATACAATACTGGAACATTACAAAAAAGAAAGCCATCCACTCTCAGGAATGGTACTATTTGTAACTTTACTGTCCCGATCCCTGAGAATCATCCTTAGAAGTGGGTTGTTGCTGGTGCTGGAGCACCCTAGCCTGCCCCATCTGCTGATAAATTTGGCTTAAAGCTTGATGATTTAGAACCCCGATGTGACCATCTTGAGACAACCCAAGTTCCAAACCAGGGAACTGCTGGTTAGCCGCTCCCAAGATAGAGGTGAAGCTCATCTGACCAATATTAGTAGTTGGCAATTCAAAACCGGGAAACCCAATCTTTTGCAAATAATTCGAGCTTTCAGTGCCTAAATTTGTTGTAGATGTACCAGATGATGACTGAAACCCATAACAACTGACTGAGGGCCATAAACCTGTTGCTACTTGATGGGGTCTCCCCATTGCCCAACTGGTCCAACTGCTCCCAGACCCCCCTAAATCTTCCATCTTTTGGTGCAACCCTGCAGATAGAGAGGCCACTTGATGCGAAACTGAGCCTCCAGCTGCTGCCGAGGCCGATGCAGGTATGGTTCCGCTCCCCGTGGCGGCTATTATTGAAGGTTCGGCTTGTTGTAACAGCCACTGTATGGTTTCCCCATCGGATTTGTGACCCAATTCCCTAGTCAACTGAAAGATTCTAGCTGCACATAAAGCAGGAATCCTTATTCTCCTACCTCTTCCTTCAACTTTGGTATGCCTGTCTTTGTTAGAAGTAGAACTTTTCTTAGGACCCAACTGGTGTTTCTTCCCTCCTTTATCTGCAACAGTCTGGGGACCCTTGCTTTCAGCTGCCTTGTTCTCTCCCATGGTTTGTTGCGGTGGTGGCACTGGCATGCTTAAGAAGCTGGATACTTGAGCTGGAGTCTGCTTGGAGTCCTTGGGATCCATTAACAGGTAGGGTGGGGGCAAATTAAAGTAAAAAAAAACAACAACAATAAACTTCTTAGATTGAAGAAGGTGACCTGAAAAGTACTAGACTTTCGTTATTTTTTACTGTTTTTGACATGGAATGTGACAGACAAAACTATTAATTATATTATTGAATCCCAACGCAAACCCAAAATGTCAAAAAAAAGTTATCGTTTTACTACATATCTTTTTACTCCCCTTTCTTATTCTAGTGGACGGTTTTCGACCAACCTTTATTATTTGATAGCAACTTTAACTGCCAATTTCAGCTCAACAACACTAACTCTAAACACGATACACCTACTATTTCAGTATTTCCATAGATTGATGGATTCCTGACCTTTCTTTTCACTACATGCTACATTATTGCAGCTGTCAATATATTGGTTCCATGACCATCTCTTGTAAGGGACTCAACTGCCCACGTGGATCAATCATTCTTTGACAAAACTGGGATCATGGCTTACGGGGGCTAGACCAATCTTTCTGATGTCATTAAAACTATAAGTTTATTTATAGATGAAATTCTCAAACTCTAAAGACAGTAGAGTCGTTTCTTTAGTTTCAGACTTTCAGTTGCATAATCTTGGCGTATTTATAAAAAATACCCTGTCATTTTTTATTTACGTTTAAGACATCCGTTGATAAAATTTTATCGATATAACATTCTTAATAGAAAGGCACGGATTACCGTATTGACGTCACATCACGTAAGACGCGAATCATCATTCACTTTGTAAGTCTAACACGTGCGTCAGAAAGACGCGAATCACCATCCGCACCTTTTATTTAATTTTAAACCGTTCACACTCTTCCAATTAGTGATACACATCTATCCAAACCACATCCCAAAACCTATAAATACCCCTTTACTATTTCAACCACACTAAATGCTCTAAAAAACTCTCAAATCCTCTTAAACCATATCAAAAATCAAACTCTCTTAAAACTCAAACCCTATTAAATTCTATTTAAAAGGTAACATATTATACTATATTATACTAATTAATATTTTAGTATTTTATTAAAATATTTTATATTAATTATTTTTTTGCAGTTATAAAATGAAAGGTGATCTGCTTCGTTTAGATGGAAGTCATATCTCGAGGCATTTTGTTGATACCTGTATATTTTTTAATTTTATTTTAATTATTGATAATACTTTATTTTTTTAATTTTTTATTATTAGTTTATATATTAATTTTTGTAATATTTATTAAATTATTAGAGAGATCATATATTAGATATCTTTATATCTTAAGTTAGAGATACCAACCCGTGTCTGGTTGTATTTAGTCGAAGCTAGATTCAATTACGTAGCTAGATATGAAGGGCATTGCAACGTAGAATCCAACCTGATTTCTAAATTAGTCGAGCAGTGGAGACCGGAGACATACACATTCCATCTTCCATGCGAAGAGTGCATGATTACGTTGGAGAATGTTTCCATGCACTTGGGGCTTCCGGTAGATGAAGATGTTCTTTCAGGGGTGTCGCACGGTAACTGGAATTCATTGTGAAAGGAATATCTAGGAGGTGTCTCGCCAAATTTTAACGGTGGTCGAATTCCGTTAAATTGGTTGGATGCAAATTTCAAGCATTTGAGTAGCGATGCCTTGGAGGAGCATGTAAAAAATATATGCATGGGCATGCATACTACAGCTGATAGGAGGGCTCCTGATGCTGGACAAATCGCGCAACCAAGTTCACTGTATGTGGTTTCGGCATCTCGCCGATTTTTATCTGGCTGAAACACTGAGTTGGGGTTTGGCAGTTTTGGCATTCCTGTATTGGGAAATATGTCAAGCTACTGACTATAGGAAAAATGCTATCGACGGATGTCTCCTTCTGTTGCAGTCTTGGGCGTGGTATCGCATGCCCTTTTTATGTCCGGTTGTGAAGAACTCGTTTGTATTCCCGCTATTATTGAGGTAATTACAATACTAATTTCGTATATTAATCATTTTATCTAGTATATAATAAAAATTATTTCATTGAATAGGTGGTCTACTACAAAAAAAGATCATTGGGATTTACCTGATGAATTATAATCAATTAGGCTACCAATTGATCAGAAGGACGACACAAATGTATCTATTTAAATAACAAAATCTATTTTTAATTATCGTTATATAATTAGATTATTATTTTGATAAGAATTATATATATTTGTTTTAGTTTGAATGTGCTCCTTATTGTGCTAATGATATGAGGATTTACATCCCACACGACTTAAGAGGCCCATTAGATGTTTGGATGGCGGTGGTCCCTCTGATATGTTATGTGATTGTCAAGTGGAACCCCACTGATCGCGTGCTCCAACAATTTGGTTTTGTACAATCAATTCTGGAATTACCTCAAAATCTCGATGAATTGAATAATACCGATCGACGTGGTAAAAAAAGATGTGGACTAGCTGCTAAAGCATTATGAGTGGGTCATGATATGGGAGGATCGATGTCAACGTATTCCCCGTAGAGAACCCATTTATGTGGATCATTTGACGGTTGCAGATGATTATTATGAGTGGTTCAACATGAACGAGAAATCATTTCTAATTTACGAGGAAGCACGAGGAGGGAGCATTCATTGATGTCGATAGAGACGTCCACGACTTGTAGACGGAGAGCAGGTGCTTCCGGTTCGTCCTTAATTGCAGCACTGAAACCTTCACATCAGCCACCGTCTGCAACAATGTACACCCCGCAACCAGTTCATATGGCTTTGTAGTGATATCAGATGCTGTCACTGCCATTCCCATACCAGATGCCACCACCGCCGTAGAGTTATATGACCCCTCCTGGAGGATATTATGGTTCTATGTTTATATATCCAACTTGGGGTTCATATGCTAGTTACTTGGTGGGTCCAACATCACCACTAATGGTCGCCGCACAAACACCTCCTGTACAGTTTTCTCACTCATCGATGTTGTCTTTTCTCAGTTTTCTATGAGTGGTGGGATATTCAGTCATACACCTCTAAGGTCTTTATTCTATGAAGGTGTTACATCATCATCAGTTCCTCACCAGGCTCCTGATGACGACGACGACAATGATGATGATGATGGTGATGGTGATGATGATGATGAGAGTGACAAGTCAGAACAAGTTATATGAAGAAAACTTCCTCGAGACAGACAACCACCGCCCTACGGAACACATTCAAGACGCAGACATCGATAGATTTGTACATTTCATTATATTTGTATTAAATTTTTTTGGACAAATAATTGTAATTTTTTAATTATTTATCATTTAATACATAATTATTTATTTTTATTTTGTTAATTGAAGCGAATAAGTTTATTATTTACTGAATTTTAATCCCTTTCTTTTATCATTTTCTTGTTTAAATAATCGATGATGATCAAATGAAATTAACTTAAAGTAAATGTGAATTAAATTGTAACACCCCCAACCCGTACCCGACCTGGATATGAGTCCGAGATGTCACATTGACTTTTTAAAACAATATTCTTACAAAATAACAGAACATTTGGACTTATATTAAGAAAATATGATAATATGCTGTTGAATTATGTTTCATTATAACAAATTTAAGGTAAAAATGTTTTTATGAATAGTACTAAGCTGTATGAATAGTGTTGATACTATGACATAGTATCGTGAACAGTAATAAACAGTGTTACAGTGTACCGATGCACTTCTATAGTATACCGATGCATAAAAACATCAAATTTAAAATGTGTATCGATGCACTGCTACAGTGTACTGATGCACTGCTACAATAATTTCAGCACAACATATAAAAACTCATAAAAAATTAAACTTTCATCACTATAAAGTTGTTATTTACATAAATACGTTTAAAACATTACAAAACTCGATCAGAGCATACATACTTAATTTAACGACTTTGTTTACATGCTAACCTATTTATCACATAATAAAACATATTGTTTAACTTACTTTGATATGATCTTCAAGTGGAAATACATTGTTCTGCTGAGCTTATATTGGATCTTTTTGTTTTTCGGTACCTATTTGAAAAACGCTTACACCCTAAGTCATAGACTTAGAGAGGCATAATAATAATGAAAATGAAATATAATGATAATGCCATCATGAGATGAAGTGTAACAAAATCACATATCTAATCCATGCAAATTACACAACTATATATCTTACCTGTAATCTTATCAAATTAACCATCATGAATTCATATAATAAGTTCACTGGCTTATGATACAATACTGAGAACCCAAGGTATACGAGTACAATGAGGTTGTGCACTATGTTGTCACCACAACTCGTATAAATTGCACTGAAGTGCCACGTAGAATTTGCACCGAAGTGCCGCGTAGAAATACACCGTAGTGCCATATAAAATTTGTCCACAAAGACCACATAGAAATTCCTTAAGAATCATATACATATACCAAGGATCAAGTAGGTGTCTCAAAAGACCTCATACATGTTCTAAAGAATACATATATGTCCCTAAGGACCATGTATAATTATCCCGAAGGACCACGTAGACCCTCTACTCTTGGTATGCCAACTATACTTATAGTTCTCATCTATATAACATGGGCTTTCACAATTCACATAGTTTATATCTCATAGACATATAAATTCTTACCTTATCACATGGCTCATATAAACTTTTCATACATATTCACTTAGATCATTTTCACATAATGCATATAAATATGATTTCATGTCACGTATCATAATATGAAATGAATCATGTATCAAAGTATTAAATCTAGACTTATCACAAGTCTAGAACTGAATATACTATTATATTCATGTTATGCATATGCACTCACATAGATCTCTTTGTCTTTTCGTCGATCGATCTTATTTGTCAATTGTTCCGGAACTCGTTTAGGCTCAATATCTACATAATTTTTGAGACGATTATCAGAAGCCTAAACCTTATAACTTGATATTAATAACTTAAGCTAATTTAATGAACCAATATTCATTTTGTTCCTTCATCGGTACACAAATTAAGTTCGTAATTTTCATGCATCGATCCCTGCCAGTATGTATCGATGCACCTTCAAAGTTGGTCTTAGTGCATCGGTACCCATTCATAGTGTACCGATGCACCTGCCTAGAATAGGCTATTTTCACCAGAAATTCATCAATACTTGACCCAAATTTTCATGTATAAAACCCTTATTATGCTATCAAACTCAACTATAACCACTATAACTAATTTATAGCATTCCAACACCTTATAATCTCCCATATTTCATTAAAGTTCTTAGAACTAAAAATCTTACCGCATTTTCCATGTTATCCAAACTTAATTCTAACTTTTATAACTTCTTATTCTCGTAGATGACAAGTCAAATTCAACCTCCAATTTCATTTAAACCATCTTATTCAAATTTTCACCGAAAATTCATCAATAATTGACCCAAATTTTCATGTATAAAACCCTTATTATGCTATCAAACTCAACTATAACCACTATACTAATTTCTAGCATTCCAACACCTTATAATCTCCCATATTTCATCAAAGTTCTTAGAACTAAGAATCTTACTTCATTTTCCATGTTATCCAAACTTAATTCTAACTCTTATAACTTCTTATTCTCGTAGATGGCAAGTTAAATTCAACCTCCAATTTCATTTAAACCATCTTATTCAAATTTTCACTTAAATGCTTAGTATCTTCAATCCTTCATAACTTGCTATTCTTTGAATTTCTAAATCCCTTTTTCTCTCCATCATCTTTCCTACATCTTAATTAATCAAAACCATGCTTAACTCTTAAGAATTAACCAAAAGAAATCCAACTTACCTTGGCTATGAGGCTTCACGGTTGGGAGAAGAAGAAGAAGATGAAAGAAATGTCTGGAAATATTTGTTTCCTAAAACATGATCCACGTGGGTTATAAAATAACCCCAAATAATATTTTATTCTTTCCTTTGTTCAATGAACTTTTTGCCCCTTTCATTCTCCTTCATTTGTTAAATCATCCTACACAATACATTTCAATTAATTCCTTCACTTTTCAAATCTGGTCATTTAATTTTAAAATCTTACACTTTAATCACTAACCAAATATTGAGGATGTTACAAATATCCCCTTAAGAAATTTCATCCTCGAATTTTCATTGCACGAACAAATGAGGGTACTGATGCCGTATATCCTCTTCACGCTCCCACGTTTCTTCTTCTATCTTGTGATTCCTCCACAATACTTTGACTAATGGAATAATCTTATTCCTCAATTGTTTGACTTAATAAGTCAATATTCTCACTGGTTCTTCTTCATAGGTTAAATCAGGTTGGACTTCTACTTGCTCTGGTGCAACGATGTGGAAGGGATCAAATCTATATTTTCGTAACATGGACATGTGGAAGACATTATGAATTTTCTCCATTTCTAGTGGTAAAGATATTTGATATGCTATCATTCCTATCCGTTTAACAACCTCATATGGCCCAATGAATCTAGGACTTAACTTTCATTTCTGACTAAACCGTAATACTTTCTTCTAGGGAGATACTTTCAAGAAAACTTTATCTCATCTTCAAATTCAATTTCCTTTCTTTTAAGGTCAGAATAGGACTTTTGCCGATCAAATGCCACTTTGAGATTATTCTGAATTTCTTGAACTTTTTCTTCCACATCTTGAATCAAATCCAGACCAAGAACACTTGGTCTTTAAACTCATACCAGTTTAATGGAGTACGACATTTCCTTCCATATAAAGCCTCATAGGGTGCCATCTTAATACTGATTGGTAACTATTGTTATAAGAGAATTCTTCCAATGATAGATACTTCTCCCATGATCCTTTGAACTCAATTACGCATGCTCTCAACATATCTTCCAAGATTTGAATAGTCCTCTCCGATTGTCCATCAGTCTGAGGGTGAAAGGTGGTACTAAAGTTTAGCCGAGTTCCCAACGCTCCATGTAGGGATTTCCAGAATCTTGAAGTGATTTGACGGTCTCGATCATAAACTATAGAAACATGTACTCCATGCAATCTAATAATTTTTCTAATATACAGCTCCACATACTTTTCCATAGAGAAATAAGTTCTAACAGGAAGGAAATGCGCTGACTTAGTCAATCGATCAACAATTACCCAAATTGAATATCTTTTGTTTGGAGTTAAGGGTAACCCCGAAACAAAATCCATCATCACATTTTCCCACTTCCATTGTGGAATGGAAAGCGGTTGTAACAATCCTGACGGAACTTGATGCTCAGCTTTGACTTGTTGACATACAAAACATTTAGACACAAATTCAGTGATGCTTCGTTTTATCCTGGCTACCAATACCGATCCTTCAAATCCATATACATATTGGTTCCACCCGGATGCATCGTCAACGGACTACAATGAGCCTGTCAATAGATCTTTCTTCAATTCCTCATTGTCTGGTATCACAATTCTTTCTTTACAATACAAATTCACATCCAACTTAACTCAAAATCCTTAATCTCTTTATTCTTTACTTGCTCTATTCTTTTCAAACATATTTCATCTTTACTTTATAATTCTCAAATTCGATCCAACCATGTTGGTTTAAGCTTTAACTCCGCATATAGACCACCGTATTCAGTTATAGATAATCTTGCGTCCATAGCTCGTAAAGCTGCAAACGTTTTCCTGCTCAAAGCATCTGCAACCACATTAGCCTTTCTGGGATGGTAGTCAATTATCACATCATAATTTTTAAGAACTTATCCCATCTCCTTTGCCTCAAATTAAGCTCTTTTGAGTCATCAGATACTTCAAACTCTTATGATCGTATACAAATAACAACGTTCTCCATATAGGTAGTGACACCAAATCTTGAGAGCGAACACTACAACATCCATTTCCAAATCATGAGTTGGATAATTCTTTTCATATGGTTTCAACTGTCTTGATGCATACGCTACCACTTTCCCTTCTTGAATTAATACACATCCCAATCCATTATGGGACGCGTCACTGTATACCAAAAAATTCTTGCAAGATTCAAGTTGAACTAATACAAGAGCTTCTGTCAAAATTTTCATTAAAGCTTCAAAAAATTCTTGGCACTCCGAAGTCCAGACAAATAGTATGTTCTTTCTCATCAGCTTTGTTAAAGGTAACACTATCATCGAAAAATTCCTAACAAATCTCCGATAATAACCTGCAAGTCTAAGGAAACTCTGAACTTCAAACATATTCTTTGGAATTTCCAGCCCATTATAGCTTTAATCTTTTGAGATTCCACCCTAATCCCATCTCAGGATCACATGCCTCAAGAAAATTACTTCATTTAGCTAAAACTCACATTTCAACAGTTTGACATAAAGTTTCTTATCTCTGAGAATTTGTATGACTATCCTCAATTGATAACTATACTCTTCATGAGATTTTGAGTATACCAGTATATCATCAATAAATACAACAAAAAACTGATCCAAGTAAGGTTGAAATATTCTGTTTATGAGATCCATGAAAGCAACAGGTGCATTTGTCACTCCAAATGGCATTAGGATGAACTCGAAATCTCCACATCTCGTTCTAAAGGCTATTTTTGGAATGTCTTTCTCATGAATCTTCAATTGATGATATCTAGAGCGTAAGTCAATCTTCGAAAATATCGAGCTATCGATAGTCAATGTAGAGACGTATCGAACCATCTTTCTTCTTAACAAATAACACTAGAACTCCCCACGGTGACACACTTGGTCGAATAAATCCCTTTTCTAGCAACTCTTAAAATTGCTTCTTCAATTCTTTTAATTATTTTGGAGCCATACGATAAGGTGCCATTTCAATAGGAGCGGTCCCCGACATTACTTCTATTTAAAATTATACCTCTCTATCTGGAGGAAATCCTGAAAACTCCACAGGGAAAACATTAGGGAATTATATGACTATCGAAATCCCTTCTAACCCTTTCTCTTTAGCTCTTGTATCTACCACATTTGCAAGAAAACTTTGACATCCTTGTAGCATCAACTTCTTTGATGCCATTGCTGATATCATATTTATTAAAGAATTAGTTCTTTCACTGATCACATTCACCTCCATCCTTCTGGACTTCTCAGAGTTACCTTTTTCAATCTACAATCAACATTTCCATAATAACGGAACAACCAATTCATTCTCAAAATTACTTCAAACTCATCAAAGGGTAGTTCCATCAGATTAGTAGGGAATTCAATTCACTGAATCCTTATGGGACATCCCTTACAGACCTTATTTACCCGAACACTGTGCCCTAAAGGATTAGTTACTATCACCTCGTTATTCGTAGCTTCTAATGATATTCTTAATTCATTTACTAATTTACTGATAATATAAGAATAAGTGGAACCCTGATCAATCAATACCAATACCAACTTATCAAACAACTGAAAAGTACATGCTATAACATCAGGATCATCACGGTCTTCACTTGTCTTTAAATTGTATACCTGCGCATTTGAGGAATTTCAGGTTGTGCAGAGGATTCAGATTGATTCCTCCCTCTACCTCTTCCTTGTCCTCGTTGTAAGGCAGAAACATTTTTTTCAGATGGTGCAGGCTCACCAACCATTAATGGGAAATCCCAAATAAAATGTCCGGCATCTCCGCATCGGAAACAAACTCCGGAAGCCATTCGACATGTCCCAAAATGATTATTCCCACAATGTTGACATTGTCTCGCTTGACCTTGAGTGGCTCTCCCAGTATCGGATCCCACTGATTACGTCTGCCGAGCTATCATATGACTTGCTCCTCTAACAAAGAATGCAATTGATTTTGATCTTACTTGAGGTCGAAATCCTAAATTTTTTCCTCTTTTTGGTGGTGTTGTGCTTGAAGAAGCACCAATCCTCTTAGATATCTGAACTCTTGAGTCCCCAAATCTCTTATTCTGAGCTCTCTCAAGGGCTTTAGCATGATTAATCACCTCTTGAAATGAGGAAAAGTTTAATACTATTAACATCTCTTTCAATCTAGGGCGCAATCCCTCCACAAACTATTCACAAGCATCTTTCTCTGTAGGAATAAGTTCAGCTGCAAATCAACTCAGCTTATTAAAGTCACACTCTTATTTATATACCGAGTGATTCATCTGCTTCAAGTTCATAAACTCCTACTTTATTTTCAGATAAACTGATCTCCAATATACTTGTGCTTAAATTCTTCCAAGAACAGAGACCAATTCAACTGGTCATTTGACATTCTCATGGTGACGTTCGTCCACCATATCCTCTCTTTTCCCCTTAATAAAGAAACAACTCCATCTAGCTTCTCCACTTCAAAGCAGTGAAAACCATCTAAATGATTTTCAAATCATTCAGCCAAAGATCCGCTGCAACCAGACCTTCTTCGGCTTCTCCCTTAAATTCAGAGCTCCTAATCCTCTAAACTCTTTTGCTACATTTACTCTGGGAGTTGATGACATAGGAGGTTAGAAACGTGTCAGGATAGTGTCTAACGTCCTGAAAAAATTATCTTGTTCAAGTAAAGCATTCCAAAAGCTGCTTGTTCTTCACCTTGCCTGGCCAGGGCAGGTGAATTACTTCTCTTTGCGGGTTGATCATCTCCCGCTTCACTTCGAGAACTATCATGTCCGAACATCTAATAAGAGTAAACATATTATTTTATTAGCAAAACAACATACTCCATACTACACCAGATTAGAAGTTTTCACATTTATGATGGCATGCACACCTATAAAACCACTATAGACTCTGGTTTATGCCTACTCTGGTTTATGCCTAGAATCGGCTAAACCATAGCTCTGATACCATTAAATGTAACACCCCCAACCCATACCCGACCTGGATATGAGTCTGAGATGTCACATTAACTTTTTAAAACAATATTCTGACAAAATAACAGAACATTTGGACTTATATTAAGAAAATACGATAATATACTGTTGAATTATGTTTCATTATAGCAAATTTAAGGTAAAAATATTTTTATGAATAATACTATAATGTATGAATAGTTTCGATACTATTTACATAGTACCTTGAACAGTAATGAACAGTGCTACATTGTACCGATATACTACTACAGTATACCGATGCACAAAAACATCAAATTTAAAATGTGTATCGATGCACTTCTACAGTGTACCGAAGCACTACTAGAGTAATTTCAGCACAACATATAAAAACTCATAAAAATTTAAACTTTCATCACTATAAAGTTGTTATTTACATAAATACGTTTAAAACATTACAAAACTCGATCAAAGCATACATACTTAATTTAACGACTTTGTTTACATGCTAACCTATTTATCACATAATAAAACATATTGTTTAATTTACTTTGATATGATCTTCAAGTGGAGATACATTGTTATGCTGAGCTTATATTGGATATTTCTATTTTTCGGTACCTATGTGTAAAACCCTTACACCCTAAGTCATAGACTTAGAGAGGCATAATAATAATGACAATGAAATATAATGATAATGCCATCATGAGATGAAGTGTAACAAAATCACATATTTAATCCATGCAAATTACACAACCATATATCTTACCTGTAATCTTATCAAATTAACCATCATGAATTCATATAATAAGTTCACTGGTCCATGATACAATACTGAGAACCCAAGGTATACGAGTACAATAATGTTGTGCACTATGCTCTCACCACAACTCGTATAAATTGCACTGAAGTGCCACGTAGAATTTGCACCGAAGTGCCGCGTAGAAATGCACCGTAGTGCCATATAAAATTTGTCCACAAGGACCACATAAAAATTCCTTAAGAATCATATACATATACCAAGGATCAAGTAGGTGTCTCAAAAGACCTCATACATGTTCCACAGAATACATATATGTCCCTAAGGACTATGTAGAATTGTCCCGAAGGACCGCGTAGACCCTCTACTCTTGGCATGCCAACTATACTTATAGTTCTCATCTATATAACATGGGCTTTCACAATTCACATAGTTTATATCTCGTAGACATATAAATTCTTACCTTATCACATGGCTTAAATAAACTTTTCATACATATTCACTTAGATCATTTTCACATAATGCATATAATATGATTTCATGTCACGTATCATAATATGAAATGAATCATGTATCAAAGTATTAAATCTAGGCTTATCACAAGTCTAGAACTGAATATACTGTTATATTCATGCTATGCATATGCACTCACATAGATCTCTTTGTCTTTTCGTCGATCGATCTTATTTGTCAATTGTTCCGGAACTCGTTTAGGCTCGATATCTACATAATTTTTGAGACGATTATCAGAAGCCTAAACCTTATAACTTGATATTAATAACTTAAGCCAATTTAATGAACCAATATTCATTTTGTTCCTTAGGGGTGTATCGATGCACTATGGGTGCATCGATACACAAATTAATTTCGTAATTTTCATGCATCAGTGCCTGCCAGTGTGTATCGATGCACCTTCAAAATTGGTCTTAGTGCATCTATACCCATTCATTGTGTACCGATGCACCTGTCCAGAATAGGCTATTTTCACCGAAAATTCATCAATACTTGACCCAAATTTTCATGTATAAAACCCTTATTATGCTATCAAACTCAACTATAACCACTATAAATAATTTCTAGCATTCCAACACCTTATAATCTCCCATAATTCATCCAAGTTCTTAGAACTAAGAATCTTAACGCATTTTCCATGTTATCCAAACTTAATTCTAACTCTTATAACTTCTTATTCTCATGGATGACAAGTCAAATTCAACCTCCAAATTCATTTAAACCCTCTTATTCAAATTTTCACTTAAATGCTTAATATATTCAATCCTTCATAACTTGTTATTCTTTGAATTTATATATCCCTTTTACTCTCCATCATCTTTCCTACATCTTAATTAATCAAAACCATGCTTAACTCTTAAGAATTAAGCAAAAGAAATCCAACTTACCGTGGCTATGAGGCTTCACGGTTGGGATAAGAAGAAGAAGATGAAAGAAATGTCTCAAAACATTTGTTTCCCAAAACATGATCCACGTGGGTTATAAAATAACCCAAATAATATTTTATTCTTTCCTTTGTTCAATGACCTTTTTTCCCCTTTCCTTCTCCTTCATTTGTTAAATCATCCTACACAATACATTTCAATTAATTCCTTCACCTTTCAATTTATCTAATATGGCCATTTAATTTTAAAATCTTACACTTTAATCACTAACCCGGTATTGAGGATGTTACATAAATTACAAGAATTATTCTTTGATAAACAACAACTGCATCAAGCACAACATCAACGGTTACTTAATTACAAAAGAGATGGACATTTTTTCTACTGTGTCTTGGGTTTCTACAATGCCCACATATTTTGTTTTGTCTAGATGTTTCTAGAATATCCATATCACAATGAATTCGAGTGGATTTTGGATGACCATGGTCCCTCAATAAAGACAAATCTGGTACAATTGGAAGTCAATTCTGAACCTTATTAGGGTCTTTCTCATTGTCTATGGGGGAACTCAAATTCATATACCTTAAACACTTATGATAGTAGGTATACGTGATCCATAAAATGATTATAGTCTTGACGAATATGCGAGATAAATGCTATGACATGAGAACATGGATACTTCAAAGCTTGAAAATCCTATAGTCGCACTATCTGTCTCGTAGATTAACTCTTAACAAGTTATCTTCAATCCCCTGAAGAGGTCGCGAGATCTCTGTGACACAACATTCCATTTGATGCAACAATTCTTTTTTTAGATCTATAACTAATCTAGGGTGATAGACATGACCGCTTTTCATCCATGTTTGAGCTTGTCCCCCGAGCTTACAAAAATATGTTGTTTTTACCAAAGCCATTACAGGTAAATATGTCGTTTATTAATGCATTTTTCCATATCGATATCGATGGCATCTTCATATTTAGGTCAAAGAAATTAGCAGATGTATGTCTTCCCCTTGAACTGGACGTGATGTAACCATACGAATTTTTTGTGGACCCACCTCAGTACAAATCGTAAGGAGTTGCTGATGAATGTTTCCCCATTGAACTTGAAGGGATGACACCATAATGCGGATTTCCCATTATGGCGTTAAAATCATTACACATTACTATAGTTGGGCTATCAACTTGATCAGCTTATTGAGCAAGCCCATAGTGGGAGCAAAATGACATACCACGAACAACACACAGTTCAACAAACTTTGCATACATCTCTATATTGGTGTCTAAATAATAATTTTGAGAATCAACCATCATTACAACAACATCATCGTTCGATAGTTTGAATGCTGCATAAGTTAACGAAAACACTAATGTTGGAAATCTGTACTGAAGCGACGACAGTCTTCTAGTACTTCCAATATTAACCTTCCTTGAAATCTTCATTATCAGCTCCTCAAGAGTCATGTTTCTCTTGAAGGATATTTTAACAAAAAGATTTGATACGAATACAACGCCGGTTTCATCTTCCCAAATTTCTCCATCATAGTAAACAATAACTGAAATTCGCGTCATTCTGAGAGTTTGAAAGATAGATAGTCTTATATCTACAAAAATAATAGCTTAAATAAACCTAATTAAATAAATAATATATGAATTAAAATATAACGCAATAAAATATTTAAAAATATTTATAATAATTTAAATATATAATTTTATATTATTATTGTATCAAAAAAATGTCTCGACATATGATCTCGTTTTTTAATTTTACAACCATAAAAAATAATAGAAAATAATTAGTACAATATTATTTTTCAAAAAATCATATATAAAATAAATATTATATATTAAAAAAATTACCTTACAATGAAAGATAGAACGAACTGGTGAAGTAAATATAGGAGGAATTGATGGAGTGATGTTTACAGTTCAAGGGGTCTTATTTATAGCCGAGAGAAAGTTTAAAGGCCGAGAAATTTAGAACCACTAATGAAATGAAAGTGTCATCATTGAGAAAGGCACGTATCATCATCCGCACTCTACGTTGATGATGATCCGTGCCTTTCTCCAAAGGGTGCTAGATCGATAAATTTTTTTTCAAACGGTGTCTGACTCATAAATAAAAAATGGTAGAGTGATTTTTCGGTAAATACGCCCATAATCTTCCCAAATAAATATATGTAATGAAAATGGGTCCTTGAGCGTAATACCAAAAACCTCAGTTGGTGGACCATCTTAAAAATAAAATCCCTGTTATAATATAGGATAAATTAGCATGTAGGCAGTGACGGAGCCATGTAGGCCTCCGGGGCCAACTACCCCCAATTTTTTACCATTAAACAAATAGGGATAATTACTAATTTAGACCTTTAAATTTTGATTTATTTTTATTTTGTTCCCTCATTTTTATTGTTAATTATATTTTGCCCTAAACTAAAATATACTATTGGGTCATTGTATTTTCACTATTGGATTATGATTTTTTTAATTAGATCATTAAACTATTAAAATTGAATTAATTATGTCACTTACGTATTTTTTTAATTTGATCTTAATTTTAATTTAATTTAATATAATAAATTTAATGGCAACATTATATTGCAAAAAAATGATACGATAATGGAGAAGAAGTAATCAAACTTGTGTGTGCGCGCGCGTGTGAGAGAATCAGATAGGAAAGAGAGATGGGTGACTACAAACCATAGTGTCAATCCCTCACCAACAACCGATCCAAAAAGGAAGGATCTTTTCCTCTGGGGTAGGAAAAGCATGATCTGGATAGCAGACCCAAAGCTATGGAACTTGGGCATGGGTCTTTTGTCGAAATGGAGTGACATTTTATTTATTATTTATCATATATTTACTTTTCTATTTTATATATAGTATTTATATATATAATATTCCCGGCCGAGAGAGATTAAGTTATAATAAATTAAAATATTTTTCATTTGTAACACTCAAAATTGGTCTAGTATTTTTTCGACGTCTAATGATCAGAAAATTCTTTTATTAAATGTTGACCAAGAGTAGAAAAACTGGTTTAGATAGAGTTCGTGCTATATAAGTTTACTTTTTAATCAAGTAATCATCCATAAATAGATATTTGAAGTTAGAATAAGAAGTAAATCGATTAAGCATAAATCTCAATAAAAATACAAATTGTCTTATATTCTTATTTTCTATATTAGTAAAAATTTTCTTTCTTTTCTCGTAATATTTTTTGTTTAATATTTTTACATAAAATCTTAGTTTTTTTTTATTTTAATATTACTGCTATTGTTATTATCTTTATATAGTATAACATTGCATAACATCCTTTTATTAAAGTTTTTGAACAAGAGAGTACAAAAAGGGATTATTATATTGCATTATATGTTTATGTTAAGGGAACTGGTAATTTAAAAAAGAAAAAAAAAGATAAGATAAGAGTTGTCTCAAAATAATTAATTTTTTTTAGATTGAGTTGATGGCTGTTGAATGATGAAGTTAGTAGTTGATGAGTATTGTTAGTTGTAGGAAGTTGTTATATTAGTTGTATGCAGTTACACGGTTACATAAGGTTGTTGTAAACTCTTGTTTAAACAGAGTAGTATAGTTCAATAAAGGATAACACATTCTAATTCAATACTTTGCTACTTTGCTGTGTTTCCAAATGTTGTATTTCCACATGGTATCAATCGCCACAAGCTCCTGGAGCCATGAGTTTCTTGCTGCACAACTCAAGGTGTGTTGATTCAGCTTAGAAGGTAGTTGCTTAGTTGCTTGGTATGGTGTTCTTGGTTGATTACCAGATTCTTTAATTGTCTTCTTGTTCTTTATTTTCTGGAGACTATGATTCAATGTTTACTAACAAGAAAATCAATGTGGTGCTCGATGAAACAAACTTCTTGTTGTGGAAACAACAAGTCTTGCTCACTATTCACAGCCATAGGCTTGAGCGACTCCTCACCGGTGTAATGCAGTCTCCGCCAGAAATGACAATTGATGAAGATGGAAACTTGATTCCAAATGAAGCATATGATGACTTTGTAGCTCAAGATAGTGCATTAGCATCTTGGTTGCTGTCTACTATTAGTCCACACCTCTTATCTTAGTTTGTGGGAGCTGAGACAGCTTCATCCATATGGGTCACGGTGTTGCAATATTTTGTAACGAGGTCTTCAACCTTGGTAATGAGTCTACACTGCAAATTTTAGTCTCTCAAGAAAGGAGAAGACAGTATGAGAGTTTACATTGCTAAAGTCAAAGAGATTTGTGATGCTTTAGCCTCGTGTGGGAGCTCGGTTCCAGTTGTGGGATACATTGCTAGCATTTTGAAAGGGCTACCCCGTGAATATCAACCATTCATGGCTGTTATCAGTTCAAGTGGTGATATGCTGCCCTTGGATAAGGTTTGCACTATGTTCATAGATGCAGAAACTCGAATTGCTGGTTTCGATGCTCAAGAAAAACGGTGATGGCTGCGACTCATGTTGCCCATGGAGCTGGACCAAGTGATCATTCTAAACGATTCTACTCGAACTATGACAAAAACCATATGACTACTGCTCGATCAGGTGGCAGGTCAGGCGGTCGTGCGGGTCGAGGGCAAGGACGACCATGGGTTCAATGCCAACTTTGTTGTAAAATTGGACATCTAGTTTACAGATGTTGGCATCGTTATGATGAGTCCTATCAAATAGTCAGTAATGCTCAATCGAGGTATGATGAAGAATCTGCCCAAGCTCACACTGCTGCATATAATAAGTGTGCAAGCATGTGTTCTTCGAAGGGGTATCGGTTACATGCTTCAATTATTATTGATAACTCTGTAGATGAGCAAGATTAGTGGTTCGTTGACTCCGGCACCACCCATCATGTTACCCCGGATGCGGATGTTGTAACTTGCAAAACTGGATGTACTGGTCCAGGTAAGTTAGTCGTTGGTGATGGTGTTTCATTACTTGTTGGATTAGTTGGGAACACAGTAGTGAAATCTGCTTCTAGAATACTTCTGGTTAATGACTTACTTCATGTACCTGGCATAACACAAAACTTGTTGTTTGTGTCCAAGTTTGCTAGGGACAACAACGTGATGTTTGAATTTTATGTACACGGTTGCTGTGTTCGTGATGCAATTAGTGGAGAGGTGATTCTTCAAGGAAGAATGCAAGACGAGCTCTATATGTTTCCTAATACAACTATCTCAAGTTCTTGTAAAAACGCTTGTAAATGTTGTTTCAGCTAGTGATGCTTACAATTTTTGGCATAGAAGGTTAGGACATGCAACGTTTGAAACAGTTGCGAGTGTTTGCAAAGCTATGGATGTACAAGTAAGCAAAAATATTAATAAAGTATGAAGCCTATTGCATTGGTAAAAGCCATAAGCTTCCATTCTGTTACTCTAAAACTGTCTGTACTAAACCCTTCCAACTAGTATATACTGACATATGGGGACCACTCATGTAGCCTCGAATGGTTTTTGCTATTACTTATCTTTTGTTGATGTTTATTCAAGGCACACTTGGATCTATTTTTTGAAAGATAGGTCACAGGCTGTTCACACATTTAAGGCATTTCAACAGATGGTGAAAACTCAATTTGGACTGGCTGCGAAGGCTGTGCAAAGCGATTGGGGTGGAGAGTATCGCAGTCTCTCATTTGTGCTGCTAAGAGAAGGAATTGCTCATCGTGTTGCCTTCCCGCATACATCTGAAAGGGATACCCCATGAATATCAGCCATTCATGGCTGTTATCACTTCAAGTGGTGACATGTTGCCCTTGGATAAGGTCTGCACTATGTTAATAGATACAAAAACCCAAATTGATGGTTTCGATGCTCAAGAAGAAATAGTGATGGCTGCGGCTCATGTTGCCCGTGGAGCTGGACCAACTGATCATTCCAAACGATTCTAGTCGAACTATGACAAAAATCGTATGACCACTGCTCGATCAGGTGGCAGGTCAGGCGGTCGTGCGGGTCGAGAGTAAGGCAGACCACGGGTTCAATGCCAACTTTGTGGTAAAATTGGACATCTAGTTTACAGATGCTGGCATCGTTATGATGAGTCCTATTAAATAGTCAGTAATGCTCAATCGAGGTATGATGAAGAATCTGCCCAAGCTCACACTGTTGCATGTAACAAGTGTGCATGCATGTGTTCTTCCAAGGGGTCTCGATTACATGTTTCAACTATTACTGATAACTCTGTAGATGAGATAGATCAGTGGGTCGTTGACTCCGGCGCCACCCATCATGTTACCCCAGATGCAGATGTTGTAACCTGCAAAACTGGATGTACTGGTCGAGGTAAGTTAGTCGTCGGTGATGGTGTTTCATTACCTGTTGGATTAGTTGGCAACAAAGTACTGAAACCTGCTTCTAGAATACTTCTGGTTAATGATTTGCTTCATGTACCTGGCATAACACAAAACTTGCTGTCTGTGTCCAAGTTTTCTCGGGAAAACAACGTGATGTTTGAATTTTATGCACACGGTTGCTATGTTTGTGATGCAATTAGTGAAGAGGTGATTCTTCAAGGAATAATGCAAGACGGGCTCTATATGTTTCCTAATAGAACTATCTCAAGTTCTTGTAAAAACGCTTGTGTAAATGTTGTTTCAGCTAGTGGTACTTACAATCTTTGGCATAGAAGGTTAGGACATTCAACGTTTGAAACACTTGCTAGTGTTTCAAAGCTATGGATGTACAAGTAAGCAAAAATATTAATAATGTCTATGAAGCCTGTTGCATTGGTAAAAGCCATAAGCTGCCATTATGTTACTCTAAAACTGTCAATACTAAACCCTTCCAACTAGTATACACTGACATATGGGGACCAGCTCATGTAGCCTCGAATGGTTTTTGTTATTACTTATCTTTTGTTGATGCTTATTCAAGGCACACTTGGATCTATTTTTTGAAAGATAGGTCACAGGCTGTTCACACATTTAAGGCATTTCAACAGATGATGAAAACTCAATTTGGACTGGATGCGAAGGCTGTGCAAAGCGATTGGGGTGGAGAGTATCGCAGTCTCTCATTTGTGCTGCTAAGAGAAGGAATTGCTCATCGTGTTGCCTGGCCGCATACATCTGAAAGGGATACCCCATGAATATCAACCATTCATGGCTCTTATCACTTCAAGTGGTGACATGTTGCCCTTGGATAAGGTCTGCACTATGTTAATAGATGCAGAAACCCAAATTGATGGTTTCAATGCTCAAGAAGAAATAGTGATGGCTGCGGCTCATGTTGCCCGTGGAGCTGGACCAACTGATCATTCCAAACGATTCTAGTCGAACTATGACAAAAACCGTATGACCACTGCTCGATCAGGTGGCAGGTCAGGCGGTCGTGCGGGTCGAGAGCAAGGCAGACCACGGGTTCAATGCCAACTTTGTGGTAAAATTAGACATCTAGTTTATAGATGCTGGCATCGTTATGATGAGTCCTATTAAATAGTCAGTAATGCTCAATCGAGGTATGATGAAGAATTGCCAAGCTCACACTGTTGCATATAACAAGTGTGCATGCATGTGTTCTTCCAAGCGGTCTCGATTACATGTTTCAACTATTATTGATAACTCTATAGATGAGAAAGATCAGTGGGTCGTTGACTCCGGCGCCACCCATCATGTTACCCCGGATGCGGATGTTGTAACCTGCAAAACTAGATGTACTGGTCCAGGTAAGTTAGTCATCGGTGATGGTGTTTCATTACCTGTTGGATTAGTTGGCAACACAGTAGTGAAACCTGCTTCTAGAATACTTCTGGTTAATGACTTGCTTCATGTACCTGGCATAACACAAAACTTGCTGTCTGTGTCCAAGTTTTCTTGGGACAACAACGTGATGCTTGAATTTTATGCACACGATTGTTGTGTTCGTGATGCAATTAGTGAAGAGGTGATTCTTCAAGTAAGAATGCAAGACGGGCTCTATATGTTTCCTAATACAACTATCTCAAGTTCTTGTAAAAACGCTTGTGTAAATGTTATTTCAGTTAGTGATACTTACAATCTTTGGCATAGAAGGTTAGGACATGCAACGTTTGAAACAATTTCTAGTGTTTGCAAAGCTATGGATGTACAATTAAGCAAAAATATGAATAAAGTCTGTGAAGCTTGTTGCATTGGTAAAAGCCATAAGCTGCCATTACCAATGCAACAAGCTGCCATTCTGTTACTCTAAAACTGTCTATACTAAACCCTTTCAACTAGTATACACTGACATATGGGGACCAGATCATGTAGCCTCGAATGGTTTTCACTATTACTTATCTTTTGTTGATGCTTATTCAAGGCACACTTGGATCTATTTTTTGAAAGATAGGTCACAGGCTGTTCACACATTTAAGGCATTTCAACAGATGGTGATAACTCAATTTGGACTGGCTGTGAAGGCTATGCAAAGCGATTGGGGTGGAGAGTATCGCAATCTCTCAGTTGTGCTGCTAAGAGAAGGAATTGTTCATCGTGTTGCCTGCCCGCATACATCTGAAAGTGTTACCTCTTGAATATCAGCCATTCATGGCTGTTATAACTTAAGTGGTGACATGTTGCTCTTGGATAAGGTCTGCACTATGTTAATAGATGCAGAAACTCAAATTGCTGGTTTCGATGCTCAAGAAGAAATAGTGATGGCTACGGCTCATGTTGCCCGTGGAGCTGGACCAAGTGATCATTCCAAACGATTCTTTTCTAACTATGACAAAAACAATATAACCACTGATCGATCAGGTGGCAAGTCAGGCGGTCGTACGGGTCGAGGGCAAGGCAGACCACGGGTTCAATGCCAACTTTGTGGTAAAATTGGACATCTAGTTTACAGATGCTGTCATCGTTATGATGAGTCCTATCAAATAGTCAGTAATGCTCAATCGAGGTATGATGAAGAATCTACCCAAGCTCACACTGCTGCATATAACAAGCATGCATGCATGTGTTCTTCGAAGGGGTCTCGGTTACATGCTTCAACTATTACTAATAACTCTGTAGATGAGCAAGATCAGTGGGTCGTTGACTCCGGCGCCACCCATCATGTTACCCCGGATGCGGATGTTGTAACCTGCAAAACTAGATGTATTGGTCCAGGTAAGTTAGTCGTTGGTGATGGTGTTTCATTACCTGTTGGATTAGTTGGCAACACAGTAGTGAAACATGCTTCTAGAATACTTCTTGTTAATGACTTGCTTCATGTACCTGGCATAACACAAAACTTGCTATCTATGTCCAAGTTTGCTAGGGACAGCAACGTGATGTTTGAATTTTATGCACACAGTTGCTGTGTTCGTGATGCAATTAGTGGAGAGGTGATTCTTCAAGTATGAATGCAAGACATGCTCTATATGTTTTGTAATACAACTATCTCAAGTTCTTGTAAAAACGCTTGTGTAAATGTTGTTTCAACTAGTGATAATTACAGTCTTTGGCATAGAAGGTTAGGACATGTAACGTTTGAAACAATTTCTAGTGTTTGCAAAGCTATGGATGTACAAGTAAGCAAAAATATGAATAAAGTCTGTGAAGCTTGTTGCATTGGTAAAAGCCATAAGCTGCCATTCTGTTACTCTAAACTTGTCTATACTAAACCCTTCCAACTAGTATACACTAACATATGGGGACTAGCTAATGTAGGCTTGAATGGTTTTCACTATTACTTTTTGTTGATGCTTATTCAAGGCACCCTTGGATCTATTTTTTGAAAGATAGGCCACAGGCTGTTCACACATTTAATGCATTTCAACAGATGGTGACAACTCAATTTGGACTGGCTTTGAAGGCTGTGCAAAGCGATTGGGGTGGAGAGTATCGTAGTCTCTCAGTTATGCTGCTAAGAGAAGGAATTACTCATCGTGTTTCCTGCCCGTATATATCTGAAAGGGCTACCCCGTGAATATCAACCATTCATGGCTGTTATCACTTCAAGTGGTGATATGCTGCCCTTGGATAAGGTATGCACTATGTTAATAAATGCAGAAACTCAAATTGCTAGTTTCGATGCTCAAGAAGAAACGGTGATGGTTGCGGCTCATGTTGCCCGTGGAGCTGGACCAAGTGATCATTCCAAACGATTCTACTCAAACTATGACAAAAACCATATGACCACTGCTCGATCAGGTGGCAGGTCAGGCGGTCGTGCGGGTCGAGGTAAAGACAGACCACGGGTTCAATGCCAACTTTGTGGTAAAATTGGACATCTAGTTTACAGATGTTGGTATCGTTATGATGAGTCCTATCAAATAGTCAGTAATGCTCAATTGAGGTATGATGAAGAATCTGCCCAAGCTCACACTGCTGCATATAACAACTGTGTATGCATGTGTTCTTCGAAGGGGTCTCGGTTACATGCTTCAACTATTACCGATAACTTGTAGATAAGAAAGATCAGTGGGTCGTTGACTCCGGTGCCACCCATCATGTTAACCCGAATGCGGATGTTGTAACCTGCAAAACTGGATGTATTGGTCCAGGTAAGTTAGTCGTCGGTGATGGTGTTTTATTACTTGTTGGATTAGTTGGCAACACAGTAGTGAAATCTGCTTCTAGAATACTTCTGGTTAATGACTTGCTTCATGTACCTGGCATAACAAAAAACTTGATGTCTGTGTCCAAGTTTGCTAGGGACAACAACGAGATGTTTGAATTTTATGCACACGGTTGCTATGTTCGTGATGCAATTAGTGGAGAGGTGATTCTTCAAGGAAGAATGCAAGACGGGCTCTATATGTTTACTAATACAACTATCTCATGTTCTTGTAAAAACGCTTGTGTAAATGTTGTTTCAGCTAGTGATACTTACAATCTTTGGCATAGAAGGTTAGGACATGCAACGTTTGAAACAGTTGCTAGTGTTTGCAAAGCTATGGATGTACAAGTAAGCAAAAATATGAATAAAGTCTGTGAAGCTTATTGCATTGGTAAAAGCCATAAGCTTCCATTCTGTTACTCTAAAACCGTCTATACTAAACCCTTCCAACTAGTATACACTAACATATGGGGACCAGCTCATGTAGCCTCGAATGGTTTTCGCTATTAGTTATCATTTGTTGATGCTTATTCAAGGCACACTTGGATCTATTTTTTGAAAGATAGGTCACAGGCTGTTCACACATTTAAGGCATTTCAACAGATGGTGACAACTCAATTTGGACTGGCTGTGAAGGATGTGCAAAGATATTGGGGTGGAGAGTATCGCAGCCTCTCAGTTGTGCTGCTAAGAGAAGGAATTGCTCATCGTCTTGCATGCCCGTATACATCTGAACAGAATGGTGTGGTCGAAAGGAAGCATCGACACATCATTGAACTTGCCCTGGTTTTGTTAGCATAAGCTGCCATGCCCTTGCGTTACTGGTACTATGCAACTGTTACAGCGGTATTCCTCATCAACTGACTTCCCACTATAGTTTTAGAAGGACTGTTGCCCTATGAGAAGTTGTTTGAACAGAAGCCAAATTATGATTTCATGAGAGTTTTTGGGTGTAAATGTTTTCCTCACCTAAGATTGTTTCAACAACACAAGCTTGAGTTCCGTTCCCAGCCTTGTATATTCCTTGGTTATAGCCCTTAGCACAAAGGCTACATGTGTTTAGCAACTAGTGGCAGGATATATATTTCCAGACATGTTATCTTTGATGAGTTTACGTTTCCATTTGCAGGGACTGGAGGATTGGGTGACGTTAATCAAGTCAATAAACTAAGGTCTACAAAACTTGAAGTTGTTGCTGACATGAAACAATTTCGAGATAATACTGCTAGTCCAGGCTCAAGAACAACAATCAATGATATGAACCTAGCTGAATTAGCTGCAGCAGTTTCACAGGAAGTGGCCAGTAGAAATGGTGATAATGTTGGTGAAAACTCTGGTCATACTGGCCAAAATATGATTGACCTGGGTGAGTCTTCACTTGAAGCTACTGCTCATAAAGATATAACTGAAGAAGATGGCACGATTGAAGCTGATACGAGTTAACATGTGCCAATAATTGCTCCAGTTGATAATACTACCTCCTCAAGAGATGACAATGTTGCTAGTGTGATAAATCGTCATTCGATGATGACGAGGAGTAAGTGCGAGATATTTAAGCCTAAACTATTTATGGCCAGTTATGCAGACATAGAACCCCTTAATGTTCATGAAGCATTGCAATCACCTCACTGGAGAGTGGATGTGCATTCTGAATTTGAAGCGTTAAGGAATAATGACATGTGGTCTTTAGTTAAATTACCTGAAGGTCGCTCGGTTGTGGGGTGCAAGTGGTTGTTCAAAGTAAAAAAGAACCCTGATGGCTCTGTTAATAGGTATAAAGCCAGGTTAATAGCCATATGTTTCTCTCAAATACCAGGACACGATTTTGGAGAAACGTTTAGTCCAGTTGTTTGATTTACGACGTTGAATGTGGTGCTTTCAATAACTGTTACCAATGGCTGGCAATTACGCTAGGTTGATGTGAACAACACATTTCTGCACGGTGATCTGTATGAAGAGGTTTTCATGCAGTAGCCACCAGGCTTCGAGCAAGTGGCAGTTGACGGTAGTCCCTTGGTGTGCAGATTAGAGAAGGCCTTGTATGGTTTATGCCAAGCCCCTCGGAATTGGCACGAAAAACTGAAAAATTCCCTACTTAAGTTCGGTTTCAAAGAATCTTCAACAGACACCTCTGTTTATTCACTAGGAAGGGGGATACTGCGTTTACTTACTTGTATACGTTGACGATATAGTGCTGACTGGGAGTTCAGTTGTTCAGATTGAAGAAGTGGTGAAATCTCTTGGCAGGGAATTTGCACTAAAAGACTTTGGTGAATTACATTACTTTTTGGGTATAGAAATTAAACGTTGTGGTGGCTCGTTAATTCTCAGCCAAAGGAAGTTTATCCTTGAATTGCTGATGAAGACCAAGATGAGCACTGCTAATCCTACTGCCACACCAATGCTTGCATCTGCCAAGTTGAGTCATGATGCGGGGGTACTACTTCAAGATGCATATGAATATCGAAGCGTTGTAGGTGCCTTATTGTATGTGTGTCACACCTGCCCGGACATAACCTTTAGCGTCAATAAGGTGACACAATATATGCAGGCTCCAAGGCAAGAGCATCATGTTGCTATTAAAAGAATCTTGAGGTACTTGGTGGGAACAATTAACCATGGCCTGGTCATTGCACCTGCAGTAGCAGGATTCATTGTAGTGGCCTTCGCTGACGCTGACTGGGCTGCAAGTGATGATGATCGCAAGTCTATCTCAGGTTACTGTGTGTTTGTTGGTGATAACCTAGTGATATGGAACTCTAAGAAACAAAAATCAGTTTCCAGGTCGACTATGGAAGCTGAGTACAGAAGTGTAGCAGATGTTACTGCTGAAACAACGTGGGTGAATACTCTTCTAAATGATTTGGGCATTACAAGGTAGAAAACTATTATAGTTTGGTGTGATAACAGCAGTGCTGTAGCCATGACATCAAATCTGGTTTATCATGGAAGAGTAAACATGTTGAACTCGATGTTCACTTTGTTCGTGAGAAGGTAGCGTTGAAGCAAGTGTTGGTGAATTATGTGCCAGGAATTCATCAAGTTGCAGATGGTTTCACAAAGCCACTAGCAGTTGCTCGGTTTGAGGTGTTTAAGGCCAAGGTGAATGTGCAACCTTTCCTTTGGGAAGAAGAAGAAGAAGTAGGGAGATTGTTGAATGATGAAGTTAGTAGTTGATGAGTATGGTTAGTTGTAGGAAGTTGTTATATTAGTTGTATACAGTTACACGGTTACATAAGGTTGTTGTAAACTCTTATTTAAATGGAGTAGTATAGTTCAATAAAGGATAACACATTCTGATTCAATACTTTGCTACTTTGCTGTGTTTCCAAATGTTGTATTTCCACAATGGCATGACAATGAAAGCTTGAAAAAAGGACACAGACTCCATCGAATTTCTCCTATAGCAAAGTTTTTCCAAGGAATTTTCTTAGAGAAGGGTAATCTTTACAATCATAATTGCTAATGTTTACATGAGTTGTTGAATCATTGTTTTCCCCATTGGCATTAAGACTCCACAGAAGTTTGGCCACCCAATATTCTGATTTGTCCATGAATTTATTGTAACCCTTAGATTGACTTGAATGTTACAATCGAATCTTAGAGACCACAACAATACTTTGATTAAACAAAAAAAAAACTCATATTTTAACATGCATTATTAACAAATCGTAAAAAAATACATAAGCAGAAGTAGTAATTCATAATATATATAATACTCTACGAGCTTAAAATCCAAAATAAAATAAACTAGTTTAATATCCCAAATTCCCATAAATAAGTATATATAGTTAACGAAAAAGGAAATGACATAAAGTTTGATAATATCCATACGATTTCTGGAAAAATGAGCTATTAATGATCCTCTAAGTATTGGTCGTAGTCCTAAAGGTCTGATTAATCTGAAAAGGCAGAAACTAGAAAGTGAGCTATAAAGTCTAGTGTGTCCTCTAAAGTAAAACGTATATCGAAGTATATATAATACAAGACAAGTAAAATATAACAATAATTCAAAGTTTAATCATCAGAATGTAGCATTAATAACACACACAACTTTATCTTTCGCCGTAGATAAATAGAATAGGGACATTATCCTCCGAAGAGGTACCCAAGTCAAAATACGAAAATCAGGATGGGGGTCTATCCTTCTCAATAAGATCCCAAGAAGAAACAGGATGCGGATTAAATCCCATTCAAAAATAGGACGAGGAATAAATCCCATGCAGAAATAGGACAAGAAATAAATCCCATCCAGAAATAGGACGAGGAATAAATCCCATGCAAAAACAGGAATGCATCAATACATATTTAAATTATGCAACAATAATCAGGGAACAGTCACAATACAAACACAAGAAAACAAAATATGCATAGACAATATCATAGACCATAGTCGCATACAATATCAAAGGTAACATATTGGTCAAAGGGATACACCTATAACAGTTAATCGATACCAGCTAAGCCTTACCTTCCCAGGGTCGGTAGAATTAGGTCCTACAGAACGGGAGCCTAAAAAATAACATCACTCCATGAATATTGAAACCATATATCTAAAAAGAAATAGACTATAGATAATTAAATAACACTTATATGTATCTCGAGATGAACGACCTGAATTGAACTGATCGGGATGAGAGTGATCAGGGTCTACTGGAGAGCTATCCAGAAATACGAGAGTACCTTTAGAAAATAATACAAAAAGTGAGTCCAAAATCTCACAATTCACTTAACATAACTATGTCTTTAAGTGATAAATAACATAAAATAAGACATTCGAGTCAAAATTTGATAAAACAGACTGCGAAAACAGACTCAAGATGTCGAAAAACATAAAGATAAGGGTTTTTAGAAAAATTCAATGGGTCAAAGTTAAATTCAAAGCCAATAGTCAACGGTCAATGGTCAACAGGTCAGGCCGGTCAACGGGTTGGGTTTGTCAATGGTCAGGCCGGTCAAATAGTTGGGTTAGGCCGGTCAACGGGTTGGGTTTGTCAATGGGTCAGGTCGGTCAATAGATTAGGTCGATCAATCCAGCTGGATCGGTCCAAAATAACAGGTTCAACTGGTTTTAAACTACCAGAACACTCCCACACTCGCACGACGGCGCATGGGATGATGTTTAACTACAATTTTTGTACAAAATCAACTTACTGAGGCTGATTATGGTAGGGCATGACAAAATTGAATTTTCTTGGAAATCTAAAACTAAATTCCCTCACATAATGTTAACGGAAACGATAAACAATAAATCAAGGGTATCAAGTGAACGACAACGATGAGTCGAACACGATGACGCCAGCAGTGAAAAACAAGGTGGTCATAATAGAGGTAGAATGGCAAAAAGAACAAGAAAGATTGGGAGAATAATAAAAAGAGAGAGATAGGAAAAACATAGAGAGATGCGCATAGTTGGAGGGAAAAAGAAAAGAAATGAGGAGTGAGTATTTCAAATACCCAAATTTGGGTAAATTACAAACTAAACCACAACACTTTAGAGAACTCACAAGCTGATACTAGAGTTTCAAAACATTTGAAATAAATCCCTAAAAATTAAAATGTGACAACTCTATCTCTTTAAGAAAATTTTGGCCTCAAAATTTTACGTGGTGGAAAAATATGAGGAAATTACTCTTTTATCGATTCTTAGTCTCTTAGATGGCCTTTGAAATACTACAATTAATCCACATAACCTTAATTTTTGATAGACGATGATTTCTCAGAACACGATCCTCAAAGGAAAGGATCTGAATATACTCCTCCTCATAACTCAAATTAGTTCTCAGTTTCACATCCTCAATAGAAATGATATGCGATGGATCAGAATAGTAACGCCTCAACATAGAGACATGAAAGACATCATGAATACGCTCAAGCTTAGACGATAGCTCAAGCTAATAAGCAACGAGACCAACTCGACACAGAATCAGATAAGGTCCAATAAACCTCGAACTCAATTTGCCTTTACAACCAAATCTGAGAACTTTCTTCCATGGAGATACTTTCAAAAAGACTCGATAACCCATATTGAACTCAATATCATTCCTCTTCAGATTAGCATAAGATTTTGTCCTATCAAAAGCAACCTTAAACCTGTCTTGAATAATTTGAATTGTACTGTCAGCCTCCAGAATAAGATAAGTTCCTACAACATTCATCTCGGATAACTCAATCCAACGTAACGGAGTATGATACCTACGACCATACAAAGCCTCATACGGTGTCATCTGAATATTGGTCTAATAACTATTGTTATATGCAAACTCAACCAATGGTAAATAAACCTCCCAACTACCCCAAATCTATAACACATCCTCTCAGTATATCCTCCAGAATCTGAATAACCCGCTTAAAATAACCATCAGACTGTAGGTGATAAGTTATACTGAAATTCAATCGGGACCCAAAGCCTCATGAAGAGGCTTCTAGAATCATGACGTAAAGCTTAGATCTCGATTCAGAAATAATAGACCAGGGAACACCATGAAGACGAACAATCCCATATATATACAATTGAACTAATATTTCCAAAGTATAATTAGTCCAAACTAGGATGAAATAAGCAAATTTAGTGAGACGATCAATGATAACTCATACTAAATCCTTCTTGGACTATGTCAACGGGAATCCAATAACAAAATCCATAGTAACTTACTTTAATTACCACTTGAGAATCTAAATGGGTTAAAGTAAACCAGATGAAAACTGATACTTAGCCTTTATTTACTGACAGGTTAAACACTTAGCCACGTAATCGGTGACATCTCTTTTTAAACCAGAATAATAATACCTTTGTCTAAGATTCTGATACATCTTAACACCACCCAAATGCTTAAAATAAGGAATATTGTGAGCATCTTGTAAAATAGTATTCGGTAACTAAGAATTATTCGGAATACAATAACATCTTTGGAAACATAATACACCATAATCATCAAAGGTGTACTCGGAATCAGGACCCTACTCAACTCGTTTTGCAAACAAGAATAAGGATGCATCGAGGGATTACTTTGACTTAATATCAACTGCCAATGTACGTTTAACTCGAAGTTCAAATAACAAAGTACTATCATCATATAAACTCAGGTTGGCAAACATCACCCTCATATTAGTAGTCGTTATAGGACTTAAAGCATCAACAACTACATTAGCTTTTCCAGGGTGATACTCAATCTTGAAATCATATTCCTTTAGAAACTCTAACCAATAACGTTGTCTTAAGTTAATATCCTTTTGATTCAACATATATTTCAGGCTTTTATGATCAGTATAGATATAACAATTCTCCCCATAAAGATAGTGTCTCCATATTTTTAGTTCAGAAGCCATTGCAACCAACTTAAGATCATGAGTAATTCACTCATGTGGCCTGAACTAACGACACACATAAGCTACTACTCTACCATCCTACATCAGAATAAAACCTAAACCAGTATATGAAGCATCACTATAAACTGTATAATCCTTTCCAATCTCAGGGTAGACTAAAACTGGTGCTTGAGTCAGAACACTTTCAACTGCTCGATTGTTGATTTTCACTCAGTCAAAAGGCACATTCTTCCTCATGGAAAACCCCTCTACAAACCTCTGGTAATAACATTCCAAACCAAGAAAACTATGAACCTTAACCATATTCTTAGGTTGTTTCCAGTCCAGAATAGCCTTAATATTTTTCAGATCATTTGAAATACCCATAGTAGAAACAATGTAACCCAAGCGCATTACCTTGCTAAGCCAAAATTTACACTTACTGAACTTTGCACATTTTTCCTTCAAAGTCTGTAAAACAACCCTCAAATGTTCATCGTGTTCAGACTCAAAATTCTAGTAAATCAGGATATCATCTATAAATACAACAATAAACTGATCAAGATATGGTTGAATTAATCACATCCATAAAAGCACCAGAGACATTAGTCAACCCGAATGATATCATTAAAAACTTATAGGGACCATAACGAGTTCGGAAAGTCGTTTTAAGAACATTAGAAGCTTTCCCCTTATGTTGATAATAGCTAGACAGAAGATCAATCTTGGAGAAAATAGTTGCAACACTAACTAATCAAATGAATCATCGATGCGCGATAAAAAATATTTATTCCTAATCACCAGCTTATTTAGTTTTCGATAATCGATGCACAAACGCAATATATAATCTTTCTTTAAAAAAAGCACAAGAGCTCCCTATGGAGATGTACTAGGCTGAATAAACCCTTGATCCAACAACTCCTGTAATTGAACCTTGAGTTTCCTCAATTCCTTAGGTGTTATACGATATTGAGCTATTGACACCAGTGTAGTACTTGGATATAATTCAATTCTAAATTTTACTTTCTCTTAGGCGGTAAACATGGTAACACTTTTGAAAATACCTCTAAAAAGTCCCTCATAATATGGATCTATTAAATTTCAGAAGTAAACTTTCTCAAATCTAGAATATAAGCAAGGTACACTACAACACCCTTTTGAATCATTTTCTCAGCTACCAAGGATGATATAACATTAGACAGATAACCCCGACGCTCACTGATCTAAACAATTTTTTTATCATCAGAAGTCTTCAAAATTGCTCTCTTATGTTCATAATTTAGATTAACTCGATGTTCTTTCAACCAATCAGTACCCAGAATAAGATCGAACTCTCTAACGAGTATTCTATAAGTTTCACTAGAAAAGTCTCTTCACAAAGCTCAAGAGGATAGTTCGATAAATTTTGGCAACCACACAGACTGACCAACAAGAGATTGAACAGTAACAAGACATGTAATTGGCTCAACTGGAATGTCAAGATTATGGGATACGAAACTCGCAACATATGAATGGGTAGACACACCATTAATCAAAGCAAATAATAAACTGAATGAATGGTAAAAGTATATACAATACCATCTGACTTATCATGATCCTCACGACATCTCATAACATAATCAATAGCAAGCTTTCTAGACTCAGACCTCACAGAACCTCTAATCGGGGCAGATCACCCCTTACTTGAAGAACTCGGTGCATGGTTAGATGATGCATGTCAAATTTGACTAAAACCTCTAGGAGTCTGAGATGATCCCTGAGAACGAACATGATTCTGATAAGTCAGAGAAGGCTATGGAAAATCTTACAAAGTGTTCAGTGGAACCACACCTTAAACATGCTTCTAACTTATTGGGACACTCCCCATCATGTTGCATACTGCAGAAAGTACAAGTAGGAATAACCCGTTGTACAAAAGAAACACCCCTACTCTTAGATCAAACATAAGAAGTAACATGCCTAAAACCATAATCAAACCTCAAAGTATTCAAGTGTTTCTCAGGATGAGCAGAAAAACCAAAAGGACCCCCAGAACTTGATTGTTTCTTTTTTCAATTGTAATGCTCCCTACTGAGATCTTTCATCTCCTTAGTAGCCTTAGCTCTGTCCACGAACTTAAAAAATTCCCTCTCACGATGGGTAGTAATCTTATTATGAATTCCAACATGCATACCTTTCTCAAAGAGTAGACACTTATCTTCCTCGGTGGTGATAAGTTCAGTAGCATACTTATTAAGACGTGGAAACTCTAACTCATAATCTTGAACAATCATATCACCTTATTTCAGGTCCATAAACTCTTGTTTCTTCTCTTTCAGATAGCGACTACCCACAAATCGCTCCAAAAAGCACTCCGAAAAACTCATAGGTCAAGTAATCTCTCGGAGTAGTCACCTTCACTAAATTCCAATGATTCAGGGCATCATCCTTCAATAGTGAAACAATAGCATGAAGTCTCCGATCAATTGGATAATCCATCTCATCAAGAAGACGCTTAGTATTTTCAATCCAGTACTCCTCAACAGACGAGGATGCTCAGGTAAGCCCTTTGAATTTTTCTACCTCATTATGCAACATTGTCGATGAGATAGTAATGGCAGTGTCTTCTAGTTCAACCCCAGTAGATCTCTGAAGTAAACACAATACTGCTCGACCCACAATAACATCCTTTAAATCATTTATAGATCCACTTCTAGTGGCAGGTGTACACTCAGTATGCTCGATTGGATTAGAAGAATCAGACGCTTGAGTACGCCTAGTCGGGTTAGAAGAATCAAATGCTCGAGTACGCTTATTAAACAACTTGACCTCAAGAACTGGAGAATCTCTATCAGTATCAGTCTCCCGGCCTCCACGGTATCGAGCACTATCATATATGCGGGGAGTTGCAGAACGACGTGTACTCCTACGAGGTGACAAACTATCTACTATGTAATGTGATGTATGAAATAAAATAGTACACATAAACTAAATTTAGATCTGATACTAGAGTCTCGAAACAAAATATTCATATTTAAAAATAGAAAATATTAAAATATTTAACAAAAATTACAGTCAAAACAAAATTTAGAAAATAATTTATAGAACAGTATAAAATTTGACAAGTAATACAGTATAAGAGTTAAACCTAGGTTATAATACCACTAAATATAACCCTTAGACCCAACTTGAACGTTATGACTGAATCTCATATACCATAACAATTATTCGGTTGAGCAGAAATTAAAAAAAACTCATATTTTAACATGCATCATCAACAAATCGTTAAAAAATACCTAAGGAGAAGTAGGAGTTCATAATTTATATAAACATTACAAGTTTAAAATCTAAAACAAATAAAGTAGTTTAATATCCCAAATTCCCATAAATAAGTATATATAGCTAACGAAAAAGGAAATGACATAAAGTCTGATAATATCCATACAATGTCTGAAAGTAAACGAGCTACTAACGATCCTTCAAGCACCAGTCACAGTCATAAAGGTTTGAGTTATCTAAAAAGATATAAACTAGAAAGTGAGCTATAAAGACCAATGTTTCCTCTAAAGTAAAATGTTTATTGAAATATATATAAAACAACATAAGTAAAGTGTAACAGTAATTAATTGTTTAATCATCAGATTGTAGCATCAATAACACACAATTTTATCTTTTGTCGCAGATAAACAAAATAGGGACGTTACCATTCGAAGAGTTACCCAAGTGAAAATACAGAAGTCAAGGTGGGGATCTATCCCTCTGAGGAGGATTCCAAGAATGAAATAAAATGAAGATTAAATCCCATTAAAAAACAAGACGAGGAATAAATCTCATGTAGAAACAGGAATGGAAATAAATCCCATGCAGAAACAGGATGGAGAATAAATCCCATGTAGAAACAAGAATGTATCAATGTACAAATTTAAATTGAGCAACAATAATTAGGGAACAGTCATAATCCATACACAAGCAATCAGAATATGCACATACAATATCATAGAGCGTAGTCACATATAACATCGGAGGTAACATATAGGTCAAAGGGACACATCTATAGCAACTAATCGATATCAACTAAGCTTATGCTTCCCACGGTCGGTAGCACTAGGTCCTGTAGAACGAGAGCCTAAAAATAACATCACCTCCATGAATATTGAAGCCATATATCTAAATAGAAATAGACTATAAATCATTAAATGACACTTATGCGTATCTTGAGACGAGTAACTGAAGTTAAGCTGAGTGGGACGAGAGTGATTAGGGTCTACTGAAGTGATCCGGAGACATGAGAGTTCCTTCAGAAAATAATATAAAAAAGTGAGTCCAAAATTTCGCAATTCACTTAACATAACTATGACTTTAAGCAATAAATAATGTAAAACATAACTTCCGGGGTCAGAATTTTGAAAAACAGACTCAATATGTCAAAAAATATAAAGATATGGGTCTTCTAAAAAAATTACGGTTAACGGGTTGGGTTAGTCAAAGGGTCTGGTCGATCAATGGGTCAACTGATCCAGTCGATTCAATCTAGAAGTAATTGGTTCAATTGGTGTTGAACTGCCAGAACACTCCCACACGCGCACGACAAAGCGTGGGATGTCATACAAGGACGGTTTTTTTGCACAAAAAATTCCATAAACCCATTTTAATGCTAAGGGAATTACTTGCCGATGTCAGTTTGCTGCGGGGAGTGACGAAATCAAATTTTCTTGAAACCCCAAAGCTAAACTCCTTCACCCGATGCTAACGGCAATAGCAAAGGACAAATCGAGCGTACTGGGCAAATGGAGACAACAAGCCGAACACAATGATGCCGACGATGAGAAACACAACGGAGACAGAGGTAGAACGGCAAAAAGTACAAGAACAATTGGGAGAGAAATAAAAAGAAAGTGAGAGGAAAAGCCACTTGTTTGACTACTAGTAATCAACACACACAAATAAAGCCAAGGATTATCATGGGTGATTATTTTGTTAATTAAAACATTTTTTTATTGATTGAATTTAATTTCCCGTGTGATTTCTTGTGTTTCGTGTTTCTTGTCAGTTTGGTGAATTGCTTGCTCAAAATGTACATGTCTTCAGCTTTTTTTTTCTTATGTATTTATCAAGTTCATTTAAATTTTGCAGTCATCATTTATTTATATTTTAAAATCTGCCAACTACATTTCCATTTTTGTTGAACAAAGTCAAACCGCTTTTGCTTCTTATGGACCAAAATAAATATTAAAATTTTACATGTAAAATTCTTTTGAGAAAAATCTTAGATAGAATAGGAGAATTTTCTCCAATGTTGAAAATAGAAGGATTCAGAAGGAATCTCATGAACTAATTGTCATCTAATCCTGATTCATAGTATTTATTTGTAGGGATGGTTAATTGATTACAAAGAATATATGTATAGCAAGAAATCTAATTAAAATATATTTTTTTACTCTCAAACAACATAAAATAAAATAGACTTGGTACTTTCAAACCAATTAGATTTTCTACTTTTCTTAATCAATCAAATTGAATCGGATCAAAGTTAGATAAACCCTAACAATATTCCTTTTATGAAATGTAAGAAAAGTATAACACAAATTTACAATTTACATGACAATCCGTTGCATCTCCTCTAGCTTGAATAGCCGGTGATGGAGACTAACTTTTATTTTTAGCTTAAATCTGTCGATGATAATGACATACAATTTACATGTGAAATTAAAAAATTGGCAAATGGTCATTAATATTTAAAAATATGCTGGTGTTTTTGACTTTTCTTTCCATGAATAACCCATGCAATTCTTGGTCACCATAGTGGGGATATCCTTGCACACACATATACCTCACTTTTTCTCCTTTTCTTTAATCATTCTTGCAAACTTTATTATTAATCAACTTTAGGATGGAGTTTGACATGGTTCATTCATGAAATGAGACTTGTTATTCTTTTTCGATTGCTTTCTCTTTTTGAAATCTTAGAAGAGAGTTTTGCTTTGATGCGGAGAAGACCCATTCTTTGTGTTGGGATGATTATCACGGTTGGAGTTGGTATGTGTACGGTGGTGATTGCATGGGTGGTCACATGTGCCTCCCATCATGGAGACAAAGGGAGGCCCCCCATGTTGAAAAAATTAACATTAATGAATTCAAGGATCGATTAAATGGGAAAAGATCTTTGCTTTTCTCCATGGTTTTTAAAACACTATTTTTCCCCCACCAAGAGATAAGCTTTGGATCTTTCTTATTTGTTTTAATCATTTGTCCTTTCCTTTTTCCTTTTTCCTTTTTCCTTTTTCCTTTTTCCTTTTTCAAAACTTTTCTTTCCCCTTGTTTCAATGCCAAAGGGAGATAAATTATACTATAAGTTAAAGCAAAAACACACCAAAATTTAGGTGATTCCCCCATCAACCCTAGACCTTATCACTAACAGCAGTTTGACTCTACATTACATGACGTGAATATCAGTTTTCAACTTTAAAAAAAGATAAAATAATTTCAGTGATCGAAAATATATTATAATATATAATTTTAATTATTTTTTTATATTTACAAAAATGACCAACAAATTCGTAACGCGAACTCTAATTTAGTAACTCAGTTTTTAAATTCACAACGCAAATATGTAAATCACATTGCGATTTTACGAATTCACGTTGCGATTTTCCAAATTCGCAACGCGAATCTGTAAATCGCAACGCGAATCTGTAAATCACAACACATAAGTCAAATTCGCAACACAGAAGTCAAATTCGCAAAGAGCGTTTATTTTCGCAACTCAAATTTTATTTTTAAATTCGAAACACAATATTAATTTCGTAACACAAATATAACAATATAATCGCAATCATAACCTAAACCCTAAATCACAAACTAAGTCTCATCCATCTCTCACTCTCTACGACGACATCCGTCGCAACGCGAATCTGTAAATCACAACACATAAGTCAAATTCGCAACACAGAAGTCAAATTCGCAAAGAGCGTTTATTTTCGCAACTCAAATTTTATTTTTAAATTCGAAACACAATATTAATTTCGTAACACAAATATAAACAATATAATCGCAAATCATAACCTAAAACCCTAAATCACAACTAAGTCTCATCTCCATCTCTCACTCTCTACGACGACATCCGTCCCCATCTCTGGCGAAATCCATCCCAATCTCCGGCGAAATCCGTCTATCTCCATCTCTCAGAGCCACCCTCACAACCATTCACGGTCAGAAATGGAAAATCAACCACTGAGGATTAGTTTTTTTTAATTATTTTTATTTTGAAAATTTTGTATTATTATTAGATTTTCATATTTAAATTGATGATAAATTTACTGGTAATTTCAGTAATAGATTAACTATTTCACTTAGATTGCTTAGTAAATTCATTCGGTTGCTGCCAATGTTGCTAAACTGTTTAGCCTTTAACCCTGTGAAGTTAGTATTTGTTTTTATTTTGTCTTTTGGTTGAAGTAATATAATTCATTCAAGTTTCAATTTGTAGAATACTATTTGAAACTTAAATTCGCAACTAGGAAATGAAAATCGCAGCGTTGCGATTTTCATTTTCGCGTTGCGATTTTAAGTTTCAGAAACTATTCTTCTTCTGCAAATTGAAACTTGCTTGAATTGCATTACTCTAACCAAAAAACAAAGACAAATACTAACTTCACAATGTTGCGAATTTAAGTTTCAAGAATAAACTACTACTCTTTATGTTGTCCTTGAACCTGCACTAAACCTATATGTTATCTTTTTAAATGCGATTTTAAGTTCTTACTTCTGGAATGTTATCTGATGTATTTTGTGAACTATGATAGAATAATGACTTGGGTGAATACCGTGCAAGTTTGAAACATATTTGACTTTGTTTTCATTGTTTAATATCATGTCTGTTTATAGTGTATAATTTGTAGTTTTTGGTATATCTAACTTGGTATGTTTATTGTTTTTGTAGAATTTTTTTTCGGCTTCATTGACCTTAAGGAATAAATTAAGCCTAGCCACTACAATTGCGTCGACACTTACACATGTACAGAGAAATTTGTTTGAGGATACTTGCTTCGGGCCATGGCTGAAAGTACAACATCCAGGTGGAGATGCTATGTTGACCCATTTGTTTCTTAAGACCAATACTAACGATCTACCCGAGAGGATACAACGTGGTGATGAAGAGATATGGTTTCATTTTCCTCCGGCGTATACTTGTTTTGGGCGGGAGGAGTTTTGCTTAATCACTGGTCTACGCTTCGGACACGATGATGTAGGTCAGTACCTAGTTATATCGCCCGCCCATCATGGTTATCTCGGGCCATTTATTACTTTTGCATGTCGTCTTTTTAGGCAAAGAGGCCAAACAACCTATTTCTGAGGACCTAATATTATTGGTAGAGGACCTAAATGCATGGAACATGTTTCTATGGGGTTCATATATATGGAAAGCTACCTGGAAAAAGTTGTCGTCTGCCTTTGAGGACCGAAAATGTTTGCGTGGCCATGGTTCCAAATACACTTTGGCAGGCTTTATTTAGGCCTTTAAGGTAAGAATTTCTATATAATGTTTCTAAAATTATAATTAATTATTTAACAATTATTAATGTTTGTGTATTATATTGTTTGTAGATTTGGATATTTGAGGCTTTTCCTAGCATGCGGACATATGCAATCAGAAATTCAAATGATATTCCTAAGGCTATTTCCTGGAGGAGGATCCGGTTGTTGGATTGGGAAGAGTTACTACCATATACGACGATGAATGATGTAAGTTAACACAAATACTACCATATGTAAACAAGTTATTACTAGTAGACGTCTAACTTTGTTTGAGCTTTTATATTGTTAAGAGGCCAACTATCCATTACAGAGGTTGACACCTACAGAGGCTGAGCTTGCCACTGATTGGTGGAAAGCTAGTAAGCGTTTTTTTATGGCACGGATGATGAGTAGCCCCCACTTCGAGAGCTATCACCTCACCCAGAGCCATCACCTGATCGAGCCGATTATACACTTTTACAACGAGAGCCGTTACCTATTTTGTCACATCATCGAGCCTCTTCTCCACCATCATCTCATGATAGGCGACCGGCAAAGATGCCACGACATTTATCTCCCTGTTCTCCACCTCCATGGGATGAGTTAGGGGAGTTGCGTGATGAGGTCAATGCTTTGCGTGAGGAGGTCGGTACTTTACGTGAAGACAATGGTGCATGGCGTGATGAGGTACGGTGTTTACGTGGTGAGGTAGAGGTTTTACGCGATGACAATGGTGCTTTACGCGGTGAGGTATCTACTTTACCTGATGAGGTAGCCGCTCTACGTGAGATTGTTGCATCGTTGCAAAATGAGGTAAGTTTGTTTAATACTATATGAAAATAACCTTTTTTCGACATTATTTATTTGTTTATTTACTGATTTATGTATTAATTTATTTTTAGCGGCCCGATAAGGTAAATGTTTTATGTCGGGTTTTTCATGCACGACGGGGTTCACGCATCAGACGTCATTCAAGAGGGCTCTCCTATCGTTCAAGAGGCTATTATCATCCTTCAAGAGGCCCCTCCCACCGTTCAAGAGGCCCCTATCATCGTTCAAGAGGTCCCTCCCACCGTTCGAGAGCCCGATTCACATGGCATAATATGTCGACAAATTAATAAACCTCCTCAAGTGCCCGACATGATGGATGAGAGTTGGCTTTCGTATGAGTTACCGGTCAGTACCATTCCGGTATCTGAAGTGAAGAGGAGAACAGTACCGAACACAATTCTAGAAATACCCTTTGGGCTAAGACCGCAGTTGATTTTTATCTACATGAGCAAAGCCAGGGGTGTTACGCTGACATATGCAAACTCGACGATGATATGCATTTGTTTCTTGATCGGTCTTGGTGGGATGTGTTATTAGGGGTTGAAGACAATTGCTATTTCGAACGGGGGGTAAGTCTTATATTCTTCTTATATTTCATTTTGATTAATTTTTTTTAAATTTATGAAATTCACTAATATATGTATTTTTTTTTTATAAAACAGCATATTGATGCATGGGTATCACGTCTTCTGATAATAAGGAAATTGAAGAAAATAAAAAACGTGATGGACTATTATGCCGACGTCTTTTCACGTAGCTCACTTGAAGGATCAGATAGACACTTCATATGTGTTGGGTAATGGAAAATCTAAACTTTATCCTGCGTGGTGGGAGGTCGATAAGGTTTGTATTTATTTTTAAATATTTTAAAGGTGTTCATAAATAAAAATTTGATGTGCACAATTGAATTATTATTTATGATTACAGGTGTTTATCCCTGTTTTAGAACGTCGTCATTGGCTTCTCGTCGAGCTTCAGCTCCCATCCCTGAAGACAATGGTATATGACAGCATGTTGAATTACATACCATTATCTGATTTGAGAGATATTATTTGTAAGGGATGGAGTGGTCATTTGGCTAAATACTTGGATGTGATTGATTATTGGACTAATTCTGGAAACAAAAAGCCAAAGAAGTTCAAAGTTACAATTATCAGAGACAAGACCGTGCTACAACAAACGCAGGGAGCCAGAGGGGATTGTGGTCTTCTCGTATGCATGTGCTTGAAACGTTTGACGATAGGAAGTAAATATTTTCTACCTCCCACAGATAGAGATAGAGGTGCAGTAGGCTTGTGGTTTCGGCATTTTATGGCCAGAGCGATATATGCGAGACGCTGCCTACTTGCATCCGCGTGCTGAAAGTGTGCATAAACAATGGGTAAGTTTGAGCAAGTATTGTTAACATATATACTCTTTGTTGGTTTGAAAATGTTTGGTTAAGTACCTAGAATTCAATAATTTGCTGTTTGTTGGTTTTAGATGTGTAGAAAGTGTTGTTTGAGCAAATGTTTGGTTTTTGCAGGTTAATCCTGAAGTGAGCTGTGTGAAATTGATGTATTTGTGCATAAACAACTATCTGCGTGAATTGATGTATTTGTAAAAGTAGATTTGTTTAATTGATGAGGAAATAAGAATTATTTTTTGCTTGTTTAATTGATTTGTAAAAGTTGATTTGTTTAATTGATGTGTAAATAATTCTTATTTTTTACTTGTTTAATTGATTTGTAAAAGTTGATTTGTTGTTTTAAATTTCAATATGCATTATGTTGAAGGCAAAAAAGACCTGTTGAAGGTACACTTTCGCAACGCGAAAGTCAAATTCGCGCTGCGATTTTCACGTTGCGATTTCGCGTTTCGAATTTGACTTTCGCAACAATCGCAACAAAAAATATAATAAGTGATAACAACTGAACAGATCATAGCAATGTTCAAACTTTAGTTACTAATGAATGTCTAACTGAAATGTATGCATTCACACATAAAATACACATAATACAACGTTTGCATTTAAAAATCACCTAAGTTAATAAGTCCCAAAAGGTGAAGTCGGTTGTGATTGGGATTTTGATTTTGATTGGGATTTTGATTTCCTTTTGCTTGGCACCATATGAACATTCTCCCATGACCCTCCAAAACACAAATCTATCCAAACATGATCAACATTAGATGATTTCATTGTACAAATTGTAAATTAATTTACTAAACAAACGAGCTATAAACTACATATCATCACTAACTTAGAGAAGAACATACCTTTATTAAGTTGATAGTTGATAATTTGGGAGAGAAATCATTGAAAAATTATATAGAAACAAAATTATGTAAAAAAACAATTAGAGATAGGGAAGGATGTCGTTGGATATATGAACGGATGTCGCCGGAGAGAGTGATAGATGGAGATGAAATGAGTTGGGATTTAGGGATTTAGGTTATGAGTTGCTGCTGTTGCGTAGTTATATACCCAAAACATTTGTGTT
Organism: Hibiscus syriacus; assembly: GCF_006381635.1. Lineage (NCBI taxonomy): Eukaryota > Viridiplantae > Streptophyta > Magnoliopsida > Malvales > Malvaceae > Hibiscus > Hibiscus syriacus. The sequence goes on from NW_024063196.1 coordinate 1,826,586, forward strand.
ACGAAAATAAAACCTGTTGCGAAATTAAAATTCGTGTTGCGAATTCGAAAATCGAGTTGCGAATTCGAAAATCGAGTTGCGAATTCAGAAATTGAGTCGCAAATTTGTAAATCGCAACGCGAATTTGTAAATCGTGTTAAGAATTTGGAAATCGCGTTGCGAATTTAGAAATCGCGTTGCGAATTTGACTTCTATGTTGCGATTTACAGATTCGCGTTGCGAATTTGGAAAATCGCAACATGAATTCGTAAAATCGCAATGCGATTTACATATTCGCGTTGCGAATTTGGAAAGTGAGTTGCAAAATTGGAGTTCGCGTTGCGAATTCGAGATCGTGTTGAGAATTTGTTGGTCATTTTCGTAAATCCAGAAAAAGTTGGTTAAAATCGTATATTATAAGGCATTTTAGGTCACTGAAGTTATTTTCTCTTAAAAAAATAGTTTTAAGCTTCTTTTAATAATTTAAACTGGATTTTTAGTGTACATATATGAATTTTGATTCGGATTAGTCAATTAATAAATCGAATATAAATAATTAATTAAAAAAAGGATAAAGTACTCAAATGATCTTTCGATTATAGAGATTTAATTTGTTAAGTCCTCCAACTATCAAAGTTACAAAATGATCTTATGATTATATGACATTACTTTGTTGAGTCCTTTGAAAATAGTCACTTAACTATTCATATTTTCTGAACTCATCCTTTTCCTTTAAAAAAATAGTGTTTTTTTGAGTTAGACGTTAACTTGCTCACTGATATAAGATAAAATTTGATCACAGAATTGTTTGAGTTGTATTTTATGGATCGATTCTCTGTTTACACTATATTATCAAGCTAATGTTTGAAATATTATGTCGTCAAGCCAGTGCTTAAAAAAATGACGGTGTCAGTAGACATCATTAAAATATGATTTTTTTTCATTTCACATTCAACAAGTTAACATTCAACTCAGAAGATCATCATTTTTTTAACCGAAAAGTACGAGTTTAGAATATATGAATAGTTAGGTGACCATTTTATAACTTTCAATAGATAAAGACTTAATAAAGTAACGTCTTATAGTTAATAGATCACTTTGTGACTTTTAATGATCTAAATACTTAACAAATCAACCCCTATAACTGGGACCATATGTATGCTTTACCCTTAAAACATAGATTTTAAGCCTGAGCTGCATGCATTCCAAGACTGTACTCTAATCTGCAATAAATGTGATATCGGTTAAAAAAATCACATGCTGCCTATTGTTTGTTTCTTCATTCAATTTTAGCTCAGCTTCACTGTCTTTGCACCTTATTTTCTTTCATCTCCGCTGAAGCTGAGAGATAAGGATGTTAGTGGACACAGTAAAAATAAGATATTTGACGTATAATTTATTTATTCGTGTAATTATATTATATCAGGATTGAATTGAATCTCTGTTCATTTCTTTCCACAGTAAAAAGGATATTTATGGATGAATGGTTGAAGAAGAAAAGTATTTGAAGCATATTAGTGTGGAGCCACACCCAGCAATTGGTGAGGTTCAAGAAAAGCCAAAATTTCTAACTGAATGGTTCCTTTTGATAAGATGGACCTCACCATTATCTTTATCTATGTCCCTTTCTATTGTGTTTTCAATTTTCTTTCGCATTTCATTTTCATTATTTTCATTTGATTTAATGTATGCATTAAATATTAAAGTATACCGTATTTTTATTAATCTAAATGATTATAAATGATAATATTTGTTTTAAATTTTTTTAATAATTTAACAATAAACGTTCAAATGCTATGTACAATTATTGGTGTTCGAACCTAAGATCTTAAAAAATAACAATATTATTTTAACAAGTCATATTTTTTTTGAATGAACACTCATATTTTTTGAATGAACACTCGTATCATTTCTTATTAATATTTACTATTATTAATTTCATTAAAAATGTGAACATGTAGCGTCTATTGGAACGAGTCACATGATATCTTATACTAAAAGTACAAAGTGCGAAATACAGAAATCGGTATAATTTAGGAATTAAATTATATATTAAGTCTTAAATATACGAACAAAAATTAAAAATACTATAAAGGTTAAAAAATATTTAAATATATTATTAATTATTCATTATGTTCATTTGTTGTTGATTGGCATTGACCATCCGTTGATTGGATGTTGATCAATGTTGACCGAAACTTATAGATTTATTTTGGAGAAAGTGCATATTTTAAAAATTTTAGTTTTTTAGAAAAATATTTGTTTGAAACTTTGATTTGTTTGCCTTTTTATATAAATTATTTTTAAAATTTTTCAATTTTATCAGAAAAATTAAAATAAAATATCAATTCCAAAAACTTAAAATATAAAATGTAAAAAATTAAACACTTAAAAAGTGTTTTCCCAACAAAATTACAGTTTTAAAAATATGTATTATTTAAAAAAAGAAAGTTCAATTAATTTTTTTCGGCCATTGATTGTTCAATACTAGACCAAACGGACGATCATCATCAACCAAAGAGATTAATGTCTAAAAAAGTTAAAGTGTAAATTTTCAAATATATTATGTCTTTTTAATTGTTTATATTTTAAGACTTAACATATGATTATCTAAACTATATCAATTTTTCATATTCATCCTTTTAGTTTTGATTGAAAGCGCTACGTAATACTTATTTCGAAAAATAAGTGACTAATATTATAAAGGTACAAAGAAAGAAATATTTCTAATGTTTGACTAAATAGTTATTTTTAGAGGTGTTAATTAAATTGAGCAGTTCACAAGCAGCTCAAACTTAACTTGATTAAAACTAGATCATCGCTTGATTTGAATGGGCTTAATTTGAACTTGAACTCGACTCAAAATTTTAATGAGTCGAGTCGAACAAGACTCAACTCGACTCAATAAGTTCGCGAACAACTTGTTAATTTTTAAAACTTTTTAGGATATCGTTTGTCTTATTTTTAAGATTGATTATGTATATTTAAACTTTTTTTCGAGAATGGTTGTAATATGTTAGTTTTCTGTTTTATTGGATTGTTACTTTGGTTGAAATATGTTAGTTTAATGTATTTCTGAATTACTTTTGAATTTAAACTTTTGAATTGCTTCACACACTACTTTTATCATTTTTTTAATTTACATTTTTATTAAGCTTTATATAGTATTATTAGATTAGATATATATATATATATATATATATTAAAAAAGGCAAATTTTTGATGAGTTGGACGAGGAACAAGTCAAGTAAAGTCGAGCAACAAGCCTTTTTAACGAGCATGAGTTGAGAAAAATTTTATTGAGGTTAAAGAGTAACAAGTCCAGCACAACTTGAACGGTTTTTGAGTCGAATTGGCAATGATCAACTAGCTCAATAAGCACTCCTAGTCACTTTGACTCATTCTTTTTTTGAAGTATTTTAGCCCTAACATTTTATTTTGGGATAATAAGGTCACTCTATAGAATGAAACTATTAGTCAACAAACTACCAACGCTTAAAAAATATGAGGATTTTTGTCCTAAAATAAAACGTTGGTGGTTAAAATGCTCTAAAAAGAATAAGAGCTGAAGTGACACTTTAATCAAACGTTAGGAGTATTTTTGTCTTAAAAATAAAACGTTGATTGCCAAAACACTCAAAAAAATAAGAGCTAAAATAATTATTTAGTTAAATAATAAATATTTTGGTTAGTGATATTACTTCTAATTGGGGGATATGATTCGTTGGTGTAGGATCAGGGTAGGGGAAGTCCTTGAGGGCTGCGGTTGTTTAAGTTGCTTGGTGTAGCTATCTTTACTACATTTGGCAGGAAAATAATGGTAGGATCCATGGGGTGCTTCCTAGACAGATGGAGGGTGTGGCTATGCTGATTAAGCGAGCAGTTACTTTGAGGTTGAAGGGGTGTGTGAAGATAGTCTCTTCTTCCTTAGCTGTAGCTGCTAAACGAGACTTGTTATAGAAATTGTTTGATTTGTGCTATTTGGGTTGCTTGGTATTCTTTTTTGTTGATTGTTGGCTCTTGGCTACCTTTGTTGTGGTAGGACTGTTTGTTTTTTTAGGTTTATACAGGTTTATATGTCACGGTTGTACATGAGTAGTTCTTTTGGTGAATATATTATTCATTCCAGAAAAAATATAAAGATAGTCTCTTCTTCCTTAGCTGTAGCTGCTAACGAGACTTGTTATAGAAATTGTTTGATTTGTGCTATTTGGGTTGCTTGGTATTCTTTTTTGTTGATTGTTGGCTCTTGGCTACCTTTGTTGTGGTAGGACTGTTTGTTTTTTTAGGTTTATACAGGTTTATATGTCACGGTTGTACATGAGTAGTTCTTTTGGATGAATATATTATTCATTTATCCAGAAAAATGATATAATTTAAGGATTAATTCATACGTTGCGTATTATTATTATTATCATTTGCTTTTAAATATTATACAAATTGAACTCATCAAAGTATCTTGGATCCGAGCAACTATGTTTGTAGGATGTATGTGTTATCAATGATTAAGAAATATTCTAAACAGATGTTAGTTTACAATCATTTCTAGATTATTAAAAAATATCTTACAAATTATTCAAATTAAACTAAGATAATTAATAGAAGTTTATGATAGAAAGCAGCCACTTTAACATGATACTATTCACACATGAGAAGAAGCGGGTCATAGATAAATAAAACAATTAACTCCCATAACTTTACCACTAGATACAGTATTTTGATATTGTATAATACATGATTTATTAACAAACTAAACTATACTATAAATATATAAAATATTTAAAAAAAGTAGTAGTAAGCCTAAACAATACACTAAAACACAGCAATGTTGGTCCAAAACACCCACCAAAAAGTTGTCTAAGGGTCTGGTTTCAGAAACTTTTCAAGCCCAATCCCAAATTTGACCCAGCCTAACGTCTAGTTTTCAATATTTAATATTAATAAAATTTTGAAAAGTACATTTTATACTAATATTAATATAATTAAATTTAATATATTTTTAATTACTTTGTTTATATTTAAATTGATTCAAAAATTTAAAATTTCATTACCCAAACTCCAACCCAAATTCATGAACAGCTCGCCTCTATCCACCAATAACAAATAGTATATTATTGAATATTCAGCATTAATTTGTAATAATTTTGGTTTCACATTTTCTAAATATTTAAATGGATTTCAACTTCCAGATTAAAATTTTCCGAATATAAATTCCGTTTTGACATTCAAACAAAAATAAATAAATTCAGATCCAAAATTTTTACCCAAATTCTTCTTACCAAAATGTAACATTACAAATTTCATAAATACCAATAATAAATATATGATCATCATAAGTCAAGTCTTGGAAAATAATCTAACATAAAGAGGAGGGAGCAGTTATAATCAATAAAAAAGGAAAAACAAAAGAGAGGTGAACTAAGAAGCTAAATGATTAAATCTGTACAATAAACAAACATAAAAGTAACCAGAGAACAATTATAATCAATAATCACAGTAACACAGAACATACAGAATCTATAATCATGGAGTGAGGAGCCTACAAGTTAGTAAGTCCATTAACTAATCCACCAACCGTACTCCAACTCAACCTTACTTTATGACATTAAACAATAGCAGTGAAGAGTATAAGTAAACAGGAAGTAAAGAATAACGAGATGAAATAATGAACAATAATTGTACTTCACAATCGATCCTCCATGTATGACGTCCCACCAGTGCCCATTGTCCATTTGTCATCGTAGTTGGTCTAATAGAATAAGGTATTAGACCCTTTAAGCAAGGTCAATGGTTTGAATCCTGAAGATTGCAAATGGAATAAACTGAGATGGGAGGGTCACCCTTACCTCTATAGTAATCGATCCAGATTAGTCGATCAATAGATCAAATACCGATAATTATAAAAAAAATCAACTGAAAACTACTAAAAGGGTGAATTGCTTTTGAGAAATTCAATAGAAGGTTGAACAAAAATTAGAACTTTTGGCATAATCGATTTAAAGTGTTTTGACTTTATTAATCAAAGTTTGCATCAACTATCTTAACTTTCCATCATTAAAGATTTCCTCATTCACTAATTTGAATTCAACATTTCAAGGACAAGGTTTAATCTTTACAACACTATCTTTACAAAGCTTTGATAGAAATCTCTCTAGTTTTTCTTAGGTTAAACTAGAACAACTCCACTTTTCAAGGTTTGATTATGTAAACAAGGTATATTCTTTTTTTAAGTTTGTGTTTACAAAGATTAAGCTCACAAATAATGAATACAAAAGATATTCAATAAAGCTCAATACACTATATATAATAAAGAAAGAAAGAAAGAATGAAGATTGAAACTCTTTTCTCTTGATCATTAAGATTAGATAGGTGTAGGAACCTTCTTCAATTGTCATTGAATTATTTTTATAACGTGGAATGAGTTTTTAGTTGTTTATGATAGTTTTGGATTAGTAATAGTTGTTGAAATCCTTTATTTTCCATAAGTATTGCTTATCTGCACAATGGTTTATTCTGAAATCCTCAAAGTAGGGATGAAAAAATATGATCGTTGTAATAAAAGGGCTTAGAAACCAGACAAGAGTTGTAACCTCCTAGACTTGACTCAGACGTTATAGTTAGATCCATTCAATCACATATCATATATGAAAATCTTTCATGTTTTAAGCGTAATTAAAATCGATAGAAATAATTAAATAAATACACATATATATAATATTATGAAAATGTCTACCAAGAAAAGTCCATAACGATATTGTTGAGTTAATCGATCGATGGAATTGGCCAAGAGGGGGGTGAATTGGCAATTAAAATTTTGGTGGAAGCTTTTGCAGAAAATTGAAAGTAATTGCACAACGATTTAGAGTGGTTCGACTTTCTCAAACAAAGTCTACGTCCACTACCTTAGCTATCCACACTAAGGATTTTCCAACAAATTCACTAATTTGTTCTTTTTTTTGAGACCTAAGAGATAACCTTACAACTTCCTCAAGAATATACCCCAATTCTTGAGAACACTCTTTCTCAAAGAGAAGATTACAAATTTGCAAACTTAATGAAAAACCTCACAAGGCAAATGTGTTTGTACAATTCTAGAACAAAGAAAGAACACTCAAGAATAATACAATTGAGCACAATGAGTGTTCTTGAAAGCAAAAATGAATATTGAATGAAATAGGCTTGAAAGTGCTCAAACTTGAGGTTTGATGCTTTCTCTTTGATTCTCTCTTGATTATTGTTTCTTGTTGTTGATCAATGGCTTCTAAGCTTGTCTAAATACTCCTTCAAATGATTATGAACATTGAGGATGATTAGTGCAGTCAATAGAGCCGTTTAAGTGTGAAAACAATTAATAAAATCAGTTGGGAGCTTGTGTGCATCGATGCATAGTCAAGGTGTATCGATGCATCAAGTCTAAAATTCAAATATTTCGACCGTTGGAACACTTAGTGCATTGGTGCACTAAGGGTGCATCGGTGCAGTAAGGGGTGCATCGGTGCACTAAGGGTGCATCGATGTGTGAAATTCATTCGATGTTTCAAACAAGCCTGAGTGCTTTGATTGCATGGTTTGTGCATCGGTGCATAAAATCAATTCGATGTTTTAATAATACATGGAGTGAATCGATACATGGTATGTGCATCGGTACATATTTTAAGTATAAAACACAACTTTACACTTTAGTAAGGATTGAAATTGAACTTTGAAAGACTTGGAGTAATATTTTGATATTCGAATAATTATATCGAATATACTTGAAAAATCTTTTGTAAAATCTTAAAATTCATTTAACTTAATTTGTTATATCGAAATATCAAAATGTTTTCAACAATCTCCCCCTTTTTTATATAACAAAACATTTTAGTAATTTTAAGATTTTCTAATAAATTTTGAAATTACTCCCCTTTACTTTAACAATTCTCCCCCTTTTTGTTAAATCAAAAAGACTCTAAAACATTTTTAAACAAGGTTTTGAAAACTTTAGCCAATTGAATTAGAAAAATTAAAGCTCTAAGCTGGTAAGATCACAATCAAGAGAAAGATTAGCCATTAGTTTTATAAAACAATATTCATAATAAAAAATGTGAAATGGTAAAAATTGGTCATATGCTAAATGATGCAACAATCTAATAAGCCAATATAAGTCCAAAACCAGATATTTATAAATGTAAGTACAAGCATCCAAGCAACCAAAACATAAATCCAAACAAATAATCATCCAAAATAAAAACAATCCAAGAACAACAAAATGTTTATCAATCCAAGTTCTAAAACCAAGAAGGTATGGCAAGTAAAACTCTACTCCATCGAAGGGTTGGGAGGAGGAGGATAATGTGTTCACACTTCAAGAGTGAGAGCATCCATACGTTCACGCATCTCCCGTTGAAACTCAGTCAGTTGAGATTCCATGGAGGCAAACCTGAGATCAAATGACTCCATAAATGTTCAAAAATATAGAGGCATTTGTCCCTCATGCTGTGCCGGTTCCCGTGCCGGAGGATCATTGTGGGGTATTTCTTCGTCAATATCTTGCATAAGCTGTTGAAGCTCGGGATCATCGTCAGCAGCCGGTGCCGGAGGAGGAGGAGGAGCACATGAAGAACTGGCTCTCGGAGTTTGCTTATTGGGTCGATAAACCCATTGGTCAGTTTCCTCATCCTATTTCCAGTCAACTTTCTTTAAGGAAGTGAGATTGATTTGGTTTTGAAGAGGGATGGGTATATCAAGAGAAACTTTAAGACCGAGTTTGATAAAGAGATTACTAAGTAGACACCCAAAACTAAAGTTTCTACATGTTTAGATGGGACTATATTTATGGTATCTACTAGTTCACTACAAATGATTTGTGGAAAATTTATCTTTCTATTATGATGGATACAATATATCCACCAAAAATCTCTGACATGAAGAGTGGAGTACCTACCTCCGGATGGTCTAAACCACCAAGATATCATCAAATGAAGAAATTGATCGTGATAAGACCGTAAAGTACAAACACTAGCATTAGAAAGATAGGGATATGCCATAATCTCTTTCTCATTATATAAACCATCTTCATCTAGTCCAAACTGTTTAATGATAGTCTCGGAGTCAACATAAACAAATTTTCCTAAGAGGTAGGATCTAATTCCTATAGTTCCAGTTTGACTCTCGTTTTGGACGTATACCACATTAAAGTAAAAAATGCGGACTAATTGGTGATAGACAATGGGTTGAAAATGACAAAGTTTATCAAACTTCCAAGAGAGAAGGACAGGAAGATATTGGAAATCTATATCGAGCATGGCTTGAAGGGAAAGAATACGCTCTTCCCTAATTTTGTAAGACTCGAAGCTATCATGATATCGATGAATGAGTTATTCTCTACGACGACCAGGCATATTAAAACAGGAGTTTAGAATGGTCATATTGGGATCGTTTGGATTTTGACATTGAGGAGGAATATGAGGGTGGTTTGATCAACTAGAAGAGGACCTAGGTCGTTTTGGATTAGACATGGTTTAAAGAATGGAATGGGATATGTTACCTGCAATTTGAAAAACATGTATGAAATATAATCAATCCCAAAACACAATTGAGTCCGCAATAATTCAAGGTTCTATAAACCGAATCCTAATGGGCAAAGTTTTTGAAATTTTTTGAAAACAACGTTTGAAAAATCGAAGTGTAGTTTTCAATTCAACATAATGAAAACAAAAACATCAAATTTGAAATTAAATTAAGATTTTTGATTTTTTTATTTCGAAATTCTTAAAATTTTTGAGAAATTTAGTGTTTTTTATGAAATTGATTATAAAATCTAGTTTCTAAACACTAAACAATCAATGCCCGATATAATGTTCATCCTATAACTAATCTAAACTAGTTCTAAAATTAAAATTTGATAAAATAGGGCTTTTTAGAAAAATACCTTGAAAAAATTTGGATTTATGAGAATGAGATGTTGTTTTGCACGATTCAATGATATTAGCAGGATTTGGAGATGTAATGCATGAAGAATCCGACTTGAAAAAGTTGTTTTTAAGTCAAATTTGAGAGTAGAGAGAGAGGGACGAATGACGGTTTGAGAGCTGTTTTAGGGGTTTGAGAAAAATGAAGGAAAATAAGCATTTTATCCCAAAACCCGACGAATGCAGCGATGCATGGCAGTTTGCATCGATGCACATTCAAGGAGTGCATCGGTTCATCTTCATGATGTATCGATGCACATTCAAAGGGATGCATCGATGCAGCTTCATAGTGTATCGATGCATTATGCACAAAAATGTCAAAAATCCATTTTAAACACTTAAAAAATGCTAAATAATTTAGCTCTAGTGATATTGGCAACTCATATATTGAAAATTAATCATGTTCAATCAATCAATTTTATCTTTAAATTACATTTGAACATAAAATTATTTTTCACTAAGAATCATAAACTCCCCCTAACTAATAGCAAAGAATGCAATTAAACAATATTATAAGCATTTTCAAATCTAATTTAAAAGTGCTAAACTTATTTTAAACACTAAGTGAAGATAGTTTGGTTAAACTTAATTCTCTCATAAGTGTCCAAAATCTTTCTTTGTCTAAAGGTTTTGTAAAGATATCTGCTAATTGGTGCAAAGTATCAATAATTTCTAGAACTACATCTTCCTTTGTGACATGGTCTCTAATGAAGTGATGTCTAATTTCAATGTGGTTAGTTATAGAGTGTTGGATGGGATTTTTAGTGGGACAAATAGCACTAGTATTGTCACACTTGATTGGAATGGTACCTACTTCAATTCCATAATCAAAAAGTTTTTGTTTCATCCATAAAACTTGTGCACAACAACTACCGGCTGAAATGTATTCCGCTTCAGTGGTAGATAATGCAACACAATTTTGTTTCTTTGAAAACCAAGAAATCAACATATTTCCAAGGAATTGGCAAGTACCGGTGGTGCTTTTCCTATCTAATTTGCATTCTCCATAATCCGCATCAGATAAGGCATGCAAGCTAAAGCCAGAGTCTTTAGGATACCAAAGTCCTAAACTAGGAGTGTCCTTAAGGTATCTAAAGATTCTCTTAACAACTAGTAAATGTGATTCCTTAGGGCATGATTGAAATCTATCACATAAGCAAACACTAAACATAATGTATGGTCTACTTGCGGTTAGATAAAGCAAAGAGCCAATCATTGACCTATACAATTTAACATCCACACATTTACCTCCTTCATCTTTGTCAAGTTTTGTTGATGAGCTCATTGGAGTGGCATGAGGCTTCCCGTTTTCCAGTCCAAACTTCTTGAGCATATCTTTGATGTACTTAGCTTGATTGGTGAAGATGCCATCTTTTTTTTGCTTGATTTGGAGTCCCAAGAAAAATGAGAACTCCCCCATCATGCTCATCTCAAATTCACTTTGTATTAGCTTAGAAAATTCTTGGCAAAGAACATCATTAGTAGAACCAAATATTATATCATCAATATAAATTTGAACTACTAATAAATCTTTACATGTGTGCTTTAAAAACAATGTAGTGTCAACCTTCCCTTTTGAAAAACCTTTTCCAATTAAAAAGTTTGACAATCTTTCATACCAAGCTCTAGGAGCTTGTTTTAAACCATAAAGCGCTTTTGTCAATTTAAGAACATGATTTGGAAATTTAAATTTTCAAAACCAGGAGGTTGTTCCACATACACTTCTTCTTTTATAAAACCATTTAAAAATGCACTTTTAACATTTGATATAATTTGAATTCATTGAAACATGCAAATGCTAATAACATTTTAATTGATTCCATCCTAGCTATGGGAGCATATGTTTCATCATAGTCTATGCCTTCTTCTTGAGTATAGCCTTGAGCAACAAGTCTAGCCTTGTTTCTCACTATATTACCACTTTCATCAAGCTTATTCCTAAATACCCATCTAGTACCTATAGTAGATTTATTACTAGGCCTTTCAACTAATGTCCATACTTTACTTATCTCATATTGATTTAACTCTTCTTGTATATCCATAATCCAATGTTCATCATTTAATGCTTCTTTAATATTCTTAGGCTCTATGCATGAGAGAAATGCAACATAATTACAAATATTTCTTAGAGAAGATCGAGTTGTTACCCATTTGGATGGATCATCTATTATTTCACCATCCTTGACATAGTTGTATTCCCTTGGGTAAGAGACTTTCCTTTCTTCAATGGTTGGATTCTCAGAGGATCTTGAGTTTCCTCATCTTTCGTTTCTTCCTTTGATGATGGTTCTCCAACGTCATTTATATTTATAATACCTACATCATCATTCACACAAGAATCCTTCATCGGAAGGGGATTATACTCGAAAACAACTTGTATAGACTATTCTATAACTAAAGTTCTTTTATTAAATACTCGATAAGCTTTAGAATTTAAGGAATAACCTAGAAAAATTCCTTCATCACTTTTAGCATCAAATTTGCCAAGATTATCTTTACCATTGTTTAAAACAAAATATTTACATCCAAAAGGATGAAAATAACTAAGTTAGGCTTTTTATTTTTAAAAAGTTCATATGGAGTTTTCTTCAAAATAGGCCTAATAATTACTCGATTAATAACATAACAAGCGGTATTTGTGGCTTCCGCCCAAAAATATTTTGGTAAATTGTTTTCACAAAGCATGGTTCTAGCCATTTCTTCTAAAGTTTGATTTTTCCTCTCAATAACTCCATTTTGTTGAGGGGTTCTACGTGCTGAAAAATTATGGCTAATACCATTAGAATTACAAAATTCTGTAAATCTAAGATTTTCAAATTCAGTTCCATGATCACTCCTAACACTAGTTATAGAGTAACCTTTTTCGTTTTGGATTACTTTTTAAAACGTGATGAATTTTTCTAATGCTTCATCTTTAGTACTTAAAAATAGAACCCAAGTATATCTAGAATAGTCATCTACCAATACAAATGCATATTGTTTTCCACCCAAGCTATGTATCCTAGATGGCCTAAAAAGATCTAAATGGATCAATTATAATACTCTACTAGTGGATACGTCATTAATGGATTTAAAAGAAACTCACTTTTGTTTTCCTTTAGCAGAAGCATCACAGATTTTATCATTATCAAATTTCAGTTTAGGCAGCCCTCTTACTAAGTCTCCTTGAATCAACCGTTGCAAAACACTCATGCTAGCATGTCCTAGTCTCCATAACCAACTATCATGCTCATCCTTAGCAACTAGGCATAAATTAGTCATATCTATAGAATCTAAATGCACCATGTAAATGTTTCCTATTCTATGACCAACAAGCATAACCCGATTAGATGTAATGTCAATGACTTTACAACCATTAATATCAAACATGACATTGAATCCCTTATCGCACAATTGACTAATACTCAATAGATTATGCTTTAATCCATTCACATATAAAACATTCTTAATTTGTAGGGAAGGGGTATTACCTATAATGCCTAGACCTTCAATGTGACCTTTTGAGTTATCACCAAAGGTCACCTCTCCTCCATTTTTGGCATTGAGCTCTATGAACCGGCTTTTGTCTCCGGTCATGTGTCTTGAGCATCCACTATCAAGGTACCATGAGTTTGAATTTGTTTCCCTTGCCTTGTAGCAATGCTCCTTTTCCTACAAACATAGATTAATTTTTGATTTTTGGTACCCAAATTCTTTTGGGTCCATATTCATTAGTTTCCAAAATCCTAGTCCCCTTAGGTATCCATTTGTGTAGGATATCCTTATCTTTAGTAGTAATGAGTTCTTTAGGAACCCATATACTTCTAACGATTTTTCCATTAGAGATTCTTCGGGGACCTCTATGATTGTTGTTTTTAAAACTTTTTCTAACAAAGTTGGATTTTGAATTTTCTCCATTTTCAAAACGTTTTGTTCCAACTTTATCAAAAGAAGCTTTAAGATCATCAATTTTCTTGTGATGATCATTATTGAGCTTTGAAAGTAAATTTTGCAAATCAAAAAATTTCTTTTCAAACTCTTCTAGTTTGATTTGCAAATTTTTTATTTGACTTTCAAGATCATTATTGGTCTTAGATATGAGATATTTTCATTTTTCAATTTCGAAATATCATTTTTATACTTTAAAAATAATTTCTCATAATCCGAAGCCAACCCGTTATATTCCTCTAATAGCTCATCAAACAAATAATCTTCAAAATTAAATGAGCTAGAGATTACCTGAGAATCTTCTCCGAATGCCATCAAGCAAAAGTTTGCTACTTCTTATTCCTTTTCATCGGAACCTTCTTCATCACTCCATGTAGCCACATGAGCCTTGTGCTTCTTCTTGGATTGACCCTTTTTTTAATTGAGGGTAATCGTATTTGACATGCCCTGGCTTTTTGCATTCGTAGCAAATGATCGGGTCCTTATCCTTTGGTTCAGTTTTGAAGCCTTCATTTCGTCTGAATTTTTTTCCTCGGTTGGGCCTCATTAATTTTATGAATCATTTAGCAAATAATACCATTTCCTCGTCATCATCATCTTCATCCGAATCACTCTCATCTTTTGTGGATTTGAAAGCAACTCCAACGTTCTTCTTCTTCTCCTTCTCCTTTGGTGTCTCATCAGTCTTATCGAGGTCTACCTCATCTTGAAGCATCATTTCATGAGTGAGGAGTGAACTGATTAGTTCTTCAAGGGTTAAGGACTTTAAGTTCTTAGCCTCGATTATAGCCATCTTCTTTGATTGCCACGATTTTAGAAGTGAGTAAACCAACTTCCTCACAAGGTTTTCATTTGGAATGATCTCTCCATATGATTGAGACCATTGACAATCGTGGAAAATCTATCCATCATAGCTTTGATGTCTTCATTCGGTTTCATCCTGAAATTTTCATAGCTATGAGTTAGAAGACTAATTTTAGATTCGTTTACCTCGTCGGTGCCTTCATGAGTGACTTCTAGTTTGTCCCATATTTCTTTGGCGGTTCTACAAGATGAAACTCTTCCATATTCATCAGGTCCAAGAGCACAAAAACTAATATGGATGACTTTGGAGTTGAGCTGGAATATTCTTGTTTCTCCTTCACTCCACAATCTTGGATGAGTTGAAGCTTTGATGTATCCGTATTCTATAATATTCCATGCTCCCATGTCACTTGCTTGAATAAAATACATCATCCTATTCTTCCAATAAGCATAATTAGCTCCATTGAAGAAATGAGGCTTGTTAACGGGCAATGCATCAAGACCGAAGTCGGAGTTTGAAGTGGAGGCCATTGATAACTTGATTATCGATGTAACTCTTCCCGGATCTACTCAAGAGGCGATTAAACCTTCAAATGAGTCAAGCTCTGATACCAATTGTCGAGTCAATCGATCGATGGAGTTGACCAAGAGGGGGTAAATTGATAATTAAAAATTTGGTGGAAGCTTTTGTAGAAAATTGAAAGTAATTGCACAGCGATTTAGAGTGGTTCGACTTTCTCAAACAAAGTCTACGTCCACTACCTTAGCTATCCACACTAAGGATTTTCTAACAAATTCACTAATTTTTTCTTTCTTTTGAGGCCAAAGAGATAACCTGACAACTCCCTCAAGAATAGACCCCAATTCTTGAGAACTCTCTTTCTCACAGAGAAGATTATAAATTTGCAAACTTAATGAAAAACCTCACAAGGCAAATGTGTTTGCACAATTCTAGAAGAAAGAAAGAACACTCAAGAATAATATAATTGAGCACAATGAGTGTTCTTGAAAGCAAAAATGAATATTGAATGAAATAGGCTTGAAAGTGCTCAAACTTGAGGTTTGATGCTTTCTCTTTGATTCTCTCTTGATTCTTGTTTCTTTTTTTTATCAATGACTTCTAAGCTTGTTTAAATACTCCTTCAATTGATTCTAAACATTAAGGATGATTAGTGGAGTCAATACAGCCGTTTAAGTGTGAAAACAATTAATAAAATCAATTGGGAGCGTGTGTGCATCGATGCATAGTCAAGGTGTATCGATGCATCAAGTGTAAAATTCAAATATTTTGACCGTTGCAACACTTAGTGCATCGGTGGACTAAGGGTGCATCAATACGTGAAATACATTCGATGTTTCAAACAAGCCTGAGTGCATCGATGCATGGTTTGTGCATCGGTGCATAAAATCAATTCGATGTTTTAATAATACATGGAGTGCATCGATGCATGGTATGTGCATCAGTACATAAAAGCTATTCGATGTTCAATTAAAATAAGGGTGCATCGATGCATTGATTTATGCATCGGTACACTTACCTGAAAAATTGATTTTAGGCTCATTTTTTGGTTCGAAATACTTTGTGAAAATTGTTTCAAAAATATTTTAAGTATAAAACACAACTTTACACTTTAGTAAGGATTGAAATTGAACTTTGAAATATTTGGAGTAATATTTTGATATTCGAATAATTATATCGAATATACTTAAAAAATCTTTTGTAAAATCTTAAAATTCATTTAACTTAATTTGTTATATCGAAACATCAAAATGTTTTCAACAGATATGCATATAAATATAAAAACATCATAAAAGCATATCAAATGTGTCCAAAATAAAATACAAATAGTACAAATATACAAAGATATTAGTAAAAAATTGAGTAATCAAAATATAACAAAAAGAGCATATAAAAATATACAATATGTATAAAAATGAAGAATAATCGATCCTCTTAATGTCAAGTATGATAATCTACGATATGATAATATATAAAAAAGGTAAAATTAAATTGTGAGTTAAAAAGGTCGATATGCTCCTTAAGGTGTATACAAACATACATATGTCAAACACATCAATAAAATTTATTTAGAAAATATGATTTAAAAACATGACCACTACCCCATACGAACACCAGAATGTGTAGGTTTCCATGAACCATACACCAAATTATACACCTGGTAAGGACCTTCTGCTTGTAGCATAAGAACTTGCAGTATGGACTTACCCTATGCACAAAGAAGAGATGCCTACGGTAAAGTCTTACAAGTAATAGACTAAGCTTGAGATACTTTCTCCGATAATATCCCATGAAAGTAATAAATATACATGTATTTAAGTGAAATCAATAGTTTAATTCATTAAAACATGAAAATATTACATAATTTAAATTCATAATTAAATGGTAATTAGAGATAATGCCAAAAATATACTATAAATCAGAAAACAAACAAAAAATATACATTAAATCAAATATCATGGCATTAAAATCTCCATTATCATCATAAGTTTAGAGTGTTTTAGATAAATGAATCTGGATAATTATATAACACTATTAGGAACACATATATATCAATTTGATAAATCTAATATAGTAGCCTACTGATGGGTCTTCCTATCACGATCTATGGAAATACTTGAACCTATGTATCAAAGGAAACTAAAATATTATCCTACTACAAGGAATGATAGACTTTACTTAAAAAATTTAAAGAAACATATGAGTAGTCATGAAAATTTATTGGACAAAATGTCATGAAAATGATGAAAACAATGATGAAAATTTATTGGACAAAACCAGAAACACGTTGGTGTCAGAAGTGTAACAAACGTGAGTCTGAACGGTGACAAAACAATGATGAAAATTTATTGGACAAAATGTCATGAAAATGGAGATAAAAAAATGAAAAAAAAAATGGAGAAAGAGATGTAAGGTTACTATTTCAACTAGATGCCACCAAGATAGATGGTATCCCTATGCGTGCATCACACTCTCCAACTATTCGATGCCTCATGCGCCTATCATACGTTGACACTCCAAAAATATTTCCTCGCTCCGAAGTTGGCAATCATTCCAGCAAGAGCCTTATCCCACGTGATCCACAAGCAATCTCCAGCAAGTAAATAAAAAATGTGTAAATTCAATATTCAAAAAGGGGAAAAGGATTTCAAATCTCCCTTGATTAAAGGAAAATATATAAAAAAGGATTTTTGAATTCCTTAGGATGAGATCTCTAAATACCCAAAATTAAGGCATCTCTTGATTATAAAACCCTTACAAAATGAAGAAAAAGGGGTAGAAGGAGTTAAAAGAAAAAAGAATAAGAAAAAAGAAAAAAGAAAAAGAAAAAGAAAAAAATGAGGCTTCCCTCTTTAGCTAGCGAGTGTCTATAGTTATCAGAACGACCATTTAATAATCAAAACAATGAGAAAGTTTCTTATGAAATGTTGATTTTCGTACTTCCAATTGATTCGATGGGAGAAAAGTAGATCGAAGGGAGGGAAATCAAAAGGTTTTTTGGCATTTTTTATGGAGTTTGGAGCACTCTCTTGTAAAGTAGAGGATGGATTCCATCTCCTACTATTAAGATAAAGTCCTTGTGAAATTTAGGGTTGGAAGGTGACATGTGAACATCAAAGGAAGACGATCATTAATAACAAACATTGATAATGAATAATAGGGACCACCAAATTTCTAGAGAGATAAGAGAATCTCTCTCTTTTAGAAAGAGCGCAAGTGATACTTAAAGACAAATTTTTTGTTTAAATACTGATCGCGGTGGTGTGACTATAAATTTATGCAAAAATTATTTGTATATGATCGTATTTGGTGTGCTTATAAATTTATGCAAAAATTATGTGCAAGTATACATAATCGAACAAGTAATATAGTAGTGAGTGAGTATTGTCTCCACAGGGATTAGAGGAAATCAAAAGTTAAGTTAAAGCACTAAACTAAATTATCTAATAAGAGTTAGTGTAATGGTATGAACAAATGATAATACCGTGGCAAGATAAAATATGCAGATGGAATTTCAATGGTGATGTGGAAAGGTAGCAAATGTAAATGCTATGACAAACTGAGATGTATGAAGTGTAACCAATTAAAAATTCTAAAGCAATTGAAATTGAGAATCCAAGAATGAATAAGATAAATTGACAACCTCGCACAAACTAGCTACAATGGGAATGATTGGCAGGGTCACTAAGCAATCCTAAGCCTTTTCTTCTAGAATGGTTTAAGCCCCTTATGCCTATTTTCTCGACAGAGTTTACTAAGAGTGTTCCTAGGTTATCTTTAGCAAGAAACCTAACAGATAAAAATGCCACGAAAATACCTCTCAAGGTGAAATGTAGGAAAAATCCTATCGGTTAAGCTCTACATCTTTTAGTTGTTGAAATGTTATCTTTATCTCTAAAGCGGATTAGGTCTTAGTTAGCATCTAAAACCCATTTCTCATGTTGATCTTCACCTAGCTATCTCGAATACTAGCAATCAAACTTAAGAAATGGCTACTCTCGTAAGCTCTTACAATCCTAAATAAATAAATACAATGAGCAAATTAAATAATAAACATAAAAATATAAACCATTAATTAAAAGAAAGCTAATCATCCATAGTTAACCCTCACCAAATAAGGTTAGTTCATGGTAAGGTACAAATCATGCAAAGAAATAATTTGTTCCATAACAACCCAAAAAATAAAAATGGAATGAAAACACAAAGGTAGAGGAAACTGCCAACACGTGCGCTGTTGTGAGCTCTGTTAAGCCACTGTAAACCACCGTAGCGATGTTAGCTTCTCTTAAAGGCCTAGTTCACCACTCTCTCGAAGTTTGGATATGGAGGACACCATGAAATAAGAAGATGAAGGAAGAAAAAATTGAGAATAAAAGATTTCATTGTTTTACCTCTTATTGCCTCTATTTGTTATTCTTTCTTTATTTTTTTTATTTTAAAATAAATAAGAACTATATAAATCCCAAGAATAATGACATAAATTACCCATTAACTCACTAACTCCTAAGTAACTCTTAAGTTCTCATAAACTCTCTAACTCTCAAGCTCTTCAATTCTCATAAATTCCTTAACTCCTGCTTCATAATGGATATCCTTTATCTCTTAAAAATTGACTATTCCCTTCACATGTGTGGGATGAACATGCTAGCAAGTGGACTTGGGAAACTGGCATCTTGAGATTTTTTTTCTTTTTTATGCTATCCAGACATGCTACGGCAAATCACTACTTATCGTTTAGCTTTCTTCACCTGTACTTCAACAAAAGAGCACGCCCTTTCCCATCAAATAGCAGCAGTTTACAAAAAAAAATGTTGCAGCAAAACATTTCCACCACATGCAACTATATGAGCCTAAATGCAACTAAATGCTATGAAAGATGCTTTTATACACTCAATAACTTAAGTAAAAAAGGTATAAAATATAGAATTTTTATGGAGTTATCACACCCTAAACTTAAGCTATTTGTTATTCTCAAGCAATGGATAGAGATCAACATAAAAGAATGTTATGGCAAATTTATGATCAAGACAATTATATAGCATAAAATTTCAACCTTCAGAAACAATTGGCTTCAAAATGCTAGACAAGTTAAGAATTTAAGAACGTTTACCTAGAACAAGATTCTTTGTATGTGTGTGTATGATTGTATCCAATCTATGCTTAACAAAGTTAGAAAAGTTATAGTCAAGTTCTCTTTTCTTCTATTACATTTATTCAACCTTTAAGCACACAATTACTCTCATTTCTTTAAGATTACAATTTTTGTTATTTTTTGTACTTCTACGAGGGGAGTCAGCCTATCAAAATTACCTTGCTATACTTGAAAAGTAAAGTGGATCAAACACCCCATTCCCTAGCCTATTGAGCAGAGTAATCCCATGGCTACTTTCATTCACTCATATACTAAAGCAAAGAGGAGTGTCCCTCTACAATTATGCTAAAATATTTATTCGTGATTCAACACATTCATAACATAAGGGAGTTTACTTTGAGCCTTTGAAGCTATCATTTAACATTTAAGTTCATTACATCAATTTATGCTAAGGCATGCAAAAGTCCTTTCATGAAAAGTTTATAATTTCCTTAAGCATAAAGAGCATACAATCATGTATCAATTATTCAAAAATAATCAAGTCCTAAAGTTGGTTTTATCAATCTCAAATGTCATATACATTCAATCAATTACAACCTAAAAAATTCATCATCATTGGGTATCATCAAGTTATTCAAAAAATTATCTTAAAACCTAACTAATGTCAGAGCAAAAATTTGTTGACAACTATCAATGTAAATGCCTAACTATGAATAATACTTCCCCTAAACTTGAAGGAAGCATTGTCCTCAATGAGAGAAAACCAAATTAAACAGAACTAAATGCAATGAGGTACCTTATTTTGATGGTGGTGTGGTCATGCCCACCAATCGGTTAGTGCGCTCCTTGATGGTTTTGGGCCTTGTTGCTCTGGTACTAGTTATTGTTGAGTAGGTGAGGATACAAACTCCTCAAGATCATCAGTAGGTGGGATTCGAGCATGTTCAACTGATCTTTTCAAGAGATTCCTGATTATCCGTAAGAGAGATTATTATTGCTTGATGATAAAATAAAATAAAAAGCAAATTGTGTGAAATAAAGAATAAAAGAAAAAAAATTATACCAATAAAAGTAAATAAACAATTTATTTATGGAAAAAAATCAAATGAAAATGATGTAGCAATTTAAAATGGATAGAGGAGGCAAACTCATGCATCCTCAAGGACGAGTGCTAACTTCTCACACAAAATTGGAGCTCCAACGTAGGCCTTCGGTCTTTATCCATTAACTTTGAACATGGTGTCATCGTCAAGATTATGTATATTTATCACCCCATGAGGGTAGACATGATGCACTTGGAATGGGCCTAACCATCATGACTTGAGCTTACCAGGGAGGAGTTTGAGCCTTGAATTGTATAAAAGTACTTGTTGAGCTGCATGAAAATGTCATCGAAAAAGATGTTTTTCATGCCACTTCTTGGTTTTCTCCTTGTATAGAGGAGCATTCTCATATGCTTGGGCTCAAAATTCTTCTATATAATTCAGCTCTAGCAATCTTTTCTCATTAGCTAGTTGGGCATCCATGTTGAGTGTTTTTATTACCAGTAGGCTTTGTGCTCTAGATCCACCAGAAGATGACATGCCTTTCCATAGACAACCTTAAAGGGTGACATCCTAAGCGGTGTCTTGAATGTTGTGTGATAGGCCCAGAGTGCTTCATCGAGCTTGAGAGACCAATCCTTCCTCTTGGGATCTACCACCTTCTCAAGACTCTTCTTGATCTCACGGTTAGAGATTTCAGTTTTTCCGTTGGTCTGAGGATATGTCATAGCAATTCTATGTTGCACCCTATATGCTAAAGCAATGAGAAGTGTCCCTCTATAGATATGTCGAAACATTTATTTGCAATTCAACACATTAATAACATAAGGGAGTTTACTTTGAGCCTTTCTAGCTATTATTTATCATTTAAGTTCATTACATCAATTTATGCTAAGGCATGCAAAATTCCTTTCATAAAAAGTTTCTAATTTCATTAAGCATAGATAGCATACAATTGTGTATCAATTATTCGTAAAGAATCAAGTCCTAAAGTTTATTCTATCAATCTAAACTATCATATACATTAAATCAATCATAGCCTAAGAAAATTAATCATCATTTAACATCATCAATTTATTCCAAGAATTATCTTAAAACCTAACTAATGCTATAGCAAAAATTTATTGACAACTATCAATGCAAATGGCTAACTATGAACAATACCTCCCCCAAACATGAAGGAAACATTGTCTTAAATGCATGAAAACTATATTAAAACTAAGTTTAAAATGCAAGCCAAACTAAAAATACAATGATGTACCTCATTTTGGTGGTGGTGTGCTCATGCACACTGATTAGTTAATGCATTTCCTTGATGGTTTTGGGCCTTGTTTCTCCGGTTCTGGTTCTTGTCACGCAAAATTGGAGCTCTTATGTAGGCCTTTAGTATTTAGCCATTGAATTTAAAGATGGTCCCATCGTCGATATTCTTATCCATTGCCCCATGAGGGTAGACATGATGTACTTGGAATGGGCTTGGCCATCATGACTTGAACTTGCTAGAGAAGAGTTTAATCCTCGAATTATATAAAAGCACTTGTTTGTATGCATGAAAATTTTGTGGAAAAAGATGTTTTTCATGACACTTCTTGCTTTTCTTTTTATATAGATGAGCATTCCCACACGCATGGGCTTAAAATTCTTCCATCTCATTCAACTCTTGCAATCTTCTTTCACCAGCTAGTTGGGCATCCATGTTGATCTTCTTAATTTCCCAGTAGGCCTTGTGATCTAGCTCCACCGGAAGATGACATGACTTTCTATAGACAAGCTTAAAGGGTGACATCATAACTGGTGTCTTGAATGTTGTGTGATAGGCCTAGAGTGCTTCATTGAACTTTTTCTTTTGGAATTCACCAGCTTCTCAAGGATTTGATTAGTCTCACGATTAGATATTTTAACTTGTCCATTGGTTTGAGGATGATATATCATACCCAATATCTTTATAACGCTTTAGCAATTAACTTGTTATCAAAGTGGGTGCCTTCATCATTGATGATGGCTCTAGGTGCTCCAAATCTTGTGAAAATGTTCTTATAGAGTAACTTAAGCATGGTCTTGGAGTCATTCCTTGGCGTTTAAATTGCTTCAACCCACTTAGATACATAATACACTGCTAACAAGATGTATAGATATCCAAATAAATATGGGAAAGGTCCCATAAAGTCTATGCCCTATACATCGAAAAACTCTATATCCATAATATTTTGCAATGACATTTCATTTCGTCTGGAGAAGTTTACTGTTAATTGGCATCTATCACAAACCTTATAAAATTCATGGGCATCCTTGAAGAGGGTGGGCCAATAGAAGCCTGATTGACGGACATTTGTAGCAGTCCTCACACGTCCAAAGTTGCCTCCATACAGAGCCGTATGACAATGGTATATAATTATTTTACTTATCTTCTGGGACACATCATCGGACCATCTGATTAGTACATTGTTGGAACACGTATGGATCATCCCAAAAGTAAAATCATTTATGCCTGAATTTCCTCTTGCCTTGGCTGTTCAAATCATGAGGCAAAATAACACTAACAAGAAAGTTAACAATGTCAGCGTACTACGAAATTACCGCGACATATAAAATTTTCTCGTTAGGGAATTCCTCTTTGATTTCTAAATTGCCATTACATTCTGATTTATTTTCTACCCTAGAGAGATGATCAATAACTAGGTTATCAGTACCTTTCCTATATTTAACCTCTAAGTCAAATTCTTTCTTCTTTCAAGAGTAATATTCACATAATAAGTCTAGATTTGACATCCTTTTAATTCACTAACTATTTGATAGATGAGTGATCAGTATTAACAACAACCTTACTGCCTATAAAATATACCCTAAACTTATCAAATGTAATTACTAGACAAGTAATTCTTTCTCAGTGGTTATGTAGTTTATTTGTGCTTCATTCAGGGTGTGGCTAATATAATAAATGACATAAAAAAATTTACTTTTCCTCTGCCCTAGCACTGCCCCCACATCATAGTCACTTGCGTCACACATTAGCTCAAATGGTAAAGTCCAATCAAGTGGAACAACTGTGAGTATTGAGATCAGCTTCTCCTTCAGCTCCTTAAATGCATTGTGGCAAAATTTGTCGAACGCAAAGGGTTGATTTTGCAATAGAAAAATACACAAGAGTTTGGAGATTTTGGAGAAGTCCTTAATAAATCTCTATAGAAGTTTGTATATCCAAGAAAACTTCTAATACCCTTCAATGTGGTTAGTGGAGGTAACTTCTCGATCACTTCAATCTTACTTTGTCCACCTCCATCAATGCGAGATCTTGTGGCCTAAAAGAATGCCTTCGGTCACCATGAAGTGAAACTTTTCCCAATTGAGCACCAGGTTAACCAATTCACATCGCTTGTGTACCCTTGTCATATTGCTAAGGCATTTCTCAAAATTGTCTCCAAATATAGAGAAGTCATCCATAAAAATTTCCAAAAATAAAATTTAACCATATCTAAGAAAATGGCATGCTTACATATTTGAAAAGTTGTTGGAGCATTGCAGAGTCCAAAAGGTATCCTTTTAAAGGCGTAAGTAATATAAGTGCATGTGAAGTTGGTCTTCTAATGATCCTCTGGCATTATAGCAATCAGGTTGTACCCAAAATATCCATCCAGGAAGTATGCCTTGCCCGCCAATAGATCTAGCATTTGATCGATAAAGGTAGAGGAAAATGGTTCTTCTTGGTAGCCTTGTTGAGCTTGCCATGCAAATACTCTATCTAGAGATGGTGTATGTGGGTAGGAGCTTATTGTCCTCATTGCTCACCACGTTCGTACCTCTTTTCTTGGGGACGCATTGCACCAGGCTCACTCACGAACTATTGGATATTGGGTAGATTATTCTAGCGTCAATCCATTTGATAATCTCTTTTATCACCACCTTCTTCATAATAGGGTTGATCATTCTTTATAGTTTAACTGATATACTGTGGAAATCATCAAGAAAAATTTTGTACATGAAAATAGTAGGGCTTATTTCCATTTAAATCATTCATAGTCCAACCTAATGCTTTCTTATGCCGTGAAAAAACATTTAGCAATTTACGCTCTTGATCAGACATAAGACTAAAAGAGATAATCACAGACAATGTCTCATTACTACCCAAGTAAGCATATTTAAGATGTGGTGGCAAAGTTTTTAGCTCTAGGGTAGGTCATGTTGTAGCGAGGGTTTTAGAGGAATAAATTCATCAAATTCTAGAGGTTCAAATTGAATACATGGTCTATATATGAGTAACCTAGACTATTTCACCTCCAATGGAAAATCCCCGGGCTCTTCTATGCTTTCCTTTTTAGTGAGCCTCTCATAATCCTCTAGTTGTATGAAATTACTACAACAAAATTTGTTAGTTTCCCCTTCTATCATTGAGTCTGTTTCTAGAATGCTCTGGTATTCTTTAGAATTATCCACATACTTGAGAGTACATAATATATTCATAGTCACACTTTGATCAGCTACTCTTATAGTGAGTTCATCGTTTTCACAATCAATAAGAATGTGACCTGTGGTTAGGAAAGACCTTCTAAAATTATGAGTGCATTGGTGTCAACCTCACAATCAAATATGAGAAAATCAATTGGGAATCACTATGACATCTTTGATCATTCCCTCGGGATGAACATGGGATCGATCGACTAGTGTTAATATAACAGAGGTAGGTCTTACTTTTCTCATCCCAAGCTTTAAGAATATCAACTAGGGCATTAGATTCACACTTGATCCAAGGTCACATAGCATTTTCCCAATATAGTTGTCTCCTATAGAAAATGGAATGATAAAGCTACTCGGATCTTTTTACTTTGGCAACAACTTGATCAGTACGTAGTAGAATTCTTTTGTCATAGCAATAGTCTCATATTTCTCAATTTTCCTCTTCTTGGTGACAATTTCCTTGAGAAATTTAGCATATGTTGGCATTTGTTCAATGGCCTCCAAGAGTGGGACATTAATATATATCTGGTCAAGAATGTATAGAAACTTTTTGAACTCAATGTCATCATTATGATGCTTTAGTCTTTAAGGGAAAGTAGGTGGGGGTCTGACTTCCTTTACTACTGGTGCGAGTCTGTCTTTTGCTGTAGTAATTTTTTTTGTCTTCGGTAACTTCACTTATCAAACCCTCAATTGTATCATTCTCTAAAGGTTCATATTGGACAATCTTGGTGGTAAAAAATTTTCTGACTTATTTTCCCTAAACTTATCTCTTTGGTTAATTTGGGTTCCACTCCTCAGTGTGAGGGCAATACACTTTTCATTACCATGTGATTTAGTTACTTCAGTATCATTGGGAAGACTACCTTGTTGATCAACATGTAATGCTATGATAATTTTTCCCACTTGGCTCTCTAAAACTTTTAGAGATAAGCCATGGCTTTGCAATAAGGCACATTGGTTCTTGATAGTTATGGAATGATACTGCAATAGAGCCTTTGTAGTTTCCATGAAATATTAGTGTGTGGCTTCCAATGAATTGATATTTGATGAAGATGTTGCCCCATTTTTGGTATTTTACCATGGTATATTTTGTTGAAATCATGAGGGTTTACATATTCTGCTGTCACGTGGAGCCGCTTGCATTGTTATTCCCTTGGTTCCCCCATGAAAAGTTTGGATGCTATCTCCAACCATAATTGTATGTGTTCGAGTAGGGGTTATTGTTGTTGTTCCTATTAAACTTCCCCTCATAGTTAGCAAACTCATGATTGTTAGGGCATTCACTTACTTGATTATTGCCATGACATAAAATGCATATAGAACTGGTCACCTTAACTTCCTAGGGCATTGAACATTCTTCAACATGTTTGTGATGGTGGGAAATTGAGCTAACATAGAGTCTTTAGCATCTAACTCAAAGGTCCCTTGGCCTTCTTCCATGTCCCTAGCCTTGAAGATGAAAATTGGTAGTCATTATTTGTTATCCGATCGAGGATATCAAAGGCTTCTTCAAGTGACTTGTCCAACAAAGTTCAATTTGCTAAGGCATCTAATATCATTCTTTCAGGAGCATTAACACCATTATAGAACATCACAACTTGTGTTCAGTTATGGAATCCATGGTTGGTACACTTGTGCGGTAGTGCTTTATATCGATCACAAGATTCATATATTGATTCATCATCAGCTTGACGGAAAGATGCTATGCCATTCCTGAGTTGAGTGTTCATGCTGGACGGGTAATATCGCAACAAAAAACTTTTACACAGATTTGTCCATGATTTCATCGAGCTGGATGAATAAGGAAATAACTTTAACTTCAGCACATCTTTATGCACCCCTTCTATCTAAATGAATCACAAACCTCCAAGAAAGCACATATGTATTTCCTTGCATCTTCGTGAGGTGCAACAATAAATTAACCAATTGAGTTCAACATGTTGAACATCATCAATTTAAGCTCGAAGTGGGCTGCTTAAATCTCGAGATCCATAATACCTGGGTTTAAATCATCCAAGATAAGAACTAAGTGATCTCAAATAGCAAGAAGACGAAGAATAATCCCTTTTGTTTAAAATTACTACGACATTTGGATATTCAGGATCCTCCACCTGTTAAGCTCTTCAGCTTAAACCCCATACATGGTTCTTTTAGAACGTTCAACACATATTCTTTGATGAAAAACTGTCTAATCTCAGGTTCAATCGAAAATAATGGTTCCTCAAGTCTTCTTCGGGTGATGCAACAATAAAACTTGAAAAAGGTAAACAAAAATAACAAGTAAAACTATAAAGAAAATAAAAATAATGCTATACTAAACTTATATCTCCAATTCCCAATCCTATCAATTACCAATCAAACAAGTAATATAGTAATGAGTGAGTACAGTCTCCACAGGGATTGGAGGAAATCAAAAGTTAAGTTAAAGCACTAAACTAAATTATTTAAGTAGATTTAGTGTAATAGTATGAACAAATGATAAAGTTGTGGCAAGATGAAATATATGTAGATGTAATTTCAACGGTAATGTGAAAAGGTAGCAAATGAAAATTCTATGACAAACTGAGATGTATGAAATGAAACCAATTACAAATGCTAAAGCAATTGAAATTGAGAATCCAAGAATGAATAAGATAACTTGACAACCTCACACAAACAAACTACAATGGGAATGATTGATAGGTCACTAAGGAATCCTAAGGCTTGTCTTCTAGAATGGTTTAAGCCCAATTTTCTTGACAGAGTTTACTAAGAGTGTTCCTAGGCTATCTTTAGTAAGGAACCTGACAGATAAAAATGCCACGATAATACTTCTCAGCGTGAACTATAAAAAAAATCCTATCGATTAAGCACTACTCTTTTTAGTCTTTGAAATCATATCCTTATCTCTAAGGCAGATTAGTTCTTAGTTAGTAACTTAAACTCGTTGCTCACATTGATATTCACCTAGATGTCCTGAATACTATGCATCAAACTTAAGAAATGACTACTCAGTAAGCTCTTACAACCCTAAGTAAATAAATATAATGGACAAAAAAATAATAAACATTAAAATGTAAACCATTCATAAAAAAGAGCTTAATAATCTATAGCTAACCCTCACCAAATAAGGTTAGTTTATGGTGGGGTACAAATCATCCAAAGAATTAATTTGTTCCATAACAACCTATAAAATAAAAATGGTATGAAAGTATAATGGTAGAGGAAACTCCCAACACCTGTGTTGCTGTAAGCTCTATTAGGCCATTGTGAACCACCTTAGCGACATTAGCTTCTCTCAAATGCCGAGTTCACCTTTCCCTCAAAGCTTGGATATAATACAACTTTTTGAGTTTAATTTGGACCTAGTTCTTATCATCATCTTACTTTCATGGGTGGTAGTGTTAGATGATTTTTTGGGTTTAATTCTCATGCTTCGA
Source organism: Hibiscus syriacus (assembly GCF_006381635.1). Lineage (NCBI taxonomy): Eukaryota > Viridiplantae > Streptophyta > Magnoliopsida > Malvales > Malvaceae > Hibiscus > Hibiscus syriacus. Next base: position 1,855,775 of record NW_024063196.1, read on the forward strand.
TTTCTAGTTCAAATTCTTCTAGTGTAACTGATTTTTATCTTATCATAATTAAAAAAAACTAATTAGTAACTTTTTTCGAAATCTTTGGAAATGGTGCCAATTTGACAATTATTGTTTTATTGTTAAATAATTACTTAATATCAATAAAAGAAATAGAAATAGTAGTAGGGAGAGTAAGGGTCGATCCATAGAGACTAAAGAAATTGATGATGTAGAAGGCTTTTGATTATGCTTTTGAGTGATAATTAAAGAAAGTAAAAGGAGGATTTGTTTGAATGATTGTAAAGAAAGTAAAGATTTAATCTAAAAAAATTTAAAAAAAAGTAATTGAGATGCAAATTATATGGTAAAAAACATCCTCAAGCTTTTACTTTTCGTCAATTCCCGATAATCATTGAATAAGATTTTCACTTCGGATTCATGTCAGTTATAGTCTACAAGGCCCAACCCCTGTAACTTTATATTCTCTCTAATAAAGTGACATTCCAAAATCTACCTTTGAATTTTAGTCCCTTTGTGGACTAACTACGACTATCATCTCCAGTGCCATCTTATTTTAAAGATTTGGGAAAACCCGACTTGGACTATGTTGTCTCAATGAGAATCGAATTCGTTCTCAATTTCCCTTAGCAAAGTCTCTAAGTGTGTCATAGGAAGTCGAATATGGGACAAGATGATCCTTCCTCCCAACTATGAATTGAAACAAAAATCAAGCCAATGTTCTCTTTTTGAAATGAAAGCATTTTGATTTTAAAGGAAAGGCCGATTGTTAATCCAATTTTGTAGAAAATTGAAATTTAACCCGAAGGGTATTAAGTGTTTTTCAATTCTCATGATCGAAATTGAGTCATCGCTTTAGCCTTTGGCTTATTGAAAACTTAGCCTAGCATGATAGAATTCATACTTAGCATTTTAAAAGAAAAGAAAGAAAACTTTAAAGTAAAGGAAAATGAAATTAGAGAAAAGAACTTTTATAAAATCAAAGAAAGAAAAGAACAAGATAATTCGAGATATGTTTTCAAGCTTACCCAAATGGGGTATTCATAGTTTCCTAAACCCTAAAAACAATATAAAAATGATAAAGATAATTCTTGAAAATATTTAAACTAAATCCTAAAAATAAAAAGATAATTCCTAAAAACAAAGATAATCCTAATTCGAATTTTAAACTAAGTTGATACATTCACCCGCCTTTCAGAATGCTGACTAGACCTTCTAGACACTAATTAATGGATTCCACATCAGATGTGTCATGTCCCAAGTCATGCCCACTAATCCAGCATTGACTCCAAAAAAATAAAAACTATAGAATTTTACCTTTTCTAGCACTATTTTTAGAATCCAACTTCATGTATAGAAAATGAACGAAAATACCCAAATTATCAACATAAACCAATCAAACAAGGAGTAATTAAAGATAAAATAATAACCAATTAAACCACTCATCAATGTATTTGGGAGCTCTCATCTTTTGTAAAACTTACTATACACTTGTTTTATTTTTTATTTTGAATGATGAAATTTTAATGATGATTTCGATGTCAATTTTAAAGTTTTAGGTTAATCACTTCAGTAATTTTGTGTAATACTTTAATCATTTGATCTTTGGGTTAGAATGGATTATGGTGTTATATTTAGGGGTATCAGAGCCTTAGGTTTAGTCTTTCCTAGGACCCACGGGTTAGAGTAAATAATTGTTATTGAGTAGATGCCTCTAGAGTATCAAGAGTGCTTTGATATCTAGAATTGTGATAATGAATCCTTATCCTTTTTTATTATCAATATAATGACATATGATTTCACCCGTAGTCATGAGGGTAGAGATGAGAGTCAAGCCTATTATAGTTAAAAACACTGACGATGAATTTATCCTGGACACTTAGGATTGGGGTATCCTAGAGGGTGTAGGGATAGATGTGGTGACCTTATTTAGATACCCCACTTCAATAGTTAGGCATATTTTTAGAGTCATTTAGAGGGTATCGATCACTTATGTACCTCTAGCTCTTCCTCTTGTGACACTATAAGAGTCATTGATCAAAAGGCACTATCATTACAAGACCACTGACTTATTTAGTTTTAGGGATGATGATGTTATCATAACTTATCAGTGTCTTTGGGAGACTCTCTATACACTTTTTCAACTACACCTTACCCCTAAGGGTAACCTCTAGTGTGACACTACTTTATTAAAGGGTGATTTCATAGACTGGTGGGAGACAAAAGAGATGACGTTGGAGCTGAAGAGATCGACATGAGAGTATTTTTATTTAATTTCCTATAAAAGTACATCAGAGAGGCTCATATCAATAATTTAAGAGATTAGTTCTTACATCTAGTTTAAGACGACGAGTCCGTGTATAAGTATGAGAGGATGTTCCACAATTTGAGCTAGTATGCACTAGGTGGAAACTGAGGACCACAATTATAAGAGGTTCAGAGATGGCCTACACCTCAACATTCTTACTCACTTGGAGGCCAAACCTTCTAAAATAGTTTTGAGTGGACTCGCCAAGCAAAGACGATTGAAAGGGTTCAAAGGATGAGATCTCAACTATTGAATAAATATGTGTGATAGAGTAAGAGAGATTCAGAGCTAGCGATATCTTCACATCCTTCAACCAAGAGGACTGAACATTCTCAAGGACTGTGAAAGTCCCCAGCAAGTTAGTCATAGAGGGTTGGATAGAGTTTAGACCACGAGGGTAGATATGAGCCCCATCGAGACCCTTATCATCAAATTTTGGGATGAGCACTAGTGGATTGATGAGGATCTCATCCCACCCATTTTCTCACTCTATGGTAAGAGGTATCTTGGTTGTGTCATCGTAGAGTGAGAAATTGCTTTAGTTGTGGTTCTCTAGTGCACTTCATCAAATATTACCCTGAGGTAGAGTGTAGCTTCTACATCGACCTAGAGGTCAACATTATTTATTCAACAAGCTCGAGAGTCCTTGAGAGGTGGTGGTGTTGCATTCAGATAGTTCAGTAGGGGTACAACTAGATCAGTGTCTAAGTTTGGGTTGAGAGTGGCCTCAGGATAATATGCAGTGAGAGCTTATGAGGAATGTGATGTAGTAAATGTGATCTCAATTACATTTATAGTATTTTCTATTGTGGTTATTACTTTCATAGATTGGGGTTCCAGTCATTCGTATTTTATATGACCTGGTTCGAGAGAGAAGTATTCTAGGAGAAGACTTAGAGATATAAGTCCGAGTATCGAGTCCCTAAGACTAGACATTCTTAGGTGACTTAATGAAGCTATCATTTTGGTAATTTGATATGATCATGGGAATAAAATGGTTATTCGAGTATTATAAAACCCCAAATTTTAGTTAGTGACTAAAATATAAATTTTGAAAGTTTAATGGATAAAGTATAAAATTGGGGAAATATTTAGGGACCAAAGTGGTAATTTTCCCAAAAATATTTTTTATTCCATAAATAGATAGTTTACTTTTGAGAGTGAGGTTTTATTGAAATCATATTTCTGATCTGGAATTTATGTTGAAAACTAGAAAGGGTTAAAGTTCGGTAAGAAATTAGTAAATCAGATCGAATAGAAAAGGATGATAAATTAGGCTTAAATATATTATTTCCACAAGCTAACATGATGGAAAATAATATGAACCATTGGATTTGAGAACTTATTTCCATGTTTAATTTGGACTGTTGGATCAAAGTGGCAAGATTGCAATTTTTGGAAAGTTGATTGGTAAATATTTTGTATTATTGTAAATATCAAGTTTCATTAATGAAAATATGATAAGGTTATGTGGCTTGGTATTAAATTAAATATCAAGTTTCATTAATGAAAAAATGTACATTTCTCATTAAATGAATATTTTATTCAATTAAGCTAAAATAAAAGGTAAATTAACATGAAATTTACTTAAAATTTTCATGCAAGCTTGCTAATTTCTAGAAACATTGCCGTGAGTCCCCAACCCAAGGTAAGAAAATTTTGTTCTTCATTTTCGAGCAATTTCTTTGGATTTTAGATCATGATGTGAAATAGAAAATTGTTCTATTCGAAAAACACTATCATTTGGTACCATTATTGCTTGCTAATTTGGTTTGTGTTCAAAGATCCCAAATTTTAGGGTTTATGTTAACATTAGGGTTTATGAAATTGATGTATGATTTTGATTTTTTGAGGTTGTAGAATCAATTCCAAGCATGATTTATGATTAAAATGAACTATACATGTCTATATAACCTATGGATAATTTTGGCCTAACCCTAATCTTGGAGGAAGTTTATGTTATGATGAAATTTGATTAGGGATTTGATTGTATAGATTTTATAAGGTTAAATCAAGGTTTATTTGATGCTTGAATCGAATCAAAATCGAGTAAAATCATGAAAACCCTAGTTTTGGGTACATAAACTATTTGACTTTGAAGAATATGATGGGAAATTTTTTGAAAATTTCCATGCGGCTTAGAAATGATATTAGAAAGTTTATACAAGCCTTGGAAAATTTTTTTGGTCAATCTGTAATTTTGTGAAAGTTGAGGCACTAAATCGATAATTATGAAAAAGTTATGGGTTATTGTATAATTGTTCAATAATTGTTGTACTATTCTGGAAGTTTCTATTTGGGGACTGAAATTGAAGTTAGAATGTGAAAATTAGCCATTTTGGAAAGTTGACAAAGTTTGAGTGTTAAATTCTAAACATTGAGAAAGTTAGTGGTTTAACTGGTAAATATGGCATTGTTGAGGTATTTGGGCTGAAATTTAATGTTGTAAACTATTGCGCTTATTTCGACCTTGAATTGAAGAATAAATAAAAATAGCCCAATATGAATAAAAAGGAAAAGTCAAGATGAATTTTTGAAGAATTCGAAAATAATAGTACTTTTGGAGTATTATTATTAAGTATGAAATGTTAGTAAGAATAATAAAATATATTTTATATTTGTATATAGTTTATATGGATGCTCGTGTAGATCGTGATCGAACTCGTGATACGAGCAAAGCGAAAGGCAAGGAAAAAGTTCAAGAATAATCAAATTTCGATAGTAAGGCATATCAAGTGAGTGCATTTATTATGTACTTATATGATATGCTGACCACTTGCGATGAGTCAACCTCTAATGTTTTTATAAAAACATGTTTTATCGTATTCTGAAATATTTTCATAAAGTTTATGAAAATGATTTTACGAATAACTTTAGGGTATGAACTACCCTAAAATAGATTGATAAATTTTATATTATTTTAACATATATTGATGTTTTAGAATAAATGTTGAATATGTTAATTTGATTTAAAGGCCTATTGTATGTGCATTGAGAGTCATAAATACATTTTGACATACATAGAGTATGATGGTTATCGATCGATTTTGTTTAATGCATAAGTTGCATTTTCGTATCAATACCTTTGTGTACTTTCGACACTATGTGTGCATGCATGATATTCATATTGAGTTTGTGAATTACCATTTCGATATATTAGTATAACATTGTTGTTGCTACAATACCTATACTTTTGTTTAGCACATATGTGCAACTCATGTACCTTGCATTCTTATTTGACATAAATTGGGCTATGAATAAATACTTTTGAATATATCGATTGATAGGTATGTTGGGCATACTAAATATTTTTCGTAGGTTATTTGACAAAAACATGGCTTATCAAGTTAGTTTTTATGCGTATATGTCTTTTATATAAATCATATTTTGATCTTATAATGGTTTACTCATGTTTTAAAATCCCTTATTTGTTTTATTATGCCTCATTAAGTGAATACTTAGTGTGTGATGATTTTCAATCATGGGTTTAGTGTACAAAATGGAATAAGGAATGTAACTGATACCATCTATCAAAGATTGCCTTATTAGTAACAGTATGACATCTCTAGTTGTTTATTTTGATATTACTAGTTGTCATAAGTTTAGTGAATACTTGGTATTTAGTTGTAGTATTATATTATTTTTGAACTTAAACTATTGTTTGATGGATTTTCAAACATTATTTTATATATTAGTAGTTGAAGAACATTTTATAAACTATATTATTAAACAATTTATATAAAGAAACAAAATTTTACTAGTTTTCAAGTACAAAAATGTTTTAAAAGTCATGTGACTCGTGTACGATGACGTATACGGGAAATGAGTGTAACAGAGCACGATACTAACTTTGAGGTGTAGAAGGGTTAATAATACTAAAGTAGTGATAACTAACGAGATGTCATGGTGTACATCAAGGATTGTTTTGGCCAAAAGAGCTTAGATAATGATTAACCGGGGTTATGAAGCTTTCTTGGCTTACGTAGTCGATACTATTATTTTAGAACACTCAGGGATATTCATACCGTACGAGAATTTCCTGACGTGTTCCTATAAGAGTTTCTAACATTATTATCTAACCAAGAATCAGAGTTTGACATTGAAGTGTTGTCGGGTTTGAATATGGTGTCCATAGCTCTTTACTTTATGACACCGACGGAGCTAAAAAGTTAAAAGCCCAAATTCAAGAGTTGTTAGAGAAAGGTTTCATCCGACCTAGCATATCCTTGTGGGGATTATTAGTTTCATTCGTCAAAAAGGACAAGTCGATGAGATTGTACATCAAATTCTAGAAGTTGAACAAGTTGACCATTAAGAATTTTTATCCTCTTCAAGATTGACTTGAAGTTGGGATATTATCAGTTTAATATAGCATGTGTGTTCTCCAAGATTGAGTTAAGGTATGGATATTATTAGTTGAAAGATAAGGATGTTGATGTAATGAAGATGGTTTTTAGGATTCGGTATGGTTACTATGAATTTCTAGTAATACTGTTTGGACTTAGCAACACCCCGATGAAATTTATGGACTTGATGGATCAATTCTTTCACCCATACCTTGATCAATTCATAGTGGTATTAATCGATGACATCCTTGTGTAGCTACAATCAAATGAAGAGCACGACTAACTCTAACGCAACGTACTATAAATGATTAGAGAAAGACAGTTGTATGCCAATTTTTCTAAATGTGAATTTTAGTTGTCTAAGGTTACCTATTGGGTCATGTCATAATAGTAAATGATATTTGAGTTGACCCTCAAAATATTCAAGCACTAGTTGATTGGGAACTGTCGAAGAACATGTCAGAGGTATGTAGTTTCTTGAGTCTTGTCGAGTACTATCATCGATACGTTAAGGGCTGATTAGTGCTTGAAATTGACACCTTTTTACTTGCTAATTCTATTTTTTTATGAAGTCTTCACTACTGAATTAGGTTGTATTCGTTTATTTTCTGTGCAGTGATTTGTTTACTAGAATTGGTAGTAAAAGGACACATTCTGTAACATTTTTTTAATTTTTTTGATTGCGGATGGGGACATGGGCACGATGCTGGACACGATACGTGTCTGACACTGACAGTTTCGAGAAGGTCCAAGTCAACGCGATGGGTATTCTGGAAATAGCTCAGCACAATCTGTGGAGGCTTTCTAGGAAATTTAGATTTTAATTTTCAAAACTTAAGGAATTATCTTTAAATTTATTTTATCTTCCCTGTTATCTTTAGGATTTAGAAGCCTATAAATACCCTCCCTAGGGTATGGCTTAGACATCTTCTTATTTAGCTTTGTTTTTGCTACTTTACTTTTATTTAATAAAAGCTTTTTTTTCTTGCTTTCTTTCTACTTTGTATTTTTTTTCCAAAACAATGCTATGTATGATCAGTCACATCATGCTTAGCTAATTTCCATATAGCCGAGAGCTAGTAATGAATCAATTCTACTTGTGAGAATTAAACATATCTTAAATTCCTTCGCGATATAGTCTTATTTTCCTATATAAAGGAGTTTGGCAATCAGCCACAGTCATAATTTTTAAACGTTTTCAAAACAAAAAGTTGACGTTGCTCTACACATTGTTTAAAAATACCATTGGGAGGAAGGATCGGCCTGTGGCACTTCGACTTCATGTGAACACTTTTAGTGACTGTCTGCTAAGGGAAAATGAGATTGTAACCAATTCTTGACGAGATAATATATGCGTTGGCCCTTTCCACTTTTTATTCTGAATATTTTAACAACAATAACTATGGTTAATCCACTCAATAATCATCTTTCAAAAATAGACTTGGGAAGACCAGTTACATGAGAAAAGGGTAAGTTACAATGTGTTGGGCCTTGTAGATTATAACCAACATGAATCTCAGAGAAACAATCCATTTCAATGATCGATGAAATTGAAACAAAGCTAGCTCGAAGCGATCTTTCTTATTGATATTTCTCAACTTTATTTTCATTTACTTCTTCCTTTCATTTTATTTCATTTACTTAGTCTTTATTTTGCTTTCGTTCATTTCATCTCAATCACGCCAACCCCTTTTTATTTTTATTTACTTTTACAACAGCTTTTGGGATTAAAATTAGCGTACCTTTGAATCAGGGATTCTAAATTTTCCCTATAGATTGACCCTCTTTACTATATTAATTTCCATCCATTTATTTATTTAAGAGGACTACTATTTTTGATGAGTAAAATGATGTTTATCAACATTAGCACCGTTACTGGGGATGTTTTCGACAATTACTGATCGAACTTTTGTTTTGATTTTAAAACCATGGGAAACCTGTGAAATTTAGTAGAATTCAACCTGAAAATCAAAGCAAGTGCTCATTGGAACCACGAAAAAATGCTTCAACGAAAAGAGCAAAGTGAGAAGAAAACAAACAACGATCAAATATGGAATCCACTTTTGAAATGCCATCCCATAATCAATCCTATGAAGAATCAACTCTAGAAGCCAATCCATCCATTCAAATCATAAATCCCACACCGAGCCAGCATCTATGGTGAATCAGGCAATTAAAGAATTAGCTAGAGTGCCCGTCATTCAACAATCGCTCTGTATCACCTTTCCAAATGGAGAAACCCCTTTTGAACTCAAAACTGGATTAATCCATATCCTCCCTACTTATAATAGTCATCCTAGCAAGAGTCCACAAAAACATCTCGCCAAAATTCATATGGTGTGCATCAATATAAAGCCTCTAGGAGTTTAGAGGATCAAATCAAATTGAGGGCATTTCCTTTTTTTTTAGCCAAAATGGCTAAGGAGTGGTTATTTTATCTTCCTCCTAATTCAATTACTACTTGGGTTGAACTATTTCGTGTTTTCCTTGACATGTTTTTTCCTGCAACGAAAGCGAGCGAACTTAGGCTAAGCATTTTGGGAATCCAACAAAGAGTTGATGAAACTCTCTTTGAATACTATGAGAAATATAAGAAATTTTGTGCCATTGATCAGAAACATGGCCTATGTGAGCAAACTCTCCTTCAGTATCTTTATGAAGGAATGCTCTGGTTGATAGAAAAATGGTGGACGCCGCTAGTGGCAGCGCTCTTGTCAATATGACACCGAAAGTTATGAGAACTTTAATTTCTAACATGGTCGCGAATTTGCAACAATTAAGATCTTCGAAGTGAACCCAACCGAAGTGTTCAGAAAGTAAGTATTGTTTTATTAGAAAACCAATTAGACAAATTGATTGACAATGTCAATTCTCTTGTTACAGGTAAAATTGGAACCGCAAAGTTCTGTGGAATTTGCACTATGTCGGATCATCTGATGGATTAATACCTATTGTTTCAAGATGAATCCGATGCATAACTAAACTCTGTAAGCAACTTTTCAGGACCTCCTCAAAGGCTTATAACCCTTACATTAATACTTTCAATCCTAATTGGAGAGATCATCCAAATATGAGTTACGAAAATAACCAAAGAAATCTAAATTACCAACCGAGTGCGCCTCTTTTTCCTATTCAACCGCCATAAAAACTTCTTTTGAAACCATTGTTGAGAAATTGGCCTTAGTACAAGAAAAATTCCAAACTTAAACACAAACACACATGGCTCAAACATAAACCCGCTTTTAGGAGATCAAAAAAATAAGTCAATTGGCTCAAGCAATTGGTCGTCTAGAATCTCGAGGATGATTACACTAAAAAACCAAAACAAATTCGAGGGAAAATGTAAGTTTGATTACTCTTCAAATTGATATTGTCATCTCACCTGAACAGACGAAAGAATCCGACAAGAAAGGAGAAGGCACATCATCGAAGAAACAAGAAGAAGAATCTTTGCCTCCACCCGTTTTAGGTAAATTTGTTCATTCTTTCTCTATTTCTTCTACTTATGAAACTCCGCGTCCTTTTCATGGTAAACTTATGCGACGTGACAAGAAAGAGAAAGAAATTCTTAAAATTTTCAAGAAGGTGAAGATTAATATCCCTCTTCTTAAAATGATTCGTAAGGTTCCCAAATACGCCAAGTACCTTAAATATCTATGCACCAACAGAAGATGATTGATCGAAAATGAGAAAGTGAATCTCAGTGAAAATGTTTCAATAGTTTTTCAACGACAACTTCCACCGAAGTATAAGAACCAAGGTATGTTTTCCATACCTTGTAAGACTGGTAATGTTCCAATCAAGCGTGTGATGTGTGACTTAGGTGTATTCATCAACGTAACGACACTTTCCGTTTACTACAAAATTTTAAATGAACAATTGAAAGAAGCAAGGGTCACGATATAACTCATCGATCGATCAATTATTTACCCCACGAGGGTATTAGAAAATGTTTTGGTGAAGGTAAATGATTTGATGTTCTCTATTGATTTTTATATAATTGACATGGAAAATGATTGTAGCAGAACTAGATCTGATATTCTCCTCGGGCGACCCTTTCTAAGCACAACGAACACAAAAATTAACATCCAAATTGATATTTTAACAATGGAATTTAACAAATAAAGTAGTCAAATTTGACGTACACAATGCTAGGAAATACCCGGATAGTGTGGTGAGCTTAAATTTTATTGACATTATAGATCCATTAGTTGATAAATTCTTGAAAACTAATTTGTTTAATGATCCTTGCAGGAATCAGAAAATGAGGATTGTGCTAACGAAATCAGGGAGTTTGAAGAAATTTTTTCTACCAATTCTGATTTTCGTTTAATGCCTTCTAAATCTAAAATTATTCCTTCCATTTTATAGGTAAAGAAAAATGAGTCGAAACAATTTCTAAACATTTGAAGCATTCATATTTTGACGAGAATAATGTACTATCGACCTCTATTTTGGATAAGCCTCCAAATCTGAAAAACAACTGAAGAAATACTTATGAGATTGTTCGATGTTACAATGAAAAATTAAAGGAGCTTATCGATCATAAAAGTTCCAGGAGGAAATTTCTTAGTTGTAGAAAATGCATGAAATGAAGGAGACGTCTTGAACAAATCCTATAGTGTTAATCAGGTCGTTGAGCTCAACGATGTTAAACAAATAGCTTCATGGAAGGTAACCTATTTTCTATTATGTTTCTTTATTTTTTTTCAATTTTTTAGTTTTTGATTTTTTTCTCTATTTTTTCAGCATTTTATTTGTTTTTCGTGGATTTTTCAGGTATTCCGATATTTTGGATTGAATTTGAATGGAGTTATAAGCAGTTTTTTTATCGAACAATGTAATTTTTAGACCCCAAAAGTAGTCAGAGTCACGCGTAACAGCAGGATTTTTCCATCCTTTTTTATAACCTTTAGACCCACAAATAATTTTAAAAAAAAAAGTTTTCCCTTTCACCTTGTTTTTGTTTCTTTTCCAAACTACATGCTTTAAAGAAATCCTTTTCACCCAAACTTCTTATTTTTTTTCTTTCATTCTTTTAGCCGCTCAACTTCGCTCCTTCATCCCTTCTTTTTTTTAACACTAAACTGTACCTTTAAATAAACCAAACTGCTGTCGCTTGTCGCCTATTCTCTAATCGACATTTATTCTTCGTACCGTTATTGCTTCCATCAGTCTTTGCTACTTCTCTCATGCTCACACAAGGCTGATTTTTTTTACCATGCCATCACCGATCATTCTATTTATGATCATGGGGAGTTTTCTTTACTCTTATCTTTTTTGCTTAAATTTTTAATTCTGTATTTGGGAAATACAATTAACTGAGGGGGTAAAAGATTGAAATTTAAATCCACCTTGCTTGTCTTATTGTTTGTTTGATTGAATGGTTGGTTGAATTGGTTGAATACGTGGTTGAAATTGCTCATTTCCATATATTATCTTGAGCATGTTGTGATTGTTTTATCTCATGTAGTTATTTTGAATATAAACACTCTTGTTAGTTAAATTGTATGAGTAGGAGTTTAATTTTACTTCATTGAAATATTCCTTGATTTTTTTAATTGAGTTTACCTAACTTGATAAATACACTTTGTTAAGATTTTGAGCCTTGATAAGCATGCTTCTTAATCTTTTGTGCTCTTTTTGTTGTTTGAGTGTGTCAAATTAATCTTGAAAATCTAGAACTTGTGCATGATACATTTTGACACTACAAAATATTCCTTGATTTTTAATTGAGTTTACCTAACTTGATAAATACACTTTGTTAAGATTTTGAGCCTTGATAAGCATGCTTCTTAATCTTTTGTGCTCTTTTTGTTGTTTGAGTGTGTCAAATTAATCTTGAAAATCTAGAACTTGTGGCATGATACATTTTGACACTACATATGAAATTTTGATTGTTTCACCTAATCTTAAACCCAGCTCTCTTAAACCCGAGCTCTTTTTTTATTTTTCACTCTTTTTTACCCTTGTAGAGGCAAAGAATTGAAGCTTTTTAGTTACTTTGTACCACAAAAAAACCATAAAAAACAGTAGCATTTAAATGGAAAAAAATTAGAAAAGTTAAAAAAATAAAAAAATTTAAAAGTTGAAAAATTAAAAAAAGAACGAAAAATATAAAAAAACGAAAAATTGTTTGATTAAATTTGCTTTTGCTTTCGATGTACAAATTTCTTTTATTTTTCATTTGTCTTATTTTGTTCGTGGACTTGGTTAAATTGTTTGAAGATTTCTTTGTCTCATTTGTGAACCTCATTTCTAGCCTTTTCCTAACCTTTACCTAAGCCCCATTACACCATTTTAAAGACCCAAGTCAATGACGCGGGTTTGACGTGGCAGTTTCTAAAAGATCCAAGTCAATGCGAGGAGTATTCTGGAAACAACTCAGCACGATCTGTGGAGGCCTTCTAAGAAATTTGGATTTTAATTTTCAAAACTAAAGGAATTATCTTTAAATTTATATTAATTTCCACGTTATCTTTAGGATTTGGAAGCTTATAAATACCTTCTTGGGGTATGGCTTAGACATCTTATTATTTAGCTTTGTTTTTGCTACTTTGCTTTCATTTGAATAAAAGTTTTCTTTTCTTTTCTTACATACTTTCTACTTTGTTTTTAAGTTATTTTACATTTCTTATAGCCGAGAACTAGTGATGAACCAATCTACTCGTGAGAATTGAACAACGCTTAAATCCCTTCGGGATATATTCTCATTTGTTTGGATAAAAGAGTTTGGAAATCAACCTCACTCATAATTTTGAAATGTTTTCAAATAAAAAAGTTTACGTTGGTCTGAACATTGTTTTAAAAATACCTTTAGGAGGAAAGATCGACCTATGAAACCAATTCACGTCGAGATAATATCCTAGTCATGCCTTTCCAATTTTTATTCTGAATATTTTAATGGCAATAGCTCTAGTTAATCCAGTCAATAATGATATTTTGAATATAGAATTGGGAAGATCGATTACATGGAGAGAAGGGCAAGTTATATTGGTTGGGCCTTGTAGACTATAACCGACATGAATCCCGGAGCAAAAACCCATTTCAATGATCGATGGAATTGAAACATAGCTAGCTCGAAATGATCTTTCTCATTGATATTTCTCAACTTTATTTTCATTTACTGCTTCCTTTCATTTTATTTCATTTACTTAGTCTTTATTTTGCTTTCGTCCATTTCATCTCAATTACGCCAACTCCCTTTTTTTTATTTCTTTTACAATAGCTTATGGGATTAAAATCAACATACTTGTAATACCCCAAAATTTAGATAATAACCAAAATGAAAATTTCGAAAGTTTGATGGTCAAAGTAGAAAAGTGGGAAAAGTTTAAGGAATTAAGTGGTGATTTTTTCAAAAAGAATTTTATTCCATAAATGGATTTATTTAGTGAGCAAATTATAAATTTGGTAAAGTTTGGTGACCAGAGTATAAACTTTAAAAAGTTTAGGGACCACAATGTAATTTTAAAAAGTTACAAATGAGTCACGAAAATAAGAAAATAAAAATATTATTTTCACATTTTTAAAATGTTGGAAAATAATATTTAATGGTTTAATTCCATGTTTAATTTGAACATTTGATTAAAGTGAATTTTAATTTTTGAAAATTGCAAGGGAAAATTGGTAAACTAACATATTATTTGTTCATATTTGACTTATGGATAAAGATAAGGTTCAGGTGATATGATTTGGAAGATGATAAGGATAGGAATCTTGGTTTTATGGTAATTATGAAGTTTCATTAAGGGTATACTGGTATTTTCTCAATTTAATGAATTTAATATTCATTAAATGATGATTTAATGAATTTAATATTAATTAAATGATAATTTAATGATAGATAAGCATGAAAATTATATGAAATTTCATGCCAAAGTGTTCATCTCTTCTCCATGGACGTGAGCTATACAAAGGTAAGGGAAAAATATTTGTTTTCCATTTTTGAGTAAATTCCTTTAGAATTTGGGTTATGCCGTGAAATAGGAAAGTGATCTACGCAAAAAATGCTATCATTTGGTACCAATATTTCTTTATAATCTTGATGGATTTAAAGATCCCATATCTAAGGGTTTATGTTCATGATAGGGTTCATGAAATTGATGATAAATCTTGATGATTTAGAGATTGTAGATACATTTTCAAGCTTGATTTATGGTTATAACATGTTCAATCTTCCTAGAAGTAATTCTATAAAATTTGACCAAATTATAAGTTGGAGAACTTTTTGTTTTGATGAGAATTGATAAGGAATTTGATTGTAAAGATGTTATAAGGTTGATTTCATGCTTGAATCAAATCAAAATCGAATAAAATCCTGAAAAGCCTAGTTTTGGAACTTTAAACCATTAGGCCTTGGTCTTTAAGGATGAGAAAAATTATGGAAAAATTATATAAGGTCTAAAAATGATGTAGAAAGTATTCTATAGACCTTATAAAAATTTAGGGACCATTTTGTAATTTTTGAAAAGTTAGGGGACTAATTTGGAAATTTTGGAAAAGTTGTGAATGGTTGTATAATTGTCTAATAGTTGATGTACTACATTGGAAAATGCTATTTTGGAATTGAAATGAGTGTTTAGATGTGAAATATGATTGTTTTGAAAGTTTAAAAAGATTGGTGATTTAAGTACAACATTCGTATAGTTGGGGTACTTAAATGTAATTATGCCTTTGTAAAAGCATTTGAATGGCAATTAATTCAATGCTGGAATTTTCGATATTAAGAATCTAAGTGATAAAATGGTGAATGACCATTTTGTGTAAATTGGAAAAGTTGGTTCCAATGTTAAAAGGAATTATTAAGTGTTAAGTATTTTGGTAGAAAATGAGTTTCAAGTATATTATGGAGTTATTTTGGGATATGTTTATTAGTACAATACTAACATATGTATCATTATGAATTTGTGATTGATTTGTGATAGAAGCAAGTCAAATAGAAAAGGGTTTATTGTGGATCATAGTGAGGCACATATTTTGGATGATATAAAGTGTCAAGGTGAGTGTAATACATGCATGACATTGTACATAGATGTTTTATACATCATGTACATAGATGTTTTATACATCAGCATGAAGACTTGCGATAAGTCGACCTTGTTTATATCAGCATGATATTATGTATTTTTTATAACGTCGACATGACATTGATATGTTATAGTATGAAATTATAATGCATTAATCATGAAAATTGTAATATTTTACCATGAATGTTATTTCAGGTATGAATTGCCCAATGTTTAATTATGATAATATACTTTTCCATGGATGGATCAAATAAATAGACTATATGCCCAAGTAAGTCATTGAGGGACAGAGTATAGTTGGCATGCCATAGAGTATAGCAGTTGCAGGTTTATAATAGCACTATAGTGTGAAAGGGCACTAAGTGTAGGAAGGTGGATACGACCTTATGTATCATGTCCGAATTAGCACTATAGTGTAAGCATAGTGTAGGTGGTGGGCACGACCTTATGTGTTATATCAGGATTAGCACTATGGCGTAAGCTTAGTGCAGGTTTAGCACTACGGTACAAGTATTTTACTCGAATACCCAGGGTCCTCAGGGTTTTATATTAGGCTATGGGCTATAGTTTATGGTTTATTGCTTAATAAATGGTAGGCATGCAAATAAGCTTACAAGCTTATGGAATAATGGTAAGTATATTGGTAAAAATAAGCTTACGAGCATATGGGATAAATGGTAAGTATATTGGTAAAAATAAGCTTATGAGCTTATGGGATAAATGGTAAGTATATTGGTAAAATAAGCTTACGAGCTTATGGGATAAATGGTAAGTCTATTGATAAGAAATTTTATATTTGGTTATATCATGTTGATCATGGTAAAATATTGGACATACATGTAACATGATCTTATGGCATTTGTTTTTTACATTGAAATTCATGAATGAGTTGTATTGCACCGTTTATTGTTTAAATTGCCTCACTAAGTTTATACTTAGTGTGTGATGATTTTCACGCGTATGTAAAAAGCCAAGAGTAGAATAAAGAGTACAAAGCACTCCAAGCATCAAGGAATATACTACAGTATCAATAAGACATTCTATGGTGTAATTTTGACTTTGTTAGTGGCATGTAATTATTAATGGTCTATTTTCTTTATAGTGATGAAAGGTTAAGTTTTTTATGAGTTTTATATATATTTCGCTGAAATTATTGTAGCAGTTACTGTAGCAGTGCATCGGTACACTGTAGAGGTGCATCGATACATATTTTAATTTCGATGTTTTTGTACATCGGTAAACTGTTCACTGTTCATGATATTGTTCACATTATTATTCATAAAAACATAATTCATATGATATGATATTTTTATAATATCATTTACCATTTTAAGAAAAGAAATTTTAAATCATTTTAAGTTGAAAATGTTTTTAGAAATTCATGTGACATCTATAATCTGTATATGTATAATTATACGGGTTATGGGTCTTATATTTATTGGTATCAGAGCTATAGGTTTATCCGATTCTAGGACTAAACCGAGTTTATTTTGAGTTAAAAAGTGTATACATACCACTAGGATGTCAAAAGTTACCGATAGTTGTATATATATTGTGATGATAATTATTGGGAGCAAAGTTACTCTTTACTAATGTATGATGAAGACTATATTTAGGTGTCGGAAACTAAAGATAAATGTAATAAATTTGAAAATGTTGAAAAGAAGGTCGACATTGAAATTGACCCAAATAGACCCGACATGACTTATGTTAAACACCTTAGAAGGGTATATGTTGTTAGGGATTTTTCTCCATTATATGGAAGAAATGCCCCAATATTTAATGAAGTTTCTGAATTGGAAGAATCGATTAAAAAGTTTGAACGGCTTGCAAGAAAATTCGAATTGGATGAGGATCCAGAGGAGATTTCTGAATCTAGTGATGATTCTGAGGTTCCTCCATGTAAGCTTAAATAAGTGAGAAATATTTAAGCTAAGCATTAAATTTTTTTAAAGCATTGTTGATTTGAGTAAGAGGAAATAAATAAGCGGTAATAAGTTGGCCGCTAAATGTTTACAGAAAGCTGAGTTATTAGTGAATCAAATGGTTATGAGTTGGATTGAGAATAGATATCAAGTCCATAAAACTTGATAGAGTTACCTTGCGAAGGTAAATATGCGAAAATGGATTGTCTAACCTTCCATTCTGCAATGAATTATTAATTAGATCGAGATTGATTCTCAAGAACTTGAAAAATATCAAGTTCGTAATGATAAGAAAAAGAGTAAATTTGTTTACTAGTGTGATTTTAGCATTAACTGCTATGAAGTTATTGCTACAAATTTATCAAGTTTTTTTATTGAACGATGTGAACATTGAGACTTTCATTTGAGAGGAAAAATGTTTTAATTATTCGAGAATAATTTGTATAGATCTGTATAAGTTATACAGATTTCCTTAAGAATGAAATAAGGAATTCCAAAGTAAAAGTATTTTTATATGATATGATATTTTTATAATATCATTTACCATTTTAAGAAAAGAAATTTTAAATCACTTTAAGTTGAAAATGTTTTTAGAAATTTAGGTGACATCTATAACCTGTACAGGCATAATTATACGGGTTATGGGTGTCATAATACTTTTAAATCAGAGATTCCAAATTTCCCTGTTGATCAACCCTCTTTACTATACTACTTTTCATCCATTATTTATTTAAGAGGATCATTATTTTTTATGAGTAAAACGATGCTTGCCAAAATTAGCGTCGTTACCGGAGACTTTTTCGGTAATTACTGATAGAACTTTTGTTTTGATTTTATGGCGAGGAGAAACCCGGGAAATTTAGTAGAATTCAACGTGTAAATTGAAGCAAGTGCTCATAGGAACCATGGACAAATGCTTCGATGAAAAGAACAATAGCGAGAAGAAAGAAAACAACTAGTAAATATGGAATCCACTTTCGAAACGTCATCCCATGCTCGATCCTATGAAGAATCGACTTCAGGTGCCAACCCATCCTTTTAAATAAAAAATCCCACACTTGAGCCAGCATCGATGGCAAATCAGCCGATTATAGAATTAGCTAGAGTGTCTACCGTTCAACAACCGCTTTGTATCACCTTTCCAAATAGAGAAACCCCTTTTCAACTCAAAACAAAATTAATCCATCTCCTCCCCTACCTATAATGATCATCCTAATGATATTCCACATAAATATCTCGTTGAAATTCATATGGTATGCAACAATATGAAGCATCATAGAGATTAGAGGATCAAATCAAACTGAGGGCATTTCTTTTCTTTTCCTTAGCCGAAACGGCTAAGAAGTGGTTATTTTATCTTCCACCTAATTCAATTACTACCTTATCTGAACTATTTCATGTTTTCCTTGATAGGTTTTTCCCTGCGGCAAGAGTGATTAAACTTAGGCTAAGCATTTTGGAAATCCAAACAATATATGGCGAAACTTTCTATGAATAGTAGGAGAGATTTAAGAAATCATGTGCCAGTTATTCGAAACATGGTCTATCCGAGCAAACTCTCATTCAGTATCTTCATGAAGGAATGCTCTCGATTGATAGAAAAATGGTGGATGCTGCTAGTGGCAACGTTCTTGTCAACACGACACGGATACTGCAAGTACTTTAGTTTCGACCATGGCCGCGAACTCTCAACAAGTCAGATCTTCGAGTGAACCCAACCTACAGGTTCAGGAAGTAAGTATAATTTCATTAGAAAAAAAAAACTTAAACAAATTAACTTACATTTTCAATCCATTTTAGGTAAATATGTTCCTTTTTCTTATACTTATGAAACTCTGCCTCCCTTTCCTTGTAGACTTATGTGACGTGACAAAAAGAGGAAGAGAAAGAAATTCTCGACATTTTCAAGAAGGTAGAGATTAATATCCCCCTTCTTGGGTGACCATTTCTGAGCACAGCGAACACGAAAATTGATGTCCAAAGTGGTAATTTAATAATGGAATTTGACAATGAAGTAGTCAAATTTGACATACACAAAGCTAGGAAATACATGGATAGTGTTGTGAGCTTGAATTTTATTGGCGTTATAGATCCATTAGCCGATGAATTCTTGAAAACTAATTTGTTTAATGATCCTTACAGGAAATCAGAAAATGAGGATTGCGCTAACAAAATCGAGTTTGATGAAATATTTTCTATCAATTTTGATTTTTGGTTATCGACTTCCGAATCTAAAATTATTCTTTCTATTTTGCAGGTACAGAAAAAGTAGTCGAAACAATTGCCTAAGCACTTGAAGCATTCATCTTTTGATTAAATTAATGTTTTATCGGCCACTATTTTGGATAAGCCTTCAAATCTAAAAAATAACCGAAGAAATATTGATGAGATTGATCGAAGTTATAAGGAAAAAAGTAAAGGAGCTTATCGATCGTAGAAGTTCCCGGAGGAAATTTCTTAGTTTTAGAAAATGCATGAAATGGAGGATATTAAACAAAGCACTTTATTGGAGGCAACTCATTTTCTTTTCTATTTATTTAATTTGTTTTTATTTTTAGTTTTCGATTTTTTCTTTATTTTTTCAGCATATTATTTATTTTTTGTGAATTTTTCAGGTATTATGATATTTTGGATCGAACTTGAGTGGAGTCAGAAGTAGTTTTTTATCGAACAATGTAATTTTCAAACCCCAAAAATAGTGAGAGTTGTGTACAACAGCAGAATTTTTCCATCATTTTTTATAACCTTTGGACCCCACACATAATTTTAAAAAACTTTTCCCTTTCACCTTATTTTTGTTTCTTTTCCAAACCCACATGCTTTAAATAAATCCCTTTTCACCCAAACTTCTTCTTTCATTCATTCTTTTAGCCGCTCGACAACACTCTTTCTTCTTTTATTTTTTTTATTTTTCAACACCAAACCGTACCTTTAAACAAACCAAATTGTTGCTGCTTGTCGCCTATTCTCCAATCGATGTTTATTCTTTGTGTCGTCACTGTTTGCATCAGTCTTTGCTTTGTCTCTCATGCTCATGCAATGCTGATTTTTATTTTTTTTACCATGCCATCACCGCTCATTCTATTTTCATTTATGCTCTTTGTCGCTTCTAACAGTCACGGTTTGAGCATCAAGAGGTCGACTATTTCCTTTCGTCAATTAATTGTGGACACCATCACCCACTGTCGAATTAGATATTTGAGGTCAATAAACGAGTTTATTTTTGTTACCCATTATTGATTTTCCCCTTTGGCATTGCAGGTAACTTTGGCGTCGATGCACACTCCAATGATTTCTCCTTGAGTGGTCAAACCCAATTGAACAACCCTTTTCACCGCGTTCGCCAATGATAATGGGGAGTATGCTTTACCCTTCTCTTTTGCACTTTAATTTTTAATTTCACATTGGGGCAATACGATTAACTTATGGTGTTAAAAGATTGAAATTGAAATCCACCTTGCTTGTCTTATTGTTTGTTTGATTGAATGCTTGGTTGAAATTGCTCATTTCCATATATTATCTTTAGCATGTTGTGATTGTTTCAGCTCATGTAGTTATTTTTAATATAAACACTGTTGATAGTTAAATTACATGAGTAGGAGTTTAATTTTACCTCATTGTGACACTTTGTTAATTGAGTTTTGCCTAACTTGATAAAAACACTTTGTTAAGATTTTGAGCCTTGATGAGCGTGCTTCTTAATCTTTTGTGCTTTTTTTATTGTTTGAGTGTGTCGAATTAATCTTGAAAATCTAGAACTTATGGCATGATACATTTCGAGACTACATATGAAATTTTGATGCTTTGATATGATTTGGGAATTATGATTCACCCCATTTTTACCTAAGAAAAAAAAGCCTACCCTTTTCTTCTCTATTGGTGAACTATTTTGAGCCTTTTTCCACTTCTTTGTTTCACCTTAATCTTAAACCTGGGCTTTTTTTATTTTTCACTCTTTTTGACCCTTGTCAAGACAAAGAATAGAAGATTGTTAGTTACTTTGTTCAACCAGCAAAAACAAAAAAAATAGTAGCAATCAGATTGAAAAAATAAAAAATTTCAGAAAAATCGAAAAAAATAGAAAAAAGTCAAAACAAAGGGAAAAAAATAAAAAACTAAAAAATTGTTTGATTGAAATTGCTTTTGCTTTTGATGTACATATTCTTTTTTGTTTCATTTGTCTTGATTTTGTTTGTGGACTTGGTTAAATTGTTTGAAGAATTATGTGTCTCGATTGTGAACCTCATTTCTAGCCTTTTCCCTACCTTTACGTAAGCCCCATTACACACTTTTAAAGACCCAAGGATCTTTGCATCTTACTTCTTCTAAGAAGTGGAGACTTTATTATGTTACAAGCCTATGGAAATTTCTACTTAGTTATGACTTTGAGCGGATTTGGCACCTGAAACACATTTGAGTGATTTAACTGAATCCTTGTGAGGAATTAAGTTAGGTTGAATTTTTGATTGATGAATGATAGTGAGTTGCAAGGTTGTTTGTTTCATTCTTACTTGTTATTGTTCACTTGATTGGTTTTTGATTCATGTAGTTATTTTGAGCTTGATTTTCATAATTTTCTTAAGTATGAAACGGATTGGAGGAAGGTAAATTAAGTTCTTAACTAGTTTGAACCAAGCATACTTGATGACAAGTATGAGACAAGTGTGGGGGAATATGATTAGTGCTTAAAATTGACACCTTTTTACTTGTTAATTCTCTTATTTTATGAATTATTCTTTACTGAATTGGGTTGTATTCATTTATTGTATGTGCAGTGACTTGTTTACTATAATTGGTAGTAAAAAGACACATTATGTAACTTTTTTATTTTCTGATCGCAACTAGGGAAATGGGAACAATGCGGGTTTGACGTGGTAGTTTCTAGAAGGTCCAAGTTAACGCAAGGAGTATTTTGGAAATAGCTCAACATGATCTGTGGAGGCTTTCTAGGAAATTTGGATTTTAATTTTCAAAACTTCAAGAATTATCTTTAAATTTATTTTAATTTCCATGTTATCTTTAGGATTTTGAAGCCTATAAATACCCTCCTTGGGGTATGTATTAGACATCTTCTTATTTAGCTTTGTTTTTGCTACTTTGCGTTCATTTTAATAAAAATGTTCTTTTCTTTTTTTTGCTTTCTTTCTACTTTGCGTTTTTAAATTATTTTGCAAAAATACTAAGTATGATCAACCATATCATGCTTATCGAATTTCATTATAGTCGAGAACTAGTAATGAATCAATTCTACTCATGAGAATTGAACTGCGTTTAAATCCCTTTGTGATACATTCTCATTTTTCTGGATAAAGGAGTTTGAAAATCGACCTCACTCATAATATTTAAATATTTTAAAATCAAAAAGTTGAAGTTGGTCTTAACATTGTTTAAAAATACCGTTAGGAGGAAGGATCAACCTATGGAACCAATTCTTGATTAGATAATATATGAGTCGGGCATTTCCAAATTTTATTATAAATGTTTTAACGATAATAGTTCTGGTTAATCCACTCAATAATGATATTTTGAAGATAGACTTGGAAAGATTGGTCACATGAGAGAAGATAAAGTTAAAATGGGTTGGGCCTTGTAGACTGTATCCGACATGAATCCCAGAGATAAAAATCCATTTCAATGATCGATGGAATTGAAACAAAGCTAGCTCGAAGCGATCTTTCTCTTTGATATTTCTCAACTTTATTTTCATTTACTAATTCCTTTCATTTTATTTCATTTACTTAGTCTTTATTTTACTTTCGTTCATTTCGTCTCAATCATGCCAACCCCTTTTTATTTTTATTTATTTTTATTTATTTTTACAACAACTTCTGGGATTAAAATCAGCGTACTTTTGAATCAAATATTTGAAATTTCCCTATGGATCGACCTTCTTTATTATACTACTTTCTATCCATTTATTTATGTAAGAGGATTTTTATTTTTTACGAGTAAAATGACATTTTTCAAGGGTTCTTGATGATAAATCCCCTATGAAAAATTGCTTCAGAAGGGTGTTCCGTTCATGTGAGACGAGAAGCGGCAAAAGAGTTTTGAGCAGTTGAAGGCCATTTTTTAACTTAGGCCTATATGTCGACCTAGCCGAAGTTAGGTAAGAATTTCACCGTGTTCAATAATGCTTCACCAAATGGGTTGTGATGTGTTCTAATGCAACAAGGTAAGGTTTTAGCTTATGTGTCCCATCAGCTCAAACCGTGTACAAGAATGTAATGATTCACTAAATGTGATCGGATGCACTACTAGATGCGATAGTATTCGCTTTGAAAATTTGGAGGCATTATATGTTCAGAGAGAAGTACTACATCTTTATCGGCCACTAGATCCTTAAGTATCTACTCATGCAAAATGATTTAAATTGAGACAATGTAGGTGGGTCGAGTTGTTAGAGGATTACGATTGTATAATCGACTATCACTCGAGAAAGGCAAATGTAGTTGTGAATGCCTTGAATAGGAAATTGATGTCAAAATTACGAACTTTGCTAACGCATCTGGGTTTGACTAGAGATGATGGTTTATTAGCAAAGCTACGAGTTAATACCAAGTTGTGAGTGAGGTTAAGAGGTTGTAGAGTGCTAAAACCACTTACATGTTCAAGTGGAGCGAGTTCACCAATGAGAGGTTTAGGTTTTGAGTTATGAGATGGGATATGTTTTTCTTTAGGGTTTAAATTTGTTTACATACAAATAAAAAATTTTGTATTAAGATTCTCCATAAGTCATATTATAGTCCACTCTCTTTTCACCCTAGAAGTAATAAGATGTACCAATAGTTTCGATAATTGTATTTGTGGTTGAGTATGAAGAGGGAAGCATCTGAGTTTATCTCTAGCTACTCAACGTGTTAGCAATTCAAAATGGAACATCATGTTTTTTCAAGGTTGCTCTAGCATATCCAGATACCTCAATGGAAGTGGGATAGAGTGATTATGTACTTTGTGATTGGTTACTAAAGACTAGGTAGAGACATGATGTGTTGTGGGTTGTGGTAGACCATTCATTTTTTCCAGTTCAAATGAATTATACCGTGGAGAATTTGGCTCAGTTATACATCCATGAGATTGTGAGGTTACATGTTCTACCGACTTCAGTCATCTCTAATAGAGACCCACTGATATCTCCTTAAAAAGGCTCAATTTCTAGTGTTTTCACTTAAGTTATTGCTCGTCTAAACAAAGAATGCACATCATTTTAGTTGCATTTAAGTTATATTTGCTTGTGGTGGATAAGTTTTGCTTCGGCAAGATTTATTTAGTTTAACTAATGCTGCTGAGGAGAAAGGGTTTGTGTGGATTGTATATATGCAGGAAATTTACTAAGAAAGAACATTTCAGTCGCGACAACGTAATTTGTAAGGGGCCAATGAAATAGAGAAGTTAAAGAAGGTGAGGAGTAGATTTATCTCACCACGGTAAGATTTATCTGAAAAGTCTAAAGTGGATATGACGAAATTACCTATGTCACAAGCCAGCTGTACGACTTCTTTCACGTGCAAGCAAGCCCTCAAAATTCTGACAGCCACCAGCCGCCTTTCCTTTTTAGTCTGGACAATGCAATAACGGGTATTTAAGGAATCTCCACTTATGTGAAACCCTAGGAGATTCCCATATATAAATATCCAACCATAGCCACAAAGAAAAAGGGAAAGGATGTTAGAGCTTTACTGAGAGTGTGAGCGAGCAACTACAGTGCTTCCCCACTATTTACCAACCGACCTTCCTTGGTGCCTCCATAGCCAAACTGTAGTAGAGTAGTGGTCAAGTCTTGAGAGAGGCTGATCACCGAGGCAGGCGCGGTGCTGATCAGAATTTTCATGACAGAGCCACCGGTTTTTGGAGTCATTCTTCTTTTGTTCTTAATTTCTTTATGTATTTGGGGTTGTATTAAAACGATGATATTTGGATGATTTTTTGATAGCACCATGATTGTTTTACTTGGTGTTAATCTTTCTGTTGCCTATAAAATTATTTTCTTCTTTATGAATGATGAATTATGATTATGCTCATGACTGTTTTGTTCATTGTTTGAATATTTTACCTTGACACTGTTAGAGCTTCGAGAGATTGCCTGGGGTCTCGGTGAAACTTGTCTTGGCAATGTAAGAGCATCGAGAGATTGCCTTTTGTCTAGATATTGATTCTTAGATTCGAGAGAATTAAGAGAGATCTACGTGAGCAATGGAATAGATCTGGGATGGTGATGTTCTAACTTGTCTACCTTAGAGAAAATGAGCGGGTTTCATTCGACTAAACGGGATAGATGCTAGAGTAGGATTGACAATGACTATAGTTCACGCTAAGAGGTATTGCTACAACAACAGTCTGACAAACCAAGGTTTGTAGTTAATGCTAAGTAGCATTACCATAGCAACCGTCTAAGAATACTTAGCAATCCTGTCGGGTAGCATAAGCATGTCATAATAATTCATTATGAAATTAGAATCATTATTTGTCAATACAAAAGATTAGCATAAGTGCTCTTTGATAAGTCTGAATATGTGAGGTTGTTTGAATTATATTTAAGCCAACATTTGTCTTTGTTTTGCTTTGTTTCAATAGTCTGCATATTTATTTTGTCTAGACTAAACTTTTCTGGAATCATAATTTATAGTATTTCCTTGTTTTATTAATAATAGTTTTCTAGTTTGACAAGACAATCAGAATTAGCTTGTGACAACTAGTTCTGGTTGTGGTGAAGCTTAAAAACTTTCAACCAATCCCTGAGGAAATAATAACTCACTTACCCTATGTTACTTGATTCGATTGTGTATACTTGCACAAAATTGATTTCCTTAGCATATACATTTACAAGCGATCACCCGCGTTTTACCTCCTAGTTTTTTAAAGCATTTCATAAAGCCCTAGGCACCAAATACACTTTAAAACTGGTTTCCATCATTAGATAGATGACCAGTCTAGGTGTACCATCATAGACCTTGAGGGTAGTTGGACCTTGAGCATTTCACCGCTCATTTGACGTTCGGGGAAGTAGACCCCATATTTTATAGATCCTTACGAGGTGTTTGAGATGCTTAACCCATAACTTATTAATTAGGTTTACCTTTAGAGTTGGAGTACATCTATAATGTGTTTCATGTGTCTATACTTAGGATGTACCATTAGGACCCTTCGTATGTCATTTTGTTAAAGTAGATTGAAGTGAGTCAAGACATATCTTACAAAGAGGAACCAAAAAGGGTCTTGACGCAAGATGTTAAATAGTTCATGAACAAAAAAATTACGATACTAAAGGTTTTGTGGAGAAACCATGGGGCCAAGGATGCAACGTAATGTTGGGACCATCAGTGCACCCCACAGCGTAGCGGAAACAAAACTCGACGGTCTCACCAGCTATCCAAGTACGTAAAACCGAAATTGGGATAAAATGATGCAAATACTTACAATGGGTTCCTTTAAAAACAGCAAAGACAACAGCTCGAAATGGTGATCACGAACGGTTTGAATCGTAAGCCTCCACGAAAACACGTCTCGGCCTCTACTTAGTTCACCCGATTGACAACAAAATTTTCTTTTCCCAAAAATGGTTTTGAGAAAAACAGCTGAAGTAAAAACGGCTGCTAGACCTTACCTCCTTTAAAATATATCAATTACCCTAACATCTTAGGGTTTTAAAAGTTATTTCAAATTAATAAATAAAATTTTATTTAATTAATTCAAATTAAATATACATTAAAGACTTATAATCTGAATTACAATCTTTAATGTTTATTTAAAAACTTATTTAATTATTCCGAATTATACATCAATTAAAAGAGTTGTAATCTAAATTACATTCTTTTAATGTTTACTTACTATATTCGGGATAATTAAAATCATATGTATATCAAATATATATATCTTAACTATAGATATATTTTAGTAACATACAATAAATTGTAAATCTTTTCTCATTTCAATCCTAGGGTGTGACCCTGTAGGTTCTTGTAACGTTAGTAGTAATTATTAGAATAATTCTAATATTACATACAATGAGTGACATCTAGCAATATATCATTGTCACCTAAGTTACAAGAAATTATGATTCGACATATCATCTTCGTGATTAACTCTTTTATGTATTACATCATTTTTTTCCTTTATATCTAGAATAGGCACAAGTCTTAGAATAGTCACACTTGTATAGCCCATATATTGTTTATTGATATCTAGAGTAGACTATAATTAACGAATAATTTGTGATATCACATATCAACTTATTTGAGCATGGCCATGCATTTCTAGTCTCACTCAATCAAGTGACCTGTGATATATTTCCTATTATGTAGGAAGGACAAATCCTATCTTAACCATATACACCCCACTACATATATCGAGATATATTCAATAACAGTCTTTATAGTACAACTAGTTACAGAGCATGTTTAACTGTATCAAAACATACAACAATATATGTTGGGATGACATTGATCTCAAGTCTGAGGATCATACATATAGTCATCACCATGAGCAGTGTTATGATATTACATAATAATCTAAGACATGTGCTCATGATGGGTCAATCCAATTTATTGTTCTCTAACAATATAATCATGTATCAATTTTGACATCTCTATGTCAATGACAACTCCTTGTCATCAATCAATAACATGTTTGTCTTAAGCGTATTATTATTGTTCATGCTCATAATAATACTTGACTATGGATATTTTAATAATGTTATTATATGGACTTTATTATCTTTCAGTTTATGTTAAACACAGACATATAACTGAAAATAATATTGGCATTGTCTTTTATTAAAAAAAATTGGTAAATAAATGTATTATTACAACCATCATATGATTGATCTTTAGGCATACTCTAACACATAAGAGATCGAGGATGATATGAAACATCTGTTCTACCCAGATAAATTTTAAGGATGAAATTTCTTCTTAGGAGGGGAGAGCTTTAACACCTTGAATCTCAGGTTAGTAGTTACGGGCTGACTCGAGAAGATTTTGGATAAACCCATTACTAATGTAGGAAGCCTTGGTCTAAAATTAAGTTGGTTTAGGCTTGATTTGAACCCAAATGAGATTAAAAAAAAGAGGGTATTTTTGAGTTGGGGGTAAAGGTAGATGGAACAAGGAGGTGATTTACCCATTTTATTTTTCAAAGCCTAAATCTCATTTATAGGAACGAGGTCATACGACTAAGAAGAGAAACAAAGCTACATTCTTTTCTCGTTTTCCTTATAATTCTTATCTATATCTCTATTTCAAAATATTTCCTCTTTTTCCTTGCAATTTAGAGAAATTAAATAACTTTTTTGCCTTGAAAGCTTAGTCCAAAATTTAAAAGTTAAGAATCACAGTATTCTCCCATAGAGCTTCCATTCAAGCTCTCAATAACATGATTTGGCCATAGAGGCCATAGGTGGGGTTTAGAGGGATTTTAAAAACCCTTGCTAAACCAGCCACTTTTGGTAGTTTTGAGCCTTAGGGAACCATCGTAACTCATTTTTAGGTTCCTAAGTGAGTTAGGAACTCTGTTTCTTGCCTTTTATTAGTAATAGAAGTTGGAGAAAGCTCTAAGAGTAAATACAAGGAAAAAGGTAATTGATTAAACCTTAAGTTGTTCCAGTAGCTTAGGATCAATATAACATATTTCTAACGCATCTCCACCACTTGTAAGCCATTATGTGTGTTAAGCTAGCTTGTATGAGCTCATGAAGCATATAAGTACATTTATGGTGAAACATGGCTTGTGATGCTTTTAGATGTTATACAACATGAGAAATATCCTATTATAACTCATTTAAACTTACATAAGCTTTAAATAATGTTCAAGGCCCTTGGAGAGGCTTAAAGGTGAAGTTACAATGTCATTTTCAAATAAAACAAAGTATTTTTTGGTTTGAATATTGGTACTACATGAACAATACCAATATTATTCTTTAGATAGCCAAAACAATAGTTTTTTGGCTAGTTTGTATCAATACTCTATTCATAGAGTACTGATATTATTCCTTGGGTATCGATACCCAGTGGTGAGGTATCAGTACCCTTGCTAAGTTGTAAATTTTAGTAGCCATATTTGGTATATGTACTTAGGGAGTGTTGATACCACAAAAAAATGAAGTATCGATACCCTATGTATGGGTATAAATACTTATTTATTTTCTTAAACATTGAATCTAAAATTGGAATCGATATCTAGGATGGTAATTGTACCCTAATAGAGAAGTACTAATATTCTATATATGAGTATCAATACTATAAGGCTTTCTTAGATCACAAAATGCACTATCAATAACAAGTTTGAGTATCGGTACTGAAAGGTCAGCATCGATACTAAGGGGCTTAGTATCTATACCATCGTACTAAATTGGGAAAAAATCCAATTTCGATTTAAGGGTTTAGAAAGGGTTCTAGGACCACTAAACATACTCTTATGAACATACAACTGAGAACAACTAATGAATACAACAAAAACTAAGAATCTTATGAAGTACGATGACATAAAACTTATGACTTTGTGTGACGCATGAAAAACATTTAGGACACCCAAGTTAATTTAGTAATTATGATGATTGTTTTGTTTGATTAGAATTTATGGATGTATCTCTGCTAGTACCAAGGCAATTTAGTTGCTAGTTAAGCATAGTTACCCTGAGTACTCATGAGGAGTAAGATAGTTAGTGTACATTTCTGATGCAAAAATTCAAGATCTCACCCTAGGTACCCGAGGGTCCCATAGGAGGGATAAAGGGGGTGTGAGTCTTGAGATGTAGTAAACACTCCAACCACACCATGATACCTACCTCAGCATGTGTGATTAGAGTTCTTGTATACTTATGTCCATAGTTGTTAGCATGTCCACATGATTAATACATGCAGTATAATAAAGTTATTTGTATGACGATGAGCTTGTGAGCTCAGGGTTCAAAATGTGTTTCTATTTGCAGTTTCTTAGGTGCCAGTTCATGGAGCTATTACCGGATTGAGGATTTCATATTGATTAAGCTTTCAGAGTATGCCTTGAGTGTTGTAGTGGCATATACTATTCATAAACAATCGATTATTTGAGTCGTAATTATATTTTGTTACACTTATCATGTTATTATTTTGGGATGTATTTGGGAACTCCCCTCTTTCATAAAACTTATCATATACTTGGTTTCATTTTTATTTTGAATGATAACATTTTAATGATGATTTTGATTTCAATTTTAAAAGAATATTTTGGGTTAACGACTTTGATGGTTCCATCTAATGCTTTAATCCTTAGATCTTCGGGTCGAATCTGATTAAAGTATTACATATTGAGATAGATTGCCACTTTGTGTGAGAGAAAATAAAAGAAGGATTATACAAACCAAACATGTGAGATCAAGAAAAATAACAAGTAGACATAATGACATGGAACTGGAAGTCCATGAACAAAATTATTTACCTTCCAAGTTAGGTTTAATTGATGTTTTTAACTATCAACTTGAGAGGAAGTGTTGAAAGTAATGTTGAAAAAATTGAATAAATTGATGTTATTTTGTAACTAATTAATTATAAGTCATGTCACTTGGTGAATGAACCTAATTTTTGGTTTAAAATTACATCCATTAAATCATACCTATTCAACAATTTTCTTCATGAAAAGATTAAATCCTTTCATGAAAAGGTTAAGCCCTTTCATCAAAAGGATAAGTCTTTTAATCAAAAGGTTAAGTTCTTTAATCGAAAGGTCTTAACCTTTCAATCAATTTTCTCTCCTTATATATAGGCTAGTTTAGGCATAATGAGACACAAGTTCCACAAGTTTAGAACTTTGGAATAGGAAAAACACAGAAAATTCCTTCTAAATTCATTCTTTCCAGTGATAGAGAAAGGCAAGATTGTGTTTGACTGATCACTATGGTTGTGCTTAATGTTGTGATCATTTTTTGTTGTATCCAGGGAGACCGACGTCCAACATTACTCAAAGCACCTAGGAGAGGACGAATATGTCTTAAGGAAACTGTTCATACATGCCTTAACAAAAATCCTTCTTCGGTTTATCTTACTCTACTCATCTGATTCCTGTCTACACATGAGTAACAAGTTTCATTCTTCTATTTTAATTCTTTATAATTATTTTGCTTCGTTCAATTATATAATAATATTTATTATTATTATTATTACTATTATTATTATTATTATTATTATCTCGGATTAACATTTTGTCTTACAATCTTAAGACAAATTATAATATTATTTATTAATCTGAGATGAGCGAAATAATTATGTTTAAGTTTAAAGTCAAGTAATATATACATACGAGTTCAAGGAGTTTGGGATGCAAAAGCTTATTTACAAATCTATAATTTGCATGATTAAGGTACGTGCTTTTATATCCATTAATCATTGTGCAATGAAGAGATACCTTGTGAGTTTGCATGTTGCATGTCAAAGCAATTTGTAGGTTCTATGCAAATTTATTATCGAGTATTTGTGGATGTGGATTTACAATTGATTGGGAAATGATTGGAAACTCAACTCATTTGAAAACTCTTGAAATTGTTCCCTTCAATCTTTGAAGTCTTATCACTCGAACGTGTACAAGAAACCTAAATTTACAAATTGCATGGAATGAAATCTAAGGTTTTGGAAACAGATTCAAGTGTCAAAGCAATTTGTGATTCAAAGTGTGAGTACCACAGCCATAAATAAAGAAAAGTCGGCATCAATGGACGAAATTTTGGCCATCATACTTTAAAGGAACGGGTGTTGGGAAGATTCCAAATGTCGCAGACTGAACCGCAGCGACGATTTGCTTCCATCTTAATCGATATTATTTTAATTGTAAACCAAGGAAATTAATAGACGAACATCACAATGGAGATTCGTATTGGTGCACTGCCTATACGAAGGAAGTTGTATCGACTACACACACCTTTGTAACCAACAATGGAGGCCTAGACGAGACTATCGTGGATGAGGTCTCAAGTTCCATACTGGTCCAAAAAATGAAGATTTTGCAGGCAGTCGAACAAATTGTTCTTCAATATGCAAATCATGAAATTGTTTAATATATGAATGGTACAAACGAATGAGGTGGAGCCTAATAAAGTTTAGAAGTCTCCTCGCTCCAAAAAGTTTGGAGACCTAAGGCAATATTTTTTTAACCCTTTCGCCTGTTAATGACTGTACACCCAGTGATTCGGTGAAAGACGCGTGTGGAACCTTTTGCAAAACCTTTTCAGGTTCATGGTGAAATATTTTGCAAGTTCCAAAACAAGGACAAGCCTCGGTGATTCGGTCACTGTAAAGAATTTTTTTTAATCAATGGTAATATGTTGAATTTCGATCAAGAATTCAAGAAGGTAAATGTAACCATTCAATATTTCTTTTATAATATTTATACATTGAGATTATAGAATTGTTTCAGATTTTATTAAATTCCCACCATTCAACAAAAGTTAGTTCTGTTTCAAGACTTAATTTATTAAATTATCATCTTTCAACAGAAATTGGTTATGTCTTGGGTTTTAATCCCATTGTCCAACAGAAGTTGGTTTGTTTTGGATTTTAGTTTTAAATCCTGACACTTAATGATCGCTTGTAAATGTATATGCTAAGGCAAGCAATTTTGTGCAAGTATACACAATCGATTCAAGTAATATAGGGTAAGTGAGTTATCTTCTCCTCAGGGATTGGTCTAGAAATTTATCTTCACCACAACTAGAACTAATTGTCACACACTAATTCCTACTATCTTGTCAAACTAAAAAGCTAATATTAATAAAACAAGGAAATATTATAATGTATGATTGTAGAAAAGTTTGGTCGAGGCAAAATAAATATGAAGACTACTGAAATAAAACAGAACAAAGACAAATGTTGATTTAAATATGATTCAAACAACCTCACATATTCATACTTATCACATAGCACTTATGCTAATCTTTTGTGTTGACAATAATTGCTCTAAGTCTAGAATGAATTTTTATGACTTGCTTAAGCTGCCAGACAGGATTACTAAGTATTCTTAAGCGGATGCTATGACAATACTACTCAGCGTTAACTACAACCCTTGGTTTGTCAGACTATTGTTGTAGCAGTACCTCTCAGTGTGAACTATAGGCATTGTCTATCCTACTCTAGTGTCTATCCCTTTTAGTCGATTGAAACCCGCTCCTTATCTCTAAGGTAGACAAGTTAGAACATCACCATCCCGGATCCATTCCATTGTTCACGTAGATCTATCTTAATTCTCTCGAATCTAAGAATTACTATCTAGACAAAAGTCGATCTCTCGATGCTCTTACATTGCCAAGACATGTTTTACCAAAACCCCAGGCGATCTCTCGATGCTCTTATAGTGTCAAGGTAAAATATTTAAACAATGAACAAAATAGTCGTGAGCAAAATCACAATTCATCATTCATAAATCAAAAAATAATTGTCTAGGTAAAGCAATTATTAACACCATGTAAGACAGTCATGGTGCTATCAAAAAGTCATCCAAGATTAACGTTTAATACAATCCCAAACATGTAAAGAATTTAAGACAAAGGAAGAATGACTCCCAAAACCGAGGGCTCTGTCGTGACAATTCTGATCAGCGTCGTGCTTGCCTAGGTGATCAGCCTCTCTCGAGACCTGATTACTGCTCTACTATAGTCTGGTTATGGAGGACACCAAGGAAGGTCGGTGGGTAACCGGTTAGAAAGCACTGCAGTTGCTTGCTCACGCCTTCAGCAAACCTCTTCTCTCTTCTTCCATGCCTCCTTCTTTGGCGGCTACGGCTGGATATTTATAGGGAGGAATCTCCTAAGGTTTCTCATGATTGGAGATTCTTTAAATAACTGTTGTTATCTTGTCCAGCCTAAAAAGGAAAGGCAACTGGCTGCTGTCAGAATATTTAAGGCTTTCTTGCACGTGAAGGAGGTCATCCAGTTGGCATGTGACATAGGTGGTTTTGTCATATATGCTTCAGACTCTTTAGATAAACCTTACCTCGGTGAGATAAATATGCTCCTCATGTTCTTCTATGTTCCATTGGCCCTTGCAAATTACATTGTCTCCACTAAAATGTTCTTCCTCTGTAAGTTTCCTACACATTCACAATCTACACACACCATTTCTCTTCAGCAGCATCAGTTAAACCAAATAAATCTTGTCAAAGCAAAATTATCCACCATAAGCAAATATAACCTAATTGCAACTAAAATGATGTGCATATTTTGTTTAGACGAGAAATAACTTAAGTGAAAATACCAGAAATTAAGTCTTTTTATGGAGTTATCACACCCCAAACTTAAGCTATTGCTTGTCCTCAAGCAATGTAAATAGCTAGAAAAAAATTAAAATTGTCATGGCAAAGCAGTGTTAAGAAAATCATATGGTTTGAGATTTCAGCCGTCAGCAAAAATAGTTAGCCTCAACATGTTCGACAGTCATATCAGTCAAGTCCCTTCCGTAGTCAGGATTCCTTGCTATTCTGTGTGCATGATTGTAATCAGTCTATGCATAAAGGTAATTAGAAAACTTAAAGTAAGTGCTTTTGGTTTGTCAAGGCATCAAATTATTTGTCAGGCTTAGTTTATACTCCTAGTTATTTATCAACCTTTTTTTCATTGGGGAGTTAGCTCATCACACCTACCGGCCCACACTCTAGGTGAAAGGGAGCATATATTCCGCCCCATGCTAGTCGGGTAGAGTCATACTGTGACTACTTTCATTCACTCATATGCCTCAGCAACTCTTAATTTCGTATGGAGTTTTTCTGTTTATACCTCTGCATAGAGGAGTGTCCCTTTTATTTTTCAAGTTTTAAACACTAGAGAGTTCCACCTTACCCTTAAAATATTTTTGAAGTCTTGGCAAGAAGAAAGTTCTTTCCTAAAACTTTTATAGATTACCTTAAGCAGGGACAGCTTACAATCGTGTTTGTAAATTTCAAAGAATCAGGCCTAGGGTTGGTTCTCTTCCTTAGTCTTAAAAATAATTGTTGCCTAGGCAATCAAATTTTGCATTCATCATCGGACATTCCTAATTCATTCCAAACAATAATTTTAACATGATTATGTCATGACAACTAAAATTTTCAACCAATTATTATTAATTATTTTTTTAACAAAGTATGGCAAAATATAGCACAATACCTCCCCCAAACTAGAGGAATGCATTGTCCTCAATGCATGAGAACTAAAACTAAATGAATCTAAATTCAAATGCGAAAAATAAAAATAAAAACTAAAATGTTAACTTACTATGGTGGGGTGGCTTGACTGGATGCCCTTGTTCAACGTCGTTTGGGAGGAGAGGGACTATCTGATCCTGAGTCTACTACTACTATCGTCGAGAGTGATGACTGAAGGATACGACCTGACGTTCGCTTTATGTGCTTCTTACTAGTCGAGGCTCGTGCTAGAGTTGGTTGCTCGGCAGTAGGAGTCAGTTGTACAGGAACTGGAGCTGGACTTTGAGCTACTTCAGGGACTGGTGTTGCTTGACGGACAGGGGACTGTATGGGACCACGCTTGGGTTACTTTGGGGCTGGGTGAAATATTCATCGGAGAAGAAGTTGGGTGGGATCTCTTGAGTGCACTCGGAGGTGGAGAAGGATGAGGAGCTGAGGAACTCTTCTGTGTCACCATGGCTTTCCTCTAGTATAGGCGAGACATGGGTGGCCAGTGGTAGCTCGTATGTGGGCACTTCTAGGGGGCTTCTTGGGGACATTCGATGTCGAGGCGTGGAATGTGCTGCCCCTAGCATTGTATTTGAGGATGACACTGGGGAAGGGTGGCAGATTGTCTGTTGTAATCGGGAACAACTCCTTGAAAAATACATTGAGTTACGCGTCCCTTGCCTTGACGTACTTGAAGAAGATCTCCATGTGATCCTCTAGGGGCCCTATCTTCTCACGTGTTTCTCGTGTGTACGTGACCACTGCTACCATGCTGGTCGCGGTAACAGATTTTTCTCCCCTCTCTAGGCCTTCATGTGGGTCGTTGTCATCGAAACTCATCAGGTACTTTCTTTTCGTGATACCCTCTTTGGATTTAATGAAATCCTCAAAGGGCTCCTCGGGGACCTTCTTTTTTCTGTACAGAGTGGTTATCAAGTTAGGAAATAATAAATTACCCTGGTTTCTTTTGGCGCACTCATGGATTTGTTCAAAGATGAGTTCTCCAACATCGATCTTCCTCCCGTATATTATCGAGTGTAAGAGCATTAATCTTTTCACGAGCACATTTGTGTTGTGAGATGTTAGCATAAGTTTTCCCTTGAGAAAATGGGTCCATAACTTAATGATCGGTTTAAGGGCTCGGCGATCGACTCTCTTCCTCGTTGGTGTATTCCCTTTGAATTTGGCCTACCCGAAGCAAAGATCTTCAAGTATGCCGTCGTAGATTTCATGGTCTGCCTCAACCACAAATTTCTTATATTTCTCCCCCACTTTCCCCAACTTGAAGTATTTGTTGAGGGGTGAAGGGGAAAATCGAAGGAGCTTTCCTCGGATATACACCGTGTGGTTGACGGGTCTTCGAGATGGGCGTAGAACTTTCTGACCATTGTTGGTGCTACAACTTTGGGGTGGCGAGTAAATTTCTCCCAGTTGTGCTTTTTGATCACGTCTATGACCTCCGGTCCAAATGGCTCTTCATCCTCTGCTGGAAAGATGAACCCATCTTCTAAATACACTTGTTGTTTTTGGAGGATTTTGAAGCGTGCCTCAGCTATTTGGAAATGCTCAAAGCTCGATGTTGGGGTTGGGGTTTTCCTTGATCTGGCCATGATACTTGTTTGGTGCAGTGAAGTTAGCGGCGAGGATGGGGAATATTTTGTTGAAAGAGAAAAAATATTCTTGCTTGGTAGAGAAAAAGTGAGGCACGATGAAAAAGAAGGAGTTGGGTGATTTTTTTGGAAAGTAATGGGTGGTTTAGGGGTAAATTGGTCCTTACACGAGGGAAACGATTTGGCATTGAATGTTTGATATTTGATTGGACGTAAATTTAGGAAAAAGATTTCTTTCCCTCTTTAATTCTACCACCTAAACCTCTTGCCCTAGGGTTTCCTTTCTTTTCATGCGTGAGCTATCTCCCCATGCTTCTATGTGTACTCTGTATGCCTACATTAAATAAAGAAAATAAAACAAAACGGATAATGAAAGCATAAAATAACTTAATTTATTTATGTACAAAATTCAAAATTTTCGTTGCCTAGGTAACGAATTTTTGTTCAAGTAAGTAAGGCAAACTCTTGGGCATCATGTGCCATTGATGCCAGTTTGTCGCGTATGACTGGGGCTCCTTTGTAATCCTTTAGCCTCTTCCCGTTCACCTTGAAGATGGAACCATCATCTAGGTTCTTGATTTCTATTGCCTCATTGTTATGAACTTGATGTACAATGAACGGTCCTGACCATCTTGACTTTAGCTTGCCTGGGAATAACTTAAGACATGAATTGTAGAGCAGTACTTGTTGTCCATAATAAAATTTCCCAAGCAATATTTTTCTATCATGCCATCGTTTTGTTTTCTCTTTGTATAGGCAGGCATTTTCGTATGTGTGTGCTCTGAATTCATCCATCTTGTTCAGTTCCAAGAGTCTTCTTTCTCCAGCAAGCTGAGCGTCCATGTTTAACTTTTTGATAGCCCAATAGGCTTTATGTTCAAGTTCCACGGGAAGATGTCATTCTTTTTCGTAGACCAATTTGAACAGGGACATTCCCAGCGGTGTCTTGAACGTTGTGCAATAGGCTTATAATTCTTCATCTAGCTTCAGCGACCAGTCCTTTTAACTTGGGTTGACCACTTTCTCAAGGATCTATTTGATTTCTCGATTAGACACTTTGGCTTGTCCATTTATCTGAGGGTGATATGCCATAACAATCCTATGTCGCACTCCATATCGTTTCAATGCCTTGGCAATCAATTTTTTGTCAAAATGTGTGCCCTCATCTCTAATGATGGCTCATGGTGTTCCAAAACGTGTGAATATATTTTGTGAAAAAAGTTTAGCAACGTCTTGGAATCATTTTTAGGTGTTGCAATAGCTTCAACCCATTTTGATACATAATCCACTGCCAAGAGGATGTACAAATCTCCAAATGATGTGGGAAAGGGTCCCATGAAGTCTATTCTCCATACGACGAAAAGTTTAATCTCTAGAATATTTTTCCATGGCATCTCATGTCGTTTTGATATGTTCCATGTTCGTTGACATATATCACATGACTTATAGAATTTATGCGCATCTTTGAATAAGGTTGGCCAATAGAATCTGGACTGAAGTACTTTTGTAGTTATTCTCATTCCACCAAAGTACCCTCTATACGGTGACGAGTGACATTGAAGTATAATTTCCTTATGCTCTTCTTCTGGAACGCATCTTCGGATTATTTGGTCTCCACATTGCTTGAATAGAAATGGTTCTTCCCAATAATAATGTTACACATCATGTCGAAACTTCTTTCGGCCCTGACCAGATAAATCAGGAGGAACAATACCATTAACAAGAAAGTTAACTATGTCAGCATACCACGGCTCAGCCGTGACAAATAATATTTTCTCATCAAGGAAATCCTCTTGAATTTATGTTATGTAATAACAATCATATTTTTTATCTATCCTAGACAAATGTTCTACCACTTGATTTCCTGTACACTTTCTATCCTTGATCTCTAAATCGAACTCTTGTAGTAATAATATCCATCGAATCAGCCTAGGCTTTGCATCTTTTTTATTGATCAAATATGTAATGGCAGAATGATTTGTATGCATAATTACTTTAGTGCCTATTAGATATGGCCTAAACTCATCGAATGCAAATACTACTACTAAGAGTTCTTTTTCAGTGGTGGTATAGTTTACTTGTGCATCATTAAAAGTACGGCTCACATAGTAGATAACATGAAAGATTTTACTTCTTTGTTGCCCTAGCACTACTTTGACTGCATAGTCACTAGCATCGCACATGAGCTCAAATGGTTCGTTCCAATCCGGTGGGATAACGATTGGTGCTGCCAAAAGTTGTTTTCTTCAAATCTGTAAAGGCATTCAAATAATCATTATTAAATTGAAATGGATGATTTTTTTGAAGTAAAGACACAATGGTTTAGAGATTTGAGAAAAATCTTTTATGAACAT
This sequence comes from Hibiscus syriacus, assembly GCF_006381635.1. Taxonomy (NCBI): domain Eukaryota; kingdom Viridiplantae; phylum Streptophyta; class Magnoliopsida; order Malvales; family Malvaceae; genus Hibiscus; species Hibiscus syriacus. The sequence continues at coordinate 1,895,473 of NW_024063196.1, forward strand.
TCTGTAGAAGCCTGCATGTCCAAGGAAGCTGCGTACACCTCTCACGTTGGTGGGTGGGGAAAGGTTTGCAATTACTTCCACCTTGGCTTTATCTACTTCAATGCCTCTACAAGAAATTTTGTGACCCAACACTATTCCCTCGGTTACCATAAAATGGTATTTCTCCCAATTTAGTACTAGGTTGGCTTCTTCACATCGTTTTAGCACCTTGGATAAATTACCAAGACATCGGTTGAAATCGTTACCCGAGACGGGGAAGTCATCCATAAATATTTCCATACATTCTTCTACCATATCTGAAAAGATTACCATCATGCATCTTTGGAAGGTAGCTAGAGCGTTACACAGCCAAACGACATTCGTCTAAATGCATAGGTACCATATGGGCATGTGAAAGTAGTTTTCTCATGATCCTCCGGTGCTATGGCTATTTGATTATATCCTGAGTATCCATCGAGGAAGCAATAAAATGTTTTTCCCACTTACCTATCAAGAATTTGGTCGATAAAAGGAAAGGGAAAATGATCTTTCTTTGTCGCTTTATTAAGCTTCCTGTAATCCATACATATGCGCCAACCCGTGATTGTTCTAGTGGTGAGGAGCTCGTCATGTTTGCTTTTGACCACGGTCACACAACCCTTCTTTGGCATACACTGCACCGACTGACCCATGAACTATTGGATATAGGATAAATCACTCCCGCATCTAGCCATTTTATAATTTCCTTCATGACTACGTTCTTCATGATTGGATTGAGCCATCTTTGGGGTTCCACTGAAGTACTATGGCTATCTTCTAAATTGATTTTGTGCATGCATATGGCAAGGTTAATTCCCTTCAAGTCTGTTATTGTCCATCCTAGAGCTTTTTTGTGTTGTGAAAAAACATTCAACAAACTATTATCCTGTTCGGAGGTTAGATTGGTAGAGATTATTACTGGTAAAGTTTCATTAGTTCCTAGGTATGCATACTTCAAATGTGATGGCAACGTTTTAAACTCCAATTTTGGTGCGTGTTGTAAAGATGATTATGGAGAATTAACTTCATCATAATCTAAGGGTTCGAATTTCATACCTGATTTATTATAAAGAAGCCTCGATTGTTCCTTTGTCTTTCCTTCGTATCATGTATTAGTATCGTTTTCAGGGCACCCATTGTGTGTTTTATTCTGATGTCTATTATCAAGACTATAATTCTCATAATCGTCTTCTGAAAATAATTCTCCTGGGCCAAAGTTTTCTTGTTGGTGCATCTCGGTTGTAGGTTCATGGTACAATATGTTGTATTCGTCTAGCCTTAGAGATTCACCGTGTCCAAAGATTACCTTTTCCTATACTTTTCTAATGCATTGGCATTCCTCTGAGTCGTCCACATATTTCATGGAGTCGAATGCATTGATGGTGACGCTCTGCTCTCTTACTCGCATTGTGAGTTCTCCCTTTTCATAATCTAATAGGATTCTTTCAGTATCTAAAAAGGGTCATCCCAGAATGATAGGTGTGTTTTCATCGGTTTCACAGTCCAAGATGAAGAAATCAACTAGAAATATGAATTTGACCACCTTTACTATGACGTCTTCTATTCTACCCTCGGGCCGCACATAAGACCGATCGGCCAGCTATAGGATGATTGTGGTTGGACAAGCGTGATACCCTTCTAGTTTTATAAATATGGACTTTGGTATCAAATTTACACTTGATCCCAAATCAACGAGAGCTCATCGTACAAAGTCATTACCAAATAAACATGGTATTATAAAACTACCAGGGTTGTTTTGTTTTGGTGGGAGTTTGCTTACTGTAGAATAGATTTTTGATGTCATGACAACAAGTTCAACCTTCCTCTTTTTCGTAACGATGTCCTTAAGAAACTCGGCATAGGAAGGCATTTTCTCGATGGCTTCAAGTAAAGGCACATTGATATACAACTGGTCCAAAACATCAATGAATTTCTTAAACTATATGTCATCATTATGCTTCTTCAATCGTTGAGGGAGCGGTGGTGGAAGTCGCACATTATATGCTATTAGTGTTGAGGAATCTCTAGCCTTGGCCATGAATTTCTCATTATCTGGACGATGTTTTTTTTAGCCTCCATCATTTTCCTTATCTTCAGGTGTTTCATTTTGTTCCTCATTTTCAGCTTGATCATCTGGTTGTGTTTTTCCATGGCGAGGGCTATTTAGGTGTTCTCCCCCAAACTTGTCATTTTGGTTAACCTGTGTTTTGTTCCTTAGTGTAAGTACACTGCATTGCTCATTTCCATGATGCTTAGTGATCTCAGTATCACTAGGGAGATTTCCTTGTGGGTGAGAATGTAATGTCGTAGTAATTTGGCCCACTTGATTCTCTAGTGCTCTTAAAGATGAACTATGGCTTTGTAAAAGTGTGGCTTGGCTTTGTAACAAATTTCCTTGATTTTTAATTGTTGCAGAATGTTCATACATAAGGTCTTTGTTGAGGCCATGAAATCTTTTGTCGAGGCCATAAATTCCTGCAATGACAACTGCAAGGAATTAGTATTGAAATTAGTATTAGAGGAAGAAGCTATACATTTATTGTTTTGCCAGGGCTACTGATGATGTTGATTCTAAAAATGTTGATGGTCAGAATTATTCTGTTGTGGCCTGTAATTTGCTGCTTGATTACTATTGTTCCCTTGATTATTCTATGAAAAGTTTGGATGTTGTCTCCAACTAGGATTGTATGTGTTTAAATAGGGGTTATTATTACTCCGGTTGTAATTTCCCACAAAATTGGTTGTGTCATGGTTTTCCAGACATTCACTCTCATGATGGTTCCCATGACAAAAATATGCATGCGTTATTGGTCACCTTGACTTCTCTTACTTCATTAGGACGCTGCAAATTTTTCAACATATTAGTTATGGCAGAAAGTTGAGCAGCTACCGAATCCTTACCTTCTAATTCATATGCTCCATATGTTTTTCTGTCGATTCCCAATCTTGTATTTGGGAATTGATAATCATTATTTGCTATCCTGTCGAGGATATCAAAGGCTTCCTCGAGTGAATTGTCAAGTAAGGTGTCATTTGCTGAGGCATCTAACATCATTCGAGTATGTTCATTAACTCCGTTGTAAAACATCACTACTTGAGTCCAGTCATGAAATCCATAGTTGAAACATTTGCGAAGTAGACTTTTATACCTATCCCAGCTTTCGTACATTGATTCATCATCTCCTTGGAGAAAACTTACAATGTTATTGCGATGTTGTGTATTCATATTGGGTGGATTGTATTGAAGTAGGAAACTCTTGCATAAATCTACCCATGACTTCATTGAGCCGAAAGAAACTCCGCTGAGCCAAGCTCTCGCTCTATCGCGTAAAGAATAAGGTAAAAATTTTAGTTTAAGCACATCTTCATGTACTCCTTATTATCGAAACAAGTCACATACTTCAATAAAAACATGAATATGTTATCTATCATCTTCATTGGGTGTACCACCAAATTGGCCAATAGAATTTAGCATATTAAACATCACCGGTTTAAGTTCAAAATGAGTTGCTTGTATTTCAGGTGCCACGATGCCTGGATTGAGGTCATCGAGAATTGGGTTCAAATGATCTCTTAGCACTCTTGGTCTTGCAACTTGAAGATTAATTGCTTCATCAGGATCGTCGTGATCTCCTATGTTGTTGCCTTGTAATTATAGTTGGTTTAAATCTTCTCTAGTTCGTTGGTCACATAGCCTCTATCTGAACGATTGTTCAACTTCGGGATCGAATGGATCCAATGGTTTACCAGCAAATCTCAGGGTCATGTAATAATAAAAACCTACAAAAGAAAATAGTAAACTATGTTAGACTAAATAGATATAAGGTGACAAGAAAAACTTATTATAGAGAATAAAAATTTCTTCAGTTACCAATCCCTGACAACGACGCCAAAAACTTGATCGATTATAAATGTATATGCTAAGGCAAGCAATTCTGTGCAAGTATACACAATTAAATCAAGTAATATAGGGTAAGTGAGTTATAGTCTCCTCAGGGATTGGTCTAGAAAATTATCTTCACCACAACTAGAACTAGTTGTCACACACTAATTCCTACTATCTTGTCAAACTAAAAAGCTAATATTAATAAAACAAGGAAATATTATAATGTATGATTGCAAAAAAATTTGGTCGAGGCAAAATAAAATGTAAACTACTGATATAAAACAGAACAAAGACAAATGTTGATTTAAATATGATTTAAACAACCTCACATATTCAGACTTATCACAAAGCACTTATGCTAATCTTTTGTGTTGACAACAATTACTCTAAGTCTAGAATGAATTATTTTGACTTGCTTAAGATGCCCGACAGGATTACTAAGTATTCTTATATGGTTTCTATGGCAATACTACTCAGCGTTAACTACAACCCTTGGTTTGTCATACTGTTGTTGTAGCAATACCTCTCAGCGTGAACTATAGTCGTTGTCTATCCTACTCTAGCGTCTATCCCTTTTAGTCGATTGAAATCTGCTCCTTATCTCTAAGGTAGACAACTTAGAACATCACTATCCTGGATCCATTCCATTGTTCACGTAGATCTATATTAATTCTCTCGAATCTAAGAATCACTATCTAGACAAAAGGCGATCTCTCGATGTTCTTACATTGCCAAGACATGTTTGACCAAAACCTCAGGCGATCTCTCGATGCTCTTACAGTGTCAATTTAAAATATTTAAACAATGAACAAAACAGTCGTGAGCAAAATCATAATTCATAATTCATAAAGCAAAAAATAATTGTCTAGGTAAAACAAGGATTAACACCAAGTAAGACAGTCATGGTGCTATAAAAAAGTCATCCAAGATTCAAAGTTTAATACAACACCAAACATGTAAAGAATTTAAGAACAAATGAAGAACGACTCCCAAAATCAGGGGCTTTGTCGTGACAATTCTAATTAGCGTTGCGCCTGTCTTAGTTATCAGCCTCTCTCGATACCTGATTACCGCTCTGCTACAGTCTGGTTATGGAGGACACCAAGGAAGGTCGGTGAGTAAATGGTGAGAAAGCATTGTAGTTGCTCGCTTACGCCTTCAGCAAACTCTTCTCTCTTCATCATTGCCTCCTCTCTTTGGTGGCTACGGCTGGATATTTATATGGAGGAATCTCTTAGGGTTTCGTATGATTGAAGATTCCTTAATAACCGTTGCTATCTTGTCTAGCCTAAAAAGAAAAGGTGGCTGGCGGCTGTCAGAATATTTAAGGCTTGCTTGCACGTGAAGGAGGTCATCCAGCTGGCATGTGGCATAGGCAGTTTTTTCATATTCGCTTCAGACTCTTCAAATAAACCTTGCCTCGGTGAGATAAATCTGCTCCTCACGTTCTTCTCTGTTCCATTAGCCCTTGCAAATTATGTTGTCGCGACTGAAATGTTCTTCCCCTGTAAGTTTCCTACACATTCACAATCCACACACCTTTCTCCTCAGCAACATCATTTAAACCAAATAAATCTTGTCGAAGCAAAACTTATCCACCACAAGAAAATATAACCTAAATGCAACTAAAATGGTGTGCATACTTTGTTTAGACGAGCAATAACTTAAGTGAAAATACCAGAAAATGAGTCTTTTTACGGAGTTATCACTTAACGAATTCAACAAAATAGTGTTGATTGTGAATTTCTGTTTCGGGTTTTACTTTTACTAAGTTTGTGTCGTTTAACAGAAATTACTCAATTGTTGGATTTTAGTTTTGACTAAAATTTGTTGCAATAAATAAGGTACCGAACGAAATTATGATATTTATGAACAAAAATCGGGCCTATAATTATGTTTTAGGATTTTAGTCATGTTGTTCAACAAAATTTATTTGATTTACTGTTGATAACAGAAATCATTTGGAGGTAACAACATTGTTATAAACTTTGTTTTAGAATTTTAATTTCTAATTAAATTTTGTTGTTTAACATAAACAAATGGTTAAATAAATTGAATTAACATTCAATTTATTGTTGAAATATTTACAAATTCTGGTTACGTATTTTAAACGAAACAATGGTAACCCCACTGATTCACCTAACTCGTAATTTGAAATGTTGATTCCTATTCAGACTGAATAAAATTCAACGATGTCAGTGGTTGTGAGCCACAACAAGAAGCATGTGAAATTCATGGATAGAATTTCAAGACAAAACGACATAAGATGTTATATTTAATCATGAATATGATCAAATATAGGATGATCCTCCTATTCATAGAGAGGATGAGATATACATTGTTGTCATTAAAGTTTGAAACCATTCTAAGTTTCTATGTCGGAATTACATCTTGAATGCATTGTCAGATACACCATATGAAGTGTATAGTATCCATAAGATTGTTAAAGAATTATGAATGACATTTGATCATGTTCTGAGTTGTCACAGAACATGTGGATGAAGTTATTTTATTAGCAAGTTACATTTAAATAAGGTAACTAAAAAAAATAGGTGAGACATCATATGAGTTATGGAAATATAGAAAATTTCCTACAACTACATCAAAGTGTGGGGGTGCCTTGTATAAGTATAATTGTAAGTCTAGACACATACATCATCGACATAATATCATTAAATAATTTATCTCAACTAGAGTTATCGATATCAAAAGATAACATTCTGGATCCGTTAAACAATGAGTTGAATTGAGATCAAGTTGATAAACATAGACAGGAATGTGACTAAAGCCCATTAATATTTAAGTCACTATGTGAAGAAAAACCCAACCTAGCTGGATGAAGATCCAAAGATCTAGGTTCAATGGGACAACCTACTTGCATAGACCTTGTGAGGTCACTGTAGGGGTCCTTATCCCAAGTTCATTCCTATTATGAAAATAGTGACTAAAATGTGGAAAAGGTTAAACAATGCTTTTAATGACCACTATGTGTTTCGGTGAGCCAAAAAACTTAAGTCACCTATGTGAGAGTGAAGTGGAGTGGCTTCAAAGAATCTATTGGGCGTAGTTCTCTAAACTCTTGCAGAACCATGAGATGTTAACAACTATATGGACATAACCATAATAACCAAATTCTTGTCAATGAGATATTTGTGTGAGGTATGTCATCGATTACACCAACTGCGAGACAGTTCAAGGACATCATGTCTATTGGACAGCCGGTAAGGTGAACCTATTTTCACAAGGGAAGGTTCAAAGGGGGACACCTACTTATCCTATGCAAATATCGAACGTAGAATCTACCACCACATCAAGTCAGTGTTTGAACCATCAAGTTTATTCATGTGGGGATTGTTGGGAAAATGAATGAATTGATGTTATTTGTAACTAATTAATTATAAGTCATTTCATTTGATGAATGAACTTAATTTTTTGTTTAAATTTGCATCCATTCAATCATACCTATTCAACAATTCTCTTTATTAAAAGATTAAATCCTTTCATGAAAAGGTTAAGAACTTTCATCAAAAGGAGAAGTTTTTTAATCAAAAGGTTAAGTCCTTTCATCGAAAGGTCTTAACCTCTCAATCCATTTCCTCTCCCTATATATAGGCTAGTTTAGGGGCAATTAGACACAAGTTACAAGACACAACACACAAGTTACAGCACACAAGTTTAGAACTTTGGAATAGGAAAACACTAACAAATATGTTCTTTCCGGTGATAGAGAAAAGAAAGATTGTGTTCGACTGATCACTAAGGTTGTGCTTACTGTTGTGATCATTTGTTGTTGTATCATGGGAGACCGACGTCCAACGTTACTCAAAGCACCTAGGAGAAGACGAATATGTCTTAAGGAAATTGTTCATACATGCCTCAACAAAAATCCTTCTTTGGTTTATCTTACTCCTCTCATCTGATTCCTATCTACACATGAGTAACAAGTTTCATTCTTCTATTTTAATTCTTTATAATTCTTTTTTCTTTGTTAGATTATATAATAATATACATATGTAACAATTTGTTAGTTTAAAATTAGTTACTAATTAGTTAGAATTAGTTGCAGCAAAGTACAACTATATACAGATGTAATATGTATTTCTAAGCTTGATATGAAACGAAAACATGTGAAATTTTTCAAAATTGCTTCATTTTAACGTATTTAATAACAAACATAAAGATTTAACTTTCAAGACTATATTCATGAGGCTAAAAGCAATTTTAAAAAAAATATGACTCCATATTTATGTTTAAGAGGTCAAAAAATAGAGGGTTAGGTATCTTCAAGATCATTGATGTCGAAACTAGAGATATGAAGACCTAATCTAGTTGGACTCTTGATTTATATGGAGAAGGAGAAAAGATGTGTTAAAAAGAGAGAAAAAATAAATAAAAAAGAAAAATGGAAGTGGTTTACTCTTAAAGGGACACAATTAATCTAATACTTGTTTTAAAATTTCTTTTATGAATAGAATTGTTAAAAATTTAAAAATTAATATATTCATGTTCAACTTAGACACGTAGATTATCCTAATTTTATATAAGTGTTGATTTGTACTTATAAATAATACGATAAATTACACCAATCATTATTGAACTTTATTCTATCTCATTTTCATTCATTGTACTTTAAATTTATTCAATTTTCTCAGTGAATTTAATACATTTGGGTTTTTTATCACTCCGTCATTAAATAATTAACGATGTTAAAATGACATCGTTTTAGAAAAATTAAATTTTCACCAAAATGTCAACGTTTTGCATCTATATAACATCCAATTTATAACATCGTTAGTGAGAAAATAGTGGAGTGACCAAAAAATGTATTAAGTGAGGAAATTGAACGGATTTAAAGTAAAGTGAGTGAAATAGGAGAGATAGTAAAGTTCAGTGATGCTTGGTGTAATTTACCCTAAATAATAATTACACCATGGGTAAAGTACGCAAATGATCCTCCGATTATAGAACATTGTTTTATTAAGTCATTCAACTATTAAAAGTTACATAATGGTTCCTCGACTATAGGATGTTACTTTGTCGAGTCTCCCGACTATTAAAAGTTACAAAATGGCCACCTGACTATTTATTGTATTCCAAACCAATTCTTTTCCGTTAAAAAGTTAATGATAGTTTGAGGATGTCAACTTATTGATCGTGATATGATAAAATATAATCTCAATCTTAAATGACTATCATATCATATACAAAAGGTTAACGTCTAGTTCAAACTGCCATAAATTTTGTAACGAAAAAAGGATGAGTTAGGAATACAATAAATAGTCATGTGACAATTGTGTAACTTTTAATAGTCATGGACTCAACAAAGCAACATCCTATAGACGAAGGATCATTTTGTAACTTTTAATAGTCGAGTGACTTAATAAAAGAATATCATATAGTCATGGGACCATTTTTGTACTTTGCCCAATTAAAATATAGACTGAATTTTCGAGTTAGGTATAACAAAATAACAAAACGATAATTCAACATTTTTTTCTAGACAATTGATTTGATTAATAAAATAAAATATATCCTTTTGTCAATTAGAAAAGTTCTACAAACGGGGATAATAATTTCACTCAGATATAACGGACGATCAACCCTAATAAATTTTGTTATTTTTTGATAACAAATATCAGTTTTAGAGCAGATCAAGTTTTATAAATAATAAGATTAAATCAGATTTAAGTTTAGGATAAAAATTCTTTTATCCAAATTGTATAAAGATAATAGTATATTTTTTATATATATCTTAAAGATAATTATTATAATATTTCTCTTACTATATTTTTCCAATTAAGTCTCAATTTTAACACATAAGAATTATTTTTATATTTGTGTTAAATTAGGTGATCAAATTCATGTTTTTTCCTAAAGTTCAATTCGAATTCGATTTTTAGCTTGATTCCTATCAAATTTAAGTAAAAACTTTATATTTTTTAGATCAAATTAAATTAACCGAAATCCTAATACGATGCATTATCATCCCTGATTATGAATACATATTTAAAGTAAAATTTATATCAAAAATGAAATTTGTTATGATTGATGGAGGAGAAGATTTGAAACATACCTACACAATATTAAAAGGGAAAAAGGATCAAAATCCTAAAATCCATGTGGGATTCACATGTCCACCAATCAGCCGAATACCACAGAAAGTGTTGCTTAGCTCTTGTCTTTTTCTTAAACTGTTGAGGGAACCCACTCACTTTCCTCCAAAACTAGCGATTTACGTCTTTTATATCTACTTATCTGTTTCTAACCTTTTCTCCATTTCTCCACTACTCATGTCTTATAGCAGCTTGTTGGTTAGCTGAAATTGAGCATCCTCCCTCATATAGAGATTTGTTTTGACAGTTTTAGATAGATTGTGATATAATAAAATTATTTATGTTCTTTAATTTATTTATTTTTGTTGATAGCAATAAATTTATCTTGTCAATGAATTTGAATGAAAAAATAAAGTTAGTGAGATAATAATTTTCGATGTTTTTCTATGAAAGGTGAAAGCATAATAGAAAAATTAGTGTTTCTATGTGAAAAATATATAAGAAAAAAATTAGAGTGAAGAAAGTAAGTGGTCTCTTATTCTTTATCCATGGTGACTGAGATATTTATAGTGACTCTAGGCGATGATATCAAACCTATGATAATTATATCTACTCATTGGTTAACATACTAAATAGATTAAATATTAGATTTCGTTTTGTTAGATCAGTGGATTTGTCACAGATTTTAACTATATACGGTAAAGATTCAGAGGTCATGATTCTTTGAGCTTGAAAGATACGGATCCTTTAGATACTTTGATAAAGGAAAGAGTCTATCCAAAAATCTAAATCGATAGTTTCTTTAGATAACTTTCAGAAATAACAGGTAGTCATTATAATGAATTTAGTTTAAGAACAACACGAACATGTTTGAATTTTAAATCCTACATCTAATGAAATTTTCAAAAGAAGAAAAGATCTGCTACTGACATGATTTGATATGAAGCACTAATGAGAGACACCTGTAGCCGTATAAAAAGAAATTTCCTGAAAGATTAAACAGTAAACCAACTGTATTTTGCACATAATTATGGTCATCTAATAAGAAATTTCCTGAAAGATTAACTAGCGCAACGTGTCATGTCTTTGGAATTTCAATCCAAAAGGCTCTGAACAAAATGGTTAGTTGTCATCATATGTACGTGTATGTAATTCATCCCTGCAGATTCAAGAGTGAAAGTTATCCGTTCATGGCAGCAGTGTTTAGTTTACTGTTAGGATGATGATTGAAGTTAAGTCATCCACACAAAGGACTATGATTTGCACAAATATGATAAAAACAAAGTACACAATTAAATGGGGTGGTTCCAAGTTGAAGGTATTTGGGGTGGCTTTTGTCTTGATTCTCACAACGTCTTCCTCCTCGGCCACCTTCAACTTCCCAAAGATGCTTGTGGGGTATGTTAATGAGCACTGTGGGAATGACACCTTTTTCGTTCCAACATTTATACATGGCAGCAGGCAATCTTCATTTGATAAAAAAAAAGATTTCATTATCTTTCATGCATGCATCAACTGCAACTCCGTGATAAGAATCATAAACAGTGTGTACGACAACACTATCATGACATCACTGCATGGGAAGCAGATTTTTTCAATTTATTAAATATGCAATAGAGTTGTATTATCGAGATCAATTGCAATATGAAAGGCTCTTAGGTTAATTATTGAGATGTCCATGTTTTCATCTAATCTACAAGGACCTAAATCAGAAAGAACATAAAGAACTTTCATGAACAAAACTATGCAAATGCATGATTATCATCTATCAGCAGTTCAGTCAAGCAATGTTGCAGGTTTCGAGGTGGATACCTGGAGTATGTCCAACCATGATGTCTAGTAAATTACGAGTCCTCGTGGAGTTGTTGATTTGCATTTCCACCTGACACAGACAGCATTCGAACAAAATTGATCTCCTGTCGAACCAGTAATGAACGCACAAAATTTACCTCGTAAAATAATTGTAAATGTAGTGTAGTAGAGTATAAGGCTAGTGTACCAAGACAGAAGTGAACGAACGTGTACAAAGATTTGATGTCGGACCTGATTAATTATCAGTGCCCATTACCATCATATTGTATTAGGACGACAGACACGATTGACTCATCCACGAGTAATAACAAGACGTTTATACCTCTAATCTTGCACACATTCATGCAGCAGCCATGCACCTACTCCAACAAGATGTCGATGAATTGGTCTCCAATTTGACCACTTGATTGGATTTTGACAAATAACAGCCAACCAAAATCTTGTATCTTTCTACTTGTTTCTCTATACTCACATCTGCTTCAGACCCTTCTGGCTTCCACTTGATGAATGCCTTTGTATACAATCCCCCTTTAACTCCCCCTTCCACGAACTCGTCTTCCTCGTATGAAAACCAAAACAATTTGACGTCAAGCTCCTCAAAGAAAGAATGAAAATGAAGGTAACTCTCCACTCCGCTAGATTCTTAATAGCGTAATCATCCCAAATCCTGCTATATTCACCCCTTGCTGTTGTCATTGCAGCTACTAGGATGGATGCTGCATAAGTTACGGCCAACTAATATTGAACCTTTCAAGGATTTCACAATCGGTATTCCAACTTTCTTGAAAAATCCACAAACCATGCACAAGTAACATGAAATTCATCTCTAGATCGGATCGGTGCAGTTGAATACGATAATCAACTCACCTGCTCCAACAAAAATAATGCATTTGAAAAACAGACAGCAGTAAGACTAAATACACCAAAATTAGTATGGAACCAGTCACTCTCATTACAACCATGTAGACCACTAAGGGGAGGGAACATTGAAGTGTAATTATAAAGCACAACATGAAGTCCTTCCTTTTTCAACCGTGTGTCTTATGTCCTAATCTTTGAACTCTGATTTCAGGGAACTACTGTGCATGTCTGTCTGCTCAGTCATCCCTCAATGATCAAGACTCCCATCCAAAATCATTATGTGGCTATGACTATGGATTGAAACCGGAAAGTGAGAATTCCTTCACTGAATTTGAAGCCAAGGGGGTAGAAGACGACATTGGAGATGAAACATCCGCTGTCATCTCAAGGCTATTCCACGGCTTTCTCACCATTGGAACTCTAGGCTCCGAACCTATTATGAGTGAGCCTATAACACCGACATTCGCCACTCCTCTGGAGAATATATCTGAAGAAAAAACTGAGGTGACCGAAAATCATCTGAAGCTCATCAATGATGAACTGGAGAAGTTCCTTGAAGCTCAAGCTGAAGAGCATGGTTCCAATGAATCATCAAGAAGGAATAGTCAGGTCAGCACGATTACACTTAGTGGTAAGCCAGTTCAAGGAACCAATTCTCAAGATCATGGGAAGACAATCACGTGTCCACTCCAAGGATATCTGTTTGGGTCTTCCATTGATCTTGCGGAAACAAGGTTTGAGGTGAAGAAGGAAAAGGCATCACTTGCTGAACTGTTCCACAGAACGAAAATCGAAGAAGAAAGTCCTACGGAAAAATGTGCAAACGAGGAGATGAAGAACAAGCAAAACAATAAACCTGTCAAACATCTCATCAAGAAGGTTCTGAAAAAGATTCATGCTTCTTCAGTGAGTTCTATCTCTTCTGCTAAAGAATCAAATTCTGCTGCAACCAACAAAAAACTCCAAAAGGTGCGTCTTCTATAACCATTTTCTAATCCCATTCCTTTCCCTATTAAAGAATAAGGAGTTAAGGACCTTGAAATTAAAATTTTAAATGTGATATCTCACTTTCTACACATCCAAATAATGTTTGGTCCAGAAAAGTTTAACAATAAGTAAAAAGGGTGTAACGAGCAGGAGGTAGAAAAACACAGCTAAGGCCATGCTAATGCCATCATTCATTCCCTAGAGTTAGATAATAACACATTCACTGAGAAAGGGGTCAAAAGAAGAAGATTTGAGTCCTAAAGTGTAGTAGTTCATGACATATGGGTCTCCGTTTATATCCTAGATGAAAGCAGACTTAGATGGTAAGCTTTTCGCGAACCTTTTCAAACATTCTTAGATGAGTTTTAATTTACAATCAGTGCGATTTGCAGGTCATAAAACTATTCCACAGAAAAGTCCACCCTGAAAGTTCCATTGCTGACAGAGAGTCCAAAATGTTACATGGAAAGAAGACGAATAATGCTCCTTACAGTGACAACAAGTGGTTTCCTAGGGGATTAAGTTCAACGGCAAGACCCCAAGATTATAAGACCATCTCAGAACTGCCTAAATATGAGCTTGCTGGCTTACATGCTGCAACTGCAAATGGGGAGCATTGGATTAAAACAGATGCAGACTGTAAGTAAAATATAACCATCTTGTTCATTCTGAATTAAATCCATTATTTGAAATGCTGGATCCCCAAGTAAAATCATCAAAATTAACTGTGGTGTTAACATACATACAATAGCAATTAAGTCTGTATTTGGGTTTGCAATAGAGTAGTTGACTAAGTTGATTCTTTTTTTCTTTTAACAAAATATGTCTGACCATCATCTGCTGCTGCCATTGTAGACTTGGTGTTGGAGCTGTAGTGAAGAAACTGCAACAGATTCCTATCAACAGCTTTCATCAACCTTATGGCTTTATAAATATCAACTGTTGTAATGTGTGTGATCGAGTGATGGTAAAATGAATAGAAAAGAAGTCGTTTAGGAGGAATCCATCTTATCCTCCAGTTTGTGAAAATAAAGTTTGTTGTAGTATTCCTACTTTGAAAATGTGGGTACCAATCACTTTCCAGTCTATTTCCTTCCAATTCTTGAGAATTTTCCGGTAAAAGAGAAAAGCACTTGAACCAAGTGCAAATCTTATAGATTTCTGAAAAATTATTTTACCCAGAAAATTCCATAAGCTGGAAGTACAAACATTTGCAATTAAAAAAGAGATGTTAACAAAAGAGTTTGTAAGAGGCAAAATTGTTTTGTACACCGACAGAGAAGTTGAAAAACTCCACAAACACAATTGAACGATATGATAATATTTAAATATTTTTTTATAAAATTAAAAAAAAATCATTATTAATATATTGAATAATAACGAGCATCATTAACCATCGGCAAAGTTAAATTTACATAGTTTCAGCAAAGTCCCATCACTTTTAATCTTGCATTCAACCAAAACATTCAACCCAATAGAAAAACATGTTGAAAGTCAAATTTGGCAACTGCAGCCGCCGTGAATTTGGTGGTTAAATTTGGTAGCTTATTTTGTTGAAAAAATAGTATGGAAAATTTGTTCATTTAGTCATTGTACTTTAGGATATTTACAAGATTAATCTTTAAGCTTTAACTATAAATATCATAACAAATTTAGCTTCAAAACCATCACATATCATTCTAGTTTTCTCCCAATACTAGAGAGTTTTCTTGAGAGTTGTTTTCTCCTTTTTATCAAAAGAAAATTATTATTGTTTTCTCTTGTTAGAAAGAAAGAAGTTATAATTCCTATTTTCTCATAGTGAAATTCTTCTATCTTTGCCAATGATTTTTACCATATATTATTTAGGGGTTTTTCACATAAAATTTGTCTTCTTTATCTTCATCTTTATTTTCTTAAATTATCAGTTGCGCTTTTGCTTTATCTGATAGCCGTATTCCGCAACAATTGGTATCAGTGTCAGATTTGAGTGTGTAATATCTACTTGTTGTCTTTATGGTTGCCACAAAAAGATGGATCATCTAACATAAGAAAGTAAGAAGGTATTACCCATTCTTTGAACGATCCAGAGAACTATTCACGATAGTGAAATAGTGGGAGCTATTCGTAATAGAAGCCATGGCAACGAAATTTGATATTGAAAAGTTCAATGGGAGAAATTTCTCATTGTGGAAATTGAAGATGAAGGTCATCCTGAGGAAAAACGGTTGCCTAGCGGCTATCAGTGAAAGGTCGTGAATTTCACAAATGACAGCAAATGAAACGAGATAGACGGGAATGCTATAGCAAACCTTCATCTAGCATTAGCAGATGAAGTATTGTCAAGCATTGAGGAGAAAAAAATAGCTAATGAGATATGAGATCATCTCATCAAACTGTACGATGCCACATCATTGCACAATAAAATTTCCTTAAGAGGAAATTGTACACTCTCCGGATGCCATAATCTACTTCAGTGACAGAACACTTAAACACGTTGAACACTTTATTTTCTCAGCTTACATCCTTAAGTTGTAAAATAGGAAACAAGAACGTGTTGAACTTCTACTTAATTCATATGATCAACTCATCATCAACTTGACAAACAGTAATATCACCAGTCTAGTCTTCAATGACGTTGCAGTTGCTGTTCTACAAGAAGAAAATCGGCACAAGAACAATGAAGACAGACAAGTGAATCTGTAACAAGCAAAAGCGTTGACAATAATGAAAGGGAGATCAACAGAAAGAGGCCAAAACAGCAGTCACAAACATCGTAGATGAAAGTCGAGAAGCA
This sequence comes from Hibiscus syriacus, assembly GCF_006381635.1. NCBI lineage: Eukaryota > Viridiplantae > Streptophyta > Magnoliopsida > Malvales > Malvaceae > Hibiscus > Hibiscus syriacus. Next base: position 1,911,866 of record NW_024063196.1, read on the forward strand.
AGAAGAATTTAAAGTGCTACAACTGTAGAAAGAAGGGTCATTTGAAGAAAGATTGTTGTAGTCTAGGTAAAAACTCCAATCCACAAGGTAATACCGCAAATACTTCAGATGATGGAGATGCTCTATGTTGTGAAGCATCAACCACCGTGAAAGGTAGAAAGAAATTTACATATATATGGCTCATTGATTCGGGAGCAACATATCACATGATCTAAAGAAGAGAATGATTATATCATTATAAACTTGTCTCAGGAGGATCTGTGTATAGTTGTAATGATCATGCCTTAGAGATTGTTGGCGTTGGAACCATCAAATTGAAGATATATGATGGAACAATTAAATTTGTTCGAGATGTGCGGCATATGAAAGGCCTGAAGAAAAAATTATTATTTTATGGATTGTTGGATAATAATGCAAGCAAGATTGAAACATGGAAAGGAATCATGAAGGTGTTCCGTGGAGCGCTTGTGGTGATGAAAGGCGAAAAGATAGCAATAAACTTGTACATGCTGAAGGGAGAGACTTTGCTATAAGCAGAAGCCTCTGTTGCCTCATGTAGTTCAGATTCTGCAATGCTATGACATCAAAAACTTGGACACGTGTCAGAACAAGGAATGAAAGTCGTTGTGAAGCAAAAGCCACTTCCAGACTTAACAAATGTATCACTTACTTTTTGTGAGCATTGTATAACAAGTAAGCAACACCAGTTAAAATTTAACACGTCAAATTCTAGAGGCAAAAGTGTTCTAGAATTGGTTCATTCTGACGTATGACAAGCACCAATTACATCCCTAGGCGGAGCAAAATACTTTGTCTCATTTATTGATGACTACTCCAGGAGATATTGGGTGTACCCTATTAAGAAGAAGTCAGATGTGTATTCAACTTTCAAAAACTTCAAAACGCGGGTGGAACTTGATTCTAGAAATAAGATCAAGTGTTTCCAAACAAATAATGGAGGAGAACACACAAGAAAAGAATTTGATGGCTTTTGCAAGAAAAAAGGCATCAAAAGACAGTTCACAGTGGTGAACACTTCTTAACAAAATGAAGTGGCAGACCGGATGAACATAACCTTGTTAGAAAGAACAAGAGCAATGTTGAAGGCTGCAGACCTAGAAAAATCATTTTGGGCAGAAGCAGTCAATACCACATGTTCTTTGGTGAATCGAGCTCCATCAACTGCAATAGAGCTGAAAACACCAATAGAGATGTGGACTAGTAAACCAGCTGATTATTCAAACCTTCATGTATTTGTAAGTATTGTGTATGTGATGTACAACTCCCATGGAGTAAAGGGGTATCGCTTGTGGGATCTCACTGCCCGCAAAGTGATCATCAGCTGGGATGTTATCTTTGTAGAAGATAAACTACAAAGAAAAGAAGAAGATGGTAGCGCTAAAAAGTCAAAGACTACATAGATACATATAGAAAAGGAGTTTGAACAAGGAGATTCTTCTTAAGTAGAACCAGCACATGATGAACAAGAACCAGAGAGTTCTGAAGCTCCAACAACTCGTCAATCAGATCATGTGAAAAGACATCCCAATTGGTACTCAGATTATTTTATAGAAGAAAATATTGCATACTTCCTTTTAACAGAGGGCGGTGAGCCATCAACATTCCAGGAGGCAATAAACAACTCAAATGATTCACTGTGGATGATGGCGATGCAGTAAGAAATTGTAGCCCTTCATAAAAAATAATATATGGGGCCTTGTGCCACTACCACAAGGAAGGAATTCAATTGGTAACAAATGGGTCTTTAAAATCAAGAGAAATTATAGCGATCAAGTTGAGAGATGTCGTGCAAGACTGTTGGTTAAAGGATATGCTCAAAAAGATGGTATTGATTTTAATTAAGTCTTTTCTCTTGTGGTTCGACTAACAACCGTTCGAGTAGTCTTGGAAAAGTGTGTTACATTGAACTTACATCTAGAAAAGCTAGATATTAAAAAAGCTTTTCTTCATGGAAATCTTGAAGAAGAGATTTACATGCTCCAGCCTGAAGGTTTTGAAGAAAAAGAAAAGAATAACTTGGTTTGCAGGTTGAATAAATCTCTGTACGGTCTAAAGTGGGCACATATGTGTTGTTATTAGAGATTTGATTCCTTCATTATGTGTCTTGGTTACAACAGACTTAATTCAGACCCTTGTGCTTATTTTAAGAGGTTTGGTGATAACGATTTTTTTATATTGTTGTTGTATGTGGATGACATGTTGGTTGAAGGACCCAACAAAGATCATATTGAATATTTGAAGGCACAACTGGCTAGGGAATTTGAAATGAAAGACTTGGGATCAACAAATAAGATTCTAGGGATGCAAATTCACTGAGACAAAAATAATAGGAAGATTTGGCTTTCACAAAAGAATTACTTGAAGAAGATCTTGTCACGATTCAACATGCAAGATTGTAAGACAATTTCTACCCTTCTTCCTAGTAACTTCAAATTAGCCTCCAATATGAGTCTTAACAGTGAAGAAGAGAGGATGAAGATGTATCGAGTACCGTATGCATCGACAATGGGAAGTTTAATGTTCGCTATGATATACACAAGACCAGACATTGCACAAGGAGTGAGAGTGGTTAGTCGGTACATGGTGAATCTAGGAAAAGAGAATTAGAATACAGTAAAGAGGATCTTGAGATACATCAAATGGACCTCAAATGTTGCACTATGTTATGGATGATTAAACTTACTTATCAATGGGTATGTTGATTTTGACTATGTAGGGGATTTGGATAAAAGTAAATCTACTACAGGATATGTGTTCAAAGTTGATGGTGGAGATGTAAGATGGGTTTCAAAATTGCAGTCAGTTGTGGCTACGTACACAATAGAGGCAGAATATGTAGTAGCTACACAAGCCAGTAAATAATTAATCTGGTTAAAGATATTATTGGAAGAGCTTGGGCACAATCAAGAGTATGTCTCTCTATTTTGTGAAAATCAAAGTGCCTTGCATCTAGTAAGGAATCCAGCATTTCATTTAAGAACAAAACACATACGAGTTCAGTACCACTTCATTCGTGAAAAGGTGGAAGAAGGGACGGTAGATATGTAGAAAATCCATACCAAAGACAATATAGCAGATTTCATGATGAAGGCGGTCAATACCAGTAAATTTACTTGATGTCGATCATCTTGTGACCTGTCAGAAACGTAAGCAACATGAAGGTACAAGGTAGAAAGAATTGTGTGAAGATATGATTATTCCAATCAAATCTTCAAGTGAGAGATTATTGAAAGTCAAATTTGGTAGCTACATCCGCCTTGAATTCGGTAGTAAAATTTGGACAGCTGATTTTGTTGAAAAAATAGCATGGGGAAATTAATCATTTAGTCCTTGTACTTTAGGGTATTTGTAAGATTAGTCCTTACGCTTCAACTATAAATACCCTAACCCATTTAGCTTCAAAACCATTCCATATCATTCTAGCTTTCTCCCAATACTAGAGAATTTATAGAGTTTTCTTGAGAGTTATTTTCTCCTTTTTATCAAGAGAGAATTGTTATTGTTTTCTCCTTGTTAGATTGAGAGAAGTTATAATTCCTATTTTCTCATAGTGAAATTCTTCTATCTTTGCCCGTGGTTTTTACTACATATTATTTAGGGGTTTTCCACATAAAATTTGTGTTTTCTTTATCTTCATCTTCATTTTCTCAAATCCGATAGTCGTATTCCGCAACAAAACACAAGAAAGAGCATTCACCTGCTAAATTCAAGAGCTATAAATGAAAATTTAATTGTCCTATTCAATAAATTATTCCCCCTAAAAGCTATGATTATCGGTTATTATTTTAACCGTGTTGATGATATGATTAGGAGATATTAATTCATGGCAGGGTGATCGGAGGATGTAGAGGTAGTGGGAAATATAGAGAGGAAGGAGAAGAATAGTGGGGAATCCAGAAAAATTTTATAGATTTAGTCAATATGAACATAACAATTTTTATAGAAAATAATTTATATTTTTTGAATTTAAAAATACAATAAAATTTATATATTTACATGAATGAAATCTAGAAAAAATATATTAAATGGATCTATATAATTTTCTTAACATAATTCATACATTGTTTTAATTTAGGGTAAACTAACTATTTGGTCACTCGCCTATTATTTTATTTATGTTTTGGTCACTCAACTATTATTTTTTAAATCGTAACTAACCATACATTTTGGTTCTATTTTAATCACTAACCATTAAAAATTAATAATGATGCTAACATGATATTTTTTATTATTTTTAAATCATGATATGAAATTATCTTATGATAACACGTCAACATCACTGCTAAGTTTTTAAAGATGAGTGACAAAAACAGAACCAAAATGTATGGTGGTGCTATCTTCTACAAATAAAGTCTACGTCCAGCAATGTTAATGGTTTTACAAATAAGAAGGTCAATATAGTATCTGATGAAATGAACTTTTTATTGTGGAAGCAACACATTTTGCTCACTGTCCCTAATCATCGACTTGAATGGTTGTTGACTGGTGCTATGCAATCGCCACTAAAAACTCTTGTAGATGCCAATGGTGAATCAAGTTTAAATGAGACCAAAATATAAAAATGAGCCTCAAGCCTAAACCCCAAAATATAACCCAACCTAAATCTAGTACTCGACTCGGGGCCCAACACTAGACTCGACTTAGGTCTAACCCTAGCCTTTGGTGGCCGCCCAATCCCCCCAATCAACAGTCGCCCTTCTCTGCCCTAGTAACAACAGAGACCAATCCAACATATCACTTCCACCAGCACTCCACCAACTGCAGAGACAACACGCAAGACAACAAAAAATCAAAATCATTTGGATTTTCTTTGTAATGGGTATAAAACCCCAAAGCAACCATGTACAAGGATCCTTTTTTTCATTTTTAAATATCAATAAAAGGAAAAAATAGTTTGGGGTATATTTCGGTTTTGCTTTCTTCTCTGTTTTATTGATCCCGTATTAGTAACAAAAATTTTTCTCTTGCTTTCGAATAACAAAAACAATATAAGGCTTTCCTTTTAGTTTCGAATATCAAAAATAAAGGAAAAATCTTTTTAGGTTTCGAAAAATAAACAACACAAAAAAGTTTTTAGTTTCCAAAAAAGTAAGCAGCAAGAGTAAAAACCTTATTGATTTTGTATAACCAGAAAAAAAGAAAAGGGGCATGGGTTTCGTAACCCAACCGAAAGGGAAAGTCAAAGAAAAAAAACCTTTTTTAGTTCGAATAAACAACCCAACCATTTTTACAGTAAAAAATACAAAAAAAATAAAAAGGAAAATAGATCGGGCCCTACCCTTATCAAAGGTCATCAAAAGGTTAAAAAGTTGAAGGGTCGAAAGAGCTTTCCGAGGTGTTTAGGGAGTTTGTACAGAATTTTAGCCTAGGATTTAGGTCTAGGGTTATAGATTTGGGCTTCATGAGCATTTTGGGTCGATTTGGGGATTTTTAGCCACCATTTACGACGTCTGAAGCGGTGACAAGACTGCAGATGGGGGCAATTGGCGGCGACCGATAATGGGCCGGCCGTAGAGGAAGAGAGAGACGAGAGAACTCTCCCTTTTTTTTTAAGTTTTTGTTGCAAAATAAAAAAAAAGTATTTGAGTTGTATTTATAAAATATTTTCGGGGAAAATTGCTCTTATCTCCCCCAACAATTCGCGTGTTTTTATAAAATGGTCACTGGAAGGGACCTTTTTCATAATTTTCCCATTTTAGTTTATACTATGTAATTTATTATTTAGTCCCCCTACTTTACGTATGTTTTTGCAAGTTAGTCACATGTAGGGACTGATTTTGTGATTTACCCTTTGTTAAAATTTATGTTTGGCCCCTGTAAGTTAGGTGTGTTTTTACACTTTAGTCATGTATAGTGACATTTTAATTTTATTTTAATTTGTGTGGACTGATTTTGTAATTTTTCTTTTATAGTTTAACATATTACTTTTATGCTTAAATAAATTGGATACCTTTAGGTCCTGTAGTTTCTGCGATTTTTATATTTTAATCCATAATCTATTTTATTGTTTAGATTTAGCCTTAAAATTTTAATTTTTTTTAATTTAGCCTCATTATGTGTTTAATTTGTTCCTTTTTAGTTTAGTAATTTGATATTTATGCAATTAGGTCTTTGTATTTATGCTCATTTTATTTTTATTTTATAATGCATTTTTTCTATTTTTTAATATTTATTATCGTAATTAGATTTATTAAATGATTCATTATTTCATAGTTTAAGTCTTTAGACTTAGTTCTTAAATTAGATTAACATTTGAATCAGACTTAGAAATTAGGACAACATTGTAGTTATTAATTAGAGAGTAATTCGAGTCAAGTTTTCGCATAAGATGCCCGATTACTCGAATCGATTACTCGACTCTTTTTAAAATTATTAATTATCAATATTTTAAAAAAACTTTAGGCTTAGTCCCTTTTAATAGGTTAATTTAGATAAAAATTAGGTTTTTTGGTTTATTAATTAATCCTCAACTTTAGAAATTATCGATTTAGGTCCTTAATCTTTTAGTCTTTTAGAACTCGATATTTTAGTCCTTTGACCTTTTAGTCCCCGAACTTTAATTAGACCTTTAAGATTGACAAAATCTAATAGTTAAATAGAGTCTCCACTTTTAGCTAGATTTCAATATAGTCCTCTTAATTTAGGGAATAACTATTGCTCGAGGGACCATCGTGGTTATTCTATTCAATAACTGGTTTAATAATCAAATAAGGTTAATATTAGAACACACACTTCTAGGTTTATGCCTTTAGGTTCTTTAACTTTCATAATTCGACACTTTAAGATAGACAGAGCCTTAAATTACCCTTAGTTAATTAGGACGAATAAAATTTGTTTGATTGCATTTTTAAAATCCAAAGCAATGTTCATTTATTAGGGAATTAATAGTATAACTCTCGCAAGTATGCTCAGGGGGTGACTACTATGATTCCCGAAATAGGTCAACATCCTTTTCAAAATAGCATCATGATTTATAAAATATCGAGACAATATTCTATTATCAAGCATAATAGATGATCCCTTGCATTTATGCTAGGGGCGAATGTTATCAAATTTAATAAACGAATACCCTTTTCAACTTTGCATCCGTAATGATTTTCAAATTAAATAAAGATCGAACTCAACATTTTTGATTCTAAATATAGTGTAATCAACTAGGTACCAATTTTTGGGCGCTTATAGGGGTGCTAATCCTTCCCCAGGCGTAACCAACTCCCGAACTTGATTTCTGGATTTTCCCACACCTAAAACTTGGTATTTTGATGAACATAAAATTTTTTATTAAAATCACCCGGTTTTTATGGTGTCCCAATCACACCTTAAATGATTAGTGGTGACTCCTCACATTTCAAAAAAATTCAAAGAAAAAACCTCGAGTCGGTATCGGTCTTTCCCCACCAGGGCAAGAAATGGTGTCGACAGCTTGGCGACTCCGTTGGGGACGTTTTGTTTTAAAACAACTTAAGAGTTGAGTCACGAGTTGGTTACCCTATATTTAGGATTCTGTAAATTATGAGTTCAATCTTATTTTAATTTACGGTTCATTATGTTATTTCAAAGGAAAATGAGATTTTCTCTCTAGTTAATGCTTACATTTTTTTGAATTTATTTAAGACTATTGCATATCATATCTCTAAACCCGAGCTCCAACCCGATTTACCTAAGCAGAGAGAAATGTCACACCTCACGAGGAGCATTGGGCTTCCTTGTGTGGGTCTGATAAAGTATCTCTGGAAAGCATCCTAAGTTGCCTATTCGGATATCATATCTGAGGTACGCTTTTAGTGGTGTGATCCCCTAAGCATAATCTGATTTGCAAGTCTATAATGGTCCAGAATCAAATTCTACCTTATCATGTTGTGAAGATGGCTTGGGAACCCTTTGCTAGAACTCAACCTCATGTAAAAAATTTAGTAAACCTACCATGCTAGAGCCATGTAGATAACCTAGGAGAACTAGAACGCATGCGGTTACGACTATTAATTTCCTTTGTATGCTTTATTTTTCGGTCTCAACTTTGAGTCATATTAATTATTGTTTCTAATATTACATTTCTTTGACTAATCATTTTAACTAACTTGATTCTTTTTGTCTTCTTTTTACTAACATTGATTTTATTTTGTCTGGTCTTCTTGCATTTTTTGCATGGACATGACATATCCTTCAATTGTATTGATCCCTTAAATAACTGATCTTTTAGAAGGTTCTTGAAAAACAATGCCCATAGCAATGCCTTTCACTGGTATCGGAAGAATTCCAAAGATGCTCTACGTAGATTGAGTAGCATCAAGAGAGAGTCTACCTACTAAAGAAAAAGACATACATATACATGTTGAGATAACAAGGTGGAGTCAAGAAGATTCGACGCTGAAGCCAACAGTTGAAGATCACGAACCAGCTCGAAAGATTTATGAAAGTATGAGATGAAGTAGAAGCTTTGAAGACGATGCAGTATCTAGATGCTCGCATGAGCTGGACAACTTGAAGATGGACTGGATTTTCATTTCCCCAGTGTACTGAGATATTGTCGGTTTTTCAATAATTGTTCAAGGAACAATTATTTTTGGGATCAATTTCTTGTTGCATTTGCATTTCGCATTTTGCACTCCCATTTTTGCATATTTGCATTTGCATGTGTATCTTTTCATCATTGCATCAATATATTTACATTGTGCATTACATGGTATACATTGCATCTCAACGTGCATTAATCACGGATCTTGGGAGTAACTTGCGGGGAATCTTGTGATAGAAGTTTTGAGGTAAGATGAAGTCACCCCATTTGCACCCAAAAAGGACTGAGAGCTATGGACGTGATGTTAGCACTGTCTGAATTTTGAGGCACATCATTGAGATCTTTGTGGAACTGAAAAGAAAGGTCCATAATTAAATTAACCCAGGAGCATAAACCTTTAATAATGAGACATCCTCGTGTGAATCAAGAAAAATTCTTTCATCCACTGTGAAACGTTCTGGCAGTGGCATTGTCTTGTTTGAATGTGTTTTTGTTCTTTCTTTACTTTCTGAATAAATATTTTTTTGATTGAACTTATGTCATTTTCCAAGGTTTTGAGCAATAAATCAAGTTTTAATCTTGTAATTCTTCGAATATCGAATGAATTAAAGGTGCTTTTACTACTTCATTAATTATAGATCTTTGACAAGGGGCAAGATTAGGCCTTCTATATCCCATACAATGTCGAAAGAACCATTGCTTGGTTCCTTACCCAAAATAACACACATTTACTACCAAAAGATCAAACCTTGATATCACTTCCCTGTGAAACCATAAAGTCATGCCCTTATCCTCCCCGAGGCACCAAAATTCGTACTTTTACCTTCCTATACTGAAATAACCTTTCCATAACATTACCTTTCCAAAATTATGACTTTAAAGTCACACATTTCTCTTCCTAGACACATAACTAGCATTCATTTACCAACCTCAATAAAATTGGGAGGCTTAAAGTACAAGATGGTTGTGTGTACGAGAACCATTCCTACAAGAAAGACAAGATGGAGTGTTACGGATCAAGTTTTTGCAAGAGAATTCGAATAATTGGGGCATACTAGGAGAAAAGTGAAGTAGAAATAAAGGGAATCATTGAAATAATTCTATCATGCATTAATTACATTGTTTTCATGTAAATAAGGTTAATCTTGAATACTCGCCCCCCTGGGATACCTCTTTTACAAAGACTTTCGTGTATGAGATGATAAACGGATTTGTTTCATTTATCCTTTCAAATATATATATATATATATATACCTTGTTGTCCTCTTTTGATCCTATAGTATTTTTTTCTTCATATTCAACCCTAACCAAGGATCACCCTCCACATAAGGGGCAAGGTGAAGGAAATCTGCTCACATAAGCGAAAGCAATCAATCCAGATGTTGTTATAGAAACAAGTCATGATGAAATAAAGTAAGAGATAAAAAGATGTTGCAAGGTAGACCAAGTACAAAGCGCTCTAAGGTCAAATCAAGTTGACAACATAGAAAAGAAAGGGAGAAAAAAAGAGAAAAATAAGAAAAAAGAAAAAGAGAAAAAGAAAAAAAAGAAAAAAGAAGAAAGAAAACATATCAAACACTTCAAGACGAGTGACTCAGATCAATTCGCCAGAAAATCATGGAACACTAAAGGAAAATAAAAAGAAAATAAAAGACAAACAAGTAAATTCAAATTAGCAAGACAAGATTTAAGAAAGTAGAACGAATCGATCATTGGTTCGATAACCCTTAAACACTTGTTTAGACCTATTTATCCCTTTCTTTCATAACCGTAAGCCCCGACCTATAATACGTGCCTGAAAGGTCCCTTCTAATCATACATGGATTTCTAAGTGGATATATTATCTTCATATTTCATTCCGCCTCCCAATGTTAATCTTATTTGCAAAAAATGGTTTTTAAAATCTTTAATGCATGATAGGGAAAAATAATAAAAGGAGGTTCAAGACATAAAATTTTAGATGATGTCTTGAAACCAAAGGAGAATTCGAGTTGAAAACCTGAAAAGGCAGCACGAACACGAAGATTGTCAATCACTGCAGAAAAGACGATCTTATCATCTCTTGATAAAGCATTGCATAGTCCAAAGGTGCTCACGAGGGATAAGAACCAGTAAACATTTCCAGAAGAGAAGCATGACGGCTGCTTCATCAAATCAATAAAAACCAGAATCGATGACGCAAGAAGGCAACCTGAAACACATTACCTCCCCAAATTAACTTAAAACACATTACCTTCCCAAGTCAGCCTAAGCCTTATATCATCATTAATCTTTACACTTTTCAAATGTATATAATTTTTGAAGAATTAAAAGAAAATTTGACTTATTTGATATTCAATGAACTCTTGTTTTACAATTTTTTATTGTGAGTCGGAAGAAAATGACAGCACTTTTGAAATTCATTCAACAAATTTTTTCATATTTCTAAAATAAAAATAAAAGGAAAAAAATTCACACAAGACAATATTAAGTGAAAAAGGTCCTTGAGGCTACTAAGGCTCATTCACACAAGATAATTTTTTCAACAAATTATTGTCGGTTTTTCAATAATTGTTCAAGGAACAATTATTTTTGGGATCAATTTCTTGTTGCATTTGCATCTCGCATTTTGCACTCCCATTTTTGCATATTTGCATTTGCATGTGTATCTTTTCATCATTGCATCAATATATTTACATTGTGCATTACATGGTATACATTGCATCTCAACGTGCATTAATCACGGATCTTGGGAGTAACTTGCGGGGAATCTTGTGATAGAAGTTTTGAGGTAAGATGAAGTCACCCCATTTGCACCCAAAAAGGACTGAGAGCTATGGACGTGATGTTAGCACTGTCTGAATTTTGAGGCACATCATTGAGATCTTTGTGGAACTGAAAAGAAAGGTCCATAATTAAATTAACCCAGGAGCATAAACCTTTAATAATGAGACATCCTGGTGTGAATGAAGAAAAATTCTTTCATCCACTGTGAAACGTTCTGGCAGTGGCATTGTCCTGTTTGAACGTGTTTTTGTTCTTTCTTTACTTTCTGAATAAATATTTTTTTGATTGAACTTATGTCATTTTCCAAGGTTTTGAGCAATAAATCAAGTTTTAATCTTGTAATTCTTCGAATATCGAATGAATTAAAGGTTCTTTTACTACTTCATTAATTATAGATCTTTGACAAGGGGCAAGATTAGACCTTCTATATCCCATACAATGTCGAAAGAACCATTGCTTGGTTCCTTACCCAAAATAACCCACATTTACTACCAAAAGATCAAACCTTGATATCACTTCCCTCTGAAACCATAAAGTCATGCCCTTATCCTCCCCGAGGCACCAAAATTTGTACTTTTACCTTCCTATACTGAAATAACCTTTCCATAACATTACCTTTCCAAAATTATGACTTTAAAGTCACACATTTCTCTTCCTAGACACATAACTAGCATTCATTTACCAACCTCAATAAAATTGGGAGGCTTAAAGTACAAGATGGTTGTGTGTACGAGAACCATTCCTACAAGAAAGATAAGATGGAGTGTTACGGATCAAGTTTTTGCAAGAGAATTCAAATAATTGGGGCATACTAGGAGCAAAGTGAAGTAGAAATAAAGGGAATCATTGAAATAATTCTATCATGCATTAATTACATTGTTTTCATGTAAATAAGGTTAATCCTGAATACTCGCCCCCCTGGGATACCTCTTTTACAAAGACTTTCGTGTATGAGATGATAAATGGATTTGTTTCATTTATCCTTTCAAATATATAAATATATATATATATATATATATATATATATATATATATATATATATATATAAATACCTTGTTGTCCTCTTTTGATCCTATAGTATTTTTTTCTTCATATTCAACCCTAACCAAGGATCACCCTCCATATAAGGGGCAAGGTGAAGGAAATCTGCTCACATAAGCGAAAGCAATCAATCCAGATGTTGTTATAGAAACAAGTCATGATGAAATAAAGTAAGAGATAAAAAGATGTTGCAAGGTAGACCAAGTACAAAGCGCTCTAAGGTCAAATCAAGTTGACAACACAGAAAAGAAAGGGAGAAAAAAAGAGAAAAATAAGAAAAAGAGAAAAAGAGAAAAAGAGAAAAAGAAGAAAGAAGAAAGAAAACATATCAAACACTTCAAGACGAGTGACTCAGATCAATTCGCCAGAAAATCATGGAACACTAAAGGAAAATAAAAAGAAAATAAAAGACAAACAAGTAAATTCAAATTAGCAAGACAAGATTTAAGAAAGTAGAACGAATCGATCATTGGTTCGATAACACTTAAACACTTGTTCAGACCTATTTATCCCTTTCTTTCATAACTGTAAGCCCCGACCTACAATACGTGCCTAAAAGGTCCCTTCTAATCATACATGGATTTCTAAGTGGATATACTATCTTCATATTTCATTCCGCCTCCCAATGTTAATCTTATTTGCAAAAAATGGTTTTTAAAATCTTTAATGCATGATAGGGAAAAATAATAAAAGGAGGGTTCAAGACATAAAATTTTAGATGATGTCTTGAAACCAAAGGAGAATTCGAGTTGAAAACCTGAAAAGGCAGCACGAACACGAAGATTGTCAATCACTGCAGAAAAGATGATCTTATCATCTCTTGATAAAGCATTGCATAGTCCAAAGGTGCTCACGAGGGATGAGAACCAGTAAACATTTCCAGAAGAGAAGCATGACGGCTGCTTCATCAAATCAATAAAAACCAGAATCGATGACGCAAGAAGGCAACCTGAAACACATTACCTCCCCAAATTAACTTAAAACACATTACCTTCCCAAGTTAGCCTAAGCCTTATATCATCATTAATCTTTACACTTTTCAAATGTATATAATTTTTGAAGAATTAAAAGAAATTTTGACTTATTTGATATTCAATGAACTCTTGTTTTACAATTTTTTATTGTGAGTCGGAAGAAAATGACAGCACTTTTGAAATTCATTCAACAAATTTTTTCATATTTCTAAAATAAAAATAAAAGGAAAAAAATTCACACAAGACGATCTTAAGTGAAAAAGGTCCTTGAGGCTACTGAGGCTCATTCTGCCTCTATCGAAGAAAAAGAACAAACGATGCCAGAATAATGAAGTATTTCTTAAAAGCAAATAGTCCGAGAGACCAGAAGGACTGGAGAACAAAATTTCTAACACTTCCTTGTGACGTTGTCAGAAACATATTATCACCTTAGTTGAAGATGGCGCATATCCTAGCTCATAGCAAAAATGAAATACAATTATGTTAGAAGAATTATTCACTTCTTAAGTTCCCTTCTTGTTATGGCATCATGAAAAGAAGCCCTCAAGCTATTCGTTAACATTGTTGATTAGCAACACAAGAGTGAGGCCATTCGAGATTAAGATTTTGGCACGAAGAGAGCCATGAGTATCCACATTAGGGCTTTACCTAAACCGGATGTATTTAAGATCACAAGATTCAAATCAAACCGACATGGTGAATGACCACGTCGCTTGGAGTGTTAGGGTTAAAAGATGAAAAAATGATCTTACCTTAAGAAACAAACTATTCATGTTTTAGTTGGAAGACATGTCTGAAGAAGCAAATTTGATTATGCAATCAAGTCAGAGAAAAACATGGTATCAATTCCATATACATGGTCATAGCAAGAATTCGAGAGAGAAAACATTTCCTCTAAAAAACAAATAGAAAACAAAGACCGCAAGATGATCAGGTTGATCCTCCAAAGATTGCAAACCTGAGTGGGCAAGTTGCTACGTCGATATTGAGGCTAGATCCATTCGAAGATGATCAAGAAAAGGAAGACTGAGGTCTTCTCTTTGATCCAGAAGAAGAATTAATGATCAACATTACATTTAGAATAAATATCCATTGTACTCATATTTCATGCATCAAAGCATATTTATACATATTTCTTTATATTTAGAATCATTGTTTTGAAGCAGGGTATTTTACCCAATCGATGTTAATTTTAAATAATCTATGTTTGATTTTCAGAGGTTTCTTGATATGATGTTTTTAAACGAATTTTAAAGAAGTTAAGCTTGATGTTCAAGGGTTTCTTGATGTTTTCAAATGAATTTTGAAAGAAGCTAAGCCTAATTTTTAGGGGTTTTTTGATGTTTTCAAAAAGAGTTTAAAGAAGCTAAGCCCGATTTTCAAGGGTTTCTTGATGATTATTTCCAAATGAATTTTGAAAGAAGCTAAGCCTGATTTTTAGGGGTTTCTTGATATTTTCATGACAAGTTTTTAGAAACAAAGACTGATTTTTAGGGGTTTGTTGATGATTATTTCTAAAGAATTTTAAAGAAGTTAACCTTGATTTTCAGGGGGGTTTATGATTATTTCCAAAAAAAATTAAAGAAGCTAAGCATAATTTTTAGGGGTTTCTTGATGATAATTGTAAACAAAAGATTTTAAGAAACTAAGCTAGATTTTCAATGATTTCTTGATTAGTAAGTCCTTTGGGCCATCATTAAGTCTTTCGAGCATGATGCTTAAATCCTTCGGGTCATCCATAAGACCTTCAGGCAGGATTTTTTCAATATTTTCTTTGCTCGATTCACAACACTTCGAATCAGCAATGCCTCAAATGAGGGATCAACATTTCCTATTGCTCGATTCACTGCATTTCGAATCAGAAAAAGTCATCCGGGCCATCAGTAAGTCTTCCGAGCATGATGCTTAAATCCTTCGTGTTATCTATAAGTCTTTCGAGCAAGATGATAAGTGTTTCGGGTCATCCATAGGACCTTCGGGCAGGGTGTTTTCAATATTTCCTTTGCTTGATTCACAACACTTTGAATCAGCAACGCCTCACTTGAAGGATCAACATTTCCTTTTCTCGATTCATAACACTTTGAATCAGTAACGCCCCACTTAAGGGATTAACATTTCCTATTGCTCGATTCATGGAATTTCAAATCAATAAAAGTCCTTCGGCCCATCAGTAAGCTTTTCAGTCATGATGCTTAAATCCATTGGGTCATCTATAAGTCTTTCGAGCAAGATGATAAGTCCTTCGGGCCATTCATAAGACCTTCAGGCATGATGTTTTCACATTTCCTATTGCTCGATTCACATCATTTCGAATCAACAACACCTCACTCGAGAGATCAACATTTCTAGTGGAAAGATCATGATCAGAAGAACTCGTAGCTTAAAGAACTATAAATGGAGACTCAGCCAAGAGAACGAAGCAAAGATGACATCATTTGCAGTAAGAACTCTACGATTCCACATAAAGAGTTAGATCAGCATCACCTTGGGTCAACCATCACGCATGAGGTCGGATCAGCATTATCACTCTGCTCAATTCCATCGCAAAAGGAGGTGGGCTGACATTCCCAGCGAAGAGTTCGCAGCTTGATAAACAGAGACCACGTTGAAAAATGGTTCTTTGTGTGTCTTTGCTCTATTCCCGTTTCACTACAATGAGAAACAAGGGGCAGCTTTGATCACTATTTTTCAACCAAAGCCCAAAATATAAAAATTGGGCCTCAAGCCCAAACCCCAAAATATAACTCAACCTTAATCTAATATCCGACTCGGGTCTAACCCTAGCCTTTGGTGGCCACCCAATCCCCTCATTCAGCAGCCGTCTTTTTCTGCCCCAGTATCAACATATACCAATCCAGCACGCCACTTCTACTAGCACTCCACCACCTGTAGAGACAACACGCAAGATAACAAAAATCAAAATCATTTGGATTTTCTCTGTAATGGGTATAAAACCCCCGAAGCAAACCATGTACAATGATCCCTTTTTCATTTTTGAATATCAATAAAAGGCAAAAATAGTTCAGGGTATATTTCGATTTTCCTTTATTATTTGTTTTTTTCGATCCCGTATTAGTAACATAATTTTTTTCTCTTTGTTTCGAATAACAACAACAGAAGGCTTTCTTTTCAGTTTCGAATATCAAAATAAAGGAAAAATCTTTTTAGGTTTCTAAAAATAAACAACACAAAAACGTTTTTAGTTTCCAAAAAAGTAAGCAGGAAGAGTAAAAACCTTGTTGATTTCATATAACCAGAAAAAAAAAAAGCAAAGGGGCCTCAGTTTCGAAACACAACCAAAAGGGAAAGTCAAAGAAAGAAAACCTTTTTAGTTCAAATAAACAATCCAGCCATTTTTACAGTAAAAAATACGAAAAAAATAAAAACAAGAAGAGATCAAGGCTTACCCTCCATCAGAGATTGCCGAAATGTGAGAAAGCAGAAGGGTCAAGGAATTTTTTGGGGTGTTTAGGGAGCTTTTTACACGATTTTAGCCTAGAATGTAGGTCTAGGGTTGTAAATATGGGCTTTGGAGAATTTTGGGTCGATTTGGGGATTTTTTGCCATCGTGTGAGGTAATTGGAGCGGCGGTAGAACGGCAGCTGAGGGCGGTTGGTGGCGGCTGACAGTGGGTCGACTAGAGAGAATGGGAGAGTGAGGAGAGAACTCTCCCATTTTTTTTAAGTTTTCAATGCAAAATGAAAAAAAACATTTGAGTTGTATTTATAAAACGTTTTCGGGGAAATTGCTCTTAAGTCCCCCAACAATTCACGTGTTTTTATAAAATGGTCATTGGAATGGACCTTTTTCATAATTTTCCCATTTCTGTTTATACTATGTAATTTTTTTGTATAATTAGTATTTAGTCCCTCTACTTTACCCGTTTGTTTGCAAGTTAGTCACCTATAGGGACTGATTTTTATATTTACCCTTTTTTACGCATGATATATATTTTTTTGGTAAAATTTTTGTTTGGTCCCTATAAGTTAGGCATATTTTTACACTTTGTTCATGTGTAGTAACCTTTTAATTTTATTTTAATTTATTTGGATTGATTTCGTAATTTCTCATTTGTAGTTTAACATATTATTTTTAGGCTTATATAAATTGGATAATTACCTTTAGGTCCCTGTAGTTTCCTTGTGTTTTCATATTTTAATCTCTAATCTATTTTTTTATTTTGTTTATATTTAGCCTTAAATTTTTAATTTATTTTAATTTAGCCCCATTATATGTTTAATTTATTCCCTTTTAATTTAGTAATTTGATATTTATGCAATTAGGTCCTTGTATTTATGCTCATTTTATTTTTATTTTATTTTGTGTTTTTTTATTTTTTTTACTTTTTATTATCGTAATTAGATTTATTAAATGATTCTTTATTTCATAGTTGAAGTATTTAAAATTAGTTTGTAAATTAGATTAACATTCGAATCGGACTTAGAAATTAGGACAACATTGTAGTTATTAATTAGGGAGTAATTCGTGTCAACTTTTCGCATATGGTGCCCGATTACGCAAATCGATTACTAGACTCTTTTTTTAAATTATTAATTATCAATATTGAAAAACAAAGAACTTTAGGCTTAGTCCCTTTTAATAGGTTAATTTAGGTAATAATTAGGTTTTTTTTTGTTTATTAATTAATCTTCAACTTTAGAAATTATCGATTTAGGTCCTTAATCTTTTAGTATTTTAGAACTCGATATTTTAATACTTTGATGTTTTAGTCCCCGAACTTCAATTAGACCTTTAAGATTGACATAATCAAATAGGTTAAATAGAGCCTCCACCTTTAGCTAGATTTCAATATAGTCCTCTTAATTTAGGGAATAATTTGAGTCGGCCCTTGTGTAAATGCTCGAGGGATCATCGCGGTTATTTTATTCAATAATTAGTTTAATAATCAAATAAGGTTAATATTAGAACACACACTTCTAGGTTTCTACCTTTAGGTTCTTTAACTTTCATAATTCGACACTTTAGGATAGACAGAGCCTTAAATTACCATTAGTTAATTAGGAAAAATAAAATTTGTTTAATTGCATTTTTAAAATCCAAGGCAATGTTCATTTATTAGGGAATTAATAGTATATCTCCTGCAAGTATGCTCAAGGGGTGACTATTGTGATTCTCGAAATAGGCCAACATCCTTTTAAAAATAGCATCATGATTTCTAAAATATCGAGACAATATTTTGTTATCAAGCATAATAGTTGATCTCTTGCGTTTATGTTAGGGGGCGAATGCTATCGGCTTTAATAAACGAATACACTTTTCAACTTTGTATTCGTAATGATTTTCAAATTAAATAAAGATCAAACCCAAAATTTTCGATTCTAAATATAGGGTAATCAACTAGGTACCAATTTTTGGGTATTTGTGAGGGTGCTAATCCTTCCCCACGAGTAACCGACTCCCGAACCAGATTTATGGATTTTTGTAGACCTAAAAGTTAGTATTTTGATAAAAATAAAATGTTTTATTAAAATCTCCCGATTTTTATGGTGTCCTAATCGCAACTTAAATGATTCGTGGTGACTCCTCACATTTCAAAATTATTTTCAAAGAAAAACCCCCGAGTCGGTATCAGTCTTTCCCCTCCCGGGTGAGAAATGGTGTCGACATTACGCAAGATAGTGCACTTACTTCTTGGTTACTATCCGTCATTAGTGCTCATCTTCGTCCTCAATTTATGGGAGTTGTGTCTACGACGGCGGTTTGGAAAAAGCTTTTTCAGTTATTTGCCAATCAGTCCACAACTGTTGTAATGAGTTTGCAATACAAACTATAGTCGCTCAAGAAAGGGAGTGATAGCATGGGAAATTACCTTACTTGGGTGAAGGAGGTTTGTGATGCCCTTGCACCACGTGGTAGTCTGATTCCTCACATGGAACACATTGCAAGTGTTATGAAAGAAACACATTCTTTAGATAGTATCTACATGATGTTGGTAGATGTTGAAACCCAACTAGCGGGTTTTGATGCGCAGTTTAACTCCTCGCCCATGAGTGTCAATCTTGCACAAGGGCATACATGGCATAGTTCAGCCTCGTGTCATAGTGTTCATGATCACACTTCGTCTCGCCCCTTGTTAGAGCTGGTGGAAAAGGTCGTGGTCGTGCTAGAGTGCAATGTTAACTCAGTGGGAAGCTTGGTCATTTAGTTGATTGATGTCGGTATTGTTATGGTGAAGATTCCATGTGTGTTAAACCTGATAATCGGGATCGTTATAAACAGGAATCTAAAGTTCTCAACTTACAATCTTCGACAGTGGCAATATGGGTATGAAGGTTGTACAACTAAAAGGTTTTTAGATAACTAGATAGGCTTAAGCCAATGTTGTTACTGTTACATCAGAGCGTTGGGTAGTTGACTCAGGAGCAACTCACCATGTGACTCTAGATGCATCTAAACTTGGTCATCAAACAAACTTTCATGGTCCGGGTAAACTCACTATTGGTAATGGATTTTCTCTTGATATTAATAAAGTTAGAAATTTGGTTTCTTCCTGAGCTCTATTACTAAATGATTTACTACATGCTCCTCGAATAACAAAGAACCTACTTACGATCTCTAAGTTTGATAGGGACAAAAATGTATTTTTTTAGTTCCATGAAAATCAATGTTGTGTTTGAGATGAAGTTACTGGGATTGAGTTGGTGCGAGGAGAAAAGTGTGGTGGTCTTTATTCATTTGCATTGGAATGTAAGCATGTCAACGAATTACATATGATTTCTGCATCGTCTTCTTGTTGTAAAACCGTTGATGAGTTGTGGCACAAGTGTCTTGGTCATCCTGCGTGTAACACCCTAGTCTAATTTGACCTAAAGACCAAAAGATTAAAGTGTCACATAAGACCACCGAAATGGCTAACCCAAAATTTTTCTTTTTTCTAAAATGACTATAAACCATTATATAAAACCATCCATAATAATAAAAAATAAAAATGTAATAAATTTGAGTTTATAAATACGGGGAGCTCCCAAAGATCTAAAATAATAACAATATTGAGGTTAATACAAAAAAAATAAGTTACGACTGAATACAAGGGTCTACAAATAGTACATGCCTTCTAATACAAATCAAGACATACTATGAAACCTCGGTTGATCTAAAATATCTGGTGACAATAACGCTCCACGGACGATCTACTAAGAACCTACACATGAAAATATATTATGAATGCTAAGCTTACAAGCTCAGTGCTACACTAATAATTGTAGTGTACTAAATGCATTCACTAAATCAGCATGCTAGTGTTATCGGTATGAAGACATAAAAATACTGACACAGAGTGTTGAGGTAGGCATCATGGTGTGAAAGAGGGTTTTACATCTCGGGGGACACACCCATCTATCTTTCCTAAATACCCTTGGGTATCTGGGGTAAGATCCGGAACTGCATCAGAAACATACACCTGACCAACTTACTCTGTCATGTCTTGGGGAATCTGCTCCTAGTTGGTAACTGAAGTGCCTTTACACTGAATGGGATATCAAAACAAGAAGATTGTTCTCTGTTAAAGTAAACTCGGGTATCATGGCTGCTTCTTGAGCATCAAACAAGGCTAGTTTTATGTCATCCTAATTGTTTTTGTTTCTAGTTGTTCTAAGTTTATTACTGTTTTCACTTGTAGTTTTATTTCATGGAGTTATAGTATTATTGGAACATATCCCTTTAAACTTTTGTGTTTTTTACCCAAAACTGCACGTGGGTATCGATATTGATCCCTTCAATATCGGTATTGTTCTCTGAGTATCGATACTAACCTCTTGGTATCGATACCAACTGGCTATTCTGAAGCATCGAATCCTGAGTTAGTACTTTGGGTTAACCCAAGTGGACCTTTGAATAAATCCGTTAGCCTTGTAGGAAAGCTTGGACTAATAAAGCTTTGGTTTGGGCTTAACTTGGGCTCAATGGATGATAAAAATGGTGTTTTTAAATTATGAATAAAATTTGAAGGACTAAAAGTGAGGTTTACCCATTTTTGTTAGGAAAGGCTGAAAATCCTTTAACTTCCATGAGGTCACACGTTAGAACCTCTTTTCCCCACTCTTGTCTTTTTCTCCTTCTTTCAAACTCCATCTCTCCCCCTAAAGCTTGAGCAAAGGTAGAAACTTGTTGGGCTATAATTCTAGTTCAGTTTAGCTAAGGTAAGAAATTAAATCATCTCTTCTAGAGCTTCGATTTAAGCTCTCAAACAAAAGTTTTGGTTGTGGAAACCATTCATGGATTTTAGTGGGGGTTTGGGACCTTAAGTTCGTTTAGCTAGTTTTTTGAAGATTTGAGTCTTAGGAAATCCTTAAAGCATGTTTCTAAGCTCACAAACTCGTTTGTAACCCTTGTGTTTGATTCTTTGTGTAGTAAGAGATGTTGGAGAAAGCTCCAATAACAAATGAAAAGAAAATTTGTCACTTGGTTGAGCTTTGGAAACTTCTAGTAGTTTAGGGCATCAAGGTAACTCACTCATAACTCATCTCTACTACAATGTAGATCACTAGGTGTGTTTGTTAGCTTGCATGAGTCATGAAGCATGTTCATGGTAGATTTCAGTCTTTAGTATTTCTCAACATGTTTATGGACTTTTTATGACCCCTATTATCAGACATAACACTTTATTAACATTTGTGAACCTCAATAGGACTCATGGGAGTGTTGGAGAGGCATTTTTGTGCCCAAAATAGGGTATTTTTGGGGACAAGTATTGATACTAGAATAATAGTACCGATATTTTTTTAGATGCTAAAAACAAAGGGGTTCCGGGGTTAGAAGTATCGGTACTCATGCAATGGGTACGATACTGTAGGTGAGGTATCGATACTCGTAGGGTGGTATCGATACCAAGATCACTCATGTAATGGGTTTCATATGCTAAAAGCATTTGAATTGACATTATTTTATAACTTTTCAAGTGATCCCTCCCTCCTTGGCATAATCTTTCAAAGCATCTGTATTAGCAAGACTCATGATTCGCAGAGTACAATAAGCATAAAAGACATAATCTATCATACTTGTATGTTTATATGTACTCGATCCATTGAATCAAAATCATTGTTTACTAATAAGTTTGACGTGGAGATCCATTAGTTGATCGAATTATTAAATACATTCATTGTATCTTATTAGTTGATCGAGTTATTAAATACATAAAAGATGTGTGGTTTCAAATCTCGACATTTGTTTTAGAATGTAATATTTCTTTATTTATTAAAAACACAAGTTTGGCGTGGACTGTGATCCCTACATCTGCATAGGCCCAGGACAAAGTTTTGGCCCAATGACATCCACCATACGAGATTGGCCTTAGAGGTGTAATCTT
Source organism: Hibiscus syriacus (assembly GCF_006381635.1). Taxonomy (NCBI): domain Eukaryota; kingdom Viridiplantae; phylum Streptophyta; class Magnoliopsida; order Malvales; family Malvaceae; genus Hibiscus; species Hibiscus syriacus. The sequence continues at coordinate 1,934,509 of NW_024063196.1, forward strand.
AAGTTTCAAAATAGGTATGTTTCCTTGCCTGTTTTCCCTTAGATTCTTGTCCTTTTATTACAGAACACTTGTTTATGAGCTGATTTCCTGTTGAAAAATATGTTTTCCACTTCATGGTTGATTCAGATGGTAAAAATCCTAATAGGAGTTTCACATCAAACATTTACTTGGATGCTTTTTACATGCTTCACAATCCAGAAATAACATATGTATGTATATATCACCACGATCCGACTTCACTAGTTTATAAAACTTCGAAGTTAGTTCTCAAGCATATGATTTGTAGGAAGTTGGGATCCCAGTTTCATCGACCTATGCGCCGGTGAATCAAAGAGTATTAGGACATATCATTCACAGCTATTGCAGGGCTCATCTTTTTCTTCCTCTCATTAAAACTACTGCGTGAAACAAAGCTCGGAAGGCAACACTGCATGGACTTAAATGGCTGCTCCTTAAACATGGGGTTATCTCCATTAGCAGTCCTTTCACTACTGCAAAGAGAGGTTGCACTAGACGCATAAGGGGTTCCTTGGTTACTTGGGGTGTTCAGCTCGTTTGCATCTCCGTTTTCTCTAACGCTTTCTCGAAACAGTTCAAGGAGTTTCTTTTTCTTTCCAGCTGGCGATGTTTCAGAAACCGACAAAGGTGATCCATCCACAGTAGCCTTGTTAACTCGAGGAGTTCCCACGGAGAAGCTATGATGAACTGGGGTATTACCACGAGATGGAGTAAAATCTGCACAGGAATGTACAACATTTGGATGAGACAACAATATAGACTCGAAAAAATCGTGAACTTAACTCGGAAACGATCAGCAATGGAGGTAGCACAATCATTTTACAGCAGTCAGAAGGAAACACCAGAGAAGAAATTGACAGATAAGCCGATGATATATGCAGGCTAGAAGACTTAAGTCAAACAGTTCTAATAATCTTACCACCATTAACACTGAAGAAATCATCCTCACAATCCGAATCTAGATATGCCCGGGAATCAAAAAAGGTTTCTTCTTTACTACCTGCGGAATGAAAAATCGATTCAGCTTAAGGTATTTAGATAGCTGAAATACATTGGCATGCTTATCATAGAGTACATATAGGTACTGCATCAGCATCCAAGTCATCAGTTTGATGTTAAAGGACACAAAATAAAAGGGTTTATTTCCGAAGAAAGTGCTAACACACAACATAACTCAATGCCAATTGTACGGAGCTATTTACGAAATCTATAAACTCACAAAGGATTGACCTATCATTCAGAATCATCAAAGAGGCAACCTTTTGCATTACCCCATTTGAGGTTGACATGTATATGATGTACCTAAGTGTACCGTATCGATACATAAATTCTACATGTAGTAAGGACCACAGCATAATCCACAAGTTATCTCCATTAATGTCAAATTATGACATTTAAAAGACAACACACTCTTGAAATTGTTAGCATCTTCCTACTATTTAAGAGTGGTCCATCCATCACCAAGGGGCCCCCACCAAAGATGCATAGTTTTTTTACATAGATACAAACAGGAAGAAGATTGCTAATTCCTAACTTGTCTATATATTCAATCAGGTTCAAGGTAGGCTCTCAACTTCAAATTAAATACTGCCATATAAGGAAAAGATTAGCTTCATCTTGTTTCCCACTAGTTTTCACGATTAATGATATCATTTTCGTGTAAACTAACAAATTCACAATACACCTAGCAATTCCAAAACAGCCAATGACTTTTCTTGCAAGACAAGGGGAAATAACCAAAAGATGGCTACTTTTTTTTTTGAACAATTTTCATCATCAATTGGAAGTAACCATCTAATTAAACAGTGTCATTTTAATAAAAAGTAAAAGCAATTCCAAAGGCAATTGCAGTGACATTTGTGATGAAGCAAAAGGCCTCAGTTTGGCCAATTGGTTGGGACATGAGCCTCCTATGCTGTAATAAATCTCTTTATAAAGACTCTGAATTTGACAAAAATATCACCATGTTCATCTCATAATAATGAATCAACAGAGCCAAATACACATTTCAGATCTCACGTCATAAAAATAAAACATCATCCAAAAGCAGAACCAAATAGATTGTCTTTACTCTTTACCCTCATAACCAAGCAAAGGAATTCCAACATGTTTGTTTATTTCACCAAAAAACCAAAAGACGCGGATGAAACGAAAAAGGAAGGAAATTGACCAAAATCCTTGAAAGAATAGGGAGATTGAGATTTGAGAGCAAAGTGACCATTGGCAGCTGGCTTCTCCTTAACAGGTGAAGGTGGGATGACGATGTTATCTGTTTTAGACTCAAAAGAAAGTCCAAGCATCATGGCTGACTCTTTAGGGCTCTTTTGCAATGAAACACATGAACCCATCTCTCTTTTCTTTTACTTTTCTCACTTTATATACAAATTTCTGGAGCCGTGGCATCAGCCAATCTCAGAGCAATCAAAAAGGATGAAACTTTCTACTTTTTTTCCCCTTTCTCAGCAACCCATAAGGCAGAAGCAATAGGAAAAGGAAGAGAGATGGAGGAGAGAGCGATCTCTTGGCGTTATGTTAAAGGAGTTGAATAAAAGAAAGGCTGCTTTGAGTTAGATAGAGAGAAGGAGAGAGAGGGATTGGGCTTGAATTGAAAGGGAAGTTAGCACTGCCATTGCCAATTAGTAAGCATTGCATGTTTTGCAGTTTTATTTTCTTAAAATATTACTCGAGTATAAAATGATCATTAAAATCTATTGAATTATATTATTATGGGTTGTGCTAACAAATGCTTTATAATATCATTAAAAATTCATTAGTATATTGTTTTGGCAACGTTAATTCCGTGTCAATACCTATATCTAGTAGTTAAACAAACCCTTATTATTTTATTTTATTAATTTTTGAGCTAATTAAATACCAAGCTTTGAGCTTCAAAGCTAGTATACCATAGAATATGATACCTAAAGTATAATATAATAAAATATATGGACTGTTCATGTATTCAAATCATATGTCAATCATTATTCTTTTCTCAACTTCGCTTTATCTAAAGTATGATTAATTCTCTCCAAAAAGAAAATGATTAATTCATTGCAACAAATGTACATGTGATCTCATTCTATACATGTTTCGGAAAAGAATAAATATAAAAATAATCATTAAATAATATTAAAATGATTTTTTACCATTAATTTTTTTAAGTTATAAATGATCATTAAATAAATTATTATAATATAATCACCTCACGTTATAAAATAATGATAATCATTTTTATAAGTTTAATGATTTTTTTGTAATAGTTTGATAAGTTTAATGACTATTTTGTAATAGTTTGATAAATTTTAGTACCTATTTTATAACAATTTGATAAATTTAATAATCATTTTATAATTTATGAAACACTTTAATAGTTAAAAATATCGTTTCAACATAATTTAGTGACTATTTATATGATATACCCTTAAAAAATACACATTTTATTCCCTGGTCTTCGTTTTGGACATGGATGAATGCAAGAATGTGTTTAGGAGCTAAAGTTGAATTATTAAATTTTAAAAGAATTAGAGTGTAATTTTATCATTATATTAAATTAAATTTTTAAATTTTTGAAGGGACTATAGAGCAATTATACCATTTTAATGGGATCATAAAATGATGACAATATCATAAGAGTATTTTCTTTTGGAATTATTTGTTGGATTTTTAGGTTTGAGTTTGGTATAAGTCTTTATATGTAATAAAAATGATGTTATATTGGTATTAAATGGAATTTGATAACATTAAAAGATTTGGCGCAACCTCTTTTCACATTATACATAGTTCTGCCATTGGTTTTATCTATTTTGGATATAGATAAATATATATCCTTTTCAAAATAAATTATTTATATTTATAAATATAGATGGAACGAGAAAATGTTTGAGTGTGATTATATTTCTGAAAATCTTAAATATTTGTTATATTTTTCTATTGATAAATATAATTATCTAATAACCTTTTAAATTCATACTCAAATATGAAACTTTACCTTCTTTCCTATTCAAGAATTTAGGAGTAATAGTTGCTTGGAAAATGGGGGGAAAATCTTAACAAATGACGAAAGCAAAGCAAACATGTGAATGGCTTAGCTTTTAGAGTGGCCTACACATTAATAATTCCATAAAAAGTCATAACATAATTAATTTAGCCCTCTACATTATGCATCCCAAAGGAAAATGACAAAAGGTTGATAATTATGGATGATGAGAATAGTCATTTACAAGAAGTATATTGTAATTTTTAGCCACTAAACCTGACAATTTGATTCATTTTTGTTTTTTATTGTTTATTTACATTATCTTTAAATTTAGTAATTTTTTTATCTTGATACTTCAAATTTTTTTCATTCTTTTGATGTCGCAATACTATTGTATTATGTCGTAACCCCAATATATACATAAATTAAAATTTAAAATGATATTGTAGTAAATTTAAGAGTGTCATGTTAAAAAAAATAAAAATTTAAGTTGAAGGGTCATTTTTCAAAAAACGTCAAATTTTGGGATTAATGTGATCAAAATATGTTTGTATAGAAAAAACTACCAAGTTTTAAACAACAAAAAGTTATATTCACCCATAAAAACAAAAACAAGAAAAAGGTTTAACGTAAAAATAAGAGTCTTAAATATATTCAAAGTTAACTTTACGTGTCGAATTTTTCGTTAAAAATAGATGTTTAGTGTTTCTAACGTTATACTTTTAGGTGCTTAGACGGTAATGCCGTTAAATTTGACCATGAAGATCATGGGTCACGTTTATAAAATTTTAACTTTTTTATTTTAATTAAAAAATTAAAATTTACTTTTTAAAAAACACAATATTTTATAAAATTATAAAAAAATCTTTTAAAATTCTAATTTTTAATCCATTAGTATCGTCGTTCCCCATCAACGCGATCAATCGCCCAAAAACCCAACGTTGTTCGACTAGAAACCACCCAATGGTCGAAACCCCTTATTTTCGCAACCGATCGAACACACAATGGTTGTGTAAATACAATATTTTGCGAACAATTGAAAGGGATTCTACACATAGTGATCATCAATTTTTTGCTGCAATCACCACGTGAAGCATGGGGGTTTAGATTGTCGCACCCATCAGGGTTTTGGCTTATTGGCGATGTGGGTTGTAGCCGACGGTAGTAAGAGATTAAAATTAAAAAAAATTGGGTTTTGGTGATTTATTTATAATTTCAAAAAAATAATAGGTTTCTTAAAATATATTTTAATTTGGTTCATTTTAAAAATAAAAATTTATATGATAAAACGTGTTACATAACGGTATTTTTAATGGTCGCTACAACCTAAGTATTTAAAATTATAACGTCGGAAATATTAGACACTTAAAAGTGTATTACAGAAAACTTTAGGCGCACAAAAAAATTCTTTAAACATCTAAAGTTAACTTTAAATATAATTTGGACACGTATTTTTGCTTAAATCTAAAAAGAATAATAAAAAAGAAAGCTAATATGTCTAAACATTTACTATGGGATCGTACAAAGTATAATTCTGTAATAAAAGTTGAAAACAAATAAAAATTCTAAATAAATATTAATTACAAATAAAAAGTTTCTATGGAACGTATGTGTCAGCCTATCAGGTATAAGCTTGATTGACAATCAATTTTTATTGGGACATGTAATAACATCTTCTAATCACCAATTTTCACCTAGTAAAAATTAAAAGTCAAAGTAGCCTTATCCTGATCTACCAAAATTCGGGTGAAGTTCACCATCCCCTGTCATGCCTGCTGCCACCACCAACCGAGCATGCTACCACCAGTCACTGTTGCTGCTCATCCCCTACCAACTGCACCAACCGACTGCACCAACAATAAATAAATATATCAGTTTTTTATTTGTTTTACATGTAAAAAATAGGTTTATATAAAGCCCAAAAATCAAACAATTGGAGGAGAGATTCAAGGAAATTAAAAAATAGTCAAGCATATTTGAGGTTCTCTCTTTCTTTTTTTTCTTTCTTTTTTGTTCTATTTTATTTCCTAAAAACAACACACAAATAACAGAGGGATGAGGGTAGAATTATACCTTTGAGTGAGAGAGTCTAACCGAAGGGGGAGTCGTTTCATCTCGAACGATGGCTGGAGCGTGCGAGGAGACGAAAAGTCAAAACCTTTTTTGGGGGGTGGGACGTTTGGGGTAGTTTTAGCCTAGGGTATAGGTCTAGGGTTGTAGATCTGAGCTCGGGGGTTGTTTTGGGTTGATTTTAGGTTTTTCGGGGAAAGAGTTTTAAAAAAAAAATTGTTTTTTTAAGGCTCAGTTGAAATGAATGAAAAACAAAAAAAAATAGCATTTATAGAAAAAATTAAGGGGTTATTTGCGTTTAGCCCTGGTATTTTGCCGTGCTTTTGCAGTTTGGTCCCTGATGGACCAAAATTACTATTTCACCTTTTTGTTGTACATGCTTTATATTTTTAGTTTATTCACTGTTTTAATACTCCTAAATTTAGCTTGTTTTTGCATTTTGGTCACTAAAGGGAATGATTTTGTGATTTACCCATTTTAATTTTTATAAATATTCGTGGACTGATTTTGAAATTTACCCATTTTTAATTTAACCGTGTTTAGGCTTAAACAAACTGGAAAATTATCATTAGGTTCCTTTAATTCCAGTGCGTTTTTACATTTTAATCCCCAAATCTATTTTTTATTTTATTTCGAATTAGCCTTTAAATTTTAATTTATTTTAATTTAGCCACTGTTTATTTCTTATTTAGCTACTAACTTTTATTTTCTTGCATTTTAGTCATTGTTATTTTATATTTATGCAATTAGGTCCTTTAATTTATGTTTATTTTAAGTTTTTATTTATTTTTTATTATTGTACTTTTTTTATTTTATTTTAATTAAGTTTGTTGTTAATTGTTTTGTTTCATGGTTTATTTTCTTAGATTTAATTCTAAATTAGATTAACATTCAAATCAAACTTAGCAATTAGGACGACACTCGAGTTTAATTAGGCAGTAATTCGAGTCGAGGTTTCACATAAGATACTCGATTACTTGAATCGATTGCTCGATTTTAAAATTTATCAATAATTAATATTTTCTAAAAATACTTTAGGTTTAATAATTTAGATAATAATTAGGTTTTTAGTTTATACTTAGTCCTCAACTTTAGAAGTTAGCAATTTAGGTCCTAAGCTTTTAGATCTTTTAGAAATCGGTATTTTTAGATCTTAACCTTTTAGTCCCCAAATTTTGATTAGAGCCTTAATATCAACATAATTAAATAGGTTAAATAGAGCATCCACTTTTAGTTAGATTTCAAATTAGTCTTTTAATTTATGAATTATTCGAGTTGGCCCTCGCCTAAATGCTCGAGGGACCATCTCGGTTATTCGATTCAATAAATGGTTTAAAAAATCAAATAGGGTTAATAGTAGAACCTAGACTTCTAGGTTTATGTCTCTAGGTTCTTGAATTTTCATAATTCGACACTTTAAGCTATAAAAACCTTAATTTACCCTTAGTTTAATTAAGATGAATAAAAATTTGTTTGATTGAATTTTATTTTCAAACCTAAGGCAATGTTCACTTATTAGGAAATTAATAGTATATCTCCCGCAAGTGTGTTCAGGGGGTGACTACTAATGATTCCCGAAATAGGTCGACATCCTTTTCAAAGACCACATCATGATTTATAAAAATAAGGCAATATTCGGTTATTAGACACAATAGTTGATCTCTCATATTTACGCTGGGAGCGAATGCTATCGATCTCGATAAACGAATACCCTTTTTTAATTTTGCATATATAATGATTTTCAAATTAAATAAAGATCGAACTCAAAATTTCCAATTTTAAACATAGGGCAATCAACTAGGTACCAATTTTTGGGCACTTATGGGGATGCTGATCCTTCCCCACGCGTAACTGACTCCCGAACCTGATTTTTGGATTTTCGTATACCCTAAATTTGGTATTTTGATAAAAATAAAATGTTTTATTAAAATCACCCGATTTTTATGGTGTCTCAATCGCACCTTAAATGATTGGTGATGACTTCTCACATTTTGAAACGCTTTTCAAAGAGTAAACCCCCTAGTTAGTATCGGTCTTTTCCCCGCCAGGGCTAAAAACGGTGTCGACAACTTGGTGACTCCGCTAGGGATGTTTTGTTTTTAAAAAAACAACTTGAGAGTCGAGCCACAAGTTGGTTACCCAATATTTAGGATTTTGTGGAGATTATGAGTTCGATCTTATTTTAATTTATAGTTCATTATGATTTTTCAAAGAAAAAAGATTTTCTCTATGATTAATGCTTACACTTCTGTGAATATTTAGGATTGTTGCATATCATAGCTCTAAAGTCGAGCTAAAATCCGGTTTACTTAAGTAGGGAGAAATGTCACACCTCATGAGGAGCATTGGGCTTTCTTGTACAGGTCTGATAAAGTATCTCTGGAAAGCATCCTAAGTTGCCTATTCGGATATCGGATTTGAAGTATGGTTTTAGTGGTGTGATCCCCTGAGCCGAATCCGATTCGCAAGTCTGTAATGGGCTAGAATTGGAGTCAATTTTAGCAGATTGTAAAAATGGCTTGGGAACCTTTGCCGGAATCCAACCTCATGTAGTTAATTTAGTAAACCTACCCCGCTAGAGCCATGTGGATAACCTAGGAGAACTAGAACATATGTGGTTAGGATTATTAATTTTCTTTGTACATTTTTTAGTCTCAACTTTGAGTTGAATTTAATTATTATTGCTAATATTACATTTATTTGACTAATAATTTCAACTGACTTGATTGTTTCTACTAACATTGATTTTATTTTGTATGGTCTTGTTGCATTTTTGCATGAACATGATAGATCATTCAAAGGTATTGATCCCTTAAATAACTGATTGTTTAGAAGGTTCTTGAAAAAAAAAGCCACAAAAATGCATTTCTATGGGATCGGTAGAATTTCGAAGATGCTCCACGTAGATCAAATAGCGTCAAAAGAGAGTCTATCTACTAAGGAGAGGAACCAGATGTATGCCTGCTGAGGTAACAAGTTGGAATCGAGAAGATTCGACGCTGAAGCCAATAATTGAATATCACGAACCAGCTTGAAAGATTTCTGAAAGTAGGAGATGAAGTAGAAGCTTTGAAGACAACGCAATACCCATATGCTTGTAGGAGCTGGATAACTTACAAATGGACCAGATTTTCACTTCCCAATGTACCAAGACATTGTTGATTTTTTAATAATTGTTCAAGGAACATTTATTTTTGGGATCAATTCCTTACTGCATTTGCATCTCGCATTTTGCACACCCATTTCGCATTTGCATGTGCGTCTTTGTATCTTTGCATTATCATATATACATTGTACATTACATTGTATATATTGCATCTTAAAGTGCATTAAAAACGGATCCATAAAATAACTTACAGAGAATCTCGTGAGAAAAGTTTTGAGGTAAGAAGAAGTCACCTCATTCGTTCCTATAAAAGAATTGAGAGCTATGGACATGATGTTAGCATCGTATGAATGTTCGAGGCACATCATCGAGATCCGTGGGGTACTGAAAAGTAGGGCCTAGATTTTGTTTGACCTAGGGGTATTGACCTTTAACTCGTAATGAGATATTCTGGGGCCAATTAAAAAGAAGTTCTTCCACCCACCGTGAAACCTTGTTGCACTGGCCTTGTTTTGTTTGAACGTGTCAAGTTTTAATCTTGTAATTCTTTGAATATCAAATGAATTACAGGTTTTTTTACTAATTCATTAATTATAGACTATTAATAAGGGGTAAGATTAAACATTTTGTGTTCCCTCCAAAGCTGAACAGCCTTACTCGTCTTCTTACACGACATGTACTCATTACCAAAAGACTGAATTTTGACACCACCTCCTTTCGAAACAATAAAGTTATGCCCTTATCCCCCTGAGGCACCAAAACCTGTAATTTTACCTTCCCAGAAAGAAATAACCTTTCCATGACATTACCTTTTCTAGAATTATGACTTTAAAGTCGTACATTTCCCTTCCTAGACACAAAACCAACATTCATTTCCCAACCTCAATAAATCATGGGGGCATAAAGAGGACCTTTCCTACAAGAAAGACAAAATGGAGTGTTGCAAATCAAGTTTTTGCAAGAGAATTCAAATAATTGGGGCATACTATGAGCGAATGGAAGAAGAATAAGAAAAAGAAAAAAATAAAGGGAATCATTGAAATAATTATATCATGCATTAATTACATTGTTTTGATGTAAATAAGGTTAATCCTGAATACTCGTCCCCCTGGGGATACCTCTTTTACAAAGACTTCCGTGTATGAGATGATGAACGACTTTGTTTCATTTTTCTTTTCAAATATATATATCCCTTATTGTCCCCTTTTGACTATATAGTATTTTTTCTGATTCAACCGTAACCAAGGATCACCCTCCACACTAGGGGGCAAAGGTAAAGGACATCTGCCCGTATGAGTGAAGACTGTCAATCCAGATTTCACTACAGAAGTAAATCATTATGAAATAAAGTGAGAAATAATAAAATACCATGAGGTAGACCAAATACGAAGCGCTCAAATATCAAATCGTGTTGATGACACAGAGAGAAAAAAGAAAAGATATAGCAAAAAAAGATAAAAAAAAATACAGAAAAAAAAGAAAAAAAGCAAAAAAAAGCAAAAAAAAAAATAAGAAAAAAAATAAGAAAAAAGAAAAATAAGAAGAAAATAAATAGATCCAATACTTCAAGATGAGTAACTCAAATCAATTCACCCGAAGATCATGAAACACCAAAGAAAAATAAAAAGAAAATAAAAGACACGCAAGCAGATTCAAATCGAACAAGACAAGATTGAAGACAGTAGAACGAATTGATCCTTGATTTGATAACCCTTAAACACTTATTTAGGCCTATTTACCCCTTTCTTTCATAACGTGAGCCCTAGTCTACGTTATATTCCTAAAAAGTCCCTTCTAATGATACATGGATTTCTAAGTGGAGAGATAATCTTCAGATTTCATTCCGCCCTCAGGGTTAATTTTATTTGCAAATAGTTTTATAAAATCTTTAATTCATGATGGGGAAAAATAATAAAATGAGGGTTTAAGATGTAAAATTTTAGATAACATCTTGAAACCAAAGGAGAACTCGAGTTGAAAACCTAAAAAAGCATCTCGAACACGAAGATTATCAACCACTGTACAGAAGATGATCTTATACATTTCTTGATAAAGCATTACACAGTCCAAAGGCACTTGCGAGGGCTGGGAACCAGTGAACATTTCCAGAAGAGAAGCATAACAGCCACTTCATCAGATCAATAAACACCATAATCAAGGATACAAGATTTCAACCAAAGAAGTAAACTCTGAAACACATTACCTTCCCAAGTCAGCCTAAGCCTTATATCAACATTAATCTTTACACTTTTCAAATGTATATAATTTTTGAAGGATTAAAAGAAAATTTAACTTTTTTGATATTCAATGAACTCTTTTTTTACAATTTGTTTTGATTATGATCCGGAAGAAAACGACAGCACTTTTGAATTTTATTCAACATTTTTTTCACATTTCTAAAATAAAATAAAATAAAACACATTTTCAAACAGAACAATCTCAATTGAAAATGATCCTTGAAGCTGGTGAGGCTTATTTTGCCTCTATCAGAGAAAAAGAAAATGATGCCAGAATAATGAAGCATTTCTTAAAAGCAAATTGTCCGAGAGATCATAAGGACTAGAGGAAAAAACTTCTAACACTTCATTGTGAAATTGTCAGAAGTAGATGATCGCCTTAGTTGAAGGTGGCACATATCCCAGCTCACAGAAAAGATGAAAGACAATCATGTTAAAGGAATTGATCACTTATTAAGTGTTTATCTCATAGTGGCCTCGTGAAAGCCCTCAAGATATTCGATAACATTATTGATTAGCGATACAAGAGCGAGATCATTCGAGATTAAGATTTTGGCACGAAGAAAGTCACGAGTACCCACATTGGGGCATTACCTAAACCAGATGTTGTCAAGATCATAAGATTCAAACCAAATAGACATGGTGAATGACCCCCATCGCTTGGAGTGTCAAGGTCGAAAGATGAACACAAAAAGAGCTCACCTTGAATTGAACCATTCATGCTCTGGTTGTAAGGACTCTCGAGAAACAATTCTAACTGAAAAATCAAGCCAAAAATGTGTAAGGTGCCCAGTCATCTACCTGATCGCAACAAGAATTCAATGGAGGAGACACTTCTTCTAGAATCATGTTGAAGAAGCAAGACAAAAGATAGAATATGGTAGGGACATGATTATTCCAGATGATTAGTCTGACCATGCTGACGTCAGGGCAGACTCTATACAAGAGTGATCAAGTGAAGGAAAACTGAGATCTCTATTTGGAAGTCAAAAGAGGGTTATTGATAAACATTTATGTACATAAGAGAGTCATGAATTACATGTAGATACATATTGCATTCACATTTCACGCATCAAAGCATATATTTACAGATTTTTCAAGAAAATAAGAAAAGGAAAATTCAAAACTCAAGCCTTTAATGAAGAGAATTATATTTTGAATTGAAGAACCTCAAAAATTAAGGAACTCAATCCAAGAATAATCATTACTTTGATGTGGGGGCACGTTACCCAAACAACATTATATTTTCAAAAGAAAGATTTTAAAGAAACTAAGCCTGATTTTCAGGGGTTTCTTGATAATGATTGTCAATGAATTTCCTAAAAGAATCTAAGCTTAATTTTAGGGGTTTCCTTATGTTTTCAAATGAGTTTTTAGAAATTAAGCCTCATTTTCAGAGGTTTCTTGATGATGATTTTCAATGAATTTCTTAAAAGAAGCTAAGCCTATTTTTAGGGGTTTTTTGATGTTTTCAAATGAGTTTTTAGAATCTAATCCTGATTTTCAGAGGTTTCTTGATGATTATTTCCAAATAAGTTTTTAAAAAAGCTAAGCCTAATTTTTAGGGGTTTCTTGATAATAACTAAAAATGAAAGATTTTAAGAAACTAAGCTTGATTTTCAAGGGTTTCTTGATGAGTAATTCCTTCGGGCCATCAGTAAGTCTTTCAAGCATGATGCTTAAATCCTTTGGGTCATCTATAAGTCTTTTCGAGCAAGATGATAAGTCATTCAGGCCATCCATAAGACCTTAAACCAGGATGTTTTCAACATTTCCTTTGCTTGATTCACGACATTTTGAATTAGCGACACCTCACTTGAGGGATCAATATCTCGCTTGAGATGGTTTCACTCGAAACAGAAGATTTATCTCACTTGAGATAGTTCCACTCGAAAAAGAAGATTCATCTCGCTTGAGATAGTTTCACTCGAAACAAAAGATTTTAAGAAACTAAGCTTGATTTTCAAGGGTTTCTTGATAAGTAAGATTTTCGGGCCATCAGTAAGTCTTTCGAGCATGATGCTTAAATCCTTCGGGTCATCCATAAGTCTTTCGAGCAAGATGATAAGTCATTCGGGCCATCCATAAGACCTTCAGGCAGGATGTTTTCAATATTTCTTTTGCTTGATTCATGACATTTTGAATCAGCGATGCCTCACTTGAGGGATTAACATCTTGCTTAAGATAGTTTCACTCAAAACAGAAGATTTTATCTCGCTTGAGATAGTTTCACTCGAAACAGAAGACTTTTTCTTACTTGAGATAGTTTCACTTGAAACAGAAGATTTTTATCTCGCTTGAGATAGTTTCACTCGAAACAACAGATTTTTATCTCATTTGAGATAGTTTCACTCGAAAAAGAAGATTTATCTCACTTGAGATTGTTTTCTTAAAATGAACAACGCCTCACTTGATGGATCAACATTTCCTTTGCTCGATTCACAACATTTCGAATCAGCAACGCCCCACTAGAGGGGATGACATTTTCTATGCTCGATTCACAACACTTCGAATCAGCCACGCCTCACATAAGGGACTAACATTCCCAGTAGAGAATCCATGAGAGAACTTATTGAACCTTGGCTCAATTCACAACATTTCGAATCAGGGACGCCTCACATGAGGGACCAACATTTCCAGTATAGAATTCATAAAGAAGAGCTTGTTTCCTTTGCTCAATTCACGACATTTCAAACTAGCGAGCCTTAATCCAGGGATGATCATTTTAAGTGGATAGATCATGATGAGAATAACTTAGAGCTCGAAGTTCATTGATGGACCAAACAAATGAAAATTGGTGTCTTTTTTCTTTGCTCTATTCCTGTTTCACAATAATGAGCAAAGAGGGGCAGCTGTAATTACCAATTTTCACCTAATAAAAATTAAAAGTCAAAGTAGCCTTACCCTACTCCACCAAATCCCTGGTGAAGTTCACCATCCCCCTGTCATTCCTACCACCGCCACCAACTGAGCCTGCTACCACCATCCCCTGTTGCTGCCCATCCCCTGCCAACTACACCAACTTTAAACAAATATATAAGTTTTTTTATTTGTTTTACATAAAAAAAATATGGGTTGATATAAAGCCCAAAAAATCAAACAATTTGAGGAGAGATTCAAGGAAATTAAAAAAAGAACTCAAGCATATTCGAGGTTCTTTCTTTCTTTTTTTCAGTTTTTTTGTTCCATTTTATTTCCTGAAAACAACAAACAAATAATAGAGGGATGAGGGTAGAATTATACCTTAGAGTGAGAGAGTACAACCGGAAGGGGAGTCATTTCGTCTCGGACGGCGGCCGGAGCGTGCGAGGAGATGAAAAGTCGAAGCTTTTTGTGGGGTTTTGGGACGTGTGGGGTAGCTTTAGCCTAGAGTATAGGTCTAGGGTTGTAGATCTGAGTTCGGGGTTGTTTTGGGTTGATTTTAGGTTTTCCGGGGAGAGAGTTTTAAAAAAATAATGTTTTTTAAGGCTAAATTGAAATGAATGAAAAACAAAAAAAAATCGTATTTATAGAGAAAAAAAATTAAAGGGTTATTTGCATTTAGTCCCTAGTATTTTGTCGTGTTTTTGTAGTCTGGTCCTTGAGGGGACCAAAACTACTATTTCATTTTTTTTGTGCATGCTCTATATTTTTTGTTAATTCACTATTCTAATCTTTTAACTTTAGCATGTTTTTCATTTTGCTCATTAAAAGGATTGATTTTGTGATTTACCATTTTTTACGCATGATATATATTTTTGGTAAAATTATGTTTTAGTCCATGTTATTTAACTATGTTTTTACACTTTGGTCATTAGTAATGACATTTTTTAACTTTTTTAAATATTTGTGGACTGATTTTATAATTTACCCCTTTTTTAGTTTAACCGTTTTTAGGCTTAAATAAACAGGAAAATTGTTATTAGGTCCCTTTAATTCCAACATGTTTTTATATTTTAATCCCCAAATCTATTTTTATTTTATTTCAAATTAGCCTTTAAATTTTAATTTATTTTAATTTAGCCACTGTTTATTTCTGATTTAGCGACTAACTATTATTTTCTTGCATTTTAGTCATTGCTATTTTATATTTATGCAGTTAAGTCCTTTAATTTATGTTTATTTTAAGTTTTTTATTTATTTTTTTACTTTTTTACTGTTTTTTATTATTGTAATTTTTATTTTTTTAATTAAGTTTGTTATTAATTGTTTTGTTTCATGGTTTATTTTCTTAGATTTAATTCTAAATTAGATTAACATTCGAATCAAACTTAGAAATTAGGACGACATTCTAGTTTAATTAGGGAGAAACTCAACCCGAGTTTTCACAAAAGATGTCCGATTACTCGAATCGATTGCTCGATTTTAAATTTTATCAATAATTAATATTTTCTAAAAAAATACTTTAGGTTTGGTAATTTAAATAATAATTAGGTTTTTAGTTTAGATTTAGTCCTCAACTTTAAAAATTACCAATTTAGGTCCTAAGCTTTTAGATCTTTTAGAAATTGGTATTTTTAGATCTTGACCTTTTAGTCCCCAAATTTCGATTAGAACCTTAATATCGACACAATTAAATAGGTTAAATAGAGCCTCCACTTTTATTTAGATTTCAAACTAGTCTTTTAATTTAGGGAATAATTCGAGTTGTCCCTTGCCTAAATGCTCGAGGGACTATCTCGATTATTCGAGTCAATAATAGGTTTAAAAAAAATCAAATAGGATTAATATTAGAACCTACACTTCTAGGTTTACGCCTCTAGGTTCTTGAATTTTCATAATTCGACACTTTAAGCTAGAAAAAGTCTTAATTTACCCTTAGCTTAATTAAGATGAATAAAAATTTGTTTGATTGCATTTTATTTTCAAGCGTAAGGTAATGTTCACTTATTAGGGAATTAATAATATATCTCCCACAAGTGTGCTCAGGGGGTGACAACTAGTTATTCCCGAAATAGATCGACATCCTTATCAAAGACCACATCATGATTTCTAAAAATGAAGCAATATTTGGCTATTAGACACAATAGTTGATCTCCCGCATTTACGCTTGGGAACGAATGCTATCGGTCTCGATAAACGAATACCCTTTTCAACTTTGCATCTAATATGATTTTCAAATTAAATAAAGATCGAACTCAAAATTTCTAATTTTAAACATAAGATAATCAACTAGGTACCAAATTTTGGGCGCTTGTGGGGATGCTAATCATTCCCATGCATAACTGACTCTCGAACCTGATTTCTGGATTTTCGCATACCTTAAACTTGGTATTTTGATAACAATAAAATATTTTATTAAAATCACCCGGTTTTTATGATGTCCTAATCTCAACTAATGATTGGTAGTGACTCCTCACATTTCGAAACGTTTTCAAAGAGTAAACCACCGAGTCGGTATCGATCTTTTCCCTGCTCGGACGAAAAACGATGTCAACACATCTTATTTAACTGTGCTCGTATTACGAACCTTAAAATTTTATTCTAATTCAAACTTTTGATTTGATTATTTGAATTTTAAATTTAATTTAATTTTTGTCATAAAATCTATTTGATTTGAACTAAAAATAAACTAAAAATAAAAATTAATATAAATTAAAATAACTTAAGAATTTAAATGTAAAATAACTTAAATTTAATATTCAAAATGAAAAACATTAAGTGATCAAAACGCAAAATATTCAAATATGCAACAACTGCAATTAGAAAAACTTGAGCCTATAGTCGGAATAATCCAAACCCAAACCAATTTGAAATTATAATAATCTAAACTCAAAACAATTCAAACAAAAAATTAATCATGAAATCAAACTTGCACGAACCAAGTGATATTCATGCTAACGTAATTGTTGATATTCATTAAGGACTCGGATTCAAGCACTATAAATATCAAGGGTATGAACGTTCAATGTCAAAAGGTTAAGAGAAATCTAATTAATTTTTTTAAATTAAAGAGATTAGATGAAAAATCAATCAAAATTTTAAAATTGTAAAGATGTTTGATGTGAATTTAATTTTTTGTGGAAGTCACGTTAAAAATATCTAAAAATATTTAAAAACTTAATATCTTAATGATTTTTAACTTTTTTAAAAAATCAAATTAATTTTTTTGAAACTTTTTAAAGAATCCAAAAAAAATATTTTCTCAAATAATGAGGTCCAAGATCTCTCATGGTCCCATCATCATTGTAACGACTTGATTTTTCAAGTCACGCATGAGGTTTAGTTCGAGTGATATGTGGATCGTGAGGAGTCAATGATTATGTCATTGGGCCGAAAGTAGGCCTAATTAAATGTAATTCGAACTTGATTGACCATAAAAGGAGATTTTTGCATGGAAGACAAAAGATGAAGGACGAAAAGTAAAATTTGTCCATTTATAGAAAATGAGGCTGATTTCTTTAGGATTTTGACTTAAAGTGGCGTGAAGATCAATTTTCACTCGTCTTATTCTTTATTCTCTTTCCTCCGTGTTTTCGTTACTTCTCCAACTTCTTTAGCTTAAAGAAGCCACCTTTTTGGAGCCAAGCCTCCACTTCAAATTGTGAAAGGTGAGTTTATTTTTCAACATCTTCAGAGTTCGAAATCAAACTCCATAAATTTCATAAAGATAGTGAGAAGCTTAGTGAGTGGTTAGAAGGGTTTTAAACTATAAAGCTTATCTAATGGATTTAAGCTCCATTTTAGTGTTCTAGGAGTATTTCCCAACTTCTTTTAAGTCCCTTTTCAAAATCATTAATCCATTCTCTACTTTTTGATTGATGCAAGATATTAGAGAAACCCCTAGAGCTAAAAAAATGGAGAAGTTTAGTGAAACTTGATCATGGAACTTCATTTTGAGATTCTAACTTTAAGGTAGTATATTTTTAATCTTTTTGTGATATTAAGGTTCCATTAAATGTGATGTTTTACTGTGGATCTGAGTATTTAATCATATTGGATGTTCTTGAATGATTTAAGCCTTAGATGGCATTCTAGTTGTCAAGCTTATGCTATAGTGCTAAATAGCTCCATTAAGCTTTAAGAGTCGATTTGGGGATACACTAAAGTGTTTGTGAGGGCTTTTGAGTGATTCTCATTTCTAAGATTAAGTATTGATATTGAATGAACAATATCAATATCAAATGATCTAGTGAAAAATTTAGACATTTTACAGATGAAGTATTGATACTATCTATGGGAGTATAGATATTGTTTATATGATATCAAACTAAGGGTTAAATATTGATACCAGAAAATTTTTAGGCGATAACAATATTGTCCAAGAGTATTAATACTATATTGTGAGTATTGATACCCTCAACTTGTTATTGATACTACCTACCTTGGAAAGTCAAATTTGATTTCGTTAAGACCCATAAGAGCAGGGCCCGTTGACTCGTAATAATAAGATTCAACCTATGGGGGTTGAAATGATCAAAAGTGATTAAAGAACACATTGAGAGTAGTTATTGACTAAAATACCCCTGATGAGTAAGACGCTTCAAATGTACCCTTAAGTGGACACATAACTAACAATTGTGGATGATGGCTCATTGCGAAGGAATGCCTACAAGTGAGACATTATTTTATGTAAGGATTATGATAAAAGAGACATACTATGAGAATGACGATCATCGATGATGTGAAAGTCATCCTTTCAGTTTAAGGGTTAATTGAGGGAAATTATAACAAGAGTGACTAGATAGTCCCTAACGAATAATCAATTCCGAGTCGAGTATCAAGATAGTAAATGATATGTCATGTGGGTAGTGATAATTTTAGGTGCCTAAATGTTATCAGTTACTAGAGGACTCATTTGAGGTATAAATGACTAAAATACCCTTGTGCCATTAATGACCAAAGCAAAGTGGTCTAATGAATTAATAGATGTGAAATGAGTAGGTTACCCTAGTTTAAGATTTTAGAAAAGAGAATGTGTTATGTATTGATGAGTGATGGGACGACCTCACTTGATTGTGTTATAAACTTATAATCATATTGTGTAGTCGAGCTACCTTGATTGGTCTTCTGGGACAATGATTGTTTGTTATGTGTGACTTACAAGCACTTATATATGTTGTTATTGCAATGATTATGCTTGTTGGATATTCATAATGTTTGGCTTACTATTAAGGTAATATTAAGCCAATATTGTGTATTTTGAGTGGGACTTGTACCGAGCCATTATGACATCAAATTCCTTTCCATGATCCATACTCGATATTTATATTGAGACCAAAAGATCATTTATGTTAACTGATAGGAATTTTATAAGACATGTATGACACCGAATTTCCCCATTTGTGATTAGTAACTAACGATTATTGTGACATTAGGTTCTTTCTTTGTGTTTGTGTGATGATTGTATATTTGCATATAATGATGCATGACTTGTAAAATATTGAGGTTAGGGGCCCAATATATGTTCATGGTTAGGCCTTATTATAATCGGAAGTGTCTGAAATGCTTTCGTTCGGTGCGTATTAGTGCGTGTGTGCTTGGAGCATCGGCGTGTGGTCTTTACATGTCGTAGATCGGATGATTGGTGGTTGCTGATGGTTCGTGATTTGTTTTCAGCCGTTGGATCAAAGGGCCAAATCCAACAGTCCTCGTTCGGCTATTCGTGTAACATATTTGCTAGGGTTTGAAAACCCTAGCTAAGGGGCGATATGGATCGTCAATCTCTCCTCTGATCGAACGATCTATATTATGTGTCATGTGACGCTAAACCTTAATACAAAAACCCTATCTCTTGGTGTTGGAGTGAGCCATCATTGTTGGTTTCCTAAACGGGCTTGCTTGTTGGGCCAAACAAGCTTGTTCCATCCAACTATTGTACCTTTGGACTTTTTATGAACCGAACCTACAAATAAAATTAATAACATTAATATTAATATATACATATGTTACACAATAATATAAATATAATGTAAATATACTAAAAATATTTATATACTAACAGTATTATAATATATAATATATATGACTACATAATATATACTAAATATATAATATGCTAAATAATATATGAATACTATATATATTAGTAATATATATATATATATCATATATATACTATATCTTATATAAATACTATATATATACACTATATAATACATATAAGTATTATATAATAATATACATATACTATAATATATACTACTATATAATATATACTAAATATAATATATAAATACTATATAATATATATTAATAATATATATAATATAGATTAGGATCCGCTTACATCTAGTGTAAAATTTTTAGTTTTACACCCCTTTAGGATCGTTGGATGAGGGGATATCAAAGGCTGAGATTAACTCTTTATTTTTTTCCAGTGAATATCTTCTCATTTCCTACTATTAATCTCAACCCTTAATTTCTCTTCATCCAACCATCCTAAAAACGTGTAAAACTTTTTTTAGTTTTACTAACACTGTGTAATTGAATCCTAACCCTATTATAATATATATATATATAAACATAAATACTATGGAATATATATACTATATAAATACTATTTAATATATAAATAATATAAATACATAATATTATATACTAATGTTAATGTTAAAAGACATTCAAAATGATCCCCGAACAAAAATAGATGTCCATAAACTTAATAATAAGTTTTAGATAAACTTGTTAAAACTTTTTATAAAATTAAAGAGATTTGATGAAAAATTTAGAAAATTATGGAGAATCAATCAATTTTTTTTTTAAGAAAACGTAAGAGGTCTAATGAGAATTCAATTTCTTTTTGTAGGCTACATTAAAATATTTAAAGACTTAATATCATAATGATATTTAAAACAAAAACTAAAGAAGCCTAATTAAAAAATTTGAAAACTCTAAAAGAACTTAAGAAAAATATTTACACGAGTTAAGTAACCTTAACAATTAAAGTGATGATTATTATCTATAAAAGTTTTAAATTTGAACATATAGTCTCTAAAGGTGTTTAAGCACTTATTGTCAAATATTGACCCACATAATTGATGTTTTATAATTCTTAACATTTTTGTATATTAATTCTTTCGAAAACAAAAAAAATCATATTGTTTTTTGTCAGCTCCAAATTCATTAAATTTCTAAGAATAATAATTATTTTTTTAATTCGAAGCATCTAAGAATAACAAGTATCTCTCTACTCACCAAAATCAATCGATTTGTGCCCCAAACAAATTGTATACTATGTTGTTTACTATTCGATCAACAACGTAACACAAAGATAGACGAATAAATTATTAAACATACATGAAAAACGTAAAAATGATGTGTGAGAAATATAAGAGATAAAACAGAGAACTTTTATTTAAAAAAATAAAGGAAAACAGGAAAAGAAAAAACAATCCACGATACTATAATTATGTTTAAAACATTAATATAAAGAAGTGATCTATTTTATTTTTCTTATGCTTTATATTTCACCCTCTATGCATTCAAGAAAGTAACTGCGTAGTTTATCGATGCACAAAAACCGATGATTACAACTCAGTGGAGCACTGTTTTTATACACGCAAAAATAGTTGCAGCTGACTAACGGCCAACCCTAGAGGTCTAACAACCCAACTACTCAACCGCTCAACACGTGAGCAAGCCACACAAGCACGAGCCTCGAGAACCACGCACGTCAGCCATGCACGTTATACGTTTAACATTTATGTTTCTGCATAAGTGAAGAGACTGCTTGCAATTGCAATTGTCCATTGAATAAAACGATGGGCAAATCAGAGAAAGCAAAGCCAAAACATGCGGTATGCAGATATGAGCAAAATTTAATTAGATTTTAAAATTAGATTTTTTTATTTTAATTTATTCAAGTTGAGTTATTTGAATTAACTTAAATTATCGTTTCAGTTTTCGAGTTCGAATTGAATTAAAATTTCAAAATTTTGAATAACTCGAAAAATTGAAAATTTGGATTAATATTTTGATAAACTTGCAATTTGGTCTCTAATTTCCCATTCCTTCAATTCCTCATTCACTTTAAGTCATTTTTACCAAATTTAAACCACATGCTCCTAAACCATTAAAAAAAAACCTATGTATTTTCAATTCCTCTTTTTGATGATTTTTTTTCAATTTAATCCCTTAATGTTACATGATTTTCATATTTCTTCAAATCATCCATCATTTTAAGTATGTTTTGATCAAATTTAAATCAAATACTCCCCTACCATTATAGAATACCTATGTAACTTCGATTTATATTTTTTTTACTAAAAGTGTACTCTCTTTTTTAATTTAGTCCTTTAACTTTACATTTTATGTAACCCCTTCAGACCGATGCGGATAGCCCGATCCAATTTGGAGTGTCACATTTGGGCCACCGGAGCGACCCATCGTAAAAATAGCGGAAATTTTAAAACTTTTATTAAAAACATGTAACTTATAAAATGATTTATCAGTATTTAAAAATAAAACAGATTTTCAGACTCGTATATAAAACAAAATACCATTACATGCCCCCTAATCACATGTACCATACTCTGCAAACAACGCCGGAAGAACTCCCTTACTTATGTTGATAGCTGTATTGGTACAATTCTTTTAACCTACAATGGTGAGTAATAGAGTGAGCTTCGAAAAGCTCAGTAATACAAAACTACCAATTGATGCTACAAGATATGCAGATAATTGGAAAACCATATAATTTCCTTATTGAGTCAAATGTATACTAACTGTAGAACACTTTGGGGTTCTATTAGTAGTTCATCGAGTAGAAACCATGAATCTCAGTTCATAAGAAACCTTTCATACTATCACGTTTTCATGAGGTCGAATAGGATGTCTAGTGTGTTCCATCCGTACGATAAAATCATAATCAGTACACTAATCAAATGATAGTTCAATAAAATCCCATAAACCATACTGTAGTGGAGCTTTTTAAACTCGTATTTTAAAACCATCTTACAAAGAGTTAACCTAAGGGAACATCTTAGGGCCTGGGAGCCTACCCAAGAAAGTTTGGGGCCTACCTAAGAATACATCTTAGGGCTGCAGGGCCAACCCAAGAATGATCTTAGGGCCGCAGAGCCTACCTAAGAGTCACATTAGGTCCATAAAAATTTTCCAGCTTGATCAGAGTTGTACTTTATAAATCTGTATCTCCAAGATACAGTTTATACAATCATACAAATCCATAAGCTATCACCGTTAAGTCGGTGTATCCATAAAATAGTAACCATTGATTTCAGTGTACCACATGTTAAAACAATAAACTAATTTTTCAAAATATAAGGAACACACTAGAGAATCCAAATATTTTTCAGATGCATTTTGTAGTTATCAGAATGAATAACATGAACTTGTGCAATTTGATCGGATTCCAGGAATAAGATCTTATTGAAAAGAATCGATTTCTAACCGATCTAATCATTTCCTTCCGTACGGTCTTATTATTTAATTTAAACTTATCATTTATGTCAGTCCCTTCGAACTATTCTGACAAAATATCACCATCGATAAATTATTATTCTTCATGTACTTACTCAAGTCGGAGATTTCCAGGTTAAATGCCTTCTCAGATGTTACTAACGGATTATCAGAAATTTTCCATATAAAAATAGGATCTCAACAATCAAATCAATAATTTATCGGTTTAAAAACAAATTCTCATGTTACTTCCTCATTCAGAGTCAACTTGGACTATTTTTACCTCTCAAGGGCATTTTCATAATTTCTTAACCAGATAATTTCGATATTAACTCTTAACAAAAATAATTATACTTTAGAGATCCAAAAGTTAATTATTTTCCCGAACATTCTTTGATCTCGAAAAGATTCCTTAACAAATTTCTAGTGTCTTGTACAAACACTTTTGGGGTTAAAAACCAGTTATCCAAATTTTCTAAGCAAAACTAGCATTTCTTTTGCACATCTTTAATTTTATCGGATCAATATATCTTTTCAGAGTTATTAACCAACTTCCAGGAACAATTATTATCATCTTACAACATAATGGTATTTTCATAATTTTACCCTACCGGAGTATTCTCATAATTTCCCATCCAAGTACCTTTAACATTTAACCTTTGATTATATGCTACAAATCCATGATAATACCTTTATCACTAATCATAGAACTCATAATTTAATTCTAACAATCCATCCATTTCTTATATCAGTCATCTGAGCCATATCCATTTACTGAATTTTTACTGTATCCGAATCGTGTGTAGAACTTCATTAATTACACATATGAGACCAAACATTTTCATTCATGCATTTACCAATACCAATATGTTCCATAAAGCATGAAAAGATAGTAATGTATTACCTCGATTTTCGTGCCATACTGATCGACCATATAAATTGCATTTGAACGCCCTCGATCTTGAAATCATCTTCCAATATTTCCTCAGATCCATATCAACAGAAATTACATAAAAACGGAGCTTAATTTTGAAAAACGGATCGAATCGGATGATAAATCAGTAGAAAATAGCTTACCGAGTTTGAATTTGGCGAAACGGACTTCGAATTCAAATTCAGGACGTCGAAATCATAAAATATGACTTTTTGAAAATGTGGAATTTTCGGTCAAAATCAAAGTCAACGGGGTTTGACTGGCAATTTCAAGGTCTTTGGATCCGAATTTCAAAAAAACGGACTACGGAATCGAATTTGGAATGTCGAAAAATGCCAGGATAAGTATACTCGGCCAAAGTGAAAAGTCGTTTAATGCTCGGTCAAAGCCGGTCAAACTTCTGGTCAACGCTGGTCAACGATCAACAGTCGACCATTTTACACAAATATCAACATAACTGAAATTAATTACCAAATTAGCTACATTCTGCAAATATTTACGAAACTAACACCCAAATTTTACACAAATAGCACCCAAACATAATTTAATTACAAAATTATCACCCAGATGTTGCCCACTCTCAAGGGTGGCGCGTGCGGCGCTTGAAAAGTGAAACGGTGTCGGAAAATTCCCGAAATAATTTTAAAAAATTATTTTTAGCGATTTTGAGGCACTTACAAAGCTCGGTTCAAAAATTTGAACGATAGAGAGCTCGATTCTGAAACGTCAAAAACATTGACGGTCTCACCCCTCCACGCGCAGGCGACGACGGAGAAACAGAGAACACCGGTGGACTCGGAACGATGCAAGGAACACGATGGTGCGGGAGGTGTCGTAAACGGATGACCGGATCATCATGAATCGACGAAAAACCAACTGAAATTGAGTTATTTATGATTATACTTCCGACTGAAATTAACGAAAAACGATGACGATTCACGACGAAAGGTTTGAGGGGTTTTGTTCCTCAGTCGACAATGAACACGATGGTTGTTTCGGTTCGTCGATCGGAGGTCGGACGACGAGTAGATCGAAGTAGGGTGAACGGGGGAGGGAAATGGGGGAAATCTGGAAACTGAGCACGGGTGGGGTTCATCATATAAAAATGGTTAAATCATGGGTTTAGTCACCGAACTTCCTGCACTTCTTAAAATGGTCTGCCAACTTTACGATTTTATAATTTAATCCACCATTTCTTCCAAAAATACCAATTAAATTCACCACTTTATAATTTCTAAAATTTAGCCCCTAAATTGGGGTGTTACAATTCTCCCCTCCTCAAAAGAATTTCGTCCTCGAAATTTATTCATGTCACAGAAATGCAGAAATGAAACTTCCATCAGTTCTTTCATACCTTCACATTGTTTTTACCAAAAGTACGAATCCTCTACAAATTCTTAACCAGCTGAATATACATTCTTATCAGAACTTTCCCTCATTTCAATCAGAGAATCCGAACGAAAAATTCCTTGAGTAATCAATTTAGTCTTGGTTACGTTAATAGACTCATAGAGCACCAGCATATCCTAATTTAATTTCTGGAGTCGGGTCAGCATTTCTCGGATAATTACCTCTCACATGGCTTGTGAGGTACTTTACAGCGTTTAGACAGATGTTATTGGTATTCCTTTTTGTACAAGTATAGCCTTAATGGATAGAAACTTTGGTTTACTTGTTACAGATAGAGACTCAACCTTAAAGTTCCGGTTCAGAGATGCACGATTGTAGTCTAGGGGCATGTACTGATCAGAAATATTTTGACATTCGACCGGCCGGTCTATCATGAAATTTTTTGACTCAAACCATAGCTCTGATACCACTAAATGTAACCCCTTCATATCGATGCGGATAGCCCGATCCGATCTGGAGTGTCACATTTGGGCCACCGGAGCGACCCACCGTAAAAATAGCGGAAATTTTAAAAATTTTATTAAAAACATGTAACTTATAAAATAATTTATCAGTATTTAAAAATAAAACAGATTTTTAGACTCGTATATAAAACAAAATACCATTACAAGCCCCCTAATCACATGTACCATACTCTGCAAACAACGCCGGAACAACTCCCTTACTGATGTTAATAGCTGTACTGGTACAATTCTTTTAACCTGCAATGTTGAGTAATAGAGTGATCTTCGAAAATCTCAGTAATACAAAACTCTTAATTGATGCTACAGGATATGCAGATAATTGGAAAACCATATAATTTCCTTATTGAGTCAAACGTATACCAATTGTAGAATAATTTGGGGTTTCCTTAGTAGTTCATCGAGTAGAAGCCATGAATCTCATTTCATAAGAAACCTTTCATACTAACACGTTTTCATGAGGTCGAATAGGATGTCTAGTGTGTTCTATCCGTACGATAAAATCATAATCGGTACACTAATCAAATGATAGTTCAGTAAAATCCTATAAACCATACTGTAATGGAGCTTTTTAAACTCGTATTTTAAAACCATCTTAAAAAGAGTTAACCTAAGGGAACATCTTAGGGCCTTAGAGTCTACCCAAAAAAGTTTAAGGCCACGGGGCCTACCTAAGAATACATCTTAGGGCTGCAGGGCCTACCCGAGAATGATCTCAGGGCCGCATAGCATACCTAGGGGTCACATTAGGTCTATAAAAAATTTCCAGCTTGATCAGAGCTGTACTTTACAAATCTGTATCTCCAAGATACAGTTTATATAATCATACAAATCCATAAGCCATCACCGTTAAGTCGGTGTATCCATAAAATAGTAACCATTGATTTCAGTGTACCACATGTTAAAACAATAAAATAATTTTTCAAAATATAAGGAACACACTAGAGAATCCAAATATTTTTCGAATGCATTTTGTAGTTATCAGAATGGATAACATGAACTTGTGCAATTTGATCGGATTCCAGGAATAAGATCTTATTGAAGAGAATCGATTTCTAACCGATCTAATCAGATATTTCAGATTGATACTTTAGAATTCCACTAAGTTTCCATGTGCATCAGGAAAACTTTCAGGATCCTTTATACAAAATAATTATAAATTCAGATTTACTGCAAATGATTCCATTACCCAAACAATCAGGGGTATTCAGGAATATATTTTGAATTCATAGGATTTTAGCCCAATTGAACCAAATAAGGTATTCAGAATCTTTTCCTTCCACGTTACTTGCGTTTTCAAACATGACCGAAGTGATTTTAGATGAAAATATAGAATTGAAGATTCAAGTCATTTACAATCTATGACTATCGATCATATTATCAAAGAACTCGAGTTACACAACTCCCAAACTGATGCATGTCAACAAGTCAATTCATTATCCTTCTAATGTATTCACTCTTTAATACCATAATGCAATTCCATAGATCATCCCCATAATCATCGCTGAATAGATCTCCCAACTGTCTTTATTTCATTTCCATGTTTCAACGATATCAGGAAATACAGACGTACTTGATTCATGGTTTATAACCCATAAAGATAATTCATCATGTAAGTTCAACAGTGTTTCCATACACATCCAAATCACTTATTTAATCCTCATTCATTGAGGTTATTTAGTTCATTTAACAATCTTGTCTATTCTTGTTACTTCAGAGTTTTACAGAGTAATTCAGACGTTTCTGAATTCCAAATACATATTGCATTTCCATTCAGTTCAATTTAGTCATATACTAGAGTCATTATAGTATTCGTGGTTGATTTATCTTACAGATATCCATTACTTACTATCGAATATGCTAGCGTTGAGTTGAGTACTTCCAAAATTATCATCAATTCAAACTTGAGGAAACGAACAAGCATTCAAGTGGTTTCTATGCCATTCAAGTATTGATACAACACTAGGATTGGTTGACCGGCTTAAGTTGTGTTCCATAATCTTTAAGAGCAGTACAACATCCATGTTTATTGGAATTTCTTAAATAATCCAAGACATTTACTTAGTCTAGGACATAAGGGTATTTTGGTAATTTTGGTGCTCAATGATCTTTCATTAATTTCAAAGCTTGATGATATCCATTCATTCCTGGCTTGGTGATATTCTTTAATCATTTCCATTATAGGGGTATTTTGGTCATCTCACAGATCTAGAATATTTCAATCATTTCCTTTCGTACGGTCTTATTATTTAATTTAAACTTATCATTTATGTCAGTCCCTTCGAACTATTCTGACAAAATATCACCATCGATAAATTATTATTCTTCATGTACTTACTCAAGTCGGAGATTTCCAGGTTAAATGCCTTCTCAGATGTTACTAACGGATTATCAGAAATTTTCCATATAAAAATAGGATCTCAACAATCAAATCAATAATTTATCGGTTTAAAAACAAATTCTCATGTTACTTCCTCATTCAGAGTCAACTTGGACTATTTTTACCTCTCAAGGGCATTTTCATAATTTCTTAACCAGATAATTTCGATATTAACTCTTAACAAAAATAATTATACTTTAGAGATCCAAAAGTTAATTATTTTCCCGAACATTCTTTGATCTCGAAAAGATTCCTTAACAAATTTCTAGTGTCTTGTACAAACACTTTTGGGGTTAAAAACCAGTTATCCAAATTTTCTAAGCAAAACTAGCATTTCTTTTGCACATCTTTAATTTTATCGGATCAATATATCTTTTCAGAGTTATTAACCAACTTCCAGGAACAATTATTATCATCTTACAACATAATGGTATTTTCATAATTTTACCCCTACCGGAGTATTATCATAATTTCCCATCCAAGTACCTTTAACATTTAACCTTTGATTATATGTTACAAATCCATGATAATACCTTTATCACTAATCATAGAACTCATAATTTAATTCTAACAATCCATCCATTTCTTATGTCAGTCATCTGAGCCATATTCATTTACTGAATTTTTACTGTATCCGAATCGTGTGTAGAACTTCATTAATTACACATATGAGACCAAACATTTTCATTCATGCATTTACCAATACCAATATGTTCCATAAAGCATGAAAAGATAGTAATGTATTACCTCGATTTTTGTGCCATACTGATCGACCATATAAATTGCATTTGAACGCCCTCGATCTTGAAATCATCTTCCAATATTTCCTCAGATCCATATCAACAGAAATTACATAAAAAAAACGGAGCTTAATTTTGAAAAACGGATCGAATCGGATGATAAATCAGTAGAAAACAGCTTACCGAGTTTGAATTTGGCGAAACGGACTTCGAATTCGAATTCAGGACGTCGAAATCATAAAATATGACTTTTTGAAAATGTGGAATTTTTGGTCAAAATCAAAGTCAACGGGGGTTTGACTGACAATTTCAAGGTCTTTGGATCCGAATTTCAAAAAAACGGACTACGGAATCGAATTTGGAATGTCGAAAAATGCCAGGATAAGTATACTCGGCCAAAGTGAAAAGTCGTTTAATGCTCGGTCAAAGCCGGTCAAACTTCTGGTCAACGCTGGTCAACGATCAACAGTCGACCATTTTACACAAATATCAGTATAACTGAAATTAATTACCAAATTAGCTACATTCTGCAAATATTTACGAAACTAACACCCACATTTTACACAAATAGCACCCAAACATAATTTAATTACAAAATTATCACCTAGATGTTGCCCACTCTCAAGGGTGGCGCGTGCGGCGCTTGAAAAGTGAAACGGTGTCGGAAAATTCCCGAAATAATTTTAAAAAATTATTTTTAGCGATTTTGAGGCACTTACAAAGCTCGGTTAAAAAATTTGAACGGTAGAGAGCTCGATTCTGAAACGTCAAAAACATTGACGGTCTCACCCCTCCACGCGTAGGCGACGACGGAGAAACAAAGAACACCGGTGGACTCGGAACGATGCAAGGAATACGATGGTGCGGGAGGTGTCGTAAACGGATGACCGGATCATCGTGAATCGACGAAAAACCAACTGAAATTGAGTTATTTATGATTATACTTCCGACTGAAATTAACGAAAAACGATGACGATTCACGACGAAAGGTTTGAGGGGGTTTTGTTCCTCAGTCGACAATGAACACGATGGTTGTTTCGGTTCGTCGATCGGAGGTCGGACGGCGAGTAGATCGAAGTAGGGTGAACGGGGGAGGGAAATGGGGGAAATCTGGAAACTGAGCACGGGTGGGGTTCATCATATAAAAATGGTTAAATCATGGGTTTAGTCACTGAACTTCCTGCACTTCTTAAAATGGTCTGCCAACTTTACGATTTTATAATTTAATCCACCATTTCTTCCAAAAATACCAATTAAATTCACCACTTTATAATTTCTGAAATTTAGCCCCTAAATTGGGGTGTTACAATTCTCCCCTCCTCAAAAGAATTTCATCCTCGAAATTCATTCATGTCACAGAAATGCAGAAATGAAACTTCCATCAGTTCTTTCATAGCTTCACATTGTTTTTACCAAAAGTACGAATCCTCTACAAATTCTTAACCAGCTGAATATACATTCTTATCAGAACTTTCCCTCATTTCAATCAGAGAATCCGAACGAAAAATTCCTTGAGTAATCAATTTAGTCTTGGTTACGTTAATAGACTCATAGAGCAGCAGCATATCCTAATTTAATTTCTGGAGTCGGGTCAACATTTCTCGGATAATTATCTCTCACATGGCTTGTGAGGTACTTTACAGCGTTTAGACAGATGTTACTGGTATTCCTTTTTGTACAAGTATAGCCTTAATGGATAGAAACTTCGGTTTACTTGTTACAGATAGAGACTCAACCTTAAAGTTCCGGTTCAGAGATGCACGATTGTAGTCTAGGGGCATGTACTGATCAGAAATATTTTGACATTCGACCGGCCGGTCTATCATGAATTTTTTTGACTCAAACAATAGCTCTGATACCACTAAATGTAACCCCTTCATATCGATGCGGATAGCCCGATCCGATCTGGAGTGTCACATTTGGGCCACCGGAGCGACCCACCGTAAAAATAGATGAAATTTTAAAACTTTTATTAAAAACATGTAACTTATAAAATAATTTATCAGTATTTAAAAATAAAACAGATTTTTAGACTCGTATATAAAACAAAATACCATTACAAGCCCCCTAATCACATGTACCATACTCTGCAAACAATGCCGGAACAACTCCCTTACTGATGTTAATAGCTGTACTGGTACAATTCTTTTAACCTGCAATGTTGAGTAATAGAGTGATCTTCGAAAATCTCAGTAATACAAAACTCTTAATTGATGCTACAGGATATGCAGATAATTGGAAAACTATATAATTTCCTTATTGAGTCAAACGTATACCAATTGTAGAATAATTTGGGGTTTCATTAGTAGTTCATCGAGTAGAAGCCATGAATCTCAGTTCATAAGAAACCTTTCATACTAACACGTTTTCATGAGGTCGAATAGGATGTCTAGTGTGTTCTATCCGTACGATAAAATCATAATCGGTACACTAATCAAATGATAGTTCAGTAAAATCCTATTAACCATACTGTAATGGAGCTTTTTAAACTCGTATTTTAAAACCATCTTACAAAGAGTTAACCTAAGGGAACATCTTAGGGCCTTAGAGCCTACCCAAAAAAGTTTAAGGCCACGGGGCCTACCTAAGAATACATCTTAGGGCTGCAGGGCCTACCCGAGAATGATCTCAGGGCCGCATAGCATACCAAGGGGTCACATTAGGTCTATAAAAAATTTCCAGCTTGATCAGAGTTGTACTTTACAAATCTGTATCTCCAAGATATAGTTTATATAATCATACAAATCCATAAGCCATCACCGTTAAGTCGGTGTATCCATAAAATAGTAACCATTGATTTCAGTGTACCACATGTTAAAACAATAAAATAATTTTTCAAAATATAAGGAACACACTAGAGAATCCAAATATTTTTCGAATGCATTTTGTAGTTATCAGAATGGATAACATGAACTTGTGCAATTTGATCGGATTCCAGGAATAAGATCTTATTGAAGAGAATCGATTTCTAACCGATCTAATCAGACATTTCAGATTGATACTTTAGAATTCCACTAAGTTTCCATGTGCATCAGGAAAACTTTCAGGATCCTTTATACAAAATAATTATAAATTCAGATTTACTGCAAATGATTCCATTACCCAAACAATCAGGGGTATTCAGGAATATATTTTGAATTCATAGGATTTTAGCCCAA
Organism: Hibiscus syriacus; assembly: GCF_006381635.1. Classification (NCBI taxonomy): domain Eukaryota; kingdom Viridiplantae; phylum Streptophyta; class Magnoliopsida; order Malvales; family Malvaceae; genus Hibiscus; species Hibiscus syriacus. Next base: position 1,967,335 of record NW_024063196.1, read on the forward strand.
TTGAACCAAATGAGGTATTCAGAATCTTTTCCTTCCGCGTTACTTGCGTTTTCAAACATGACCGAAGTGATTTTAAATGAAAATATAGAATTGAAGATTCAAGTCATTTACAATCTATGACTATCGATCATATTATCAAAGAACTTGAGTTACACAACTCCCAAACTGATGCATGTCAACAAGTCAATTCATTATCCTTCTAATGTATTCACTCTTTAATACCATAATGCAATTCCATAGATCATCCCCATAATCATCGCTGAATAGATCTCCCAACTATCTTTATTTCATTTCCATATTTCAACGATATCAGGAAATACAGACGTACTTGATTAATGGTTCATAACCCATAAAGATAATTCATCATGTAAGTTCAACAGTGTTTCCATACACATCCAAATCACTTATTTAATCCTCATTCTTTGAGGTTATTTAGTTCGTTTAACAATCTTGTCTATTATTGTTACCTCTGAGTTTTCCAGAGTAATTCAAACCTTTCTGAATTCCAAATACATATTGCATTTCCATTTAGTTTAATTTAGTCATATACTAGAGTCATTATAGTATTCGTGGTTGATTTATCTTACAGATATCCATTACTTACTATCGAATATGCTCTAGCGTTGAGTTGAGTACTTCCAAAATTATCATCAATTCAAACTTGAGGAAACGAACAAGCATTCAAGTGGTTTCTATGCCATTCAAGTATTGATACAACACTAGCATTGGTTGACCGACTTATGTTGTGTTCCATAATCTTTAAGAGCAGTACAACATCCATGTTTATTGGAATTTCTTAAATAATCCAAGACATTTACTTAGTCTAGGACATAAGGGTATTTTGGTAATTTTGGTGCTCAATGATCTTCCATTAATTTCAAAGCTTGATGATATCCATTCATTCCTGGCTTGGTGATATTCTTTAATCATTTTCATTATAGGGGTATTTTGGTCATCTCACAGATCTAGAATATTTCAATCATTTCCTTCCGTCCGGTCTTATTATTTAATTCAAACTTATCATTTATGTCAGTCCCTTCGAACTATTCTGACAAAATATCACCATCGATAAATTATTATTCTTCATGTACTTACTCAAGTCGGAGATTTCCAGGTTAAATGCCTTCTCAGATGTTACTAACGGATTATCAGAAATTTTCCATATAAAAATAGGATCTCAACAATCAAATCAATAATTTATCGGTTTAAAAACAAATTCTCATGTTACTTCCTCATTTAGAGTCAACTTGGACTATTTTTACCTCTCAAGGGCATTTTCGTAATTTCTTAACCAGATAATTTCGATATTAACTCTTAACAAAAATAATTATACTTTAAGGATCCAATGGTTAATTATTTTCCCGAATATTCTTTGATCTCGAAAAGATTCCTTAATAGATTTCTAGTATCTTGTACAAACACTTTTGGGGTTAAAAACCAGTTATCCAAATTTTCTAAGCAAAACTAGCATTTCTTTTGCACATCTTTAATTTTATCGGATCAATATATCTTTTTAGAGTTATTAACCAACTTCCAGGAACAATTATTATCATCTTACAACATAATGGTATTTTCATAATTTTACCCTACCGGAGTATTCTCATAATTTCCCATCCAAGTACCTTTAACATTTAACCTTTGATTATATGCTACAAATCCATGATAATACCTTTATCACTAATCATAGAACTCATAATTTAATTCTAACGATCCATCCATTTCTTATATCAGTCATCTGAGCCATATCCATTTACTGAATTTTTACTCTATCCTAATCGTGTGTAGAACTTCATTAATTACACATATGAGACCAAACATTTTCATTCATGCATTTACCAATACCAACATGTTCCATAAAGCATGAAAAGATAGTAATGTATTACCTCGATTTTCGTGCCATACTGATCGACCATATAAATTCCATTTGAATGCCCTCGATCTTGAAATCATCTTCCAATATTTCCTCAGATCCATATCAACAGAAATTATATAAAAACGGAGCTTAATTTTGAAAAACGGATCGAATCGGATGATAAATCAGTAGAAAATAGCTTACCGAGTTCGAATTTAGCGAAACGGACTTCGAATTCGAATTCAGGACATCGAAAGTATAAAATATGACTTTTTGAAAATGTGGAATTTTCGGTCAAAATCAAAGTCAACGGGTATGACTGGCAATTTGGAGGTCTTTGGATCCGAATTTCAAAAAAACGGACTGCGGAATCAAATTTGGAACGTCGAAAAATGTCAGGATAGGTATACTCGACCAAAGTGAAAAGTCGTTTAATGCTCGGTCAAAGCCGGTCAAACTTCTGGTCAATTGTGGTCAACGCCAGTCAACGATCAACAGTCGACCATTTTACACAAATATCACCATAAATGAAATTAATTACCAAATTAGCTACATTCTACAAATATTTACGAAACTAACAACCGAATTTTACACAAAAAGCACCCAAACATAATTTAATTACAAAATTATCACCCAGATGTTGCCCACTCTCGGGGGTGGCGCGTGCGGCGCTTGAAAAGTGAAACGGTGTCGGAAAATTCCCGAAATAATTTTAAAAAATTATTTTTAGCGATTTTGAGGCACTTACAAAGCTCGGTTCAAAAATTTGAACGGCAGAGAGCTCGATTCTGAAACGTCAAAAATTTGACGGTCTCACCCCTCTACGCGCAGGCGACGACGGAGAAACAGAGAACACCGGTGGACTCGGAACGATGCAAGGAACACGATGATGCGGGAGGTGTCGTAAACGGATAACCGGATCATCGTGAATCGATGAAAAACCAACTGAAATTGAGTTATTTATGATTATACTTCTGACTGAAATTAACGACAAACGATGACGATTCACGACGAAAGGTTTGAGGGGTTTTGTTCCTCAGTCGACAATGAACACGATGGTTGTTTCAGTTCGTCGATCGGAGGTCGGACCGCGAGTAGATCGAAGTAGGGTGAACGGGGGAGGGAAATGGGGGAAATCTGGAAACTGAGCACGGGTGGGGTTCATCATATATAAAAATGGTTAAATCATGGGTTTAGTCACTGAACTTCATGCACTTCTTAAAATGGCCTGCCAACTTTACGATTTTATAATTTAATCCACCGTTTCTTCTAAAAATACCAATTAAATTCACCACTTTATAATTTCTAAAATTTAGCCCCTAAATTGGGGTGTTACAATTCTCCCCTCCTCAAAAGAATTTCGTCCTCGAAATTCATTCATGTCACAGAAATGCAGAAATGAAACTTCCATCAGTTCTTTCATAGCTTCACATTGTTTTTACCAAAAGAATCCTCTACAATTCTTAACCAGCTGAATATACATTCTTATCAGAACTTTCCCTCATTTCAATCAGAGAATCCGAACGAAAAATTCCTTGAGTAATCAATTTAGTCTTGGTTATGTGAATAGACTCATAGAGCAGCAGCATATCCTAATTTAATTTCTGGAGTCGGGTCAGCATTTCTCGGATAATTATCTCTCACATGGCTTGAGGTACTTTACAAGCGTTTAGACAGATGTTACTGGTATTCTTTTTTGTACAAGTATAGCCTTAACGGATAGAAACTTCGGTTTACTTGTTACAGATAGAGACTCAACCTTAAAGTTCCAGTTCAGAGATGCACGATTGTAGTCTAGGGGCATGTACTGATCAGAAATATTTTGACATTCGACCGGCCGACTCGTATATAAAACAAAATACCATTACATGCCCCCTAATCACATGTACCACACTCTGCAAACAACGCCGGAACAACTCCCTTATTGATGTTAATAGTTGTACTGGTACAATTCTTTTAACCTGCAATGTTGAGTAATAGAGTGATCTTCGAAAAGCTCAGTAATACAAAACTACTAATTTATGCTACAAGATATGCAGATAATTGGAAAACCATATAATTTCCTTATTGAGTCAAACGTATACCAATTGTAGAATAATTTGGGGTTTCATTAGTAGTTCATCGAGTAGAAGCCATGAATCTCAGTTCGTAAGAAACCTTTCATACTAAGACATTTTCATGAGGTGGAATAGGATGTCTAGTGTGTTCTATCCGTATGATAAAATCATAATCGGTACACTAATCAAATGATAGTTTAGTAAAATCCTATAAACCATAATGTAATGGAGCTTTTTAAACTCGTATTTTAAAACCATCTTACAAAGAGTTAACCTAAGGGAACATCTTAGGGCCTGAGAGCCTACCCAAGAAAGTTTAAGGCCACGGGGCCTACCTAAGAATACATCTTAGGGCTGCAGGACCGACCTGAGAATGATCTCAGGGCAGCATAGCCTACCTAAGGGTCACATTAGGTCTATAAAAATTTTACAGCTTGATCAGAGCTGTACTTTACAAATCTGTATCTCCAAGATACAGTTTATACAATCATACAAATCCATAAGCCATCACCGTTAAGTCAGTGTATCCATAAAATAGTAACCATTGATTTCAGTGTACCACATGTTTAAATAATAAAACAATTTTCAAAATATAAGGAATACACTAGAGAATCCAAATATTTTTCAGATGCATTTTGTAGTTATCAGAATGGATAACATGAACTTGTGCAATTTGATCGGATTCCAGGAATAAGATCTTATTGAAGAGAATCGATTTCTAACCGATCTAATCAGACATTTCATATTGATACTTTAGAATTCCACTAAGTTTCCATGTGCATCAGGAAAACATTCAGGATCCTTTATATAAAATAATTCTAAATTCAGATTACTGCAAATGATTCCATTACCGAAACAATTAGGGGTATTCAGGGATATATTTTGAATTCATAAGATTTCAGCCCAATTGAACTAAATGAGGTATTCATAATCTTTTCCTTCAGCGTTACTTGCGTTTTCAAACATGATCAAAGTGATTTTAGATGAAAATATAGAATTAAAGATTCAAGTCATTTACAATCTATGACTATCGATCGTATTATCAAACAACTCAAGTTATACAACTCCCAAACTGATGCATGTCAACAAGTCAATTCATTATCCTTCTAATGTATTCACTCTTTAATACCATAATACATATCCATAGATCATCTCCATAATCATCGTTGAATAGATCTCCCAACTGTCTTTATTTCATTTCCATGTTTCAACAATATCAGGAAATACGGCAGTACCTGATTCATGGTTCATAACCCATAAAGACAATTCATCATGTAAGTTCAACAGTGTTTCCAGACTCATCCAAATCACTTATTTAATCCTCATTCATTGAGGTTATTTAGTTCATTTAACAATCATGTCTAATCTTGTTACATCAGAGTTTTCCAGAGTAATTCAGACGTTTCTGAATTCCAAATACATATTGCATTTCCATTCAGTTCAATTTAGTCATATACTAGAGCCATTCTAGTATTCGTGGTTGATTTATCTTATAGATATCCATTACTTACTATCGAATATGCTCTAGTGTTGAGTTGAGTACTTCCAAAATTATCATCAATTCAAACTTGAGGAAACGAACAAGCATTCAAGTGGTTTCTATGCCATTCAAGTATTGATACAACACTAGCATTGGTTGACCGGCTTAAGTTGTGTTCCATAATCTTTAAGAGCAGCACAACATCCATGTTTATTTGAATTTCTTAAATAATCCAAGACATTTACTTAGTCTAGGACATAAGGGTATTTTGGTAATTTTGGTGCTCAATGATCTTCCATTAGTTTCAAAGCTTGATGATATCCATTCATTCATGGCTTGGTGATATTCTTTAATCATTTCCATTACAGGGGTATTTTGGTCATCTCACAGATCTAGAATATTTCAATCATTTCCTTTCGTCCGGTCTTATTATTTAATTCAAACTTATCATTTATGTCAGTCCCTTCGAACTATTCCGACAAAATATCACCCTCGATAAATTATTATTCTTCATGTACTTACTCAAGTCGGAGATTTTCAGGTTAAATGCCTTCTCAGATGTTACTAACGGATTATCAGGAATTTTCCATATAAAAATAGGATCTCAACAATCAAATCAATAATTTATCGGTTTAAAAAAAATTATCATGTTACTTCCTCATTCAGAGTCAACTTGGACTATTTTTACCTCTCAAGGGCATTTTTGTAATTTCTTAACCAGATAATTTCGGTATTAACTCTTAACAAAAATAATTATACTTTAGAGATCCAATGGTTAATTGTTTTCCCGAATATTCTTTGATCTCTAAAAGATTCCTTAACAGACTTCCAGTATCTTGTACAAACACTTTTGGGGTTAAAAACCAGTTATTCAAATTTTCTAAGCAAAACTAACATTTCTTTTGCACATCTTTAATTTTATCGGATCAATATATCTTTTCAGAGTTATTAACCAACTTCCAGGAACAATTATTATCATCTTACAACATAAGGGTATTTTCATAATTTTACCATACCAGAGTATTCTTATAATTTCCCATCCAAGTACCTTTAACATTTAACCTTTGATTATATGCTACAAATCCATGATAATACCTTTATCAGTAATCACAGAACTCATAATTTAATTCTAACAATCCATCCATTTCTTATATCAGTCATCTGAGCCATATCCATTTACCAAATTTTTACTATATCTGAAATGTGTGTAGAACTTCATTACTTACACATATGAGACCAAACATTTTCAATAAGTCAATGGGTTTGACTTCAATTTCGAGTTCTTTAGATCCGAATTTCGAAAAACAGACTGTGGAATCGGATTTGGAACGTCGAAAAATGTCAGGATAAGTATACTTGGTCAAAGTCAAAGATCGTTTAATGCTCGGTCAAACCCGGTCAAACTTCTAGTCAACTGTGGTCAATGCCGATCAACGATAAACAGTCGATCATTTTACACAATTATCACCCTAATTGAAATTAATTACCAAATTAGCCACATTCTGCAAATATTTACGAAACTAACACCCGAATTTTACACAAATAGCACCCAAACATAATTTAATTATAAAATTATCACCCAGACGTTGCCCACTCTCGGGGGTGACGCGTGCGGCACTTGAACAGTGATACGGTTTCGAAAAATTCATGGAAAAATTCCTAAAAATTATTTTTAGCGATTTTTAGGCACTTACAAAGCTCAATTCAAAATTTTGAACGACAGAGAGCTCAATTCCGAAACGTCAGGAACTTTAACGGTCTTACCCTCCACGCGCCGGCGACGACGGAGAAACGGAGAACACCAGTGGACTTGGAATGTTGCAAGGAACACGATGGTGCGGGAGGTGTCGTAAACGGATGACCGGATCATCGTGAATCGAAGAAAAACCAACTGAAATCGAGTTATTTCTGATGACACTTCCGACTGAAATTAATGAAAAACGATGACGATTCACGATGAAAGGTTTGAGGGGTTTTATTTCTCGGTCGACAACGAACACGATGGTTGGTTTGGTTCGTCGATCACAGGTCGGACGGCCAGTAGATCGGAGATCGAAGTAGGGTAAATGGGGGAGGAAAATGGGGGAAATCTGGAAACTGAGCACGGGTGGGGGGAGTTATATTTCATCATATATATTAATTTCTTAAATCATGGGTTTAGTCACTGAACTTCTTGCACTTCTTAAAATGGTCTGCCAACTTTACAATTTTATAATTTAATCCACAATTTCTTCCAAAAATACCAATTAAATTCACCACTTTATAATTTCTAAAATTTAGCGCCTAAATTGGGGTATTATAATTCTCCCCTCCTTAAAAGAATTTCATCCTCGAAAATTGATTCATGTCATAGAAATGCAGAAATGAAACTTCCACCAGTTCTTTCATAGCTTCACATTGTTTTTACCAAAAGTACGAATCCTCTACAAATTCTTAACCAGCTGAATATACATTCTTATCAGAACTTTCCCTAATTTCAATCAGAGAATACGAACGAAAAATTCCTTGAGTAATCAATTTAGTCTTGGTTACGTGAATAGACTCATAGAGCAGCATCATATCCCATTTTAATTTCTAGAGTCAGGTCAGCATTTCTCGGATAATTAACTCTCACATGGCTCGTGAGGTACTTTACAGCATTTAGACAGATAATACTGGTATTCCTTTTGGTACAAGTATAGCCTTAACGGATAAAAACTTTGGTTTACTTGTTACAGATAGAGACTCAACCTTGGAGTTCCGGTTCAGAGATGTACGATTGTAGTCTAGGGGCATGTACTGATAAGAAATATTTTGACATTCGACCAGCCGGTCTATCATGAAATTTTTTGACTCAAACCATAGCTCTGATACCACTAAATGTAACATCTTCAGATTGATGCGGATAGCCTGATCCGATCTGGAGTGTCACATTTGGGCCACCGGAGCGACCCACCGTAAAAATAGAGGAAATTTTAAAACTATTATTAAAAACATGTAACTTAAAAAAATGATTTATCAGTATTTAAAAATAAAATATATTTTCAGACTCGTATATAAAACAAAATACCATTACATGCCCCCTAATCACATGTACCATACTCTGCAAACAACACCGGAAGAACTCCATTACTGATGTTGATAGTTGTACTAGTACAATTCTTTTAACCTGCAATGGTGAGTAATAGAGTGAGCTTCGAAAAGCTCAGTAATACAAAACTACCAATTGATGCTACAGGATATGCAGATAATTGAAAAACCATATAATTTCCTTATTGTGTCAAACGTTTACCAATTGCAGAACAATTTGGGGTTTTATTAGTAGTTCATCGAGTAGAAGCCATGAATCTCAGTTCATAAGAAACCTTTCATACTATCACGTTTTCATGAGGTCGAATAGGATGTCTAGTGTGTTCCATCCGTACGATAAAATCATAATCGGTACACTAATCAAATGATAGTTCAGTAAAATCCCATAAACCATATTGTAGTGGAGCTTTTTAAACTCGTATTTTAAAACCATCTTACAAAGAGTAAACCTAAGGGAACATCTTAGGGCCTGAGAGCCTACCCAAGAAAGTTTGGGGCCAGAAGGCCTACCTAAGAACACATCATAGGGCTGCAGGGCCTACCCGAGAATGATCTCAGGGCCGCAGAGCCTACCTAAGAGTCACATTAGGTCCATAAATATTTTCCAGCTTGATCAGAGTTGTACTTTACAAATTTGTATCTCCAAGATACAGTTTATACAATCATACAAATCCATAAGCCATCATCGTTAAGTCGATGTATCCATAAAATAGTAACCATTGATTTCAGTGTACCACATGTTAAAACAATAAAATAATTTTTCAAAATATAAGGAACACACTAGAGAATCCAAATATTTTTCAGATGCATTTTGTAGTTATCAGAATGGATAACATGAACTTGTGCAATTTGATCGGATTCCAGGAATAAGATCTTATTGAAGAGAATCGATTTCTAATCGTTCTAATCAGACATTTCATATTGATACTTTAGAATTCCACTAAGTTTCCATGTGCATCAGGAAAACGTTCCGGATCCTTTATATAAAATAATTCTAAATTCAGATTTACTGCAAATGATTTATTACCCAAACAATCAGGGGTATTCAGGAATATATTTTGAATTCATTGGATTTCAGCCCAATTGAACTAAATGAGGTATTCAGAATCTTTTCCTTCCGCGTTACTTGCGTTTTCAAATATGACCAAAGTGATTTTAGATGAAAATATAGAAATAAAGATTCAAGTTATTTACAATCTATGACTATCGATCGTATTATCAAACAAATCGAGTTATACAACTCCCAAATTGATGCATGTCAACAAGTCAATTCATTATCCTTCTAATGTATTCACTCTTTAATACCATAATACAGATCCATAGATCATCCCCATAATCATCGCTGAATAGATCTCCCAATTGTCTTTATTTCATTTCCATTTTCAACGATATCAGGAAATACGGACGTACTTGATTCATGGTTCATAACCCATAAAGGCAATTCATCATGTAAGTTCAATAGTGTTTCCAAACTCATCTAAATCACTTATTTAATCCTCATTCATTGAGGTTATTTAGTTCATTTAACAATCATGTCTAATATTGTTACTTCAGAGTTTTCCAGAGTAATTCAAACGTTTCTGAATTCCAAATACATAATGCATTTCCATTCAGTTCAATTTAGTCATATACTATAGTCATTCTAGTATTCGTGGTTGATTTATCTTACAGATATGCATTACTTACAATCGAATATGCTCTAGCGTTGAGTTGAGTACTTCCAAAATTATCATCAATTCAAACTTGAGGAAACGAACAAGCATTCAAGTGGTTTCTATGCCATTCAAGTATTTTGGTGATATTCTTTATTCATTTCCATTACAGGGGTATTTTGGTCATCTCACAGATCTAGAATATTTCAATCATTTCCTTCCGTCCGGTCTTATTATTTAATTCAAACTTATCATTTATGTCAGTCCCTTCGAACTATTCTGACAAAATATCACCATCGATAAATTATTATTCTTCATGTACTTACTCAAGTCGGAGATTTCCAGGTTAAATGCCTTCTCAGATGTTACTAACGGATTATCAGAAATTTTCCATATAAAAATAGGATCTCAACAATCAAATCAATAATTTATCGGTTTAAAAACAAATTCTCATGTTACTTCCTCATTCAGAGTCAACTTGGACTATTTTTACCTATCAAGGGCATTTTCGTAATTTCTTAGCCAGATAATTTCGATATTAACTCTTAACAAAAATAATTATACTTTAGAGATCCAATGGTTAATTATTTTCCCGAACATTCTTTGATCTCGAAAAGATTCCTTAACAGATTTCAAGTATCTTGTACAAACACTTTTGGGGTTAAAAACCAGTTATCCAAATTTTCTAAGCAAAACTAGCATTTCTTTTGCACATCTTTAATTTTATCGGATCAATATATCTTTTCAGAGTTATTAACCAACTTCCAGGAACAATTATTATCATCTTACAACATAATGGTATTTTCATAATTTTACCCTACCAGAGTATTCTCATAATTTCCCATCCAAGTACCTTTAACATTTAACCTTTGATTATATGCTACAAATCCATGATAATACCTTTATCACTAATCACAGATCTCATAATTTAATTCTAACAATCCATCCATTTCTTATATCAGTCATATGAGCCATATCCATTTACTGAATTTTTACTGTATTCGAATCGTTTGTAGAACTTCATTAATTACACATATGAGACCAAATATTTGCATTCATGCATTTACCAATACCAACATGTTCCATAAAGCATGAAAAGATAGTAATGTATTACCTCGATTTTCATGTCATACTGATCGACCATATAAATTCCATTTGAACGCCCTCGATCTTGAAATCATCTTCCAATATTTTCTCGGATCCATATCAACAGAAATTACATAAAAACGGAGCTCAATTTTGAAAAACGGATCGAATCGGGTGATAAATCAGTGAAAAATAGCTTACCGAGTTTGAATTTGGCAAAACGGACTTCGGATTCGAATTCAGGACGTCGAAAGCATGAAATATGACTTTTCAAAAATGTGGACTTTTCAGTCAAAATCAAAGTCAACGGGTTTGACTGGAAATTTAGAGGTCTTTGGATCTGATTTTTGAAAAACGGACTGCGAAATCGGATTTGGAACGTCAAAAAATGTTAGGATAGGTATACTCGGTCAAAGTCAAAGTTCGTTTAATGCTCGGTCAAAGCCGGTCAAACTTCTGGTCAACTATGGTCAATGTCGGTCAACGATCAACAGTCGACCATTTTACACAAACATCACCCTAACTGAAATTAATTACTAAATTAGCCACTTTCTATAAATATTTACGAAACTAACACCCGAATTTTACACAAATAGCACCCAAACATAATTTAATTACAAAATTATCACCTAGATGTTGCCCATTCTCGGGGGTGGCGCGTGCGGCGTTTGAACAGTGATACGGTGTCAGAAAATTCCCGAAAAAAATCCTAAATTTTTTTTAGCGATTTTGAGGCACTTACAAAGCTCGGTTCAAAGTTTTGAACGGGAGAGAGCTCGATTCTGAAACGTCAGAAACTTTGATGGTCTCACCCCTCCACGCGCCGGCGACGACGGAGAAACGGAGAACATTGGTGGACTCGGAATGATGCAAGGAACACGATGGTGCGGGAGGTGTCATAAACAGATGACCGGATCATCGTGAATCGACGAAAAACCAACTAAAATTTAATTATTTCTGATGATACTTTCGACTGAAATTAACGACAAACGATGACGATTCACGACGAAAGGTTTGAGGGGTTTTGTTCCTCGGTCGACAACGAACACGATTGTTGTTTCGGTTCGTCGATCGGAGGTCGAACGACGAGTAGATCGGAGATCGAAGTAGGGTGAACGGGGGAGGGAAATGGGGGAAATCTGGGAACTGAGCACCGGTGGGGGGAGTTATATTTCATCATATATAAAAAATGGTTAAATCATGGGTTTAGTCACTGAACTTCCTGCACTTCTTAAAATGGTCTGCCAACTTTACGATTTTATAATTTAATCCATAATTTCTTCCAAAAATACCAATTAAATTCACCATAATTTCTAAAATTTAGCCCCTAAATTGGGGTGTTACAATTCTCCCCTACTTAAAAGAATTTCATCCTCGAAATTCGTTCATGTCACAGAAATACAGAAATGAAACTTCCATCAGTTCTTTCATAGCTTCACATTGTTTTTACCAAAAGTACGAATCCTCTACAAATTCGTAACCAGCTGAATATACATTCTTATCAGAACTTTCCCTCATTTCAATCAGAGAATCTGAACGAAAAATTCCTTGAGTAATCAATTTAGTCTTGGTTACGTGAATAGACTCATAGAGCAGCAGCATATCCCAATTTAATTTCTGGAGTCGGGTCAGCATTTCTCGGATAATTAACTCTCACATGGCTCGTGAGGTACTTTACAGCGTTTAGACAGATGTTACTGGTATTCCTTTTTGTACAAGTATAGCCTTAACGGATAGAAACTTCGGTTTACTTGTTACAGATAGAGACTCAACCTTGGAGTTCCGGTTCAGAGATGTACGATTGTAGTCTAGAGGCATGTACTGATCAGAAATATTTTGACATTCGACCGACCGGTCTATCATGAATTTTTTTCACTCAAACCATATCTCTGATACCACTAAATGTAACCCTTTCAGATCAATGCGGATAACCTGATCTGATCTGGAGTGTCACATTTGGGCCACCGGAGCAACCCACCGTAAAAATAGCGGAAATTTTAAAACTTTTATTAAAAACATGTAACTTATAAAATGATTTATCAGTATTTAAAAATAAAATAGATTTTCATACTCGTATATAAAACAAAATACCATTACATGCCCCCTAATCCCATGTACCATACTCTGCAAACAACGCCGGAATAACTCCCTTACTGATGTTGATAGCTGTACTAGTACAATTCTTTTAACCTGCAATGGTGAGTAATAGAGTGATCTTCGAAAAGCTCAGTAATACAAAACTACCAATTGATGCTACAGGATATGCAGATAATTGGAAAACCATATAATTTCCTTATTGAATCAGACGTATACCAATTGTAGAACAATTTGGGATTTCATTAGTAGTTCATCGAGTAGAAGCCATGAGTCTCAGTTCATAAGAAACCTTTCATACTATCACGTTTTCATGAGGTCGAATAGGATGTCTAGTGTGTTCCATCCGTACGATAAAATCATAATCGGTACACTAATCAAATGATAGTTCAGTAAAATCGCATAAACCATACTGTAGTGGAGCTTTTTAAACTCGTATTTTAAAACCATCTTACAAAGAGTTAACCAAAGGGAACATCTTAGGGCTTGAGAGCCTACCCAAGAAAGTTTGGGGCCACGGGGCCTACCTAAGAACACATCTTAGGGCCGCAGGGCCTACCCGAGAATGATCTCAGGGCCGCAAAGCCTACCTAAGAGTCACATTAGGTCCATAAAAATTTTCCAGCTTGATCAGAGCTGTACTTTACAAATCTGTATCTCCAAGATACAATTTATACAATCATACAAATCCATAAGCCATCACCGTTTAGTCGGTGTATCCATAAAATAGTAACCATTGATTTCAGTGTACCACATGTTAAAACAATAAAACAATTTTTCAAAATATAAGGAACACACTAGAGAATCCAAATATTTTTCAGATGCATTTTGTAGTTATCAGAATGGATAACATGAATTTGTGCAATTTGATCGGATTCCAGGAATAAGATCTTATTGAAGAGAATCAATTTCTAACCGATCTAATCAGACATTCTAGTATTCGTGGTTGATTTATCTTATAGATATCCATTACTTACTATCGAATATGCTCTAGCGTTGAGTTGAGTACTTCCAAAATTATCATCAATTCAAACTTAAGGAAACGAACAAGCATTCAAGTGGTTTCTATGCCATTCAAGTATTGATACAACACTAGTATTGGTTGACCGGCTTAAGTTGTGTACCATAATCTTTAAGAGTAGTACAACATCCATGTTTATTTGAATTTCTTAAATAATCCAAGATATTTACTTAGTTTAGGACATAAAGGTATTTTGGTAATTTTGATGCTCAATGATCTTCAATTAATTTTAAATCTTGATGATATTCATTCATTCCTGGCTTGGTGATATTCTTTAATCATTTCCATTATAGGGGTATTTGGGTCATCTCACAGATCTAGAATATTCCATTCATTTCATTCCGTCCGGTCTTATTATTTAATTCAAACTTATCATTTATGTCAGTCCCTTCGAACTATTCCGAAAAAATATCACCATCGATAAATTATTATTCTTCATGTACTTACTCAAGTCGGAGATTCCAAGTTAAATGCCTTTTCAGATGTTACTAACGGATTATCATGAATTTTACATATAAAAATAGGATCTCAAGAATCAAATCAATAATTTATCGGTTTAAAAACAAATTCTCATGCTACTTCCTCATTCAGAGTTAACCTGGCATATTTTTACCTCTCAAGGGCATTTTCATAATTTCTTAACCTGATAATTTCGGTATTATCTCTTAAAAATATAATTATACTTTAGAGATCCAATGGTTAATTATTTTCCCAAACATTTTTGATCTCGAAAAGATTCTTTAACATACTTCTAGTATCTTGTACAAACACTTTTGGGGTTAAAACCAATTATCCAAATTTTCTTAGCAAAACTAGCATTTCTTTTGCACAGCTTTAATTTTATCGGATCAATATATCTTTTCAGAGTTATTAACCAACTTCCAGGAACAATTATTATCATCTTACAACATAAGGGTATTTTCATAATTTTACCCAACCGGAGTATTCTCATAATTTCCCATCCAAGTACCTTTAACATTTAACCTTTGATTATATGCTACAAACCCATGATAATACCTTTATCACTAATCACAGAACTCATAATTTAATTCTAACAAACCATCCATTTCTTATATCAGTCATCTGAGCCATATTCATTTACCGAATTTTTACTGTATCCGAATCGTGTGTAGAACTTCTTTAATTAAACATATGAGACCAAACATTTTCATTTATGCATTTACCAATACCAACATGTTCCATAAAGCATGAAAAGGTAGTAATGCATTACCTCGATTTTTGTGCCATACTGATCGACCATATAAATTCCATTTGAATGTCCTCGATCTTGATATCATCTTTCAATATTTTCTCGGATCTATATCAACAGAAATTACATAAAAAAATGGAGCTTAATTTTAAAAAACGGATCCAATCGGATGATAAATCAGTGAAAAATAGCTTACCGAGTTCGAATTTGGCGAAACAAACTTCGGATTCGAATTCAGGATGTCGAAAGCATAAAATATGACTTTTCGAAAATGTGGAATATTCGGTCAAAATCAAAGTCAACGGGTTTGACTGGAAATTTCGAGGTCTTCGGATCCGAATTTTGAAAAACGGACTGCGGAATCGGATTTGGAACGTCGAAAAATATCAGGATAGATATACTCGGTCAAAGTCAAAGGTCGTTTAATGCTCTGTCAAAGCCGGTCAAACTTCTAGTCAACTGTAGTTAACGCCGGTCAACAATCAATAGTTGACCATTTTACACAAATATCACCCTAACTGAAATTAATTACCAAATTAGCCACATTCTGCAAATATTTATGAAATTAACACCTAAATTTTACACAAATAGCACCCAAACATAATTTAATTTCAAAATTATCACCCAGACATTGCCCACTCTCGGGGGTGGCGTGTGCGGTGCTTAAACAGTGATACGGTGTCGAAAAATTCCCGAAACAATTCCTAAAAATTATTTTTATCGATTTTGAGGCACTTACAAAGCTCGGTTCAAAATTTTGAACGGTAGAGAGCTCGATTTCGAAACGTCAGAAACTTTGATGGTCTCAACCCTCCACGCGCCGGCGAGGACAGAGAAATGGAGAACATGGGTGGACTCGGAACGATGCAAGAAACACGATGGTACGGGAGGTGTCATAAACGGATGACCGGATTATCGTGAATCGACGAAAAACTAAATGAAATTGAGTTATTTCTGACGATACTTCCGACTGAAATTAACGACAAATGATGACGATTCACGATGAAAGATTTGAGGGGTTTTGTTCCTCGGTCGACAAAGAACACGATGGTTGTTTCGGTTCGTCGATCGGAGGTCGGACGGTGAGTAGATCGGAGATCGAAGTAGGGTGAACGGGGGAGGGAAATGGGGGAAATCTGGAAACTGAGCACGGGTGGGGGGAGTTATATTTCATCATATATAAAAATGGTTAAATCATGGGTTTAGTCACTGAACTTCCTGCACTTCTTAAAATGGTCTGCCAACTTTACGATTTTACAATTTAATCCACAATTTCTTCCAAAAATACCATTTAAATTCACCACTTTATAATTTCTAAACTTTAGCCCCTAAATTGGGGTGTTACAATTCTCCCCTCCTTAAAAGAATTTCGTCCTCGAAATTCATTCATGTCACTGAATTGTAGAAATGAAACTTCCATCAATTCTTTCATAGCTTCACATTATTTTTACCAAAAGTACGAATCCTCTACAAATTCATAACCAACTGAATATACATTCTTATCAGAACTCTCCCTCATTTCAATCAAAGAATCCGAACGAAAAATTCCTTGAGTAATCAATTTAGTCTTGGTTACGTGAATAGACTCATAGAGGAGCAGCATATCCCAATTTAATTTCTGGAGTCGGGTCAGCATTTCTCGGATAATTAACTCTCACATGGCTCTTGAGGTACTTTACAGCGTTTAGACAGATGTTATTGGTATTCCTTTTTGCACAAGTATAGTCTTAACGGATAGAAACTTCGGTTTACTTGTTACATATATAGACTCAACCTTGGAGTTCCGGTTCAGAGATGTACAATTGCAGTCTAGGGACATGTACTGATTTGAAATATTTTGACATTCGACCGGCCGGTCTATCATAAAATTTTTTGACTCAAACCATAGCTCTGATACCACTAAATGTAACCCCTTCAGACCGATACGGATAGCCCGATCCGATCTGGAGTGTCACATTTGGGCCGCCGAAGCGACCCACCGTAAAAATAGCGGAAATTTTAAAACTTTTATTAAAAACATGTAACTTATAAAATGATTTATCAGTATTTAAAAATAAAACAGATTTTCAGACTCGTATATAAAATTAAATACCATTACATGCCCCCTAATCACATGTACCACACTCTGCAAACAACGCCGGAAGAACTCCCTTACTGATGTTGATAGTTGTACTGGTACAATTCTTTTAACCTACAATGGTGAGTAATAGAGTGAGCTTCGAAAAGCTCAGTAAAACAAAACTACCAATTGATGCTACAGGATATGCATATAATTGGAAAACCATATAATTTCCTTATTGAGTCAAACGTATACCAATTGTAGAACAATTTGAGGTTTCATTAGTAGTTCATCGAGTAGAAGCCATGAATCTCAGTTCATAAGAAACCTTTCATACTATCACGTTTTCATGAGGTCGAATAGGATGTCTAGTGTGTTACATCCATACGATAAAATCATAATCGGTACACTAATCAAATGATAGTTCAGTAAAATCCCATAAACCATACTGTAGTGGAGCTTTTTAAACTCGTATTTTAAAACCATCTTACAAAGAGTTAACCTAAGGGAACATCTTAGGGCCTGAGAGCCTACCCAAGAAAGTTTGGGGCCATGGGGCCTACCTAAGAATACATCTTAGGGCCGCAGGGCCTACCCGAGAATGATCTCAGGGCCGCAGAGCCTACCTTAGAGTCACATTAGGTCCATAAAAATTTTCCAGCTTGATCAGAGCTGTACTTTACAAATCTGTATCCCCAAGATACAATTTATACAATCATACAAATCCATAAGCCATCACCGTTAAGTCGGTGTATCCATAAAATAGTAACCATTGATTTCAGTGTACCACATGTTAAAACAATAAAACAATTTTTCAAAATATAAGGAACACACTAGAGAATCCAAATATTTTTCAGATGCATTTTATAGTTATCAGAATGGATAACATGAATTTGTGCAATTTGATCGGATTCCAGGAATAAGATCTTATTGAATAGAATCAATTTCTAACCGATCTAATCAGACATTCTAGTATTCGTGGTTGATTTATCTTATAGATATCCATTACTTACTATCGAATATGCTCTAGCGTTGAGTTGAGTACTTCCAAAATTATCATCAATTCAAACTTAAGGAAACGAACAAGCATTCAAGTGGTTTCTATGCCATTCAAGTATTGATACAACACTAGTATTGGTTGACCGGCTTAAGTTGTGTTCCATAATCTTTAAGAGTAGTACATCATCCATGTTTATTTGAATTTCTTAAATAATCCAAGACATTTACTTAGTTTAGGACATAAAGGTATTTTGGTAATTTTGATGCTCAATGATCTTCCATTAATTTCAAATCTTGATGATATTCATTCATTCATTCAAATCAATAATTTATCGGTTTAAAAACAAATTCTCATATTACTTTCTCATTCAGAGTTAACTTGGACTATTTTTACCTCTCAAGGGCATTTTCATAATTTCTTAACCTGATAATTTCGGTATTAACTCTTAAAAAATAATTATACTTTTTAGATCCAATGGTTAATTATTTTCCCGAACATTTTTTGATCTCGAAAAGATTCATTAACAGACTTCTAGTATCTTGAACAAACACTTTTGGGGTTAAAAACCAATTATCCAAATTTTCTTAGCAAAACTAGCATTTCTTTTGCACAGCTTTAATTTTATCGGATCAATATATATTTTCAGAGTTATTAACCAACTTCCAGGAACAATTATTATCATCTTACAACATAAGGGTATTTTCATAATTTTACCCAACCGGAATATTCTCATAATTTACCATCCAAGTACCATTAACATTTAACCTTTGATTATATGCTACAAACCCATGATAATACCTTTATCACTAATCACAGAACTCATAATTTAATTCTAACAAACCATCCATTTCTTATATCACTCATCTGAGCCATATTCATTTACCGAATTTTTACTGTATCCGAATCGTGTATAGAACTTCTTTAATTACACATATGAGACCAAACATTTTCATTTATGCATTTACCAATACTAACATGTTCCATAAAGCATGAAAAGGTAGTAATGTATTACCTCAATTTCTGTGCCATACTGATCGACCATATAAATTCCATTTGAACGTCCTCGATCTTGATATCATCTTTCAATATTTTCTCGGATCCATATCAACAAAAATTACATAAAAAATGGAGCTTAATTTTGAAAAATTGATCGAATCGGATGATAAATCAGTGAAAAATAGCTTATCGAGTTCGAATTTGGCGAAACAGACTTCGGATTCGAATTCAGGACGTCGAAAGCATAAAATATGACTTTTTGAAAATGTGGAATATTCGGTCAAAATCAAAGTCAACGGGTTTGACTGGCAATTTCAAGGTCTTCGGATCCGAATTTTGAAAAACTGACTGCGGAATCGGATTTGGAACGTCGAAAAATATCAGGGTAGGTATACTCGGTCAAAGTCAAAGGTCGTTTAATGCTCGGTCAAAGCCGGTCAAACTTCTGGTCAACTGTAGTCAACGCCGGTTAACAATCAACAGTCGACCATTTTACACAAATATCACCCTAACTGAAATTAAATACCAAATTAGCCACATTCTACAAATATTTACGAAATTAACACCCGAATTTTACACAAATAGCACCCAAACATAATTTAATTTCAAAATTATCACCCAGACATTGCCCACTCTCGGGGGTGGCGCGTGCGGCGCTTGAACAGTGATACGGTGTCGGAAAATTCCCAAAACAATTCCTAAAAATTATTTTTATCGATTTTGAGGCACTTACAAAGCTCGGTTCAAAATTTTGAACGGCAGAGAGCTCGATTTCGAAACGTCAGAAACTTTGATGGTCTCGACCCTCCACGTGTCGGCGATAATAGAGAAATGGAGAACATCGGTGGACTCGGAACGATGAATGAAACACGATGGTACGGGAGGTGACATAAACGGATGACCGGATTATCGTGAATAATCGAGTTATTTCTGACGATACTTCCGACTGAAATTAACGACAAATGATGACGATTCACGATGAAAGGTTTGAGGGGTTTTGTTCCTCGGTCGACAAAGAACGCGATGGTTGTTTCGGTTCGTCGATCGGAGATCGGACTGTGAGTAGATCGGAGATCGAAGTAGGGTGAACGGGGGAGGGAAATGGGGGAAATCTGGAAACTGAGCACGGGTGGGGGGAGTTATATTTCATCATATATAAAAATGGTTAAATCATGGGTTTAGTCACTGAACTTCCTGCACTTCTTAAAATGGTCTGCCAACTTTACGATTTTACAAATTAATCCACAATTTCTTCCAAAAATACCAATTAAATTCACCACTTTATAATTTCTAAAATTTAGCCCCTAAATTGGGGTGTTACAATTCTCCCCTCCTTAAAAGAAATTCGTCCTCAAAATTCATTCATGTTACTGAATTGCAAAATGAAACTTCCATCAGTTCTTTCATAGCTTCACATTGTTTTTACCAAAAGTACGAATCCTCTACAAATCCATAACCAGCTGAATATACATTCTTATCAAAACTCTCCCTCAT
This sequence comes from Hibiscus syriacus, assembly GCF_006381635.1. Lineage (NCBI taxonomy): Eukaryota > Viridiplantae > Streptophyta > Magnoliopsida > Malvales > Malvaceae > Hibiscus > Hibiscus syriacus. Next base: position 1,988,405 of record NW_024063196.1, read on the forward strand.
TTCAATCAAAGAATCCGAACGAAAAATTCCTTGAGTTATCAATTTAGTCTTGGTTACGTGAATAGACTCATAGAGCAGCAGCATATCCCAATTTAATTTCTGGAGTCGGGTCAGCATTTCTCGGATAATTAACTCTCACATGGCTCGTGAGGTACTTTACAGCGTTTAGACAGATGTTACTGGTATTCCTTTTTTGCACAAGTATAGTCTTAACGGATAGAAACTTCGGTTTACTTGTTACATATAGAGACTCAACCTTGGAGTTCCGGTTCAGAGATGTACGATTGCAGTCTAGGGACATGTACTGATTTGAAATATTTTGACATTCGACCGGCCGGTCTATCATGAAATTTTTTGACTCAAACCATAACTCTGATACCACTAAATGTAACCCCTTCAGACTGATGCGGATAGCCCGATCCGATCTGGAGTGTGACATTTGGGCCACCGAAGCGATCCACCGTAAAAATAGCGAAAATTTTAAAACTTTTATTAAAACATGTAACTTATAAAATGATTTATCAGTATTTAAAAATAACACAGATTTTCAGACTCGTATATAAAATTAAATACCATTACATGCCCCCTAATCACATGTACCACACTCTGCAAACAACGCCGGAAGAACTCCCTTACTGATGTTGATAGTTGTACTGGTACAATTCTTTTAACCTGCAATGGTGAGTAATAGAGTGAGCTTCGAAAAGCTCAGTAAAACAAAACTACCAATTGATGCTACAGGATATGCAGATAATTAGAAAACCATATAATTTCCTTATTGAGTCACACGTATACCAATTGTAGAATAATTTGAGGTTTTATTAGTAGTTCATCGAGTAGAAGCCATGAATCTCAGTTCATAAGAAACCTTTCATACTATAACGTTTTAATGAGGTCGAATAGGATGTCTAGTGTGTTCCATCCGTACGATAAAATCATAATCGGTACACTAATCAAATGATAGTTCAGTAAAATCCCATAAACCATACTGTAGTGGAGCTTTTTAAACTCGTATTTTAAAACCATCTTACAAATAGTTAACCTTAGGGAACGTCTTAGGGCTTGAGAGCCTACCAAGAAAGTTTGGGGCCACGAGGCCTACCTAAGAACACATCTTAGAGCCGCAAGGCCTACCCGAGAATGATCTCAGGGCCGCAGAGCCTACCTAAGAGTCATATTAGGTCCATAAAAATTTTCCAGCTTGATCAGAGCTGTACTTTACAAATCTGTATCTCCAAGATACAATTTATACAATCATACAAATCCATAAGCCATCACCGTTAAGTCGGTGTATCTATAAAATAGTAACCATTGATTTCAGTGTACCACATGAATTTGTACAATTTGATCGGATTCCAGGAATAAGATCTTATTGAAGAGAATCAATTTCTAACCGATCTAATCAGACATTCTAGTATTCGTGGTTGATTTATCTTACAGATATCCATTACTTACTATCGAATATGCTCTAGCGTTGAGTTGAGTACTTCCAAAATTATCATCAATTCAAACTTAAGGAAACGAACAAGCATTCAAGTGGTTTCTATGCCATTCAAGTATTGATACAACACTAGTATTGGTTGACCGGCTTAAGTTGTGTTCCATAATCTTTAAGAGTAGTACAACATCCATGTTTATTTGAATTTCTTAAATAATCCAAGACATTTACTTAGTTTAGGACATAAAGGTATTTTGGTAATTTTGATGCTCAATGATCTTCCATTAATTTCAAATCTTGATGATATTCATTCATTCCTGGCTTGGTGATATTCTTTAATCATTTCCATTATAGGGGTATTTTGGTCATCTCACAGATCTAGAATATTCCATTCATTTCCTTCCGTCCGGTCTTATTATTTAATTCAAACTTATCATTTATGTCAGTCCCTTCGAACTATTCCGAAAAAATATCACCATCGATAAATTATTATTTTTCATGTACTTACTCAAGTCGGAGATTCCAAGTTAAATGCCTTTTCAGATGTTACTAACGGATTATCAGGAATTTTACATATAAAAATAGGATCTCAACAATCAAATCAATAATTTATCGGTTTAAAAACAAATTCTCATGTTACTTTCTCATTCAGAGTTAACTTGGACTATTTTTACCTCTCAAGGGCATTTTCATAATTTCTTAACCTGATAATTTCGGTATTAACTCTTAAAAAAATAATTATACTTTAGAGATCCAATGGTTAATTATTTTCTCGAACATTTTTTGATCTCGAAAAGATTCCTTAACAGACTTCTAGTATCTTAAACAAATACTTTTGGGGTTAAAAACCAATTATCCAAATTTTCTTAGCAAAACTAGCATTTCTTTTGCACAACTTTAATTTTATCGGATCAATATATCTTTTCAGAGTTATTAACCAACTTCCAGGAACAATTATTATCATCTTACAACATAAGGGTATTTTCATAATTTTACCCAACCGGAGTATTCTCATAATTTCCCATCCAAGTACCTTTAACATTTAACCTTTGATTATATGCTACAAACCCATGATAATACCTTTATCACTAATCACAGAACTCATAATTTAATTCTAACAAACCATCCATTTCTTATATCAGTCATCTGAGCCATATTCATTTACCGAATTTTTACTGTATCCGAATCGTGTGTAGAACTTCTTTAATTACACATATGACACCAAACATTTTCATTTATGCATTTACCAATACCTACATATTCCATAAAGCATGAAAAGGTAGTAATGTATTACCTCGACTTTCGTGCCATACTGATCGACCATATAAATTCCATTTGAACGTCCTCGATCTTGATATCATCTTTCAATATTTTCTTGGATCCATATCAACAGAAATTACATAAAAAAATGGAGCTTAATTTTGAAAAATGGATCGAATCGGATGATAAATCAGTGAAAAATAGCTTACCGAGTTCGAATTTGGCGAAACAGACTTCGGATTCGAATTCAGGACGTCGAAAGCATAAAATATGACTTTTCGAAAATGTGGAATATTCGGTCAAAATCAAAGTCAACGGGTTTGACTGGCAATTTCAAGGTCTTCGAATCCGAATTTTGAAAAACGAACTGCGAAATCAGATTTGGAACGTCGAAAAATGTCAGGATAGGTATACTCGGTCAAAGTCTAAGGTCGTTTAATGCTCGGTCAAAGCCGGTCAAACTTCTGGTCAACTGTAGTCAACGCCGGTCAACAATCAATAGTCGACCATTTTACACAAATATCACCCTAACTGAAATTAATTACCAAATTAGCCACATTCTACAAATATTTACGAAATTAAAAACCTGAATTTTACATAAATAACACCCAAACATAATTTAATTTCAAAATTATCACCCAGACATTGCCCACTCTCGGGGGTGGCGCGTGCGGCGCTTGAACAGTGATACGATGTCGGAAAATTCCCGAAAAAAATTCCTAAAAATTATTTTTATCGATTTTGAGGCACTTACAAAGCTCGGTTCAAAATTTTGAACGGTAAAGAGCTCGATTTCGAAACGTCAGAAACTTTGATGGTCTCGACCCTCCACGTGCAGGCGATAATAGAGAAATGGAGAACATCGGTGGACTCGGAACGATGCAAGAAACACGATGGTACGGGAGGTGTCATAAACGGATGACCGGATTATCGTGAATCGAAGAAAAACTAAATGCAATCGAGTTATTTCTGACGATACTTCCGACTAAAATTAACGACAAACGATGATGATTCACGATGAAAGGTTTGAGGGGTTTTGCTCCTCGGTCGACAAAGAACACGATGGTTGTTTCGGTTCGTCGATCGGAGGTCAGACGGTGAGTAGATCGGAGTTCGAAGTAGGTTGAACGGGGGAGGGAAATGGGGGAAATCTGGAAACTGAACACGGGTGGGGGGAGTTATATTTCATCATATATAAAAATGGTTAAATCATGGGTTTAGTCACTGAATTTCCTGCACTTCTTAAAATGGTCTGCCAACTTTACGATTTTACAATTTAATCCACAATTTCTTCCAAAAATACCAATTAAATTCACCACTTTATAATTTCTAAAATTTCGCCCCTAAATTGGGGTGTTACAATTCTCCCCTCCTTAAAAGAATTTCGTCCTCGAAATTCATTCATTTTACTGAATTGCAGAAATGAAACTTCCATCAGTTCTTTCATAGCTTCACATTATTTTTACCAAAAGTACGAATCCTCTACAAATTCTTAACCAGCTGAATATACATTCTTATCAGAACTCTCCCTCATTTCAATCAAAGAATCCGAACGAAAAATTCCTTGAGTAATCAATTTAGTCTTGGTTACGTGAATAGACTCATAGAGCAGCAGCATATCCAAATTTAATTTCTGGAGTCGGGTCAGCATTTCTCGGATAATTAACTCTCACATGGCTCGTGAGGTACTTTACAGCGTTTAGACAGATGTTACTGGTATTCTTTTTTGTACAAGTATAGTCTTAACGGATAGAAACTTCGGTTTACTTGTTACATATAGAGACTCAGCCTTGGAGTTCCGGTTCAGAGATGTACGATTGCAGTCTAGGGATATGTACTGATTTGAAATATTTTGACATTCGACCGGCCGATCTATCATGAAATTTTTTGACTCAAACCATAACTCTGATACCACTAAATGTAACCCCTTCAGGCCGATACGGATAGCCCGATCTGATCTGGAGTGTCACATTTGGGCCACCGAAGCGATCCACCGTAAAAATAGCGAAAATTTTAAAACTTTTATTAAAAACATGTAACTTATAAAATGATTTATCAGTATTTAAAAATAAAACAGATTTTCATGCTCGTATATAAAATTAAATACCATTACATGCCCCCTAATCACATGTACCACACTCTGCAAACAACGCCGGAAGAACTCCCTTACTGATGTTGATAGTTGTACTGGTACAATTCTTTTAACCTGCAATGGTGAGTAATAGAGTGAGCTTCAAAAAGCTCAGTAAAACAAAACTACCAATTGATGCTACAGGATATGCAGATAATTGGAAAACCATATAATTTCCTTATTGAGTCAAATGTATACCAATTGTAGAATAATTTGTGGTTTTATTAGTAGTTCATCGAGTAGAAGCCATGAATCTCAGTTCATAAGAAACCTTTTATACTATCACGTTTTCATAAGGTTGAATAGGATGTCTAGTGTGTTCCATCCGTACGATAAAATCATAATCGGGACACTAATCAAATGATAGTTCAGTAAAATCCCATAAACCATACTGTAGTGGAGCTTTTTAAACTCGTATTTTAAAACCATCTTACAAAGAGTTAACCTAAGGGAATATCTTAGGGCCTGAGAGCCTACCCAAGAAAGTTTGGGGCCATAGGGCCTACCTAAGAACACATCTTAGGGCCGCAGGGCCTACCTGAGAATGATCTTAGGGCTGTAGAGCCTACCTAAGAGTCACATTAGGTCCATAAAAATTTTCTAGCTTGATCAGAGCTGTACTTTACAAATCTGTATCTCTAAGATACAATTTATATAATCATACAAATCCATAAGCCATCACCGTTAAGTCGGTGTATCCATAAAATAGTATCCATTGATTTCAGTGTACCACATGTTAAAATAATAAAACAATTTTTCAAAATATAAGGAACACACAAGAGAATCCAAATATTTTTCAGATGCATTTTGTAGTTATCAGAATGGATAACATGAACTTGTGCAATTTGATCGGATTCCTGGAATAAGATCTTATTGAAGAGAATCTATTTCTAACCGATCTAATCAGACATTTCAGATTGATACTTTAGAATTCCACTAAGTTTCCATGTGCATCAGGAAAACGTTCAGGATCCTTTATACAAAATAATTCTAAATTCAGATTTACTGCAAATGATTCCATTACCCAAATAATCAGGGGTATTCAGGAATATATTTTGAATTCATAGGATTTCAGCCCAATTGAACTAAATGAGCTATTCATAATCTTTTCCTTCCGCGTTACTTGCGTTTTCAAACATGACCGAAGTGATTTTAGATGAAAATATAGAATTGAAGATTCAAGTCATTTACAATCTATGACTATCGATTGTATTATCAAACAACTCGAGTTATAAAACTCCCAAACTGATGCATGCCAACAAGTAAATTCATTATCCTTCTAATGTATTCACTCTTTAATACCATAATACAGATCCATAGATCATCCCCATAATCATCGCTGAATAGATCTCACAACTGTCTTTATTTCATTTCCATGTTTCAACGATATCAGGAAATACGGACGTACTTGATTCATGGTTCATAACCCATAAAGATAATTCATCATGTAGGTTCAACAGTGTTTCCAGACTCATCCAAAACACTTATTTAATCCTCATTCATTGAGGTTATTTAGTTCATTTAACAATCATGTCTATTCTTGTTACTTCAGAGTTTTCCAGAGTAATTCAGACGTTTCTGAATTCCAAATACATATTGCATTTCCATTCAGTTCAATTTAGTCATATACTAGAGTCATTCTAGTATTGGTGGTTGATTTATCTTACAGATATACATTACTTACTATCGAATATGCTCTAGCGTTGAGTTGAGTACTTCCAAAATTATCATCAATTCAAACTTGAGGAAACGAACAAGCATTCAAGTGGTTTCTATGCCATTCAAGTATTGATACAACACTAGCATTGGTTGACCGGCTTAAGTTGTGTTCCATAATCTTTACGAGCAGTACAATATCCATGTTTATTTGAATTTCTTAAATAATCCAAGACATTTACTTAGTCTAGGACATAAGGGTATTTTGGTAATTTTGGTGCTCAATGATCTTCCATTAATTTCAAAGCTTGATGATATTCATTCATTCCTGGCTTGGTGATATTCTTTAATCATTTCCATTACAGGGGTATTTTGGTCATCTCACAGATCTAGAATATTTCAATCATTTCCTTCCGTCCGGTCTTATTATTTAATTCAAACTTATCATTTATGTTAGTCTCTTCGAACTATTCCGACAAAATATCACCATCGATAAATTATTATTTTTCATGTACTTACTCAAGTAAGAGATTTCCAGGTTAAATGCCTTTTCAGATTTTACTAACGGATTATCAGGAATTTTCCATATAAAAATAGGATCTCAACAATCAAATCAATAATTTATCGGTTTAAAAACAAATTCTCATATTACTTCCTCATTCAGAGTCAACTTGGACTATTTTTACCTCTCAAGGGCATTTTCGTAATTTCTTAACCAGATACTTTCAGTATTAACTCTTATAAAAAATAATTATACTTTAGATATCCAATGGTTAATTGTTTTTCCGAACGTTCTTTGATCTCGAAAAGATTCCTTAACAGACTTCTAGTATCTTGTACAAACACTTTTGGGGTTAAAAACCAGGTATCCAAATTTTCTAAGCAAAACTAGCATTTCTTTTGCACATCTTTAATTTTATTGGATCAATATATCTTTTCAGAGTTATTAACCAACTTCCAGGAACAATTATTATCATCTTACAACATACGGGTATTTTTCATAATTTTACCCTACCGGAGTATTCTCATAATTTCCCATCCAAGTACCTTTAACATTTAACCTTTGATTATATGCTACAATTCCATGATAATACCTTTATCACTAATCACAGAACTCATAATTTAATTCTAACAATCCATCCATTTCTTATATCACTCATCTGAGGCATATTCATTTACCGAATTTTTACTGTATCCGAATCGTGTGTAGAACTTCATTAATTACACATATGAGACCAAACATTTTCATTCATGCATTTACCAATACCAACATGTTCCATAAAGCATGAAAAGGTAGTAATGTATTACCTCGATTTTCGTGCCATACTGATCAACCATATAAATTCCATTTGAACGCCCTCGATCTTGAAATCATCTTCCAATATTTCCTTGGATCCATATCAACAGAAATTACATTAAAAAACAGAGCTTAATTTTGAAAAACGGATCGATTCGGATGATAAATCAGTGAAAAACAGCTTACCGAGTTCGAATTTGGCAAAACGGACTTTGGATTCGAATTCAGGACGTCGAAAGCATAAAATATGACTTTTCAAAAATGTGGAATTTTCGGTCAAAATCAAAGTCAACGGGTTTGACTGGAAATTGCGTGGTCTTCAGATCCGAATTTCGAAAAAAGGACTGCGGAATCGGATTTGGAACGTCGAAAAATGTCAGGATAGGTATACTCGGTCAAAGTCAAAGGTCGTTTAATGCTCGGTCAAAGCCGGTCAAACTTCTGGTCAACTGTGGTCAACGCCGGTCAACGATCAACAGTCGACCATTTTACACAAATATCACCCTAACTGGAATTAATTACCAAATTAGCCACATTCTGTAAATATTTATGAAACTAACACCCAAATTTTACACAAATAGCACTCAAACATAATTTAATTACAAAATTATCACCCAGACGTTACCCACTCTCGGGGGTGGCGCGTGCGGTGCTTGAACAGTGATACGGTGTCGAAAAATTCACGGAAAAATTCTTAAAAGTTATTTTTAGCGATTTTGAGGCACTTACAAAGCTCGTTCAAAATTTTGAACGGCGAAGAGCTCGATTCTGAAACGTCATAAACTTTGACGGCCTCACCCCTCCATGCGTCGGTGACGACGGAGAAACGGAGAACACCGGTGGACTCGGAACAATGCAAGGAACACGATGGTGCGGGAGGTGTCGTAAACGGATGACCGAATCATCGTGAATCGACGAAAAACCAACTGAAATCGAGTTATTTCTGACGATACTTCCGACTAAAATTAACGACAAACAACGACGATTCACGACGAAAGGTTTGAGGGGTTTTGTTCCTCGGTCGACAACGAACACGATGGTTGTTTCAGATCGTCGGTCGGAGGTCGGACGGCGAGTAGATCGAAGTAGGGTGAACGGGGGAGGGAAATGGGGGAAATCTGGAAACTGAGCACGGGTGGGGGGAGTTATATTTCATCATATATAAAAAATGGTTAAATCATGAGTTTAGTCAATGAACTTCCAGCACTTCTTAAAATGGTCTGTCAACTTTACAATTTTACAATTTAATCCATAATTTCTTCCAAAAATACCAATTAAATTAACCACTTTATAATTTCTAAAATTTAGCCCCTAAATTGGAGTGTTAGATTTAACTCAATTTAGTCTTCTGACTACAATTGTTTATAAATTCTTTCTTCACATCAATTCTTTAATTCCTTTATAATCACATCGATCTTTTACCCTCAAAATACATTATTTGAAATATAATATTGTAAATATATTTTATAATTTTAGGTTGTATGTGATATATTAAATAATATCATAATGTGAAAAGAATACGAAGAAATATATATATATATATATATATATATATATGGTTAGAGAAAGTAAAAAGTTTGTAACTAATTTGTATCGTATACTATAAATAATTATAATCAAATTTGTGTAGAAACTCGAACAACTCAACTCGACTTGACTTACAAAAATTTCAAGTTATTTTCGAGTCATAAAATACTACTCGCCTACTCAAATAGATTAATTTTTTAACTCGAATCGTCTCGACTCAATGTTGACCCTTAAAACATTTGCTTAACTCAATTGTTTAACAATAAACCAATTGAAAGCTATATGACTAGTTAAATGAGTGCGTTTAGCAAACTAATTCGGCTAATCAAACATAATAATAAAATTATATAATTAAAATAGGATAATGAAGAATAATACAAGCATATACAAATTTATTTATAAAACCTGCAATACAATTAATAAAATATGTGAAATATCAAATTTTAAGTCATATCCATAAAAAAAAGATAATTTATTATACATAGGCAGGCCATCAAACATTGGCATGAATTGTTTGCTTGTCCATTTCACACACATAAAATTCCCTCTTTTATTGAAATGGATCGAAAGTGCTACGCTAGGGACAAATATATTCTAAGAAAATTTTAAATTTTTATACAATTCAAATATATTTTTAATACTTTTATGATTTAATTTCATATTTTTTTAAATTTATATAATTTTAAATCTTTAAAATTTTAAAATAACATTTTAGAATTTCGTTCTAACCTTCTACTCCTACTATTGATGTTATTGTTTTACCTTCCAATTCAAAGGTATCCAAACTCATTTCTAACATTTAATGTCTAAGTAATTAGCAACAACAAGCCACAAGGAATGAAGCATTTCAATCAATGACAATACACATTACTCGGATCGATGAGTGTTAAAGTATCTATGTATATAATTGTTAAAGGATCAATTATGTTTTTCATCACTCAACTTTGTATGTATTTTTGTTTTGATCAATCAACTGTAGAAGTTTTCAATTTGATCATTCAATTTTCGATTGCTCATGTTTTAGCCACCGTGTCATTAAATAATTAACAAGTTATGACAGAACTGATGGAATCTAAAGTTGTATACAAAACCAAGCGTTTATGGAATCTAAAGTCTAGTGTTGAACAATTGTTCTCCGATAATGAAGAACAGATGAAGCCGGTGGAAGATGAACAAAGGCACTCAAATCAATTTTCAACGACTCACTAATGCAAATCAAAATCATGACAGCAACAATGATTATGGCTCATGGAACCTGAAAACAGAAATATAACGGAAGCTAACCGATCTTCATGTTTCGATCTTTACACAACATGTGCCATTCCAGCAGCACAGCAGCTTGAAGAGCACGGTGCTCGGCTTCTTTTAGCTTCGACAGTGTTGAAGGTCCTTTAGGTTTACCATCTTCCTCGCCTTCTTTCTTCTTTTTATCTTCATCTTCTTCGTCTTCGCTCTCATCCTCCGATTTATCATCAGTTTTTGGAGTTTTCTTTGGCTGTGCAGCCTTTAACAAGGCTATACGTTCCATTGAAATTCGAAGCCTCTCAGCGGCAGCCACCTTCACTTCATCTTCAGGCATGTATTCAACACCCCCGTCAGTCAGATCATCCAACCAATCTTGTGGATCCGATTCAATATGTTTAGTGATCGATGCATCAGAAGCTCGGACTACAAATTTGTACATCATTGTGGTTGTTTCATCACCCAAATCCACATTTCTGCTCACTTCACTAGCTCCAAAAATCATCATGCCCAAGAAGCCTCCATGCCAAGTTTTTGCAGCATAGCATAGCTGTTACATGTTGGGGTTAATGACTAAATTTGTTTTTATCACTAGACAATTTTTGGGTAATAAACTGCAAATCCAGACCGACAATTAGAACATATCAATAAAACAGGTGATTTAAAGATATCCAAATGATCCTACCTGAAACCCAGCCACAGTGCGAATAATGTGCGAACAAACTCTATGAAAAGGCTTGGAATACAACGATTTCAGTCCACTCGAGAAAGGAGATGACCCATACTGCTGTGCAGCGGTAGCCTTGAAGCCGCTTCCTTCGTAGATATATGTGCCAGTGTATTCCACAATAGCTGGCAAACTAGGCCATAGACGGAAAAACTCAACAGGTGAAATTTTATGAGGCAAGAGAAGCTCAGTCAATGGAATCTTGTAAGGCTGACACCTCAAAATCACAGGTTCTCCAAGTTCTGGCCTTAAGCTTCTCTTTAGCCTCATAATTTGCGGATCCTCTTCAGAATAATCGCCATCATAATCTCCCACAGTCCCACTTCCAAAGAACGGGTAGTATAAGACTTGAACCAAAAAGCCACATCTTTAAAATTGAGAGGCACCTACCGTCACACTGCAAAGCACAGGATCCTGCAAGATGAAACAAATTTTAAGAATGATGTATATGAAATCATAGAACCAGACATTTTTATTTACAAAGATGAGAAGGAACCTGTGAAACAAGATTTCGCAACTGCCGTACTGCTAGAGGAGACCCATCCATAAAATACAAAGAACCAGATAATCCAACCCTAACATCAACCCGATTCAGTTCCAATTCGGTCAAATTTAGGTTTTGATATTCAAGATTTTTAATATTCAAACTTATCTCTTGTGAGATTGTAGCAAGTTCTTGACTTGACTAGAGAGAGTATTATATATTCCAATAGGTTTTGATGATGAAGATGGTTCTAGTTCACAAAAGATACTTTATTGATTTGACATGTTACTTTGTGGTCTCTGTCTATAACTCAAGTTAGGATGGTCTCTCCACTTCGGATTGTAAGTGTTTCAATATGGATTATATTTTTCTTTGATAATAAGGTCCTCTAATGAAATTACTAGTTTTGATAGTCGTCTTGGAGTGTTTGACAATTATCAATTTGATGCTCATTACTTGTGCAAAGTCCTTGGTTTGGGTAGGGGTCTTATTCGGCATTGTTCCTCCACTTGCAACATCCATTATCTTTCTTTTCATTGACAACAAACTTTCGTACAAGTATTAGATCAACAATTGATCGGATATCCCTTGTTGTGGACAACTTACATGCAGTTTTTTGAATCTTTCCAAATAAGCATGAAGTGTTACGGTATCTCTTTGTCGAATCCCAAAATTTTCTCTTCTAATGTTGGCATCTCCTGAAGCGAGAAAGTACACTCAAGGAAGAGTCTAGTCATGTATTCCAAATGTTTACGGATCTAGATAATATATAGTATAACCGATCCTTTGTATGATCAGCTAGAGAGAATGAGAAAGCAAGTAGCTCGACTTGATCTACTATGACTGTTAGGAAATAAACCGAGTACGAGTAATTTTCCTATAACTAGATTAGTGAGAATGCGAAATAAAAGCGGAAAAATAATACCCGAAATTGATAACGGAGTTCAGCCAATTGTGCTTACGTCTCCGGACTGCTGCAGATCTTTTACTAAGAGAGAAAATTTACAGGTGTTTACAAAACACTCACTACTCACAAGAAAGCTCTCTAGTATTGGGAGAAAGAAATGATTTTTGGGATGGTTTTGAAGCTAAATGAGCTAGGGTATTTATAGTTGAAACTTAGGGACTAATCTTTGAAAATACCCTACAGTGCAATGACTAAAGTGAATTTACCTATTCCTATTTTCAACAAATATCTACCAAACTTTGAAAAACATTTTTCAAAGAAACATTTACCAAACTTTGAAAACCATTTTCAAAGAAACATTTACCAAACTTTGAAAACCATTTTCAAAGTTGGTTGCCAACCTTTGGACTTTTAACAATCTCCCACTTGAAGACTGATTTTAATCTGTCTTCACACCTCGATCGATGCAACAACATTTCTAGTCTTGTTATTCTTGCATGCCAACTGAAGCTGAACACAACTTCAGTTTGTCTGTGGTCACCGTCTTTGTCAATATGTCTGTCGGATTTTGAGCTCCACTGATCTTTTCAAGTTTCAAAATCTCATCTTCCAGAAGAGACCGGATAAAATGATATCGCAATTGTATGTTCTTTGTCCTGGAATGAAAAGACGGATTCTTTGCTAGATGGATAGCACTTTGACTGTCGCAATACAAGACATTGTTTTCTTGTTTCTTGCCTAACTCTTCCAAGAAACTTTGGAGCCAAACAATCTCCTTGCTAGCTTCCGTAACAGCGACATATTCTGCTTCAGTTGTGGAGAGAGCAACTATCTTCTGTAGTTGAGGAACCCAACTCACTGCAGTTCCTCCTAGAGTATAGACATACCCTGTAGTGCTCCTTCTGATGTCAATATTTCCAGCTAAGTCAGCATCTACATAGCCTGTCAATATCGTATCTCCACCTTTGAAACAAAGTGCTTTGTTTATGGTACCTCGCAGATATCTGAGGATCCATTTGACTGCTTCCCAGTGTACCTTGCCCGGATTATTCATGAACCTGCTAACAGCTCCCACTGCATGAGCAATATCTGGTTTGGTACATACCATGGCATACATCATACTTCTAATTACTGAGGCATACGACACCTTTACCATGTGTGCACGTTCTTCGTCCGTCTTTGGTGACTGTTCTTTAGAGAGTCTAAAATGAACACCTAAAGGTGTACTTACTAGTTTAGCATCTTGCATGTTGAACCTGGAGAGTACTTTGTTGATGTACTCAGCCTGTGATAACATCAAAGTCCCTGACTTTGTGTCTCTCTTGATGCTCATCCCAAGAATCTGCTATGTAGCACCCAGATCCTTCATAGCAAACTGCTTCGACAATTTTTGCTTCAAGTGTATAATCTCTTGCATGTTTGAGCCTGCAACGAGCATGTCATCAACGTACAATAATAAAATAATGAAGCTATTGTCGAACCTCTTGATGTAGCAACAATGATCTGCTTGGCATATGGTAAAAGCACTGCTACCCATGAAGCTATCGAACGTCTTGTACCACTGTCTAGGAGCTTGTTTTAAACCATACAAGCTCTTCTTCAACCTGCATACCAGGTTTTTCTTGCCTGCCTCTATGAAGCCTTATGGCTGCCTCATATAGATTTCTTCCTCCAAATCACCATGAAGGAAAGTTGTCTTTACATCTAACTGAGCAAGATATAAATTTTCTGCAGCTACAATTTTCAACACCAGTCTGATTGTAGACAGTTTTACAACTGGAGAGAAAATTTCATTGTAGTCAATACCTTTCTTTTGCTGAAAACCTTTGACAACCAATCTTGCTTTGTAGCGTTTGCCCCCATCGTGCTCTTCCTTGATCATGTAAATCCACTTGTTGTGGAGCACTTTCTTGCCTGGTGGTAATTCAGCTAATTCCCATGTCTGATTTGACATAAGCGAGTCCATATCATATTTCATGGAAGACTCCCACTTGACTGAATCCTCCACCTGCATTGCTTCATCATAGCACTATGGTTCACCATTGTCAGTCAGCAACAAGTATTGCAAAGAAGGAGAATAACGTTGGGATGGTTTAGGAATTCTGGAGGAGCGTCTTAGTTCCGGTGTGCCTGGTTCTTCTTGAACTCCTTCAGGACTGATCTGAACATCAATTCCAGAAATCTCCTTGAACTCAACAAATTCCTTTGTTTCAGCTTTGGTATTGGAGCTGCTTGATTCTACAGTTGACCTGTCTTTGTACATCACATTCTCATTGAAAATGACATCTCTGCTTCTGATGATCTTCCGATTTTCATAGTCCCAAAACCGGTAGCCGAACTCATCACCATCATAACAAACAAAGACACATTTGTTGGACTTGGCATCAAGTTTACTTCTTTCAGCAGAGTTTATATGTACATAAGAAATACAACCAAACACTCTTAAGTGTGAAAGGTTTATTTCTTTCTTGCTCCAAACTTCCTCTGGTATTCTGCCATCCAAAGGAACTGAGGGCCCACGGTTGATCAGGTAAGCTGCAGTGTTGATAGCTTCAACCCATAGAAATTTGGGCAATCCGGCATGTATCCTCATGCTTCTGGCACGTTCATTCAGAGTTTTGTTCATGCGCTCTGCTACGCCATTCTGTTGCAGTGTCATGGGAACTGTTGTCTCCATCTTGATCCCATTGTTTGCGCAAAATTCTCTGAATCTATGATTTTTGTACTCTCCTCCATTATCAGACCTCAACCGTTTAACTTTCAGACCAGTCTCATTTTCCACCATGGCCTTCCATTTTCTGAAGGTATTAAAGACTTCTGATTTTTTCTTCAGAAAATAAACCCACACCTTCCTTGCAGAGTCATCGATGAAGGTGACATAATATAATGAGCCTGCAAGAGATGGAACTGGAGATGGTCCCCATACATCAGTATGAACCAACTCTAACTTTTCATCCTTGGGTGTCTTACCAATCTTTGCAAAGCTGACTTTCTTTTGTTTGCCAAAGATGAAATCCTCGCATAGTCCGACATCTACATTCTTTAGATCCGGCATCTTCCCCTTTGACAAAAGTGTCTTCATCCCTTTCTCGCTCATATGGCAAAGCCTTTGGTGCCATAGGTTTGATTTTCCATCAGCATCTGCTACTGCAATAATATTCTCTAAATTTGAGGTTATATAGAGAGTACCAGTTTTCTTACCACAAGCAATGACGAGTGCTCCTTTGGTAATCTTCCATTCACAGCCTGAAAAGGTTGTACTATATCCTTCTCCATCAAGCTGTCCTATAGAAATCAAATTTCTTTTGAGGCCAGGAATATGTCTCACTCTTGTCAGCTTCCAGGTGGTCTGGTTTGGCAACTTTAATCGGATGTCTCCTTTTTCGACGATCTTCAAGGTTTCATCATCGGCTAGATGAACCTTCCCAAAATCACCACTGACATAGTTCTCCATGATTTCTCGGCATGGGGTGGAATGGAAAGATGCCCCTGAATCTAAGATCCATGATTCAATTGGAGTGTTGACGCTTAGAATCATGGCATCACCTGTCTCCTCTGTCATGTTGGCAGATTCCTATGCACCGGTATCTTTCTTCAGTGCTCGACAATCTCTTTTAAAGTGACCCTTCTTGCCACAATTATAACATGTAAAATCTTTCTTTCCTGTTCTTGATTTGCCCCTTCTGGATTTCGATCTGCCACGATTTGAATTTCTTTCTGAAGTTCTCCCTCTGGACTCCGTGTGCAAGGCTGAGGACGTTGATGCTTCACCCGATTCTCTCCGTTAAATTTCTTTGCTCAGTACCAGATCCCGAACATCGTCGAATTTCAATTTAATATTTCCCGACGAGCTGCTAACTGCTGTAACAGTAGCATTCCAACTGTCTGGTAGAGATGATAAGAAAATTAAAGCTCGAACTTCATCATCGAATTCAATTTCCACTGAACTCAACTGGGTTGTGATTGTGTTGAGTTCATTTAGGTGTTGTGCCATCAATGCCCCTTCCGTCATTTGCAAATTGAATAATCGTCTCATCAAGTGCACTTTGTTTGAGGCTGATGACTTCTCATACATACTGGAGAGAGCCGCTATAAGACCCGCCGTGGTCTTTTCCTTTTCTATGTTGAAAGCAACATTGCGGGATAACGTCAGTCGGATAACTCCGAGGGCTTGTCTGTCGAGAAGAGCCCAGTCTTCATTCTTCATGCCCTCTGGTTGCTTTCCTGAGAGAGGTTGATATAGATTTTTCTGGTACAAAAAATCTTCGATCTGCATCTTCCAAAAGCCAAAGTCCGCACCATCGAACTTTTCAATTTTCACCTTCCCTTCGTGTGCAGCCATCGCTCCCACTAGAATCTGGTTTCGTTTGGATCGTTTATGACAATTCTTGCGAACCACCGTGTATTAGAACACCTCCGTCGACAAACTCGTATCGCCGACAAAATTTTTACTATTCACGAAATTCACTATTCACGTGAATAGTAATTAATAGTAACCTCGCAAAAAAATTGACAAAATTCACAACCAAAAGCTCTGATGACAGTTGTTAGGAAATAAACCGAGTACGAGTAATTTCCCTATAACCAGATTAGTGAGAATGCGAAATAAAAGCGGAAAAATAATACCCGAAATTGATAACGGAGTTCAGCCAATTGTTCTTACATCTCCGGACTGCTGCAGATCTTTTACTAATAGAGAAAATTTACAAGTGTTTACAAAACACTCACTACTCACAAGAAAGCTCTCTAGTATTGGGAGAAAGAAATGATTTTTGGGATGGTTTTGAAGCTAAATGAGCTAGGGTATTTATAGTTAAAACTTAGGGACTAATCTTTGAAAATACCCTACAGTGCAATGACTAAAGTGAATTTATCTATTGCTATTTTCAACAAACATCTACCAAACTTTACCAAACTTTGAAAAACATTTTTCAAAGAAACATTTACCAAACTTTGAAAACCATTTTCAAAGAAACATTTACCAAACTTTGAAAACCATTTTCAAAGTTGGTTGCCAACCTTTGGACTTTTAACAATGACATGTTGAGGTTTTATGGTTGAACACACCATATAAAAATCCTTAAAATGTATGAATGGATTTTCGTTCTCGATGCCTTGTAAAGTTGGAAGAAGATGAATTAGACCAAACTTGAGCTCGAATGGCGATCTTAGTAATTGATGTATAATGGCTGATGGACGATCTTGGGGGCAGCTAGTTGGTGTAGGGTCAGTTCAATCATGGTTTGTGTGCTCTCTTCTTCAGTTGAAGATTGCTTTTTATTTTCTTGCTTTTTTCAATCGACATGTCGTTCTCTTATTTTCGGGATCATATTCAAGTTTTCCTACACAATAAGAATGGAGCATAAAAAGTAACAAAAAATAAGAAAATAAAATCAACTTACTTAACACCACTCCCCGATAGCGGCACCAATTTTCAATTTGATTATTGAAGCCATTAAAAAACATGCATAAAAATAACTTGTAAGTAAGATCGATTCTACAAAGAATGATAAAAGATTAAATTTTATTAATAAACAAATTAACAAATAAAAATAAAAGGAGGTTTTGTGTTTGAGTAGTGTTGAATTAAGATTTTGATATGACAATAAATTGCAAAATTAATTTTAGACTTAATCGAATTTATCTAAAATAATTCAAAGTCCAAATTAACTTGAAAATATGTTTTTAAATGTTTTCCAACTTAGTTGAAACTTTTCAAAAATGTACTCAATCATTTTTGCGTTTTAAAGTCGAGTTTCCAAGCCTTACTGGCTCAATCCTTTTGCTAAGGGATCTATCCCTTGGATTCCAGTAAGTTTGGGATCGATCCCTCAAGGAAAAGTATCGATCCCTTCACCAAAAGGATCGATCCCTTCACCAAAAGGATCGATCCTTCGATGAAAATGATCGATCCCCTTCTTGCAACGGTCAAATTATTTGAAAAATGATTGAACCCTTTCACAAAAGGATCGATCCCTTGTGCATTATATGTTGTTTTTGGTTGTAAGCAACGACTATAATGATCCCCAACGGTTCCAAACAACTAGAATTAATGAAAAATGTATAAATTGAAGGTCAAAGATTCCCAACACCAACAAGAATCAATATTGAACCAACCTACCAACATCAAAGAAGTGTTTTGTGCTTAATTTTCAATATTTTCATTGTAAACACACTTGTGATCTACATTGTGTATTTTGCTCAAGTATGTACTAGGTGAGTGTTTAATTGTTGCAAACTAATTTGCCTTTGTGGGGTTTTCTTTTGTTTACTAAATTTGTATTTACTCTTTGGGAGGGTGTGTATTCAAGGTTTTTGGGTATAAACCTTAAAGTGTTTGTAAGATTACATCTTGTCCTTAAAGATAAGCAAATCTAGTGGATTTGAGAATTCATTAGTATATGTTACTTATAACTTGCATTTAGAATGTCTTGATTGATTGTTTCATATAAAGATAAGTAAAATAAAGAAAAGCATGTAAAATTTATAAACTATAATATACTTATTTAGTAAGTCCATAAGATATAAAGATACTTGAAATAGATGAAGAGGATAAAGAAAAAATATCTCACTAAGAATTTATATTAATAACCTTGAAAAATCTTAACCAGAAAAAAAGTTTAACAAAAGATCATACTTGTTTTTTCCTTTTAATGTGTTTTCATCATCTTTATTTGTGTCTCAAATGTCCTTGGATTTTGTAAAATTATCTCGGAGAATGATCTGAATTCAAGTATGCTCTTTTGTGAAGAATTATTAGTGTCCCAACTATTTTGGTATGGAGCATGGTCAATGTTTTTCCTAAGACATTTTGTTTCAATTAAACCAAGGCTTGGTATATTCCCTATGGAGGCTTCTTAATGCTTTTGGTATGTTCTCTCTATATTTCATAAATCAGAAACATATTTTCTTATCTTCAACGGAGACACCTATATCTGATTTAACTAACGAAAACTTTTATAGTGAAGTATCCATATGACGCATCTCTGTATTTTTAGTCAATGAAGAAGACGATCTGTCACCCTTGAAAACACTTACGATTTAAGATGTCAGACTTCTTTGTTGTAGTAAGAGTTGTGGGGAGGTTTATGTCTCCTTTGTTATGGTAAATGAATATCTACGCTCTTTAATAGCAAGGAAGCAATTCCTAGCGATGAGCGGAGGAATCCCATGCCTCTTGGAGTATAAGGTAACTCTTATCTGATTTTAGTTACGTGTAGGTATCTCGATGTTTTCGGGTGGAGAATTCTTTATGCCTTGTGAGTTGGTAATGAACTTACTCTTATTAAGATGAAGGAATCTTAACTTTTTCTAGTTGGTATAGAATGTCAAGAAAAAAAATAGCATTTTAGGCGGTAGAGAAGACAACTCGATACACTATGAGATGTTTACAAGTAGAGACTTCTTTATCACTATAAGAGCAAAGGGGGGATGTTTATCTCTCCTTTATAAGAAAAAGGTATCTCGACTCATAGTAGCAACATAGAAGTTTTGTTGTCGAGTAGAGGCATCCAACACTCTTGATTAAACCTGTAAATCTATGACAGCTGGAATGTAGGACAACTTCACCAGACAAGAGTTATATGGAGGCATCTTGATGTTCCATGATGTGGTAATAGAATAATTCATATTCCCAGGAATGAGACATCACAACTCTTTCGGTCGGTATTAATAAGAGTTCATGGAGTATTTGAGGCATCTCAATGCACTCTAACAATTTAATAGGCTAACTTAGTATGTGGTAACGCATAACGAGTATAGCGGAGTTAGCTTCATGCTTTAAAACTCTGTAAGTATGATTGAAGCATCTTTGTCTTAGTAGAAGCGAAGAGGTAGAATACCTCTGGCTAGTGTAAATGACATCTCGACGCTCATTAAAATACAATGGAATCACTCCTACTGTTAGAGTGGAGACTCTATATCCTCTTTGTTAGTTTTCATAAGTCATAAATCTTGGGGAGTAAAGGCATCTCAACTCCCGATGGAGGCAAATCAACAGTGTCTAAGGGTGAAAGCATCTCGCTACCAGAAGGTAGTAAAGACATCCTCATTCATTTGGTCGATTTATGTGGAGGCGGCTCAATATATTCAACCAAAGGTAAGGTATTTTCCACTATGGAATCATAGTGAAGGTATCTCAATGTCATGTCAACATGACATGATATAAATATTTTTCTAAAAGAACTGATATAAAAGGAAGATATGCGACGCATCTCTCAATGATTTTGATTTTTGGAAAAAACTTTAGTGTTTATATGCCATTAAATATTTTTACCACGTCATAGTGTTAAATAAAAAGTTTTTTTTGTATGTGAAGTTTACCAATTATTACACGATAAAGCTTAACTTAGCACTTAGTCATTGTCTCCTCGAGCGGGCCTATTTTTTCATGTTTTCTATACCTCATCTTATCATTTTATATGGACTATAGGAACTAAAATTACCTTAATTGGCGAATGCGTATCTTTGTTATTGTTTATGCGAAAGGTGGAGGAGATATTGTATGGTTAGGACAAAAAAGTCTTGTTGCATTAGGACCCTTCACCCTTTGCATGTTGTGCTCCCATTGGAAAGACATTCTTGTGTTTCTCATGTTACCTTATGAAGGGTTATCTTAATCACATGTATCAAAAGCATGAGCAATTTGCTCTTGTTAACAAAGTCCTTCGGTGCTAGAGGTTATAGGTTGTGTGTGTGAGGTTTTTAGTTGGCCATTTAGATTAGAGATTTGTTTTTCATAATCAAAGTCTTGATAATATTCTAGTTGAGGGAAGTATTTACAATGGTGATCAAAAGCTTTGTAAAATGCTAGGAATGACTCATAGTCTATTAGAAAGCTGATTTTTCGATGTAATTCCTCAAGATAAACATACTCAGGGAATGATTGGTTTGAAGGGTTAATCGTGACTAAACTTTTTCTGATAGAAAGTGTTTTACGCCCACCACACCATTTATTAACGAAAACAATTAAGTTGTGGTGATTATTGACGGTTCATTTTTTCTAGTTTAAGAAAATACTAAAAATTAATTGTTTCATGATCGATGGTCGATTAAATATGATAAATGATGTTTCCTTCATCAGATGAGGAAGTAGGTATAAGAATAAAAAGAGAAGAGGGTCCTTTTGAGCCATACAAGGTGACTTCAAATATTTTCCCTTAGTATCGGTGTCAAATGTATGTCCATGATGACTACTTGTAGATTGACATGATCAACAGGTTTGATTGATGTGGTCGATTGATAAATTAATTTTGACTCTAATAGATTATGTTAGACATGTTAAGGGATTATGGCTTCTCGGGGAGTGAAAGGCTCTAAGTCCCTTTTGTCTCATGTTTGAAGATATTTTTCTCGATGAGTATAAACCTCGGAGTGTAAGACAACTTACTTCTCCAGAGGTCAACTCCTTCAGATGTTTTGATGTGCAAAACGAAGAAAATAAGAAATGATTATAACGAGAATCTACTTTTCAGTTTTTAAATACTTTAAAGATATTTTATAGTATATTCAATATAATTTAAAAAAACAACTTAGAAAATAAATATAAAAATATCTTAAATGATGTTATATAAAAAATTTTATAAATCAAAGCTAACACAACTAACTTATCACACATTATACATAATATATAAATGTAGCATATAGGCACAAAGGCATATTAAACACATGCATATAATCAAATTAGCAAAACTAACATGATTTTAATTTTATGTACTTATCAACTATCACTGCACATGTTATACACTTTTATCTAATGCATCTACACATAACAAACATGTTTTCAGTATCATACATTCATATAATCAACACTTGTACAAAGTATTATTATTAAATTAGTTGAGACTTAAGGATTTTATATCCAAACATAGTTTAGAAACATCGTAAGCCATTCAAATCAATCATACACAAATGTAATAATATTTTGGATAACTTAAATTATTATTCACACATTCTAGCACATCGTATAATAAACTAACATATAAAGCACACTCACTTCGCTTTTGAGTTTTCAAATTTGTAATTTTATGGTCATATGGTCTTATATTCAAGGAAAATTTAAAAAATTTAGAAAATAAAAAATATTATATATTTTTACTGAAATATATTCAACAAATAGTAGTAGACTAAGAATGAAGAGAGAGAGTCGAAGACTTTTTTATGAGAATTTTTAAAATTTTATTTTTTAGTAATTTATAATGTATTATTAAAATTATTTATCAATTATTGTTCACCTAAATAATATTTTTTTGTTAGAATATAATAAATTCTGAGCTTCCCTCGACTATTAGGTGTTGGGATGTAAGGTTCTAAGTTTAACTTTTATAGTCTCATTTTTCATAGTATTATTATATAATTGAAGTATTAAATTTATTAAATTATTAAAATATTTTAAATTAAAATGAGAATTAAATCGATAGACTTTTAAATATTAAAATTTTATTAAATTATTTTAAATTATGATCAAATTGATAAAATATATAAATTTTGAGATACTAAAATTATTATTATATCAAATCACATCATATTTTTTATTAAATACTTAATGACCGTTGATCAAAATAAAAACGTAATTGATAATTATGAAAAATTAAATATTATGGTAAACATTATAAGATAGATGTAAGAGTATAAGGACCAAGAGTATAATTTACCCATTTAATGGTATGTTTGATATTCTAAAGACTGAAATGGACATGTCCAAGTGCTAACCCCTCACTCCACCCACGATGTCGCTGCTAAATTGGCTGACTGAAATGTCGGATAAGCCCTCCCTCTGCGTTTGATTGATTTGCTGCTATGGTGTTGTGATTGGCTGAAATAGGATTTTAGTATAATTATTTTTTGGTTTAGTGGAATATTATAATATCCGTGTATTGTTGAAAATACAATTCATCTTTGAAAAGTTGTTGGAAATATTGTACATCTTGGAATGACCTGGGTTAAGTCACACTCCAATCACCTCTAACTTACAGAGTACAAATTACAATTTGCATAGTGCATCTTCAAGCAATTTCAGGGGAGACATTGAGATCCTGGCGTCTCCTTAAAATTATTTAAAATTGTAAGGTAGTCCTTGTATCACACAATATAATCGCATTGTGTTTATACGATTTTCCGATTATTATAATATTCATTTCATCTCAAAAAATAATTCTATTAATATGTTAATTCAATCAATATTTTTTTCAAGAACTCTACCAGAGTAAATCAACCCTCTACATTCACATCAGAAATCTATGCACAAAGATCTACCCCTCGTCCTATCACACCTTCCACGCGTCCTCTCTCGTACCATCATCCGTTCCCATCATTTCTCATCTTACCCCATTGTCCAAGCCTCGCGCGTTCGACACTCCCCTTATTTTTATGTCTACCCACTTTTAAATTGTTGAGCCAAATAATAATATAATTATTCAACTAATAAAAAATCAGATTAGTTGATTATAGTAATTAGAACATAAGTGTTGAGTAGGATTGCAAATGTCACGAGTTGAGATAAAATATTATTGAGATACTCAATTTAAAAATTTAAAAATCATGTTTCACTCGATTAGTAAGTTTGTAAGTTTAAATTTTTTTAAGTTCAATTTAAATTCGAAATAAAAAATTAAAACCTGATGTAATTAAAAAAACTCAAGAGCTTATTTAAAAAAATCACAAACTCTCGATATTCTACTCAAAATCTTACGAGCTTAAATTTGTCATGCTTAACGCTAACTCAAAATAAAAAATTAAAATTTGACTTGATATTGAAAAAATTTAAACTCAAAACATTCTCAAACTTAACTCTATTGAAATTTAACTCGAATTCAATTTAAGACTTATATTTTTTAGATAAGAACAATATATAAATATTAGTATTTTTTGTAGTTTAATTTAAAAATTAGAATTTGATATATTATTTTTTTTCTACTTGTGAAAATTTCTAGTTAGATACCAAATAACTCACTTTAATTTATTAAAAATTTATATATAAACCGAATCAAATATTTAACATTTCATTCCTCATTTATAGCACAATGTTGAGTGAAAAAATATCAACGTTTGAGTTCACGCGCTCCAGTGCAGGAAATGTGGAAGTGACGGTCAACTGAACTTTCTCTATCATAACAAATCATAAAAAACCACGTGTTACATAATAAGCAATCTACCGGCTTCATGTTTTTTTACTTTTTTAAAAAAGAAAAAGCTAATCCACTTCAAACAGAATATTTATGCCTTCTCCCGAGGTGCATCCACGTGTGCACTTTTTCAAGGTTTTTCGACACGTACTTATTTCTCATTGGGTAACACGACGAGCCAACCAGATAGCTTTTATTTTCTGAAACTGACCCCATCCGGTTCAACCAATCAATTCTCCTCACTGTTTCAATTGTCGCCCACGGACACGTGGAGTGCTCTGATTTTGGACACGACTACTACCTCTGGTAAAGTCATTTGCCCTTTGATGAAACAGAAGGGAAAATAAAACCAAAATTTAAGATAAAACAAAGCGAGAGGGTTTGTTAGCCTTTTTTTCAAGTTCTTTGGAACGAGAAATGGAGGGTGGAGATGCTTGGAGGATGCTAAGATGCGCTGGCGGTGTACAAGATAATACGATAATCAACCGGATAATGCTCAGATTCAGGCCGATTGCTCCAAAACCGGCGAACGGAGACTCGGTTTCCGGTGATTCAACGTTTGGTAACAAGAACACGGGTGTTACAAGCAAGAGAGTAAAGAGAAAATACGTTAGGGTTTGTAAGAGAAATAATACTAGGAGAATAGCCTTGGATGAAGCTAAAAAAGATAACGCTGGAAATAAGGGTTCCCCAAGTCTACATCTGTTGCCAGAGAGTGCTGATCTGGACAAATCAACGGTTGGGGGTGATATTGATCTCAGTCGGACAGCAGGTGATAATTATCCTATCCAGGACCCACCGTCCCCGTGCTTGAAGTTAAAGAAAATGGTTGCAGCAGTGGGGCCGTCGGATCAGACGGCGTTGATAGCCTCCAGAGGTAGGACTAGGAGGGTTACGGTTTTGGAGTCACGTGTGACGGTGGAGAACGTGACGGACACTTGCATGGATGGAGGAGAGATTGGGAACTTCACGGACGTGGAGAGAATGAAGAATCTTGAACATGACACGTGTCCCAGTTTTGTATCAGACGGTTGGAACCATGTTTTATGGGTGAACGAAGCTTACAAGAAAATGGTGGGCGGAGGAACCGCCGTGGGGGTGGTGGTGAAAGAAGGGTTAGAGTTCCCACGGGGTTCTTTCTCATGCCGAGTAGGGTTACAGTACGTTGATGGAAAGGGAAAGAAGAAGCAGTGGAGAATGGTTCCTTGCGACGTGTGGAAGATGAGCTCAGGTGGGTTTGCTTGGAGGCTGGATCTTAAGGCTGCTCTCACTTTGGGACTCTAAGCCATTCCCATCTTTCTGCAGGTAAATTCAGCTATGTTTATCCTCACAAAAAAAAATTAAACAATAGGGTTTTAAAACAATATAATTTCGTTATATATATATATATATATAAAGATAAGATTGTAAACGAGTGTTGATACAAGTGGTTGAGATTCAAGAATTTGAGCATATAAGATCAAGTTCGAATTTAACCACCGTCACTATGTAATGTCCTATATAAATTTCAATTGAGCCTTAGAAATGTCTTGATCCGGAACCACCCTAATTTAAACTTTTTTGTGTATCATATATATATATATATATATAAAGATAAGATTAGGAAGGAGCGATTTGTAATATTGATTGGTAGGTTTGAGGTTTTATTTGACTGATTTAAGAATAATTATTTTTAATTTAAAAATGTAAAGAAGTTTAAAATAATTTAGGTATTATATAAAACACATACATTATATAATATTTATATAATATCCTATACATGTTAAGAAAATAAATTATTATCTCATACGTTGGTTGTATTGATATTATCTATTTTATTTAGAACTTAAAGAGTATAAATTTTATTATAGAATTCAAGGTTTAGAATCATTTAATATATTAAATAATATTTAAGTATACCATGTAATATTTAAATAACATTTCAAATTTATATAATCTATATATCAAATAATTTTATTACCAATACAAGATAAGTTTTATTCAGTTGAAAACTTAAAACATAGAGTACCATTAGGGTTTAACTGGGTAATTAATAAAATTATTTTGGTAAAAAAATAACTTAGATCACAACACTAATAATTTCTCATAATATTCTGTTTAAAGTTATCATTTTTCCCAAAAAAAATATAAGTAAATTGAAGGACATTAACAAATACAAATAATAATAATTATGAACAATATATGTACTTCATTTAATTTAAGTAAATATTATTAATACTATTATACTAAGAGAGAAAAATTTTGTTTTTTTAGGAAAAAGCAAAGAAAAATCTACAGTAAATTAAGAAAAATACGTGGCAACAGCAGACAACAGCCATCCCGTTCCAATCCCACAATAGAAATAAAATCCAATCTCGATGGTGTCACAAATCCTCTACCAACATCTTTATCGAATACGCCACGCGTCCCTCTTCCTACTTTCTTGTTTCTTTTCATTAAATCATTTCTTCCATGCGCCATGTTCCCACGTAAACCCTTCACTCCTCAATTTACTCATTCAACTAATGTATGACATATTTACATTTATTAATGTAATATAAAAACATTATATACGTATTTTCAATTCCATTTCTAGAGTTTTTACCTCCACTTTTGATCGAGTGTAATTCGTTTACGTGTCGATTTTTTTATTTTTAGAATATAAATATTTCAATTAAATTAATATCACATATTAATAAAATATAAATTCATTTACAAATAAAAACTATTTTTGTAAATAATATAATAATATTTTAAAAATTATTTTTTACCATCAAAGTGAATTATATGTTATATTTAATTTTGATTCTATATAAAAAAATTATAATGTGGTTTTACAATATATTTGTGTAATTTATATGTTATAAGTCTTTAAAGTATGTTAAATAAAAAATTCATTAAAGTATGTTCAGATGAATGATTGTTCATATAAAAAGATGTGTTGTATCTCTTTAAAAATTTTAAGTTTAAATAGTTATTTATGTAATGTATATATTATAATAATTATTTTATAATATTTTAATAAATTAAATAATTAATTAATATTTTTGAAAAAAAAATAATAACAAAAAATATCGATTAATTATAATTTGAGTGGGCTATTTTATCTTACATTATTATAGCCAACTTCTGTGACGTACTCGTTATCCACTATCCAGTATGGTTGAGAATTTTGGTAGTGTTATTAGGTTGAAAGGTGAAGTACACGGCGGGAATTGGCGAGTGGAAGGAATAAGATATATAATAGTGCACACACCGATTTTAGAGGTCGCAAAGCTAATGATGAAGAACCACGTGTCCACTTTCGCGAACCTCCCCTCTTTTATGCTCTTTCCCATTTCATTCAACTGTAAAATATACTCCACTCTCGAGACTATACCCACGTGTCCCTTCTCTTTAGGAACTGTTGGACACTAGCCTTCTCTTCATTTGTTCCCATTGTGGACCCATCTACTTTTCACATGGACCCCACCTCTTAAATTTCAACCAATCAAAACACTCAGGTTTCCCTTTTTTGCCCTAACCACGTGTTGTTTCTCTGTAAATTTTCCACTATCGTTATCGCCTCTCCTAAACAAAACATCCCTCCGGATATTCAACGGAGGAAATATTTCAGAGTTTGAAGGGGAAACAAGGTTGGAGAAGCTTTGATCTTGTTTTTTTTTCCTGGCGGTGGTTCAAACGGAGGAGGAGAGATGAACGGTTGTGAGAAGTGGAGCATGGTTGGCTACACGGATGGTGCACAAGATAAGACGGTGATCAACTCAATAATGCTAAGATTCCGGCCTATAGCTCCTAAACCGGTCTCCGGAGACTCCGTTTCCGATGGGGCTCGGATTGATAACAAAAATTTGTTGCTTTGTAAGCCAAGAGCTAAAAGAAAGTACGCTAAGGTTCGAAAGAATAATATCAGGAGAAAGAAAAGATCATCATCAGATCCACTTCATCACGATGAAGCTTCTAAGAATCCTGAAAATATCGTTACTTTGCAGTTATTACCAGAGAAAACTGAAGGGAACAGATCGGTTAACAATCAAAACGGTAGAGTTTTGGAGGAAAATCAAGATCCTGTTTATTTATGTAACTTGAACTTCAACAACCTTTGGTTTGATAGCATGGGAGTTGTAGAAGAGCCCGATCGAACGGTTTTGACGGTTCAAAGGGGGAAGGAAATGGTGGTGGAATCGTGTGTGACGGTGGAGAGCGTGACGGACAGTTGCATGGAAGTGAGGGAGTTAGGGAGTACGGACGTGGAAAGGATAAAGAATCTGGAGGCTGACAAGTGTCCAGGGTTTATATTGTTACGGAATACGTCTATCGGATAAAGTAAAATCATAACTGATAATTTGAGAAAATAAAAATAAAGATAAAAGAGACACAAAATTTACGTGAAAAACCCCTAAAATATTTAGGGTAAAAATAACGGGCAACGGTAGAAGAATTTCACTATGAGAAAATAGGAATTACAATCTCTCTCGATCTACCAAGGAGAAAACAATGATAATTCTCTCTAGATAAAAAGGAGAAAACAACTCTCAAGAAACTCTCTAAAATCTCTCTAGTATTGGAAGAAAGCTAGAATGCTTTGGGATGGTTTTGAAGCTAAATGAGTTAGGGTATTTATAGTTGAAGTCTTAAGGACTAATTTGTAAATACCCTAAATTATAATGACTAAATTTAAGCTTTTACCATTTTATTTTTCAACAATTTCAGCCCCCTTTTTGACTACATGAATCTGTGCCCCATTTATTTTTAATTTTCCAACTTTCGGTGCCATGTGCACTAGATTTCAACAATCTTCCACTTGAAGATTTGATTGGAACAATCATATATTCACACCATTCTTTCTACCTTGTACCTTTCATGTTGCTTATGTATCTGACAGGCCACAGGAGGATCGACACCAAGTAAATTTATCGGCATTGATCGCCTTCGTCATGAAATCTGCTATGTTGTCTTTGGTATGGATCTTCTGCATATCCACTGTCCCTTCTTCCACTTTTTCACGAATGAAATGGTACTGAACTCGTATATGTTTTGTCCTTGAATGAAATGCTGGATTCCTTGCTAGATGCAAGGTGCTTTGACTGTCACAAAATACAGAGACATACTCTTGATTGTGCCCAAGCTCCTCCAATAGCATCTTCAACCAAATTGCTTCTTTACTGGATTGTGTAGCTGCTATATATTCTGCCTCTGTTGTGGACGTAGCCACAACTGACTGCAATTTTGAAACCCAGCTTACAGCTCCACCAGCAACTTTGAACACATATCCTGTAGTAGATTTGCTTTTATCCAAATCCCCTGCATAGTCAGAATCTACATACCCATTAATTAGTAAGTTTGATCCTCCGTAACATAATGCAGCATTTGAGGTCCCTTTGATGTATCTGAGGATCCTCTTTACTGTATTCCAATGCTCTTTGTCTGGATTCGCCATGTATCGACTAACCACTCCCACTGCTTGTGCTATGTCTGGTCTTGTGCATATCATAGCGAACATTAAACTTCCCACTGCTGATGCATACGGTACTCGAGACATCTCCATCCTCTCTTCTTCACTGCTAGGACTCATACTGGAGGATAATTTGAAGTTAATAGGAAGAGGGGTAGAAATTGGCTTACAATCTTGCATGCTGAATCGTGACAAGATTTTCTTCAAGTAATTCTTTTGTGAAAGCCAAATCTTCCTATTACTTCTGTCTCGGTGAATTTGCATCCCTAGAATCTTGTTTGCTGATCCCAAGTCCTTCATTTCAAATTCCCTAGCCAGTTGTGCCTTCAATTCTTCAATATGATCTTTGTTGGGTCCTGCAACCAACATGTCATCTACATAGAACAGCAATATAACAAAATCGTTATCACCAGACCTCTTGAAATAAGAACAAGGGTCTGCATTAAGTCTGTTGTATCCAAGGCACATAATGAAAGAATCAAATCTCTTATACCAACACCTCGGCGCCTGCTTTAGACCGTACAGAGATTTGTTCAACCTGCAAACCAAGTTCTTCTTTTCTTTTTCTTCAAAACCTTCAGGCTGGAGCATATAAATTTCTTCTTCAAGATTTTCATGAAGAAAAGCTGTTTTAACATCTAGCTGCTCTAGATGTAAGTCCAATGTAGCACACATTGCCAAAACTACTCGAACTGTTGTTAGTCGAACCACAGGAGAAAATATTTCATTGAAATCAATACCTTCTTTTTGAGCATATCCTTTGACCACCGGTCTTGCACGATACCTCTCAACTTGATCGTCACCATTTCGCTTGATTTTGAAGACCCATTTGTTACCAATTGGATTCCTTCCTTGTGGTAGTGGCACAAGGTCCCATGTATTATTTTTATGAAGGGCTTCGATTTCTTCTTGCATCGCCATTATCCACAGTGAAGCATCTGAGCTGTTTATTGCCTCCTGGTATGTTGATGGCTCACCGTCCTCTGTTAAAAGGCAGTATGCAATATTACCTTCTATAACATAATCCGAGTGCCAATTGGGACGTCTTCTCACACGATCTGATTGACGAGTTGTTGGAGCTTCAGAACTCTCTGGTTCTTGTTCATCATGTGCTGGTTCTGCTTTAGAAGAATCTCCTTCTTCAAACTCTTTTTCCACATGTATCTGAGTAGTCTCTGACTTTTCAGCGTTATCATCGTATTCTTTTCTTTGTAGCTTATCTTCTACAAAGATAACATCCCTGCTAATGATCACTTTGCGGGCAGTGGGATCCCACAAGCGATACCCCTTTACTCCATCAACATACCCCAAGAATTTGCATTTCCTAGATTTTGGATCCAGCTTTGAAATTTCTTGGGCGTTGTACATCACGTACACAATACTTCCAAATACATGGAGGTTTGAATAATCAACTGGTTTACCAGTCCACATCTCCATTGGTGTCTTCAGCTCTATTGCAGTTGATGGAGCTCGATTCACCAAATAACAGGCGGTATTGACTGCTTCTGCCCAGAATGATTTTTCTAGGCACGCTTCCCTCAACATTGCTCTTGTTCTTTCTAACAAGGTTCTGTTCATCTGCTCTGCCACTCCATTTTGTTGAGGAGTGTTCGCCACTGTGAACTGTCTTTTGATGCCTTCTTTCTTGCAAAAGTTATCAAATTCTTCGCTTGTGTATTCTCCTCCATTATCTGTTCTGAAACACTTGATCTTATTTCCAGAATCAAGTTCCACCCGCGCTTTGAAGTTTTTGAAAGTTGAAAACACGTCTGACTTCTTCTTAATAGGATCACCCAACATCTCCTGGAGTAGTCATCAATAAATGAGACAAAGTATTTTGCTCCACCTAGGGACGTTACTGGTGCTTGCCATACGTCAGAGTGAACCAATTCTAGAACACTTTTGCCTCTAGAATTTGATGTGTTGAATTTCAACCGGTGCTGCTTACTTGTTATACAATTCTCACACAAAGGAAGTGATACCTTTGTTAAGCCTGGAAGTAGTTTTTGCTCCATAAGGACTTTCATTCCTTGTTCTGACATGTGTCCAAGTTTCTGATGCCATAGCATTGCCGAATCTGAACTACATGAGGCAACAAAGGCTTCTGCTTCTACCAAAGTCTCTCCCTTCAGCATGTACAAGTTTGCAGCTATCTTTTCACCTTTCAGCACCACAAGCGCTCCACGGAACACCTTCATGATTCCTTTCCGTGTTTTAATCTTGCTTGCATTATTATCCAACAATCCGTAGGATAATAAATTTTTCTTCAGGCCTTTCACGTGTCGCACATCTCGAACAACTTTAATTGTTCCGTCATACATCTTCAATTTGATGGTTCCCACGCCAACGATCTCTAAGGCATGATCATTGCAACTATAAACAGATCCTCCTGAGACAGGTTCATAATGATGGAACCATTCTCTTCTTGAGGTCATGTGATATGTTGCTCCCGAATCAATGAGCCATATATCTGCAAATCGTTTTCTTCCTTCTACGGTGGTTGATGCTTCACAGCATAGAGCATCTCCATCATCTAAAGTGTTTGCGGTATTGCCTTGTGGATTGGAGTTTTTATTTAGACTCCAACAATCCTTCTTCAAGTGACCCTTCTTTCCACAGTTGTAACACTTTAAATTCTTCTTGCTCCTCGACTTCGATCTACCATGTTTGTGACTGCTACTTTGGCCACGTTCTGTTGATCTTCCTCTCATCGTTATCATCGTTGTCAACGCTTCTGCTTGTTGCAGATTTACTTGTATGTCTTCCTTATTCTTGCGCCGATTTTCTTCTTGTAGAACAGCAGCTGCAACATTATCGAAGACTAAACTGGTGACATTACTATTTGTCAAGTTGATGATGAGTTGATCGTATGAATCCGGTAGACTTTGAAGTAGAAGTTCAGCACGTTCTTATTCTCCTATTTTACAGCTTAAGGATGTAAGCTGAGAAAATAAGGTGTTCAGTGTATTTAAGTGCTCCGTCACTGAAGTAGATTCTGGCATACGGAGAGTATACAATTTCCTTTTAAGGAAAATTTTATTGTGCAGCGATGTGGCCTCGTACAATTTGGTGAGATGATCCCATATCTCCTTAGCTGTCTTCTTCTCCTCGATGCTTGACAATACTTCATCTGCTAATGCTAGATGAAAGTTTGCCATACCATTCCCGTCCATCTCGTTCCATTTGATGTCATCTGTAAAATCCACCGGCCTTTCACTGATAGCCGCTAGATACCCGTCTTTCCTCAGGATGGCCTTCATCTTCAATTTCCACAATGAGAAATTTCTCCCATTGAATTTTTCAATATCAAATTTCGTTGCCATAGCTTCTTTTACGGATAGCTCCCACTATTTCACTATCGTAAATAGTTCTCTGGAACCTTCAAAGAATGGGTAATACCTTCTTAATTTCTTATGTTGGAGGATCCACCTTTTGGTGGTAACCACAAAGACAATAAGCAGATATTACACACTCTAATCTAGCTCTGATACCAATTGTTGCGGAAGACGGCTATCGGATAGAGCAAAATCGCAACTGATAATTTGAGAAAATAAAAATGAAGATAAAAGAGACACAAAATTTACGTGGAAAACCCCTAAAATATTTAGGGTAAAAACCACGGGCAACGGTAGAAGAATTTCACTATGAGAAAATAGGAATTACAACCTCTCTCGATCTACCAAGGAGAAAACAATGATAATTCTCTCTAGATAAAAAGGAAAAAACAACTCTCAAGAAACTCTCTAAAATCTCTCTAGTATTGGAAGAAAGCTAGAATGCTTTGGGATGGTTTTGAAGCTAAATGAGCTAGGGTATTTATAGTTGAAGTCTTAAGGACTAATTTGTAAATACCCTAAATTACAATGACTAAATTTAAGCTTTTACCATTTTATTTTTCAACAATTTCAGCCCCCTTTTTGACTACATGAATCGGTGCCCCATTTGTTTTTAATTTTCCAACTTTCGGTGCCATGTGCACTAGATTTCAACATATATCAGATGGTTTGCATAGGGTTCAGTGGTTTAATGGAGCTTACAAGAGGTTGTTGATGGAAGCGAATGACGCGCCACCACCAGAGATAATGGTGTGGCTCTTGTTGAAACAGGTATTTCCTAGGTTTCGCACTGCATTTTCATGCAAGGTAAGGTTGTAGTATACTTGGCAGAATGAGAAGCTTTCGAGAATGTTGCCATGTGATGTGTGGAAAATGGATGGCGGGGGCGGTGGTTTCGCATGGCGGTTGGACGTCGAGGCTGCGCTCAGTCTCGGCCGCGAAGGGAAGCGAGGATTCGGAGGGGTTAATAAAGGGATAGAAGGGGGCGAAATAGTAGAATAATCAAGTAATATGTGTTAGTAATGGCCAATTCCACATGGAATGAGGAAATACATTAGGCTTGGGTATTTAAAGTTTTTATTCTCCATTACCTTGTTCAGTGATAAAGAATAAGGGAGTTTTTAGTGTACTTTTGTCGCAGCCGTCTGTTTGTCTCATTCTCATGATAATATGTGTCCTCTACACATTACTAAAATTAAGGAATTTTTTCTGAAACAAATGAATAAAATGTATTTGGTATTAAATGTTTTACATCTTTGTTCAAGATAACATTACTAAAATTAAGGAATTTTTTCTGAAACAAATGAATAAAATGTATTTGGTATTAAATGTTTTACATCTTTGTTCAAGATAAGAATTAAGCTATTAATTATGCCAGTTAGTTATGGGAGTTAAAAGTTTAATTCAACAGTTTCATTTATTTAAAGATAACAATTACACAGAGTTAATTTCAAAAAATAAAATTAAATTTATTTTTTATTTTTGTTGGACGAAAATGCCTTTATATATAACCTATAAATATAGAGCTCATTTGACTTTTCAACTCATCCTACAATTCACTTAAATATCTCTCAACTCTCTCAAATCTTTTTAAGACTCAGAGTATTTTCGGCAATCGAAAGAGCAGTACCACCAGTAGTTTATTTTTATTTTGGGTGTACAAAATTTAAAGTGATTGTGTTAATCTTGAGGGATGATCGTTTATTGGAGTAATTACATTCATCGGGATGAATTCGTTTCTAAGATAATGATTTTTACCTCAATACAATTTCAGTTGATCAAATATTTATTTTTTCCACTTTATGCGATGTGATTTTGCAATCAATTTTACTAATAACGTGGACTGTTTATTTTACTTAAAAGAAGAGAATTCTACCTAAAACACAAAAACAAAGAGGGGTGTACTGAGTAAAACCCATATTCTTAGGAATCCTAAACTCTTGGATTTTGGCTTTAATTAGTGTAGTTTATAGTGTTGATAGCTAAGCGTTAAGTTGGCCAAATAGGATTTGCTGGCAGATGCTACGGATAACTTTTTCATCTCTTAATTTATTGGGACATGTATTGGACAGGTGGTGGATGCTCCTACAATGAAAACTACCCTAATATATATATATATATATATATATATATGAGAAAATAACTTGAGTGACAAAAATATCTTATAATATATGGTTTTAATCAAATTTTTTTGGGTTTATAAAAATAAATAACGAATTCGCAATATAAAAGTTAAATTCGCAACAAGAATTTACATTTCGCAACACGAATTTATCAAATTCGTAACTCAGTTTTCAAATTCGTAACTCGAATTCGCTAATTTCACAACTCAATTTTCGAAAAAGCACTCTCGCAACACAGTGTCTTCAATCCCCACTGGATTTTGCAACTCGAAAATGCCTTGTTCTAGCGTTTGATTTTGAGATGCTCAGCAACCGTTGCCGTTGAAACAATTCAGGCAGAAACTGTTTGCTTATCGTAGGACATCATGAGTTCCCACAATAACTTGATCTCGATGCATTGAGATTACAGTTACAGGTCGTATATGGCCGATTTTACTTTGAAAACCGTTCTCTACATTCGGAGAGTCGATCATGGATGGATAAGCATTATGAAAATTTTGCACATAAAGTATGTCATCCAAGCATATCCGTTAGTTGGGACTATGCAATACACTACGTACTGCATATTGGTTTCAATTTCGATGCATCTACCGACGGTATGAGGTTAAAAGTGTTCCATTGATCGTTCGTTGCCAAGTTGAATGCTGGTGAGGAGAGGGAGAAGAAAACTCCGGTGAAGAAAGTAAAATCGGCCATATACAACCTGCAACTGTAATCTCGATGCATCGAGATCAAGTTATTGTGGGAACTCATGAAGTCCTACGATAAGCAAAAACAGTTTCTGCCTGAATTGTTTCAACGGCAATGGTTGCTGAGCATCATCTCAAAATCAAACGCTAGAAGAAGGCATTTTCGAGTTGCGAAATCCATTGGGGATTGAAGACACTGTTGCGAAAGTGCTTTTTCGAAAATTGAGTTGTAAAATTGGCGAATTCGAGTTGCGAAATCCGAATTCGAGTTGCGAATTTGAAAACTGAGTTGCGAATTTGGCAAATTCGTGTTGCGAAATGTAAATTCTTGTTGCGAATTCGAAAACTGTGTTACGAATTTGACTTTCGTGTTGTAAATTCGAAATTAAGTTGCGAATTCGTTGGTTATTTTTGCCAACCCAAAAAAAATTTAGTTAAAATCATATATTATAAGACATTTTCGGTTACTCAAGTTATTTTCTCAATATATATTGTAGCCGCTGGTTGAACATATGTTGTAGCTGCTGCACTCGTGAAGGGTAGATATTGAGTTTACCTTACGTGTTTGTGTTTGTGTCTGTGTTGGGATAAACCTAGATAAGTCAGCGTATATAAGTCATATGTACATATATATATATATATCTATATATAATTATTAGTTTAGATTAATTCTAATATTTAGGGACAGAATTGGTTTCAAATATTTAGAGTTACAATTTATTTAAGTTTATAATAGATATTTGATCTAAAAAATAGGATGGAACAAAATTTTAATCTTATTTAAATTTAAATTAATAAAGATTTAAAATATTATTAAACTAGAATCTTGGAAGGAGAAAGAGTCTCTCTCATTCTCTATATACTTTCGCCTATGTTGATTTTTATATATTCATAAAGGATGACGAGGACAATACTTATGAATCTAGATAGAATTGGGATTAGAGTTAACTTGTTTAACTTTAACATTAATAAAAATTTAATAAATATTTAATCCAAAATTTCGTCACTGCTTTTAGACGTATTAATGAAATTATTGTACCAAAAAAAAATAAAGATGACTTAATCTTATAGATATGTATATAAATGTGTATATGTAGTATAACTAGCCTATAGGTTGCGGAATACATGCATGCATGATGTTGGACCACTAACGGTGAGTATTTAGGCACATCAAAGAGCACAACAAATATATTGGATGGTATTAATATATATGCCTTTGGATAAGAATAATTGAGTTTATCCACTATCCATGCATGCAAACAATAGAATTTTACTATTTCCTTTTTGATCTTCACCAGTAAACTCTATACCTCTATAATTGCTAACACTTTTCCTTTTCTTCTCATTTTATCAAGGTTTTCCGATCGAGTGCCGTTTGACATCGAAGTACCGGAAATGAAGAACGGAACTTCGCAGGGGTAGTAACGCATGGTAAGTATATTGAACATAGGGAATTTTATATAAAGGTGGTGTTGAATAATTTTC
This sequence comes from Hibiscus syriacus, assembly GCF_006381635.1. NCBI lineage: Eukaryota > Viridiplantae > Streptophyta > Magnoliopsida > Malvales > Malvaceae > Hibiscus > Hibiscus syriacus. The sequence continues at coordinate 2,026,262 of NW_024063196.1, forward strand.
ATGGCAAGCTTTCAGAAAAGAACAAGGCTTGAGAGTTGTGATTCTTGGTCCCCAAAAAAAAAATTAAACTTCACCAAATTACAAAGCGAAGGCTTGTGCATGTAAATTTGGGTGAAAATGTCTGTGATTGCAAAACAATAGTTCATGTTTGATCGATCTGCAATTTGGATTGAATAATTAATACTATGTAGGGTATTCAAATATTGAAATTTGAGTCATTCCACAGATTTTGCATCAATTTATTTCTAATAGATAATTTCCCCCCCCCCCTTAAAGCGTGGAATAGTTGTGGTAAATGCTCCATTTCTCTCGCACTGACTTTTAAAATTATTATTTTACTTTTTATAATATTTTATATACTTCTACTAAAATCCTATGAATTAGGGTGGCTGAATTTTTGAGATAATGCTCTGGTAAAAAATAATTCCTCGAATAATGTTGTGTAGAAATTATTTTGTTAAATAGGGTGAATGCTACGGTGTACCCCGAAGCCACGCTGCTGTCCCACGTTCCGAATTGGTGTCGATGAGATTGGCCAAAGACGTATGGAAAGCGCGGGGGGGGGGGGGGAAGACGTATGACCACCGGCGAAGTCGCAGGGTATGCCATGCGTATCTTGGGGGTCCCTCGCGTGGCCGACAAAGTCCCATGCGTCTCCCTCTCCTGTGACCGACAAAGTCGCATGGCATGCCACTAACGTAGCTGTAGGCTGGTAGGTAGCTGACATTCGAATGATAAAAGCTTAACCCATACCCTTATCCTATCTTAACCTATACATTGTAATAACAAGTTGAACATAATTTTTTTTCTTTCAACTATATATATGAGTGAAATTAGGGCAATTACAATTCAAAAAATTGATTGAAGGAGCAGAAACAATTGTAAAGAAGATTAACGGAGGGAGCATTTCAGAAAGTTTGGTGTGTTTTTTCTTTCGTTATTTTAATTTAAGTATGTATTATATTAAAAATTGATTTAAATTTTTGTTATTTTGTCTGAAATTAGTCTAATAGTTTATTAATTTTTTATAGAAAGAAGGTGAATTTAGTTTATTTATGACACTGTGGGCTTACCGCACAGCTTTCAAGACACCACTAAGGATGTCCCCATTCAAGTTTATTTATGGCAAGGCATGTCACTTACTCGCGGAGCTAGAACACAAGGCTTTTTGGATTGTCAAGAAACTCAACATTGATGCACAACTTGTAGGAGAAAAGAGGTTGCTGGAACTAAAAAAAATGTAAGAGTATAGATCTCAGGCTTATGAGAATGCCCATCTCTACAAGGAAAAAAACTAAGAAGTGACATGACAAAAAAAAATTCACGACAATTGTTTTTGGGCCAACAAGTACTCCTCTACAACTCTAGGCTCAAGTTGTTTCCAGGCAAGCTCAAATCAATATTTTCATGGCCTTTCCTAGTGCATCAAGTGCATGGCCATGGAGCATTAGAAATCAAGAACTTAGAAGATGGGACAATTTTTAAAGTGAATGGCCAAAGGCTGAAGGCCTGTTATTCTAAAATTTTATATTTTATCTTTCTTTTCGTTTTTGACACAATTGATGAGGTCATTACCCCAGAGCCAACTACCGAGCAAACCATTGAACCCGTTGCAGAGCCAAAAGCAAACTAGCCCATGGTAGAGCATTTTGAGTATCCGCTACCAGAGGAGTTAACACAACCAGTTAGTCCCCTAAGGACCAGGTGTTACCTAAAGCGTTTAGCTGGTCATGCACCTGCTGCTTTCTCATTACTGCATGTCCGAAGCCACATGATCTGATAGTCCACCCCCACTCAAGAGACGTCACACCCGAGCGTCCAACAAGACCAATCCACCACAATGAGGTATCTCCACCACCTTTGCATTTGCATTTCATTTAGTTTCGTTTGACTTAGTTTTCATTCATTGAGGATAATGCATCCCTCAAGTTTGGGGGAGGTATTGTGTACATACTTAGTCATTTGCATTGATAATGTTTAGTAGATTGTTTTTGTTATGACATGAGTTAGGATTAGGTTAGTTACTTGGAATAAGTTGATGATACTCGATGATGATAATTTTTTTCGCTATGGTTAGAAATTAATGTACATAACTGTTGAGGAGGATAGAAAAAAACCTAAGAATTAATTCTTTGTGACTCTTTGAACACGATTGTATGTTTTCTATGCTTGAAGAACTTAGAAAATTTTATGAAAGAACTTTTTCTCGTCGTGGCATAAAATTCCAGTAATGAACTTAACTACTATATCAATGCATGAAAAGGCTAAGTTAAACTCCTTAATGTTGTGAATTATGTTGAATTGAAAATAAATGCCTCGGCATAGCTGTAGAGGGACACTTCTCTGTGTGACGGTATTGCCTGGAAACCCCTTGAATAAATGGCAGCCTTAGCACATGGGTGAATGAAAGTAGTCATGGGATGACTCTGCCTGACTACCTCAGGGATGGAATGTATGCTCCCATTCATCTAGAGTGTGGGATGATAGTTGTGATAGGCTGACTCCCCTTGTGCAGTGTAAAAAAATTGAAAAAAATTAAAAGTTTAACTGTTGAATAAATAGAAGTAGATTTTGTGATTAATGAATAATTTTATGCCTTGACAAAACAAAAGAACTTACTTACGGACTTTCTAATTTTGTCAAGCATAGACTAGATACAATCATGTATACACACTTGGAAATGATCTTGGCCTAGGGAAAGGTACTTGACTTCTCAATTAGTCTAGCTGTAACATCCCAAACTACGGGTTAGTGACTAAATTGTAAATTTTCAGAATTTGGTGATTAAAGTGAAAAAGTTGAAAGGATCAATGATATATTTGAAAGTATTTCCTGAAAGATTTTAGTAATTATCAAAGAAAATAAAAGGCAAAATGGTCATTGAACAAAGAAAATAATAAATAATAATTAATGGATATTATAATACTCATGTGGAGCATACGTTGGGAAATTAAGTTTCCAAATTACTTTTCTCTCTTCCATCTTCATCTTCTTCTTCTCCACGTGAAAGCTCAAGCAAAGGTAAGATTTAGTTGTTGTTGATTATTAGCTGAAATTTAAGTTGGGTTTTGATCATTAGATGATAACTAAGCTTAAGAAAAGCTTAATTATCTTAAAATCAAAAGATAAAGGAGTTAGGAAGATTAAAGATTTTGAGTTCTTGAGTGAAATCTTGAAATAGAGTTGATAAGTTGATTTTGAAGTTAAATTCGACTTGTCATAAGCTTAATTAAGAGATATGAAGTGATAGAATTGAAATTAGAAATGTGAAAATTTGGTATGATTCTTAATTTTAAGAATCATAATAAGATATGGAAGATAAAGATGGTTTAAATGAATATAAATTAGTATAAGTATGTATATTTGAGTTAAGAATAGAAAAGTGAATGAAACATGAAGAATTGAAGTGGAAATAGTGAATTTTCGTGCAATTAACAGTGATTTCTGGGCTTAAACGAAAATTCCAGATTATGTAGAGGGAACAGATACCCCCTGGGGGGGTATCGATTCCCCCTAATAGAAAAATGGAATTTTGGTTTATTAAACCGACTTAAGTTATTAACATCAAGTTTAAGGTTTAGGCTTCTGATAATTGTTTTGAAATGTTATATTTATGTAGATATTGAGCCTAAACAAGTTTTGGAATAATCAAAGGATTAGGATCGAATCAAATCAAGGCTAAGGTGAGTGCAATTTATTTTGTACTTAGGTTATTGAACGAACATTGACTTGCGATGAGCCAATGATGGAGTTACTATGGTAAGAAGTAACTTTTAAAATGTTATGTGTGCATTAGTATGTAGAAATGTATTTATATTCTTATATGTTACATGATTTACATGTTTACGTGAAAATGCACTAGTGATATATGTGATGTATTGGAAACATATGAGAACAAGAGATGGCATGATTTGTATGATGTATGAATTCATGAGTAAAGGCATATGTGAATATAATTTGTATGCATTATATGTCATGTGAACCTAAGAGGATAAAGCATGTTATATGATATGAGATTAACTGATGAAACATAGATGATATATATATGATGATATAAAAATAAGACATGAATCAAATGATATATATGTTTATGTGAATCCATGCAAAGTGATACGAGCTATGTGATATATGAATATGAATTCATATGAAAAGTGACATGAATTACATGAAAGTAAACTATGTGATTATATGCACATGTGATATGTGACAGAAAAGAAGAAATATGTGATTAGAAGAGAAATGATATGAATAAGTGACATGAATATATGAACTGTTATAAATGATATTGCCCATGATATGTGATATGAGAGCTAGGGGTATAGTTGGCATGTCAAGAGTCGAGGGTTTACCTATGTCTTTCGAGATATATATGGATAGTTTACCTATGTTATAAGGAACATATGGACAGTTTACCTATGTTCTTCGGGACCTATGGAAAGTTGCCGAGGTTCTTTATGACCTCTGGATAGGTCTTTCGGGACATTTATACGAGCTGTGGTGACAACATAGTTGTGCACAACCGATAGGTCTTTCGGGACATTTATACGAGCAGTGGTGACAACATAGTTGTGCACAACCTCAGTGTACTCACATACTTTAAGTTCTCAATAGTGTACATGGGCTAACACAGAAATTTAACAAGTATACTGAATATGATATGTATATGTGATTTGTTATATGAAATAGATCACATGATTTATGTAATGGTGTATTGTTGGTTAATGCATGATATGTTATGCATAAGGGTGTTAAATTATAAGAATTAATGATAATGAATGTGAAATGTTAAATGTGTTGAAAATGATATATGTGTTCCATGATCTGTATAAAAATGTTTAGTATATGTTATATGATAAAAAGAATTAGTGACATGTGTACATGGATTAATAAGAGATAATAACAAATACACTATATGTGATATATACATTTGGTAATATGAAATATGTTATAGAAAGTACATGATGATATGTTTATTCCTTGGTATAGTAATATATGTGTTATATGATGAATATATGGTAAGTAAAAGTGATTAATGATAGTATTTGTAGATGTATGCCGTTTGTTTATATGAAATGATATATGGTTATATTATATGTTTTATATGCCTCACTAAGTCATCGACTTAGCGAGTGATTTTTCACACGTAGGTTTGTAAAGCGAAAAGAGAAGTAAAGATGAACGAGACATGTCAGTTCTCCTTACCGAAGATCATATTAGAAATGTAGATCTAATTACATGTATTTTGTTAGAAAGAATTTAGTTGGCATGTAATAAAAATGATTTGTATTAGATACGCTCTGATCGACTTTTGGAAATATTTTTAAACGTATATATGTAAATGGTAAATGTATACTGATGAAACCTTGGATTTTTATGAATTTTTACGTATTTTACGGAAGTACTATAGCATTATTGTAGCAGGATATCGGTTCCCTATAGCAGGGGAATCGGTTCCCCTATGACAATCTAGAAAATTTTAACATTTGGGTACTATAGCAGTGTACTATTCACGGCAATGCTCATACCGTATTTTACTGTTCATGAATACATTTTTGCCTCAAAATTTTATAACAAACCAAATTCAACAATATATGATCGTATTTTTTTAAATGAGTTCAAATGTTTTGATATTTTGTAAGAATATTGTTTTTAAAAGTCAATGTGACATCTCGGATTCGTATTCAGGTCAGATACAGGTTGAGTTGTTACACTAGCATATTGAAGCCAAACCTTTTGCTGAGGGCTGAAATTTTAGACCACTTGACTGTCTTGATTTATACTTTGCCATATCATTTTATTTTTCTATTGCTCATTATCCATTGCTTGAGAACATGCAATAGCTTAAGTTTGAGGGTGTGATAACTCCGTAAAAAGACTATATTTTGAGTATTTTTACTTAAGTTATTGATTGTCTAAAATCTATTGTCATAAACATTTTAGCTGCATATGGTTGCATTTAGGGCATTTCATTATATGTGGTGGAAATTTTTGTCTAGTTCTTCTTGATAAAATTGATGTTGCTGATGAAAAGGGTTGTGTTGGGTTTGATTGTGCAGGTGATGGGAAATGACCGATGAGCGAATTATTTGCCATGACAATTTTAGAGCTAGGGTCAAAGGAAATGACGATGATGACCGTGAGGAATTTTTCACCGCTGCAAGTTTTTCTCACAAGTCTAGACGCAGTACAACACAAAGTAGCTGACGTCGTGAGGCCAGCTTTCTAATGCACCTCACGTGAACCCCCTGCCCTGCTGATAATTAGGGACCACTGCCATCTGCCATGATATCATGTTTTGGGCATGAATTTAAGGGATTTTGAGGGAATCTAAAGGGCTTAAAACCCTAGAAATTCCCCAATATAAATAGGAAATGATGCCCACAATTCCAATGAGACTTTCACCCACCCTAAAAGCTTTGGAAAATCGATTGCAGCACCTTCCTCTCCAACGGTATCCTCTCTTATGTCGACACTCGATTTTTCGACATTTTATTATTATTATTATTACTATTATTATTATTAACTAAATTTTATTTTATTTTTCAGGCTTTACAATAGCCCAAAATCAGGCCCAATTATAAGCAAACCCAGAGCCCAAAATACATATTCTAACCCAATACCCGAAGCCCAACTGTTGTAGCCCGATCAGGTGGCCCATCCTTCAGTTAGGGTTTTTATCCTTAGCCTAGCATCACCCCCACGAGAACCGTTCGATCTGGACCAATCCAATGGTCCAGATCGAGCATGCCACCGCCATAGAGCCCAATATGAGGCCACCTCCTTTCTGCACGAGTCATTTGCCACCACATCTACCTCCAATTAGATTCCAGCTCAATCCACAAGGTAAACAACAAGACCTAATCACGCAAAAGACAATAATTTCAATTTTTTTACTCATTTAGTTTCAGAAAAAGCAAGCAGAAAAAGAAAAAAAGCAAAAAATCAAAAAGTTGTAACGTTTGGGTTCTATATAAAACCGAACCATGTATGTAAACGAGGTTCACATTTTCAAGATTCAGAAAAAAACAATAAACAATAGAGTTTTTTTAGGTATTATTTTTTATTTATTTTATAGTTTCGAAAAACGTACAAAACCCTTGCATGTAATAAAAAACCAAGCCTAAGGGAGAAAGTAGCTTACCTGAGTCGTGGGGGGTCTTCGAGGGGCCAAAGTGCGTAGGAAGACGAAAAGTCGGGGCTTTTTTGGCTCGTTTTGGGGGTGTTTAGGTTAGTTTTAGGCATAGTTTTGAGTTTAGGGTTGTAAATCTAGACTTAAGGGTCGATTTGGTTAAGTTTGGGAATTTCGACCACCGTGTACGACGACCAAGGGTGACTTGCGGTAGCCGGTAGTGGGACGGACAAGGAAATTTGAGAGAGAGCAGATGACTCTCTCTTTTTTTAAAATCAATTAAGAATGAAAAAAACAAAAAGTTGTATTTATAAAGGAAATTTTGGGGAAGTTTCACATAAGTCCCCTTAATTTACGCACGTTTTTACAGAATAGTCACTGGGAGGGACCATTTTCATGATTTTTCCATTTAAGTTTATAACTTTTGGTTTAATTTCTATTTAGTCCCCCTACTTTTAGTGCGTTTTTCCATGTTAGTCACCTGTAGGGATTGTTTTTATAATTTACCCTTTTTATGCCTAATATTTATTTTTAGGGATATTCTCTGTATAACCCCCTATTTGTTTTATATTTGTATTTCGAACCTGAATATATGTTTTTATTTATTTTAATTATGACAAGTAATTTTAATTTATTTCGATTTAACCCCATGTTTTATTTATTTTCATTCTTTGTAATTTTAGCACTTAATATTGTAAGTGTTCATTTTAGTCATTTGTATACTTTACTTTATTTTAATTTAGGCATTATATTTTGATTATTTATGTTTTAGTCCTACTTTTATTTTTTTTATTTTTTGCAAGTTGTTGGCATATTAATTCATTTTAGTCCTAATTAATTGTGTATGATAGCCTCATAAGCATCCCTTGACTCGATTCGAAATAAATTGACTAAGGGTAATATTCAGTCATTTTAATATTATCGTAAAGTGACTGTCCTAACTTATAAGAAAATTACTTTCGATAATTTTAAAATAAAAGTTTATCCCATTTAGTGACACAAATTAAATCGATTTCATTTTTAAAATTCAGGGATTGAGAAAAAGATAATGTTCTTTTAATTAAATTCATCGAGAAAAGACTGTTAGATCGAATCTAAGGTCTCGTCTCGTGATATTTAAATAATTGAAAATCCTTATTCTCATTAAATATCGGTAAAGTAAATAATTAATTCCTTGTTTGTTATGCTTTTTATTTTTTTTTTATTTTTGCACGTGTTTTCCGATAGATTTCCAAAACAATAACATTTGAATCGACATTGAGAATAGTATTATCTTTTCATTTCGGTTCGAGTAATAAATGACTGCTTTAAGATACGATAGGTCATTTATTCTCGATTAGAAATCATTAGATATTATCATTTTCATTCGTACCACTATGTAATTTTAAGACAAAATGGTAATATCCCTTTATTTCAATTAGGGTAATAAATGGTTGTTTTAATACACAAAAGGTCATTTATTCTCGATTGAAAATAATTAGATATTATTGTTTTCACTCTTAAAATTATTTTGGGTGTTATTATTTTGAAATTGATAGTGAAATTTAGAATGTAATTTTAATATTTCTTTATTTTGATTGGAGTAAGAATCGATTGCTTCAAGGTATGAGAGATCGATTCTTCTCAATAGGAAATAATTAAATATTATCATGTTTCATCCAAAAATGAAAAGAGCATTATTTTAGAGGATCTTAAATTAAATTATACTTGAACTTGTAAATTTTATTGCAAAGACAATTAATTAATCGACTAGGTACCGATTTAGGGCATTGTGGGGGTGCTAATCTTTCCCCACGCATAACCAACTCTTGAACTCAAATTTTGGTAACACGACCGCAAGTTTATCATTTTAATTAAAATTTAATATTTTATTAAAATGGAAAATACGTTTTGGGTGCCTAATCACACCCTAATCAAAGATTGGCGGTGACACCTCTAACCACGTTTTATCACTAACTGATCATTCCAAAAATTATTTTCGAAATGAGACCCCATTTTTCCCCTTAAGAAAAAAGATTGTTTCGACAGCTTGGCGACTCCATTGGGGACATTTTTTAGAGGGTTAGACCATTAGTTGACTAATTATTTGTCTTTGTAAATGATAATTACGAGTTCTCTCTAATTTGATTTTTGATCCCCTGTCTGGTTTAAATAAGTGTTTATGATTGGATTAACCACTAAATAGTTGAACTGACCTGTTTACTAATATTTTTAGAGTAAATATTGTTCAGGGTTTTAAATTTTATGTTTGGTTTTGTTTGTTTTGTATTTGATTTTCCTCACACACTGCACATCTGCATTTGCATAACATGAGCTAAAACCCCACTCCGTCCTATTTAAGTAGGAGTGAGAAGCTACTCTCTCGTGTGGTTTTCACCTATGTACGGGATAGTGGATCGCTCATGGGGCTCATGCCTTATGGCCTTCGTGATGGTTTTCACCTACGTATGGACATAAGGAGATGTCTCACCTCGAATTGAACTCGATACGAAAGCCTGTGATGGGCCAGGATTGAGGGTTTGGTAGCCCAAAGGGCATCGACAAGGACAATTCGAGGACTTCTTACTTTAGAACCAAAACCAGCATGTAGTAAACTTAGAACCCAGATAGAGACTTACCTATATCATAAGAATCCCGTGACGAGATTACACAAGGAAAAACCTGTTTAAGCCTTTTAATTTTTGTAGTATAATTTTTATTCCTGAATAAATGTACGCGAACTAGAGATCATGCGATTAGGTTTAATTTTTTGAATAAGAAAGGAACTAGATGGCACGAGGTTGGGATTTTCTATAAACAAAGCATGTGGGTAGAAATCATGTTTGGGTAGCATCTACTAAAGCATGATTGGGTAGATAGCATGTGGGGTTGGTTTTATCAACAAATTATATTATATCTAATTAATTCATTTATGATTATTGACAAATTTTCTCTTGTCCTTTTGTTTTATTTTGTTAGCATTTTGCATTGCATTATTCATTCCATGGTGTTGATCCTTGACCGATGTCCATATAGAAGGCTAGCAATATGGAACAAAGTATTCAAAAGAGGTAGAAAACAATGCAGACGTTATGAGATGGTCCGAGCAGTCCCAGCTAACAAATAGAGGCCTTTAACAGACTAGGTCAGATCTGATTGGGTACACACACATCAATGATATTAAAATGACATGATCACTAGCGACCCGCAACATGCTCAAAGAGTGGATCAGTTTTTGGTTGACCTGTCACATGAAGCTGATGTTGTAAACGAAGGAGTGGAGCCCGAGACTGAAGAAGCTCATAGGATTCTAGATTTACTGGGGCACATCCAACAATTAGGAGAGATATCCCAGATTTATCTTTGATCTATTTAATCCGTAATCGAACTTCGTTTCTAATATAAAAAGTTTTTCTAAGGAATTATTCTAAAATCAACACCTTGTATTGCATGTACATTTCATCCATATCACATTTACTTTTTCGCATTGCATTTTAATCATATTTTTTCACATTCAATAATAAAATATGAATATTAATAAAAGATTGTATGACAGAATACTGGACACTTCTAAGCATCCGTACCACATTCAAAAAAAGGCAATGGATGAGAGAATTGCCTAAATCGAGAAGACTCAACTCGAAATGTAGGAGAATTTCAAGAAAGCTCAAGAGGATATGCGTGAGAAGATGATGAAAGCTCATAATGACATGATGGAAAAATTGTCCAGCTTGATACAAAGAAAGAGTAAAGTAGAGAAAAGACTCTAGTTATCGGTCCTACTACCGGGGAGCCTGTGTATCCCCCAGGCTTTAAACTACGAGCTAACCGTGGAAAATCCCCAGTTTTAGTTCCTCCAAAGAACCTTTATATCCCCTAGCTTTACACCACCATATGTCTTAGCACAACAAGCAATGATTGCTCAGCCATAAAGAATGCACGTAAACCTACATGGCTCTTATGTAAACCCGTACCCTATTGAAGACGTCCCGGATCTTGATGAGGAGGAAAAGAGGGAACAGAGCAAGCAATTTAAGAAAGAATGGGAACAAATGAAACATGAGTTCCAGGCTATGAAAGAAGACGTCAGCATGTATGAGATCGATGCCAAGGAGCTAAGTCTGGTTCCTGATTTAGTACTGCTACCAAAATTCAAAATTTCACACTTCGAAAATTTTGATGGCACAAGTTGTCATTCTGCACACATTACCATGTTCTTCAGAAAAATGATGGGCTACGTGGGAGACGATCAGGTGTTAATCCATTGTTTTCAGTAAAGCCTATTAGGATCGATCATCCGTTGGTACAATTAGTTGAGCCGGACTCAGATTAAATCCTGGAAGTACATGGCTAAAGCTTTTCTAGAGTATTACAAGCATGTGAAAGATATGAGGCCAAACTGAATCTTGTTATAGAGCATGTAGAAGAGGTCCAAAGAGAGCTTCAGGTAGTATGCCCAAAGGTGGAGAGATGTGGTTATGCTAGTTCATCCACCGCTTAAGGAGGAAAAAACTAATATACTCTTCATGAACACTCTGAAAGCCCCATTCTTTGGCCACCTCATAGGAAATTCTTTCAAAATCCTTTGTTGATATGGTCATAGCAGGGGAAATGATCGAGATAGCGATCAAGAGTAGGAAGCTGGACGGAGGAGAATCTAGCAGAAAGCTGCCAGTGAAAAGGAATGATAATGAGGTCAGTACCGTGAGGAAGTATGACTCCAACAGTGTTACTGTGTCCCGACCTCAAGCCACCAGGTCATCTACCAGAACCCTATCAGACAAGGGGTAAGAGAACCAAGGAAGAAAAGGGAAAGGGTTCAATTTAACCCCATCCCCACGACTTACAAAGAATTGTTCCAGATCTTGTGTGAAAAGCATGTGGTGTTGCCTCACCACACTTCACCAATGCAGTCTCCTTACCCAAAATGGTTTGACATCAATGCCCAATGCGAATATCACGAGGGGGCTCCTGGGCATTCAATTGAAAATTACCTTACCTTTAAAAGGGTTGTACAAAGATTAAGGGAGAGAAACATTATCAACTTTGGAGATAGTGAGCAGCCCAATGTGACTCAGAACCCATTGTCGAACCATGCAGGGGCAGGTGTCAATACAATTATCGAGAAATGAGGAGCAAGTGAGGGTAAAGACTCTAATCCAATTGGACACCCACCATTCTAGGAGAAATAGGGCATCGTGGCTGAACAAGTGAAGATCGTTTTCCACCGCAATAAAACTTTATGTTTGCAGCATCTTGTTTGAACTTTTTTTGTACTCTCTCGTCTTTCTTTTTGTAAGGATTTAAATGAATTTATGTTACTTTAAAGATGGTGAGCATTGAATCAAATTTTTAAATTTTTAAATTCTTTGAATATCAACTAAATTAAAAACTCTTTAAATTATTAGAGTTATAAGTTTTTGACAAAGTGACAAGATTAAAAACTAATAAAACAAGGACCCTGGACCTTATCCAAAAAGATACACTCGATCAACATACTCTTCTCTTGCAGGGACCAAACTAGCCTTCTCTCCTCAAGAAGAGACAAATAAGGGCTTCGTATTCAGGTTTTTAAGGATGTGGACAAAATAGGGCATCTTGCACATGAGATTCCAAAGTTGATTGGTTTCTACTTTTGTTGATGACGTTAAAAAATGATCATAATCTTCACTGATGGAATAGTCAAGTAGGTGAATCTAGTTTAGGTTGGTTGCTCGGAAATTGAACTCTGAGGAGAAGATTTTCTTACTTTCAACAACACCTGGACCATAATAGGTTCTTCTTGACAAGCTTAAGAAATTGAATCCGTATACCCAGAATGAAATTATATATGTACATAATAAAGCTTGAGTTATCCTTCTAGAGCAATTGGTTAAAGGCCCCGACTTCATGGATAAGATTCAGCTAGCCCGATAAAGGCGATTATAATATATATATATATACAATAAAGCAAATTCAGCTAGCCAAACAATGGAAAATTAAATCAATTTACTAAATATGGAGTTTCGGTAAAGATGGACTAAAGGAGTCGAGGAATACCTGTTATAGTTAATTTCACATGAGCACTCAAGAATTTCATTTTTAGATCGATATTTCTGCATTGCCTTTGTTAGAGGAGTCTACAAAGCTTGAATAAATGGAAGATTTCTAAGAACGGAAATGCAAGTGTTCCAAAAAGTTTAGCAATCGAATATGCTAGTTGGTTCATTTTTTCTACATCCATTTAATGTGCCTGTAACATCCCAACGGGTTAGTGACCAAATTGAAAAATTTTAGAATTCAGTGACTTAATTAGATAAATTGAAAAGTTTAGGGACTTATATGGAAAATGATTGTGTAGGATGGATATCAAAGAAAGGAAAGTTAGAAGGGTAAAAAGGTCTTTTAGCAAGAAAATGAATTAAAAATTCAGATATGGGATTTTTATAACATGTGGAAAGGGGATTTTTATGGGATTCATCTCCAGAAATTTCTCTATTCTTCATCCTTCTCTCCTCCTTCTTCTTCGTGAACTACTTAGTCATGTAAGAACTCTTTAGTTAAATAATTCTTGTAAATTAGATATGCTTTAGATTCTGGAAAGGTTAGGAAAACTTAAGGAAGGTTTAAAGTAGTTTAAAATCCAAAGGATAGTAAGTTATAGATGATTGAAGGTATGAGGTTTTTAAATGAAAATTTGAATAAGAGGACATAAATGAATTTGGAAGATGGATTTGACTTGTCATAAGTTTGAATAAGGAGTAATAAGTGTAAGAATTGAGTTTACATAATGTTGAAAAGTTAGCAAGATTATTGGATATAAAATGATTTAATTAAGTATAGTTGAAATTAGTAGCAAGAGGGGAGTTCAATATAGAAGATTTAGGTGAAGTGTTGATGATTTTCGGGTGAAATACGTATGTTCTGGGTGGTTGGTATCGAAACTAGATGAGTTAGTACCGATACTACACAGCTATTGTAGGTAAATATATTGTGTAGGTATCTATATTGCATGAACAATATCTATACCATAAAGCCAATATAGACAACTTTTTCATTAGGTATCGATATTGAAAGGGGTAGTATCGATACCAAGGGTACCGACACCATAGGAAATGTATTGATACCATTTTGGGAAATAGAATTACAAAATCATAAAAGGGCATCGATACTCAAGCACTGTATCAATACCATCATAAGGGAAGTATCGGTACTGTATCTTGGGTATCGATACTAATTAAAAGGGAAATGTGAATTATGTCCTTTAGATAGCTTGAGTTATTGTAAATCTATTCATAATGTTTAGGATTCTGATAATTGTCTCAAAATTATATTTATGTAGATAAAGAGCATAAACAAGTTCTGGAACAATTGACGAGTAAGATTTATTGAGGAAAAGACAAAGAGATATAGGTGTTGCTTGGAATAGTGAGGCTAAGGTAAGTGCACACTTGTAGAATATATATAGTGTAATATGGAAATTAGGCTCGTGACAAGTCTATTTCCAACATAATTAGTATATGATCGCATAAGTAGAAGCATAATCATGAATGGTATGGTGTAAACATGTCTTGATTGCATTACATGATATGATGTATGACATGAACTCATATGATATGCAATATAAGACAATGATCTAAGTGATTATGTATGAGAAGTTTCCATGAACTATGTGATAAAAGCTACGAAATTGTATGTCTATGAGATATATAATATGTGAATTGTGAAAAGCCCATGTTATGTAAATGAGAGCTACATGTATAATTGACATGCCAAGAGTCGAGGGTTCTTCGTGGTCCTTCGGGACATATATGTAATCTTTGGGAACATATATACGGTTCTTGCGACATATATTTGGTTATTTGGAATATATATATGGTTCTTAAGGAGATTTCTATGTGGTCCTTCGGGCATTTTATATGGCACTTCGGTGCATTTCTACGTGGCACTTCGGTGTATTTTATAAGAGCTGTGGTGATAGTAATTATGCATAACATCAATGCACTCACATTCCTTAAGTTCTCAGTATTGTATCATGGACTAATGAAAGATGTAATATGAATTCATATTAAATACTATGATAAGTTCTATGTGTGAAATGCATGACTATATAGGTTACATTGAATGAATATATGATTGCATAATACTACATTTCAATATATATTGTGCCTCACTAAGTCGATGACTTAGCGTGTGAGTGTTTCACACATAGGATCAAGGAAGTAAACCGAGCAAGAATAGGCAGCTGGGATAGCATCACTCCTTTAGATATCATATCAGAAACAACTTAAACAGTAGGTTATTTTATTATAGAAATCAATGTTGGCATGTAATTAAAAGTTTAAGTTGTAAATGCTCTAGGTTGTGAGTTTTTGTATTGAACTTATGTAAATTATTTGGTTTCTTAATATAAGTTTAAAATTTTCTACTATTTTTGTATAAGTATATTGTTTTATAAAGTTAATGTAACATCTTGGACTCGTATCCGGGTCGGGTATGGGTAAGGGTGTTACAGAGCTAAGCCGAGAAAGAAGGACATGTCGCAAGGTTCACATGGGCATATAAATAAATGAGGATGTCTCAATGGATGAAACCTTAGAAAATATAAAAGTCAACCTATCAATTTTGATACTTGTCAAAGAGCTATAACTTTGAAATATTAAAGAGCTGTTGATTCTTTTGATATTCTGTGAACTCATGTTTATGATTTTATTCGATTGTGAGCCTGAATTAAGGGGCAATATTTTATAAAATTCTTTCGTTCTTTGATTTCTAAAATAAAAGAAAGGAGAAAACATTTTCAAATAGGACAATCTCAAATTAGAAAGGCCCTTGAAGAAGTTGAGGCCCATTTGGTCTCTATTGGAAAAAGAATAAACGATGCCAAATAATGAAGTATTCCACAATCTTGATAGCAAATACTCCGAGAAATCAGAATAACTGGAGGATAGAACTTGTAACATTTCCTTGTGACGTTGTTGGTAACTCATTGAGAAACCAGTCAAGGATGAATTTTGGAACCCAAGTAGGGAGGAGCCATTAAATACTATGATAAGTTATATGTGTGAAATGTATGACTATG
Source organism: Hibiscus syriacus (assembly GCF_006381635.1). NCBI lineage: Eukaryota > Viridiplantae > Streptophyta > Magnoliopsida > Malvales > Malvaceae > Hibiscus > Hibiscus syriacus. Next base: position 2,042,431 of record NW_024063196.1, read on the forward strand.
TAGGTTGTATTGAATGAATATATGATTGCATAATACTACATTTCAATATATATTGTGCCTCACTAAGTCTATGTCTTAGTGTGTGAGTGTTTCACACGTAGGATCAAAGAAGTCAACCGAGCAATAATAGGCAGCTGAGATATCATCACTCCTTCAAATATCATATCAGAAGCAACTTAAACAGTAGGTTATTTTGTTATAAAAATCAATGTTGGTATGCAATTAAAAGTTTAAGTTGTAAATTATATGATGAGGTTGTGAGTAGACATGCACAAAGTCGGATAAAAAATCGATCTGGTTTTTTCACCTAGCCAAAAATCGGATTTTAAAAAAACCGGTTCGGATCCTAACCGATTTGGAGGGCCGGATAGTGTAACCGGTTTTGGTTTGAAAAAACCAGTTTTTTAAAAAAACCGGATATAAAAAACCGGGTTGTAGCCATGATGAACAAAAAAAAGATTTGAGATATGTTTAGGTGTTGTGTAATAAGATTTGAGAAAGTTGTAATCAACCAAATACATCCCCAACCTATTTATACATGTTTAGGGTGGTAAAATGATGCTTTTTTTAAAGAAAAAAAGGTCACAAAACCCCTACAACGGCTATATTAACGGCTAGTTTTTAAAACCCCAGACCGGATTTTTTTAGGATAAAAACTGGGATTTTATCCGATTTTTTTTCAAACCGGTTTTTAATCCGGTAAAAAAACCGATCGTCCAATTTTTTCCCAAACCAGTTATACTATCTGGTTTTTAAATATCCGATCCGGTTTAAAAAACCGATTTTCCCAAATCCAGTTTCAGATATTTTTTGCGCAAAATCAGATATTCAGATTTTTTGTGCACCTCTAGTTGTGAGCTTTTTTGTATTGAACTTATGTAAATTATTTGGTTTCTTAATATAAGTTTAAATTTTGCTACTATTTTTGTGTAAGTATATTGTTTGTAAAGTTAATGTAACATCTCGAACTCGTATCCAGGCCGGGTATGGGTAGGGGTGTTACATTTAATTGTATTAGATCTATGGTTTAGTCGATTCTAGGCATAAACCGAGGTCAAAAGTGTTTTAAATAGTTTACATGCCGACAGAATAGTGAATACTTTTGATCTGATATAGAAATGAGTAAGTTGCCTTGCTAATAGAATTATCTGGTTATGTTTTATTAGATGTCTAGACACGATAGCTCCTGAAATGAAGTGGGAGATGATAGGCCAATAGAGAGAGTAGTAATTCACCTGCCCTGGCCAGGCAAGGTGAAGAACAGGCACGCGTTTCCAACCTCCTGCTCCATTAACTCAAAGAATGAATATAGCGAAGGAGTTGAAGGGATTAGGAGCTCCCGACTTTAAGGGAGAAGACCGATGAAGGTCCGGTTGCGACGGACCTCTGGCTTAACGATTTGAAGATCATGTTGGATAGTCTCCATTACTCAAAAGTGGATAAGTTTAATGGAGCGATTTCTTTGTTAAGGGGACAAACTAGGATATGGTGGACGAATGTCACCATGAGGTTGGCAAGTGATCAAGTAACTTGATCTTTATTCTTGGAACAACTCAAGCACATGTATATTGGAGATCAGTTTATCAAGCAAATGAAGAAAAAGTTTATGAGTTTGAAATTGTTGAATCGCACCGTATATGAATATGAGTGCGAGTTAAATAAGTTGAGTCAGTTTGCTACTGAGCTTATTCCAACAGAAAAAGATGCTTGTGAATGGTTCATGGAGGGCTTGCGCCCTAGATTAAAGGAGATGCTGATAGTATTGAATATGTCTTCATTCTATGAGGTGGTTAACCGTGCAAAAGCTCTAGAGAGAGCTCAAGATGAAAGATTAAGAGAATAAAGGGTATAAACATCTATGAGAACTAGTGCTTCTTCAAGCTCAACACCATAAAAAAGAGGTAGAGATTCTAGATTTCGACCTCATGCTAGGTCTGAGTCAGTTGCATCATCTGCTAGAGGATTAAGTCAGATGAGAACTAGACAGACGCAATCAGTGGGATCGGGTGATGGGAGATCAAATCAGGGCCATGCAAGACAATGTTAGCATTATGGGAAGAATCATTTTGGAAAGTGTCGGATGGCCTCCGGAGCCTGTTTTTGATGTAGGACGCCATACATTTTATCCGGGATTGTCCGTTGATGGCTGGCGAATATGTACCATCCGAGAGAACCGCTTCTGCATCGCAAAGAGAACGAGGAAGAGGTAGAGGAGAAATTAGTCCAAATCCTCTACACAACATGAAGTGTATTCAACTGCGCGGGTGTATAATATAAAGACAAATGAAGACTGTGATGATCCAGAGATTATAACAAGTGTTTTTTAGTTGTTTGATAAATTGGTGCTAATATTAATTGATCCAGGTTCCACTTATTCATATATTAGTATTAAATTAGTAAAGGAGTTGAGAATTCCATTAGAAACTATGGGAAATGAGGTGATAGTGACTAATCCTTTAAGGCATAGCGCTCGGGTAAATAAAGTCTGTAAAGGGTGTCTTATAAGGATTCATGGAATTGAATTCCCTGCTAATCTAATAGTACTACCCTTTGATGAGTTTGAAGTAATTTTAGGGATGAATTGACTTTACCATTATCATGCAAATATAGATTGTAGACGGAAAAGGGTAACCCTGATTAGTTCAGAAAGAATAGTAGTGAATGTGATCAGTGAAAGATTGAATCCTTGAGTAAATATAATATCAGTGATGTCAGCAAAGAATTTGTTGTTACTAGGATGTCAGGGTTTTCTTGCAAATGTGATTGATACTAGAGTTAAAGAGAAAGGGATATAAGAGATTCCCATAGTTAGAGAGTTCACCGATGTCTTTCTTGCAGAATTATCAGGACTACCTCCATATAGAGAGGTGGAATTTCAAATTGAAGTATATCGGAAACAACTCCTATTGTAATGGAACCTTATAAAATGGCACCAAAAGAATTGAGTGAGTTGAAAAATCAGTTGTAAGAATTGTTAGAAAAGGGATTTATAAGACTAAGTGTGTCACATTGGTGAGCTCCAGTGTTGTTTGTTAAGAAGAATGGTGGTTCAATGCGTCTCTACTTTGATTATCGACAGCTCAACAAGGTGACCATCAAGAATAATTATCCTCTCCCAAGAATTGATGATTTATTTGATCAGTTAAAGGGAGCTTTGGTATTCTCAAAGATCAACTTACGTACTAGTTATCATCAATTTAAGATTCAGGAGAACGAGATATGGTCATTATGAGTTCATTGTAATGCCATTTGGAGTAACTAATGTACCTGCTGCTTTTATGGATCTCATGAATAGGATATTTCAACCTTATCTAGACCAGTTCGTAGTTGTTTTTATTGATGATATATTGGTGTACTCGTAGTCCAATGAAGAGCATAGTACACATCTGAGGGTAAATTTGCAAATCCTAAGAAATAAGAAGTTTTATGCCAAATTGTCTAAATGTGAGTTTTGGCTAAATGAAGTGACTTTCTTGGGGCATGTGATCTCTGCAGATAGGATTCGGGTGGATCCTCAAAAGATAAAAGCTATTTTGGAATGGGAAGTTCCAAAGAATGTGTCTGAAGTTTGAAGTTTCCTTGGGCTTACTAGTTATTTTTGAAGATTTGTTAATAATTTTTCGATGATAGTTCTACCTTTGACCAAATTGATGAGGAAAAATGTACCATTTGTTTGGACTTCCGAGTGTCAAGAAAGTTTTGAAGCATTAAAGAGAATTTTGACAGAAGCTCTAGTGTTGGTCCAACCTGAGCCTGGCAAGAATTATGTGGTTTATAGTGACGCGTCTCATAACGGTTTGGGATGTGTATTGATGCAAGAAGGGAAAGTGGTAGATTATGCCTCTAGCCAATTGAAACCGTATGAAAAGAACTATCCAACACATGATTTGGAATTGGCTGCAATAGTGTTTGCTCTCAAGATTTGGTGTCACTACCTATATGGAGAACGTTGTTATCTTTATACGGATCATAAAAGCTTAAAGTATATAATAACTCAGAAAGAATTAAATTTGAGGCAGAGAAGATGGGTGGAGTTCTTAAAGGATTACGATGTAATAATTGATTTCCATCCTGGAAAAGCTAACGTGGTAACATATGCTTTAAGTAGAAAAATTTTTTGTAGCGTTACGAGCTTTAGACGCCAGTTTATCCTTAAATGAAGATGGTTCTCTATGTGTAGAATTAAAGCTTAAATCAACATGGTTGGATCAAATTAAGGAATTGCAAAACAAATATGAAAATTGTCGAAAAATATTGGAGCAAGTAAAGAATGAAGAATCCATTGACGATGCACACGAGTGGAAACAAGATGTATATGGATATGAAGAATCGGTATTTGTGGCCAGGAATGAAAAGAAATATCACCGAATTTGTGTTTAAATGTTTAACATGCTAAAAAGTCAAAGTCGAGCATCAGGTTCCTTCAGGATTATTGCAACCACTTTCTATTCCTCAATGAAAGTGGGGAAAATGTGATGATGACTTTGTTTTGGGGTTACCTCTGACTCTGAACAAAAGAGATTCAATTTGGGTAATCGTTGATCGATTGACTAAGTCAGCACATTTCCTTCAAGTCATTACTGATTTATCTATGGAAAAGTGTGTTGAGTTGTACATTAGAGAAATTATTAGATTCCATGGAGTGCCTGTTTCAATAGTTTCTGACCGAGATCCTCAATTCATCTCGAGATTTTGGAAATCTTTACATGGAGTATTGGGAGCTCGACTGAACTTTAGCACAACTTTCTACCCTCAGATTGATGGATAATCAGAGCATACTATTCAAATATTGGAAGATATGTTGAGAGCATGTATAATTGAGTTCAAAGGGTCGTGGGAGAAGTATTTACCACTTGTTGAATTCGCTTACAACAATAGTTATCAGTCCAGTATTAAGATGGCACCCTATGAGGCGTTATATGGTAGGAAATAACATACACCATTAAACTGGTATGAGCTTAAAGATCGAAGTGTTCTTGGTCCGGATTTGATTCAAGATGTGGAAGAAAAAGTTCAAGAAATTCAGCATAATCTTAAAGTGGCATTTGACCGGAAGAAGTCATATTCTGATCTTAAAAGAAAAGAAATTGAATTCAAAGTTGGAGATAAAGTTTTCCTTAAGGTATATCCCTGGAAGAAAGTATTAAGGTTTGGTCGGAAAGAAAAATTGAGTCCTAGATTCATTGGGCTATACGAGATTGTTAAGAGGATAGGACCAGTGGCATACCATTTAGCTTTGCCACCAGAAATGGAGAAAATTCATAACGTTTTCCATGTGTCCATGCTGCGGAGATATAGGTCCGAACCTCCCATATCATTGCACCGGAGCAAATAGAAGTTCAACCTGATTTGACCTATGAGGATAAACCAGTGCAAATATTGGCTTATAAAGTCAAACAGGTTCCATTGGTCAAAGTTTTATGGAGAAATCACAAAGTAGAGGAAGCAACGTGGGAACGTGAAGAAGATATGCGTAACCAATAGCCCCATCTCTTCGTGCAATAAAAATTCGAGGATGAATTTTCTTAAGGGGAGATTTGTAACATCCCAAACATCGGGTTAGTGACCAAATTGTAAAATTTTAGAATTTAGTGACTTAATTAGATAAATTAAAAAGTTCAGGGACTTATTTGGAAAATGATTGTGTAGGATAGATATCAAATATAGGAAAGTTGGAAGGGTAAAAAGGTCTTTTAGTAAGGAAATGAATTAAAAATTCAGATATGATATTTTTATAACACGTGGAAAGGGGATTTTTATAGGATTCATCTCCAGAAATTTCTCTATTCTTCATCCTTCTATCATTCTTCTTCGTGAGCTACTTAGTCAGGTAAGAACTCCTTTAGTTGAATAATTCTTGTAAATTAGATATGCTTTAGATTCTGAAAAGTTTAGGAAAACATAAGGAAGGTTTAAAGTAGATTAAAATCCAAAGGATAGTAAGTTATGGATGATTGAAGGTATAAGGTTTTTAAGTGAAAATTTGAATAAGAGGACATAAATGAATTTGAAAGCTGGATTTGAGTTTTCATAAGTTTAAATAACGAGTAATAAGTGTAAAAATTGAGTTTAGAACATGTTCAAAAGTTAAAAAGATTATTGGGTTCAAGAGTTTGAAGGAGATATAAAAGATAATGATGTTCTATGTGGATAAAAATGATTTAAATAAGTATAGTTGAAATTAGTAGCAAGAAGGGAGTTCAATATAGAAGATTTAGGTGAAATGTTGATGATTTTCGGGTGAAAGAAGTATGTTATGGGTGGTTGGTATCGGTACTAGATGAGTTAGTACCGATATTACACAGTTATTGTAGGTAAAAATATTGTGTAGGTATCGATATTGCATAAACAATATCGATACAATAAAGCCGTTATAGACAACTTCTTCATGAGGTATCAATATCGAAAGGGTTAGTATCGGTACCAAGGGTACCGATACCATAGGAAAGGTATCGATACCATTTTGGGAAATAAAATTACCAAATCAGAAAAGGGTATCGATACTCAAGCACTGTATCAATACCATCATAAAGGAAGTATCGATACTGTACTTTGGGTACTGATACTACTTTAAAGGGAAATGTGAATTATGTCCTTTAGATAGCTTGAGTTATTGTAAATCTATTCATAATGTTTAGGATTCTGATAATTGTCTCGAAATTATATTTCTGTAGAAATTGAGCATAAATAAGTTCTAGAACAATTGTCGAGTAAGATCGATTGAGGAAAAGACAAAGAGATATAGGTGTTGCTTGGAATAGTGAGGCTAAAGTGAGTGCACACTTGTAGAATATATATAGTATAATATGGAAATTAGGCTTGTGACAAGTCTATTTCCAACATAATTAGTATATGATCGCATAAGTAGAAGCATAATCATGAATGGTATGGTGTAATGATTGTATTACATGATATGATGTATGACATGAACTCATATGATATATATTATAAGACAATGATCTAGGTGATTATGTATAAGAAGTTTAGATGAACTATGTGATAAAAGCTATGAAATTATATGTCTATGAGATATATAATATGTGAATTGTGAAAAACCCATGTTATGTACATGAAAGCTATAGGTATAATTGGCATGCCAAGAGTCGAGGGTTCTACGTGGTCCTTCGGGACATATATGTAATCCTTGGGAATATATATGCGACTCTTTCGACACATATTTGGTCATTTGGAATATATATATGGTTTTTAAGGAGATTTCTAGATGGTTATTCGGGACATTTTATATGGCACTTCGGTGCATTCCTACACGGCACTTCGATGCATTTTTATGTGGTACTTCAGTGCATTTTATAAGAGCTGTGGTGACAGCAATTGTGCACAACCTCAATACACTCACATACCTTAAGTTATCAGTTTTGTATCATGGGCTAATGAAAGATGTAATATGATTTCATATTAAATATTGTGATAAGTTCTATGTGTGAAATGCATGACTATGAAGGTTACATTTAATGAATATATGATTGCATAATTCTACATTTCAATATATATTGTGCCTCACTAAGTCGATGACTTAGCGTGTGAGTGTTTCAAATATAGTATTAAGGAAGTTAACCGAGCAAGAATATGCAGCTGGGATAGCATCACTCCTTTATATATCATATCAGAAGCAACTTAAATAGTATGCTATTTTGTTATAGAAATCAATGTTGGCATGTAATTAAAAGTTTAAGTTGTAAATGCTCTAATGAGGTTGTGAGCTTTTTGTATTGAACTTATGTAAATTATTTGGTTTCTTAATTTTTTCTACTATTTTTGTATAAGTATATTGTTTTGTAAAGTTAATGTAACATCTCATACTCGTATCCGGGTCTAGTATAGGTAGGGGTGTTACAGTGCTAAGCCGAGAAAGAAGGACATGTTGCAAGGTTCACATGGGCATATAAATAAATGAGGATGCCTCAATGGATGAAACCTTAGAAAATATGAAAGTCAACCTATCAATTTTAATACTTGTCAAAGAGCTATAACTTTGAAATCTTAAAGAGCTGTTGATTCTTTTGATATTATGTGAACTCATGTTTACGATTTTATTCGATTGTGAGCCTGAATTAGGGGCAATATTTTACAAAATTCTTTCATTCTTTGATTTCTAAAATAAAAAGAAAGGAGAAAAACATTTTCAAATATGACAGTCTCAAATGCGAAAGGTCCTTGAAGAACTTGAGGCCCATTTGGCATCTATTGGAAAAAGAATAAGCGATGCCAAATAATAAAGCAATTCACAATCTTGATAGCAAATAGTCCGAGAAATCAGAAGAACTGGAGGATAGAACTTGTAACATTTCCTCGTTCGGTAACTCATTGAGAAACAAATGATTTCCTTGTTTGAAAGGGGCATATCCTAGAGTATAGAAAAAATGCAAGAATGCGACCAATCAAGGATGAATTTTGGAACCCAAGTAGGGAGGAGCCATGAAAATACCCACTTTGGGGCATGACCAGAAACCCAGATCATGTTGAGATAATAAGATTCAGACCAAGAAGACATTGAGAATTAGTCTCGCAACTTGAATTGTTAGGGGGTAAACCCTGAATATGAGCAAAGCTTACCTTATAAAGTAAATCAGTCAAGCATCAACTAAGGGTAGAGTCCCGAAGAACAACTCTGATAGGACATTTGAGCCAAGGACAGAAAAGGGCATCAAGATCATATTATTGACCGCAGCAAGAAATGAGACATTTCTTTTGAGACTTTAAATCATATAAAAGGCAAATAAGACACAAAGACAAGATGTAATACCCCAAAAATTTAGATAATGACCAAAATGTAAATTTTGAAAGTTTGGTGGTCAAAGTAGAAAATTTTGGAAAAGTTTAAGAAATTAAGTGTTAAATTTTCCCAAAATTTTTTTATTCCATAAATGGATTTATTTAGTGACCAAATTATAAATTTGGTAAAGTTTGGTGACCAAAGTATAAACTTTGAAAATTTTAGGGACCAAAAAGTAATTTTGGAACCCCAAAAATTTAGATAATGACCAAAATATAAATTTTGAAAGTTTGATGGTCAAAGTAGAAATTTTGGGAAAAGTTTAAGAAATTAAGTGTTAAATTTTCCCAAAATTTTTTTATTCCATAAATGGATTTATTTAGTGACCAAATTATAAATTTGGTAAAGTTTGGTGACTAAAGTATAAACTTTGAAAAGTTTAGGGACTAAAAAGTAATTTTGGAAAAATTAAAAATAGGTCACGAAAATAAGAAAATAAAAATATTATTTTCACATTTTTGAAATGTTGGAAGATAATATTTAATGGTTTAATTCCATGTTTAACTTGAATTGTTTGATTAAAGTGATTGAATTGTAATTTTTGGAAATTGCAAGGGCAAAACGGTAAAGTGGAAAACTAATTTGTTCATCTTTGACTATTAAAAGATGACAATCCTGATATTTATATGATTTTGAAGATGATAAGGATATGTATCTTGGTTTAATGGTGATTATGAAGTTTTATTAAGGGTAAATTGGTATTTTCCAAGTTAATAAATTAAATATTATTTTAAAACATGATAAGCATGATATCAATCTAAACTATCATGCTAAATGTTCATCTTCTCTAGTAATAACGTGAGTTCTTCCAATGTAAGGAAAAATATTTTATTTTCCATTTTTGAGTCGATTCCTTTGGAATTCGGGTTATGTCGTGAAATATGAAAGTGATATACGTGAAAAACGCTATCATTTGGTACCAATATTTATTTTTAATCTTGTTGGATTTCAAAGATCCCAAATCTAAGGGTTTATGTTCATGATAGGATTCATGAAATTGATGATAAATCTTGATGATTTAGAGGTTATAGATTCGTTTTTAAGCTTGATTTGTGGTTAAAACATGTTCAATCTTTCTAGAGATTTTTATGTAAAATTTGGCCAAATTATAAGTTAGAGAACTTTGTGTTCTGATGAAAGTTGATTAGGGATTTGATAGTAAAGATGTTAAAAGGTTGATTTAAAGTTGATTCCATGCTTGAATCGAATCAAAAATCGAGCAAAATCATGAGAATGTAGTTTTAAAGGATAAAGTATTCGATCATGATGTATCTAAGTGATAAAATGGTGAAGAACCATTTTATGTAATTGGAAAATTTGATGTCATTGATAAAAGGGAATTATTAAGTGTTAAAGATTTGGTAGAAAATGAGTTCCAAGTATATTATGGAATTGTTACGGTATGTGCTTATGTTAGTACAATACTAACATAAGTATTGTTATGAATTTGTGATTTTATACAGATTGTGATTTAAGTGTGATTGAAGCAAATCAAGTATAAAAGAGTTATTGTGAACCGTAGTGAGGCATACATATTGTGGATTATATAAAGTGTCAAGATGAGTACAATACATGCATGATATGGTACATAGATGTTTTATACATCATGTACATAGATGTTTTATACATAATCTGAAAGACTTGCGATAAGTCGACCTTGTTTTATCCACATGAGATTTGATATGGAAGTTATTTTGGGTATGAACTGCCCTAATGGTTATACATGGTTATACGTTTCCATGGATGATTTAATTGATGAATATATACCCAAATATGTTATTGAGGTTCAGTGGTATTAATGGCATGCCATAGAGTCTAGCAGCTGCAGAATTAAGTAGTACTATAGTGTCAAATAAGATACATAGTACAAGTCAGGTGGGTAAAACCCGAGCTCTGCACTACGGTGCATTATTAGGTGAGCAATGCTCGACCTCATCACTTTTGTGCAATATTTGACTCCTATACCAGGTTCCACATAAATTGTAAACTGTGGGCAATATTTATGGATAAAAATAATTTTATTTATATTATGTTGATTTGATTTTGATATGGAAATTCATGCATGAATTGTGTTGCACTGTTTATTATTTTAAATTGCCTCACTAAGTATATACTTAGTGTGTGATGATTTTCACGCGTAGATAAAAAATCCAATAGTGGAATAAAGAGTTCAAGTTGACATCAAGCATCAAAGAGTGTATATTAATATCGGTAAGACATCCTAAGATGAAATGTTGAAGTTATTAGTGGCATGTAATTATTAATGTTTTATTTTCTTTGTTAAACAAATTTAGAAACAAATGGTAATTTTATGAGTTATATATATATATTGTTGAAGTTACTGTAGCAGTTACTGTAGTAGTTACTATAGCAATGAACAGTACCCACGTTTTAAGAAAATTTCCAGATTGCTTAAGGGGTACCGATTCCCCCATACAAGAACCGATTCCCCCACTGTTCATTATTCACTATTCATAAAAAATCTTTTGAATTCAATTTGTTATAATGAAACACAATTAATATGAAATGATATTTGTATAATATCATTTACCAATTTAAGAAAATAAATTTTAAATCACTTTTGAATGGGAAATGGTTTAAAATTCGAGTGACATCTATAATCTGTATAGGTATAATTATACGGGTTATGGGTGTTACACAAGATGATTGGGCAGATCTTCAGAAGTTGCAAGCTGTTACACCGATATCTGAGTAAACCTTAAAGAAGAATGATTGAGAGAAAGAAGACATGGTTCTCCACTTTGGAGTTAAAGGAAAATTGAATCAACATTTGTGCATGCATGAGAACATCATTTGCATAAGAGAACTGCATTACATTGCATTCACATTTCACACATAAACATATGGTTTTTACAGATCTTTCGATGAAAAGATAAGATTCATGATATCAAAATCCCATCAAGTGGAAGTCAAAGTTCAAACCTCAAATACAGAGAGTCACATTTAGGGAGGCATACTTTGATATTCGATGGTTGCGAGACAAATTTGCACCCAAAAAAATCAATTTTTCAAAGATTATCTTGAAAACCAAGTCTTCAAGTATGATCTTTCAAATTTTCAAACATATACTAACAAAGGGTAATGTTTAATTTTCATATATGATATTCCCTCCAGAATAAGTGGAATAAATCCCTCTCTTTCAAGATTTGATGTTCCCCGAGTGACAGTGGAACAAGTCTGCCCCTATTCAATCTTCCCTGAGTAACATAGAAATGGATCAACATCCGTAGATCCAATATTCCCTTCAGAAGAAGCAGAACATATCCCTCTCTTCCAAGATTTGATAATCCCTGAGTGATAGCAGAACAAGTCTTCCTCAATTCAATCTTCCCTGAGTAACAGCGGAATGAATCAACTCCCCCGGATCTGATATTCCCTTCAGAAGAAGCAGAACATATCCCTCTCTTTCAAGATTTGATATTCCATGAGTGGTAGCGGAACAAGTCTGCCCCGATTCAATCTTCCGTGAGTGACCGCGGAATGGATCAACTCCCCCAGATATGATATTCCCTTCAGAAGAAGCGAAACAAATCCCTCTCTTTCAAGATTTGATATTCCCTGAGTGATAGCGGAACAAGTATGCCCCGATTTAATCTTCCCTGAGTGATAGCGGAATGAATCAACATCCCCAGATCTGATATTCTCTGAGTGACAGTGGAACAGATCCCTTATCATATTTCAAACCATGAAGTTGACAGATGAAAACTCAGTGTCTTTTCGTCTTTTCCCTATTCCTGTTGATACAAGAACGGGCAAAGAGAGGCCGTTGTTGACACTCAATTTTTTGTCATATTATTATTATTATTATTATTATTATTATTATTATTATTATTATTATTATTATTATTATTATTATTATTATTATTGTTGTTGTTGTTGTTGTTGTTGTTGTTGTTTTTGTTGTTGTTGTTATTAATTAAATTTTATTTTATTTTTCGGGACCAAATACAAGCAAACTCAGAGCCCAAAATACATTTTCTAACCCAATACCGCCCAACTACTACAGTCTGATCAGGTGGCCCAACCCTCGGTTAGGGTTTCTATCCTTAGCCTAGCACCGTCCCCATAAGAGTCGTCCGATCTGGACCTATCCAAAGGTCTAGATCGAGCCTGCCAATGCCACAAAGCCTAATCCGAGGCACCTCCTTGCTGCACTAGTCCTTAACCACCACAGCTGCCTCCAACCAGATTCTAGCTCAATCCACAAGGCAAGCAGAAAGACCCAAACATGCAAAAGACAATGATTTCAATTTTTTTACTCGTTTCGTTTTAGAAAAACAAGCAACAAAAGAAAAAATCAAAAAACCAAAAAGATGTAATATTTGGGTCTATATAAACCTAAACTATATATGTAAACGGGGTTCACACTCTCAAGATTCATAAACAAAATCAATAAACAACAGAGTTTTTTTTAGTTATTATTATTTTTATTTATTTTACAGTTTTGAAAAACGTACAAAACCCTTGCATGTAATAAAAAAACAGAGCCTAAGGGTGAAAGTAGCTTACCTGAGTCATGGGGGTTCTTCGCGGTAGCCGGAGTGCGTAGGAAGCTGAAAAATCGAGGCTTTTCCGGCTCATTTTGGGGGTGTTTAGGTTAGTTTTAGGCCTATTTTCGAGTCTAGGGTCATAGATCTAGACTTAAAGGTCGATTTGGTTAAGTTTTAGAATTCTGACCACCATGTACGATGGCCGATGGTAACTTGCGTTGGCCGGCAGTGGGCCGACCAAGGGCTCTCTCGATTTTTTAAATCAGTTAAGAATGAAAAAAATTGTATTTATAAAGGAAATTTTGGGGAAATTCACATTAGTCCCCCTAACTTACTCGTATTTTTACAGAATAATCACTAGGAGAGACCATTTTCATAATTTTTCCATTTAAATTTATGATTTATAACTTTTGGTTTAATTTATGTTTAGTCCTCATACTTTTAGTGTATTTTTGCATGTTAGTCACCTGTATGGATTGTTTCTATAATTTACCCTTTTATGTCTGATATTTATTTTTAGCCCCTTGTTTTTTTTTCATATTTGTATTTCGAACCTGAATATATGTTTTTATTTATTTTAATTTGGTCAAGTAGTTTTAATTTATTTTGATTTAACCCCATGTTTTATTTATTTTTCATTCCTTGTAATTTTAGCACTTAATATTGTAAGTGTTCATTTTAGTCCTTTGTATACTTTACTTTATTTTAATTTAGGCAAGTTAGTTTGATTATTTATGTTTTAGTCCTACTTTTATTTTTATTTTATTTTTTGCATGTTGTTGGCATATTAATTCATTTTAGTGCTAATTAATTTTGTATGATAGCCTCATAAGCATCCTCTGACTCGATTCGAAATAAATTGACTAAGGGTAATATTCGATCATTTTTATATTGTCGTAAAGTGACTATCTTAACATATAAGAAATTTACTTTCGATAATTTTAAAATGAAAGTTTATCCCATTTAGTGACACGAATTAAATCGATTTCGTTTTTAAAATTCAGGGATTGAAAAAAAAGATAATGTTCTTTTAATTAAATTCATCAAGAAAAGACTGTAAGATCGAATCTAAGGTCTCGTCTCGAGATATTTAAATAACTGAACATCCTTATTCTCATTAAATATCGGTAAATTAACTAATTAATTCCTTGTTTATTATGCTTTTTATTTGTTTTATTTTTGCATGTGTTTTCCGATATATTTCCAAAACAATAGCATTCGAATTGACATTGAGAATAGTATTATCTTTTCGTTTTGGTCCGTGTAATAAATTATTATTTTAAGATACGAGAGGTCATTTATTCTTGATTGGAAATCATTAGATATTATCATTTTCATTCGAATCACTATGTAATTTTAAGATGAAATGGTAATATCTCTTTATTTCAATTGGGGTAATAAATGATTGTTTCAATACACAAAAGGTCATTTATTCTCTATTGAAAATAATTAGATATTATTGCTTTCACTCTTAAAATTATTTTAGGTGTTATTATTTTGCAATTGATAGTGAAATTTAGAATGTAATTTTAATATTTATTTATTTCAATTGGAGTAAGAATCGATTGCTTCAACTTATGAGAGATTGGATCTTCTCGATAGGAAATAATTAAATATTATCATGTTTCATCCAAAAATTCAAAGAGTATTATTTTACGGGATCTTAAATTAAATTAGACTAGAACTTGTAAATTTTATTGCAAAGACAATTAATTAATTGACTAGGTACCGATTTAGGGCGTTGTGGGGGTGCTAATCCTTCCCCACACGTAACAGACTCCCAAACTCAAATTTTGGTAACACATGCAACAAGTTTGTCGTTTTAAAATTAAAATTTTATTTAAATGGCAAATACATTTTGGGTGCCCAATCACACCCTAATCAAATATTGGTGGTGACTCCTCGAATCATGTTTTATCACTAACCAATTGCTCCAAAAATTATTTTCGAAACGGGACCCCCTTTTTCCCTCATCCAAAAAAAAAGACCGTTTTGACATCTTATTTCTTGGTGTCCTCCGTAGCTGGGCTTCGTCGGAGTAACGACTTGGCCCTTAAGAGAGGCTAGCACGCTAGAGCAGTCATGGTGGTGGTATGATGTCATGGAAGCATCCCTTTGTTAGGAGTTTTTCTTCTTGTTCTTCATTTCTTATATTTTTTTATTGTGCTTGTACTTAATGACGATTTGGGATGATTTTAGCCACACCATGAACTGATCTATTTGGTGTTGGATTGTTAGGATGATGATTTTATTTTGTGTTTAATGGATGATTAAGTATGTTTATGTTTTATGTTGTTTTTTTCTTTATTTTAACTTTATGTCGTAGAATTGTTAGAGCTTTTGAGAGATTGTCTGATGCCATGACATAAAATTCTTAATCTTTGTAAGAGCTATTGAGATATAGTCGTTTTTCTAAGAGTAGATACCTAATATCGATAGAGTTAGGTTAGATCTACATGAACAAGGAAACTAATCTGGGATGGTGAAGTTCTAATTTGCCTTAGAGAAACGATAGGGTTTCAAACGACTAAAAGGGATAGTACTAATCGACTAGCTAGGGTCACAGTTTACGTTGAGAGGTATTGTTGTGGCAATAGTTTTGTCAGGTTCCATACTAGAGATAACCTAGTAACACTTCTAGTAAATCTTGTCAGGCAACATAGACATAGCGTAATTAGATCATCCTAGACATAGATTAATTTCTCACTATAGCAAATCCAACCCCAAGTGATCCGTAAGAAGTTTGTTTGTGTGAGGTTTTCAGTCTATATTCAGAACTCAGACATTTCTTGCCATAGCAATTTTTTATTATTTACTCTTGCATAAATTTCTTGGCACAACACAAAATTCCTGTTCACTTCACTTCACAAAAATTTCTTGTCATAGCATATTTTTCCATTTGTTCATACCATATGCCACATCATATTTTTCCATTTGTTCATACCATATGCCACATCATATTTTTCCCTTGTTTATATCATTAGACTTAGACACTTATGATTAGTTAGTGACACCTAATTCCTAGTTATAGCTTGCTTTAAAGAATTCCCCCAATCCCTATGGAGACGATACTCGCTCACTACTATATTACTTGCATCGATTGTGTATACTTACACAAATTTGTGTGCCATAACACACACATTTACACTCGATCACAGTGTTCTATGGTACACCTTACATTATTAATTTTAACGATTTAATTATGCATGTGAATTGCATGAAAACGTAAATAGAATATAAAATACAAAATAAGACACAAATATAAACTATAAAGAGTAAATAAATAAATCAATACATAAATAAAGAGAAATAATTATAAATAACACACCCACACAAAATATGAAATGTAAGTAAAATGCAAATGCATGTCAAAAGTTATTGATTCCATAAAGTGATCATTCTTAGAAAAACTTTCATTTAAAGACAAGAGTTTCATCCCTACAAGGAAAATTCATTACAGAAAAGACCTAGCCCTTGTGTTCAATTCTTCAATCTCACTGACGAGCCAAGTGACCCTTCTTCCCACATCAATTGTCGGATTTGTATGGCATAGGATGACTCTTCCTTGGATCTATATCTCTCCAAGTTTCCTTACGACACCATTCATCTGAGTTGTGGTCTCGAGTATCATATTTGCCTTTCAGTCCTCATAGTAATCAATTTCATTCTTCCATTGATGATTAGTATTTCATATAGTGCACTCGAGATTGACGATTTGTGCCTGATAAGCCCGTAAAGCATCTTCCAAGTCACAAACATTCCTTCGCAAAATAGTGTTTTCTTTGATACTGACCCTTAGATTCATTGGTCCATGTTGAACATCTTCCAAAAACAAAGAGTTCTCGAGTTGCAAGATGTAAGCATTATACTTTGCATTCTTGGTCTGATTTTGAGCTAATTCATACACATGAATTGCTTCTATCTCCTATTTTCATGAGTAAAGGGCTTGTATTTGATCATTATTTTTTCCACATCGTTGCATATAGAGGTACACTTCATCCTTCTTGTTCTGAAGTGCATGGTCTCTGTTGAGTTAATCGATCGACGAAATAGACAAGAGGGGGTGAATTGGCAATAAAAAGTTTGGTAGAAGCTTTTGTAGAAAATAGAAAATAATTGCACATCGATTTAGAGTGGTTCGACTTTCTCAACCAAAGTCTAAGTCCACTATCTTAGCTATCCACACTAAGAATTTTCCATTAATTCACTAATTTATCTTTCTTTTGAGGACAAAGAGTAACCTTACAAATTCCTCAAGAATTATACCCCAAATTATTGACAACACTATCTCCCAAAGAGAAATACACAAATTTTGCAAACTTACAGAAAAAACTTACAAGGCAAGATGTTTGCACAATTCTAGAACAAAGAAAGAACACTAAAAATGAATACAATTGAGCACAATAAGTGTTCTTGAAAGTAAAATGAATATTGAATGGAAAATAGGCTTAAAATGCTCAAATAATAAGGTTTGATGCTTTCTCTTTGATTCTTTCTCAATACTTGTTTCTTGTTGTTGATCAATGGCTCCTCAGCTTGTTTAAATACACCTTGAATTGATTCTGAACGTTGGGGGTTATTGGTGAAGTCAATAGAGTTGTTATGGTGTAATTATCATTTAAAAATATGTTGGGAGCGTAGGTGCATCGGTACACTCTCAAGGGTGTATCGATACACTGTGTGTAAAATTCAAATATTTCGATTGTTATATGACCTAATTTATCGGTACAGTCCAGGTACATCGGTACACTAATTGCATTCGATGTTTCTCAGAGCCAGTAGTGTATCGATGCATTGTCTATGCATCGGTACACAAAATACATTCTATGTTGGGTGTGCATCGATACATCCAAGAGTGTATCGGTACATCCCTTTGCAAAAATAATTTTTGGCCCGATTATGGTTCGAAATACTTTGAAAAAATTGTTTCAAAAATATTTTAAGTTTAAAACACAATTTTACACTTTAGTGAGGATTGAAATTGACCTTTGAAAAACATGGAGTAATATTTTGATATTCGAATAATTTAATTGAATATACTTTAAAAATGATTATAAAATATTAAAATTCAATAACACTTAATTTGTTATATCGAAACATCAAAATGATTTCAACAATCTCCCCCTTTTTGATATAACAAAACATTTTAGAAATTTTAAGATTTTCTTTGAAAAATCATTTTTGAAATCAACTTTGAGAAATACTTACTCCCCCTTACTATATTCTCCCCTTTTTTTTAAAATCAAAAAGACTCTATAAAATGTTTTTAAACAAGATTTATTCTCCCCTTTAAGAAAAATAACCAATTGATTTAAAAATTTAAAGCTTAAGCTGCTAAGATCACAATCAAGAGAAAAATTAGCCATTAGTTCCATAAATCAATATTCATAAATAATGTGCAATGATGATTGGTCATATTTTAACTAAAACGTAAATGATGCAAAAACTAATATTAAGTTCAAATTAATCAAACCAAATTCAAACATTCAAAATTAAAAACAATCAAAACCAAATATATATAAATGAACATTCAAGTTCAAACATCTATATCATCCAAAACATAACAATCCAAAAACATCCAAAATGTTTTAACAATTAAGTTCTATCTCAACCTAAGAAAACAAAGCAAGAAAAGGTCTAATCGGCCATCAATGGTCAGGAAGTGATAAATGTGCCCATATATTGGCCACTTCACATGTAAGAACTTTGACCCTTTCGTCCATAGCATCGAAACGATGATTCATCGCTTCGTTGTTAGCAGTTAAATAGGACTCGATGGATACAAACCTCATGTCAAGAGTCTACATAAAAGATCAGAAGTAATTAGGAATCTAACTCTCTTGCTGTGCCGGCTCATCTTCGGGTACATGATCATCAATATCGCGCATAAGTTCTTCAAGCTCTGGATCATCGTCCACAGCCGGTGCCGGTGGAGCTAGTGAAGAGCTAGCACCCGGTGTTTTCTCGGTGGATCAAACCCATTGATCATTTTCCCCGGTCCATCGCAACTTTTTCAAGGTTGTTAAATTTATTTGGTTCTTAAGAGGGATGGGTACATTAAATGAGACCCGAATGTTGGATTTGATAAACAAGTTGCTAAGAAGACTACCGTAAACTAAGGTTTCGACATATTTGGACAGGACATTGTTCACGGTTTCAACTAGCTCACCAAAAAATAATTTATGGCAAATTTATTTTCTTTTTATGTTGGATACAATGTATCCACCATAAATCTAAAACTCTAAGGGTGGAGTACCAACCTCCGGATGGTCAAAACCACCAACAGATGATCAAGTGAAGAAAAAGCTCGTGATGAGTCCGCAAGGTACTTACACTAGCCTTAGCTTTATAAGGTGTAGCCACGATTTCTTTTTCATTATCTAAACCTTTGTTATCTAGTCCAAAGGTGTTAGAGATTGTGTTAGAGTCAATATAAACGAATTGACCTAGAAGATAGGATCAAATTCCTATGGTTTTAGTACGAGACTCGTTTTGGACACAAATCGCATTGGAATAGAAAATGCGGATTAATTGATGATAAACAATAGGTTTGAGATGAAAGAGTTTATCAAATTGCCACGATTAAAGGGAATAAAGATATTTAAATTTCATATCGATCATGGCTTAGATTGAGGGGATACGCTCTTCCCGGATTTTATATGACTCAAACATATTATGGAACCTATGGTATAGATTATCTCTACGACCAGGTTGGTTAAAACTGGAGTTTAGAATTGTCATTTCCAATTCTTTTGGGTTTGGATTTGCATTAGGAGGTGGAATAGGAGGTCAGTTTTGAGGTTGGTTTGAATACCGACTAGAGGATGACCTAGGGCATTTAGGTATGATTAGAATCGGAATGGATAGGGTTATTTACAATTTAAAAACACATGTATGCAATACAATCAATCCCAAAACTCAATATGAGTCTGCAATAATCAAGGTTCTCTAAATAATATCCTAATGGGCAAAATTTGAAAACTATTTTGGAAACAATGTTTGAAAATCAATATGTAGTTTTCAAAACAACATAATTAAATCAAAAACATCAAATTTTAAAATCAAAACATTTTTTTATTTCGAAATTAAAAAAAATTGACAAAATTGTGTGTTTTTGATGAAATTAGTTGTAGATTATAGTTCTAAACTACAATCTAACAAATGCCCGATATATAATTTAACCTAAAACTAATCAAATCTAGTCCTAAGTTTAAAAATTAATAAAATAATGGTTTTAGAAAATTTACCTTGAAAATTCGGATTTGAGAGAGATTAGATGTTGTTTGCACGATTTAATGATTGCTAGCAGGTTTACGAGTTGAAAACTTGTTGAATTCCGACCTAAATCGTTGATTTTTGAGGCAATTTTAAGAGTAGGGTGAGAGAGAGGCGCACGACTGAGGAGTGTTTTTAGTTTGGGTGTTTGGCTAAATGTGATTTTTAGGGATTTAATATCCAAAACCCGATGACTGTATCGGTACACTCTTGAGTTTATCGATACACATTCAAGGAATGCATACACTATGAAGTGTACCGATGCACTTTGCACAAAAATGTCAAAAATCTGTTTTAAACACTTAGAATGCTAAATTAATTAGCTTTAGATGTATTAACAACTCATATATCAAAAATTAACTATGTTCAATCAATCAAATATATCCTTAAATTTTATTTGAATATATTATTAATTTTCATCAAACATCATAAACTCCCCCTAACTATTAGCAAAAAATGCAATCAAAAGTGTTATTTTTCATAAGCATTTTTCATTTCTAATTAAAAGTGCTATAATTATTTTAAACACTAAGTCAATGTAGGTTGGTTAAGCCTAATTCTCTCCTAAGTGTCCACAATCTTTCTTTATCTAAAGGTTTTGTAAAAATATCCGCTAATTGATGCAATGTATCAACATATTCTAGAACTATATCTCTTTTAGTGACATGATCTCTAATGAAATGATGTCTAATTTCAATGTGCTTAGTTCTAGAGTGTTGGATGGGATTTTTAGTGAGACAAATATCACTAGTATTGTCACACTTGATAGGTATGGTATTAACTTCATTTCCATAATCTAAAAGTTGTTGTTTCATCCATAAAACTTGTGCACAACAACTACCCGCTGAAATGTATTCCGCTTCAGTAGTAGATAATGCAACACAATTTTGTTTCTTTGAAAACCATGAAATCAGCATATTTCCTAGGAATTGGCAAGTATCAGAGGTATTTTTCCTATATATTTTGCATCCTCCATAATCCGCATCAGAGAAGGCATGCAAGCTAAAGTTAGAGTCTATTAGATACCAAAGTCCTAAACTATGAGTGTCCTTAATGTATCTAAAGATCCTCTTAATGGCTTTTAGATGTGATTCTTTAGGATATGATTGAAATCTAGCACATAAGCAAACACTAAACATAATGTCTGGTCTACTTGTTGTTAGATAAAGCAAAGAGCCAATCATGGACCTATATAATTTAACATCTACACATTTACCTACTTAATCTTTGTCAATCTTTGTAGATGAGCTCATTGGAGTGGCTTGGGGTTTTCCATCTTCCAATCCAAACTTTTTGAGCATATCCTTGACGTATTTTGCTTGATTGATGAAGATGCCATCTTTTCTTTGCTTGATTTGGAGTGCCAAGAAAAATTAGAGCTCCCCTATCATGCTCATCTCAAATTCACTCTGCATTAGCTTAGAAAATTCTTGGCAAAGAGTATCATTAGTAGAACCAAATATTATATCATCAACATAAATTTGAACTACTAATAAATCTTTACCTTTTCGCTTTAAAAATAATATAGTGTCAACCTTCCCTTTTGAAAAACCTTTTTCAATTAAAAAGTTAGACAATCTTTCATACCATGCTCTAGGAGCTTGTTTTAAACCATATAAAGCTTTTGTCAATTTAAAAACATGATTTGGAAATTTTAAATCTTCAAAACCAGGAGGTTGTTCCACATACACTTATTCTTTCATAAAACCATTTAAAAATGCACTTTTAACATCCATTTTATATAATTTAAATTCATTGAAACATGCAAAAGCTAATAACATTCTAATTGCTTCCATCCTAGCTACGGGAGCATATGTTTCATCATAGTCTATGCCTTCTTCTTGAGTATAGCCTTGAGCAATAAGTCTAACCTTGTTCCTCACTATATTACCATTTTCATCAATCTTATTTCTAAATACATATATAGTACCTACAATAGATTTATTACTAGGCCTTTCAACTAATGTCCATACTTTACTTCTCTCAAATTGATTTAACTCTTCTTGCATAGCCATAATCCAATTTTCATCTTTTAATGCTTCTTGGATATTCTTAGGCTCTATGCATGAGATAAATGCAATATAATTACATATATTTCTAAGAGAAGATCGAGTTGTTACCTTTTTGGATGGATCACCTATAATTTCACCATCCTTGACATAGTTGTACGCTCTTGGGTAAGAGACTTCCCTTTCTCTAATGGTTGGATTCTCGAGAGCATCGCGAGTTTCCTCATCTTTTACTTCTTTCTTTGATGATAGTTCTCCAATGTCATGTCTAACGTCATGTATTACAATACCTACATCATCATTCACATAAGAATCCTTCCTCGGAAGGGGATTATCATCAAAAACAACATGTATAGACTCTTCTACCACTAAAGTTCTTTTATTAAAAACTCGATAAGCTTTAGAATTTAAGGAATAACCCAGAAAAATTTCTTCATCACTTTTAGCATCAAATTTGTCAAGATTGTCTTTATTGTTGTTTAAAATAAAATATTTACATCCAAAAGGATGAAAATAGCTAATGTTAGGCTTTTTATTTTTGAAAATTTCATATGGAGTTTTCTTTAAAATAGGCCTAATCATTACTCGATTAATAACATAAAAAGCAGTATTTGTGGGTTCTGCCCAAAAATATTTTGGCAAATTGTTTTCAGAAAGCACGGTTCTAGCCATTTCTTCTAAAGTTCTGTTTTTCCTCTCAACAACTCCATTTTGTTGAGGGGTTCTAGGTGCTGAAAAATTATGGCTAATACCATTAGAATTACAAACTCAGTAAATCTAAGATTTTCAAATTCAGTGCCATGATCACTCCTAACACTAGAGATAGAGTAACCTTTTTCATTTTGGATTACTTTTGCAAACGTGATGAATTTTTCTAATGCTTCATCTTTAGTACTTAAGAATAGAACCCAAGTATATTTAGAATAGTCATCTACCAAGACAAATGCATATTGTTTTCCACCCAAGCTAGTAGTCCTAGTTCACCCAAAAAGATCTATATGGATCAATTGTAATACTCTACTAGTTGATACATCATTAATGGACTTAAAGGAAGCTCTTTGATATTTTCTTTTAGCACATGCATCACATATTTTATCATTATAAAATTTTAGTTTTGGCAATCCTCTTACTAAATCTCCTTGAATTAGTCGTTGTAAAACACTCATGCTAGCATGTCCTAGTCTCCTATGTCATAACCAACTATCATACTCATCTTTAGCAACTAGGAATAAATTAGTCATATTTATATAATCAAAATGCACCATGTATATGTTTTCTATTCTATGAACAACAAGCATAATCTGCTTAGATGCAATGTCAATTACTTTACAACCATTAGTTTCAAACATAACATTGTATCCCTTATCGCATAATTGAATAATACTCAATAGATTATGCTTTAATCCATTCACATATAACACATTTTTAATTTGTATGGAAGAGGTATTACCTATAGTACCTATACCTTCAATGTGACCTTTTACCAAAAGTCACCTCTCCTCTATTTTTTGTTGTTTAGCTCTATGAACCGGCTCTTGTCTCCGATCATGTGTCTTGAGCATCCACTATCAAGGTACCATGAGTTTGAATTTGTTTACCGTGCCTTGTAGTAATGCTCATTTCCCTACAAACATAGAAATTTTTTTTATTTTTGATATCCAAATTCTTTTGGGTCCATATTCATTAGTCCCTAAAATTCTAGTACCCTTGGGTATCCATTTGTGTATGATATCTTATATTTAGTAGTAATGAGTTCCTTAGGAACCCATATACTTCTAACAATTTTTCCATTAGAGGTTCTTTGGGGACCTCTATGATTGTAGTTTTTAAAGTTCTTTCTAATATAGTTGGATTTTGAATTTTCTCCTTTTTCAAAAAGTTTTGGTCCAACTCTGTTGAAAGAAGCTTTTAGATCATCAAGTTCCTTTTGATGATCATAATTTACTCTTGAAAGTAAATTATGTAAATCATAATTTTTCTTTTCAAAATCTTTTATTTTGATTTGCAATTCTTTAATTTTACTTTCAAGATCATTGTTGGTCTTGGATAATAAGTTATTTTCATTTTTCAATTTTGAAATATCTTTCTTATATTTCGAAAATAATTTCTCATAATCCGAAGCTAACCTAGTATATTCTTCTACTAACTCATCAAAAGAATAATCCTCTAAGTTGGATGAGTTAGAGGTTACCTGAGAGCTTTCCCTGATGGCCATCAAGAAAAAGTTTACTACTTCTCGTTCCTCTTCATCGGATTGTTCATCATCGCTCCATGTAGCCACGTGGGCCTTATGCTTTTTCTTCGATTAACCCTTCTTCTTCGATTGTGGGCAATCGTATTTAATATGCCCCGACTTTTTGTATTCGTAGCAAATAATAGGGTATTTCTCCTTTGGTTCATTCTTGAAGCCTTCATTTTGTTTGAATTTTCTTCTTCTGTTTGGCTTCATCAGTTTTCTGAACCGTTTGGCAAATAATGTCATTTCCTCGTCATCTTTATCTTCATCCGAATCGCTCTCATCTTTTGTAGATTTGAGAGCAACTCCAACGTTCTTCTTTTTCTCCATCTTCTTCTTTGTCTCATTCTTCTTCTCTAGGTCTACCTCATCTTGAATCATCATTTCATGCGTGAGGAGAGAACCGATGAGTTCATCAAGAGTTAGAGACTTTAGGTTTTAGCTTCGATGATCGACGTCTTCTTCGATTGCCAATCTTTAGGAAGAGAATAAATCAACTTCCTCACAAGCTTCTTATTAGGAATGATCTCTCCATATGATTTGAGAACATTGACAATCGTGGAAAATCTATCCATCATAGCTTTGATATCTTCATTCGGTTTCATCCTGAAATTTTCATAGCTATGAGTTATAAGACTAATTTTAGATTCTTTTACCTCGTCTTTGCCTTCATGAGTGACTTGTAGTTTATCCCATATCTACTTGGTAGTTGTATAAGATTAAACTCTTTCGTATTCATCTAATCCAAGTGCGCAAAATATAATATGGATAGCCTTTGAGTTGAGCTGGAACATTCATGTCTCTTCTTCACTCCACAATCTTAAATGAGTGGAAGGTATGATGTATTCGTCTTCCATGATATTCCATGTTCTCATGTCACTTGTTTGAATGAAGTACCTCATTCTATTCTTCCAATAAGCATAATTAGCTCCATTGAAGAAATGAGGCTTGTTGACGGACATTTAATCAAGACCAAAGTCGAAGTTTAAAGTGGAGGCCATTGATGACTTGAATATCGATATAACTCTTCCCGAATCGACTCAAGAGGTGGTTAAACCTTCAAATGAGTGTAGCTTTGATACCAATTGTTGAGTTAATCGATTGACAAAATAGCTAAGAGAGGGTGAATTGACAATAAAAAATTTGGTGGAAGCTTTTGCAGAAAATAGAAAATAATTGCACAGCGATTTAGAGTGGTTCGACTTTCTCAACCGAAGTCTACGTCCACTACCTTAGCTATCCACACTAATTTGTCTTTCTTTTGAGGAAAAAGAGTAACCTTACAAATCCCTCACGAATTATACCTCAAATTCTTGAGAACACTCTCTCCCAAAGAGAAATTCACAAATTTTGCAAACTTACAGAAAAACCTCACAAGGCAAGATGTTTGCACAATTCTAGAACAAAGAAAGAACACTAAAAACTGAATACAATTGATCACAACAAGTGTTCTTGAAAGCAAAATGAATATTGAATGGAAAATAGGCTTGAAATGCTCAAATAATAAGGTTTGATGCTTTCTCTTTGATTCTTTCTCAATACTTGTTTCTTGTTGTTGATCAATGGCTCCTCAGCTTGTTTAAATACACATTAAATTGATTCTGAATGTTGAGGATTATTGGTGAAGTCAATAGAGCCATTATGGTGTAATTATCATTTAAAAATCTATTGGGAGCGTAGGTGCATTGGTACACTCTCAAGGGTGTATCGGTACACTGTGTGTAAAATTCAAATATTTCGACCGTTATATGACCTAGTGTATCGGTACACTCCAGGTGCATCAGTACACTAATTGCATTCGATGTTTCTTGGAGCTATGAGTGTATTAATGCATTGTCTGTGCATCGGTACACAAAATACATTCATTGTTGGGTGTGCATCGATACATCCAAGAGTGTATCGGTACATCTCTTTGAAAAAATAATTTTTGGCCCGATTATGGTTCGAAATACTTTGTAAAAATTGTTTCAAAAATATTTGAACTTTAAAACACAATTTTACTCTTTGGTACGGATTGAAATTGACCTTTGAAAAACTTAGAGTAATATTTTGATATTCGAATAATTTAATCGAATATACTTTAAAAATGATTATAAAATCTTAAAATTCAACAACACTTAATTTATTATATCGAAACATCAAAATATTTTCAACAGTCTCGATGCTTCCTTTCTAATTCTAACTCTGTCTTTTTGTCTCTCTTCAACTTCCGATTCTCCAATTCTCCAATTCTTTGTCCTCGGATCTCGAGCTCATTCATCATGTTCACTTCAAATCTCAATCCTTCAAACATATTGGTTTTATCCATTTCTAGTCTCTCAGCTATTTACCTTTCTTTTGCTATCTCATCCAGTTTTTCTTGATTTTCAGCTAAAAGCCCCTCGATCTTAGTCTTTAACCCTTGCACTTCACTAATGAGTTCCTTTTCTCGTCTCCTAATAAGGGTATGCATTTGTCTCAACCATTTGCCTGCTTCTCTCTCCCCTTTCAATGTACGGGCCCAATACTTATTCTCTACATCGAGCTTTTTATTCATTCTTTTATTCTCGACTTTTAATTCTCTGACTCTGCACTCTATCTCAGCTTTGACTTCTTTCATTCTGCATACTTTCTCAGCTTTTAGTTTTACCCTCCACTGTTTTGAAGTTTTACCCAGACCAGCAAATTCCCAAGCTCAATTCATCTTTTGCAAATCCTTTTGTAAATATACAAAATAAGCTTCAATTTGGTCCTTCCTAGCTCGCATGAGCTCAAATTGCCTGCTATGAAACCCAGCCTCGAGGTCCAGCATGAAATTTTCTTTTTTAAGGCTTTCATACTCGCTTTTTTTCTTGCTATTTCAACTTCAAATTCACTTCTGAGTATTTCTACTTTAGATGACACATATCAAAACTGTCCCTCCATAGGAATAACTTGATCTCGGTCAGGAAAGGGAATTTTATCATTCTTTCTCCTATCTCTCAAAGCCATGTAATCTAGCGTTAACATAACATCAACTTCTACCACATCACTTTGAAAAGTCTTCTTCCAAGCATCTGGCAATTCATGACTTTTATTCTTGTAGTGATCATCTTTGTATGAAAACTCAAAATTACTTAGGCCTGTCGTGATTGGGAAAAATTGTCTGACATCATATTGCCACACCATAAGTGGGGTATAACCTACTCCTCCCCATATTCCTAGCAAAGTTATCCAATCAGAATCTTCATATTTGTAATGAATATCAGTGTAAGCTAACCATGGCACACGCCATACTATATCATGTGTTGGCAAGTTCCTAAAGTGTGACATCCAAGCTTTCCCTGACAGATGCTCTGACCATTCCTGTTTGAGATACTTACTTAGCAATGAATAAGCACCTGAAAATCGGTAACCGGTCTTTGTTTTAATCCAAAAATGACTACGAATTCAAACAGTAAGCAATTGAACACATATAGTGAAGCGACTACACTCTGCTCTTCTATAACTATTTAGGGCCTTGAAAGTTTCACTTAAGACAACATGGACTAGATTTATCTTTTGTTCCAATCGTTCAAATAAATCAACAACAGATGCACCTATATGGTAAAGAACTTTTGGAAAGAATACTAACCCATAGATACCTAAGGAAAAAATTTACATGCTTTTTTCGATGTCACTATGCTTAAAGTTTTTCTTTAATACGTGGCCATGGGAAATACTCATATCCTCATTTGTATTGAATGCGGTCAGCCACCTATTTTTTTCCCATTCCAGTAATCTTTGCTAGCTTAGTTTTGAAGTGCGTTGGTTTTGGTGCCCTTGAGTAAATTTTATCTATCTTTACCCATTCAAAATGAAATAGAGAGTTGTACTCTTTCAGAGTAGGCGTCATATCCTCCTTGTAGAAAGTGAAATAGATATATGTCGAATTCCATAATTGAACCAATGCTTAAGGATGTTCCGACAGTCAATTAACAAAATTAAGAATTATGAAATAAATGTCAAAATTTTGGAGTGAGTTTCGAAAATTGGGTCTCTACCTTTTGAAAACCCACTTCAAAATTTGACATTTATTTCCGATATTGCTATAATTTGCGGTGGGATAAGGAATTATGAACTAAGTTTTGTGATAATAAAGACATGCCTTTCTGTTTTTTTTTTCTTTTTTCTACTAGTAAGCACCAATTTTTTATTACAAACAAATATATCAGCTTTTTTTTATTTGTTTTATATGTAAAAATGGGTACTATAAAAACCCAAAGCACACAAAAATGTAAGAATTCCATTTTTTTAATGAAAGAAAAATAACAGCACTTTATATTTTATTCTTGATATTTCTCTTTCACTAAACATACAAACTAAAAAAGAGAGGGAAAAGGAGAGCACCTTATCTTTGGCCAGAGCCTCGCCAGCGGTCGGGGTCTCTGTTCGCTAATCCGAAAGATCAAAAGGGAGAAGAGGAGTCGACGAGCAATATACTTGAAAACCGAGGCGATCCAACGGCGGACGGTGGAGATCGGGATGATGGAGGTCGAGGCGTTCTTGGCCGTTTTCGTGGAGCTTAGGGCCGATTCTCGCAAAATGAAACCCAGATCCGTGACCACCGTGACGAGACGAGCAAGACCGAATATTTTGGTGGACAATGGCCGACGGCAAACAGGACGGCGACCGGAGAAGGGTTAGTCACCGGCGACGGCCAGTTTTCTAGAGAGAGGGGAAACCCTCTCTCTAAATAAATTTAAAATCAAAAAAATGAAAATTATAAAAGAAAAAATAAAAAAGTTGTTATTTATAGAGAAAGTTTTGAGAGAAATCACAATGTGGTTCCCCACATTTAGTGTATTTTTACAAAACAGTCACCTAGGGGATTGTTTCTGCAATTTTCCCATTTTATTACATGTCTATTACTTTTTGGGTTATTATCATTTTTAGCCCCCAAACTTTTTTGTGTTTTTACATTTGGTCACTGAACTTTTTATTTCTAATTTATTAAAAATTTTATTATTCTATTTTGTTTTATTTTAATTTAGTCACTGTTAGTTTCTGATTTAGTTATTGTTATTTTAATTTTTTGCATTTTGGTCACTATTTATTTCCTATTTAACTACTAACTTTTATTTTCTTGCATTTTAGTAACTGTTATTTTATTTTATGCAATTAGGTCCTATTATTTAGGTTTATTTTTTATTAATGTTGTTTATTTATTTATTGTTTTTAATTAAGTTTATTAAATTTTTCTTTTTTCATGTAGATTCTAAGATTTAATTTTGACATTCGAATCAAGCATAGAAATTAGGACGACTCTCTAGTTTAATTAGGGAGCAATTCGAATTGAGTTTTCGTATAAGATGCCCGATTACTCGAATCGATTGCTCGACTTTTAAAATTTATTAATAATTAATATTTTCTAAAAATTCTTTAAGTTTAATAATTTAGATAAAAATTAGCTTTTAAATTAGTCCTCAACTTTAGAAATTATTGATTTAGGTCCTCAAAATTTTAGTCTCTTAGAACTCGTTATTTTAGATCTTGACGTTTTTAGTCCCGAACTTCGATTAGTGTTTTAATTTTGACATAATTAAATAGGTTAAGTAGAGCCTTCATTTTTAGCTAGATTTTAAACTAGTCTTTTAATTTAGGGGATAATTCGAGTTGGTCCTCGCCTAAATGCTCGAAGGACCATCTCGATTGTTCGATTCAATAATTGATTAAAATCAAATCGGATTAATATTAGAACCTACACATCTAGGTTTGTGCCTTTAAGTCCTTTAACTTTCATAATTTGACATCTTAAGTTAGAAAAAGCCTTAATTTACTTTTAGTTTAATTAGGATGAATAAAATTTTGTCTGATTGCATTTTATTTATAAATCTAAGGCAATGTTCACTTATTAGGGAATTAATGGTATATATCCCGCAAGTATGCTCAGGGGGCGACTACTGGTGATTCTCGAAATAGGTCGATATCCTTTTCAAAGACAGCATCATGATTTTCTAAAAACAATGCAATATTCGGTTATTAGGCACAATAGTTGATCTCCCGCATTTACGCTTGGGAGCGAATGCTATCGGTCTCAATAAATGAATATCCTTTTCAACTTTGCATCCATAATGATTTTCAAATTAAATAAAGATCGAACTCAAAATTTTTGATTTTAAATATAGGGTGGGTAATCAACTATGTACTGATTTTTGGGTACTTGTGGGGGTGCAAATCCTTCCCCACGCGTAATCGACTCCCGAACCTGATTTTTGAATTTTTACAGACCCCAAAATTTGATATTTTGATAAAGATAAAACGTTTTATTAAAATCACCCAGTTTTTATGGTGTCTCAATCACACCTCAAATGATTGGTTGTGACTCCTTACATTTCAATAAATCATTTCAAAGAGAAAACCCCCAAGTCGGTATCGGTCTTTCCCCGCCCGGGCAAAAAACGATGTCGACAGCTTGGCGACTCTACTGGGGACTTTGTTTTTAAAACAAACTAAGAGTCGAGCCACAAGTTGGTTACCAT
This sequence comes from Hibiscus syriacus, assembly GCF_006381635.1. Classification (NCBI taxonomy): domain Eukaryota; kingdom Viridiplantae; phylum Streptophyta; class Magnoliopsida; order Malvales; family Malvaceae; genus Hibiscus; species Hibiscus syriacus. Next base: position 2,073,735 of record NW_024063196.1, read on the forward strand.
GCATTTATGATTTTGGAAATTATGAGTTCGATCTTATTTAATTTACGGTTCATTATGTTATTTTAAAAGAAAAAAAGATTTTCTCTCTGATTAATGCTTACACTTCTGTGAATATTTAGGATTGTTGCATATCATAGCTTTAAACTCGAGCTCAAACCCGGTTTACCTAAGTATGGAGAAACGTCACACCTCACGAGAAGTATTGGGCTTCCTTGTGCGGGTATGATAAAGTATTGGGCTTCCGGATATCAGTTCTGAGGTATGCTTTTAGTTTTGTGATCCCCTGAGCCGAATCCGATTCGCAAGTCTGTAATGGGCCAGAATCGGGGGCAACCTTAGCATGTTGTAAAGATGGCTCGGGAACCTTCACTAGAACCCAACCTCATATAGAGAATTTAGTAAACCTACCCCACTAGAGCCATGTGGATAACCTAGGAGAACTATAACGCATACGGTTAGGACTATTAATTTTCTTTGTATGGTTTATTTTTCAGTCTCAACTTTGAGTCGAATTTAATTATTTTTGCTAAGATTATTTCTTTGACTAATCATTTCAACTAATCATTTCAACTAACTTGATTCTTTTTGTCTTGTTTCTACTAACATTGATTTCTTTTTGTCTGGTCTGTTGCATTTTTGCATGAACATGCATATCATTCAAGGTATTGATCCCTTAAATAACTGATCGTTTAGAAGGTTCTTGAAAAAAAATGCCCACAACAATGCCTTTCGCTGGGATCGATAGAATTTTGTAGAAGCTCTATATAGATCGAGTAGCGCCAAGAGAGAGTATGCCTACTAAGGAGACAAGCCAGACGTATACTTGCTGCGGTAACAAGTTGGACTCGAGACAATTCGACGCTGAAGCTAACAGTTGAAGATCACGAACCAGCTCAAAAGATTTCTGAAAGTATGAGACGAAGTAGAAGCTTTGAAGATGATGGAAAACCCAAATGCTCGCATGAGCTGGACAACTTACAGATGGACTAGATTTTCACTTCCCAGTGTACCGATAGATTGTTGATTTTTCAAGAATTGTTCAAGGAACAATTATTTTTTGGATCAATTCCTGGTTTCATTTGCATCTCGTATTTTGCACTCCTAATTTTGTATCTTTGCATTTGCATGTGCATCTTTATATTTTTGCATTAGTATATACACATTGTACATTACATGGTATACATTGCATCCCAACATGCATTAATCACGGGTCTTGAGAGTAACTTGTGGAGAATCTTGTGATAAAGGTTTTGAGGTGAGATAAAGTCACCCCATTCGTTCCTAGAAAAGAATTGAAAGCTACGGACGTGACACTATCACCATCCGAAAATTAAGGCACCTCAATGAGAATGGTGGGGCATTGAAGCGCAAGGTTCAAAATTTAATCGATTCAGGGGCATGGACATTCGAAGGATGATAGGGCAATTTTATGAAAACTGAGAAAAATCATCGCAACTACTACGAACTTTTGATGCACTCGTATATTGTCTTGTTTGAACTTCTTTTCTTTCTCTTTTCGTTAAAAAGTTTGTAAATCACTTGACAATCAAACATTTTTAATAAAATGCTACATTCTGAGGTTATGAGCAACCAATAATTCTCAGACTCAAAATTCTTTAAATACCCACTGTATTAAAAGCTCTTTTAAGAATCAGAGTTATAGATCTTTGACAAGATGACAAGATTGAAAACTGATAAAACAAGGACCTCTTACCCTTACCACAGATGATACATTCGAATCCCATACCCTTCTCTTGCAGGGACTACTATAGCCTTCTCCTCTCATGAGGAAATGATCAAAAGGCTTGGCATTCAGGTATGAATAGGAGCAGATAACATGGGGCATCTCTTGTGTATGACATTGCAAAACTACCTAGACTACACTTATGTTGAAAACGTTCAATGACGATCATGATCTTTACAGATGGAATGGTCGAGTAGGTGAATCTAGTTTAGGTCAATTGCTTGGAAATTGAATTCTAACGATGATATTTGCTGACCTTCGACAAACATTGGGACTATAATAGGTTCTTCTTAACAAGCTTATGAAATGGAATCTGTATACCCTGGAGATATATATATATATATATACAATAAAACTGAGCTATTCCACTAAAGCAATTGGTTATAGAGGACACTTGAAAGCCCTGGCTTTATGAATTGATTACATTCAAATCATGACATTGATCAGATATTTGGCAATTCGGTGTTTGCTCCACTGTGATTGTCATGTCAAAAACTTTGTGACGACGTGAATCCTTTAGCTAGCCAAACAAAGGCAATTATAATATATAAATACAATAAAGTTGAATTCAGCTAGCCAAACAATGACAAATTAAATATAATTTACTAAATAAGGAGTGTTGGTGAATATGGACTAAGGGAGTTAAGGAACACCTGTTATAATCGAACTCACACGAGCACTCAAAAATCTCATTTTTAGACCAATATTTCTGCACTACCTTGGCTAGAGGAATCTATGAAGCTTGAACAAATGGAAGATTTCAGAGAACTGAAACAAAAGTGTTCTAGAAACTCTAGTGATTGACTATACTAGTTGCGTCATTTTTTCCGCATCTGATTAAATTGCCAAGCCAAAGAAGAAAGGCATGTCGTCAGGTTCACAGGGACCGAAAAAGAAATAACATTTCGATGACTGAAACCTTAGAAACTTTAAGGATCTAACTTAAAACTAACTCATCAATTTTGACACTTGTCAAAGAGGTATAACTTTGAAAGATTAAAATAGATGTTGATTCTTTTGATATTTAGTGAACTCGTGTTCTGTGATTTCCTTCAATTGTGAGCCTAAAAGAAGGATATTGTTCTTAAACAAGTTTTCCATATTCTGAAAATAAAAAGAAAAAAATATTTTTAAACTGGACAATCTCTCCAGAGAGTTTTAGCCTGGAAATTGACATAGGTCCCTCAGACCTAGAAACTCATAATTAGAAGTTGGGGCAAAGAATTTGAATGTTAGAGAGTCAGAGGAGCAGTTTTTTGCAAAAAGATGCAATGATACACTTGGTGTGGGAGGAGAATGAAGACGAAGAGAACCAAGATTGCATGAGCACCTTTTCACTGCTATTGATCAAGAAAAACATGCATTACACATACATGAATTTGCATATTTGCATCAAACATCCATCATCTTATGCAATGAAAACTTTAATTTTTCCCTCTCACGAGGGTACTATTAAAATTTCTCTTGAAATCCTATCTTAAAACAGACTTTGTCTCACTTGAGATAGTTTTACTCGAAAGAAGACATTTATCTCACTTGAGATTATTTTTCTTAAAACAGTCTTTGTCTCGCTTGAGATAGTTTTACTCGAAATAAGACATTTATCTCACTTGAGATTTTTTTGCTTAAAACAAACTTTGTCTCGTTTGAGACAATTTTACTCGAAAAAATACATTTCATTTCACTCAGATTGTTTTTCTTAAAACAAGATTCATCTCGCTTGAGATAATTTTTACCCGAAACAAGAATATTCATTTCACTCAAGATTGTTTTTCTTGAAACCAGATTTTGTCTCGATTGAGATAGTTTCACTTAAAACAGAATATTTTATCTCGCTTGAGATAGTTTCCCTCGAAACAGAAGATTTTATCTCGCTTGAGATAGTTTCCCTCGAAACTGAAGATTTTATCTCGCTTGAGACAGTTTCACTCGAAACAGAAGATTTTATCTCGCTTGAGACTGTTTCACTCAAAACAATAGATTTTATCTCGCTTGAGATAGTTTCCCTCGAAACAGAAGATTTTATCTCGCTTGAGATAGTTTCACTCGAAACAGAAGATTTTGTCTCTCTTGAGATAGTTTCCCTCGAAACAGAATATTTTATCTCGCTTGAGATTGTTTCACTCGAAACAAAAGATTTTTTCTCGCTTGAGATAGTTTCCCTTGAAACAGAATATTTTATCTCGCTTGAGATAGTCTCACTCGAAATAAAAGATTTTATCTCGCTTGAGATTGTTTCACTCGAAAGAGAAGATTTATCTCACTTGAAATTGCTTTTCTTAAAACAAAATACGCCTCACTTGAGGGATTAACATTTCCTTTGCTAGATTCATGGCATTTCAAATCAACGACCCCTCACTCGAGGGAGCAACATTTTCAGTAGAGAATTCATAATTAAGAGCTTATTCACATTTCCTTTGGTCGATTCACAACACTCCAAATCATCCACGCCTCACATGAGGGACCAACGTTCCCAGTAGAGAATTCATGAGAAGAACTTATTCAACCTTGGCTCGATTCACGACATTTCGAATCAACGATGCCTCACTTGAGGGACGAACATTTACAATGGACAAATCATGATGAGAAGAAATTGGAGCTTGAAGTTACACGGATGGGCCGAACTGATAGAAATTGATGTTTTATATCTTTGCTCTATTTCCGTTTCACATCAATGAGCAAGGAGGGGCAATTGTAAGCACCAATTTTTTATTACATAAATTAATAAAAAAAAGGGCATACCCACCACCAACCGGCCATACCCTACTGTTGCCCATCCCCTACCAAATGCACCAACCGACTACACCAACACCAAACAAATATATCAATTTTTTTATTTGTTTGATATGTAAATATGGGTACTATAAAAACGCAAAGCACACAACAATGTAAGGATTCCATTTTTTTTTCTAATGAAAGAAAAATAACATCACTTTATATATTATTCTTGATATTTCACTTTCACTAAACATACAAACTAAAAGAGAGGGGAAAAAAGAGAGCACCTTACCTTCGACAGGGTCGGCGTCTCCGTTCGCTAATCCAAACAGTCAAAAGAGAGAAGAGGAGTTTGTGAGCAACATACTTGAAAACCGAGGAAATCCAACGGCGGAGATCGGGACGATAGAGGTCGAGGCCTTCTTAGCCGTTTTCGTGGAGCTTGGGCCGATTCTTGCAAAACCAAGCTCAGATTTGTGACCACTGTGATGAGATGAGCAAGAATGAAAAATTTTGTGGCCAATTGTTACCGGGGACGATGGCGTCGCGGCGGTAGTCGACGACAGACGGGACGACGACCGGAGAAGGGTGAGCCACCGACGACGACCGATTTTACCCTCTCTCTAAAAAAATTTAAAACCAAAAAAATGAAAATTATAAAAAAAATTGTTATTTATAGAGAACGTTTTAGGGAAAATCACAATGTGGTCACCACCTTTAGCGTGTTTTTACAAAACAATCATCTAGGAGGACTGTTTCTGTAATTTCCCTATTTTATTACATGTCTATTACTTTTTGGGTTATTATCAATGTTATTAAAACCGGACCAGACCAGACCCGTTGAATCGACCGGTTGAACCTTGAACCGGTGGCCTGTCTGGTCCGGTTAACTTCCAAAACCAGATGAGCACAGAACCGGTAGAACCAGTTGAGAACCGAAAAAACCGGGGTGAACCGGCTGAAAACCGAAAAAACTGTTGAGCTCGACTCGAACTCGAAAACTTTAAAAGTAAGCTCAACTCGACTCAAAAACTCACGTGCTAAATATTATCAAGTTCAACTCGAACTCGAAATATAATATTAAAACTTGAACTCGAAAAGGCTCGAACTAAAAAAAATTTAGAAGCTCGATTGAAGCCTGAAATTTGAGCTCAATTGAAGCGAAAGAATAGTTCGCTCTGTGTTCACCAAAAGGCTTCATGATTTTGAATGTCAAATTACCTCTAGTATTTATAGAAGTCAGTTGGGATGCTCTTCTATGTTTCTTAGCCATGTGAGATTGTTTTTAAAAAAATTAAGCCAAACGACATCGTTTGTTATGATTTTTTCAGCCCCAAATTTATTTTTTTATTATAGTTATATAATTATATTTATTATTTAATATGTTTTACCTTCAATATTATGTTGTAGTTGATTTGAATCATTTTGTTTCACTTGATTTTATGTTTTTTAACTTATATATGTTATGAATTGTGATATTTTTATACATTTTAATATTGTAAACATAAAAAAAGTGTTATATATATATATTAATATTGCTTTGAATATTATGTAAAATTAAAAAAATTTATTTTATATAAAATCCGATTGAACCCGGTTGAACCAGTGAACCAGTACCTTCACCGATTCAAGGTCCGGTCCGGTTTTAAAAACATTGGTTATTATCTTTTTAGTACCCCATACTTTATCGTGTTTTTACATTTTGGTCACTGAACTTTTTGTTTCTAATTTATTGTAATTTTATCATTCTGTTTTGTTTTATTTTAATTTAGTCTTTGTTAGTTTCTGATTTAGCTATTTTTATTTTTATTTTTGCATTTTGGTCACTATTTATTTCCTATTTAACTACTAACTTTTATTTTCTTGCATTTTAGTAACTGTTATTTTATTTTATGCAATTAGGTCTTATTATTTAGGTTTATTTTATTTATGTTATTTATGTTATTTATTTATTGTTTTTAATTAAGTTTATTAAATGTTTCTTTTTTTCATGTGGATTCTTAGATTTAATTTTGACATTCGAATCAAGCTTAGCAATTAGGACGACTCTCTAGTTTAATTAGGGAGAAATTCGAGTCGAGTTTTCGCATAAGATGCCCGATTACTCGAATCGATTACTCGACTTTTAAAATTTATTAATAATTAATATTTTCTAAAAATTCTTTAGGTTTAATCATTTAGATAAAAATTAGCTTTTAAATTAGTCCTCAACTTTAGAAATTATTGATTTAGGTCCCCAAACTTTTAGTCTCTTAGAACTCGATATTTTAGTTCTTGACATTTTTAGTCCCGAACTGCGATTAGTGTTTTAATTTTGACATAATTAAATATATTAAATAGAGCATTCATTTTTAGCTAGATTTTAAACTAGTCTTTTAGTTTAGGGGATAATTCGAGTTGTTCCTTGCCTAAATGCTCGAAGGACCATATCGATTGTTCGATTCAATAATTGATTAAAATCAAATATGATTAATATTAGAACCTACACATCTATGTTTGTGCCTTTAAGTCCTTTAACTTTCATAATTTGACACCTTAAGTTAGAAAAAGCCTTAATTTACTTTTAGTTTAATTAGGATGAATAAAATTTTGTCTGATTGCATTTTATTTATAAATCTAAGGTAATGTTCACTTATTAGGGAATTAATGGTTTATCTCCCGCAAGTATGCTCAGGGGGTGACTACTGGTGATTCCTGAAATAGGTCGACATCCTTTTCAAAGACTGCATCATGGTTTTCTAAAAACAATGCAATATTCGGTTAATAGGCACAACAGCTTATCTCTCGCATTTACGCTTGGGAGCGAATGCTATCGGTCTTAATAATCGAATATCCTTTTCAACTTTGCATCCATAATGATTTTCAAATTAAATAAAGATCGAACTCAAAATTTCCGATTTTAAATATAGGGTAATCAACTAGGTACTAATTTTTGGGCGCTTGTGGGGTATTAATCCTTCCCTACGCGTAACCGACTCTTGAACCTGATTTCTGGATTTTCGCAGACCCCGAAACTCGATATTTTGATAAAGATAAAACGTTTTATTAAAATCACCCGGTTTTATGGTGTCTCAATCACACCTTAAATGATTGGTGGTGACTCCTCACATTTCGATAAATCCTTTCAAAGAAAAAATTCCCAGAGTCGGTATCGGTCTTTCCCCACCCGAGCGAAAAACGGTGTCGACACTACTTAAGACTTAAGGGCCTAAAAGCCTCATTATCAGACAGTTATTGACCCCCTTTGATGTTTAAACAGAGTTTGCATCCCTAGTTTATAAAATACTTGACAATTTTCTGATCTTTCTCAATCTGTCTTTGAAACAAATATATTTATGATGTTGTCTGATTCCAGATAATAATTATTTGGTCAATGGAAACATTAAAAGTATGCACATCTTTAAAACAAAGCATGCACTGAGGAATGTATAGAAGTCAAACTTGGATGTCTGCATCTTAAGTGGTCAGAGCATTTAGATAAATATGAGGATAGTTCCATGTGTACAAATCAATAAGGATATTTCTTTGACCAACTTCTTTTTGGGCTAGAAACAATAAACATTTAACATTGTCTTTTAGCTCAAGAAATGGGAGGGCTCACCATTTGCCATCTCCAGGTATTGTTTATTTCAACTTTTGTTTCTGTAATCACTTTTAAGTAGGAATTTGAAATCCCGTCAGCGTTCTGGAATTTTCAACTTGGTCAGTGAACTTCTTTTTTGGTCCACATTGATCCTTGAACTCAGAATTTTTTGCCCATTTTTAGTCATTTTAATGATGTGACACATCGAGTATTGGTGCAAGTGGTTGGGATTTAGGAATTTGTGCTTATAAGATCAAGTTCGAATCCTATCACTATCACTTTTGGTGGACAATCTATAAATTCCTACGTAAATCCCAATTGGGTCTTAGGTATGCCTCTACATCATCAAAAAGACTAAAATGAGAAGGACTAGTATGGACCAAAACAAAGTTTAGTGACTATGTTGGGAAAATTTATCAAGTCCAAAGACTATAATGACTTGTCCTTAATATTAGGTTTCCACCTCTTCAAGAATAAAGAAGGAAAACTCAATACGTGAGTTTTCTTTGGACCCTTAATATTTCAGTTTAAATATATTTTGTACGCATTTCTATCTCTTGGCACCATTATGTGGTATGGAATGCGATGCTGGTGCAGTGCCATTAAATTTCATTACCAAATTGAGATAAGAATCAGGAGCTAGGTTCCAAGATTTTCCCTTTACAAAACAGGAACAACTTACTTTGAATGACGTTTAAAATGGATTGATGTCACTCTTCAGGTGAGAAACTATGTTGGAGAAGAACAAAAAAGTGGTCCAAAAAACATCTCATGTGGAGTTCCAAGTGATTACACTTTTTTAAAGCAATCACTACTAAAAGGCATCGACTCCAAACAGGAAAATATAATTAATTTAGAACCTTTGGCTTATTGAAATGAGTAATCTTACTCCATCTAAGACTCTTACACCGGGATAAAAAAAAAACTATTAATGCCAAGACATTTTACCTACAAACAGGGAACAATATGACAATCAATGAAAGGCCACTTTATAACCACGAGTAAACTTAAGAATTTATAGAATACCTATCATAATCTTGTTTTAGCTTTGCCCCGTGTGTGTGTTAAGTGCATCTTATAAGTATTTATAGAGTACCTTGTATCTGTTTATCTTTCATATGCTTCGATTTTCATGTTCCAATATACTTTGTTTAAGGTTGTTTAAAGTTTCCCTTGAAACACCAGGTTGTTTCAGCAGTTTTGGAGAACTAGAGAGGTTTAGAAACAGCAGATGATAATATCAATGACACACACAACTCCTTTGTTAAATTTCTCTTACAACGCTATCTTGGAGGAGTATTGTAACTGTGCTAACACATGCGCAGTGAAAGAATATAATATCTCATTATACTGTAGTTGCAACTTGACATTCTTTAAATTAACTTCATAACCAAGAAACCCTGCAAAGGCTCCCGTCCTTGATATGATACACTTGTCTTTCTTTTGCTATACTTTCCTACCTTTTTCTCATTCTTTTTAAATGTGAAGCCTTTTAGGCTTTTCCTGAGGCTTTGGTTCACCAATCACTTCTACCCATGATCTGAGTAGACCACGAAACAAGAGCGTTGGTGCTAACCGCATATTTTCCGGTGTTCTGCTTCCTTCATCTGTTTGCCTTTGTACTCTTCCAGTTACACATGAAATTGGAGAGAATTTGGGTTTTCAGAAAGAATTTAAATAATTCATTCATAAAGCTTTTCCATTGTTGGTTACAGTGCATATATAACCTAGGTATTCTCCTGTACTAATGATTTTTTTTTTTGCTGACAGCTGGACGTCCTTGTTAACTGAATAGATTCCACCGTTGTTAATGCTGGCTGATGATGCATTGCTCATTGGTTCTTAGTCTATCTCTTGTAATTATCTGGTTTGTTGTGCAGCCCATATCTATTTTGAGCCCATCTTTCTTTGATCCAATGCCTTTTTTTCCCGCACGTGTTTAGCTATTCCTTTTTCATTTTCAATTCTCAACTCCTTACTGCAATCCCTAGCTCCTCTCCCTGTGCCATGACATTATCTCTTCTTCAGAGAAAGCCTCTAATTTGCACAAGACACTCTCAGGAACTGTCTCTATATTTTCCTCTTCGGCTGCACTCTTTCAGAAGTTGGGTACAGAAGATAAAGGGACTTTGTTATCCGTTGAAGTTTCAAGTTTGAGCCCCACGTATAATATTTGTTATCAAATGATTAAGCCTTTAAATAAATACTAACATACATTCATCCCAGATTTATAGAAAAATAATATTTTTAAATTAAATAAATAGATAAAATGTTAGGTCAAAAGTATATGAAATTAACTTTTTTAAATTCAGATAATAAATAATTTGTTTATAATATAATTTAAAATAATCTAATTATTTTAAATTATTATTGAGAGTAATAACCATAATTATTTTTGTTCCTTCTTTAGTGTGCAACCATATAAGTTCGATTAACATCGATAGTAGATAAAATCATATATGATCATACAAGTTATAAGTGAACTCTGGTAAGACATTATAACTACCTTAGTTAAATAAAAAGCTCATCCGAAACAAGTTTAATGCAGCTCATGTCATAATTCTTTTATCTCACAATGTTTTGATAGAATATAAGGCAAGAAAAATGTCAATCTTATATCGTTCTACCTTCAATTTCTCGATACCCAATTGAATTAACTAAACAAATGAAATTGATTTTCATTAACTCGTTTGAGCATGGACATGCATTTTTCGGTCTCAATCATCGAGAGGCCTTGAGATGTCTCTCTTATGACATGAGAGATAAATTACATCTTGACCACTCAAATCTCACTACATAACTTTTGTCATGTTCAAGCATAACATTAATAATCATCCGATTAAAAATAACATTAGACTATATCAAGACATAACATTTATATGACGGTTGAAGATTAACATAGGACATTGATCCATGTATTACCTCAAAATAAATCAATCCAATATTTTTTTCTAAAAAAATAATTATAAATTTGATTTAAATCTCATTTACATACTCATTTCATGAATATCTATCAAACTTTATAGTAACTTTATTTTATTATTATTCCTATAATAATAATCGATGAAGAATATTTAGAATAATTAACAATAATATTTAAATATATTAATATACCAAAGATATACAAATTATGAAAATAACTATAAATCTAATAATCAAAATATCATATTCATACGATAGGCCTGAGACACTTTTGCATACAATTGACAATATTAACTGTAATGATCCCATTTAGCATGTTGAACCCCAAGCCTAAAAAAGGCTTGTACAGTTCAAAATGCCATTCGGGATCTCCTCATCCAAACTTAGAATTATAGTTGTTAAGAAGTATGAAACGCCTCACTGTGCAATATATTTCTTCTCTGATCGTCATTTGGATCTAAGGATTTGAATATCCCATTAACTATTCACGGTATGCCGGCAAAGATAACAGAAGATGTACTAAAATGCAGAATACCATACATCTGCACAATTGAGTTATACTTGTATGCATTCTCAAGGGGCATTATGTTGACCAAACCTTTTTTTTTTATGTTAACTTCCATTTGCTTTTGTGACAAAAAAGCTTGATTGAGAGTTTTGGTACTTAGTTGGAGTCCAAGGTCTTGGACTCTAATCCTCCACTTAGTTTGTTCAAAAACAACTTTGAATCATATAAACATGTACAAGTAAAGTTGAAGTTTGAATATCGAAATCTATAATCCTTTTGCATTGTAAAATAAAAAAAAGGGGGGTACCCCATGAAACATTTTCCAACAGACTTGAACATATTCCAGAGATTCACAAGTTTACGCGGACATGTGAAAGTTCCGCCTGAAATACCTTTCACAATGATTTAAGGATAACAAAGGGGATCACATAATTGTCCCACCATTTATTTAAGGTTGGAATTCGATGTTAAAACCAGAAGAGCCTCTTTTAAATAAAAACATTTCTTTACCTGTCACCCAGGGTTGAATATAGAAAAAAAAAAAGCTTGCTCATGTGTAATCCAATACAATAATATAAATTGATGAACACATCGATAGCACCATTCTGTTACCAAAAATAAAAGCATGGATTCTGAAAAAGTAAAATACTCAGCAAGTCAACAAGAAAATGACATTGAATCATGTACATAATATTGCCTACGTCCACTTTTAGCTTTCCTGGATAGAGAATTCCCATTAATATACAAATCTCAATTATAAGCTGGGGAGACAGAGAATTAACTTTTGTAATAAATGGAAGTCAAACATTTTGCAGTGAATTCTCTCTTGGTTTGCTTTGGTTTTCGTGTCACTCCTTGTTCATGTTACATAGGATCAATATTGTCGCACATTTTGCTTATACGGATGAAGTTGTTCAATAAATAAGACTTCATCCAGCTTGGGTAGAGATATTTGTTCTCTAAACCAAACTGCAGCTTACTGCAATACCACTTCTTCACTTTGCAGCTCTTTTAGTTGCCTTTTAGCATAAACCGTGAAAACAATTGTTGTCACCACTGTTAAAAGGAAACCACCAACATTTAACCAAATCTGCGGAGCCGATAAGGACTGTCGCTCTTGCGAAGCATCTGCCACCGTCTGTATAAGGATACCTCTGCGATGATCAATACCCAAAAAAGTTCAGAAGGCATGCAATATATATGCATCTACTCTGCAGGTTGCCAATAACTAACGTCTAATACAGCAAGCTCAGGTTTTTTTTTACTAAACCGAAAACTTACAAATCTGTAACTCCCCAAAAATACAACTCATGCACTTCGTTTGCATCATTTTTTGGGTTTATTTATCTGACTGAATCAGGCAATGGTCTAAGCTTGTAAGGTATGTACAAACGCACACACACTGTGTTGTAATGATCAAATATCACGTGCAAATAACACATTAGTAAACACAAGCTCGAGATTAAATACTAAAAAAAGGGAAGGGACGGAGAGAGATTTTACGTGTATATTGCAACAAGAATTTCTGGCACCATTCCTATCAAAGACCCCAAGATGTAAGGACCATACTTAACATGTGTTGCAACTGCACAGTAGTTATATATCATATATGGGAATGGAGAGATCCTGATCAATGTTACGACTTTAAACTGATGAAACCAATTTCCTTCACCAGCTGCTCTCAAAATGGCAGCTTTCTTAGGGTATTTTTCTAACCATCCCTGCATTAAAACAGAAAACGGTAAAGTCATTGCAAATCGCAACATTGGCAAAGACACGCAAACAAACCCAGGCAGAATCAGACAGGGAGCAAAATTTCAGTTAATAAAGGGTGAAAAATAAAATCTTAGGATGAAGTACGCACTTGAATTCGGTGAAGGAAAAGAGAGCCGATAAAGAATGGAAGTGATACACCCACAGCAGCTGCAGATATGATTAGCAGAAATCCGAAACCATAACCAAAACTCATCCCTGCCAACCAGATAGATGGCGTAGATGGTAGGAGTATTGTGGGGAATAATGCCACTGAAGCAAAGACTAGAAGTGCCAGCACCGGAGTACTAAAGGTTTTCATCTCCCAATTTATTAGAGGCATTATCTCCTGCAGTCATCATGTCATCAGTCAAGTTAGTAAAATTAGAAAGTGGAAAGATATCCTAGAAGAGATAAATGAACAATCCTTAATTGTCTCTGAAGAAAATAATGATTATTAGCCTTAGCTTTGCAAGAAGAACATGGAAAATAAATACAAACTCACTAAAATCAACAGTTTTGAGTGAACACTGCCCTGTCTGCATCTTAGAAATGAATCAAATCTAAGTGGCCATTCGATCTGTTTCAAAACTAGCTGGGACCACTGAAGTTGCAAGATTGTGGTTTGCACAACTTAGACAAATATTCCAGCAGTAAAAATTTAATGCTTATTCCAGTAAAGATTAATAGTCCAAAAGCGCAAATTTTGAACAAAAACTTATCAAACCATAAACTTTTTAATGTAAAGAACCACTAGGGTATGTTGTTGCCCTGTCGAAGCTTAAGAAGAAAATGAACATAGGAAGTGCAATACTGTGGCAAGAAGGGATATTTAGGGAGAGAGATGGATAGATATAGAAACAGATAATGTACAGTTTTGTCAGCAGGCAGTGAAATATATCAAATTCAACGACAATAAGGAAAAGCCTGCTATTAAAAAGAAGAGCCCCCTGCCTATAATCACCACGGAGGGTGATGAAATTTTCTAACTTAAAGATAAAAGCATGGTCACCTGCAAATTCTGATTAAACAGTATGCTTAGTTAATTATAACATTAAGTACACCAATGAGAAAGTTTCAGTCTATTTCAAGAACGAACCAGCAATTATCACCATAATATACAATGATAGAACATGTGATTAGGGATGGCCTGAAGGTATTTTAGAAATTTTCTTCATATGTTATATTGAAATATAATCTGTTCACGCACAGCCTAAAATTCTATAAGTTCGTTCCCTGACATAAAATCCTGCATCCAATATGCAGAAATCAAATAACAATATCGCAACCAACAAATTGCAACCAGGTCCATAACCCCATAACAGCACTCAAAATCAAAGAGATTGAAATTAGCAAATTGAGCAAGTTTGCAAGACCCAGGCTGAAAACAGGAAAGAAACCCATTCTTCAATGGACAGTTTCATACGTGCAATCAACAAAACGGAAAAAAAAAAACCCAAATTCAACCAAAAAAGAAATCATATCCCCAAAACTCAAAATTAAGAATCTACATGGATCAGAATGCAAATGAGAAAACATAATTAGTTATACGAGGTGATGTAAATTGCAAGTGCAGAAAAGATCCAACAAAATCCAGAAATTCAGGGTAAAAACCTTATCCATTAAAAAGGGGCCAACCCATTTGAAGAAAACAGCAGTCAATAAACCTATAAATGTAAATAGAATCCCCAGCTTGATCCAAAACCAAATAGACCTTCTCCGTATGGAAGAAAAAGCTGGCTCATGTACCAACAAATCCCTCTCTTCTGCTTCACATTCTTCTAATAATCGCTGTCTCAAAGTTTTCCCTTTTCCATTAACAACGTCATCATCACCCTCAACTCTTAGTTTAATCTCTGGAACCACCTCTCCCCCCTCACTATTGATATTACCATCATGATAAGTCATTGAATCTCAGAGCAAGAACCCTAATTTATTGTTTGGTTACTGAGAAAACAAGGGAAGGAAAATGTGGAAAGCAGAGAAGAGGATCAACTAAGCAAAGAAAGCAAACCTACAGAAATTATAACAATTTAAAAGAAAACCAAATCGCCTATTTATTTTTCTTTTTGCGTTCTCAAATTGGGAGTTTTAAGCTTAGGAAAGGCAATGATTTGTAATTTAGGATCTGCCATTGGAGCCGCAACGGCGTCAGATAAACGGTTCTAAAAGGACACGTTGCAACTTGCAAACACACTGTGACACTAGGGAAACTGAGTTTTCCACCGAGTTGAGACTCGGGATTGGGAAATGTAATGGTCGACACTCAACACGGATTTGACTCGCCTTTTCGTCTTTTTAAAAAAACATTTTTCATATAATCATTTATATTTTAATCTATTAATCCAAATCAAATTTTATAAAGCCATGTAATACAGTTTATCATCCCAATTCAATTAGCTATGTTTAGGATATCAGAATTTGAATTTTTGTTTTTACAAAATTTAATATCTTATTTAATAGATTAACTAATTATTAATAAAACATCTTTTAAACTAAGGATGTGCATATTAACTTATATTCGTTACTCGATATAATGATTATATTTTATTTGTTAATTAATTAAACGATTTTGATTAATTAAATTGTATGAAGGTTTCAACATAAATCATATAAACTTCATAATCGTAATTATTAATTATTATTTTTAACGATGTGTTTAGACGCATTGATTTGATCTAAATAAATGGTTAATTTATTAAACTTTACGTAATTATTTTAATGGATAAATGCTAGAGTCCAAAAAATAAAATAATTTAAAGGAAGGGGGAGGGTTGGATTGGTATGTTGTGACGGTCACATAGTGATGTGCTGGATATTGCATGACAGTACAATTAGGATAGGACACGTGTGCAAGAAAAAAAGGCTGGTTTCCACAAATTGAAATCGTCTCTTTTTCTTAGTCCCCCACTCGCTGCCCCTTCCACCAAAACACGCCACGTAATGTTGATATCGGTTGCTTTAATATATTTGAGTAGGTAAATTATGCATTTAGTACATAAATTATTAGTTTTGATTTGTTTTAATACATGAATTTTTATTTTTTTAAATCATACTTAAAGTTTATTTCTTTTTAGCACCTGTCATTAAAATTTTTAATTTTTGTTTTATTTTAGTACTAACGTTCAAAATTTAACAATAATTTTTGAAAATATTAAAAGTTTAGATACTAAAACAGACAAAAAATAATAGTTTAGATACTAAACGCATTAAGTTTTTAATGATGAGATACTAGCATGAAATGAAAACTAAACGTTTGGTATGGTTTTGGAAAAAATTGAAAGCTTAAATATTAAAATGTACCAAAATTAATAGTTTAAGTAATAAATGAATAGTACCCTTGAGTTAACTGTATCATATATTTTCAAAGTATGACTCTCATTTTAAATTAGTCCTTAAAAGTTTAAATATTTTAATTTCATCCCTAAACTATGACTAATATTCTAAATTAGTCCTCAAACTTTTGAACATTTTAATTTCATCGCAAACTATGAAATTCATTCTAATTGGCCCCAAACTTTTTGAACATTCCAATTCCATCCCAAAATATATGTTTATACTAATCACACCCCTTATTAACAAAATCATTAGGCCAAATTATATTATTATATGTTTGAAAAAACCCCAAAAGTTTAGGTTAAGCTATTTTTGAAACTAATTACACATTTTGGATGAAATTAGAATGTTCAAAATTGTAAGGATTAATTTAGAATAAGAGTAATAATTTAAGGATGAAAATAAAATATTTAACTGTTTAAGAACTAATTTTAAAAAAAATTATAGTTTGAGAACATAGACATGTGATGCAATTAACTTTATGTATTTTGGTATTTACCGTCATTTTTTCTTATGTTTTTTTATTGGGATTTATTTTCATGTTAATGTTTAACTTTTCTTAATATAATGTATTATTTATTTATTATCAGTGGACAATAAATTTTGTTCAAAATTTTTAATTATAAAATTAATCATCTTATTAATAATTTAAAGTAATTAAAATTATAACAAATATATATCGTATAAAATAAATTTTTTTTTTGAATGAATCGAATATAAATATTAATTTGATTTTAAGATATATGTATCACATATTCAAATATATGATATCAATATAATACTCTGATTTTATTCGAATATCTTAAATTGGATTGGTTAAAGGTCAATTTTAGTTCGTTTGAGCAAATTATATTATTGGGTTTCTCGTTACTGGAATTGATGGATTTAATGGGTTTAGCTTGGATTCTTGAAGTTTTGAATCGGGTGTTTGCTTGGGGTTAATTTAGTTAACTCGATTTAGCGTGTTAGAGCGGTCAAAATTTATTTTAGGATATACAATATTTATCATAGTGGAGGATGAACTTATCATGAAGTAACGAGTTAAAAAATATTTTATATTGAAACTCATCACATGAGATGATGAGTTCCAAAAATATACTTATATAATTTTTATTAGAACTTGTTACGAGAAGTGGACACGTTTCAATAAAAATATATATAGTATTAATACTCGTCACCTCCACATAATAAATTTTATATCACTGTAACTTTTATTTACTTCAAATAAAAAAAAGGAAAACTCAAATTAAATATCCAAATATTCTAAAACAACCCAATTATAAATAAATTGTAAATGTCCATCACATACAAACAGCTGAGCTGACCCATTTTATACCCATATAACCCAATAGCCTAGATTAAACTCAGGCTTGGTATATGGCTCAAATCCCATTCGGCCTACAAAAATTAAGGTTTAGAAAACCCTAATCTTTAGCCGTCGTCATCACAATATTTAGTTGATTGTCGAGTCTCCAGTCATCATCGAGTCTCCAATCGCCTATCTAGAACATGAATTGTTGGATTGAATGCGAGTTAAATTGACCATAAAAGAGAGGTTTCTAATGAAGGACTGAAAGAGTAGTTATCACTTATTTAGAACATTTGTTGTAATTGTTTTGCCAATTTGGTTCAACATGACATTTAATTTCTGAGGTATAATTGTATTCAATTTAATTTGAAAAAAAAGATTCAATAATTGAAAATTATGTAGAAGTTTTGAATACATTATCTATGGTTAGACCTTTTTGAGAAATTAAAAAAAAGTGAACCAAATATCTAACCGATACACCCTCATACCGATACAGGTGACTCGATCCGATCTGATGTGCCACATTAGAGCCACCAGAGCGACCCACAATAAAAATCCATGAGAAATTAATTTTTTTGTTAAAACATGTAAAATTATAAAATAATTTTATAAATAAAATACAAGTTCAGAAAATCATTCATATATTACAAATAGAATTAAAATCATACAAGTTCTAGACTTAGTATAAAAATCAAATATGACATACATGCCCTAATTACGCTTGTACCGTACTCTACAAGCCAAGTTGAATGAACTCCCATTACTGAAGTCGATAGCTGCACTGGATCGATTCTTTTAACTTGAAATGGAGAGTAAAAGAGTGAGCTTTTGGGAGCTCAGTAATATAGAACTATCAAGTGATGATGAAGGACATGCAAATAAATAACAAACATAAAATATTTTCTCATTGATTCAAGCATCTACAAGTTTTCGTGATGAGCTGAGGTTCCACTGATATTTCTTCAGGTAACATACAAGTAGGTTATAGCTCAGAGGAAACATTCAGAGGACCATGTTCAGAGATTGAAACAAACATATAGTGTGTTCCTTCAAAACCACAATAAAATGTAATCATATTTGAAAGAAGTAGTAGTTATTTTAATAAAACAAGTTTTTAAAATAACTGTAGTACCCTCAATCCGAATACTCTATGTGAAATTCCCCAGGACATCATCCATAAGGACTTACCCTAGACCTCTAGGATCTTGGAGTCCAATATGAATGATAAGAACAGAAAGGATTTACTACTCTATGTGAAATTCCCCAGGACATCATCCATAAGGACTTACCCTAGACCTCTAGGATCTTGGAGTCCAATATGAATGATAAGAACAGAAAGGATTTACCAGCTAACTGAACGTCAAAGGCTCCAGGATCTTACCCAATGAATACCCCAATAAAATAGTTTTAGATAGAACCAATGATATCAAAAAATAGAAATCATAAGTTGGGTTTTTATTTAAAATACAGAGTTTCCCTCCAACTGTACACCAAATACAATACTCCATAACAGTCATCCATAAGAACTACCCTAGACCCCTAGGATTTAGGAGTCCAATATGAATGATCAGAACAGAAAGGATTTACCAGCTAGTTAAACCTCAGAGTCTCCAGACATATACCCAGACAGTACCGCAATAAAATAGATAAGATAACAGACAGTAATATCAAAAATCAGGAGCTAATTGTACCTTGTTTCAGAAATCAGAAACCATATATCAGAAAGTGTACTTTATATAGATTAGAGAAAACATTTTTGTCAGTAGGGAACACACTAGAGGATCCATATAAATTTCTAAGGCTATTGGAAATTATCAAGAATATAAAGTATGAACTTACACAAAAATGAATCGGATTTCAAAATTGAGGTCTCTATTAAAAGGGTTTAATTGTTAACGAATCTAAAAACACATTCAGATATTGATGCTTCAAGACCATTTAGAATTTCAGGTGTATCAGAAAGTTATTTATGAACCTTTATATCAGAATAAATTAACATTTTAGATTGATTCCTCAAGTGAGGTCTCGATTAAAGGGGTAGTTCTGCGGTGCGGCGCCTAAAAAACGGCTAATATACGGCGTGACCGGTTAAACAAGTGACCGGTTAAAATTTAGACCGGTTATGTTATATTATTTAACCGGAAATATTATAAAGTACAATAACATACTAGGTAGCGCTTATATAATGTAATAGGTAGCGCTTATATTTACCTATTTTATAAGTAAACCGGTATATTTATACCGATAGCATTGCAAATTTACCTATTACATTATATTATATTGAAAGTGTCCATACTTTTTATAAAAAGGATCGATACTTCTTTTAAAGTTATGTAATTTATGTTTCAATTTTTTTTAATAGTGTTTTATGTTTTCCACCTACAATATTAATTTAATAATTTCATTTGCACAAAAAATTATTTGATTGTTTTGATATTTTATAAAATAATATTTAGAATTTTTAATTTAATAATAATGTATATCGTAACGTAAAAAATAAATCATTAGACGCCTATAATTACTAAATTAATATCTTAAAACTCACTCAAAAGATAACCTTAAATTAATGTTTTCCACAGTGAAAAAAGTATGGACACTTTTATAAAAAGGATAAATACTTTACAATATAAGCACTACCTATTACATTATATAAACGCTACCTATTACATTATATAAGCGCTACCTATTACATCATATTTTTACCTATTATATTGAAAGTGTCCATACTTTTTATAAAAAGGATCGATACTTCTTTTAAAGTTATGTAATTTATGTTTCAATTTTTTTAATAGTGTTTCATGTTTTTCACCTACAATATTAATTTAATAATTTCATTTGCACAAAAAATTATTTGATTGTTTTGATATTTTATAAAATATTATTTAGAATTTTTAATTTAATAATAATATATATCGTAACGTAAAAAATAAATCATTAGACGCCTATAATTACTAAATTAATATCTTAAAACTCACTCAAAAGATAACCTTAAATTAATGTTTTCCACAGTGAAAAAAGTATGGACACTTTTATAAAAAGGATAGATACTTTACAATATAACCACTACCTATTACATTATATAAACGATACCTATTACATTATATAAGCGCTACCTATTACATCATATTTTTACCTATTATATTGAAAGTGTCCATACTTTTTATAAAAATGATCGATACTTCTTTTAAAGTTATGTAATTTATGTTTCAATTTTTTTAATAGTGTTTCATGTTTTCCACCTACAATATTAATTTAATAATTTCATTTGCACAAAAAATTATTTGATTGTTTTGATATTTTATAAAATATTATTTAGAATTTTAAATTTAATAATAATATATATCGTAACGTAAAAAATAAATCATTAGACGCCTATAATTACTAAATTAATATCTTAAAACTCACTCAAAAGATAACCTTAAATTAATGTTTTCCACAGTGAAAAAAGTATGGACACTTTTATAAAAATGATAGACATTTTACAATATAACCACTACCTATTACATTATATAAACGATACCTATTATATTATATAAGCGCTACCTATTACATCATATTTTTACCTATTATATTGAAAGTGTCCATACTTTTTATAAAATGGATCGATACTTCTTTTAAAGTTATGTAATTTATGTTTCAATTTTTTTTAATAGTGTTTCATGTTTTCCACCTACAATATTAATTTAATAATTTCATTTGCACAAAAAATTATTTGATTGTTTTGATATTTTATAAAATATTATTTAGAATTTTTAATTTAATAATAATATATATCGTAACGTAAAAAATAAATCATTAGACGCCTATAATTACTAAATTAATATCTTAAAACTCACTCAAAGGATAACCTTAAATTAATGTTTTCCACAGTGAAAAAAGTATGGACACTTTTATAAAAAGGATATATACTTTACAATATAACCACTACCTATTATATTATATAAACGATACCTATTACATTATATAAGCGCTACCTATTACATCATATTTTTACCTATTATATTGAAAGTATCCATACTTTTTATAAAAAGGATCGATACTTCTTTTAAAGTTATGTAATTTATGTTTCAATTTTTTTAACAGTGTTTCATGTTTTCCACCTACAATATTAATTTAATAATTTCATTTACACAAAAAATTATTTGATTGTTTTGATATTTTATAAAATAATATTTAGAATTTAGATTTAACAACATTAACCAAAGATAATAATAAATATGTAATATATATGTTTATTGTTTTTAATTTAATAATAATATATACAACATCAAACACATTCCAAGCTATAAATTACAAGCTAAGGACACTTGAAGAAGCAAGAGAACAACTATCCAGGCAATCAAAAACGAGAAAATCCCAACATGATAACAACTGAACATATCATATCAATGTTCAAACTCAAGTTGTAGATTTTGATTTCCTTTTGCTTGGCATCATATGAGATTTGGATTTTGATTTCCTTTTGCTTGGCACCATATGAGCTTTGGATTTTGATGAGCATCGGAAGTATTTCGGACTTATGATTTGGGTGGTACTCAGAAGCATTTCGGACTTATGATTTTAGTTGCTATTTGTTACATTTCTTGTATACCACCCAGATCATACGCCCGAAACGTTTCTGACGCTTTAAAGTTGACCAAAAAATACAATGGTCGGGATTTCCCTCGCGTTTAAACGTTGGAAAAAAAACAATGGAAATTAGGAATAATCAATGATAACATGCATATTAGCTTGGGCTAATATTTATAGTGGAGCCGAAATATATATTGAAATTCAAACTCAAATTGAAATTTAAATTCAAACTCCAATTACATATTAAATGAATTTGAAATGCAGTGTTAAATTGAACATGAAAATTGCATAATTGATTCATACTGTTCAAGTAACATGCTTTATGAACCATCAAGCTAAAAGATAATATTGATTGAGTTCAAAGCTGAGTTGTGAGTTGATGGAGTTGTCACACTTGTCACATGGTTGGAATAAAGTACTCACATGGAAGAGATAGATTGTTTTGTTATACATAACCCATCTCAACTGAATGAAAATATACATACAATATAATCAAACCAAAACATACATACACAACAAATTTATATATAACAATGTTCAAATAATGTACCGACAAAAACGAAATTAATCCAATGAAAAAGAGTTATTTCTAACAAAGTCCGGAACATTATTTTTCCAAATAATGTACCCATAACAATGTTCAAATAATGTACCCACAACAATGTTTAATTGATTTGTTGTTTAATTTTCAATTTGAATTATTTGATTTAATAATTTCATTTGCACAAAAAATTATTTGATTGTTTTGATATTTTATAAAATAATATTTAGAATTTTTAATTTAATAATAATATATATCGTAACGTAAAAAATAAATCATTAGACGCCTATAATTACTAAATTAATATCTTAAAACTCACTCAAAAGATAACCTTAAATTAATGTTTTCCACAGTGAAAAAAGTATGGACAATTTTATAAAAAGGATAGATACTTTACAATATAACCACTACCTATTACATTATATAAACGATACCTATTACATTATATAAGCGCTACCTATTACATCATATGTTTACCTATTATATTGAAAGTGTCCATACTTTTTATAAAAAGGATCGATACTTTTTTTAAAAGTTATGTAATTTATGTTTCAATTTTTTTAACAGTGTTTCATGTTTTCCACCTACAATATTAATTTAATAATTTCATTTACACAAAAAATTATTTGATTGTTTTGATATTTTATAAAATAATATTTAGAATTTAAATTTAACAACATTAACCAAAGATAATAATAAATATGTAATATATATGTTTATTGTTTTTAATTTAATAATAATATATACCGTAACGTAAAAAATAAATCATTAGACGCCTATAATTACTAAATTAATATCTTAAAACTCACTCAAAAGATGTATATACCTAAATATGTAGTTAACAAACATACCTAAATATGTAGTTATTGTACATACCTAAATTTAATGATAATATATACTTGTAGTTATTGTACATACCTAAATATGTACTGCGAATTTAATGTTGTACCCACCCTTTAACTACCACTACCAATGCCACATCTTATTGAAAGCAGCACGATTGAAACATGTTCAAAATGAACCTTTGCTTATATCTCCATCAACTCCTGGAGCACTGAACTTGCACAACAAAATTTTTGCCATGGATAATACTGATGTAGACAATGTTAAGCCAACCGAGGAATGCCATGAAGTACATAATGTTGATGAATCTGACAGATTGGTTGGTCAGCTCTTCTGTTCACGTGATCAAGCTTGGCACTTTTACAAGGGATTCGCACGGGAATATGGGTTTAGTGCACGTAAGGGAACAACACGGCTTGACGTGGAAGGGAATGTGAAGACACAAGAATTTTGTTGTTCCAAAGAAGGGTTTCGAGTATCAAAAGTCAATACTGTTGATCGTCAACGTGCTCATACGCCAGTCACAAGAACATGATGTAAGGCTAGAGTCGTAGTTACAGCAACAAATACAAACGATCAGTGAGTTATAAGTAAGTCTGATCAGAAACATAATCATGCATTGTGCACACCTGCTATGACACCATTTATGCGTTCTAATAGAGCTGTAAGTAAGGCTGATATCGATGAGGCAACAACATTGAAAGAGGTCGGTGTTGGCACGTCACAAGTAATGAACTATTTAACGCAGCAGGAATGGGGCTATCATAATGTTGGATTTACACATAAAGACCTCTACAATGCACTTCAAAGAGGTAAAGCAAAAGAAATCGTCGATGGGGATGTGAATGCGCTTATTGCCTACTTTGATTATAAGAAACATGATGATCCTGGGTTTTTTATGACATACTCGGTAGACGAATCGAGGGCATTGTATAATCTTATTTGGTCGGATTCTACATCGAGATCGGATTACACATGCTTCAGTGATGTAATTGCGTTCGACACAACGTACAAAGATAATTTGTATGGTCGACCAATTATGCCTATTATTGGTGTCAATCATCACCATAACACAATTGTGTTTGCCACTGCCATAATCGCTGACGAGACGTCTCAATCTTTCGAGTGGGTGCTACAGAATTTTTTAGAAGCCATGATGAATAAATCACCTATTTCCGTCGTAACCGATGGGGATAGGGCAATGCAGAGGGCTATCAAATCTGTTATCCCTTATGCTAAGCACAGATTATGTTCTTGGCATCTTTCTCGTAATGCACAAGCTAACATTGGTGACCCAAATTTTACAGCAGCATTCTCAAAATGCATGGCTTCCTGATGGACAACCAAGGAATTTGATATTCAATGGCGTTCGGTTGTTTCAGAATTCAACGTCCAAAAGCATCCATGGGTGATTGAGAAGGGAAATACACGACACTTATGGGCACAAGCATATCTAACCGGTCATTTCTTTGCCAATATTCGCTCAACACAAAGGTGCGAGTCTATGAATGCTTCACTAGCTATTGCACTGAAACACAAGAAGACATATTTAGATGTTGTTCGTGCAATTGAAGATGGAATTAGTAGAATGCGTATGAACGAGTTGAAAGCGGATTACTTAAGTTCCCATACGAAACCCTTCCAGATCACAAAACTGGTCGACCTTGAAAGCCATGCTGCTGCAATTTTTACCCGCGAATCTTTTCGTGTGTTCCAAGATGAACTTATACGGGAGACATTTTACCGGATTAAGGCAGAGATTAAGTCCTTATCAGATGAATGTCAACATTATATTTTGTCAAAGTACACAGAAAAAAATAGGAAATTTGAAATTAGTTTTGATTCTCATACGAAAACTCTAATTTGCTCCTGCAAAAAATTCGAGACCGTTGGACTTCCGTGTCGCCATCAACTTCACATTTTGAAGCAATTGGACTACACATATTTGCCCGGGACTTTGATTCAAAGTAGGTGGACTAATGATGCGAAGGCTTCTACACCCAGCTATGTTGATTTGAATGTGTCTCCAGAAGTGATGCAAATGGCAAGGTTCGCTGCTCTACGTTCAACGTCAAGTAGGTTATGCTACATTGCATCAAAGACAGACGAGTCTTTCAAAACCGCAAGATATGAGATGAAAAAACTAATAGAAGAATTAGAAAACTCGTTTGGTTTGAATCATTCAGTCAACCAGAGCATTGTAGTAAACAATGTTCGTGACCCTCAACGAAAACAACGCAAGCGAAAAGAAGTGCCGAAGAACAAGGTCGAGAAGAAAATTAGGCGATGTGGGTACTGCAACGGTGAGGGATATAACAAACTAACATGTCCTCAAGTCAAGCTCAGTTTGAGTACAAGCACACAGCCTACATCAACTGATTTTTTCGAAGACGGAATGGAATGACAACGATCTCCATATAATATATCGTAAGTATCAACATGACTCCTATTGTATGTACATATAAATATTTTGAATGAAGGAAGAAAAACCGCGTTACTTAAAATTACCGACATTTTTTTAAATGGTATCGACACATTTTTCTTCCAATCTGGACATAAAGTACCGACACAATATTAGAAAGTGTCGATATAGGTTGTAGACCTATTCGCTCATAAAACCGGTATATTTATACCGATTATATTACAAAATTATCTATTACATTATAAATTTGGGTTCCGATATGTAAATGTCGACACTTTTTTAAATCGTATCGACTCATTTTTCTTCCAATCTGGACATAAAGTACCGACACAATATTAAAAAGTGTCGATATAGGTTGTAGACCTATTCGCGCATAAAACCGGTATATTTATACCGGTTATATTACAAAATTATCTATTACATTATAATTATGGGTTTCGATGTGTAAATGTCGACACTTTTTGACAATGTATCGACACATTTTTCTTCCAATCTGGACATAAAGTACCGACACAATATTAAAAAGTGTCGATATAGGTTGTAGACCTATTCGCGCATAAAACCGGTATATTTATACCGATAGCATTGCAAATTTACCTATTTTGTTATAATATGTTGAAAGTGTCCATACTTTTTATAAAAAGGATCGATACTTTTTTTAAAGATATGTAATTTATGTTTCAATTTTTTTAAGTATGTTTCATGTTTTCCACCTACAATATTAATTTAATAATTTCATTTGCACAAAAAATTATTTGATTGTTTTGATATTTTATAAAATAATATTAAGAATTTTTAATTTAATAATAATATATATCGTAACGTAAAAAATAAATCATTAGACACCTATAATTACTAAATTAATATCTTAAAACTCATTCAAAAGATAACCTTAAATTAATGTTTTCCACAGTGAAAAAAGTATAGACACTTTTATAAAAAGGATAGATACTTTACAATATAATCACTACCTATTACATTATATAAACGATACCTATTACATTATATAAGCGCTACCTATTACATCATATTTTTACCTATTATATTGAAAGTGTCCATACTTTTTATAAAAAGGATCGATATTTTTTTAAAAGTTATGTAATTTATGTTTCAATTTTTTTAATAGTGTTTCATGTTTTCCACCTACAATATTAATTTAATAATTTCATTTACACAAAAAATTATTTGATTGTTTTGATATTTTATAAAATAATATTTAGAATTTAAATTTAACAACATTAACCAAAGATAATAATAAATATGTAATATATATGTTTATTGTTTTTAATTTAATAATATGTAAGTTATGTAATAGGTAACGCTTATATTTACCTATTTTATAAGTAAACCGGTATATTTATACCGGTTATATTACAAAATTGTCTATTACATTTTTCAGTCGACACTTTTTTAAATCGACACTTTGTTGTGGATATCATCAAAAACAATGCTATAGTCGTGTTTTGATACATTTGCAAGCAGATGTAAAATACATTAGTATTGATATTTCAACAATCCTCAAATGTATATGTACACATAGAAGCAAATATGGAATAATTAATGAAAATATACACACAATATAATCACACCAAAATATAAATACACAAGAATGTTCAATTAATGTACCAACAAACAAAATTAATCCGATGAAAAAGGGTTATTTCTAACGAAGTCCGGAACATTAGAGGCATTCAACAAATTTTCCAAATACTCTCGTATGTTTCCGCCTTTTTCTGAGGACATACATAAATAATTTCAATTATCAAACTAATGAGGTGCAATTTTACTAACAATAAACTAAATTCGCATAAACATGAATAAATTTGTGTCATACCTAGAGCATTGTCGTTCGAATGGGAAGCAGCGTCAAAGGTATGTGGACATATGTAATTGTATTTCTATATAAACACATAAGTTGCTAAAATAATCAATGTCTGAACACCTGTTCAACTGGAAAAACATATTGCATAAATGCAACTTACCGGATTATAAATCATTTTTTCCGCTGAATCATCGACCAAAAGTGTATTTAGCTCGTTAAAATCTGGACACGCGTTCCAAACATCATTGAGATCTTTACAGTAGGTAACAGAATCGTATGTTTTGCATTTTTTTTGATCCTGTTCACAAACAGTCGAACATAAATATGTAGGAATCATAGACAACGAAAAGCCAGCAAACTGTAATGACATTCATCTTACCCACACGAATAGAAAATGCTCAAAAAATATAGGTAGTTTCTCAAGTACACGGTCGACGTTATGCCTGAGATTGTAATCAAGTTTGAATGTTAACATTCAAATGTATATTAACGATTTTGACTACAGTAATTCAATTGCTTCAAACATGTTCTAACCTCATCTTTGAAGACCAAAGGGCAACAACAAAATTGTCGACACAAAATTGCATAAATTCAAATAATCCTCTTCTGAGGACAACATCTACAACATGAAGAAAATGAGATTAAAGTTCTACGCTTATATGTTAAAATAATGGATACAAAAGAATAGAATTAAAACCTGCAGGCAGTCTTGGGATGTAGGCAAAGACACCATTGAGATCAAAAATTAAAAGTTTTCTTGAAGGCAGCGTTGCAGACACGATATACTTGTTTGGATCATCATCTTCATCATCATCATCATCATCGTCATCATCTTCATCGTCAGCTTCATCGTCATCATCATCGTCATCTTCATCGTCAGCTTCATCTTCTGCGACCGCTTGGTTGTCCACATCTGTTAAAAGAAAATAAAATAAAGTTCAGAACGTGTAAATGTTAAGAAACATAGATAATGAATTACCTAACTCGTTTGATGTCGTTGACGTAATTCGTTACGCAACATGGAGACTTCACATTGCAATGATGAAATATCGGATCGCATTCCACTCATAAGGGAATCAATATGCTCCCCAAAATTGACCATGTATTCCATCACGGTCTTAATTGTGACATCCTCTGCAACTGGAGCTTCTTCCATCATTGCGTCTCCACTTGGTTGCTCTTCTTCATGGCCAACGGGGTCCATTTCCTCCCTCTCTTGATCTAATCCGACCTCCTTGACACGCTTCCAACCGAGTTTTTCAACAAAATCATATCCCGCTTTTTTAATAAATACCATGTCAATCTTGTGGGTTAATCGAACAGGGGCGTCATGCGAAAAATCAACTTCCTTCTTCTTCAACAGATGGGTGATGACACATCCATATGGTAGTGTAGTTGAAATTGTTGCTCCCTTTGTGACCATATATACAATTGTATTAAATATGAGTTTTGCAATGTTTGGAGCCGTTTTGGATTTATACTTTGCTATCCACCAATAATCGTTGTCTCGAAGCGTTGAATGTTTTCCCCCACTAGGCCGGATATACCATGTGAGCATTTTGTGAAACACTCTCGACTCTACATCGAGGTGAATTGGGCTATTTCTAGCAACTCGTTTAATTGTAGACCAATCTACACCATTTTCATCTGAATCCCCTATATTCGCTACACCTAAACCCTCCGCAATAGTTTCTGGAGATATATATATATCCTTCCCCATGACATGTGTATTAATTCCTATTATATTAGTCTTATTAGGCTCATGCTGTAAGGAAGCATTGTTGTAGAAGACTCTAACTAGGTTGGGATAATATCTTGGTTTTACACCAAGGAATTCAAGCCAACCTCAAGATGTAAATATGGATTTAAAACTAAATGCATATTTATCATCAAACAAGAAACCCAGGTCAATGACACGTTCGGGACGAATCTTCCTTACTTTAAAACTCGTCTGCCATATTTGTTTCTCCATATCGGATCTAAAGTTCAAAGTTTCGAAGGACCTGATTTCCTCAGAAGAATCGTTTGTTACAGAATGAGGTTGTGGTTGAGAAGAACTGGGTTGAGAAGAGCTTTGAGAAAGACCTCGCTTCTGACGCTGACGTTTTGGAGCCATTTTGGTTGGATGCTATTACAATGGAAGACAAACACATTCAGGAAAAAAACTCCAATATAGAAATCAATCAAACCCATAAAATATCGATAAATTTACCTGAATATCTGATCGTCACTTATGATAACGATAGAAGAAAGAGGAAGAGTTATCTTCTGCCTGCTTGCCTTTATGTTTAGGGTTTCTCGATTAAGAGTACTATATATAGTGAACGGTGGAAAAACACTTGATATTTAAATTAGTATCGACACAAACTAAAAAGTGTCGACACACTATTTAGACATATTCTCTCATAAAACCGGTATACTTGTACCGGTTAGATTGAAAAATTACATATTACATTATACTTTTGGGTTCGATGTTTTTGGGATCGACACTTTTTATATATGGATCGACACTTTATGGGTGCACCCTGTTTTCCATTCATTTTGGACCAAAAATATCGACACCAACTAAAAAATGTCGACACATTATTTAGACATATTCTCTCATAAAACCGGTATACTTGTACCGGTTAGATTGAAAAATTACATATTACATTATACTTTTGGGTTCGATGTTTTTGGGATCGACACTTTTTATATATGGATCGACACTTTATGGTTGCACCCTGTTTTCCATTCATTCTGGACCAAAACTATCGACACAAACTAAAAAGTGTCGACACATTATTTAGACATATTCTCTCATAAAACCGGTATACTTGTACCGGTTAGATTGAAAAATTACATATTACATTATACTTTTGGGTTCGATGTTTTTGGGATCGACACTTTTTATATATGGATCGACACTTTATGGTTGCACCCTGTTTTCCATTCATTCTGGAACAAAAATATCGACACAAACTAAAATAGTGTCGACACATTATTTAGACATATTCTCTCATAAAACCGGTATACTTGTACCGGTTAGATTGAAAAATTACATATTACATTATACTTTTGGGTTCGATGTTTTTGGGATCGACACTTTTTATATATGGATCGACACTTTATGGTTGCACCCTGTTTTCCATTCATTCTGGACCAAAAATATCGACACAAACTAAAACGTGTCGACACATTATTTAGACATATTCTCTCATAAAACCGGTATACTTGTACCGGTTAGATTGAAAAATTACATATTATATTATACTTTTGGTTTTCGATGTTTTTGGGATCGACACTTTTTATATATGGATCGACACTTTATTGTTGCACCCTGTTGGCCATATTGTAATTTTGCCTTTTACTTCAAAGTATCAACATGACCCTTAATGTGTATAAGAAACATGTACAACAACATACTGCTAACTTTTCTCATCTCATTCATAATTATATTCACATACAAAAATATAAATCGTATACAAAATTATAAATCTTATACAAAATTAACCCTACATTTACATCATTGCATCCTTTTGTTATTCTTATGTAATATGGCAGCTTTTGTTATCTCCTGTCTTCGTTCATTTTGATTGTGGCTTACGAGATCGTTTAATATTTGCGATCGATCCCAGTCTCCAACAACCTATATTCAAATTGTCAGAACGTTAAGTATTGTCAACTACAGCATTCAATCTACGACTTTTAACAATTTTACCACAAACGAATTTTTCTATCCACTTACAAAATCACCAGTTGCCCCTGTAGAACCGATCGATTCCATCCACATCATCACATACATGCCGCAATCATGTCTGTTACAAAATTTGAAAACCACACATGTCAATTATGATGAATACTGTATAAATTAAGCTTTCTATTTGTGATAACATCTCATACCCATTCAATTGCTTATTCTTCTTATGCTCCACAAATTTGAAATTTTTCAAGGGATACTTTCCTAGAGATCCACAGGATTCAACCCAAATGCGTTTCTTATTATAAGAATCTAATATTTTAATCTGCATTAAAATAGTTAAAATAGAAGAAGTTATGCACCAAAAAAATTATGCATTATAATTTACATAATTTCCTTTCATACATACATACATACCAATCTCTTAGCATCCTTCACTCTCTGTTTAGCTGCTTCAGTTGTAAACATACTATCATATATTGTTGCAACACGATCTACCATATCCAACACCAACAGATACCAATGTGAATTATGGTAGTTTATTGTGATCATGATCTGCAACAAATTTCACACCCAATTTGACAAAATTCAACATTCTATATCCGAAAACATCATTTGCAATTGGTATGGTGTCTTACCTTCTCACAGTCGGTGAATTTCACATAGTTATCCAATATGAGACCCCAGAAGGTAGAAATACTCTCAACACTTTCTTTGTTGTTGGCATCCAACGCCTGTTGCTGTAATTACGCAACAAACATTATTAATTTACCGTCTATAACACTACTTTTCAACATTTATTAATTTAACTCACCGCTAAGAGGTATGGAAGGTAGCCAATCCTCCGGAGTGACTTTTGAGAATCGTAGCATATTGTCCAGGCGAGCAAATCGATAACCTAACAAAATTAATTACACAATCAGAACATATTCAATAAGTTTTAACATTTTCTACTTTCTACTTACTACACCGCCAACCCATTCCGTAGGCTTCAACGTTGCAATGTCGTATACAGTAGCGAATTGATTTCCCATTGAGATTACAGAATATCTGTATGAATCATTAGGATTAATATGTTGTCATGAAATATTTAAATATCACTCACGAAACAATATATTTCACTTACTCCGATTCTAACTCGCTATTCCATAAATAATCACAAATTGCAGCTTCGATGTCATCAATTCCGCTTGGAATATCCGCTTTTTCAACCTATAATTTTGCATACAAATTTTTGTCACAACAACATAATAAAAATCAAATTAAGTTTTCTTTTATTCAACTTACCTTCTGCTTCTTCTTCTGGGGTGCAGGACATTCCGAATCCAAATCTGCTGCTATAACACTCTCCGGTGTATAAATGACATTGACTTCCTTCCTCCTCACTTCTTCCATCTCTTCTTCTTCCTCCTCCCTCTTTTCTTCTTCATATTTTTTCAGTTCATCGTATTTTTTTCTACATAGCTCTTCATCTCTTTTATTTCACCCTTCAATTGATCTCCTTCATCCAAGTATTTATCAACCACCCCCTTCACCCCTGTAAGTTCACTCCTCAATTCCACAACCTCCTTCACCACTCCCTCAAAATTTTCACCCGTCACCATCTTAATATCACCCCTTAACACCCCAACTTCTTTCACCACTTCACCCCTCAACACCTCTACTTCTTTCACCACTCCATCTATTTTTCCTTCCACTACCCCCTTATGCCTCTCAAGTGTATCTTCAACTCTCTCAAGTTTCTCTTCGACTCTTGATTATCTTTGCATGATTTCAAATTGGATTTTTTTGATATCAGCCAATTCAGACATCAAAATGTCGAAGTTACTACGTTTTCCCTCACCGTCGTCCCACTCACCGTCATCCCCCAATACAACCATCCCTTATTTCTTCTCCTCTGCCTCCACTGCCTCCTCTACATCCTTGCCAATAACCTTCAAAATTAAATTACAATATTAAGACATTGATTATATTCTTAATATTATTTAATTACATTTATTACCCTTTCTTGCTTCTTCGCTCTATCAAACTTCAACTTCACCATCACTCT
This sequence comes from Hibiscus syriacus, assembly GCF_006381635.1. Lineage (NCBI taxonomy): Eukaryota > Viridiplantae > Streptophyta > Magnoliopsida > Malvales > Malvaceae > Hibiscus > Hibiscus syriacus. The sequence continues at coordinate 2,107,536 of NW_024063196.1, forward strand.
AACCACCTCTTCCTTCCCCTATGCACGGATGCGTGCCACTCCGGTTCTTTTATAAGTCGGCACTGCCTCACAGCCCGACCAAAAATCGAACAGTGCAACATGCATTTATAATAAAATTTATATTTTTATATAAAAACACAAAAAAGTTCTTCAACTCATTTACCTCTAAGATTGCTATGCACCCTTTGAGGTATCTCTGGCTGCCCTTTTTAAAGGTGATTATTGATTCAATCAATCTCGAATGGATATATTCAGCCCAATTGAATTCACCCTTCAAGCCTTCATCACAAATGAGCTTCATATGTTCTTTGTTCGTTGACGTATTACCCGTTGGACAAAGAAAGATACCGACAAGGTATAATAGAACTCTGGCCTTCAGCTCATCCCCAACGTAAGATCCACTTTTTATTTCCTCTTCAATTTCAGCATATGTCACCTTATGCTTCAAACCATATTTGGAGGCAAGTGCTTTCCAGTCCTTACTCTGACAGACTTCTACAACACTTTTGCCTTCATTTTCTACCCCCAATACGGCTGCAGCACATGGGATCCCGAGAGGAAATGAAAAATCACCATATTTAGCAATACATTGCCTGACATCAAATTGCGCCATCAATGATCGACACAATTCCCTCCGAATAGGTCGATCCCTTACTCCTACCAACGATCCAAAACGTATTTCTCCCAGCACATTCAACTGACCCTTCTCCTTAAGGTGTTTAATTAATAAATTCACCCTTTTAATGATGCATCTTGTCGACACTTCCTACATTTTTTAACAATATATAATGTTATAGTTCTTATATATTTTGTATCAACGTATTTACAAGTTTAATGAATACCTTATTTTCATGTGCTTTCCTCCGTTCTTTGTATTCTTTACTATCATTCCTTGACTGTGTGATGTAAGGTTCCTTTTCAGCATCACTCATTGAATTCCATTTGGACCTCACATCTTTTGTCACCTAATATAAAACATAAACGTTTCTTAATCAATATATTAACACTAAATACTACTCAACGTCAATTTCATTTTACATATCGAACCGCTCTGTGTGCCATCTTCCTTCATCCTTTTGCATTCGGCCATACTGTCAACATTTAAAATTTGTAATCAATTTAAAGTTTATCGATACTTTAATCCAATTACCATTTCAACAATAATAACAAAAAGACATTAATACTTACTAGAAGTACATATATCCACCCTTGGGTTGCTTTCGAGTCTCGGCCTCAATTTCAAAGTCATCTGCTCCACCAACAATTTTCCAACCCATTGACTCCATTTTTCCTTCATATATCAGTTTACGCAAATCAAATTATTTTGTTACATACACTTTATTCAATATACAAATATAGATAACTACTCTTGTGGTAAAACGGTTTTCTTCAAAAGAATTTGAATGGCCACACCAAAATGTGTCGGCACATTTATACAACCTATAATATCATTTTCTACCTATAATATTTAATAAAAGTATCGACATTTATATTTTTCCTTGAATATCACTTTCTACATGCAATCGTTCCCAAATGCTTCTTTACTCCAAAACCCCAAACAACACATAAAAACCCTATCACGATTACTGTAATAATAAAAAATTAGGGTTTCGACAACATACTTTTCGATTCGACTGCAGCAACAAACAAACAAACTTCGCTTTAGAAACGCCTTCTGAAATGCAGCAACAATTACGCTTCGCTTTCAAATACTCGTCCGTTCTATCTATTTTCAGAGGAGATTTAGCTTATATTTTGATCGGATATGTTATTTATATTTAATCGATACAAATACAAAAGTGTCGATACTTTTATGTCAGGTGTCGATACTTTCGAAAGGATAATTACCTATTTCTTTGAAAGTGTCGATAATTTATTACACGTACTTACGAAAGTATCGACACTTTCAATATATCCGGTATCATTTTACCGGATTTATCATTTTGATACCGGTTTTGTCATATTTTTACCTGTTATATCGTTGTGGATCGATATTTTTTTTTAAAGTATCGACACATTATAAGCGCTAAAACTGCGTCTCTTTTAAATTCACAAAGTGTCGATCCTTATATAAAGTATCGACACTTTCAATATATCCGGTAACGTTTTACCGGTTTTATCATTTTGTTACCGGTTTTATCATATTTTTACCTGGTATATCGTTTTAATATTTCTTCATGACTTAGACCTATTTTTATACGTATGTACACTTTTATAAAAATGATATATACTTTTTTTAAAGTTATGTAATTTATGTTTCAATTTTTTTAATAGTGTTTCATGTTTTCCACCTACAATATTAATTTAATAATTTCATTTACACAAAAAATTATTTGATTATTTGATATTTTATAAAATATTATTTAGAATTTAAATTTAACAATATTAACCAAATATAATAATAAATATGTTTTCCACAGTGAAATAAGTATGGACACTTTTATAAAAATGATATATACTTTTTTTAAAGTTATGTAATTTATGTTTCAATTTTTTTTAATAGTGTTTCATGTTTTCCACCTACAATATTATTTAGAATTTCATTTACACAAAAAATTATTTGATTATTTGATATTTTATAAAATATTATTTAGAATTTAAATTTAACAATATTAACCAAAGATAATAATAAATATGTTTTCCACAGTGAAATAAGTATGGACACTTTTATAAAAATGATATATACTTTTTTTAAAGTTATGTAATTTATGTTTCAATTTTTTTTAATAGTGTTTCATGTTTTCCACCTACAATATTAATTTAATAATTTCATTTACACACAAAATTATTTGATTGTTTTGATATTTTATAAAATATTATTTAGAATTTAAATTTAACAATATTAACCAAAGATAATAATAAATATATTTTCACAGTGAAATAAGTATAGACACTTTTATAAAAAGGATAAATACTTTACAATATAACAGGTAAAAATATGACAAAACCAGATTCATTATGACAAAACCGATAAGATTTACTTGATATGTTAAAAGTATGGACACTTTTATAAAAAGGATAGATACTTACCGATAACCAAAGTTTACCGGTTACCAAATTTTTTAATAGTTTTTCATATTTTCTACCTAAAATATTATTAGTTGTCAACATAATAGGTACCGCTAAACCGAATTTATTAAATACATTTTAATATATCTGGTACTGCCGTATATTAACCCGCCTTTCACAATCCCCGATTAAAGAGTTCGGTAAAATAACGGATCAAATCTAACGTTCAAGACCGATACACCAGGAAATTTAAGAGTCCAAAAACATCCACAGAGTATTCAATAACAAAGACATTTAATATTCAAGATTTTAGATATATTACCGATATCCAAGCATGAAGGGACACTTTAGTCACTTTGAATCTTAGAGAAATTTCAGCAAATGACCCAACGATGATAGACGGAAATTTGCGATATTCGAGATACCTAACAACGACATTAATATTCATTTATGAAACTATTTATATCAATATTCATTCGATTATAATTATCATAATATTTTTTAAAATTTAATAAAATATATATTTAAAATTAAACATCAAACATCTAATTAAAATTTTAATTGAGAATAGAATTTATAAATTTAAAATTTAATTCTTCTCCAAATAGGTTGCACCATAAACTTTTCATGTTGAATCAATATTAAATTCAAGTCACAAAATCTAATATATCTTATAGGTTCAGGTCAAATTATCATCTATACATTATAATGTAATTTGAAACATTGAATGTTTGAAAGTTGAACTTGAACTTAAATTATATACTTGATTGGACTCATATTTAACTCAATCCGAATTGACCCAAAAAGTCTAAAGATTGACTTAAACTGAAACTTATCAATCCGATATTGACTTGATTCAAAAATTGAATGATTTAATATTGACCCGACCTAAAATAAACCAATTTGGCATTGACCCGACCCAAAAACCAACTAATCCGATATTGACCCAACCTGACAACCAACCGTATCTGATTTTAACTTGACCTGATCCGACTCACCATAAACTCAAATAAAAATCAAAACCAAAATACCCCGACCCAACCTAGGCTTGACCCGAATTAAATCTCAAACCAAAATAATCTGACCTGAAATGACCCGACTCGAACCCGATCCCGATCCAAATGACTTGTTTGCCACCTCTAATCTTAATAGATCATTGGCTAAGAACTGAAATATGAGAAACATATTATAGTTTTAAAATTTTGCTTATAAAATTTAAAGTTTTTGACAATATCTTTTTAAAAATAGAGTAAAGTACACACATGGTCCCTTAATTTTAAGGCGTTACTTTCTTGAGTCCTCCAACTATTAAAAATTACAAAATGATCATCTGACTATTTATATGTTCCAAATTCATCCTTTTTCGTTAAAAAATTGATGGGCATCTATGTTTAATGTTGATTTATTGATCGAGATATGATAAAATATGATTATAGAATCGTTTGAGTTGTATTTTATGGACCTACTTTCTGTTTATATTATGTCATTAAGTCAATGCTTGAAAGCAAAGACAATGCTAGTATACATCATTAAAATATAATTATATTATTTCATAGTCAGGATGTTAATGTGCAACTCAGATGACTGTCAAATTTTTTAACAAAAAAATGAGTTTGAAACATATAAATAGTTTGGTGACTATTTTACAATTTTTAACAGTAAGGAAACTAAACGAAATAGTGCCATATAATCAGAGATCATTTTGTAACTTTTAATAATCGGAGGATTCAACAAAATAACACTCTATAATAAGTGGATCATTTGTAAACTTTTCCCAAAAAATTATTGGTAATATATCAAATATCCACCCTGCATAAAAAAAGAAAATTATCTACCCAAAATATAAGCTCTTAAAATAAATATGCATAATTTCAATGCACATATATATAGATATAGTAGAATGTTTAATTTTTGCTCTAATGCATTAATTATCTACCTCAAACTATAAGCTCCTAAAATAAATATGCATCATTTTTGTTTTATAAAATTACTATTACTATGCTCTTGTGACAGGCTCTCTTCTGCTCTTGTGACACGCTGTTTATTTTCATTTCTATTCATTTTCTATTGAAGCTCTCTCTGGGTGGAATATTTGCAATGGAACAGTCTTTTGCTAATCTATCTCTCTCGATGATGAAGAAGTTGAGTTGCGCATTAAAGTTCCATTTTCAAAGCTAAGAGTATCTTTCGAGGATTGCTTTGTAGGACTTTTCATACTTCCAGTATAATCCATTTCCAATCAATGAGGGCAACACTCTTTATACTCTCAGATTCAGATTTCTTTTTTATTTTATCTTGTTGTGGATGCAGATCGGGCAGAACAGGATGGTCCTTAGAATCTTAACTCCCAACTTCTCATAATCCATCGACTACGGACAGGCGAAGACCCCTTAACAATCTCTCTAAACACGGTTGATTATTGGATGCTGGTCCACTCCCTTTCAGTTGGTTTCATGTCTGAGCATATTGCTAAACAACTGGGTAATTCATGGGAAAAATTTTAGAGTATGATACTCAGGCTGTTTCCTTCGGGTATAAAAGAATTATGAGACTTCGTGTACGTTTAGATATTCACAAGCCTCTAAAGAAGAAAAAAAAGCTTCTTTTATCGGATGGAAACCACTCTTTTGTGACTATTTTGCTTTATCCGTGGAAAGTTGAGGCACGGGGAAAGTTTCTACCTCACCCAAGTTACTTCTCCGACAAAGGACATTCCTTTTTGATGGGACAACTCTCTACGAACACCTTCCCGGAAAAATACCATTCCGACGAGCAGGTGGCTCCGCGATGATGCTGAATCTAACGTGTCCAATCTTGGAAAGATCACATGCGATAATTCAAGGATAAAATTTCCAATCCTACAATCAAGTGTATCTCCTCTCACGAATGATTCATCCCCAAAATTCGTTTCTAATTGAAACAAAAGTTAGAACACGTAGAATGAAAGAATCCGTAGAAGATGTGGTTTTATTAATGGTTTAGATATCGATTCATGTGGTTCTCGGGGTGGTTTATCTTTGGGATGGAATCATGGTATTTCTGTTTCTTTGGGAAGTTACTCCCAATTTTATATTGATGATATTATTTCCACAATTGATGTCTCTAAGAAGTAGAGGTTCACAGGATTTGATGGAAATCCAATTGAATGTAATAGAGGAGATTCCTGAAACCTTTTGCGTCAATTAGGAAGCAATCAATCCTTGCCGTGTCTCGTCATGGGAGATTTTAATGAGATTGTTGTTTCTTCACACTAAAAAGAGGTAGAACTCGCTTTGAAAGAAGTATGACAGCCTTCCATGACACTTTAAATGAAATTGATGGGAACGCCTCGACGGAGGTCTGGCTAATTCCGATTGGTGGGAAATTTCCTGATTTTTCTCTAAAGCATCTTCCCCATACCTTCTCTTATCACTAAATGGACACTGAAGGTAACTTAATACCCAGGGGTCATCGTATTTCACAACCTTTTCGCTTTGATGCTGATTGGTCCCTCGAAGAATATTGTGAAATAATTATTAAATAATTTTGGGATAATGATCACAACCATCTCCCAGACAAATTGAGCCGTTTAGAGACTGCCTTGAGCAAGTGAAACAAGAAGAATAAAAATAAGAGAACTCGCAAAGTCTGTTTCCCTTGATTCTCCATTACATGAGCTAGAGGCAAAAGAACCTAATGAAGATGTGTTGACTGATATTCTGGATGTCAAACTAGCTATTAATCTGGAAGCCGACAAAGACAAAATCCACTGACAATAACGATTGCGTGTCAATTGGCTTCCATACGAAGACTGAAATACGTCCTACTTTCACGAATGTGCATTCTCTTGTAAAAGAAAGATGGCCATAGTTCAAAGGATGGCGTACGTTAAGCCTTCTCTCTCGGTGCATGTTAGCAGGACTAACAGCGATTGAAGACGAGCCATCCTTCCTTTCTTGATTTCTCGATCTTATTGACTCTTTCTTGCTTCTGCTTACGGTTTTTTTAGGGATTTTGATAGGCGATGTCTGCTGGTTCTACTACGGATTGAAGGAAATTGTTTGTGGCGGGTAATGAGCAGGTATTAGAATTTTTTCCTTTGACGGAGATTGAGGGCTCGTTCGTTGTGAAGCCTCCGAAGCAAATATTTGAGGAGGGGATTCTGGAATGGAGGTTTGCTCTAGTTGGGCAATTTATTGGCTCAACTCCTAATTTTGGATTGCTATAGAAGACAATCGAACTGATGTGGAGTAAAACTGCTTCGATGAAGGTGAGCATGGTTGGATCAAACTTATTTATTTTTTCTTTTTCTGGTTTGTCTGCCAGGGACTAGGTTTTAGAGAATGGTCCCTGGCATGTCCAGCACAAACCGCTCTTCCTTAGGAAGTGGGAGCCAAATTTGAAGGAGCTGCACTTCGAATTGGATCGCATGCCAATCTGGATTCAACTTTTTAATGTTCCTCTGGAGGACTCAGCTACATCGCAAGTGCAATCGGTAAGCCTTTACACATGGACTCTATTATAGCTTCTAGGGAGAGACTTGAGTTTGCTAGAGTTTGCATAGAAGTAACTGTAAATTCCAAGATTCCAGATTATATAGATGTGCTGTTGTGTGATGACTCTATTGCCCGAATTATGGTCGTTGTGCCTTGGAGACCTGCGTCTTGTATTGAGTGTGGGAGATTTGGACACTCTGTGAAATTTTATCCTCTGGGGAAGAAACAAGAATGGAGGGTTAAAACTACTGTACAAGAGACAAAATAAGATGATACAATAAATAATAGTGTAGTTGGGATTGAGGGGAAAAATATTGGCCCAGTTATTGAGGGTAACATTCACACTAAGCAGATTACTCTGTGTAATTCTGAAGTGGTTGTAAAAACCTGTCTAGACAAAGCTCGAACTGTTACTGAGGAAGTAGCTAAAAGTGATGCTAAGCAGACTATTCAAGAGGGGCCTTCTGGAAGTAATCCTCCTATGAAGCGTGGGAGAGGTAGGCTAGGTAAAATTGCCATGGGAGGTTTCAAGAACAAATTTAAGGTTCTCAGCTCCATTGATCCTGAAAATTTACAGCATGTTGAGGACCCTGGTAAGAAGCAGCGAGTAGCTTCATTTGGTGTGGCTAAACTGGTTCGGGACTTGAAGTCAAAGAAGAAGGAACAGGTAGATAAAGTAAAGAAAGTTGAGGATATAGGTGGTGCCTCTTCCTCCCTCATTCCCTCATGTTAATTTACTTTTTGAATGTTCGAGGATTCAATAATCCTCGCAAGCAAAGGAAAGTGATGAGATGGGCTACTAACTGCCAAATTGACATTCTCTGTCTGCTGGAAACTAGAGTTAAGGTAGAAAACTCTGTGACTATTTTAAACTGTAGTTTTAGTGACTGGGATACTTGCTGTAACTATAATCACACAGCCAATGGTCGAATTTGGGTGCTTTGGCATAGGAGTTTGAATTGCTCTGTTGTTTTTGTTTTTGATCAAAGTGTTTCAGTTAGAGGTTCATTTGGTGGAAACACTTTTTACTTGACTGCTGTTTATGGCTTGAATGATGGAAATGGCAGAAGGTATTTATGGGAACCAACTTAATTCTTTGCGTTGCACCATGGGGAATCTGCCATGGCTGATAGGTGGTGACTTTAATGTCATCCTAAATCCTGAGGAAAACTCGGTTAGTGTTAGTTCTCCGACCCTGGCTGACATTTCTGATTTTTGGAATTGTGTGGAAAATCTGGGGATTTTTTATCATCCTTACATTGGTCCCCTATTCACATGGTCGAATAAGCAGCATGATGCCTATTTAGCCCGCAAGCTTGATCGTGTTCTGATAAATCCTATATGGATTGATGCTTTTCCTGATTCAGTTGTGGAGTTTCAGGCCTCTGGTGACTCAGACCATTGCCCTGCATTTGTTTGGCTTCACAAGACAACCCATGCTGCTAGGCCTAAACCTTTCAAGTTTTTTTAACTTTTGGGCATTGCACCCTGAGTTTTTGACCACTGTAAGGGAATTTTGGCAGCAACCAATTGATGGAAACCCAACTCATATTTTGTTCCAAAAACTGAAACGGTTGAAATGTTCTCTCAAGGCTTTCAATAGAGTCAATTTCAATGATATTTCGAATAAGGTAACGCAGAAAAGAGATGAACTGTTGAGTATTCAGCTTGCAAATCTTAACTTGGGTTCTGTTGGCATCAACATTAACAGTGAACTCCAAGCTGAGAGAGAGCTGAAATACCTGGAAGAGGCTGAGTTGCTTTTTTACAAGTAAAAAGCCAAAGTTAGTTGGATCAAGGAGGGGAATCAAGGGACTAAATTCTTCCATTCATTGGTGGCTAGCATAATGAAGAGTAGCAAAATTAGAGTCCTCTATGATCAATCTGGTGCTAGATTGGATTCTTTTGATGGTGTATCCAATGAGGTGATTCAGTTCTTTCAGAATCAGTTAAGTTTGGCATATGAGTATGTCCAGGGCAGTAATGTTTCAACTATTAAGGACCTTCTCAATTATTCTCTCCCTGTGGGAGCTGATGATGATCTATGCAGAGATGTGTCTGTTTTTGAAATTAAAGAAGTCATTTGGGGGTAAAGAAATGATAAGTCTATTAGGCCTGATGGTTATAACCCTTACTTCTACAAGAAAGCTTGGTCCATTGTGGGTGGGGACTTTGTTGTTGCTATCAGGTATTACTTTGACATATCATTTATCCTCCCTGCTTTTAATGCCACAGTTGTAGTCCTTATCCCAAAAGTGCCTAACCCTAGCTTAGTCAAGGACTTTAGGCCTATATCCTGTAGCATAGTGATTTATAAGACCATTGCCAGGATTTTATTTAGGCGTTTTTCTTCTTTGTTTCCTAGCATGGTTTTAAAGAACCAAACTGCTTTTGTTAAAGGGATGAGTATTGTGGATAACACCCTCTTTGGACAGCAGGTTGTTAGGGGCTATAGTAGAAAGAACATATCCCCTAGATGTGCCATGAAGTTGGATTTACAAAAGGCTTTTGATTCACTTAACTGTGACTTCTTAGTTGTTGTACTCACTGCTCTAGGCCTTTCTGGAAAATTTATTGGCTAGATCTGTGCTTGTTTTACTAAGCCTAGTTATTCGATTGTAATAAATGGTAGTTTAATTGGTTATTTTAGGGGTGCTTGAGGTGTTAGGCAATGTGATCCTCTTTCACCCTATCTTTTTGTTCTTGCCATGAACGTGTTATCTAGTCTTTTGAACTTGGATGCTCTCAAGGGGATCTTTAAATTTCACCCCAAGTGTAAAAGGATTGGCTTAACTCTTCTCTGTTTCGCAGATGATCTTCTTATCTTTTGCAAACCCTCAATTGATTCCATTAGTAGTGTCCAAGTTGTGCTGGATGTTTTTTATTCTATGTCGGGGTTGAAACTTAATGTTAGCAAAAGTGAGATTTTTATAGCTGGGTTAACTGCTACTCAATGCAATAATATTAGTGAGATCACTGGATTTAAATTAGGTAAACTCCATGTTCGATACTTGGGGATTTCTCTGGTGACCAAAAAACTCACGGAGAGGGATTGTCTAAGTCTCATTCATAAAATCAGAGCAAGGCTGAATCTGTGGGTTAACAAACACTTGAGTTTTGTTGGCAGGCTGCAGTTAGTGCGTGCTATCTTGTTTAGCTTAACCAACTACTGGTGCAGACAGTTTATGCTTCCTCTTGGGGTGATCAAGAAAGTTGAGCAGTTGTGCTCTCGCTACTTCTCGAAGGGAGCTGATCTGCCCACCAAGGGAGCTCGGGTGAGCTGGAGGCAGATCTGTTTACCAAAGTTTGAAGGGGGCCTTGGTGTTATTGATATCCTTAGCTGGAACAGGGCTTGTTCTGTGAAATTGATTAGGAGCTTATTGGCAGAGGAGGGCTCCTTATGGGTGGCTTGGACTCGTTCCTATGTAATCAAAAATTCAGATTTTTGGCAGATGAATCCACCTACAAATGCTAGCTGGTGTTTCAAGAAGTTAAAAATAAGGCCTACTGTCTGTCGCCTATTTGTTGATCGAGGAAATGAACTCAGCATGAGGCAGATTTGGGAGGACATGCGCACCATGGCCCCCAAGTTTGTATGGCATCACATGGTTTAGTTTTTCGGGCGTATTCCTAAGCACATCATAATCTTGTGGATGACTATCTTGGATAGGCTCCCTACCCGGGTGAGATTGCTGCGAATGGGCATAGTCATTGAGAATGATATGTGTCTTTTTTGTGATTTGGTGCCTGAGACTAGGAGCCATATTTTCTTCGAATGTGATTATGCTAAAATCTATCGAAGGTTAGCCTTTTACTTTGTGGTGTTAACCGTGAAGTAAGCCACTGGGATGGTGAGTTATCATGGGTTGCTCACTGCTTTAAAGGAAAATCCCTCATTACGAGAGTGTTTAAGCTTGCATTGACGAGCTACGTGTATGCCATCTGGAAAGAAAGGAATAACAGGTTGTAGGTGGAATGGCTAAACCGATGAATGCTATCTTGGAGGACATTAAAGATGATATTCAGATTCGGTTGGATGGTTGACCTATTAACAGAATTGACTTTAGGAACGCTACCCTCTGTGATAGTTGGGGTATTTCATAGTTGTGGATTCTTTACTCCTCTGTTTCTTTGTAGTCTTTTGCTTTAATCGGGTGGTAGTTCTATTTTATTTTACTGATTCACAGAGATCTCCCAGCTAGCGTGTGACACTGTTTGTAAGGATTGGTATTCTTGTAGCATATTTCTGCTTTCTTGGGTAATGAAATTGATTGTCCAAAAAAAGGATTGCCATAGTTATTGGTGTTTTATGGGCAATTGTTCACTCCTCAATAATAATGGAATCCTTGAGAATTATTGAATCTGGATTTAAATCCGAGGAAGTCATTGAAGCGGTAAAAGGAGTGACTCCTTTAAAGGCGTCTGGAAAAGATGAATTTCCAGCATTTTTCTTTCATAAGTATTGGCATGTGATAGGGCGTGAGGTTACAAGCTTATGTTTAGAAGCGTTGAATGGAACTCTTGATATGACTCCTATAAAGGGGACAAATATTGTTCTCAACCTTAGGTTCTTAATCCATGCACTATGTCCTAGTTTTAGCCAATAAGTCTATGCAACATTTGATATAAAATTGTCGCCAAAGTGATAGCCAATAGACTTTGAGTTGGACTGGAAGCTTACATTGACGAAGTCCAATGAGCCTTTCTTCAAGGTCGACAAATCACTGATAACATTCTCATAGCTTATGAATATTTGTACTCTTTGAAAAAGAAGAAATTTGGAAGATATGGGTCTTTTGCCTTAAAACATAATTTGAGCAAGGCATATGATCGTGTTGAATAGCTATTTATTAAGAAAATGAAGCTGAGATTGGGATTTCCTGTCTGATTCGTTGCTCTTGTGATGTCTTGTGTGAGAACTGTCTCTTACTCTGTTATTTTAAACGACAATGTTGGTTATTCTTTTACTCTGAATCGTGGTATTCGTCAACGTCATCATATCAGCCATTATTTATTTCTTATTTGTGATGAATGTTTCTCTAATCTCCTAAACTCAACTAAAGAAATTCAAGAAATTCTAAAGTCATTTAGCTTATTCTCCAGACTTCTTTAGAGCTACAAACTCTAATTTTATCATAAATCTGGTTATATCAATTTTCTTGAGGATTTTTGTGACATGAATCCTCTTTTCAATGTGAAACACATTCATTTGTGCCTTTGATATCTTAAACATTTTATATTCAACTAGCATCGGAGTATTCTTATGGAATAATGCAATCTATAATCTTGAGTATATCTAAGATATCTCAATTCTCTCACGATCCACCGATTTGAGATTTATTTTCATTTCCTTTGATATTGAGATCATTATCTTTACAAGACACCCCACATTTTTAAGTAATTGTAGAAAAGTTTTCTAGCTTTCTATAACTCATACTTGTCATTTTCCTTTTCGGAGAACCTTATTTAAAAGTTAATTAGCTGAAAAATAATTTCCCCACATGTTCTGTGATAACCCAGAAGTTCTTAGCATTATATTTATCATTTTATTTTAATATTTAATTCTTCCGCTTTGCTACTCCATTTAATTTAGGAGAATATGATGGTGTCACTTTATCAATAATATCACAATATTGACAATTAATGGATCAACTTATTCACTATCATAATCATTTTTACCTTCTTAATGTTTTCATTAAGCTGGTTTTCAACTTTGGGTTTATAGAGAAGAAATTTCTCTATAGCTTCAGTTTTGCTCCTTAGTAAATATATGTCAATACTTTTTACTATCATTAATGAAGATAATAAAATATTTTTTTTGTAAAAGTAGATCAAATAACCCAATTAAAACGTCAAAATTAAACTTCTAAAACAAATTTTTCTTTCAAGATCTCACTTTACAAATATACTAAGATTTTCAAAAAAAATAAATTTAACAATTTATTTCTTTCTCACAAAAAAATCATACTTGATTATCAAGAAAATAAATTTATTAATTTATTAATTTTTAAAGTATAATTATAATTAATTTTCCAAAAAAATTTAATGATTTATTTTCTTTTACAAAAAATAAAATAAAAATAAATCCAACGATTTATTTTCTTTTACAACCCATAATCGTATAAGATTATCAAGAAAATAAATTTGATAATTTATTTACTTATACAAATCCTGAAAATATATCAAATGATTTATTTCCTTTTACAAACCAAAATCATTTGAGATTCTTAGGAAAATAAATTCAATAATTTATTTTCTTTTACAAAATAGTGAAATAAATAGTGAAAAATAAATCCAATGATTTATTTCCTTTTACAAAATAGGAAACTAAATTCAACGATTTTTTTCCTTTTTTAAAATAAGAAAATAAATTCAATGATTTATTTCCTTTCATAAAACAGGAAAATAAATCCAACAACAACAACAACAAAACCCTATTCCCATAAGCAATGGGGTAAGGGGGTAAGGGGGAGGTAGGGTAGTAGGCTGCCCCCAATGCCCGGTTGAGAACAACTTCCGTAGAAGACCTCCGGCAGTCAGAAAAATTAAAAAATAAAGATAAAAATCCAATGCATGTATAAATAAATAAATTAATAAATACATAGTTGAACAGTCATCATATGCAGTTTTCATACGTGCGTCTGTAATGGGAAGTAATCCCTGCAAATAAGTCTCTGTGTAAAAATCTCTGCATATAGACAGTAACGTAATTCCCGGCTAAATTTAGAAAGAGAAAACATGAAGAGAATGATACACAGAAGTCATCGATAGTAAGTTATGAGAAGTAACAATTTATTTCCTTTTACAAACAAGAATCATGTGAGACTCTCAGGAAAATAAATTTAACGATTTATTTTCTTTACAAAATAGGAAAATAAATCTAATGATTTATTTCTTTTTACAAACCATAATAATTAAAATTTTTAGGAAAATAAATTCAAAGATTTATTTTATTTTATAAAATAGGAAAATAAATCTAACGATTTATTTCCTTTTACAAAATATAAAAATAAATTCAACGATTTTTTTCCTTTTTTAAAATAGAATCGTTCAAGATTTTCAAGAAAATAAATTCAATTATTTATTTCTTTTTACAAAATAAAATCATATAATATTCATAATAAAATAAATTCAACGATTTAAAAAGCAGGGGGTTCAATTGCCCTCTGAAACAAAAACAGGTGTTCTTGAGGCTTGGTAAGCTCAATGTTGATGTTATCTGCCTTATGGAAACTAGGGTGAGGTTTGCTAATATGAATAGAGTTACTGGTTGTTATTTTTTGGAGTGGGATAGTTACTCAAATCATGAACATTTTGAAAATGGCAGGCTTTGGATTTTTGAGGGATAGGTCTAATTTTTTCTATTTTGAAAGCATTTGATCAGTCTTTGTCCATAGTTGGTGAGGTTAGTGGTCATAGATGTGTCATTACAGCTGTTTATGGTAATAATTCTGGTACTGAAAGGCTGCATCTTTGGAGGCAGTTGAATGAGGTGGAAAGTATGGTGGGGGAGTCATCTTGGCTTATTGGATATGATTTCAACATTTTTCCCATGTTGTTGAGAGTTCTGATTCAGAGAGGTTAGGCCCCTATGACAATGTTGATATGGAGGCACCCAGGAATTGCTTGTCTTCTTTGGAGCTCACTGATCACCCTTTTGTCGGGACCTTTATTTACTTGGTCCAATAGGTAAGAGGGGAATTTTTTAGCCCGCAAGTTAGATAGAGTCTTTATTAACCCTAGGTGGTTTAAAGACTTCCCTAGTTCATTTGTTGAATTTAAAACTCAAGGGGTTTCGGATCACTGCCTTGCTTTGTTATCCTTCTTTAAGGAAAATCATGCTAATAGACCCAAGCCCTTCAAGTTTTTCAACTGTTGGGCTAGGCATGGGGAGTTCATGAATGTTGTTAAGGAGTCTTGGTAGACTGAAGTCCCTGGCACTGTTATGTGCAGACTTTTTGCTAAGATGAAAAGTCTAAAGTTGAGATTAAAAGAGGGACCAGCTCGAGCAAGTTCAGCTTGCTAACCTTTCATACGCTGGCTGCTACATTGATGTTGAGAAGACCCTCCATAATGAGCTTCATGAACTTGAGGTGGCTGAAGCTTCCTTCTACAAGCAGAAAGCCAAAATCCATTGGCTTAAAGAGGATGATAGAAACACTAAATTCTTTCATTCTGATGTAATGAGGAAGACAAAGAAAAGTATTGTCAGATTGCTTTATGCTGAGGATGGTTCCAGGCTGGATACTTTTGAAGCCATGTCTCCTGAGATGGTTAGGTTCTATACTTAGTTACTTGGCGTTGAAGACTCGGGTGTCAAAAGCTGTGATGTGGATGTTATTAAGGGACTTCTGTGGTACGAAATCTCTTGTGATATTGCCGTCTCCTTAGTGAAGGAGGTCTCTAATGAGGAAATCAAAGTCTCCGTGTTTAAACAAGGGAATGAGAAGAGTCCATGGCCTGATGGATATACTGCTTATTTCTTCAAGGTGGCCTGGGATATTATTCAAGTGGATTTCTTGGCTGCCATTAAAGAGTTTTTCCAGATTGGTTTCTTGCTGCCTGCCTTTAATGCTACAACCATTGTTCTAGTGCCTAAGACTCCCAATGCAGGTATGGCTAAGGATTTTTCTCCCTATTTCCTGCTGCTCGGTTGTTTATAAAACTATTACTGGCATCATTGTTAACCGCTTGGCTAGATTTTTTTTCCAGACATGATTTTGCCTAATCAGTCTGCTTTTATTAAGGGTCGTAGCATTGTAGACAATACCCTGTTAGCTCAGGAAATAGTTAAGGGCTACTCTCGCAGGTCATTGTCTCCTAGATGTGCTATTAAGGTTGACCTTAGGAAGGCTTTTGACTCTATTTGTTAGGATTTTTGATGAAAGTTCTTGCTGCCCTGGGGCTTCCTGAGGTTTTTAGAGCTTGGATCAGGGCTTGTGCCACTAGTGCAAGATTCTCTGTTACTTTTAATGGGAGTTTAGTGGGCTTTTTAAAGGGAGAAGGGGGATCAGACAGGGTAACCCACTATCCCTATATCTTTTTATCCTAGTTATGAATGTTCCGTCCCATTTGCTAAATGTTGCTGCTAAGAATGGTCTAATTCGGTTCCACCCTAAATGCAAACGTGTCTCTCTCACCCACCTTAGTTTTGCTGATGATTTGCTTATTTTCTGCCATGGGGATGAGAGCTCCATTTTGGGTGTTGTTGGAGTTTTAGGGGTTTTCTATGAGCTGTCTGGCCTTCATCTGAACGTTGGTAAATCCAAATTATTTGCTTTTGGGGTGCATAATGATATTTTGAGTAGGGTGCAAGCAGTTACTGGTTTCAAATTGGGAAGATTTCTTGTCAGGTATCTTTGAGTGCCTCTAGTCACTAGAAAATTATCTGCTAAGGATTGTCTTCCTTTAATAGACAAGATAAAAAGCAAGCTATGCATGTGGTCTAAGTTGAGGCTGAGTTATGGTGGTAGACTGCAACTTATTCAATCTGTGATTTTTAATATCCTAATTACTGGTGTAGGCAGTTGGTTTTGCCAAATGAGGTCATTAAACAGGTTGAGCAGCTTTGTATGAGGTTTTTTTAGAAGGGGGAGACATCCCCGCTAGGGGGCTAGAGTTAGTTGGTTGTAAATGTGTTGGTTAAAATCAGATGGGGGTTTGGGTTTAAAGAGCCTCAGCTGTTGGAACAAAGTGTGTTGTTTCTTGCTGATCAGGAACATTTTAGAAAACGCAGGGTCACTTTGGGTGGCCTGGATCAATGAATATGCTCTGAAGGGGACTATTTTTTGGGAAGCCATTCCCAAGCCTCAGCTCAGTTGGATCTTGAGGAAACTCTTTAAACTTAAAAATGAAGCTGCAGATTTATTTGGTAGTGTGGTGAACTGGAGCATAGTTAAAAGTAAATGGGTGTGGGAGAAGCTAAGAGACAAGAGGGAGAAGGTCAGATGGGAGCACCTAATCTGGTTTCCCGTACATGTTCCAAGTATGTCAATTATTGCTTGGATGACTGTTTTGAATAGACTTCCAACCAAGAACAGGCTCCTCAACATGCTAATGGAATTGAATGGGCTTTGTGACCTATGAAATATTGAGTTAGAAGACAGGAACCATCTCTTCAATGACTGTTCTTTTGTGAGTGGTATTTAGAGAAAGATCCTGCAGACCTACAGAATCCCCCACAGGAATTTGTGTTGGAGTGATTTTCTGGATTGGGCAGCATCCAATTTCAGGGGTGAATCTTTGCTAGTTAGTATTTTGAAACTAGCTTGGATTAGCCTTTTATACTTTGTATGGGAAGAACGAAATTTCAGGCGCTTTAGAGGCTGTTCTCGGTATGCTGATAATATTTTTGATAGTATCAGAAGATCTGTTGGTGATAGGATAAGTGGCTGCAATATTAACAAGGCTGACAGCATTAATCTGCAGCTTTGCATGGAATGGAACTTGGCTAGTTCTGGTAGTGTTTGTAAAGTGGTGGCCTGCCTAGCCGTTCTTTCTTGTTTTGCCTTCTTACTTCTGCCTTTGTTTAATTTGGCTAATTGTTTTGTTATGGTCGCTACCTAGGTTGACATCAGGAGCCTGGTTTTTTATTAACTCGCGGTAGTTTGTACTTATTGTAGTTCGTTATTGTTCCTTCTTTTGGGTAATAAAAACCAAATTATCCAAAAAAATCAAATTCAAAGATTTATTTCCTTTTATACAATATAATCATTTAAAATTCATAAGAAAATAAATTCAATAATTTATTTCTTTATTCAAGATTCTTAAGAAAATAAATTTAACAATTTATTTCCTTTTACAAAATAGAATCATTTAATTTCAAAAAAGTAAATTAACAATCTATTTTATATATTTTGTTAAATGATGAGATTAATAGCACTAAAACCTAAAACATATATATCGTTAAACTGAGGTGTTTAGCATCAACAAGGTTTTCCCCATGTGTTAGACTTAGGTGAGAGACGCGTGTAATTTGCCAAATGGAATATAAAAGAGGTGAGAGACAGATTAGCCTTCCTTGCAAACATTTCTACCATGTCAGATGTGGCACCAGATGGCATAGCATCAACAAGGCTTGCCCCATATTTTAGACTGAGGTGCTTAGCGATGCAACAAAAATTTGAGGAATTCTCAAGAATCATGATGAACATAAAGAAAACATGTGCACATGTTTCTTCTTCTTCGTCTAGTTTTGATTTCGTATATTTAGTTTTTGGTATTTTTCCACTAATACGAAGATGTTTTATTTTGTTCATACTCTTCTTAAACACAACAGTCGATTAGCTTTAGCAATAAATGAAATGTATGAACATGGTGGAAGACTGTAGAGCTTTGCAGTTACGTTTTTAGTTTAAAAAATATATATAACGGCAACTCGATTATATTTAACAAACATAAATAAAAAAATTAATTCTTTAATTTTAGCAACCCAATAATTAAAAGGAACTAATTTTTTTATTTTAATTTTTGTAATCCAATAATCAAAATAAACAAATTATTTGATTTTAGTTTTCGCAACACAATAATAGAAAGGAATTAATATTTTGATATTAATTTTTATAACCCAATAATCCTAAGAAATTAATCTTTTGTTTTTACTTTTGGCAACACAATAATCAAAAGGAACTAATCATTTTATTTTACTTTTGACAACTCAATAATAAAAAAGAATTAATCCTTTTGTCGCAACCGTCTTTCGGTTGGGCCCCGGAATTAGGCTTCGACTTGAAAAATGTGATTGGAGTCGCCACCGATTATTTATTTAAAAATAAATAGGTTAATCGGATACCTTATTTCTTACATGATCTGCGTCTTACCAAAGATATGTCGGATTCGGGAGTCGATTACAGTCAATGAAGGATTAACACTACGTAATTTCCAGTTGTCTTAAATTAAGAAAATTTAAATTTAAATTAAAAGGTAAAATGACGATCCAAATTACTCACCTTTAGCCATTTTTGAAAACGTACTCTTAAAGAATCAAGAAAAGCGTTAGAAAAACAAAGGTGACGAAAATAAAAAAAAATAAAGAAAGTGCAATAAGGAAAAAAGAATATATATATAACTAACAACATATAAAATGAAAGGGGGGGGGGGAAACATTCAACACGATTAACATTGAGATAGTGAAACTGAAGTGAAAAATAAAGACAAAATAGAATAAGATACATAAAGAAAACAAAGATAAATGAATAAAAATTCGGAAAAATAAATCAAATAATAAGAGATAAAAAGAATATAAAAAAAGTAATAAAATACATGTATACTTACATATATAATATAACATATAAATAAAATAAATAAAATACTAATGACACATATATGTAAAAATAAAGAAAAAAATACTATAAAATATATATGAATATTATAATGTAATAGGAAAAAAAATTAAAATTAAAATCCGAAAAAAGGACTGAATTAAAAGAAAACCCTGATTGAGGGTCGAAATCAAAAGGAAATTGAGTTTAAAATCTGAAATAGGCATCAAATTGAGTTTAAAAAAAACGTGAGGACCAAAAACGTAGTTTCCCCTATTTTTGACGAAAACGCGTGGATCCTCCCCGGGTCGGGTCGATACGCGGGTCACCGCTGGGTTTGGTATTTAACCCAAAAATTTGTTTTGTCTCTCATTTTTCCTCCCTCACGAGCCAGAGACCCTTCCCATTTCTTTGTTTCCTCTCAAGTGTTCATCCAAAAGGATGTACATGCCGTCGTGGGATTCATGTGAGCCCAGAATCCGACACCGCGCCGCCTCGCCGGCCGCCGTTGACCGGCGCCTGCCGCCGTCATCGACGGCAAAATCAAAAAAGTTTTCATTTTTCTAAGAGTTCTCGGTGCCCTCGTTTTGAAAATCTAAATAGTTTTCTAAAAAACAAAGCCTCGGGGTGTAAATCTGGGTTCGAAAATTTTGAAAACCTCCCCTGTTCATCGGCGTGTTTAGCGTATTTTGAGTAAAAAATAAGAAAAGAAAGAGAAGCAAATGAACGAGCATGCAAGATAACCATCAAAAGGTAAGAACATTACCTTTTGTTCTTTCGAAATTTTGCAAAAAGAAAAGCTTCATTTTCGCTCAAAATTGCTAGTGATCTTCTGCTTGTATTTCGTATTTTCCGACCCCCTTACAATGGTACTGATTACATATTATTTATAGCAAAGGAAAATCCTATTTTAGGATTTCAAATCCTAGTAAAAAACTAATGCTCTGTGTTTGTGTTTCATGCATCCACGTTTGTCGACGTGTTGTTTGCTTGTTGAGGAGTTCACGTCGACGAAAAAACCGGCCAAGAGAAGCGTGGGTGGCGAGGATTTGCACGACTGCTTGGACTCTTGAGTGGAAGGCGTGAGACATGAGGACTCGTGAGGCTTGGAGAGGTGGCGCTGGTGAGAGGCGGCTAAAACTGCTAGGGTTTGGGAAACCCTAGCTGACATAGGTTAGAGTTCCACGGGTCTTGGGCCATCTGTTGGATTTGGGCCTAAAAAGAGAAGAGGAAAAAAATGTAAATAATATGTATATATTATATAGCTGAATATATAATAAAATTTATAATATAAATATATATTATATAATATAAATAATGAAGAACAAAAATTTAGTGTCTTCAGCTGCCCCTCTTTGCTCATTATCGTGTAACGAAAATAGAGCAAAGATTAAAAGACACAAATTTCGTCCTTATCGAATGTCCTCTGTCATAGAGTTGAAATCCGATATTAAGACTGATTCGTTGATTTGGATTGAATCCTGAAATAACTCCCTCGTCGTGAGGTTGAGTCAAACTGGAAAATTCTGAATACGAAATCCTCCGTCATGAAGTTGAAATCGAACTCGGAGTATTGGAAGTAACTCATGGATTGTCTTCTAGCCAAAGATACTTCGTTGTGAAGCTGAAACTCGACTTGAAGACTTCGGTGTTGCCGTATTACAGACGACTCCTTCGTCGTGAAGTTGGGTCTATCTATGAAGTTGTGTATGAGAACTGGATATCCTTCGTTGTGAAGTTGAAATCCAATGTAAGTTACGTTGTTCCGAGGCCAATATCCTCCGTCATGAAGTTGAAATTGGCTCTAGAATCGGGAAATTGTTTGTTGACAACCAGCCGTCCCTTCGTTGTGAAGTTGAACTTGTGTTGTCTCGAGTCCAATATCTTTCGCCGTGGAGTTGAGATTGGCTCCGAAATTGTTTTTCGACAGTCAGTCGCCCCTTCGCTGTTAAGTTGAGCTTGTGCTGTCTTGGGTCCAATATCCTTCGCTGTGAAGTTGAAATTGATCCTGAAACTAGGAAATTGTTGTTGACAACCAGTCGTCCCTTCGTTGTGAAGTTGAACTTGTGTTGTCTCGAGTCCAATATCCTTCGCTGTGAAGTTGAGATTGGCTTCGAAATTGTTTGTTGACAGTCAGCCGCCCCTTCGCTGTGAAGTTGAGCTTGTGCTGTCTTGATTCCAATATCTTTGGCTTTGAAATTGGAAAATTGTTCATTGACAACCAACTATCCCTTCGTTGTGAAGTTGAACTTGTGTTGTCTCGGGTAGCACGATATCCTCCGTCGTGGAGTTAAAATCGGCTCTAAAATTGGAAAATTATTCGTTGACGACCAGCCGTCCCTTCGTTGTGAAGTTGAACTTGTGTTATCTTGAGTGGCACAATATCCTCCGTCGTGGAGTTGAAATCGTGGGTGTTTGGCTTCGAGCTAGATATCCTTCGCTGCGAAGTTGATTTTGACTCTAGCTAAGGCCTGTCTAGAAATCTTGATTATGGAATCATGAGGTTTCGATCCATGATCTTGAATTCTTCAAATGTTCCAATCTGATGTTCGTTTTTTATCCTTGATATGGGAAATGCTTCTCGACCATCTCAATTAAATGCATGAGCCTTGATCGGCTTCCGAGTACCTTTACTTTTCAATGAACCTTTGTACAGTAATATGCAAATATCTTTTGCAAAAGTAAATAAATCATTAAGTTTAAGCTCAATCCAAGAGGCTCAAAAGGAATTGGTGTAAAGAAAAGGATGGTTTTTTATTCATGAGGAAAAAAGAACAAATAATACATGACAAACATTTCGGAAGATGAAGAAGTGATGAGGTGTAAATGAATGTCTTAGATTTCAATAATGTGGGCACTTCTGAGCTAAAAAGCCGTTAGGTGACCTTGAATACAGCCTTTGCCAAAGGATCTTTGAAAAATGCGACGATCTTCAGGAGAGTGCAACCTTTCTCCGACTTGTTGAGTATGCGGAAAATTCAGATGTCGGGGAGTTTCAACTGTCTGGATTTCTTGAATTATCCAAATCGCCCTTTCGGGTTTTCAACTTGGACCCATCCTGGGTTGCAAGATGCCCTTTGTGGGTTTTCATCTTGAACCCACCTTTTTGCTCTTTTTCTTTTTTCTATCTAGGGCTCCCTTTCGGGTTTTCACCCTAAATATTTTTCCTTTTTTCCTGACTTAGGACGCCCTCTCAGGTTTTCATCCTAAGCGAAGTATTTCTTAACTGCATCTGAGTTGATGGGATGTGGCAGGTCAGGTCCGTCCATTTCAGCCAAGACAAGGGCCCCTCCGGAAAAGGCCTTTTTCACGACATAGGGTCCTTCCCAATTTGGCGTCCATTTTCCTCGGAAATCTTTCTGAACTGGCAAAATTCTCTTTAGCACCAGATCTCCTTCACGAAATATTCTCGTTCGTACCTTCTTGTCATGTGCTCGAATCATTCATTTTTGATAGATTTGACCACGGAATGGCTTTCAGTCTTTTTTCATCTATCAAATTAAACTGATCGTATCTAGATTGGGTCCATTCTGCATCATCCAGTTTGACTTCTGTCAGGACCCATAGTGACGGAATTTCTACTTCAATGGGCAGCACCGCTTCCATTCCATAAGCCAGTGAAAATGGAGTTGCCTCAGTCGAGGTTCGTACTGAGGTTCGGTAAGAGAACAAGGCGAAAGGTAACTTCTCATGCCAATCCTTGTAGGTCTCGGTCATTTTCTCCACTATCTTTTTGATGTTTTTGTTTGCTGCTTCTACTGCACCATTCATCTTTGGTCTGTAGGTAGTAGAGTTGTGATGCTTTATGTTGAATTGCTCACAAGCAACCTTCATCATTTTATTATTCAAGTTTGTAGCATTATCGGTAATGATTCTTTCAGGTAAACCATATCGACATATGATCTCTTTCTTCAAAAACTTACAGATAACAGATTGAGTGACATTAATATAGGAAGCAACCTCTACCCACTTAGTGAAATAATCGATGGCTACAAGGATGAAACGATGACCATTCTAAGCCTTCGGATGGATTTGTCCAATAACATCCATGCCCCACATAGAGAAAGGCCATGGTGACATCATGACATGAAGCGGATGTGGTGGAACATTTATTTTATCTCCGTAAATCTGACATTTATGACATCTTCTAGCATAGTTGATGCAATCACTTTCCAGTGTGGACCAGAAATATCTGCTTCTCATTATTTGTCTCGACATCATGTGTCCATTTGCATGTGCTCCGCAAACCCCGTCATGTACTTCTTCCATTATCATTTTTGCCTCTTCAGCATCGGCGCACCTTAACAGAACTTGATTATGGCTTTTCTTGTACAAGACCATATCGTCAAGGACGTATCCAACTGACATCCTTCTAATGGTTCTTTTATCTGTTTCAGTGGCCTCCTCTGGGTAACTTCGATGCTTGATATACTGCAAAATATCGTAATACTAAGGCTTAGTGTCCTTTACTTCTTCAATCTGGTAGCAATGAGCCGGATACTCATACGACTTCATGTCAATTGGCATCATTTCAGACTCCGTGTCAACTTTGAATGCGGCTGCCAAGGTAGCCAAAGTGTCAGCCATCTGATTTTCCTCTCTTGGCACATAGTGGAAAGTGACTTCATCGAATTCTTCGAGCAGATCCAATATTAGCTTCCGATATTCTATCAGTTTTATATCTTTGGTTTCCCATTCTCCACGGAGCTGATAGATTACTAATGCTGAATCTCCGTATACCCGTAGGGTCTTTATATTTTGCCCCAGTGCAGCTCGAATTCCCAAGACACAAGCTTCGTATTCTGCCATGTTGTTGGTACAGTCGAAGTTCAGTCTGCTGGTAAATGGGTAGTGACTCCCTCCTGGAGAGATCAATATTACCCCGATACCATGTCCTAATGCATTGGATGTCCCATCAAAGTACATTCTCCAGGAACTGTCTGTTGAAGTATCTGTTTCTTCTAAAGATAAAGCCATCAAGTCCTCGTATGGGAAATCAAAGTCTAGTGGCTCATAATTCTCGTTGGTTCTGCTTGCTAAGAAATCCGATATGGCACTTCCTTTTATGGCTTTCTGGCTTACGTACTCAATGTCAAATTCAAACAATAACATCTGCCATCGGTCTAACCTTCCAGATAGAGCAGGTACACCCATCATGTATTTTAACGGATCTAACTTGGAAATTAACCACGTGGTGTGATATAACATGTATTGTCGGAGTCTTTTTGTATCCCAGACTAAAGCACAACAAACTTTCTCAATAGGAGGATATCTGACCTCGCAATCAGTGAACTTCTTGCTCAGATAGTAGATGGCTCTTTCTTTTCTTCCAAACTCGTCATGTTGACCCAGGACACACCCCATTGAGTTCTCAAATATGGATAGGTACAAGAACAGAGGTTTGCCTAGGATGGGGGACATTAAGATAGGAGTATGAGATAAGTACTCTTTCACCTTCTTGAACGTAATCTGACAGTTTTCATCCTATGCCCCAGGGTTGTTCTTTCGGAGAAGTCGAAAGATTGGATCACACTTATCGGTCAACTGAGATATAAATCGAGCTATGTAATTCAACCTGCCCAGAAAACCTCATACCTCCTTTTGTGTTCGAGGTAGAGGTAGATTCTGGATAGCCTTAACTTTGTCAGGATCAACCTCAATGCCTTTTCTGCTGACCACGAAGCCTAACAGTTTCCCGGATGTTACCCCAAAAGTACACTTACTAGGATTCAGTCGAAGCTGGAATTTTCTCAACCTCTGGAAGAGCTTTCTCAAGTGCTCGACATGTTCATTTTCGATCTATGCCTTGACAATCATGTCGTCGATATAAACCTCGATTTCTTTGTGCATCATATCGTGGAACAGGGTCACTATGGCTCTCTGATATGTTGCCCCAGCGTATTTTAATCCAAAAGGCATCACTTTGTAACAGAACGTTCCCCACATTGTGACAAAAGTGGTTTTCTCCATGTCTTCAGGATGCATCTTGATCTGATTGTACCCCGAAAATCCATCCATGAATGAAAAGTAGTTGTTCTCGGCTGTATTGTCCACCAGAGTGTCTATGTGTGGCAGAGGAAAGTTGTCCTTGGGACTTGCCTTGTTAAGGTCCCGGTAATCGACACACATGCGTACTTTCCCATCCTTCTTTGGCACGGGTACTATGTTGGCCACCCACTCCGGGTATTTGGCCACTTGAAGAAAACCGGCATCAAATTATTTCTTGACTTCTTCTTTGATCTTAAGGAGCATTTCTGGTCGCATTCTTCTCAGTTTCTGCTGCACTAGTTTACATTATGGTTTGATAGGAAATTTGTGGACTACCATATCTGTGTCTAATCCCGGCATGTCTTGATATGACCAAGCGAACACCTCTCTGTACTCCTGAAGTAAGACTATCAGGTTGTGTCTTGCTTCTGTCGAAAGAGTTGTGCCGATTTTAACCTCCTTTCGGTCTTCCTCAGTACCCATATTCAAAATTTCGATTGTCTCTTTATGAGGCAGTATTTGCTTATCCTCTTTTTCTACCATTCTCAACAATTCGGTAGGCAAGATGCATTCCTCTTCAGTGTTGCATTCATCAAATTCCCCGAGACAAATAGCCGATTCAAAATCCACCTCCAGATCAGGATCATTAGTGCCTACATTATTGTTATCTGAGGATCTGAAAGAAGGGTAAATGTGCCTGTGTGAGAGGAAAATATCCCACGCGAAATAGTCAAGAATTAAATTCGAGGGAAAGTAGAAATGAGGTATCGGAATAATGAATTCAAAAGCAAAAAAAGGAAAATTTGTTTGCCATGAAAAGAGGAAAAAAATGAATCTTTTATTGGACTTGAACCTAATATTTATTAACCCTTACAAAAGATCACCTAATGCCCCGGGTATAGGCAAATAGGGATAGTTCGAATATTACTCTGAAAGACTCTTGTAAACCACAGGTAGTTCTTCGACCGACCAACGGCTAGGCACGAACCCAGGTGGTAGAGGGCATATCCCAGATCTAACTGTGTCATCAGCATTTCCAGTAGTTATGGCATTGATGCTTAAATCTTCCAAATCCGCTTCTAACTCTGACAAAGTGGTCTCAAATACATAACCACCTGACTTGAACGTGTGGCAGAGAGGCGGGAATGTCATGGGTTCCCATTGAAGTTCACTTCCAGTCAACCTGGATAGTCTTCTCTCTCTGTTCTTCTGAACTTCTTTTCTCTTCTGATGGTAGCTGGGCTGAAAGCCAAGCCCAAATCCGTCTGGCTTTGAAATAGGAAGGACCGGATCAATCCTCCCTTGCAGAAACTTCCCAAACCCTTTTCCATTCTTTGCACCTTATCCCAATGTTTGCATGATCTTCATTCTGGTACATCGGGAAAGCCGGGGTCTAGGAATCGTTCTCCCTTCTGCCACAAAGGTGGCATTCACAAATTCCAATGAGCGGAATGAACATTCCACCGCCTCCTCATCTACCTCGATGTATGGGGCCTCTGTGGTCACACTTGCCACAATGTCTTCCTCAGCATTGATAATTACTAAGGCCCCGTCAATAACGAATTTAACCTTTTGGTGCAGTGTGGATGGTACTGCACCAGCTTGGTGAATCCATGGCCTTCCCAAAAGACTGTTATAAGAAGGCATAATATCCATCACCAGAAACTCAATGTTGTAGGTGGCTGGTCCGATGGTTAACGGCATCTCGATCTTGCCAATTACCTCTCTCTTGGTTCCGTCAAATGCTCGGACCACATTTTGGCAGGCTCTCATATGAGAGGCATCTATTGGTAGCCTTTTCAAAGTGACTAAAGGCATTACGTTCAGAGCTGAGTCGTTGTCAATAAATACGCTTGGCAGAGCATGCCCCTTGCAGTAGGTAGTGATGCGTAATGCCTTCGTTCGGCCTCTTCCTCCGGATGGAATCTCATCATCTGAAAACGAGATGAGATTATCAGCTTGAATATTATTTACCAGTCGATCCATCTTGCTGACTGGTATATCTTGTGGAACAAATGTTTGATTCAGTACTTTCAACAGTGCCTCCTGATGTGCTTTTCAGCTTAATAAAAGTGCCAACATTGAAGTGCGTGTTGGCAAGCTGTGGAGTTGTTCTACAATACCGTACTCACTGTGCTTCAGAAATTTGAGGAATTCTTTAGCTTCTTCCTCCCTTATAGGTTCATTGATAGCCAACACATCTTCCTTGAAGGGCTCCAGTAATCTCTACCCCACCTTGCTGTCACATTCTTTGGAAGTGCTCACCTGGCATTCGTACCTCCATGGCACTTGTCGATTATCCTTGTATTGAAAAGGTCGAGGTGCCGTGATCACCACTCTTTTTTGTGGTATTATTGTTATCATCTTTGCCTTAGGGGTAATGATCAAAGGACTACCCATCCCGAGTCTTTTGTCTGATGATCCCTCGGTAGCGTAAATGTCTGCTTCTGGGGAATCCTGAACTTCTTCGTAAAACTCCAATTCTTTCTGGTCCATCATGAGCTGGACTAACGTCTTGAATTCGGAGCATTCTTGCACTTTATGCCCCTCTTCGTTGTGGTAACAACAATAGTTACCACCTTCATTCTTTACTGCATATGACTGGGGTGCAAGAATCCATGCCTTTACCATTTGGTTCCATACCCAAGCCAAAGGAGCTTTGATTCCTGAAACACTGGTTTTTGATTCTCCTACTATCTTCCGTTGTGACTTCATTGATTCCGGTCTCGGGATGATTAGGCAAGGGATTTTGGGCGATGTTTGGTGTTTCAGAGTCGAAAGTGATCCAATTTTTGTTCTGCATTCGTTGTACAAGCCTCTTGAATGCGAGACAATTTTTAATAGAATGCCCCTGCACATCACCATAATATTCGCAGTGAGCGTTTTCGTCATACCATCTCGGATACGAGGGCTTCATCGGATCCATTGGGTAAGGCGACACCGCGTGAGTGTCGAAGAGCTATTGGTATAACTCTTTGTACGTTATGGGAATGTGATATAACTGCTCCCTTTCTCTTCTTGGTTCTCTTTGAGCTTGGGTAGAAGTACCAGACGGTACAGTTGCAGTGGTTTTTGAGCTTAAGACCGTAACACCCTTGTTGACATTATAAGTGTTGACATTGTTGATCTCTCGGTCTTTGTTTTTCATTGAAGGTTTTTTACTGGAGTCTCCTCCCTCAATTTTTCCTTGTTTAATGGCCAACTCGATCATTTCACCATCCATGACTAAATCCGAGAAACCTCCATATGTAATTGCCACCAGGTGCCCGAAGTAAGGTGCCTTCAGGGTTTGTACAAACAACTTTCTAGTTTCCTTTTCATCCAATGGTGGATGAACCTGCACAGACAAATCCCTCCATCGTTGTGCATATTGTCGGAAACTCTCGTTGTGTTTCTTCTCCAAGTTTTGTAGCATAACCCGGTCTGGTCTCATATCATTGATATACTTATATTTGTTCCAGGAAAGATTTGGCTAAGTCTTTCCATGTCTTGATATGAGTTTGGCTGAGTTGGTTGTACCACCGGATAGCTAAACCGGACAGGCTCTCCTGAAAGAAGTGGATCAGGAGTTGGTCACTCCCTCCATATCCTGTCATTTTTCGACAGAACATAGTAATATGGGTTGATGGGCAGCTGTTCCCATCAAACTTCTCAAACTCAAGAACTTTAAACTTTGGCGGAAGCACCAAATCTGGAACCAGGCTCAGTTCCCTTGCATCTACTCCATAATAATCATAATCCCCTTGGATCATCTTCATTTGATCTTCTAACATCCTTATCTTCTCTTCCACCTTTTTCGCTTTGTCATCTTTATTGAAATCCGGGATATTGTAATCATCTGGATGATTATCAAGATTGGTTTTGGAAGTTTGCATCCTTACGGCAGATGATACTTTTCCTTTGACAGCAGAAGAATTCTCTTGTGGTCTGGGTAAGATCTCGGGTGAAATAACCACCTGTGGGGTTGGCGATATGGTTACCCCTTCAGAGGGACTTCCCCCTACTGCACTAGTTTGCTGTAAACCTAATAACATGGCCACTATTTGGTCGACCAAGGACTCCTGGTTTTTCTTGATGGACTCCAGAGTGTTCTGACTGTTTTGAGCCATCTTATCTTCTAGTTCTTTTTATAGACTTGCCATGTTCTCCTCGATTGTTTCCATTCTGGCCTCCATTTGTCTTTTCTTTGCTAGGGTATTGTGCGGGTGATGCGTATTCAATGCTTGCGGCGGTAAGCTTGGTGTTTGCTCTTTCCCTTTCTGAGACATGTTCATTTAGTTAATATGAATGTAAAAACATGGAAAATATAATATATATATATATATATAATGCAAAGTATGCAATGTATGATGTATGCGATTTAGAGGCACTGATCCAGAAAAGTGTTCATTATTATAAATAATCTTTATTTAGACAAAAATGTTTTATCTTGTAAGAGACATAAAAAACAATCAAAGGTACATTCGGACTAAATCCTCTAAACCCCGAACAGCTTCTAGTAAGTTGACAAGTCTTCTTCCTTCATCTGTCACTAGTTGTATACCTTGTCGAACCACTCCAGCTTCCCTTGCCAGGCCATGTAGATGGCGAGCTGCCTTCTTTACTTGATCCAGGAAGTCTTGGATGACTGCGTCTCTGGCCTTCACCCTTTGTTGCGCTTGCTCCCAACGGAAACGCCATTGCAAACCTCCGTCGAAGGGCACTATTTGAAGCTGGTTCGCTTGCTTTTTGATTCCATCTACAATAGCTTTTAACTCAGCTATTGTTTTACCATCTTTCTCATGTTGTTTCTCCATATCAGCCATTCGGATTCTCAAGCGTTGGTTTTGATGCTGACTGTCTGCTAAGCGTCTTTGGGTAGTCTTCATCTATTCCTTCCAAGTTCTCTCATCAGTCCCCTCGAATTTTCTTTTCAGGCTATGGGCTTTATCTTTCCAGTACTCAGAGGACACTTTCAACTTGGAGTTATCCTTGACAGTATCTTGATACCCCTTTCTTAAATCTTCGAGCTCAAAACGGACTCTTTTCTGCTCTCTTTCCAGTTTATCTGCTCGATCTTTTTGAGAGTCGGCATCTAGCTTCCACTGGTAGCACTCGGCTTCAAGCTCTCTGACCTTCTTCTTTAACTCATTTTTCACAACTTCAAACTCCGCCTTAGCTATCTCAAGTTCATAAGGGACATGCCTGAGATGCTCCTCCATGGTCCGTGTGTCCTCACAGTCTGGTACCGGGGTATTGTCATTTTTCCGCAATCTTCGCCACTCTAAATAGTCTAGCGTGAACATGTCTTTAGCAGCCACAACATCCATCCGGGATACTTTCTTCCATGACTCAGCTATCTCTTTGATCTTCTTCTTATAACTGTCACCGTGATACACAAACTCTGATGTAGATAATCCGTATGTTGCTGGGACAAACTGACGTGCCCCATACTGTCTAAGTGCTAATAATGGAGCATACCTAACTACACCCCAAAGTCCAAGTAAGGTCATAGTGTCGGAATCCCCACATCAAAAAAGAACGTCACTGAGGAACAACCAAGGGGCTCTCCCGGTAATATCCTGGTCCTAAAGATGCGTAAAGACCTTCATCCATTTTTTCTTTGAAGCGCATTCATGCCATTTCATAGTGATGAACTCTTCCAATGGTGAATAGGTAGTGCTGAATCGGCGGTAGACAACCCCATTAGTCTTCCAAAAGTGGATGTGAATCCAGACTTGGAGTAGCTGGACACACCCTGTGAACCTTCCTCCACCAGTTCTTCTATAATGATTGAGAGATCGGAAAGTCTCAGCTAAGATGGTCGGTGCTGGGTTGACTCGTTTCGGGAGTTGCTCAAATAGTTCCACCACAGCAGCATCAATGTATCCCAAAGTCTTCGGGAATATAATCAGACCATACAGACCCAATGCAAATAGGTCTATTGCCTTCCACTCATCGGGATGGTCCTTCATCAGTTGCTTGATATGAAGCTAGGCAATTCCTTCCCCATTGCCTTTACATCGAGTTTGGTCTGTTACCCATCTTTCGTCAACCCCGGCAACCTTGGCTAGTGCAATCTTGAAAGGCTGACTCTTGATGTGTTTAATATAAGCTCGCTCCAGTCTGATATTTTCACAGTGCAACAATGTAGTATACTCCTCAATGGTGGGTACCATGTCCTCATAATTAAAAGTGAAGCAACTGTATCCCGGGTTCCAGAACTGAACCAAGGCTCTGATCAAAGGCTCATCAAACTTGATATGAAGCAATAATGCAATGTCACCGTATCGTTGGCTGAACTTCTGTTTCTGATCATTCTTCCAACTGCCCCAGATGTCCTGAAGCTCTTGCACGTCATTCTGGTTCAGGCTAATAGAGGCGTAGCTAACCAGTTCTGACACATAGCTTCCTTGAAGAATGTCTCCCTTTTCTTTCTGAGTCTTCTCGGACCATAGTCGTACCTCAGGGTTTTTAATCTCTTGTATTACAACACCTTTATCCATTAATTCAGATTATTTTGTATAACAAACACCTTTTAGGGATCAATGACCTCTTGTTATGATGCAAATGCCAAAAAACAAACACAAAGGCAAACAGTTAGTAAAATAAGAATAAATAGAAATAAATAAAAATAACAAAAAATAAATGGCAAGAAAAAAAAACATAAGGAAAATCAAATGGTTAGGAAAAAAAATGTCCTAGGTTTTGGAATGTGGTTTTGAGGTAGGCTCTATTTCTTCGAAATCTCCCGGTTTAGGTTCTAAAAAATGGTACCCGAGTTCTCCTTGCTGGTGCCCCCTTGGGCTTGCCAGACCCTTAGTCCTAAACCCATCACAGGCTTGTGTGGACTAAGTTAAACTCGAGAGGACACATTCCCTTATGTCTATGCGGAGAATAAATTCACACGAAGACATAAGGTATATGAATCCCGAAGGTTACTTGCTAGGCATATGCGGTGAATAAATTCACACGAATGCGTCGCTTTCACCCCCACTTAAAACGAGTTCGGAGCTCAGGTTTAGAGCCTTAGATGAAAAAAGTTCGGGAAGCTGAAATCATTAGAAAACGGTCAGTCAACTATTTACTCGGGAAAAATATAATCAAAAGTAAGCAATAAGGATCGAAATGTTACCTTAAAATTTAAACTTACCACTTTCATTAAAAAGACAACTGGAAATTACTTTAGCCTGACTTACTTACCTGGTCCCCAGCGGAGTCGCCAAGCTGTCGCAACCGTCTTTCGGTTGGGCCCCAGAATTGGGCTTCGACTTGAAAAATATGATTGGAGTCGCCACCGATTATTTATTTAAAAATAAATAGGTTAATCGGATACCTTATTTCTTACTTGATCTGCGTCTTACCAAAGATATGTCGGATTCGGGAGTCGAATACAGTCAAGGAATGATTAGCACCCTTGAACTGCCCTTTCGGTACTACGTAATTTCCAGTTGTCTTAAATTAAGAAAATTTAAATTTAAATTAAAAGGTAAAATGACGATCCAAATTACTCACCTTTAGCCATTTTTGAAAACGTACTCTTAAAGAATCAAGAAAAGTGTTAGAAAAACAAAGGTGACGAAAATAAAAAAAAATAAAGAAAGTGCAATAAGGAAAAAAGAATATATATATAACTAACAACATATAAAATGAAAGGGGGGGGGGAACATTCAACACGATTAACATTGAGATAGTGAAACTGAAGTGAAAAATAAAGACAAAATAGAATAAGATACATAAAGAAAACAAAGATAAATGAATAAAAATTCAGAAAAATAAATCAAATAATAAGAGATAAAAAGAATATAAAAAAGTAATAAAATACATGTATACATACATATATAATATAACATATAAATAAAATTAATAAAATACTAATGACACATATATGTAAAAATAAAGAAAAAAAATACTATAAAATATATATGAATATTATAATGTAATAGGAAAAAAAATTAAAATTAAAATCCAAAAAAGGGACTGAATTGAAAGAAAACCCTGATTGAGGGTCGAAATCAAAAGGAATTGAGTTTTTTTCCTCCCTCGCGAGCCAGAGACACTTCCCATTTTTTTGTTTCCTCTCAAGTGTTCATCAAAAAAGATGTACACGCCGTCGTGGGATTCATGTGAGCTCAGAATCCGGCACCACGCCGCCTCACCGGCCGCCATCATCGGCGGCAAAATCAAAAAAGTTTTCATTTTTCTAAGAGTTCTCGGTGCCCTCGTTTTGAAAATCTAAATAGTTTTCTCAAAAACAAAGCCTCGGGGTGTAAATCTGGGTTCAAAAATTTCGAAAACCTCCCCTGTTCATCGGCGTGTTTAGCGTATTTTGAGTAAAAAATAAGAAAAGAAAGAGAAGCAAATGAACGAGCATGCAAGATAACCATCAAAAGGTAAGAACTTTACCTTTTGTTCTTTCGAAATTTTGCAAAAAGAAAAGCTTCATTTTCGCTCAAAATTGCTAGTGATCTTCTGCTTGTATTTCGTATTTTCCGACCCCCTTACAATGGTACTGATTACATGTTATTTATATCAAAGGAAAATCCTATTTTAGGATTTCAAATCCTAGTAAAAAACTAATGCTCTGTGTTTGTGTTTCATGCATCCACGTTTGTCGACGTGTTGTTTGCTTGTTGAGGAGTTCACGGCAGCGAGAAAACCGGCCAAGAGAAGCGTGGGTGGCGAGGATTCGCACGACTCCTTAGACTCTTGAGTGGAAGGCGTGAGACATGAGGACTCGTGAGGCTTGGAGAGGCGGCGCTGGTGAGAGGCGGCTGAAACTGCTAGGGTTTGGGAAACCCTAGCTGACTAGGTTAGAGTTCCACGGTCTTGGCCATCTGTTGGATTTGGGCCTGAGAAAGGGGAAAAATATATATAAAAATATAATATAAGAACAAAATTTTAGTGTCTTCACCTTTGATTTTACTTTTGACAACTCAATAATAAAAAAGAAATTATTCATTTGATTTTACTTTTGAAAACTAAATAATCATAAGGAATTAATACTTTAATTTTATTTTTGGCAACTCAATAATAAAAAAGAATTAATCATTTTATTTTACTTTTAGCAACTCAAAAATCAATAGCTTTGGACTAAACTC
Organism: Hibiscus syriacus; assembly: GCF_006381635.1. Classification (NCBI taxonomy): domain Eukaryota; kingdom Viridiplantae; phylum Streptophyta; class Magnoliopsida; order Malvales; family Malvaceae; genus Hibiscus; species Hibiscus syriacus. The sequence goes on from NW_024063196.1 coordinate 2,142,348, forward strand.
CGAATCCGTTTATAGCTACAAAATTTCTCAAAAGAAATTATAGTACGATAATAAAATTTATAGTATTTCTAAAACACGATCAATAATTATTATAACATTTAATATTAATTATCAATACTAATGATATTCTTTATTTATGCCATATTTAATATTCCATATTAAAAGCCAAAAGTTATATGGTAATAATACCATAGTAATAATATCGTGATTAATGCTTTCATTTACTTTTATGAGCAAAATCTTACCATAATAATATTCTCCAATAATACCATAACATAGAAAGAATCACATTAACTCTTTAATTTCTCTACTATATGCAACAACCACATATGGAAGAAAATTCATAGATAAAGAATCATTTATACTTTATTTTTTATTTTATTATCAGACAGAATTAATATTTTGAAACAAAATCAGTAACTAAGGTTACTTTAACGATAATTTTATAACATATATTTGTCCACTTCGAGATTAAGCAAACTCGTTAAACGAGAAGATACATCTTGAACACGAATTTATTTACTTTTCAAGATTTCCCTAAAATTTCTGAATCGTCATGGATTTGTTTTCACAAAGCTAGAAGATAGAATTTGTCTTAAGATCATTAGATATATATCTGAGAAGAGAAAATAAAAATTAAATATTTTATTAATAATAAAAAAGAACGATATAGAAATAAATACACGTTTTGACATAATAACTGATTGGAACGAGTTGAGGCCTACAGCAACGCAGTTTTTTAAGACATATTTTCGGTCACTCCTATGGTGTTTGAGATAGTTGGTCATCTGTCTCCTATGATACAACAATTAAATGATCAACTACAATTGCACTTCTACAGAGATCACGAACTATTCCATTGCCTTCATCTATAACAAAAAAAAAAGAATTCTTTTGAATTATTTTTTTTAGTTGTAATAAATGTGTTTAACCTAACAGGTTTACACGGTATGTATAGAGGTTTTACATAGTAAACCATTGTATATTTTTGACCTAATGAAGCATTTAAGAAAAGGGGATCAATAACCATAACAAGCAATTTCCAAATTTATTGTCTGAATTAAAGGAATCTTTTAGTATTTATCATTTCAATTCTAAAACTGAATTTTGAAAATATATACTCTATTTAAGGAAAAATATTTTAAATTTGGGTTAAATATCCGCAAGCCCAAAGAGGTCACGACCGGTTAAGATATTTACGTCACCTATATCGTGCACGTCTATACATTTACAAACCATCCATTGGTTCCACGTTTTTCCTCAATAACGTTTAGATTAATTTCTTATTTAATTATTGATTTTTTCTTACACAATTAACCATATGGGTGGATATATACCTTTTTGAGTTCCAATTGATTGGTAGTTGTGTGCATATTTAAAAATTAAAGCATGGATTCTTTTGTGTTTATGGTGATGGTTGTTTCACTTCGTATTGTAATGATGTGTGCTTTTAGGGTGCAAGTCGAAAGTAAAATTATTACATTCTAAAATTTACATAAAATTAGCAAACGGTAAAATTGTTTTTTCCCTTTAAAATTGATTAACTTCTGGTTTAACCCTTTTGAAGAGTTGTATAGTTAAAAGCCAATATAATATTAAAATTACAGTTTTTCTCCTTTGAAATTTATAATTCAAGTTTGAACTATAAAATTGCAATACAAAACAGATGTATTGTGATATTAAATTTTATTATATCGCCAATGTGAAGCTCACACATGATAAATTTTAGGGTAAACTACAATGTTGGTTCTTTTTGTTTTAGGTCTGTCTTATATTATCCACTGATTTTCAAAATGTTATATTTTGGTAACTTTTATTTTTGATATGTCTTATTTTGATTGTTGGACTATTAACTCTCATTATTTTGATGATATAGTACGTTAGTAAAAATGATTAAATTTTAACTTGACCCTTAAACTTTAGATAAAATACAAATTTGACTCTTAAAATTTAAATAAAATATCATTTGACCACTAAATCTAGTCAAAATCCTTGGTACCAACCACCGCTCATCACCATCCCCGGTCACATTCAATTGTTGTCATCGGTCACTTTTAATAATGTCATTGAACTAACTAAAGTTAGAGGTTCAGTGACCAAAATATAATAAACATACATCATTTTTTTCAAATTTAATGGCTAAAATAAGACATATCTAAAATAAAAGAGAACATCAATCTAATTTACCTTAAATTTTAGGGTAAAGTATAAAAATAGTCCCTAAATTTTTAGGACGCTTTCAATTTGGTCACTCAACTTTTGAAACTTGCAATACAATCATCAAACTTTTAGTTTATTTTCATTTTGGTCCCTGTCGTTACCTTTCGTTAGTGTTTGATGACGTGGCACTTAACTGCCTTTAAAGCCCCTTCTTCTTCTTCTTTTTCTTCTACATTTCACAGACTGTATAAACAATCCACTTGTGATCGGTGTTCCTCAACGTGTCACGATCTTCTTCAATCGTTACACATTTCACCGGGCCGGTGTGACCGGTTAAGACTGAGAGGCACATGTGGATGATGTCTTTTTCCTGCCTCCAGACGTATATGCTCTTATCAGCGAAGCCGATGAACACCAAGTTCTCAATGGTAGCCATGCAGAGAACAGCCATTTTATGGCCCTTTCAAACCCCTCAATGCAGTAGGTTTTGGTTCTCATGTTCGCAAAAGTTGACGAGTCTGTCGAACGACCCGCAATACAACGTCGTCGATTCTGCTCATGGCCAACGTCATCACATCATTCTCTTGCTTCAACAACATTCGAACCATGGAATGCTTTGTTACTTTCTCTAGAAACTCTCTCTTCCATGCCTTAACTGTCCCGTCGACGGAACCGATGAACACGAAGCCATTGAAACTGACGAAGACGGAGTTTATAACGTCGTCATGAGCGTCGTCGACGAATTCCAAGCACTTGAAATTGGATATCCACCATAATTTCATGGTTTTATCCCATGAACCTCAATATAATAACCAGAATTCTTCATTAAAGCTCAAGCACGAAACAACATAGAAATGCTTGATCTGAAGAACACTCTTTTTTTTCTGAACTTCAATGTAGTTCTTCAGTTTAACGAAGCTTTTGAGGAAATCGATGAAATTCGAGAAACTATCGTGTCTTTTGATCACACTAGGGTTCGATGAAAAAACTTTCCAGTAATGGATTTTACCATCTTGATGACGAGTGAAGACCAGATCATCCAACACGATAATGGCTTTGACCTACCAACTTTTAGCTTGAAACCCAAAAACTCCTTCAAGTTCTTCCAGACGCGGATGGTCTTGCTATTAGTGTCGGTGTATACACATCACTGATGGCAACCAATGAATAAATATGGCCTTCTTCTTTGACGATAGAGTCAATGAGTCCGATTTGGCCGAAATTATTCTCGAGCGCAGACGAATAAGGGAAATGCCATGGAGAAGTCTGGATCCACGATGACAACATCATGCGAGGAGGAAAACCCTCGCCACTGGTCGAGGTGCTGTTGGAATACCTCATACTAGCCATTGAAGCATTACTTTCACAATGTGGGGAGTCGTTGTCTTCCTCACCAACGTCGTCGTTTATTGGAAACGAATCATGGTGCTGATGGAATACCTCATATTACTTGGTTGGCCACAGTTTGTGAAATGTTGAAGAATAAGAAGATGGGGCTTTAACAGTAGTTAAGTGCCACATCATCAAACACTAACAGAAGGTAACGACAGGGACCACAATGAAAATGAACTAAAAGTTCAATGATTGTATTGTAATTTTCAAAAGTTAAGTGACCAAAATCAAGTGACTGAAAAGTTCAGGGAATATTTATATACTTTACCCTAAATTTCACTAGGAGTTGGTGTAAAGAGAATGATTTCGATTTAAAAAAGGGAGTGAAAATGGTTTTAAAATGAAGGTAGTGACTGATTTGCTCTGTTTTGAAAATCGGATTGGATCTGCAGGTTCAATCGGTTCAATCGGAAACCGTTGATTAGTTTCGTTTAATCTAAACTGGTTGAACCGCTATTCATGAACCGATCAGAACCGTTGAACCGTTCGAACCGGACCGGCTGAAAACCGGAAAAAACCGGGATTTTTGATTTTTAAAAAAAAATTAAACCAAACAACGTCGTTTGTTAAATGAGCCAAGTCGAACTCGAGTATTGCTGAGCTCGACTCGAACTTGAAAACTTTAAAAGTAAGCTCAACTCAACTCAAACTCACAAGCTAAAAATTATCAAGTTCAACTCAAACTCGAAATATAATATTGAAACTTGAACTCAAAAAGGCTTGAACTCAAAAAAAATTTAGAAGCTCGATTGAAGCCTAAAATTCGAGCTTGATTGAAGTGAAAGAATAGTTCACTCAATGCTCACCAAAAGGCTCTATGATTTTGAATGCCAAATTACTTCTATTATTTATAGAAGTTAATTGTGATGCGTTTTTATGTTTCTTAGCAATGTGAGATTGTTTTGTTCTCATATTTTTACTCTTTAGACTTTTGGGATGTTATTTTATGTTTCTTAGCCATGTAAGATTATTTTTTTTTAAAAAATTAAACCAAACAATATCATTTTGTTATGATTTTTTTAACCCAAAATTTATTTTTTAAGTATAGTTATATAATTATATTTATTATTTAATATGTTTTACCTTAAATATTATGTTGTAGTTAATTTGAATCATTTTGTTTCACTTGATTTTATGGTTTTTAACTTATATATGTTATGACTTGCTTTGAATATGACTTGTGATATAAAAATTATTTTTTATTAAATATTTTTGATATTTTTATTTAATTTTTTAAATAATTATGACGTCGTCCGATTCTTCTGACCGATTAAATTAATTCAAACGTTTGAATTAGTAAACCGATAATATGACCGGTTCGATAACTGGTCCGATTCTGAAATCCATGATTTGTGATACATAGTCTAATCGAATAAAGACAAAGAGCTGGGAAAGTTGACCAGAACTAAGCTCTTACAGCTATTAAATTTGATCTAGAAAAACACCTAAAATACACATGTAGTCAGTCATGCTCTGCATTCCATCCTGAAAAATTCAGCGGCAAAAGAGATCGAGCTGAAGTCACAACAAAGATGGTGGGATGGAGAAACGCCGTTCAAGAAGCCGCCGCTTCCAAACCGCTATTCGTGACCATATACACCACCGTCATCGTGGGGATAGTGGCGTCTTCATTTTATGTGTTCTCCGCCATTTACTCTCCTTCCGCTTCCACTACTCACTCCATCTCAACTTCTTGGCTTTCCTCCCCTCCTCTCTCCCAAGGTACGCTGCCTTTGCTTTTCTTTTAAAAAAGCTAAATATTATTAGAACTGCCCAGTAAATGAAGCATTGCTAGTGGGTTTTTGGCAGTTTGACTTTTTGTTTGTATGTTAGACCTTTTTTCCCCTTAGCTTTTTGTGGAATTATTTTGCAAAGTTTTGCTCAAATGTAGTACGGTATCGATCAGATCAGTTCAGATTTTATATATCAGTGTCTGAATTAATTGATTATATATTTTAAGATTTGTTATCTAAAACATCTTCTTCGATTTTAATTGGTTCGGATTTCCAAAATTGATTAGGAACAAAATAAATTGATTTTTTTGGACAAATCAGTCTGCTTTATTCTATTAATTCGATTTAACCAATTGTTTGCTCACTCCTATCCAAATGCCTATTTGGTTGTATTTTGAAGACTATTTGCTCACTCATATCATGATGTCCTTTTACCATTAGTCCATTACATGATTCTATTAACTAATGTCCTCAACTCAATATGGAAGATGGTGTATCTCATTCAAGCAACAGCATTTCTCAACCAACAGGAAAAGCATCACAACCTGGTAGCAACCAGTTGAGACCTATTTTGGTGGCTCCACCTAGTACTTCGAAAATGCCATCTTTGGAGTCCTTTAGACTAACAAAAGGATTGGTTGGAGAAAGGGCGGAAGATAATGTCATTATAGTCACCTTTGGTAACTTTGCTTTTATGGATTTTATCCTCACTTTTATGGATTTTATCCTCACTTGGGTTAAACACTTGGCGTATCTTGGTGTATCTAATTTTCTTGTTGGTAAGCTGTTAAATCTTCTATCGGTTACATAAGAAACTGTGCTTAAAAGAGGACAATGAATTGGAATCGTTGTGATTTAGGTGCTATGGACACCAAACTGTTGGAGGCTTTGTATTGGAAAGGTGTTCCAGTCTTTGATATGGGCAGCCATATGAGCACAATAGATGTTGGTTGGGGCTCTCCTACATTTCATAAAATGGGAAGAGAGAAAGTATTACTTATAAATTCTATACTTCCTTTTGGTTATGAGCTATTGATGTGTGATACGGACATGGTGTGGCTCAAGGTACTTCTTTTCCTTCCCAGATCAATCTTTTATACTAAGCTATAGTTTAATGGTTTCACTTCTCTTTCCCCTGAATTTGATAAGTTTTATTTTATTAGAATGCTATTATACCGCGGAACACTATTAATTCATTTGATGCTATAGGAACTAAAATTCTAGTGATAAGGACTAGCTTTTCCCTGGGGTTGCGCACTTTAAACCTTAAAATTTTATGTATTCGCTTGTGTGTATTTTTCTTGGCTTGTGTGATGCTTCTTTCTCTGATGCCGTCATTTTATTTTATTTTTACCTCGTGATTCTTTATGATCACTTCTGAAGATATACATTAAAATCATACTTCATATGCCATGTTCCTTTCCCAGAATCCACTTCCATATCTTGCCCGGTACCCTGATGCTGACATATTAACTTCAAGTGACCAAGTTGTGCCAACAGTTGTTGATGACAGATTGGCTGATTGGAAACAAGGTAAAAGATGTTTCTGAAAGTATTTCCTTTCATCTACTGATCTTTTTTTTCCTTGAACAGTTGTTGATGATCATTATCTTCTGTTAACTCGATTTGCCATTCTTGTTACTCCTGTCAATTGATTCTTTTTTTTTCCTTGAACAGTTGGTGCTGCCTACAATATAGGAATTTTTCACTGGCGGCCAACTGAGCCAGCGATAAAACTGGCAAAAGAATGGAAAGATATGCTATTATCTGATGATAAGATATGGGATCAGAATGGATTTAATGAACTTGTACGCAAGCAGACAGGGCCAGCCATTGATGATGAGAGTGGACTTTTTTATGCTTTTGATGGAAATCTCAAGCTGGGAATTCTACCAGAAAGTATATTTTGTAGTGGGCACACTTATTTTGTTCAGGTAGGATCCATATGCTAGTTCATGGTGATATTGAAATTCTAGTTTCTTCACGTATATACATTTACATGTTTATACCCTTGTGAATTTAAATATGTTGCTTGTACCAGTTAGTAAATAGCAAGCATATGTTGTACAACAAGCTTGTTCTAAGCACTAATGCTTTTGATAGGCCATGTATGAACAACTTAGGCTGGAGCCATATGCATTGCACACCACATTCCAATATGGTGGTACTGAAGGGAAGCGTCATCGACTACGGGAGGCCATGGTTTTCTACGATCCACCAGAGTACTATGATGCACCGGGTAATTTTGTGCCTTTTATATTATGATTACAAATGTTCTGTGCCCACTATGAAGTATCAAGTATTTCTATAGATTTGATTTTAGGATCCATATTATCTCACCAAAATGCAGTTTAAAACAGTTTCTGCATCCTGCTAAGTTTCAGATATATTTATTGATCTGACATGAACATGCTAAAGTTTCTGTAAGTTTTTTTCATTCATGTAGAGGTGGGGGGTCATATCTTAAATGGATTATGGCATCAAACATATGCAATGTGGGTATTTTGGGATGACTTAAATGGTACATGTAAATGCAGTTTGGTTACAGTATTGTCTTAATAATTTATTTACTTTCCCCACGGATATATCATTGGTTAAACTTTGGGGAACAAAGGAGTTGGGTATGATGAATGTCTTCTATTCATGAAGTGTATAATTTCACTTTTGTGCCCGTAATCAAACATCGGCCGGTTCTCTTCTATTGAATATCTCCCTCCTATCATGTTTTATGCCTGTTTTGGTTAGGGTGGGATGCAAGAAAGTCTGAAATGTACGATCCAACAAGTTTATCAAGGAAACTTCGAGTTTTGTAGTGAAATGAAACACATTTTTTAAATCTTTACCATTAATGAAGGGGCTATCAATTAATCTATCAAGGAAGATCCAAGTCACCTAAATTGTTTTTTTTTTTTTTGAAATGAACTTGGAACATATTAACCATAAACTGCATCATCCAGTACATGAGTGATAATACAATCCAAACATTCATGATTAAAATATAAAGTCAATTGAATTTTAGATATTAATACTTGCTTTGATGATCATTCACAGCATGTTTTATGCTGCCAGATAACTTATTGAAGGAATTGTGCAGGAGGATTCTTGTCATTTAAACCTTCTATTCCAAAGAGCCTGTTACTGGATGGGGAGCATAATCTAGAATCACACTTCTCTCTTATTAATTACCAAGTATGTGTGTATTAATTTTGAAGCACAAGCCTTTGCTGTTTTAATCTCCGTATTTATTCTCACAAATTTTCTCTTTGATGATTTTGTTCAGATGAAACAAATAAGGTCGGCATTTGCTATTGCTTCAGTGTTGAACCGTACACTGGTGTGTATTCTATGATTAGTTAACATGATTATCTAGCTCAGTTGGTAGAGCGCAAGTCTCTTAATCTTGTGGTCGTGGGATCGAGTCCCACTGAGGGCAATTCATAACGGAGGTCTTCTACGGAAGCTGTTCTCAACCTGGCGTTGGGGGCAATTCAGCTAATGAGTGTTGTGAATATATAATTTCTTTGTGATGAAAATTGAACTAAGAGATTAAAATAGTTCTTATAAGAATCTTGGCTTACACCCTTAACAGTAGGATCTTTAACATGAATTTCTTGTGTCTAGTGGTAGCAAAGTATTAGGTAAAAACATCTATAAATTGAAAATTCATCTTACTAGAGAGCCAGTGAAATCTGTTGCGCAACTGTGCAAGTGGTATCACACTGTGTGGGGAAAATTAACTAATTTATTCCAAATGTAGATTTGTGGTATTGTATTTGTATAAGTTTATTGAATCATCCTTTTTCCTTCTCACTATGTCAATTTCAGGTTATGCCTCCATTATGGTGCAGGTTTGATAGACTCTGGTTTTCACATCCTGGAGTTTTGCAGGGGTCAATGACCAGGCAACCTTTTCTCTGCCCTTTGGACCATGTTTTTGAGGTAAATTTTAGTTGATTGTAGGAAGCATTTGATCTTTTTCTTGTTTCTTCCTGTAAGAATCGTTCGCACGTTGTGGCACTTATTTTTTCCTCCCTGTTATCCACGCAACCATGAAACCAAATAATTTATATGTTAGGGTATTTAGCCTCTTTTATAAGTACAACATAATGCATGGATTTTGTGGATGCTTTTTTATCTTTAGCATAAGATGTTCTAAATCTGGGGAATATAACTTTCACAATTGTAGGTAAATGTCATGTTGAAAGACCTTCCAGAAGAGGAGTTTGGTTCTGCAATTAACATCAGAGAGTATTCTTTTCTCAACAATCCATTATTACCCCAACAAGTAAATGAATATTAGTGGTATAGATTAAATTGTGTCTTTTCTATTATCTCCACGAAACTTTAACTTTCAATGTTGTTTCAGGTAAAAGACTCATGGCTTGATGTTCAACTTTGCCAAGAAGGAACTGAAGATTGCCATGCATCAAGTAACTCAAGTCGATCAGATGTTTTAAGATTCCCGAAAAACAGCACCGAAGAAATGGTATGGCTGATTCTTCACTTGCTTATGTTGAACATTTACCAATGGCTTAATACTCCAGCAGTTTAATAGTCTTAGTTATAATGCAAAATACAGTTCGCAACAGTGTTCTCTTCATTCAAGGATGTCAAAGTCATCCAATTCTCGTCAATGCAAAACGCTTTTCTCAGTTTCGCCAACAAGGCAAGTCTTTTCATCAAGCTTCAAGATCCCATGTTCCATTAGTGATTTACTTTGTTGTTTTTACACATTTGAGTTTGAGATGTACTGATATGCTGAATGTTCAGGCAAGAGAGGAGAAATTCAGGAACCGGATGAAGCGGTACGTCGGTATATGGTGCTGCGTTGAGAACCACACTCCCGGACACATATATTACGACATGTTTTGGGATGAAAAACAAGGTTGGAAACCTGCCCCACCTGTAACCCCAGAAGAGGATCATCCTCCTTTCTAAGAACCTCAGCAGCAACATTTGGAGTATTACTTCACAGATGGTGGCGGGCGGGGTTCCTGTTGATTCTTTGAACGCTCATTCATTTTATGTTTTATTTTGGGTAAATTACCTATTTAGTCACTCTATTACTCTTCTTTTTTATCATCTAACTAAAATTTTCATTTAGTCATTAATGTTATGTTTTTATCATGTATTGATCACTGACCATTACAATAATAGTTTAATAAAATTACACATTCTATCAATTTAGTTTTAGTAATGATCAAAATAGAATATGATGACATTAGTAATTAAAATAAAGATTTTAATAGTTCGATGATCGAAACAAAATTCAAATTGTGGTTGAACATCTTTTTTCGTTTTAAACGAAGTAATACATTATATTTTTTAAAAAAAGTCATGTTTTTGCCAGATTTATCCCACCATTTAATTTTTCCCTTTTTCTAGAAAATTTCTTCAAGCTTTGGCAACTGGGAAATGATCACGTGCGACGCCTTATTGTATGGCTAAAAAAAGGTGTTGTCGGTTTTGTTATTGTTTAAATAATAAAACTGATAAAAAATTATCGTAAATATTATTATTTTTACCGATTTTGTTATTATTGGACGCTTTACTGGGTTTGTTAATAAAATCGATAAAACGCTATCGATTTTGTTATTTTTTCTACCGGTTTTGTTATTGTTAGGCACTTACCAGAAATATTAAAAATTTTGATGTTTTAGATAATAATAATAATATTTTAAGTAATTTTTTATCGATTTTATTATTGTTTTCAACAACAAAACTAATAACATTTTTTTAACCGTATATTAAGGGTTACAACCTAATTTTACTTGTCATTCACTCGAGATATATATATATCCCCACTTTCATTTATCAGATTCCAACCAAATACAAATATCAATATCTTAATATAGTGAAATACATAATGATTACAAATAATAATATTTCATTAAAGCCACCATTATTGAGTATTTCCTTCTCCATTATTTTATTAATTTCACAGGCCTAAGAAAAGTTAAATTAGCTTAACAACAAAAACATTTCTTTATTATATTTTATCATTTTCCTCTCTTTTTTCTTTCTCAAATCTCATCTATTCTACAAAAATAATTTACTGGAATTTTTTCAAATAAAAAAGGAAAAGTATAGTATTGATCACTAAACTTTTCTAAAGCTTTAATTTAGGTCCTCAACTTTTAAAACTTGCAATACAATCCCCCAACATTTAGTACGTTTGCAATATGATCCCCCAACATTTAGTACGTTTGTAATATGGCATTGAACTTTTCAGGCACTTGCATTTAGGTCCCCCAACTTTCAAAACTTGCAACACAATCCTCAATTTCATTCTAAACCAAAAATTCCTTTTCAATCTCGAATTTCTTTTTTCGCTTCTCTCTTCTCATTTCCAGCGTAACTTTTCAGTTGGGAATGCTTGAAAAATTCTAATCTAACTTGGAATTACGTGGAGGTGTTGACTTCAATAATGGTTCATTGAGAGAAGAACCGACCAAGAGACTATCGGGGCCATCAACGATTCAATGTGTAATGTTAGATACAGGTCATCTCAGGTGAAGCATAGATGCTCGATGAAATGCTTGTGAGAAAAAATGGGGTTAGAAATGCATAGTTGACAAATACTACTAAGATGAACTAAGTATCATTGTTGAAAGTTACCAACAAAGCTGGAATTATTTTGTATAAATGACATATACTAATTTTTTCGTTTAATCCTTGAGGTTAAAGATTTTCCAACAGATGATCAAATATAATGAAATCCCAAACAACACATTTACCTCTCAGTCTCTTTCGCTCACATGCACTCTCGTTTGGTTTTTGTTCTTCAATTTTCCGTCATGTAAAATTTTAAACCCAAGCAGTGCGATGTCTTTTAGATTCTTATTTACAAAGAAAAAATGGAGGAAGAATTGCTGGAACGCAACACCGATTGCGTTTATTTCTTAGCCTCTCCCCTCACTTGCAAGAAGTTATTTATTTTCTTTTTTGGGGTCTCTGAAAGTAAGATTTTCCTCTTTTACACTTTCCCATTTTCAGCTCGCATTGTGTGTTTTTTGTTGAAATTTTTATGTTTCTGGAACTGCATATCAATGATCTAGATATTCAGTGTTAGTTTTGAACCAAAATTATCTAATTTTCTTTCTTTCTTCTTTATCAAAACTTTTAGTACTCCTTATAAAAGATATTCAATCCATCAACCAATCAGGTGGTTACATGTGCCACCACCTGTGTAAAGGGAAAACATATTAGAATTAGAAGAGAGTTTGTGGGATTCCAACCAAGGATCTTAAGGAGTCCCTAGGCATGCCTTTGCCACTAGGTCAAACTATCTATTTGGTTTAAAATGGCACAAATATTTATATAATGTGTTTGAGGTTATTTCACACACATATATAATTATTAAAATAAATCTAATAAATAAATTATTTTTTATGTATATATATATATATATATATTAAATTATAGTTATGCAAGACTTAAAAAATGAGTTTAATATTTTTATTTTTAAATTGAATTATTTTTATTTTTTTGATTTAAATTCTCTAAATAATGTTAATATATATTATTATTTAAAAATAATTTCAAAAAATAATTTAAATAAAATAATTAAAGTCATATTTTTTATGTGATATAAATTCTCTAAATAATTTTAATATAATTAATATATTATTATTTAAAAATAATTGTAAAAAATAATATAAATAAAAATACTAAACTCATTTTTATTTTTAAGTCTTACATTAACTATAATCTAATTTATATATGAAATATATATGTATGTTTGAAATAACCTCAGACACAATATATAAAAAGTTGTGCAATTTTAAACCAAATAGACAACTCGGCCTAGTAGCAAAGGCATGCCCAGGGACCTTGATTCGAATCCCTCAAGCTCTCTTCTAATTCTAATATGTTTTTAAAAATTAATTAAATTCACCCTTCATTTATAGTGACACGTGACACCCCTGGATTTATTTAATTGAATTAAATAATGACTAAATTGATTGAATATTTAAATATTAAGGACTAAATATATAATTATCTTAATTTTATTGACTGCTATGTCACCACCTCCGTTAAAAATTAATGATCAATGACTTGATTGAATAATTTAAATAATGATTGGTTTGATTGATCGAATCGAAACGTTAGTAGTCAAAATAAAAAAGAGCTATCATATGCCGCAGTATAACTTCCATTTTCATATATAACTTCAAAAAATATCCAATTCCTAATAGAATATTTATTTTAGAATATTTTATATTAAGTTAAATAGTTTGATTTACATGAACTCAAATTTTTATAAATATAATTTGACGATTTCCCCCAATTATTAGATAGATAAATCCTGTGGACCGTGATTCATATACAAAACTGATTATTTTTTTAAAAAATATAATAAAATTATTTAGAAATTTACATTTGTTTATAGGATAAATTACGTGATTAGTACTTAAACTATCAATTTTAATCCGTTTTAGTATATAATATTTTTTTCAAAATCATACATAAATTTAAATTTTTATTTTATTTTAGTACCTACCATTAAAAAATTAACGGACGGACTAACGTGACATAGCTCTAGTTGGCGAACCACCAATCCAAACAATGGACCACGAGTCGACCAATATATTTCAATTTTAGGCCCATCGAACAATGAACCATGAAGATCGAAGGATGAAAAATTGAAGATTCAATAACCAATTTGGCGAAATTGAGATATTTTCTAGTTAAACAAAGGTCACGTTCAAATGATAAAAAAAGGTACGAGAATAAAAAGTTACGTTTGGGCTCATCGACAGAAAAATGCGACAACCGATGAATGTAGGCGTGAAAGACGACAAGTTCATCCATTAAATTTTTAACAAAGGATATTAAAATTAAATAAAAACTAAATGTTAGAAATAATTTTAAAAAATAAAAATTTAAGTACTAAAATAAATCAAAACTAATAATATAAATACTAAACTAGTAGTTTACCCTTGTTTATAATTGAATACAAGGCGATCCGATCCCTAGTAGAAGGTACTAGAAGAAGCGCGTCTGATGATTGATCCATTGCGCATTAGTGTTATTTATTAGTGTGCCCCGGCCGCCGCCGCTGCATTTCATATGTGACTGATAAACAAAATCCCCTAAACGAACCATCTCTCTCTAGAAATTAAAACCCAATGGATCCGGCGAAATTGAGCGAGCTCAAGAAGTTCATCCAGCTTTGCAAATCTAATCCTTCCGTTCTCAATGATCCTACCCTCTCCTTCTTCCGCGATTATCTCGAAAGGTATTTTCAATTTTCAATTCTCAATCTCTCTTTGTTTCAGTCGTTACTAACAAGAAAAATCTCTCACTGTTAGTCTTGGAGCAAAGCTTCCATCATCATCTGACAGCCATGGAGCCAGCGACGCCAAATCGGTAACCGTTCTAACACTAATTAACTCCCGCATTTCTCTCGTTCCTCTTTTTCAAAACTAAAATTACTAATCTAAATGAGGATTTTTGTTTATAGAAGAGTTATGTGGTGGAGGAAAGTGACGAGGAAATGGCGGATGCAGGTGAGAAAATTGATGTAGAAGAAGAGGAGGAAGAAGAGGAGATTATTGAATCAGATATCGAGCTAGAAGGTGAAACGGTTGAGCCTGATAATGATATTCCGCAGAAGGTATTATCCTATCTAACACTTTATTTCTGGTTTAATTTATTTTAGTTATTTTTCATTCTGTTGTTTTTTGGTGTTTGCAGATGGGTGATCCTTCTGTGGATGTTACCGATGAAAACCGGGATGCTTCGCAATCTGCTAAGGCCAAAGCTATGGAGGCAATTTCTGAAGGCAAATAAATCAGAACTTAATATTTATTTGTTTATTTATTGAATTTGTATTTTTCTGAATCATTGTAATGCAGGGAAGTTAGAGGAAGCTATTGAGCATCTGACACAGGCGATTTTGCTGAACCCAACATCGGCTATCATGTATGGAACACGAGGTTAGCGTTTGTTATTTAGCCTGTTATATGCTCCCTCTCAATTTGTATTTGTTATTTAGCTAGTCAGATGCTCTGTTTCGTTTAGTTTTTTACTTAGATTCTTACATTTGTTAGAATGATTCAGCTGCTTGGTGTTTTTTTCTCCTTTCAGCCAGTGTTTACATTAAGATGAGAAAGCCAAATGCTGCTATTCGAGATGCCAATGCCGCTTTGGAGGTTTGTATACGCATTGATGTTTGACTTATGAATTCAGTTTTTTCCCTGCTTGTATGATAAATTGCTTCATAGAAATTGTATATCTTTTGTAGTAGGTGTCTTGCATTATTTTGGTTATTCAAAAACTATATGTAATGGTTCATGCCGAACAATGTTTTCTGTATTTGTTTCCTTGTGTTTTACGGTTATATCAGAAATGGCAAGGCCATATTTGAGAAGGATATTATTTTAATTTTCCTCATTCATGTCTTGCAGATTAACCCAGATTCTGCTAAGGGTTACAAGTCTCGTGGCATTGCACGAGCAATACTCGGGCAATGGGAAGATGCTGCAAAGGATCTGCACATGGCATCAAAGTTGGATTATGATGACGAAATAAACAGTGTGCTTAAGAAGGTCTGCTTTTATCTGTCCTTTTTCATTCTTCCCTTCGGAATTTTCAGTCCATGCGTCTTGTCATGTGATTTAGTACATCTGTAGTATTATTGTAAATTTATCAGATTATTCCTATTTCCCTGCGAAGTGAATGTCTGTAAATAGGATTGCACTAGTTTACCCATCTCATCAGAGCTCTATAAAATAGGCTTGCACTAGTTAACCTATCTTATCTAAGTTCTATTGCTTTCCTTTATATTTCTAATTGAGTGATTTGATCGAAATCTGAAACATTAGGAACAAGCTTTTCCCCAAGTTAGCATAAAATAGTAGTGTAATTCTCTGCCACCAATGTTGGAAATTTTTGCTGTACCTTCTTCACTAAATATGAGAGACAGGACCCCTGTTGTTGTGATTCCTACTTACAGCTGACATTGGCTCATTGATTAAACAGGTTGAACCCAATGCACATCGCATCGAGGAACACCGTCGAAAATATGATAGATTGCGCATAGAGAGAGAAGAGAGAAAGATTGAGTGTGAGAGGCGTAGTCGTCGTGCTCAAGCTCAGGTAATTTAATGGTTATTTATTCTCTGATAATATTGGGTTCTCCTTATCTTCTTTGACTCTGCTTACATTCTATATTATGCTCAAGGCTGAATATGAGAAGGCGAAGAAGCAGGAGCAATCATCCTCCAGCAGGAAACCTGGAGGCATGCCTGGTGGGTTCCCGGGTGGAATGCCTGGAGGTTTTCCTGGTGGAATGCCTGGAGGTTTTTCTGGTGGGATGCCTGGAGGTTTTCCCGGAGGTATGCCCGGAGGTATGCCTGGAGGTATGCCTGGAGTCATGCCCGGAGGTATGCCTGGAGGCATGCCCAGTGGGATGCCTGGAAATGTTGATTTTAGCAAAATATTGAATGTAAGTGTTAATGTTCTATGGAACTTTCATTTTACTTTTATAGCAATCAACTCTGTCATGCTTGTATATGCTATTGCGATTCATATTTTCTTCACATTATTTTTGGTTGCGATGATAAGAATATATTTTACGCACTAATATTTTCTTGCTAAACCTTTGGAGAAGGTAAATTGTTATTATAGTTTTTTATGTGGTTTCTGATCATATTGTCTTCAGGATCCTGAAATGATGGCAGCATTTAGTGATCCAGAAGTCATGGCTGCTCTTCAAGATGGTAAGCATTTTACAATGTTTACTAATTTTATACATGCAGTCATTGCATCATTCCTTTCCTCTCTTACATTTGCAATTTATGGAGTATTCTTTCATTTTTCATTCGGTTTGACTTAGGACTATGCTTGCCAAGAAAACTTGGGAACATGTTTATATTTAAGCTGATCTTAGTTTTCTATACTAGGTAGGTAGTGTTTAGCAGATACACTATTCTATCAGGATACAGAGCATAATGGGTATCTTATAGGGAACTCCAAATAGTTTGGCTGAGGCTTTATTGAGATTATCACAGGTTTTGTGTGCCGAAGTATAATTATGTCCGACTTTACATGCACTTTATATATTTTTTGGTGTTGGATATCTTGATTAGTCAATCTAAAATTGATAAGGGAAAATTTGTTGTGGCTTAGTAACTAATTTGTCGCTACTGCAGCTTTGTCCTGATTGTTTCAGTTTATGCATGTTCTTAAATGCCTTTGGTAATTTGCAAGTTTCCTTTTATTGCCATAAAGCCAGCCAGCCTTCAGGCATGGATGGTCCACGATCTTGGTTGCTTGTATCAAATGATTAGATGGTAACTAAAGTAAATTGTCACACTGTTATCTTTTCGGTGACATCTTTTTGCTGATCTGTATGCTTAAACCGACTTTGTGTCAGCAGTGTTGGATAGATATTCACTGCATGATTTCTGTTCATTCAAATGTGACATTCCTGGGTTAATCCACCTGTTCTGTTCACTCTTTTAGTTAAACCATTTGGGTTGTTTAAGCATGCAATGCACAATAGAGTTTGGGAACCGAAATGTATTTTCTCGGGCAATTCTATGGTTCTCAATACAGCAGAATTTCGTACATGGAATGCATGTGACAGTTTTATTGAGGTTGTTTTGAATGGCTTTGCAGTGATGAAGAATCCTGCTAATCTAGCAAAGCATCAAGCAAATCCCAAGGTGGCTCCTATAATTGCTAAGATGATGAACAAATTTGCAGGACCCAAGTAAGATGGATTTCCAAATTGTCTGGGGAATATTCATGTTGTGTTCGTCTCTGAAGGAAACTATGCTCCGTAAAAAATGTTAGTGAATCTGTTCGCATGGTGGTTGTGTTGGTAATTTGTTTTATAGGTTGTAGGATTTTGTACTTTTGGTTTCTTAAATAAGAAAAGAGAAAAAATCCCCCATCGCTTTAGAAAAACCAAGTAGCGAGGTTCGTTTTTCCCTTCGTTATACATGCGAATGTTTTCAGTCTTGCATTGGCTTTGGTTCAACCTGGCTGCTATTATGTTGGAATAGACTTCAAATACATGGGGCTTAAAGGTAAAGTTTAACCTAAAATGGGTTATTTGTGAAATTTATACTTGATATTTTTTCTCAAATTGTTGCCTATATTCTTAAATTTATATTTGAATTTAGAAAAAAAAAATTCAAATGATACATAATGATAATGTGTAGTTCAACCACGAATTAGGTTGTAACATATCGTACATGTCATTTAGTGATTTTAAGGCTGTAAATGGAGTTATGAGTTTGTTTTGGTTAATTATCGATCAACAGCGTTTGGCTTTGGTGTATTTGATTCTAGTAACGAATTATTTGACATTCGATATGAATTTATATTCGAATTGAAAAAATTATGAGTAATATATATATATATATATATATTATATTTTTAGTTTTTAATTAAATTAATAATAATAATAATAATATATTCATGATTTAAGTTTCATGTAATTAAGTTTGAAAATTTTTCGAGTTAAAAATATAATATGAAATTTTTATGTATTAAGGTCGAGTTTGATTTTTTTTTTTTTTAACTGTCCGTCTGGATTGATCAGGAGCCTCGAATATCCAGAGGTCACTTGCACCCTTCGCAACATATTATGACTGGACTTTACACCATTGTAGAGTAAAACAAAAATCTTTGAGCAACTTAATATTTTAGGAGCGATCCAGTCCAGACCAGTTTCTGGTTATTGTTTCAATCTATATTTGATTCACATATCTCATCACATGAAACTGAAAAGGTCTACACAAATCTTTTGAGGCATACTATTGAGAGTAAAAGGACTATATCATTTCCTTAGTTATGGAGACAAGTGTTGTACCTGTTCCTCAAAAGATCTCATGCCACATTAGGTTGTATTCTCTCTCGGACTCTCTCTCTCTCTATATATATTTTTTCAACTTTTCTTTCTTGACGATTGATTATTTTCATCATCGACTCTTCTCTCTTTCTTTTATGTGTACCAATTAACTACATTTCTTCATTTAAACGGAAAGAGATGAACCGTCAAAAACTAAACTTTTTACCATCAACACAACCTCTCTTACGGTGGAATTCAATAGAAAATATCCAAGTTTTCAGTTTTTAACTTCAAAATAAAAGTCTAGAAAATTTCAATTATGCTGTCTCTCTGTTCAATTACATTATTCATTCATTGGTAAAGTAAAACAAGCCAAAAGGCGGCTAGTCTGAATTGGAATACTTGTTAAAAAGGTGCAATAATTTACGGCTCTTGACTTGCTCACATATCACATCATTTATTAGGGCAGAGAAGAGAATAAAGGAAAATGATCCACCGTCAATGAATCCTTCGTTCCTTCGTTACAGCATGTGGATGAGCTTATAATTCTGGAGGGTAAATTTATAAATATTTAAAAGACGAAAATAAATTATTAATAAAAATATAAAAATATTTTAATTATATAAAAAATTTCACTATAAAACCAAATTTCATTGGCTGCAGGAGCAAGTCACAATACAAAAGGAAAAATATAGCAAGGCAAGGATTCTCTTCAAACCATTTTCAAAATTTGCCCTACCAAACTCTTTATTATTTGGTACGCACATGGTTCATTGGACCGTCAAATGTGTCTTGTAACACAAAAGAGAAAACATTAGATCAAGCAAGAAATTCTATCTTTGGAATGCCTTGTCATTACACCACTATTTCGGAGGACTTTCAATTCCAACTATCAATTTATCCTATTCACCAAATTCCCTTCCTATTTTCTGTAAAGTTGAGCTGATATTTTTGTACAATTTCAAGTGTTTTCATTAATTTAATCATATTGTTTTTAGTCAAAATTTAACTACTATTTTTCCTTTTAATAAAATTTTCACAATTTCAATAAAAATAATGATTAGGAAGAACATTTTTCACAGTAGTAGTTAGACCTGTAAAGGAATTTAAGTTCAGCGATAAGTTCGTTTATCTATTAAAAGAATGAACATGAATAATATTTTAGGTTCGTTTAATTAAATGAACGAACATAAATAAAAGGGCTCGTTTGTTCACTTACGTTCGTGAACGTTCGGTAATTTGTTAGTTTATGTTTATTTATGTTCGTTCGTTTATATTCAGTACAATCTCTAGACCGGTTTAAAATGTTACGACATAATAAATTTTATCTTTAAACCCATTAATATTTTAAAATCCAATTAATTTTAAACTCAAATAAAAAATATCCAAATCAATTAAAGAAAATATACACCCTAAATTTATTTGGAAAGAAAAACTCTTCTCAAACATAAACCCAATTAATTTTATGTTCGTTCGTTTATGTTTGTTTACGTTTGTTTATGTACGTTCGTTTATGATTTTAACGAATGAATATAAACGGACACTAACAAGCTACATTCCTTAATGAATGAACACGAACAATATATTCCGCTCGTTTAGTTCTTCGTATTCGTTCATCTGTCTGGATAAAGTTAAACAAACGACTCTAGTTCGTCAGTTTGTTTACAAGCCTATTAGAAGTATCCAACTACATGACAATTTTATGTATTTTATTATTAATATGATACTATTCTACCTTACATATTACATATATTTAAAGTTATATTTTTAAAATTAATTTATCATGAAATAATTCAAAATGAAGAAATCCATCACATTAACAAAATAGTAGTGTTACATCAATAATGAGGTATATGTTGATTTTTGTATGGCTGCAACACTAACGTCGCGGAAATTTAACAGTTTATGCAAAACTTTCATTAAAATTATATTGAAATAGTTTAGGATTAGGTTTTTCAACCTTATAGTTTTTCGTTTCTTATGTAGCCGTTAATTTTTTTTCTTTATCTTTAAGATTAATAATAACATCAATTTTAATATTAATCAACTATCGTCGATATTCATTATTTTTCTTGTTATGTTGTATCTTTATTTTTTTTATTTTATGCTTTTATGACAGAGTAAACTTGTTATTTATTTTTAAATTTAATAATGACAATTATTATTATTATTATTATTATTATTATTATTATTATTATTATTGTCTTTATCATTCTGATCATATTAACGATTTCTCTAACAATCTTAATACAAATTTGATATTTTTTAATTCGAGATGAACAAATCCAATTTGTCTATATACGTCTAGATTGTTGATGCGACTGCTAACTTGCATAGTTTATAAAGTTTATCGCAGACTATAATTTAGTGCGTAAGTTGTGACCTTAATCATGATAAGGTGTAGACGAAGCTACACCTTCAGTGAATTCGATATAGGATTTTAAAGGTTTATTTTCTTTCAAATGTTTAATTTAGGAACATTTATAAAAGTTGAAACACATGCTTTATATGCATTTATTTTATGCCTTTGATATTTTTAAAAACATCCTTTGTGGGGGTGTATATTGAATCCTGATGGTTCAAGTTTTGACAGTGATGAAGTCAATTAGACATGTGAAATTTTTGTTATTTTATTTTAATCTAAGACAATTTGGAAATCTTTCTTCTACCTTTGTTTTGATATGAGGTAATTTAGAAATCGAGGTGACAAATAAATATGTATTTAAGATTTATCTTGTTGTTTCAACGGGTTTGCTTAATTTTAAAATGGACAAATATGTTTAATAGAAAGTGTCATTAAAATAACATTGGTTACTGATATTATTTTACAATTTTGATCTGTTCGGTAACAAAAATCAGTTGGGATTTTAACATAATTTATTGGATTACTACTTATAATTGAAATCGTTTGAAAATAGAAGCTTTGTTACTGATTTGTTTCAAAATTTTAGTTTCTAACTAAAATTTGTTGATAGAATAAACCATAATTTATTTTCAATTTATCATTGAAATTATTATTAATTCTAATTTCGTGTCTTAAACAAAAAATGAATAATCCCATAACTTCAGCAAACTCACAATCTGGAGTATTGGTTCTATTTACGCTTTGAATTAAAACTCAACAGTGTTGATGGTCGTAAGCCACAAAAAGAAACTTGTAAAATTCTGTAGATAAAATTTCAAGATATGACAATAGAAGATGTTGTTCTATTTGATCATGTTAAATTTGATTAAATATTAGATGATCCTCTTATTATTAGATAGGATGAGATAAACGTTGTTACCGTATTTTCTATTGTTAAAGCTTGAGAATATTTTGACTTCCTAAGCTGTAACTACATCGTGAATGGATTGTCAAATATACTATATAAAGTGTATAATATCCATAAGATGGACAAAGAATTATGGATAACATTTAACCATAAATACGAAATTGAATATGCTAGCACTAAAGAAAATTTTGTGACTAAGTTCTTAAAATTCATAATGGCAACACAAAAAAGGGGAGATAAAGTACTAATATGTGTATTTTCTTAAGAGTAAAGTGTTGGAAAAAAATTGATAATTTTGGAGTTTTGAATGAGAAATTGGTCCAGACGTTGTTGAGGAAAATGTGGAACCAATTGTTGATTTGTACATGTACAGATGTGCACGATGTGAGTAACGCTAATGCTCGAACCGGTCGTCAGGCTCTTTGTGGACTTGCAAATATTTTAACCCAAATGTGAAATATTTTTCCTCACATAAAGCATATATTTTCAAAATTTGTTATGGAATTAAAAGAATAAAAATTAAAAGGTTCCTTTAATCAAAACAATAATTTTGAAAATTGTTTGATTCTCATTAATGCTTCATTGAGTAAATTTTTTTCAATTGTTCACAATGTGAAATCCCTAAAAATACTGTGTAAACCTACTAAGTTAAACACAATTAAAAACACTCAAAAACAACTCAAAAGAATTCTTGTCTTCTATAGTTTTTTCGGTGATAGACGAATGCAAAGAATAGTTCGTGATCTCAAAAATTGTGCTACTGTGCACTGATCATCTCGTTGTTGTATCCTAAGAGACAGACGACCAAAGACCTCAAGCACTAAGGAGTGGTCAAAAATTAGTCTTAAGAAAACTGCGTAGTTGCAGGCCTCAACTCATTCTCGTTTATTTTATACTCTTTTCCATTATTTGATAGAATAATTTTTCCATGTTATTAATCGTTTTTTATTCTTGTCTTATGTACATAAATTCTGCGACGAGATCCTACCATGGAATTAAATGTTATCCCGACTTGTGTGAATCAATTATTTAAATAATATTTTTTTCTTTTATTGTCTCATATTGTTATACTTCTAACACAAAGATGAAGCTATAAAAATTATACTATATAAGCAAGAAGTCAAAAACCAATTTAATAAAAGATTGAGATGGTGAGATGTGATTGTAGTGGTGAATACGTTGAATCATTTGGTGAATTTTACTCACAATATGGTATTGTTCATGAAGTAACACCATCATATTCTCCTCAATCAAATAGATTAACGTAACACTTGAAAGTACTGAGTTGCCACAGAACATGTGGTGGAGGGATAAATTATTTTGTCAATTAATTACCTTTTAAATAAGGTTACCTAAAAGAAAAATAACGAGACACCATATGAGTTATGAAAATGTCAAAAACCATCATATAAACACTTGGAAACGTGATGAGTGTCTTGCAAAGGTAATGACCATATTACCAAAGCAAATAAAAATAGGTTTTAAATATTAGATTCTATTTTCTTTGGTTATTCTATTGTCTTAGAAGGATACACCGATGTTAGTAGGATATTTGATATTTAAGATACCAAATATACAAGTCAATATGTATTCACTTTGAGAGGAGAAGTCATGTCAGGGAAATCTTTAAGAAAATGATTATAATTAGATCCACAATAGAATCTAAGTTTGTAGCTCTAGATAAGTATGAAGAATAAACTAAATGATTTTAGAATTTCTTGGAGGATATTCTTGAATGACTGAAATCTATGTCCACAATATGCATATACTGTGACCAACATAAGATTTCATGTATAACAGTAAATTAAGACATATACGTCCTCAATATAGTACCATTAAACAAACGATCTCAAATGAAGTGATATTTATTGATTTCGTAAGATCAAAGGATACCATTGCAGATTCGCTAAATGGTTAAATTGATATCAAGTTGAGAAACATCTAAAGGAATGTTACTGAAACCCATGGAATTTAAAGGCTTTATTTGAAGGAAAACCCTATCTAGTTGACTGAAGATCCCAAGATCTATGTTCAAAGGGACAACCTAATTGCATAAATTGTGTACAATCATTTTGGGGGGTTTCTTATCATAAGTCTGTTCCTTTGACATGAACGGTGATCAAAGTGGTTTATGCTAAGTAAAACTTTTAATGATCATTGTGTGTTTCGGTGAGCCGAACAACATAAGTCACCTATGTGAGAGTGAAGTGAAGCTGTTTCAAGGAGGCTATTGGGAATAGTTTTTTCAACCTCTTGCAGAATCAAGCGATATTAATGGCTATATGATGACATACACATGAGAAGTAAAATTCTTATCAGAGAGCTAATTGTGTGAAGTATATCATCGTTTTCACAAATGATAGAACTGTTGAAGAACATCATGTCTAATAGCTAGCAAGTAAAGTAAGTATTCTGTCACTAGGGGTGTTCAAAACCAGGTACCCACATTTGCGGGTACCCAAAATACTTGGTACTCGATTCTCTAGGTAGTATATTTGTTAACCTGTGACCCAACCCGTTAAGTTTGGGTACCCAATAATCGGATACCCATAAAATTCAGGTACCCGCATTTTCGGGTCACGGGTACCCGATTTATATATATTTCTTTATTTTTTAATTTATTTTTTTAAAAATAACATAAGAATACATAACAACTTAAAAATTCAAAATAAACAATTCATGCACAAAAAATAGTGATTTGAAGTTAGTTTTAAGGATAAATATTTGGATTTATATAAAAAAGTTTATTTCTAAAATAAAACATTAAAAATATTGATATCGAATGTGATTTTTTCTTTCGAATCTCATATTGATAATTTAATAATTTTTTTGAAAAGTTTAAAACTTAAAAGTAATGATACAAACTTAAGAAAAAAAATTAAATAATTAAATTTAATTTTAAGATAAAAAATATTAAGTAAACTAAAATAAAAATACAATTTAAACTATATATATTAGAAGTACTAGGTTATTGAAAAGTTTTAACCTAGACCCGACCCAACTACTTGGGAAAAATTACGGGTCAGGTACCCGATCGAATCGTATAATTTTTTTTAGAGAATTACTCGATTTTTTAAGTTCGGGGCGGCGGGTTGACAGGTCGGGTCAAACCGGTCTGGTAATTTTGAACACCCCTAACTGTCAAAATGAAAGGTTCAAAGGAGAACATCTACTTATTCTATGTAACTATATATCGTAGAGTCTATCACCACATTGAGTCAGAAATATTTTGATAAAATCATCAATTTGATTCATGCGAGTGATTGTTAGGAAAAGTGAGTGAACTTTGAATATTTCAAAATAAAAGATATTTATCTCTTTAATTTGAATATTAGTAGGATAATTATATTATTTTGAATATTGTAAACTAAAAGGTATTTATTATCTATTTAGTTTAAATATTAAAAGTTAATTATATCATTTCAAATATTTTAAATTAAAAATATATATTATATCTTTAAGTTTGAATATTAAAAGATATATATATATATATATATTTTATTGAATATTTTACATTAAAATATATTTATTATCTATTTAAATTAAATATTAAAAGTCGTCTATTTTGAATAAATATCTTTTGACAATTCCCTATAAATATTGTGTTAACCTTCTATGTTTAAGGCATATCAAAATTGAAGAACTTTAAACAATTCGAAAATTCTTTTTCTCTCTTTTTCTTATTTTTCGTTGATAGGTAAAGTCCAGGTATAGTTTGAGATTTCTATAATTGTGCTACTATAGTTAATCATCTAATTATTGTATCATGGGAGATAGACGACTAATGATCTCAAGCACCAAGGAGTGAAAAAAAATCTATTTTAAGGAAATCATGTAGCGATAATCATTAACTCGTTTATGATCGATAGATATGTCAAAAAGAGTATTTTTCTTTTTATATGCTTTTATTTTATTTTTAAGAAGTTTATCTTCCTTTGTTTTTATTGTCTCATGTTTGATTATGGTCTCAGATTATTATACTTCTAATAATCATAAGATAGAGTAAACTCATTTTTTATCTCTAAATTTTATAGTGGTATTGAATATTGTTATCATTATTATTTTTATTCTTGGATTAAAGATTTTTCTAACATTGAATATATGATTTGTGTTCGTATCTACCTTTTATTTTAGCTTATTAGATTAGTTTTTTTAATATTTTCATTGTATGATCCTTGTGTGATCTTAAATGACTAGTTTATTGTGTTAATGATTATATAATGAATATATGAAAATGTTCTTATTATGTATTTTAGTTTACGATTGTGGTTGTAAACCTTCATTGTAATTTAGATATTTTTTTATTTTTAATAAAACTAATGAATTTTATTTTATAAAAGAAACTTTCATTAAAAACATAGCAATTTGAATTTTTTTAAAAATGATTAAGCACCATATTTACTTAAAAATCATGAATGAATTGATGAAAAAATATAAACGTTAAAAGTTATTATTATATATTTTAATGAGATGAATCCTGTAAAAAGACTACAATTTGGCAAAGAAAAATATATTATCCTGAAATTTAAAATTCTGTGATGAATTCTGTAAAAAAGACTACAATTTGGCATTAATTAGTTGGATGAGGGTCCTAAATTTTCTTCATTTTTCTTGGAACTTTGTAGAAAGTTGGTATCCCCTTATTAAGCTATTGATTGTAGATTTACTATGAATTACTTTCTATTTAATGACGATTGCATTACTCTTGAAGTATGTAATTGAACCTCTGCCGAACTTAAAATATGACTATCCTCATCGACCTTACCTAACTATGAATTAATTTTCAAGTGTTCTCTACCTAAATATTTAGTGATATAACCATGTTAATCAAAAGAGAGTGACCGAAAATTTCTTATAATATACGATTTTGACCAACTTTTTTTTTCGATTTGCCAAAATGACCAACAAAATCGCAATGCGATCTCCAGTATCGCAAATCAGTTTCCAGATTCGCAACGCGAATTTGACTATCGCATTGTGATTTTCCAAATTCGCGTTGCGATTAATGCGAATATGTAAATCACAACGCGATTCTGACTATCGCAACTCGATAATACATAATCGCAACGCGATTCTGACTATCGCAACGCGATTCTGACTGTCGCAACGCTGAATTTCAAATTCGCAATAGGTTTTAGTTTCGCAACACAAATGTTTTGGGTATTTAACTACGCAACAACAGCAACTCATAACCTAAATCCCTAAATCGCAACTCATTCCATCTCCATCTATCACTCTCTCCAGCGACATCCGTTCCTATATCCAACGACATCCTTCCCCATCCGGCAACATGTTTTAGTTTCGCAGCTCGTTTGTTTAGTAAATTAATTTACAATAATGAAATCATCTAATGTTGATCATGTTTGGATAGATTTGTGTTTTGGAGGGTCATGGGAGAATGTTCATGGTGTTTTACAATATATGCCTTTACCCATGAATCTTCAACTAAAACTGTCATTAAAAAAGTTAACTTATGAAACTCTAATGTTACGTGTTGCAAATAAATTGAATTTAGAGCCCTTAAGTGGATTTAGGCTATCTTATCAGAGAAAAGGTAAAGTTTATTTGTTAACCGACAATGAAGATGTTGAATGATTCATTGCTTACATTAGTGTTTCGCAAGATGATGTTACATTGTATGTTGTTGAACCTAGAAGTAGTGAAGTTGGGTCAGTAGCGGGTAGTAATCAAGTAAGTTTTTCAACCCCAGTTTATGGTGCTCAAAATTTAATGGTTCCACCACAATTTCATCACCAAGAAAATTTTGTTTCACCACATTTCCAATACCAAACACAATCTCAAAACCCACAACCTTTCCCTAATCCAAATCTCAATCAACTTTCAGCACCAAATTTTGATTTTCGTATTGACCAGTTAGACTATGATGAGCCAACATAAAAAATTGTGAGTACTAGTCAGTATTCAAAATTTGATCTTGGTCAATACCCGGACTTTGATCTTGGTCAATACTCGGATTTTGATGATGTTTCAGAAGAAGAAACAGACCCTGCGTGTAATGATTTTGATATTGGTCAATACCCGAATTTTGATGATGAAACAGCCGCTGCCGAGGAAGATGTTGTTGATGATAATGAGGAGGAAGTTACGACTGTGAATGAACATGTTGAACATCCATTCTGTAATTCATATAACCATGAAGAAGAAAAAGAAGAAGAAGAAATCCCCGAAGAAAAGTCCCCGAAGAAAATGCCACGGGAGTATAAGTGGAATATGCCAGAATTACTTCAGATACCAGGAGAAGAGTTGGTAAAGATAGCAGTTGATTGTTACACAAAAATTATTTGTATCAAGAAAGATGATTGTTTTGATACAAAGGAAGACTTGAAGATAGCTTTATATACGAAATATGTGGAAGATGACTATCAACTAAAAGTTAAAAAATCAAGCAAAGATCGTTTCGAAACAAGGTGTATGATTGACAAAAACTGTACGTGGCGTATGATTGTAAAGAGGATAAAAGATTGCGAAATGTTTCAAGTTAGGAATTTTATTGATAAACATACATGTTCAAGAACCCAAGTTTTTCCTCACCATAGACAGGCAAACAAAAAGGTGTTGGGTGGTTTTCTGGCTGATTTAATGTTTTTGAATGGCAGGGTATATCGGGGACATGAAATTATGACTGACATGAATGCTCGATTCAAGATTAGTATCTCATATTATCAAGCTTGGAGAGCCAAATGTTATGCCTTGGAATTGTTGAGGGGGTCGCCAGAAGCATCGTTTGCCCAACTGCCGGCTTATTATCACAATTTAAAGCTGAAAAATCATGGGTCGGTAACTCATATCAAAATAGATAGAGATGGACGCTTTGAGTTGCTGTTTATCGCCATTGGTGCTGCGGTTAGTAAATCAATATAATTTTGTTGACTCATTTTTGTTAGTTACATGCATTTCATATTTAAATGATTATATTTCTTGTGTATATTATTTTGTAGATTCGTTCGTTTATTACTTGCATGTGCCCAATTATTATAGTTGACGAAGCACATTTGAAAGGTCGATACCTTGGAGTAAACTTATTAGCAGTAGTCATGGATGCTAACAATGAGATATTGCCAATAGCTTACGGGTTTGGCAAATCTGAAACCTCTGATTCATGGACATGGTTTATGGGGCATCTTAGGGATTGCATAGGTCCTATTAGCAATCTGACAATCATATAGGGCAAACTCAGTTGACAACGCTGTTAGAAGGTGTTTCCCAGATGCTTTTCATGGACTTTGTGGTGTTTATTTATATAGAAATCTAAAATCAAGGTTTGCTGGTATAAAATATCACAAATGGATATACTGGAAGACTGTAAAAGCTTATCGGGAAGTGGATTTTAATAAGCATATAAATTGTTTAAGACGTGTTTTGCCTCAGTGTGCTCAAACACTAGAAGATGTCGGGTTTGAAAGATGGTCAAGAGTACATCAACTTAGAGCAAGATATGGTTTCATGACATCTAATAGTGCAGAATCAATCAACGCTCTAAGTCATCATTCCCGGAAATTACCCATTACTATGTTAATGGAGTTTTTTCGAGCCTCTATTCAACAGTGGTACTACAAGAAAAGAAACCATGCAGGTATTATTTCTTTAAATTCGTAACTTATCATATATTTTACTAAGTATTATTTATTTAAATTTACAGGAACATTGGAACATCGTGTTACACCATGGACTGAAAAAAAGATAACGAAACGTGTTGTGAAGTCAACGTCATGGAGAGTTGAACCATGTTCAAACACTTTGTTTGAAGTACTGGATAATAACTTAAATGGGCTTGTTGATCTAAATGCAAAGACGTGTAGTTGTATGAAATGGAAAACATCTGGTTATCCATGTGGCCATGTTATAAAAGTTGCTCTTCATCTAAACCAAGATGATTCAAGCGCATACGCTATGGATTGCTACACTACAGAAGTATATTGACAGACTTATGCCGAGATTATCTACCCTATTCTACATCCTTATTAGTGGGACATACCAGATGACTTACAAACAGTTTTGCCACCAGCCATGGACAGAAGGCTACCTGGCCGACAAAAAAGTCACGATCGTATACCGTCTAAGGGTGAAGAGAAGAAGAGATCGACATGTAGTCGGTGCAAGGAAATTAGTCATACAAGGTTGATATATGGATCACCAGTTCCATCACAATCATCTTTTCCTCTACCAAAATATGGATCCTCATCAAAATCCAAAGCTCATATGATGTCAAGCAAAAGGCAATCAAAATTAAAATCCCAATCACAACCGGCTTCACCTTTTGGGACTATTAACTTAGGTGATTTTTAAATGCAAACGTTGTATTATGTGTATTTTATGTGTACACTTTTAACATTTTCAGTTAGGCATGTATTAGTAAATTGAGTTTGAACATTGCTATGATCTGTTCAGTTGTTATCACTTATTATACATTCATTTGAATATCGCAACGCGAATTTGACTATTATGTGTATTTTATGTGTAAACTTTTAACATTTTCAGTTAGGCATGTATTAGTAACTTGAGTTTGAACATTGCTATGATCTTTCAGTTGTTATCACTTATTACAGATTCATTTGAATATCGCAACGCAAATTTGACTATCGCAACGTGAATTTGACTATCGCAACGCAAAAATAGCAACGCGAATTTGACTATCGCAACGCAAAAATCGCAACGCGAATTTGACTATCGCAACGCGAATTTGATTATTGCAACGGGAATTTGACTATCGCAACGAGAAAATCGCAAAGCGTATTAGACTATCGCAACGCGAATTGACTTTCATTTCGATTTTGGCTTTCACATTGCGATTTTGAGTTTAGCGTTGCGAAAGTGTACCTTCAACAGGTCTTTTGCCTTTAATATGATGCAGATTGAAATCAACAAATCAACTTTTACATTTCAATCAATTAAACAATCACAAATAAGAATTATTTACACATCAATTAAACAAATCAACTTTTACAAATTAATTAAACAAGCAAAAAATAATAATAATTCTTATTTTCCTCATCAATTAAACAAATCAGACTTTTAAGAATCAATTAAACAATCAAAAAAAGTGTACCCCAAACAGTTGTTTATGAACCCATACATCAATTTCACGCAGCTCACTTCAGGATTAACCTGCAGAAACCAAACATTTGCTCAAACAACACTTTCTACACATCTAAAACCAACAAACAACAAATTATTATTGAATTCTAGGTACTTAACAACACTTGCATTTGACTTACCAATTGTTTATGGACACTTTCATAACGCGGATGCATGTAGGCAGCGTCTCGCATATATCGCTCTAGCCATAAAATGCCAAAACCACAAGCCTACTGCACCTCTATCTCTATCGGTGGGAGGTAGAAAATGTGTACTTCCTGTCGTCAAACGCTCCAAGCACATGCATACGAGAGGACCACAATCCCCTCTGGCTTCCTTCGTTTGTTGTGGTGCGGTCTCGTCTCTGATAACTGTAACATTGAACTTCTTTGGCTTCTTGTTTCCAGACTTAGTTCAATAATCAATTGCATCCAAGAATTTAGCCAAATGAGAGCTCCATCCCTTAATAATATCTCTCAAATCAGACAATGATATGTAATTTATCATGCTGTCATATACTATTATCTTCAGGGATGGGAGCTGAAGCTCGACGAGAATCCAATGAGTACGTTCCAAAACAGGGATAAACACCTGCAATCATAAGTAATAATTCAATTGCGCACTTATTTATGAACACCTTTAAAATATTTAAAAAATAAATACAAACCTTATCGACCTCCCACCATGCAGGATAAAGTTTAGCTTGTCCATTAGCCAACATATATGATTCCTGTCGTTGATTCTTCAAGTGAACTACGTGAAAAGACGTCGGCATAATTGTATATCGCATATTTTTTTATTTTTCCTCATTTTCCTTATCATTAGAAGACGTGACACCCATGCATCAATATGCTGTTTTACAAAAAAGACATATATTAGTGAATTACATAAATTTTAAAAAAATTAATCAAAATGAAATATAAGAAAAATATAAGACTTACCCCCCATCGAAATAGCCTTTGTCTTCAACCCCTAATAACACACCCCACCAAGACCGATCAATCAACAAATGCATATCATCGTTGAGTTTGTATATGTCAGCGTAAAACCCCTGGCTCCGCTCATGTAGATAAAAATCAACTGCGGTCTTAGCCCAAAGGGTATTATCCAAAATTATTTCCGGTAGTTTTATCCTCTCTACTTCATCTGCCAGAATGGTACTGGCCGGTTACTCATACGAAAGCCAACAGTCATCCATCATGTCCGGCACGTTATAAGTTTCTCAATAATTTGACATATTACGCCGTGTGAATCGGGCTCTTGAATGGTGGGAGGGACCTCTTCAACGATGACAGGGGCCTCTTGAACGGTAGGAGGGGACTCTTGAGGGATGATAGGGGCCTCTTGAACGATAGGAGAGGCCTCTTGAACGATGACAGGTGAGTCGGGCTTCATCTTACGGAGTCTTCGCACTATTGGGGTGAACGGAGACGTAATGGCACGTGCACGCCGTCTGATGCGTAAACCCCGTCGTGCAAGAAAAACCCGACGTAAAGCATCCACCTTATCGGGCCGCTAAAAATAAATTAATACATAAATCAGTAAATAAATAGACATGATATTAAACAGTGAAAACAAAGACAAATATGTTTCAAACTTGCACGGTATTCACCCAAGTCATTATTCTATCATAGTTCACAAAATGCATCAGATAACATTCCAGAAGTAAGCACTTATAAAAACATTTAAAAGGACAACATATATGTTTAGTGCATGTTCAAGGACAACATAAAGAGTAGTAGTTATTCTTGAAACTTAAATTTACAACACTATGAAGTTAGTATTTGTCTTTGTCTTTTGGTTGAAGTAATGCAATCCATCAAGTTTTAATTTGCAGAAGAAGAATAGTTTATGAAACTTAAAATCGTAACACGAAACTTAAAATCACAACGCGAAAATGACTATTGCAATGCGAATTTGACTATCGCAACAAGATAATCGCAATGCGAAATAAAAATCGCAACGCGAAACCAAAATCGCAACGCGAAACTAAATTCGCGTTGCGATTTTCATTTTCGCATTGCGATTTTCATGTTGCGATTTTTATTTTGCATTGCGATTATCCCGTTGCGATAGTCAAATTCGCGTTGCGATAGTCATTTCCGCGTTGCGATAGTCATTTTCGTGTTGCGATTTTAAGTTTTGTGTTGCGACTATTCTTCTTCTGCAAATTGAAACTTGAATCGATTGCATTACTTCAACCAAAAGACAAAACAAAGACAAATACTAACTTCAAATGATTATTTTAGAACTGTTTAGCAGTATTGACAGCAACTGAATGAATTTACTAAGCAATCTAAGTGAAATTAAGAGTAAATCAAGTTAAATATGAAAAATCTTAAACTTACCTTATTGCGTAGAGTATAAACCTCATTCTGCAACGACGCTACCATCTCACATAGAGCCGCTACCTCACCACGTAAAGTAGATACCTCATCACGCCATGCACCATTATCATCGCGTAAAGTACCGACCTCCTCACGCAAGGCATTGACCTCATCACGTAACTCCCCTAACTCATCCCGTGGAGGTGGAGAACATGGAGATAAATATCATGGCATCTTTTCCGGCCACCTATCATGAGGTAATGGTGGAGAAGAGGCTCGATGATGTGACGGAATAGGTGATGGCTCTCGTTGTAGAGGTGTATAGTGTGGTCGATCAGGTGATGGCTCTGGGTGAGGTGATGGCTCTCGAAGTGGAGGCTGCTCATCATCCGTGCCATCAAAAAAATGCTTACTAGCTTGCCACCAATCAGTGACAAGCTTAGTCTCCGTGGGTGTCAGCCTCTATAATGGAGTGTTGGCCTCCTAACAATATAAAAACTCAAACAAAGTTAAACGTGTACTAGTAATAACTTGTTTATATATGGTAGTATTTGTGTTAACTTACATCATTTATTGTCGTATATCATAGTAACTCTTCCCAAATCAACAACCGCCATTTCCTCTTCCAGGAAATAGCTCTAGGAATATCATTTGAAGTTTTTAATGCATATGTCTGTATGTCGGGAAAAGCCTCAAATATCCAAATCTACAAACAATATAATACACAAAAATTAGTAATTGTTAAATAATTAATTATAATTTTGGAAACATTATATAGAAATTCTTACCTTAAAGGCCCAAATAAAGCCTGAAAAAGTGTATTTGGAACCATCGCCACGCAAACTTTTGCGGTCATAAAAGGCAGACGACAACTTATTCCAGGTAGCTTTCCATAGATACGAACCCCACGGAAACAGGTTCCATGAATTTAGGTCCTCTACCAATAATATTAGGTCCTTAGGAATAGGTTGTCTGGCTTCTCTGCCTAAAAAGCCAGCATGCAAAAGTACTAAAGGCATACTCGAACAACATCGACGTCATCCATCCGAGTAAAACCATCTTTCTTATTCAATAATCTTGTCAAGTCGTCGACGTGTAAATTCGGCTTCTCCATTGACAGCTCAGGAAAAACCCGGGATAACCATGATGGGCGGGCAATATGACTAGTGTATCGACCTACATCATCGTGTCCGAAGCGTAGACCAGTGATTAAGCAAAACTCCTCCCGCCCAAAACACGTATACGCCGGTGGAAAATGAAACTATATCTCTTCATTACCATGTTTTATACTCTCGGGTAGATCACTAGTCATGGTATGAAGCCACAAATGGGTCAACATAGCATCTCCACCCGGATGTTGTACTTTCAGCCATGGCCCGAATCAAGTATCCTCAAACAATTTTCTTTGTACAGGTGAAAGCTTCGACGCAATTGTAGTGACTAGGCTTATTTTATTCCTTAAGGTCAATTGAGCCGAAAAAAAGTTCTACAAAAACAATAAACATACCAAGTTAGATATACCAAAAACTACACTGTGAAGATATACCAAAAACAATAATAAACATAAAGAGTAGTAGTAGTTTATTCTTCAAACTTAAATTTGCAACACTGTGAATTTCGTATTTGTCTTTGTTTTTTGGTTGAAGTAATGCAATTCATTCAAGTTTCAATTTACAGAAGAAGAATAGTTTCTGAAACTTAAAATCGCAACACGAAAATGAAAATCGTAACACGAAAATGACTATCGCAACGCGAATTTGACTATCGCAACGCGAAACTAAAATCGCGTTGCGATTTTGTCGTTGCGATTTTCATTTCGCGTTGCGATCCTCGGTTTCAAATAGTCATTGTCTAAAATTGAAACTTGAATGAATTGCATTACTTCAACCAAAAGACAAAACAAAGACAAATACTAACTTCACAGGGTTAAAGACTAAACAATTTAGCAATATTGGCAGCAATCAAATGAATTTAATAAGCAATCTAAGTGAAATGGTTAATCTATTATTGAAATTACCATTAAACTTATCATCAATTTCAATATGAAAAACCTAATAATAATGCAAAAATTTCAAAATAAAAATAATTAAAAAAACTAACCCTCGGTTGTTGATTTGGTTGATTTTCCATTTCTGATCGTGAATGATTGTGAGGGTGGCTCCGAGAGATGGAGATAGATGGATTTCATCGGAGATGAGGACAGATTTCGTAGGAGATGGGGATAGATGTCACCGTAGAGAGTGAGAGATGGAGATGGGACTGAGTTGTGATTTAGGGTTTTAGGTTAAGAGTTGCGATTACGGGATATATTAATATTCGTGTTTGGAATTTGAAAATAAAATACGCGTTGCGATACTAATGGTGCTTTGAAAATCGCATTGCGATTTTGTATTATCGCAACGCGATAGTCAGAATCGCGTTGCGATAGTCAGAATCGCGTTGCGATAGTTAGAATCGCGTTGCGATTTACATATTCGCATTGCGATAGTCAAAATCACATTGCGATAGTCAAAATCGCGTTGCGAATCTGGAAACTGATTTGCGATACTGGAGATCACGTTGCGATTTAGAGATCGCATTGCGATTTTGTTGGTCATTTTGGCAAATCGAAAAAAAGTTGATCAAAATCGTATATTATAAGAAATTTTCGGTTACTGAGGTTATTTTCTCTAATCAAAATGAAAACCTGAGATAAAACCATACCTGAAAAAAATAAAAGAAGTTAAGTTCTTAAAGACAAGATAAAATTATATAGAAATAAAAAATACTCATTTTTATTGATATATCAATCGGAAACAGTTGATGCTTTCGCTACACAATTTCCTTAAGATAGACTTTTGATCACTCATTTGGTGCTCAAGTTCATTGGTCATTTGTCTCTCAGGATACAACAACTAGATGAACAACTACAGTAATACAGTTGCACATATCACGAATTATACCATTGCCTTTATCTATCACCGGAAAACTAGTGAGGGAATTTTTTTCCCTTTCAAGTTCATAAATTCTGAGATGTCAAAACTTGTTCTGAATTGTTGAACATATAAAACTTGTGTTTAACTTAGCAGGTTAGCACAATATTTATAGGATATTTCCTGGAGAGATTTACTCCAATGAAATATCTTTTAATATTCAAATTTAAACATATAATAAAATCTTTTAATTTGAATATTTAAAAGTATATAATTATCTTTAATATTCAAAGTTAAATAGATAATAAATAACTTTTAATTTGACATATTTAAAGAATAATTA
Organism: Hibiscus syriacus; assembly: GCF_006381635.1. NCBI lineage: Eukaryota > Viridiplantae > Streptophyta > Magnoliopsida > Malvales > Malvaceae > Hibiscus > Hibiscus syriacus. Next base: position 2,179,390 of record NW_024063196.1, read on the forward strand.
TCCTACTAATATTCAAATTAAAAATATCTTTAATTTGTAATAGAAAAAAAGAATATGAATTTAATTTAAATATTCAATCCATCAATGAAATTCACTCTTTTTCCGACAATTCCTCACATGAATGAAATTGATGATTTTATCAAAAATATTTCAAAACATGTGGTGATAGACTCTACGATCGATAGCTGCTTAGGACATGTATGTGTCATCCTTTGAACCTTTTTTGTGACAATATATTTATCTTACTAGCTAAACACTAGACACGATGTTCTTGAACTGTTCTGTTTTTTGTGCTATGTATTGAGAGGTTGACTCAAGCAATTCAAAAGAACGTGCTAAACAAAGAATGGAAGCCATCAAAATTGAATCAAAATGGTCCAGCAATTTCAAATCTCATGTTCGCGGATGATATGCTTCTATTTGCGGAAGCCACCAAATTACAAGCCAAAATCATTCAAGACACATTGGGAGAGTTTTGTGTGGCATCTGGTCAGAAAGTAAGTATTTCAAAGGCCAATATCATGTTTTCCAAGAATGTGGATAGGATTAGCAGAGAAACAATCAAAGAAAATTGCGGATACACTGAAGTAAACGACCTCGGAAGATATATTGGTGTCCCATTACTACATTCCCGAGTCACTAAAGCAACATACTCTCAAGTGATACAAAGAGTACGAGACAAATTAACCGGATGGGTAGCAAAGCGGCTGTCGCTCGCGGGAAGAATAATATTAGCCAAAGCAGTTATTACTTCCATACCCTATTAGACAATGCAATCAACGCTTATGCCGAGAGGAACATGTGAGGAAATAGAAAGATTAATTCGGAATTTCCTTTGGAATAAACAAGAAGATGACAAAGGAATAAGCCTAGTGAATTGGGAGAAGGGCTGCTCGCCAATTGATGAAGGTGGACTTGGATTCAAGGTGCTGCACATACAAAACGATGCATTTTTAATGAAAATTAGATTCAATCTCGCAACCCAACCTAATCAATTATGGGTCCAAGTCCTACGCCCCAAGTATAAATGGATCCATATGGTGCCAGAAAATATTTCAAAGAAGAGATGTTCTCGTCTCTGGAAAGGGGTAAGTTTGATTTGGAGAGACGTTCGTGATAGCCTGGTATGGACAGTTGGCAATGGGCGAGATATAGACTTCTGGAGCGATCCGTGGTTGAGTGATGTTGGACCCCTAAAAAACATGGTTATTGTAGATACTAAATTTTTGTCCCGGTTTTATTATTATTATTATAATATTATTATATTTTTTATTATTAATATTATTATTACAACCAGGCCCAGATTACAAAACCCAAAATGGAGGCCCAATTACAAATGGTGGCCCAAATCCAGAAGCCAATGGAAACCCTAAACCAGATTAGGGTTTCCCTCTTCTCCCAGCCGCCTCAGCTTGCCACCGTTGGATCTGGCAAGATCCAACGGTCCAGATGGCGCCAGACGAAACCCTAGGGTTATGATACCCTAGGGACTATACCAGCTGCCGCCGCTCCACGTCGCTCCAGCCACTGCCACGCCCCAACCGAAGGCTCCAGAAGCTCCAACGCCAGCCGTCCACGTTATGGCTAAGGGGTGAGTCACCACTGGGAGTCCGGTGACTCACCGAAGGGTATTCTTTTACCCGGTCCGATGGCCACACCGGTGATGGCTATAAAGCCATCACCCCATCTGCGAAAAAAAAGAAGAGGAAGAACGGAGAGACAGCAACCAATAACCAGCAAAAACAGAGAAAACCTGAGAGCAAAGATACAAAAATAGTGACCAACTCACAACAACCAGCAAACACAAAACCCAAAAATAAGCAAGGAGAAGACGGAGAGATACTTACTGCAACATCACCGAAGCCCTCATACATCATCGGAAACCTTCGAAAACCGAAAGTATTTTTGTAGATTTGCTCTGATAGGGATTTTTTAAGGGAAACGGTCATCGAAACCATCAATAAGATGGTCCGATCTATCTTTAAGTGTAAATTTTTTTTTTCCGGCCACCGGATGCGGTGGTCGGCGGCGAGGTCAACACCGGCGAACGACTGCCGGCCGGTGTGCTTCTCTCTGTTTTAGAGAGAAGCGAGAGAATTCTGATTTCTCTCAGAGAAGAGAGAGAGGGAAGAAAGAAAATGGGGACTGGCCCTTCGGGCCAGCCGGTTTTGGGCATTAAATAGCCCTTCCCAAACGACGTCGTTTTGGGGAGGGCTATTTGTGTAATTTTTAATTGTTAAATCCCGTCCGCCATCCCTTGAATTTGTAAACTTTACATTTTAGTCACTAAATCGAGTTTATAATCCTTTTAATTCAGATCTTTAATTTTAATTTTATTTATTTTAGTCCTTTATATTAAAATAATATATTTAGGGTAAATAACAGATTTAGTCCGTTAATTTTAATAATTAATATTTTAATCTGAATAGTATGTTTTAATTTATTTTAATCTAATATCTGAATTTTATATAATTTTATTTTAGTCACTAAATTAATAAATAAAAAATAGCATGTTTAATCCCTATAATTTTTGATTAATTATGAATTAGGTTTTTAATTTTAATTTTACTATAATTTAATTTTAAATGTTTTCATTTATTTTACTGCTTTTAAATATATCGTTCTAATTGTATTTTTACTTGTTTATATATTTAAATATTTTTATTATTATGTAGTCATAAATATATATATAATAAATAATAATTTATTTTTTTCAATAAATTATTTTAATATTTATTTTTCAATATCGAAGAAAAAGGGCAGTCTTAATACAACTGGATGTCCTATTCTGGTATTTTAAAATTAAATATTATAAAAAAATATTATTTAATTTTATTTAAATTAATATTTATCAATATCAAAGAAAAGAGCTGTCTTAAGGCACCTAGAAGTCCTTTTCTGATATTTTTAAATAAATAAATATTTTTTATATAATCTTGAAATAATAGGATTATAAATTAAATATATTTTGAATTTCTAAATTTTTAATAATAGAGACAATTTATAATTAAAAAAGTACCAATTTTGGGCATTGTAGGGGTGCTAATCATTCCCTAAACGTAACCGACCATGAATCCCTTTTTATTATTAAAAAGAACAATTTTTTGGTTATAAACGTAGATCAGTTCATTTTTTAATTGATGTTTTCTTAAAACTCTTTTAAAAAATAATAATTTTTAGGTATTCGACCTACCTGACCCAAAAGGCCGATGGCGACTCCCAAATTATTTTCAAAACCATTTATTCACATCAATTTTCTCGTCAAGTAAATTTTTCGTGCCCGGACGAAAACCAGTTACGACAGCTTGGCAACTCCGCTGGGGACTGGTCAAACTTTAAAATCAATTATAAATTGTCTCTATTAATTAAAAATTAAAAGTTCATATATTTAATTTTTAATTCTTTCTTTTCAAAATTTTTATATTTACTTATTATTTTCATAATATTTATATGTTTCATTTTATTTGCAAGTGTTTTATTTCATTATTTATTTTTCTTTCAAAGGTTTGAACATTTCTCGTCACACATAACACTTGCATTGCATAACATAAAGCTCTATAATTGAGTTTGTCCTTTTTAAGTGGGAGTGAAAGCGACGTCTTCGTGAGAATTTTTTCTCCGTGTCAGACCTAGCAAGTAACTTTCGAGGTTCATATGCTCTATGTCTTCGTGAGAATTTATTCTCCGTGTCAGGCATAGAGAAATGTATCCCCTCGAATTGAACTCGATCCATTTTAGTCTATGGACTAGGATTGAGGGTTAGCAACCCAAGGGGGCACTAACAAGGACAATTCGGGTACCTTTATTCTTAGATATGAAACCCTACATATAATAAACCCTAGAAACTCTTTCGATCCGAAGTCATGCCGAAATTTTGTCCAAAATAGGTGTATACATAGGAGAAATGAATTCTAATTTTCCTGTTAATTTATTTTTTTTACTGATTAAATTACATGTATATTTAAATTATGCAAAAGCATGTTTAAATAAAAATATTTAGGTAAATGTTATTATTAAATTTCTTTATTATGTAAACTAATTCATTTCTTTTTGTGTGTTCTTTATCTTTTCTGTTTGCATAGCATCATACAGGATAAAAGGCATTGATCCTCGTGTTAATTGTCTCATTGGAAAGCCTTCATCCATGGATAAAAAGTGTTCAAATCAAGTAATTCTAAACTCAGAAGTAAGACAGTGGGCTGAGGACTTACAAAGACAAGAAGGAGACAGTCTGCAGGATGATTATGTATCTGACTTGGCCAGTTATGCTCCAGTTTCGCTAAAAAGAAATGATATGCAAGATTTGCGAAGTATTTGGGAAAGTTGGGATTCTAACAAAAAATTGCAGTTTTATCAGACTTACGGAGATATCCCATATTTGCTCTATGTCGAAGTTGATGATGAATTACTCAGAGCCCTAATTCAATTCTGGAATCCAGGGTACAATTGCTTCACTCTCAATAAAGAGGACTTGGTCCCTACTATTGAAGAGTACACAACTTTGTTACATATCGAAGGGGCTTTGGAGAATCGAATCTATTCAAAGTCAATTAAAATTCAACTCTTTCGAGTGAAATTAGCAAAGATTGCCGGGGTACGAGAAGAATGGGTGGCATCCCGTACAAAACAAAAAGGCGAAAGCGAAGGCATTGCTTGGACCAACATTAAAGAACTTATTCAGAGCCATCCAGATATTAAAGTACGATTTGATTTATTTGCTCTGGGTATGTATGGTATGGTCATCTTCCCAAAAGTATTGGGATATGTTGAAGCTGCAGTGGTAGATTTGTTTGAACAGCTACCGAAAAAGATTAATCATGCTTCTGCAATTCTAGCGGAAACTTTTAGATCGTTAAATGCTTGTAGAAAGCTAGGAGGTGGACGATTCTCAGGGTGTACCCAGTTGTTATATGTTTGGATCCGTAGTCATTTCTGGAGGACAGAAAAAGTTTCATACCGACGCTTTAATACGGATTACTCACCATTAAAAGAATTTCTGGAGCAGGAATGGTTGAAAGAAATTAAGAAAGATATGTGGATTAATGCCTTTCGAAATCTGCAAAGCAATGGCATTGTTTGGCGAGCCCCGTGGCAAATCCAAAGGGAATTCTTTTACAAATGTGGTGATTACAATTGGATAATGCTGCTCGGATTATGGGGAGGAATTGGATATGCACCACTTCTGGTCATAAGACAGTATGAAGGTCGTCAATTTGTACCTGTTACCGCTGGATTACATTCATCTGAGTTCGCATTTCACAGCAAAAATTATAAAAGAAATATCATGGAAGCCGTTACAGCTTGGAAAACAACTTTTTGTATCCGAGCTAAAACAGCAAAAGAAATGCTAACTCCTGATTATGAGGAATGGAGATATGTCAGGAAAAATGAAAATATTCCTCTACCAGATCAAAATGAGGATATCTCAATGGAAGATCGCATTAAGGTGGTTCCATCAGAGATTGAAATCCTGAGAGCTGAGTTTGAAGCAGAAAAAGAAGGATGGTCAAGAGATTTAGAGCAAATGAGACGAGATAAAGCTATGTTGGGTGTTGATATTGACTTTCATTCATCACAATGTGCAATGTTGAGAGAAAACAAAGAAAAAGTTGATGGTGAATTTAGAGCATTAAAGAAAAATTACCAAGAGTTATATAAATCCCAGAAAGCATCAGGACCAAGTCAATCAACAGTACAAATGACCAGAAAATTGAACATCGAGAAAAGTCGAGTTGAAGATCTGAAAGGAAAGAATAGCCGTCTATTCAAAAGCCTTGAGAAAGGAAAGCAAAAAATGGAAGATTTTGAGGTTGATAGAAGAGAGCGAATTATAAAACACAAAGCTGAACACCGCGAGATCATGAATGAAATGCAAAGAGAAAGGGATCGAGCCAAAGATTTAGAAGAGATGAAGAATGACATCTTTGATAAATTTGAAGGTGAGAAAAATATCGTGTTCAAGGGTTTTGAATCTAAAATGAACCAGTTGATTGCTAAATTTGAAGTCAGAGGCCAAAGGATTGAAGAGTTCAATGTTGAAAAAGAAAAATGGGAACTGGAAAGAAAGAATTTCAACACCAAACTTGAGGTAGAGCAAGAAGTGGCTAGCAATTGGATGCAAAGATGCAGAAACAAGAATGTTCAAATCCAGAAGATTAATCAAAGAACGCAAGAAGCACGAACAAAATTTGAAGAAGATCTGGATCAGTCTAGAAACAAAAACTCAGAGTTTAACGCTTACATTTTGCAACTTGAAGAATCATTATTTCAAGAAAAGGTTCGTCTAGGACCTAATGATCTCAAAGAAAGTAATGAGGAAAGTGCTTCACTGCGAAGACGCATTAGAGATCTTGAAAAAATTCTGCACAATTGTCAAGTCAGAATCACTGAGTTAGAGCAAACTCTTGAAGGAACGAATGAACAATGGCAAAAGTCAACTGATTTCTATGTTGAAAGAAGCGAAGAAAGAAGTAATATGGTGTTTGAGGCCATGGTACAAATGAGCGAAGTTGCTAGATATGTTGGGGAACTAGCTGTTGAAGCCAAAATAATTGAGCATCACGTTGATCCAGTTTCTAAGTGTGGAAAGAAGGTGTCATGGTTAATGAAAGAAATTATAGAGCTTAATAGGAAAGCTATGCCTTATCTGTAGTTATGAACTATTATAAAGAAACTTTTGTATGCCGATGAAAGTTGTTCTATGACAGTTAACTTTTTGGGATCAATACCTTTTTGCATACATGCATTTTGCATACATTCATTATTCATTTCATGATTTTCTTTATGGATATTTTTTTAAGATAAAATTCATTAATTAAAATTTGGAAAAAATAATATCAAAAGATTTTTCAATCGCAGTTATTCTGGCCAAAAGAGAAGTACAACATCACTACGGTACTAGACAAGTTACTAAGAGAATTATGGAGGATAAAATACAACGTATTGAGGAACATCATAATAAAGAACAAGCAGAAATGAGAATGAAGCTGGAAAAAATTGAAGCCAGTATTACAAATTCACAAGACAGCATGATGCAGAAAATAGAGGACATGCTTAAAAGGCAGGCTATCATTGGAAAAATGCATGAAAATCCTGTATCTTTCGACCAAGAACCTATGTATCCTCTAGGTTTTCCACCAGAACCAATTTATCATTCTGGTACTACACCTATACAAATCAATGCTCGTACATTTGCATTTCAAGAAGCCAAACCACATGAAAATCGACAAGTGGATCCTGCATCTTCAAGCAAAAATCCGCTTATATCAGATGTGAAAATAGGGGATATTAATACTGAGCATTTAATCCTAGATTTGAATGAGCTGAATGAGAAAGAAAAAGTAAATGAAGAATTAACCAGACAGATCAAGAGCTTAGAGGAACGAATGAAATCCGTGGAAATAACTAAATCATTCTATGGGTTTGACGCTAGTGAATTGAGTTTGGTTCCAGACTTAATCCTCCCCATCAAGTTCAAAGCTCCCGAATTTGATAAATATGACGGTACTACATGCCCTTCATCCCACATTACTATGTTTTGTCGCAGAATGGCAGGATATGTGAAAGACGAGAAATTGTTAATTCACTGCTTTCAGGATAGTTTGACAGGACCAGCTTTAAAATGGTATACTCAATTGACCAAAACCAACATTAGATCCTGGAAAGATCTGGCTAAAGCATTCTTAGAGCAGTACCGCCACGTAACAGACATGGTCCCTGATAGATGGACTCTCCAAAATTTGGAGAAAAAGAATAATGAAACATTCAGACAGTATGCCCAGAGATGGCGTGACACAGCAGCCCAAGTTTAACCACCTTTGTCAGAAAAAGAGGCCACAGTAATATTTGTCCATACATTGAAAGCTCCTTATTTAAATCATCTAATGGGGAATGCAACCAGAAATTTTGCAGATTTGGTCATTTCTGGAGAACTCATTGAAAATGTCTTGAAAAGTGGCAAAATTGAATCAAATAAGGGGTCTAGTTCCAAAAGACCTATGTACCGGAAAAAAGAGAATGAAGTCAACAATGCAAATTCTTACAACAAGGATTCATTGAAAAGTGTTACAATAACACAGTCAAGGGTTAAGAAAGAGGAAACAAATACTAATCGAGCAGAGTCCAGAGGATCTCGAAAGGAAAATGAAAGGTTGTCTTTTACACCTTTACCAGTACCATATGCGGAGATCTATGATTCGCTGTTAAAAGCAGATGTCATACGGCCCTATCCTTTGGTTCCCATGCAACCACCATTCCCTCCTTGGTATGATACAAAGGCACACTGTGTTTACCATGAAGGAATTACGGGTCATTCTATTGAAAACTGTTTGGCATTCAAAAGGGTGGTTCAAAATTTGATCAACACTGGAAAGTTGGAATTCAATACACCATCTGCATCAAATCATCCATTGCCAAATCATGGAGATAAAAACGTGAATGTAATTCAGGAAGAGAACAGAAAGAAAGCAAAAACTGACATTTCTGAAATTAAATCTCCTTTTGTTTGGGTATTCCAACAACTCTCTTTAGCCGGTATAATTCCACAACAATTCAGGCCAAAGCAGAATGAAGGCAAGAATTATTGTGAATATCATCAAGAGAAGGTACATAAAATTCAACTATGTCCTGAGTTTAGGGATTTGGTGCAAAAATTGATGAACAACAGAGAAATAGAATTCTTTGAAGAAGAACCAGGGAAAAAAGAAGATGATGTTTGCTCATCAGAGGATTCTAAACCTAGTCAAAGAATAAATGATCCTGTGATCATTAATGTGAAATCATCTACGGTGATTCCTACACCAATAAAGCCGAAAGTAGTTATCACCACTCCTCAACCATTTCCATACAAAGATACCAGCAGGGTACCTTGGAATTATACTACCAATGTTTCAATGGTAGGAGGATCTGTTTCTCTAGAAAAAACAGAAGAGAAAATACAGAGTTTGGATACAACATCAACGTCTGAAGCAGTGAGCGAAGTCGGGTTCTTTACAAGAAGTGGGAGATGTTACTCTCCCGAAACATCCAATGCTTCAGAACAAGTGAAAGCAAAAGGAAAATCCATGGCAATACCTCAGAAGGTATTTGATGATGAATCCCCTCTAGCATTCAATGAGCCTGTGACAGAAAAACAAGCTCAAGAACTTTTGAAATTCCTGAAACATAGTGAATATAGTGTGGTTGAACAACTACACAAACAACAAGCGAGAATTTCTATTCTTGATCTATTGATGAATTCAGAAGCACATAGAAATGCTTTGATGAAAATTCTCAATCAAACATTTATCCCTGAAGATATATCCCTCAATAAACTTGACAGAATTGTGGGACATATAGCCGCTGACAATTACATAACATTCACGGATGATGAAATACCGGAAGGCGGAATGGGGTCAGTAAAAGCTTTGAATATCATGACACATTGTCATGGTCATGTGTTGCCAGGAGTATTGATTGACAATGGATCCGCTCTCAACTTGATGCCTCTAGTCACACTTCAAAGAATGCCTGTGGATCAATCACACATGAAGAGTTATCATAATGTAGTGCGAGCCTTTGATGGTACTCAAAAAGAGGTGCTCGGGAAAATGGAAATACCGTTGTTAATTGGACCAGTCGTGTACAATATTGACTTTGTGGTGATGGACATCCACCCTACATATAATTGTTTATTAGGGAGGCCATGGATTCATTCAGCAGGAGCCGTTCCTTCTTCATTACATCAGAAATTGAAATTTGTTGTTGATAGACAACTAATATGCGTAGGAGCTGAAGAAGAAATCATTGCGTCTATAACAAGTGATGTTCCATATATTGAAACCAATGATGATGCACTTGAATGCTCTTTCCGAGCTCTTGAATTTGTCAATGCAACCTTTATTGCAGAAGGAAGCAAAATTCCATATCCCAGATTATCTGATTACACCAAGATGACGATACGACAAACTTTAGGCATCGAAGCTAAAGATGGGAAAGGTTTAGGAAAGAATCTTCAAGGGATTTCGGTTCCTGTAAATATACAGATGAAGAAAGATCGTTTTGGGCTTGGATTTAAGCCCAATTTTCAGCAAAAGAACAAAGAGATGAAAAGAAGATGTGAAGAAAGAAAGGCAAGGTTGAAAGGGAAAGAAATCCTTTGGGAACACATGTTTTTCCCACAGTTGAAGACCACATTCAGATCAGGGGGAACAATTAAAGTAGAACAGCAGCTTCTTGTTGAAGCCTTTAAAAAATAAAAGTTGACGAAAGATCAAAACATAGTTGAAGAAGCTATGAATGGATTATTTATCAACATGATCATGAATGACAACAAGACTGGCAAATACTTGGATAGGATTCGCCCATGTTTTCCTGGAGAAACGCTCAACAATTGGACCACTGAAGATCTTCCTATAGTTTTTAATATTAACGCAGAGTAATATTCAGAACTAATCTTTATGTTTAGCTCAAAAGTATGAAAACTTTTTGTTATCTTGTAAAGGAAATTAGGTTAAATATAAGAAGTTTTCTTTAAAATTTTCAGATAGCAAGCATTCTTTACATTTTCTTACATTTTTACATTTATTTATTTCATAAATTTACTATATTCTTTCGGAAATATGTCCGACTTAAATTTGCAGGTGTCACCATGTTAATAGCATGTTTATTCCTAAATTTAATCAAGAGATAAATTTAGAGCAACCCATATGTCTGGAAGAAATCAATGGGTGTGAGGATGAACTGGAATGTGATGTTCCTACTGAACTATTAAGATTGGTAGAAAAAGAAGACAAACAAATTCTACCCCACAAAGAAGAGATTGAGACTGTGAATTTGGGAACATATGAAGAAATGAAAGAGGTGAAAATTGGTACTACTCTGACAATCCAGATAAAACAAGAATTGATAAATCTCCTTCAAGAGTTCAAAGATATCTTTGCCTGGTCTTATCAAGATATGCCTGGTTTAAGCACAGATATAGTGATACACAAGCTTCCAATCAATCCAGAATATAAACCGGTCCAACAAAAGCTCAGACGAATGAGGCCAGAAATGTTGTTGCAAATCAAAGAAGAAGTGATGAAACAGATCAATGCAGGTTTCCTACATGCATCTAAATACCCAGAATGGGTAGCCAACATTGTTCCCGTACCAAAGAAAAATGGGAAAGTTCGAATGTGTGTGGATTACAGAGATCTCAACAAAGCTAGTCCGAAAGATAGCTTTCCATTACCCCACATAGACACATTGGTGGACAATACTGCAGGACACGCATGGTTTTCATTCATGGATGGCTTTTTAGGATATAATCAGATAAAAATGAATCCTGAAGACATGGAAAAAACAACATTTGTAACCATGTGGGGCACATTCTGTTATAAAGTGATGCCATTTGGATTGAAAAATGTAGGGGCAACGTATCAAAGAGCCATGGTAACTTTGTTTCATGACATGATGCACAAAGAGATTGAAGTATACGTGGATGACATGATTGCCAAATCCCGAACTGAAGAAGAACATATTCAAAATCTGAGAAAGCTTTTCTAGAGATTGAGGAAATATCAATTAAAGCTCAAACCCGCAAAATGCACTTTCGGGGTAACTTCTGGAAAACTTTTGGGATTTGTGGTCAGCAAAAAAGGAATCGAGATTGATCCAGATAAAGTAAAAGCAATTCAAGATCTTCCACCACCCAATACAAAAAAAAGAAGTTCGAGGCTTTTTGGGAAGATTAAATTATATATATCTCGGTTCATTTCTCAATTAACTGACAAATGTGATCCAGTGTTCAAATTACTTCGAAAGAACAATCCTGAAGTCTGGAATGAAGAATGTCAAGAAACTTTGGATATTATTAAGAAATATTTATCCAATGCCCCAATTTTAGTATCACCAATGCCTGATAGACCATTAATTCTCTACTTGACGGTCTTTGAAAATTCAATGGGATGTGTACTGGGACAGCATGATGAATCTGGAAGGAAAGAAAAAGCTATTTATTATCTGAGCAAGAAATTTACTGATTGTGAAATTCGATATCCACCAATACAAAAATTATGTTGTGCCTTGGTGTGGGCTACTCGAAGACTCAGACAATATATGTTATACCATACTACTTGGTTGATATCAAAACTTGATCCTTTGAAATTCTTAATGGAATCACCAGTTTTGACAGGCAGAATGGCTAGATGACAAATGTTATTATCTGAGTTTGATATTGTATATGTCAACCAAAAAGCAATAAAATGAAGTGTCATAGCTGATTTTCTGGCCAGTCGTGTATCAAATGATTATCAGCCTTTGAGTTTCAATTTTCCTGATGAAGATTTGTTGTGTATATCCATGAATGAAGAAGTCAGAACAAATGACACATCTGCATCTTGGAAGCTTTACTTTGACGGAGCATCCAATGCTTTGGGACGAGGAATCGGGGCAGTGTTAATTTCTCCAGAAAATGTTTATTATCCCTTTACAAGTAGACTGGAGTTCTTTTGCACCAATAACATGGCAGAATACGAAGCTTGTGTCATGGGATTGAAAGCAGCTATAGAAAGAAAAATCAAATTTCTCAAGATATATGGAGATTCATCTTTAGTGGTGTATCAATTACGAGGAGAATGGGAAACAAAAGATCCTAAATTGTTGGAATACCGAAATTTTACCCTCGAATTAGTAAAAGAATTTGAGAGAGTTACCTTCAATTATCTCCTTCGAGAAGAAAATCAAATGGCAGATGCTTTGGCTACATTAGCTGCTATGTTTCGGGCAACTAAGAAAGTTGATATGATGCCAATCAAAATGCAAGTATATGAAATTCCTGCACATTGTTATAGTGTGGAAGAAGAGGTAGATGGTAAACCATGGTATCATGATATTAAGCAATATATCAAAAATCAAAGTTATCCACCAAATGCATCGAAAATTGATAAAAGAACCTTGAGAAGAATGGCTGCTGGATATTTTCTTGATGGAGAGATTATGTATAGAAGAAGCAATGATCAAATGCTATTGAGATGTTTAAATACCAGCGAAGCTAGAAGCATCATTGAAGAAGTACACAGTGGAATATGTGGAACACATGCAAATGGTCTTTCCATGGCCAGAAAAATAATGAGATATGGATACTATTGGGCTACCATGCACACAGATTGCATTGATTATGCAAGGAAATGTCATAAATGCCAGATATATGCAGACAAGATTCATGTACCCACATCTCCTTTACATGTAATGATAGCACCCTGGCCATTTTCTATGTGGGGAATAGATGTCATTGGTGCAATCACACCAAAAGCATCAAATGGACATTGTTTCATCCTTGTGGCAATTGATTATTTTACTAAATGGGTTGAAGCTGCTTCATATGCCAATATTAAGAGGTCCACAGTCTGCAAATTCATAAAGAAAGAGATAGTTTGCCGGTATGGCTTACCAGAAAGGATCATTACAGATAATGCTTTGAACCTGAACAACAAAATGATGACCGAACTTTGTGCACAGTTTAAGATCAAACATGCAAACTCAGTGGCGTATCGTCCAAAGATGAATGGGGCAGTTGAAGCAGCAAATAAGAACATCAAGAGAATCATTAAAAAGACCACTGAAACTTACAAAGATTGGCACGAGAAGTTACCTTTTGCTTTATATGCATACCGAACTACTGTTCGAACATCTACTGGGGCAACACCGTTTTCTTTAGTCTACGGAATGGAAGCAGTCTTACTAATTGAAGTTGAGATCCCATCGCTTCGAATATTGAGAGAAACAAAATTGGATGAATCTGAATGGATCCAAGCTAGAGTTGATCAATTGAACCTTGTTGAGGAGAAAAGATTGAAAGCTATTTGCCATGGACAGATGTATCAGAAACGGATGATGAAGTCTCATGACAAAAAAGTACATCCAAGAGAATTCCAAGAGGGTGATCTAGTACTAAAAAAGATTTTGCCTATACATAAAGATTTCCGTGGGAAATGGATGCCTAATTGGGAAGGGCCATACGTTGTGAAAAAGGCCTTTTCCGGAGGAGCGTTGATCTTGGCAGAAATGGATGGAAAAATTTTGAGAAATCCAATAAACTCAGATTCTATCAAGAAATATTATGCTTGAAGAGAAAAAGAAATGAAAAAAAAGAGAAAAAGAAAAAAGAAGAAAAAAGGGGGTCAAGGTGAAAACCCGCAAAGGGCATCTTGTAACCAAATGAAGGATTTGAGTTGAAAACCTGAATGGGCGGCTCAAATGCAGGTTGATATTAGGCATCTGGCAATTGAACCCTCTTAAGATTTTGACAGTTTGGGAGAAACTTCACATCTACAAGCATTTTGACAACGTTTGATATCTTCCAGACAAAAGCTTACATCATTTCTCTAAATTGTGTCAACTTGATTAATTTAGAAATATTTATGCTAATAATTTGTTGAGACATTTGAATTTTTATCATTCTTATGCTTGCCATAACTTTGAATACAATTCTATCTATTTCAAGTTCAATTTATTTGAGATTCAATTTATTTTTGAAAATTCAATTTATTCTTCTATGAATTAACATAATTTTGAAATAAGTTAAAGATTTCTGAATATCACTTTATGTTAATACTTTTAAATGCATGGAATACAAAGTAAGCCAATCATCATCATCATAAATCCATGAACAAGTCATTATTTGCACTCTGGATATATAGGGTAACATTTGTTACAGTATTCTAAAAGTTGAGGATGACCAGTTTTACTGTTAACTAAATCGTTCCATGATTTGAAAAGAATGGGATATATTGGAACAGCAGAAGAGACAGCTGTCGTAGCAGTCATTGCAAGAAAATGCACCAATAAAAATCTTATAGTTCATCATGATGATGTTTATTGCTTCCATCAAGATTGTTACACGGGATGCTACCGACGACAAGGTCGAATCCGCCAAATCTACTCATCAATTGCTCCAACCGATCACCATTCAGTTCTTGCACATCTGTTTTCAAAGATATACTAATACAGTAGAAGGCGACCTCTGCAGCACTGATTTCAGCAAAAAGAAACAAGACATTGATATCACTGGGAAACATGTCTCTATACAGATCCTTGTGTATGGTTTTTAGGGAAACCTAGAAGCATTTCCACCTCATCAGGTTCAAGTGGAGCAACTTTATTCCTTCCAACCCATACTAGATTCCATTTTCAGCACTCATCAAGAACATACTTCTGGACACTCGAATGTGGCTCTTTGTCATAAGCTTCAAGAGCCTTACAGATCCTTTCTGTCAATTTGGTACTTCCTATACATATTTATAAACAGTTCAACTTTGTTCTTGGATTCCAAAAAGGCCATAATTTCTTTGTCAATGGAAAAGCATCAGCACATGGAGGAAGCAGAATAAGAGAAAATCTGTTCTTAATTGGCAGAATTATGAATATAGCCCTTTTCAGTGTAGTAGCATGAAAATGCTTCGAATCTACAAATTCTGGCTTTACATCGAATAAGTATTGTGATATCCCAGTCCAAACATTAACTGGAACAAATGCCATGTGCTCATATCATCTTCTAGAAGCGTTCTTTGAGTTATCTGATCTGTTTTGGTATGAACCACAGAACCAGTTATTGAATTTGGAAGAGGAATGTACTAATAGCATCTTCTGGAAGTGTTCTTTGAGTTCTCTGATTTGGTTTGATATAAAACCCAGAAACAATCATTGGAATTAAAAGATGAATTGCATGATTGTCTTCATTAAGAAGTTTCTTTTAAAGCTTCTTTTGCTTATTCCTTTCCCAAAAATCATAGCCCAAGTTTCACCTTTTCTTGTAATTGGGATCATTGCATAATGGCTTCCCATCTTTTACCGGAAGAAATGTGTCAGTAACCTTAGCCATTTGAGCAGCACATATAAAATTTGTCAATTTTGCAATTGATGAATCTGGACCACATATCTCCATGGCTATTGAAGCTTCAGCCTCTGAGAATCCCATATTTTTCAAGTATAATAGTTTATTCTCCTCATCAGAATCAGAATTCAAGATTTCTCGGTATTAAAAGAACTATCGATATCTGTGAAATCATCTTGAAAGGTCATTTCATAATCAGATGAGTTGTTATCAGAATCAACATGTCGCATGAAGGCAAGCTTTTCAAGAGCCTATACTATTGAGTTTTATTTTCAAGAGGTTTTGTGACATTATATCTACATCTACATTTGTCAAAGATGATAGATTCTCTGTTTTGAAGAAGAAAGATCTATTGGGTTTTTATAATTGAAGAAATACTCAATTCACCAATCTGAAATCAAATAAACTTAACATTCATGCATCATATTTAGGTGTTTGCAAAAATAGGTGCATTTTCATTCATTTTCATCCATGCTGAATTTTTAACAGGAATTTCAAAGATTTTATCAAAGATTTAAATCCATCATTCGATGGATCAACTTTTCCAGTTCGAGTTCATAATGAGAAGAACTCATCTGAAGAAGGAAGAAGAAGTTCATAATGAGAATAATTTGTTCAACCTTTTGCTCAAATCCATCACTTGATGGATCAACTTTTCCAGTTTGAGTTCATAATGAGAAGAACTCATCTGAAGAAGGAAGAAGAAGTTCATAATGAGAAGAATTTTTTCAATCTTTTGCTCAAATCCATCACTTGATGGATCAACTTTTCCAGTTCGAGTTCATAATGAGAAGAACTCATCTGAAGAAGGAAGAAGAAGTTCATAATGAGAAGAATTTGTTCAACCTTTTGCTCAAATTCATCATTTGATGGATTAGCTTTTCTAGAAAGAGTTCATAATGAGAAGAATTCATCTGAAGAAGTAAGAAGAAGTTCATAATAAGAAGAACTTGTTCAACTTTTTGATTGAATCCATCACTTGATGGATCAGCTTTTCCAGAGAAAGTTCATAATGAGAAGAACTTATCTGAAGAAAGAAGAAGAAGTTCATAATGAGAAGAGCTTGTTCGACCTTTTGCAGGACTCTATCATAGAAAGAGATATATCATCATCAGCATTTCCAGAAGGAGTTCATAATGAGAAGAACTCATTTGAAGAAGAAGAAATTCACAATGAGAAGAGTTTGTTTAGCCTTTTGCATAATTATATCACAGAAGGAGATAGATTAACATCATCCCCAGTGGAAAGTTCATAATAAGAAGAACTCATCTGAAGAAAGAGAAGAATTTATTCAACATCTCCATATTAATCATGAGGAGTCAATTGAACAAAAATTTATTGTCTTTTCATCTTTGCTCTATTCTTGTTAACACAAGAATGAGCAAAGAGGGGCAGCTGTAGATACTAAAGTTTTGTCCCGATTTTATTATTATTATTATTATATTATTTATTATATTTTTTTATTATTAATATTATTATTACAACCAGGCCCAGATTACAAAACCCAAAATGGAGGCCCAATTACAAATGGTGGCCCAAATCCAGAAGCCAATGGAAACCCTAAACTAGATTAGGGTTTCCCTATTCTCCCAGCCGCCTCAGCTTGCCACCGTTGGATCTGGAAAGATCCAACGGTCCAGATGGCGCCAGACGAAACCCTAGGGTTATGATACCCTAGGGACTATACCAGCTGCCGCCGCTCCACGTCGCTCCAGCCACTGCCACGCCCCAACCGAAGGCTCTAGAAGCTCCAACGCCAGCCGTCCACGTTATGGCTAAGGGGTGAGTCACCACTGGGAGTCCGGTGACTCACCGAAGGGTATTCTTTTACCCGGTCCGATGGCCACACCGGTGATGGCTATAAAGCCATCACCCCATCTGCGAAAAAAAGAAGAGGAAGAACGGAGAGACAGCAACCAATAACCAGCAAAAACAGAGAAAACCCGAGAGCAAAGATACAAAAATAGTGACCAACTCACAACAACCAGCAAACATAAAACCGAAAAATAAGCAAGGAGAAGACGGAGAGATACTTACTGCAACATCACCGAAGCCCTCATACATCATCGGAAACCTTAAAAAACCGAAGGTATTTTTGTAGATTTGCTCTGATAGGGATTGTTTTAAGGGAAACGATCATCGGAACCATCAATAAGATGGTCCGATCTATCTTTAGGTGTAAAAACAAATTTTCCGGCCACCGGATGCGGTGGCCGGCGGTGAGGTCAACACCGGCGAACGGCTGCCGGCCGGTGTGCTTCTCTCTGTTTTAGAGAGAAGCGAGAGAATTCTGATTTCTCTCAGAGAAGAGAGAGAGAGGGAAGAAAGAAAATGAGGACTGGCCCTTCGGGCCAGCCGGTTTTGGGCATTAAATAGCCCTTCCCAAACGACGTCGTTTTGGGGAGGGCTATTTGTGTAATTTTTAATTGTTAAATCCCGTCCGCCATCCCTTGAATTTGTAAACTTTACATTTTAGTCACTAAATCGAGTTTATAATCCTTTTAATTCAGATCTTTAATTTTAATTTTATTTATTTTAGTCCTTTATATCAAAATAATATATTTAGGGTAAATAACAGATTTAGTCCGTTAATTTTAATAATTAATATTTTAATCTGAATAGTATGTTTTAATTTATTTTAATCTAATATATGAATTTTATATAATTTTATTTTAGTCACTAAATTAATAAATAAAAAATAGCATGTTTAATCCCTATAATTTTTGATTAATTATGAATTAGGTTTTTAATTTTAATTTTACTATAATTTAATTTTAAATGTTTTCATTTATTTTACTGCTTTTAAATATATCGTTCTAATTGTATTTTTACTTGTTTATATATTTAAATATTTTTATTATTATGTAGTCATAAATATATATATAATAAATAATAATTTATTTTTTTCAATAAATTATTTTAATATTTATTTTTCAATATCGAAGAAAAAGGCAGTCTTAATACAACTGGATGTCCTATTCTGGTATTTTAAAATTAAATATTATAAAAAAATATTATTTAATTTTATTTAAATTAATATTTATCAATATCAAAGAAAAGAGCTGTCTTAAGGCACCTAGAAGTTCTTTTCTGATATTTTTAAATAAATAAATATTTTTTATATAATCTTGAAATAATAGGATTATAAATTAAATATATTTTGAATTTCTAAATTTTTAATAATAGAGACAATTTATAATTAAAAAAGTACCAATTTTGGGCGTTGTAGGTGTGCTAATCCTTCCCTAAACATAACCGACCACGAATCCCTTTTTATTATTAAAAAGAACGAATTTTTGGTTATAAACGTAGATCAGTTCATTTTTTAATTGATGTTTTCTTAAAACTCTTTTAAAAAAAATAATAATAATAATTTTTAGGTATTCGACCTACCTGACCCAAAAGGCCGATGGCGACTTCCAAATTATTTTCAAAACCATTTATTCACATCAATTTTCTCGTCAAGTAAATTTTTCGTACCCGGACGAAAACCGGTTACGACAGTTATAAACCATGAAGATATCCCAAACTTAAGGCCAGCATCGGTAGCAGAGATGGTGTCAGACCAAGGCTCTTGGAAATGGAAGAAACTTGTCTCGCTACTTCCCCAAGAAAGAATTAGAAAAACCACGATGAAATAGAATCTGAGTAGGAAGTTTACGGTCAAATCAGCATATGAAGTTAAGATAGGTACACGTCCAAATACTCCAGATAGACTTTGGAGAACCATACACAGATTCAAGGGATTACCACGTGTGAAGGTGTTCCTATGGCTAATGGCGAATGGAAGGCTAATGACTAATGGAGAAAGAGTGAAGAGACATGGATACAAATCCACGATGTGGAGTTTGCCATGAAAAGGAGGAAACGATAGAACATCGTTTCCGAACATGCCCAGTAGCTTTCGAGCTATGGAAACAACACATCAAGCCGGAAAAGTTTCAAGAGTTCATGCAGATCAACATTAGGGAATAGCTCCATTTAAATCTAGAGAACACGCATCATTTTGCAATTGACTCTAGGGGCTGGGACTTAATGTTTGGAACTTTGTTATGGCTTATTTGGAAATACATGAACCTGTGTGTGTTCGAACCTAGAAAATTAGTGAGAGTCTCAATTGGCGAACAAGCACGAAGATTAATGTTAGATTATGAACATACGAGGAGGACCAATATTGCTACAGAAACAAACCGAGATATGCAAAGAGAAGATCGCTTGGAGGCTCCACCACCAGGCTGGGTCAAGGTGAATACGAACGGTGCATGTGATAGAAGGAATGGCCATGCATCTTGTGGAGGCGTCAAGCGAAACGATAAAGAAGATTGGCTGGTTGGGTTTGCCAGAGTAGTAGGAATATGAACAATATTGGAAGCCGAACTATGGGGAGTACTAGAAGGGTTAGTGCATGCATGGAACATTGGAGCAAGGAAGGTTATTATCGAATTTGACAGCATGGAAACATTCATAGCTTTATCAAAAGGAAAACGAAGGCAAAAGAACCCTCTGATTTTACATCATATTCAAGACTGGGTTAACAAAGAATGGGAAATCTCATTTAAGCAGGTGGGAAATCTCATTTAAGCAGGTGGGACGAAAGGTCAATCGACTGGCCGACGGCGTAACAAAACTGGTTCAAAAGGACGACTTCTCTAGAAGGTCATTCCAAGTGGCTCCGGTAGTAGTACAAGCTCTTATACATGAGGATATACTAGGATTAGAAAGTGAGATTGTTAGTACAATTAATTAGGTAGTCATTTCGCTTTTATTCATAGAAAAATAAGCAACAAATAATATTTTATTCGAATAACTCTCGATTAGAATTTTAAAGGTCTTCTATAGGTTAGTCGAGTCATTAACAAAGAATATTGTATAATTTCATACCATTAACAATAATTTTTTTATTAAATAGATATATAATTCAATACTGAAAATAAATTCTTTTAAAATAAAATGCAAGTACACACAAAAAATACATAAATATATAAGAGTTTAAACATATTAAATAAGTAAATAAAAATATATCTATATATGTGCATAGTAAAGAATATGTATGTTCAAATCTACAAAATACATATAAATATATGATAAACACATACATATACTACATACGTATAAGAAAACATATGGAGACTAGGGATTTAACCGAAACATATTAATAGGCAAACATGGACTAAAATATAACGAGAATAAATATAGTGCTCAAAATAAAATAAAATGACTTTCTATTGATGATCGAAACGGATGAAAACAAAAAGGAAAAACTTATCTTACTAATATCTCATGCGGTGGGGTTGCCCTACCCTACTTTAAACGATGCCGTTTTGAGGCTATTATATATAACATATTATAACATTTTTAGAATCCTAACCCTCATTTTATTTTCTCAGTCAAAATTAAGAGAGAGAGACAGCGGTAGAAATTCTCTCAACTTCTCGGCCTAAAATTGTATGTCGAAAACGACGTCATTTTTCAATCCTTTTGTATAAAAAAAAACTGAAAAAGAATCAAAATAAAATAAAAAGATCTAAATGTTTACTTTACAAGAAACTAAATATTTGGGATTGTCTCAGGAAAGGCAGGTTAATATACGGTGTTACCGAATACATTATAATATATTTAATAAATTTGGTTTAGCGCTACCGGAAATGTTGAGTAATAATAATGTAGTAGGTCTAAATCATGAAGAAATATTAAAAAATTTGACAACCGACAAACTTAACTTGTCGGTTTGTGTCGATACAAATGAAAAATGTATTGCTCCATAGCAATATTACAGGTAAAAATATGACAAAACCGGTCTCGAAATGACAACCGTTAAAACGCTATAGGATATGTTGAAAGTGTCGATAATTTAATATAAATATCGACACTTTTTGAATTTAAAAGAGAAGAAGTTATATCGCCTAAAAAACGTCGACACTTTATGAAAATGTATCGATCCATAACAATATAACAGCTAAAAATATGACAAAACCGATCTCAAATTGACAAAACAGGTAAATAACTACCAGATATGTTGAAAGTGTCGATACTTTAATATAAGTATCAACACTTTTGGAATTTAAAAGAGAAGAAGTTATAGCGCCTATAAAGTGTCGATACTTTTAAAAAATATATTGATCCATAACAATATAACAGGTAAAAATATGATAAAACATGTCTAAAAAATGACAAAACGGGTAAAAAGATACCAGATATGTTGAAAGTGTCAATAATTTAATATAAATATCGATACTTTTGGAATTTAAAAGAGAAGAAGTTATAGCGCCTAAAAAGTGGCGACACTTTATGAAAATGTATCGATCCATGGCAATATAACAACTAAAAATATGACAAAATCGGTCTCAAAATGACAAAACCGTTAAAGCGCTATGTTAAAAGTGTTGATACTTTAATATAAGTATCAACACTTTTGGAATTTAAAAGAAAAGAAGTTATAGCGCCTATAAAGTGTCGATACTTTTAAAAAATGTATCGATCCATAATAATATAACAGGTAAAAATATGACAAAATAGGTCTCAAAAATGACAAAATCGATAAAAAGATACCGGATATGTTAAAAGTGTCGATAATTTTGGAATTTAAAAGAGAAGAAGTTATAGCGCCTATAAAGTGTCGATACTTTTAAAAAATGTATCGATCCATAACAATATAACAGGTAAAAATATGATAAAATCGGTCTCAAAATGACAAAACCGGTAAAGCGCTACCGGATATGTTGAAAATGTCGATACTTTAATAAGTACGCCTAATAAATTATCGATACTTTCAAAGAAATAGGTAAATATCCTATCGAAAGTATCGACACTTGACATAAAAGTATCGACAGTTAGGTAGTTGTATCGATTAAATATAAATAACATATCCGGTGCAAATATAAAGACATAGCTAAACTTCCTCTGAAAATAGATGGAGTTTTTGAAATCGAAGCGTAATTGTTGTTGCATTTCAGAAGGCGTTTCTA
Source organism: Hibiscus syriacus (assembly GCF_006381635.1). Classification (NCBI taxonomy): domain Eukaryota; kingdom Viridiplantae; phylum Streptophyta; class Magnoliopsida; order Malvales; family Malvaceae; genus Hibiscus; species Hibiscus syriacus. The sequence continues at coordinate 2,202,208 of NW_024063196.1, forward strand.
CGACAAAGTTTTGTTTGTTTGTTGCTGCAGTCAAATTGAAAGGTACGTTGTTGAAACCCTAGTTTTTTTTATTATTACAGTAATCGGAAATAGGGTTTTTATGTGTTGTTGTTTAGGGTTTTCGAAGTAAAGAAGCATTTGGGACCGATTACATGTAGAAAGTGGTATTCTAGGTAGATGATAAATATAAATATCGATACTTTTATTTAATATTATAGGTAAAAAATGATATTATAGGTAAAAAATGTTATTATAGGTAGAAAATGATATTTTAAGTTGTATAAATGTGCTGACACTTGTTGTAGTGGCCATTCAAATTCTTTTGAAGACCAACCGTTTTACCACAAAGAGTGGTTATTGATTTTTGTATATTGAATAAAGTGTATGTAAGCAGTATTTGATTTGATTTAGGCAAACTGATATATGAAGGAAAAATGAAGTCAATGTGTGGAAAGCAACCAAAGGGTGGATATATGTACTTCTAGTAAGTATCAATGTCTTTTTGTTATTATTGTTGAAATGGTAATTGTATTAAAGTATTTAAGAACTTTAAATTGATTACAAATTTTAAATGTTGACAGTATGACCGAATGCAAAAGAATGAAGGAAGATGGCACACACAGCGGTTCAGTATGTAAAATGAAATTGACATTAAGTATTATTTAGCGTTAATGTATTGATTAAGAAATGTTTATGCTTAATATTAGGTGACAGAAGATGTGAGGTCGAAATGCAATTCGATGAGTGATGATGAAAAGGAACCTTACATCACACAATCAAGGAATGATAGTAAAGAATACAAAGAACGGATGAAAGCATATGAAAAGAAGGTATTCATTAAACTTGTAAATACATTTATACAAGATATATAAGAACAATAACATTATATATTGTTAAAAAAATATAGGAAGTGTCGACAAGGTGCAACATAAAAAGGGTGAATTCATTAATTGAACACCTTAAAGAGAAGGATCAGTTGAATGTACTGAGGGAAATGGGGTTTAGATTGTTGATCGGAGTAGGGGATCGACCAATTCGGAGGGAATTGTGTCGATCCTTGATGGAGCAATTTGATGTCAAACAATGTAATGCTAAATATAGTGATTATTTATTCCCTCTGGGGGTATCGACTGCTGCAGCCGTCTTGGGGGTACAAAACAAAGGCAAAAGTGTTGTAGAAGTCTGTAGGAGTAAGAAATGGAAAGCACTTGCCTCCAAATATGGTTTGAATCATAAGGTGACATATGCTGAAGTTGAAGAGGATATCAAAAGTGGATCTTACGGGGGGATGACCTGAAGGCCCGAGTTCTATTGTACCTTGTCGGGATATTTCTTTGTCCAACGGGTGATACGTCAACGAACAAGGACAATATGATATGAAGCTATTTGCGATGAAGGCTTGAAGGGTGAATTCAATTGGGCTGAATATGTCCATTCGAGATTGATTGAATCAATAATCACCTTTCAAAAGGGCAGCTAGAGATACCTCAAAGGGTACATAGCAATCTTAGAGGTAACTGAGTTGAAGAATGTTTTTGTTTTTTAAATAAAATGATAGTATAGTTATTATATAAAATGATAACTTTTATTATAAATGCATGTTGCACTGTTTGATTTTTGGTCGGGCTGTGATAGTTTGCCGGCTTATGAAAGAAACGGAGTGGCACACATCCGTGCATGGGGGAAGGAAGAGATGGTTAGAGTGATGGCGAAGTTAAAGTTGAATAGACCGAGGAAGCTAGAAATGGTAATAAATGTAATTAAATAATATTAAGAATATAATCAATGTCTTAATAAAAATTTAATTTTGAAGGTTATTGTCAAGGAGGTAGAGGAGGCAGTGGAGAAGGAAGAAGAGATGGTTGGAGGGGTGGATGACGGTCGGGGGGATTATGATGAGGGAAAACAGAGTAAATTCGACATTTTGATATCTGAATTGGCTGATATTAAAAAATCCTTTTTGATATTCATCAAAGACAATCAAGAGTCGAAGAGACACTTGAGAGGCATAAGGGGGAAGTAAAAGGAAAGATAGATGTAGTGGTGAATGAAGTTGAGGTATTGAGGGAACTTAATCTGTTGACGGGTGGAAAAATTGATGTAGTTGTCAAGGAGGTTGTGGAATTGAGGAGTGAACTTACGGGGGTGAAGGAGGTGGTTGAGAAAAACTTGGATGAATGGGGGGAAAATGAAGGGTGAAATAAAAGAGATGAAGAGCTATGTAGAGCAAAATTATGATGAACTGAAAAAAATTGAAGAAGAGAAGATGGAGGAAGAAGAAAAGATGGAGGAAATGAGGAGAAAGGATGTCACTAACATTTATACACCGGAGAGTGTTATAGATGCAGATTTGGATTCGAAATGTCCTGCACCCCAGAAGAAGAAGTAGAAGGTAAGTTGAATAAAAGAAAACTTAATTTGATTTTTATCATGTTGTTGTGACAAAAATTTGTATGCAAAATTATAGGTTGAAAAAGCGGTTATTCCAAGCGGAATTGAACCAGTCGAAGCTGCAATTTGTGATTATTTATGGAATAGTGGGTTAGAATCGGGGTAAGTTAAATAAATTGCTTTGTGAGTGATATTTAAATATTTCATGACAATATATTAATCCTAATGATTCATGCAGATGTTTTGTAATCTCAATGGGAAATCAATACACTAGTTTATCCGACGTTGCAACGTTGAAGCCTAGTGAATGGGTTGGCGGTGTGGTAAGTAGACATCGATTAAAAGTTAAAATCTATTGAATATATTCTGATTGTGTAATTAATTTTGTTAGGTTATTGATTTTCTTGCCTGGACAGTATGTTACGATTCTATAAAGTCAGGTCGGACGATTGGCTACATTCCATACCACTTAGCGGTGAGTTAAATTAATAAATGTTGAAAAGTAATGTTATAGACGGTAAATTAATAATGATTGTCACGTAATTGCAGCAATAGAAGTTGGACAATGTCTATAATTTTTAGGGTATTGTGAGTTTTTGGGGTCACATGTTGCATAACTATGTGAAATTCACCAACTGTGAGAAGGTAAGACACCATACGAATAGGCATAAATGATGTTTTTGGATATATAATGTTGAATTTTGTCAAATTGGGTGTGAAATTTGTTACAGATCATGATCACAATAAACCACAATAATTCACATTGGTATCTATTGGTGTTGGATATGGTAGACCGTGTTGTAACTGTATATGATAGTCTGTTTACATCTGAAGTAGCTAAACAGAGAGTGAATGATGCTAAGAGATTGGTATGTATGAAAGGAAATTATATAAATTATAATGCATAATTTGTTTGGATCATAATTTCATATTTTTTTAATGCAGATGAAAATATTAGATAGTTATAATAAGAAACGCATTTGGGTAGAAGCATGTGGATCTCTAGGAAATTTCCCCTTGCAAAGATTCAAATTCCCTGAGCATAAGATGAACGAGCAATCTAATGGACATGATTGTGGTATTTATGTGATGATGTGGATGGAATCGATCGGTTCTAGAGGGGCTACTGGTGATTTTGTAAGTAGAATTAAAAATTAGTTTGCGGTTAAATTGTTAAAATTTGTAGTTGAATGTTGTGGTCTACAATACTTAACGTACTAACAATTTGAATATAGGTTGTTGGAGAATGAGATCGTATGCGAATATTAAATGATCTCGTAAGCCACAATCAAAATCAACTAAGAGCAAAGATGACAAAAGCTGCCATGCTACACAAGAATAACAAAAGGAAGGGATGATGTAAATGTAGGGTAAATTTTGTATAAGATTTTTAATTTTGTATACGATTTATAATTTTGTATGTGAATGTAATTATGTATGAGATGGAAAAAGTTATCCAAATGTTTTTTTGTACATGTTTCTTATACACAGTAGGAGTCATGTTGATAGTTACGATATATGGAGATCGTTGTCTGTATTATTCAAAATGTCACTAACATAATTGTCATAATGTGTGGGACTAAATGGTCATTCCATATTTAGGTATGTTCAATAACTACAAAATGCAATAACTTTAAAGTAATAGGTAAATTTACAATGTAGGTGGTAAAAATAGAATATAATAATGACAAAATTAATAAACACAAAGATTTGATTCCAACATTTTGTCCAAGTATGATTCCCAAACTTAATAGGTAAAATATACCGGTTTAATGAGAGAATAGGTAAACTTATGTGTCGATATATTTATAACAAATATCGATACCAAAAATATCGAAACCCATAATTAAAATTTAATAAGTAAATTAACAATGTTAACCGGTCTAAATATACCGGTTTTGAGAAAACAGGTGTACAAAAAATATCGACACAAATAAAACAAATGTCGATACTTTTTGTCCATAATGTATTTTCAAAACCAAGTGCACTAAAGAGTGTCGATACATTTATAACAAGTGTCGATCCCAAAAACATCGAAACTCATAATTATAATGTAATAGGTAAATTAACAATGTAACCGGTCTAAATATACCGGCTTTTGAGAAAACAAGTGTACAAAAAATATCGACACAAATAAAACAAGTGTCGATACTTTTGGTCCAGAATGTATTTCAAAACCAAGTGCACTAAAAAATGTCGATACATTTATAACAAGTGTCAATCCCAAAAACATCGAAACCCATAATTATAATGTAATATGTAAATTAACAATGTAACCGGTCTAAATATACCAGTTTTTGAGAAAACAGGTGTATAAAAAGTATCGACACAAATAAAACAAGTGTCGATACTTTTGGTCCAGAATGTATTTCTAAACCAAGTGCACAAAAAGTGTCGATACATTTATAACAAGTATCGATCCCAAAAACATCGAAACCCATAATTATAATGTAATAGGTAAATTAGCAATGTAACCGCTCTAAATATACCAGTTTTTGAGAAAAAAGATGTATAAAAAGTATCGACACAAATAAAACAAGTGTTGATACTTTTGGTCCAGAATGTATTTCTAAACCAAGTGCATGGAAAAGTGTCGATACATTTATAACAATTATTAATCCCAAAAACATCGAAACCCATAATTATAATGTAATAGGTAAATTAACAATGTAACCAGTCTAAATATACCGGTTTTTGAGAAAACAGGTGTACAAAAAGTATCGACACAAATAAAACAAGTGTCGATACTTTTGGTCCAGAATATATTTCTAAACCAAGTGCACTGAAAAGTGTCGATACATTTATAACAAATGTCGATCCCAAAAACATCGAAACCCATAATTATAATGTAATAGGTAAATTAACAATGTAACCAGTCTAAATATACCAGTTTTTGAGAAAACAGGTGTACAAAAAGTATCGACACAAATAAAACAAGTGTCGATACTTTTGGTCCATAATGTATTTCTAAACCAAGTACAAAAAAAGCGTCGATACATTTATAACAAGTATCGATCCCAAAAACATCGAAACCCATACTTATAATGTAATAGTTAAATTAGCAATGTAACCGGTCTAAATATACCAATTTTTGAGAAAAAAGGTGTACAAAAAGTATCGACACAAATAAAACAAGTGTTGATACTTTTGGTCCATAATGTATTTCTAAACCAAGTGTACGGAAAAGTGTCGATACATTTATAACAAGTATTATTGAAAACATTTTGATATTTCGATATAATAAACTAAGTTTAAATGAATTTTAAGATTTTACAAATGATTTTCTAAAGTATATTCGATTTAATTAATCAAATATCAAATTATTACTCCAAGCCTTTCAAGATCAATTTTAATCCTTACTAAATGTGTAAAATTGTGATTTGTACTTAAACCATTTTTGAAACAATTTTCACAAAGTATTTTGAACCAAAATCAAGCCTAAAGTCAAATTTTCAAAGTGATGCACTGATGCACAAATCCATGCATCGATGCACCATGGAATTAAATGAACATCGAATGCATTTTATGCATCGATGCACTCAGTGCATTTGATGCATCGATGCATAAGACCATGCATCGATGCACTCAGGCTATTTCAAAACATCGAATGCATTTCATGCATCGATGCACTCTTAGTGCACCGATGCACTGAGAGTCCAACGGTCAAAATATTTGAATTTTACACTGATGCACCGATGCACCATGGGTATGCATCGATGTACTGACGCTCCCAACTGATTTTATTAATTGTTTTCACACTTAAACAGCTATATTAACTCCAATAATCATCCCCAACGTTCAAAATCATTTGAAGGTGTATTTAAACAAGCATAGAAGCCATTGATCAAAAACAAGAAACATCAAGCAACTAGAATCAAGAGAGAATCAAAGAGAAAGCATCAAGCCTCAAGTTTCAGCATTTCAAGCCTATTTTTCATTCAATATTCATTTTTCTTTCAAGAACACTTATTGTCCTCAATTGTATTTATTCTTGAGTGTTCTTTCTTTGTTCTAGAATTGTGCAAACATATTTGCCTTGTGAGGTTTTTCTTGTAAGTTTACAAATTTGTAATCTTCTTTTTGAGAAAAGAGTGTTATCAAGAATTGGGGTATATTCTTGAGGGAGTTGTAAGGTTATCTCTTTGGCCTCAAAAGAAAGAACAAATTAGTGAATTTGTTGGAAAATCCTTAGTGTGGATAACTAAGGTAGTGGACGTAGACTTTGGTTGAGAAAGTCGAACCACTGTAATTCGCTATGCAATTACTTTCAATTTTCTACAAAAGCTTCCACCAAAAGTTTTATTGCCAATTCACCCTCCTTTTGGCCGATTCCATCGATCAATTAACTTAACAATTGGTATCAGAGCCTCACTCATTTGAAGGTTTAATCGCCTCTTGAGTAGATTCGGGAAGAGTTACATCGATTATCAAGTCATCAATGGCCTCCGCTTTAAATTATGACTCCGCTCTCGATTTGATGCCCGTCAAAAAGCCTCCTTTCTTCAATGGAGCTAACTATGCCTATTGGAAAAATAGGATGATGTACTTCATTCAAGTAAGTGACATGGGAGCATGGAATTCCGTAGAAGAAGGATACATCAAGCCTCTCACTCATCCAAGGTTGTGGAGTGAAGGAGAGACAAAAATGTTCAAGCTCAACTCCAAAGCCATCCATATCATATTTTGTGCTCTTGGACCAGATGAATACGGAAGAGTTTCATCTTGTACAACCGCCAAAGAAATATGGTACAAGCTTCAAGTCACTCATGAAGGTACCGATGAGGTAAAGAAATCTAAAATTAGCATTCTAACGCATAGATATGAAAATTTTAGGATGAAATCAAATGAAGATATCAAAGCTATGACGGATGGATTTTCAATGATTGTCAATGATCACAAATCATATGGAGAGATCATTTAAATTGAAAAGCTTGTAAGGAAGTTAGTCTACTCTCTTCCAAAATCGTAGAAATCAAAGAAGACAGCAATCATCGAGTCTAAGGACCTAACGTCCTTAACTTTTGAAGAGCTAATCGGTTCCCTTCTCACTCATGAAATGATGCTTGAAGATGAAGTGGACCTCGATAAGATTGACGAGACACCAAAGGAGAAGGAGAAGAAGAAAAACATTGGAGTTGCTCTCAAATCCACAAAAGATGAGAGTGATTCGAATGACGATGATGATGACGAGGAAATGGCATTATTTACCAAACGATTCAGAAAGTTGATGATGCCCAACTGAGGAAGAAAATTCAAACGCAGTGAAGGCTTCAAATCGAAGGAGAGAGACCTGATCATTTGCTATGAATGCAAAAAGCCGGGGCATGTCAAATATGATTGCCCACAATTAAAGAAAAAGGGTCAATCCAAAAAGAAGCACAAGGCTCATGTAACTACATGGAGCTATGAAGAAGGTTCCGATGAAGAGGAACAAGAAGTTGCAAACTTGTGCTTAATGGCTATCGGGGAAGATTCTAAGGTAACCTCTAACTCATTCGATTAAGATGAATTATCTTATGATGAGTTATCAGAGGATTATAATGATTTGGCTTCGGATTATAAGACTCTATTTTCAAAATACAAAAATGATATTTCAAAATTGAAAAACGAAAATAGTCTTTTATCCAAGACTAACAATGAGCTTGAAAGTAAGATCAAAGAACTGCAAATCAAAATTAATGATTTTGAAAAGAAAAATACTTATTTGCATAACTTACTTTCAAAAGTTCATGATGATCATCAAAAGAAGATTGATGATCTTAAAACTTCTTTTAATAAGGTTGGTACAAAAAGTTTTGAAAAAGGTGAGAATTCAAAATCCAACTTTGTTAAGAAAAGTTTTAGAAACTACAATCATAGAAGTCCTCAAAGAACTTCAAATGGTAAAATCATTAGAAGTATATGAGTTCCTACAAAACTCATTACTACTAAAGATAAAAATGTCCTTCATAAATGGATACCTAAGGGGACAAGGATTTTAGAAACTAATGAATATGGAACCAAAAGAATTTGGGTACTAAAAATTAGAAATTAATCTATGTTTGTAGGAAAAGGAGCATTGCTACAAGGCACGGGAAACAAATCCAAATTCATGGTACATTGATAGTGGATGCTCGAGATACATGACCAGAGACAAAAGCCGGTTCATAGAGATTAATGTCAAAAATGAAGGAGAAGTGACTTTTGGTGATAATTCAAAAGGTCACATTGAAGGTATTGGTACTATAGGTAATATCTCTTCCATACAAATTAAAAATGTATTATATGTGAATGGATTAAAGTATAATCTATTGAGTATTAGTCAATTATGCGATAAGGGATTCAATGTCATGTTTGAATTTAATGGTTGTAAAGTCATTGACATTGCATCTAATCGGATTATGCTTGTTGGTCATAGAATAGGAAACATATACATGGTGCATTTAGACTCTATTGATATAACTAATTTGTGCCTAGTTGCTAAGGATGAACATGATAGTTGGTTATGGCATAGGAGACTAGGACATGCTAGTATGAGTGTTTTACAACGGCTAATTCAAGGAGACTTAGTAAGAGGGTTGCCTAAGCTTAAATTTGATAATGATAAAATCTGTGATGCTTGTGTTAAAGGAAAAAAAAGCGAGTTTCTTTTAAATCCATTAATGGCGTATCAACTAGTAGAGTTTACAATTAATCCATTTAGATCTTTTTGGGCCAACTAGGACTACTAGCTTGGGTGGAAAACAATATGTTTTTGAGAAAACAGGTGTACAAAAAGTATCGACACAAATAAAACAAGTGTCGATACTTTTGGTCCAGAATATATTTCTAAACCAAGTGCACTGAAAAGTGTCGAGACATTTATAACAAGTGTCGATCCCAAAAAGATCGAAACCCATAATTATAATGTAGTAGGTAAATTAACAATGTAACCGGTCTAAATATACCGGTTTTTGAGAAAACATGTGTACAAAAAGTATTGACACAAATAAAACAAGTGTCGATACTTTTGGTCCATAATGTATTTCTAAACCAAGTGCAAAAAAAGTGTCGATACATTTATAACAAGTATCGATCCCAAAGACATCGAAACCCATAATTATAATGTAATAGGTAAATTAGCAATGTAACCGGTCTAAATATACCGATTTTTGAGAAAAAAGGTGTACAAAAAGTATCGACACAAATAAAACAAGTGTTGATACTTTTGGTCCATAATGTATTTCTAAACCAAGTGCACGGAAAAGTGTCGATACATTTATAACAAGTATTATTGAAAACATTTTGATATTTCGATATAACAAACTAAGTTTAAACGAATTTTAAGATTTTACAAATAATTTTCTAAAGTATATTCGATTCAATTAATCAAATATCAAATTATTACTCCAAGTCTTTCAAGATCAATTTTAATCCTTACTAAATGTGTAAAATTGTGATTTGTACTTAAACTATTTTTGAAACAATTTTCACAAAGTATTTTGAACTAAACTCAAGCCTAAAATCAAATTTTCAAAGTGATGCACTGATGCACCAATCCATGCATCGATGCACCATGGAATTAAATGAACATCGAATACATTTTATGCTTCGATGCACATACCATGCATCGATGCACTCAGTGCATTTGATGCATCGGTGCACAAGACCATACATCGATGCACTCAGGCTATTTCAAAACAACGAATGCATTTCATGCATCGATGCACTCTTAGTGCACCGATGCACTGAGAGTCCAACGGTCAAAATATTTGAATTTTACACTGATGCACCGATGCACCATGGGTATGCATCGATGCACTGACTCTACCAACTGATTTTATTAATTATTTTCACACTTAAACGGCTATATTGACTCCACTAATCATCCCCAATGTTCAGAATCATTTGAAGGTGTATTTAAACAAGCATAGAAGCCATTGATCAAAAACAAGAAACATCAAGCAACTAGAATCAAGAGAGAATCAAAGAGAAAGCATCAAACCTCAAGTTTGAGCATTTCAAGCCTATTTTTCATTCAATATTCATTTTGCTTTCAAGAACACTTATTGTGCTCAATTGTATTTATTCTTGAGTGTTATTTCTTTGTTCTAGAATTGTGCAAACATATTTTCCTTGTGAGGTTTTTCTTGTAAGTTTACAAATTTGTAATCTTCTTTTTGAGAAAAGAGTGTTATCAAGAATTGGGGTATATTCTTGAGGGAGTTGTAAGGTTATCTCTTTGGCCTCAAAAGAAAGAACAAATTAGTGAATTTGTTGGAAAATCCTTAGTGTGGATAACTAAGGTAGTGGACGTAGACTTTGGTTGAGAAAGTCGAACCACTGTAATTCGCTGTGCAATTACTTTCAATTTTCTACAAAAGCTTCCACCAAAAGTTTTATTGCCAATTCACCCTCCTTTTGGCCGATTCCATCGATCAATTAACTCAACAATTGGTATCAGAGCCTCACTCATTTGAAGGTTTAATCGCCTCTTGAGTAGATTCGGGAAGAGTTACATCGATTATCAAGTCATCAATGGCCTCCGCTTTAAATTATGACTCCGCTCTCGATTTGATGCCCGTCAACAAGCCTCCTTTCTTCAATGGAGCTAACTATGCCTATTGGAAAAATAGGATGATGTACTTCATTCAAGTAAGTGACATGGGAGCATGGAATTCCGTAGAAGAAGGATACATCAAGCCTCTCACTCATCCAAGGTTGTGGAGTGAAGGAGAGACAAAAATGTTCAAGCTCAACTCCAAAGCCATCCATATCATATTTTGTGCTCTTGGACCAGATGAATACGGAAGAGTTTCATCTTGTACAACCGCCAAAGAAATATGGTACAAGCTTCAAGTCACTCATGAAGGTACCGATGAGGTAAAGAAATCTAAAATTAGCATTCTAACGCATAGATATGAAAATTTTAGGATGAAATCAAATGAAGATATCAAAGCTATGACGGATGGATTTTCAATGATTGTCAATGATCACAAATCATATGGAGAGATCATTTAAATTGAAAAGCTTGTAAGGAAGTTAGTCTACTCTCTTCCAAAATCGTAGAAATCAAAGAAGACAGCAATCATCGAGTCTAAGGACCTAACGTCCTTAACTTTTGAAGAGCTAATCGGTTCCCTTCTCACTCATGAAATGATGCTTGAAGATGAAGTGGACCTCGATAAGATTGACGAGACACCAAAGGAGAAGGAGAAGAAGAAAAACATTGGAGTTGCTCTCAAATCCACAAAAGATGAGAGTGATTCGAATGACGATGATGATGACGAGGAAATGGCATTATTTACCAAACGATTCAGAAAGTTGATGATGCCCAACTGAGGAAGAAAATTCAAACGCAGTGAAGGCTTCAAATCGAAGGAGAAAGACCTGATCATTTGCTATGAATGCAAAAAGCCGGGGCATGTCAAATATGATTGCCCACAATTAAAGAAAAAGGGTCAATCCAAAAAGAAGCACAAGGCTCATGTAACTACATGGAGCTATGAAGAAGGTTCCGATGAAGAGGAACAAGAAGTTGCAAACTTGTGCTTAATGGCTATCGGGGAAGATTCTAAGGTAACCTCTAACTCATTCGATTAAGATGAATTATCTTATGATGAGTTATCAGAGGATTATAATGATTTGGCTTCGGATTATAAGACTCTATTTTCAAAATACAAAAATGATATTTCAAAATTGAAAAACGAAAATAGTCTTTTATCCAAGACTAACAATGAGCTTGAAAGTAAGATCAAAGAACTGCAAATCAAAATTAATGATTTTGAAAAGAAAAATACTTATTTGCATAACTTACTTTCAAAAGTTCATGATGATCATCAAAAGAAGATTGATGATCTTAAAACTTCTTTTAATAAGGTTGGTACAAAAAGTTTTGAAAAAGGTGAGAATTCAAAATCCAACTTTGTTAAGAAAAGTTTTAGAAACTACAATCATAGAAGTCCTCAAAGAACTTCAAATGGTAAAATCATTAGAAGTATATGAGTTCCTACAAAACTCATTACTACTAAAGATAAAAATGTCCTTCATAAATGGATACCTAAGGGGACAAGGATTTTAGAAACTAATGAATATGGAACCAAAAGAATTTGGGTACTAAAAATTAGAAATTAATCTATGTTTGTAGGAAAAGGAGCATTGCTACAAGGCACGGGAAACAAATCCAAATTCATGGTACATTGATAGTGGATGCTCGAGATACATGACCAGAGACAAAAGCCGGTTCATAGAGATTAATGTCAAAAATGAAGGAGAAGTGACTTTTGGTGATAATTCAAAAGGTCACATTGAAGGTATTGGTACTATAGGTAATATCTCTTCCATACAAATTAAAAATGTATTATATGTGAATGGATTAAAGTATAATCTATTGAGTATTAGTCAATTATACGATAAGGGATTCAATTTCATGTTTGAATTTAATGGTTGTAAAGTCATTGACATTGCATCTAATCGGATTATGCTTGTTGGTCATAGAATAGGAAACATATACATGGTGCATTTAGACTCTATTGATATAACTAATTTGTGCCTAGTTGCTAAGGATGAACATGATAGTTGGTTATGGCATAGGAGACTAGGACATGCTAGTATGAGTGTTTTACAATGGCTAATTCAAGGAGACTTTGTAAGAGGGTTGCCTAAGCTTAAATTTGATAATGATAAAATCTGTGATGCTTGTGTTAAAGGAAAAAAAAGCGAGTTTCTTTTAAATCAATTAATGGCGTATCAACTAGTAGAGTTTACAATTAATCCATTTAGATCTTTTTGGGCCAACTAGGACTACTAGCTTGGGTGGAAAACAATATGTTTTTGAGAAAACAGGTGTACAAAAAGTATCGACACAAATAAAACAAGTGTCGATACTTTTGGTCCAGAATATATTTCTAAACCAAGTGCACTGAAAAGTGTCGAGACATTTATAACAAGTGTCGATCCCAAAAAGATCGAAACCCATAATTATAATGTAGTAGGTAAATTAACAATGTAACCGGTCTAAATATACCGGTTTTTGAGAAAACATGTGTACAAAAAGTATTGACACAAATAAAACAAGTGTCGATACTTTTGGTCCATAATGTATTTCTAAACCAAGTGCAAAAAAAGTGTCGATACATTTATAACAAGTATCGATCCCAAAGACATCGAAACCCATAATTATAATGTAATAGGTAAATTAGCAATGTAACCGGTCTAAATATACCGATTTTTGAGAAAAAAGGTGTACAAAAAGTATCGACACAAATAAAACAAGTGTTGATACTTTTGGTCCATAATGTATTTCTAAACCAAGTGCACGGAAAAGTGTCGATACATTTATAACAAGTATTATTGAAAACATTTTGATATTTCGATATAACAAACTAAGTTTAAACGAATTTTAAGATTTTACAAATAATTTTCTAAAGTATATTCGATTCAATTAATCAAATATCAAATTATTACTCCAAGTCTTTCAAGATCAATTTTAATCCTTACTAAATGTGTAAAATTGTGATTTGTACTTAAACTATTTTTGAAACAATTTTCACAAAGTATTTTGAACTAAACTCAAGCCTAAAATCAAATTTTCAAAGTGATGCACTGATGCACCAATCCATGCATCGATGCACCATGGAATTAAATGAACATCGAATACATTTTATGCTTCGATGCACATACCATGCATCGATGCACTCAGTGCATTTGATGCATCGGTGCACAAGACCATACATCGATGCACTCAGGCTATTTCAAAACAACGAATGCATTTCATGCATCGATGCACTCTTAGTGCACCGATGCACTGAGAGTCCAACGGTCAAAATATTTGAATTTTACACTGATGCACCGATGCACCATGGGTATGCATCGATGCACTGACTCTACCAACTGATTTTATTAATTATTTTCACACTTAAACGGCTATATTGACTCCACTAATCATCCCCAATGTTCAGAATCATTTGAAGGTGTATTTAAACAAGCATAGAAGCCATTGATCAAAAACAAGAAACATCAAGCAACTAGAATCAAGAGAGAATCAAAGAGAAAGCATCAAACCTCAAGTTTGAGCATTTCAAGCCTATTTTTCATTCAATATTCATTTTGCTTTCAAGAACACTTATTGTGCTCAATTGTATTTATTCTTGAGTGTTATTTCTTTGTTCTAGAATTGTGCAAACATATTTTCCTTGTGAGGTTTTTCTTGTAAGTTTGCAAATTTGTAATCTTCTCTTTGAGAAAAGAGTGTTCTCAAGAATTGAGGTATATTCTTGAGGGAGTTGTAAGGTTATCTCTTTGGCCTCAAAATAAAGAACAAATTAGTGAATTTGTTAGAAAATCCTTAGTGTGGATACCTAAGGTAGTGGATATAGACTTTGGTTGAGAAACTCGAACCACTGTAAATCGCTTTGCAATTACTTTCAATTTTCTGTAAAAGCTTCCACCAAAATTTTTATTGCCAATTCACCCTCCTCTTGGCCGATTCCATCGATCGATTAACTCAATAATTGGTATCAGAGCCTCACTCATTTGAAGGTTTAATCGCCTCTTGAGTCAATTTGGGAAGAGTTACATCGATTATCAAGTCATCAATGGCCTCCGCTTCAAATTACAACTCCGGTCTCGATTCGATGCCCGTCAACAAGCCTCCTTTCTTCAATAGAGCTAACTATGCCTATTGGAAAAATAATGCCTATTGGAAAAATAGGATGATGTACTTCATTCAAGAAAGTGACATGGGAGCATGGAATGCCGTAGAAGAAGGATACATCAAGCCTCTCACTCATCCAAGGTTGTGGAGTGAAGGAGAGACAAAAATGTTCTAGCTCAACTCCAAAGCCATCCATATCATATTTTGTGCTCTTGGACCAGATGAATACGGAAGAGTTTCATCTTGTACAATCGCCAAAGAAATATGGTACAAGCTTTAAGTCACTTATGAAGGTACCGATGAGGTAAAGAAATCTAAAATTAGCATTCTAACGCATAGATATGAAAATTTCAGGATGAAATCAAATGAAGATATCAAAGCTATGACGGATAGATTTTCAACGATTGTCAATGGTCTTAAATCTAGACATTTTATGTTTAGTGTTTGCTTATGTGCTAGATTTCAATCATGTCTTAAAGAATCATATTTACTTGTTGTTAAGAGGATCTTTAGATACCTTAAGGACACACCTAGTATAGGACTTTGGTATCCTAGAGACTCTAGCTTTAGCTTGCATGCCTTCTCAGATGCGGATTATGGAGGATGCAAATTAGATAGGAAAAGCACCTTCGGTACTTGCCAATTCCTTGGAAATATGCTGATTTCGTGGTTTTCAAAGAAACAAAATTATGTTGCATTATCTACCACTAAAGCCGAATACATTTCAGCTGGTAGTTATTGTGCACAAGTTTTATGGATGAAACAACAATTTTTTGATTATGGAATTGAAATATGTACTATTCCTATCAAGTGTGACAATACTAGCGCTATTTGTCTAACTAAAAATCCCATCCAACACTCTAGAACTATGCATATTGAAATTAGACATCACTTCATTAGAGACCATGTCGCTAAGGAAGATGTAGTTCTAGAATTTGTTGATACTTTGCACCAATTAGCGGATATTTTTACAAAGCCTTTAGATAAGAAAAGATTTTGGACACTTAGGAGAGAATTAGGTTTAATTGACCTATCTTCACTTAGTGTTTAAAATAATTTTAGCACTTTTAAGAATAAATGAAAAATGCTTATAATGATAATTTTTGATTGCATTCATTGCTATTAGTTAGAGGCAGTTTATGTTATTTGGTGAAAATTAATTTTATGTTCAAATGTTGTTTAAAGATTAATTTGATTGATTGAACATGATTAATTTTCAATATATGAGTTGCCAATACCACTAGAGCTAATTAATTTAGCATTTTAAGTGTTTAAAACGGATTTTTGACATTTTTGTGCTTCATGCATTGATACACTTAACAGTGCATCGATGCATCCCTTTGAATGTGCATCAATTCATCTTGCTGATGCACCGATGCACGCCTTGAATGTGCATCGATGCACAGGGTCATGCATCGATGCATCCGTCGAGTTTTGGGTTAAAATGCCTCATTTTCTTCATTTTCTCATACCCTAAAACTAAAAACTCTCCCACTGTTCGTCCCTCTCTCACTCTAAATCCTCCTCTTGCTCAAAATCATCGGAAAATCATCAGTTTCTTCGTTCTTTTCATCTTCAAAACCTACTTATATCATTAAATCGTGCAAAACAACTCCTCATCCCTCTCAATCCGAATTTTCAACGTAATATTTCAAAAACCTCTATTTTATTGATTTTTGATTTTAGAACTAGTTTTGATTTTTTCTAGGATGAATATTATATTGGGCATTGATTGTTTGTTGGTTCTAAACTAGATTTTACTACCAATTTCGTAAAAAACAAACAATTTTTCAAGATTTTTCTTTGAATTTCGAACTTAAAAAAATTATTATGATTTCAAAAATTAGTAATATTTTTTTATTTAATTATGTTGTTTTCATGAAAACTATATTATGATTATCAAATATTATTAAATAGTTTTCAAAACATGTCCATTAGGATATGGTTTAGAGAACCTTGAATTATTGAGGACTCAATTGAGTTTTGGGATTGATTGTGCATACAAGTGTTTCAAATTGCAGGTGATATTCCTTATTTCGATTTCTTTTAATCATGTCAAACCCTAAACGACCTAGGTCATCTTTGAGTCGGTCAAACCAAAACCGTCCTCCCGTTCCTCAACCTCCTAATAGCCTATTAGGATCTTGCTTTAATATGTCTGAACGTCAGAGAGAAGAATTGTACCATAGGTATATGAATTCTTTCCAATCTTATAAAATTAGGGAAGAACGTATTCCATCTCTATAAGCCATGATAGACTTTAAATTTGAATACCTCCCGATTCTTAGAACATGGAAGTTTGATAAACTGTTCTCTCTTAAACATGTCATCTTTCATCAATTAGTCTGCATTTTCTATTCTAATGCGGTCTGTATTCAAAACGAAACTCAATGTGGAACTATAGGAATTAGATCCTATCTTTTAGGCCAATATATTAATATTGACCCCGAGACTATAGCTTCAAAATTTGGGTTAGATGACGATGGTGTCTTTGACGAAAAAGAAACTGTGGATTATCCATATCTCCCAAACGGTAGTGTTAGTACCCTTCGATCTCATCACGATCGTTTTCTTCATTTCATGATCTCATGGTGGTTTCAACCATCAGCAGGTAGGTACTCCACACTACGTATTAGAGATTTATGGTAGATGCACTGTATAAAGAATAAGAAGAAAATAAATTTTCCACATATTGTGTTCAGCGAGCTTATCGATACCATAAACATTATCCCGTCCAAACATGTCAAAACCTTAGTTTATGGTTGTCTTCTAAGTAATCTCTTTATCAAACTGGGTCTAGATGTCTCCCTTGACAATCCTATACCACTTCAAAACCTATCAATATCACATCCTTGAAGAAATCAGATTAGAAATCGAATGAGGTAACTGGTTTATGGGCTTTTAAACCCGATAAACAAACTCCGGGAGCTAGTTCATCACGAGCTGCTCTTAGCTCCTCTCGTGCTCCTACTCCTCCTCCGGCTCTGGCTACTGACGATGATCCTGAATTTCAACATCTTATGCAAGACATCGATGATCACGTACCCGATGATGAGCCTGCACCGGAACCATCTTCATAAGAAGATCAAATGCCTTCATATTTTCGTTCATTTTTGGAGACATTTGATTTACGGTATGCGTCCATGGATTCGCGCTTCACATTCATTGAGTCCCAGCTCTCTTTCTTGGGAGCTCGACAACAAGATATGAATGATCGTTTGGATGCACTCACGCTTGAGATGAGAGCTCGTTACCCTTCTCCTCCTCCCGATCCTTCGATGGATGAATAGACTTATCTTGCTTTGATTGTTTTTGGGTTTGAACTTGAATTTAAATTGTTAAAACAGTTTGGGTTGTCTTTCTTTGATTGTTGGATGTTTGTTTGATGGATATTTGAACTTTTATTTCATATTTATTTTGGTTTGTTTCAATATATGCATCATTTACTTTTTAGTTGAAATATGACCAATTTACCATTTCACTTGAATATTGATTATGAACACTAATGGCTAACCACTCTTTTGATCTTTGATCTTTGATCTTAGAAGCTTCAGCTATATTCTATTAAAATGTTTAATCAGTTGGCTATTTTTTCAAAGCTTTCTTTTACTCAGTTTTTGAATCTTTTTGATTTAACAAAAAGGGGAGAAGTGTTAAGTGTTAAAAGTTTTAAAGGGGATAAGTGTTATAGTAAGGGGGAGTAATTTCAAAATTGATTAAAAAACTTATTTTTCAAAGAAAATCTTAAAATTACTCAAGAGGTTTTGTTATATCAAAAAGGGGGAGATTGTTGAAAACATTTTGATATTTCGATATAACAAACTAAGTTTAAATGAATTTTAAGATTTTACAAATGATTTTCTAAAGTATATTCGATTCAATTAATCAAATATCAAATTATTAATCCAAGTCTTTCAAGATCAATTTTAATCCTTACTAAATGTGTAAAATTGTGATTTGTACTTAAACTATTTTTGAAACAATTTTCACAAAGTATTTTGAACCAAAATCAAGCCTAAAATCAAATTTTCAAAGTGATGCACCGATGCACCAATCCATGCATTGATGCACCATGGAATTAAATGAACATCGAATGCATTTTATGCATCAATGCACATACCATACTGATAGTTGCGATATATACAGATCGTTGTCTGCATTATTCCAAATGTCACTAACATAATTGTCATAATATGTGGGACTAAATGGTCATTCCATATTTAGGTATGTTCAATAACTACAAAATGCAATAACTTTAAAGTAATAGGTAAATTTACAATGTAGGTGGTAAAAATAGAATATAATAATGAAAAAATTAATAAACACAAAGATTTGATTCCAACATTTTGTCCAAGTATGATTCCCAAACTTAATAGGTAAAATATACCGGTTTAATGAGAGAATAGGTAAACTTATGTGTCGATATATTTATAACAAATATCGATCCCAAAAATATCGAAACCCATAATTAAAATGTAATAGGTAAATTAACAATGTAACCGGTCTAAATATACCGGTTTTGAGAAAACAGGTGTACAAAAAATATCGACACAAATAAAACAAGTGTCGATACTTTTGGTCCAGAATGTATTTTCAAAACCAAGTGCACTAAAGAGTGTCGATACATTTATAACAAGTGTCGATCCCAAAAACATCGAAACCCATAATTATAATGTAATAGGTAAATTAACAATGTAACCAGTCTAAATATACCGATTTTTGAGAAAACAAGTGTACAAAAAATATCAACACAAATAAAACAAGTATTGATATTTTTGGTCCAGAATGTATTTCAAAACCAAGTTCACTAAAAAGTGTCGATACATTTATAACAAGTGTCGATCCCAAAAACATCGAAACCCATAATTATAATGCAATATGTAAATTAACAATGTAACCGGTCTAAATACACCAGTTTTTGAGAAAACAGGTGTACAAAAAGTATCGACACAAATAAAACAAGTGTCCATACTTTTTGTCCAGAATGTATTTCTATACCAAGTGAACAAAAAGTGTCGATACATTTATAACAAGTATCGATCCCAAAAACATCAAAACCCATAATTATAATGTAATAGGTAAATTAGCAATGTAACCAGTCTAAATATACCGGTTTTTGAGAAAAAAGGTGTACAAAAAGTATCGACACAAATAAAACAAGTATTGATACTTTTGGTCCAAAATGTATTTCTAAACCAAGTGCACGGAAAATTGTCGATACATTTATAACAAGTATCAATCCCAAAAACATCAAAACCCATAATTATAATGTAATAGGTAAATTAATAAAGTAACCGGTCTAAATATACCGGTTTTTGAGAAAACAAGTATACAAAAAGTATCGACATAAATAAAACAAGTGTTGATACTTTTGGTCCATAATATATTTCTAAACCAAGTGCACTAAAAAGTGTCGATACATTTATAACAAGTGTCGATCCCAAAAACATCGAAACCCATAATTATAATGTAATAGGTAAATTAACAATGTAACCGGTCTAAATATACCAGTTTTTGAGAAAACAGGTGTACAAAAAGTATTGACACAAATAAAACAAGTGTCGATACTTTTGGTCCAGAATATATTTCAAATCAAAGTGCACAAAAAGTGTTGATACATTTTTAATAAGTATCGATCCCAAAAACATCGAAACCCATAATTATAATGTAATAGGTAAATTAGCAATGTAACCGGTCTAAATATACCGATTTTTGAGAAAAAAAGGTGTACAAAAAGTATCGACACAAATAAAACAAGTGTTGATACTTTTGGTCCAGAATGTATTTCTAAACCAAGTGCACATAAAAGTGTCGATACATTTATAACAAGTATTGTTGAAAACATTTTGATATTTCGATATAACTAAGTTTAAATAAATTTTAAGATTTTACAAATGATTTTCTAAAGTATATTCGATTCAATTAATCGAATATCAAATTATTACTCGAAGTCTTTCAAGATCAATTTTAATCCTTACTAAATGTGTAAAATTGTGATTTGTACTTAAACTATTTTTGAAACAATTTTCAGAAAGTATTTTGAACCAAAATTAAACCTAAAATCAAATTTTCAAAATGATGCACTGATGCACCAATCCATGCATCGATGCACCATGGAATTAAATGAACATCGAATGCATTTTATGCATCGATGCACATACCATGCATCAATGCACTCAGTGCATTTGATGCATCGATGCACAATACCATGCATCGATGCACTCAGGCTATTTCAAAACATTGAATGCATTTCATGCATCGATGCACTCTTAGTGCACCGATGCACTGAGAGTCCAACGGTCAAAATATTTGAATTTTACACTGATGCACCGATACACCATGGGTATGCATAGATGCACTGACGCTCCCAACTGATTTTATTAATTGTTTTCACACTTAAACGGCTATAATGACTCCACTAATCATCCCCAATGTTCAGAATCATTTGAACGTGTATTTAAACAAGCTTAGAAGCCATTGATCAAAAACAAGAAACATCAAGCAACTAGAATCAAGAGAGAATCAAAGAGAAAGCATCAAACCTCAAGTTTGAGCTTTTCAAGCCTATTTTTCATTCAATATTCATTTTGTTTTCAAGAACACTTATTATTCTCAATTGTATTTATTCTTGAGTGTTATTTCTTTGTTCTAGAATTATGCAAACATATTTGCCTTGTGAGGTTTTTCTTGTAAGTTTGCAAATTTGTAATCTTCTCTTTGAGAAAAGAGTGTTCTCAAGAATTGGGGTATATTCTTGAGGGAGTTGTAAGGTTATATCTTTGGCCTCAAAAGAAAGAACAAATTAGTGAATTTGTTGGAAAATCCTTAGTGTGGATAGCTAAGGTAGTGGACGTAGACTTTGGTTGAGAAAGTCGAACCATTGTAAATCGTTGTGCAATTACTTTCAATTTTCTGCAAAAGCTTCCACCAAAATTTTTATTACCAATTCACCCCCCTCTTGGTCGATTCTATCGATCGATTAACTCAACAAGTATCAATCCCAAAAACATCGAAACCCATAATTATAACGTAATAGGTAAATTAACAATGTAACCGGTCTAAATATACTGGTTTTTGAGAAAACTGTTGTTCAAAAAGTATCGACACAAATAAAACAAGTGTCGATACTTTTCGTCCAGAATATATTTCTAAACCAAGTGCACTGAAAAGTATCGATACATTTATAACAAGTGTCGATCCCAAAAACATAGAAACCCATAATTATAATGTAATAGGTAAATTAACAATGTAACTGGTCTAAATATACCGGTTTATGAGAAAACAGGTATACATAAAGTATCAACACAAATCTAACAAGTGTCGATACTTTTTGTCCAGAGTGTATTTTAAAAACCAAGTGCAGGAAAAGGTGTCGATACATTTATAACAAGTATCGATCCTAATAACATCAAAACCCAAAATTTTAATGTAATAGGTCATTTTGCAATGTAACCGGTATAAATATACCGGTTTAATTTGAAAACAGGTCACCATAATATATTGACACATTATTAACTTGTGTCGATACCTTTTTAAATTACTCGTTTTTTTTCATTCATTATTTATATGATACAAACTCCAAATCGAAAAACCCTAAACCTAAAAGCAGAAGAGAACTCATCGACTCCGACGAATACCAACGTTCATAACTGTTACGATAAGATATTCAGGTAGATTTGTCGATATTTTGCCATAAATTAGAGTTTGTTTGATTTGCAGATTGGTCTTTTTTTTCCTTAATGTGTTTTTGTTCCAATGTAACAACATCCACACCCAAAATGGCTCCAAAACGTCAGTGTCAGAAGCGGGGTCTTTCTCAAAGCTCTTCTCAACCCACCTGTTCCCAACCCAGCTCTTCTCAACCACAACCTCATTCTCAAACGATCGCCCCTTATGAGGAAATCAGGTTGTTCGAAACTGACAAATTTAGATCCGATGCGGAGAAAGAAAGATGGCAAAAGAGTTTTAAAGTAAGGAAGATTCGTCCCGAACGTCTCATTGACTTGGGTTCCTTGTTTAATGAAAAATATGATTTTAGTTTTAAATCTACGTTTACATCTTGGGGTTGGCTTGAATTCCTTGGTGTAGAACCAAAATATTACCCCAACCTAGTTAGAGTATTCTACAACAATGTTTCCTTCGTGTATGAGCCTAATAAGAGTAATATAATAGGAATTAATACCCATGTCATGGGGAAGGATATATATATATATCTCCGGAAACTATTGCGAAGGGTTTAGGTGTAGCGAATAAATGAGATTCAGATAAAAATGATGTAGATTAGTCTGCAATTAAACGGGTTGCTAGAAATAGCCCAATTCACCTAGATCTAGAGTCGAGAGTGTTTCACAAAATGCTGACTCGGTTTATTCGGCCTAGTGGGGGAAAACATTCAATGATTCGAGACAATGATTATTGGTGGATAGCAAAGTATAAATCCAAACCCAAAACGGCTCCAAACATTGTTAAACTAATTTTTGATACAATTGTATATATAGTCACAAAGGGAACATCAATTTCAACTTCACTACCATATGGATGTGTCATCACCCATCTGTTGAATAAGAAAGAAGTTTATTTTTTGTTTGACTCCCCTATTTGATTAACCCGCAAGATTGACATGTTATTTATTAAAAAACAGGGATATGATTTTGTTGAAAAAGTCATTTGGAAGCATGTCAAGGATGTCGAATTAGATCTAGAGAGGGAGGACAATGAAGACGACCAACCAATGGGAGACGCAATGAAGCTCCAGAAGCTTTAGAAGCTCAAGTTGGACAGGATGTCACAATTACGATAGTGATGAAATACATGGTCAATTTTCGGGAGCATATTGATTCCCTTGTGAGCGGAATGCGAGCCGATATTTCATCATTACGCGATGAAGTCTCCATGTTGTATGATGAATTACGGCAACGACATCAAACGAGTTAGGTAATTAATTATTTATGTTTCTAAACATTTACACGTTCTAAAATTTATTTTATTTTCTTTTAACAGATGTGGACAACCAAGCGGTCAATGAAGATGACGATGAAGATGAAGATGATGATGATGATCCAAACAAGTATATCGTGTCTGCAATGCCGCCTGCAAGAAAACTAGTAATTTTTTATGTCAATGGTGTCTTTGCCTACATCCCAAGACATCCAGAAGGTTTCAATTCTGTTAGTTTGTATCCATTATTTTAACATATAAGCGTACAACTTTAACCTCATTTTCTTCATGTTGCAGATGTTATCCTCAGAAATGGATTATATGAATTTATGCAATTTTGTTTACAGAATTTTGTTGTTGCCATTTGGTCATCCAAGATGAGGTTAGAACTATTGAGCAATTCAAATTACTATAGCCAAAATCGTTAATATACAATTAAATATTAACATTCAAACTTGATTACAATATCAAGCATAACATGAACGTGTACTTAATAAACTACGTTTGTTCTCTGACCACTATCTATTCGTTTGGGTAAGATGATTGTCATTACACTTTGCTAACTTTAATTTGTCTAAGATTCCTACATATTTATGTTCAACTGTTTGTAAACAGGATCAAAGTAAGTGCAAAACAGAAGATAAGTTTACCTACTGTAAAGATCTCAATGATGTTTGGAACGAGTTTACTGATTTTAACGCCCTACATCCAGAAGGTTTCAATTCTGTTAATTTGTATCCATTATTTTAACATATAAGCGTACAACTTTAATCTCATTTTCTTCATGTTGCAGATGTTATCCTCAGAAATGGATTATATGAATTTATGTAATTTTGTTTACAGAATTTTATTGTTGCCATTTGGTCATCCAAGATGGGGTTAAAACTATTGAGCAACTCAAATTACTATAGCCAAAATCATTAATATAAAATTAAATGTTAACATTCAAACTTGATTACAATCTCAGGCATAACATGAACGTGTACTTGATAAACTACGTTTGTTCTCTGACCACTTTCTATTTGTTTGGGTAAGATGATTGTCATTACACTTTGCTAACTTTAATTTGTCTAAGATTCCTACATATTTATGTTCGACTGTTTGTAAACAAGATCAAAGTAAGTGCAAAATAGAAGATAAGTTTACCTACTATAAAGATCTCAATGATGTTTGGAACGAGTTTACTGATTTTAACGCCCTAAATACACTGTTGGTCGATGATTCACCACGAAAAATGATTCATAATCTGGTAAGTTACATTCATGCCATATTTTCATAGTTAAACAGTTGTTCATAGATTGATTGATTAACAATTTATGTTTTTTATTAGATAAACAATTACATATGTCCACATTCTTTCGACGCTGCTTCCCATTCAGACGACGATGCTCTAAGTATGACACAAATTTATTCCTGATTATGCTCATTTAGTTTCTTGTTAGTAAAATTCCACTTGATTAGTTTGATAATTGAAATTATTTATTTATGTCCTCATAAAAAAGTGGTAAAATACGCGAGTATTTGGAAAATTTGTTGAAGGCGCCTAATGTTCCGGATTTCATTAGCGATAACCCTTTTCCATCGGATTAATTTCGTTGTAGGTACATTATTTGAACATTGTTATATATAAATTTGTTGTGTATGTATGTTTTTGTTTGATTATATTCTGTGTATATTTTCATTACATTCAAAGAAACTAAATCATATAACACAGTAACTGTGTCTTTTAATATGAATATTACATTATAACATGTGACTTATACAGTAAATATTCCATTCGGATGGGTCTATCCATCTCTTCCATGTGACAAGTGTGACAACCCCATCAACTCACAACTCAGCTTTGTACTGAATCAATATTGTCTTTTACCGGCTTTATGGTTCATAATGTATGGTAATGGAACAGTATGAATCAATTATGCAATTTCCATGTTCAATTTAACATGGCATTTCATTTTCATTTCATTTATAATTAGAGTTTGAATTTAAATTTCAATTTGAGTTTGAATTTAAATGTAAATTTCGGCTTCACTATAAATATTAGCTCTAAACCGAAATTCCATCCATCCAAAAAATAACTTACTCAATGGATGCATCGGGAGAAAACATCAAATTCTATTTCTAAGGTAACAACTTACCTTTTTCAAATATCAACACTAGTGATAATGTGCATAATGAATTTGTTTTATTCATTCGTGTCGATACATGTTGTCCATAATGTTTTTCCAAACCAAGTGCACGAAAAAAGTGTCGATACATTTATAACAAGTGTCGATACTAAAAACATCGAAACACATATATATAATGTAATAGGTAAAATAACAATGTAACAGGCCTAAATATACCGGTTTTTGAGAAAAAAGGTATACATAAAGTATCGACACAAATCCAACAAGTGTCGATATTTTTTCTCCAGTATTTTCCAAACCAAGTGCATGACAAAGTGTCGATACATTTATAACAAGTTTCGATACTAAAAACATCGAAACACATAGATATAATGTAATAGGTAAAATAACAATGTAACCGGCCTAAATATACCAGTTTTTGAGAAAACAAGTATACATAAAGTATCGACACAAATCCAACAAGTGTCGATATTTTTTGTCCAGAGTGTATTTGAAAAACCAAGTGCACAACAAAGTGTCGATACATTTATAACAAGTGTCGATCCCAAAAACATCGAAACCCATAATTATAATATAATAGGTAAAATAAAAATGTAACCAGTCTAAATATATTGGTTTATGAGAAAACATGTATACATAAAGTATCGACACAAATCCAACAAGTGTCGATACTTTTTGTCCAGAGTGTATTTTAAAAACCAAATGCACAACAAAGTATCGATACATTTATAACAAGTGTCGATCCCAAAAACTTGGAAACTCATAATTATAATGTAATTGGTAAAATAAAAATTTAAGCGGTCTAAATATACCGGTTTATGAGAAAACATGTATACATAAATTATCGACACAAATCCAACAAGTGTCGATACTTTTTGTCCAGAATGTATTTTCCAAACCAAGTGCACAAAAAAGTGTCGATACATTTATAACATGTGTTGATCCCAAATACATTGAAACCTATAATTATAATGTAATAGGTCACTTTACAATGTAACCGGTTTAAATTTACCGGTTTTATGAGAAAATAGGTCAAAATAATGTATCGACACTTTATTTATTTGTGTCGATACTTTTTATCCATAATGAATTCCCAAACTATGTGCACGCTTAAAGTGTCGATATATTTATTAAAAGTATCGACCCCAAATACATCAAGACCAAAAATTATAATGTAATAGGTCACTTTACAATGTAACCGGTTTAAATTTATCGGTTTTATGAGCAAATAGGTCTATATAATGTAGCAATACTTTGTACATTTGTGTCGATACTTTATGTCCATAATGAATGCCAACTGATGTCCACGTATAAAGTTTCGATACATTTATAAAAAGTATCGACCCCAAATACATACATTTATAAAAAGTATCGACCCCAAATACATCGAGATCGGAAATTATAATGTAATAGGTCAATTTACAATGTAACCGGTTGAAATTTACCGATGTTAATAGAAAATAGGTCAACATAATGTGTCGACACTTTTTAAATTCGTGTCGATACTTTTTAAAATTACGCGTGTTTTTTTCCCTTCATTATTTATATACAAAACTCAAATTGAAAAACCCTAAAGGTAGATAACTCTTCCACTCCGACGGCGATGACCTTTAAATGGAGCCCCAATGTATCAATATTAAAGAAAATCGAAAGCGACCAGTAAGTATCAATGTATTCATGTAATTGTTCTTGAAATGGTAATTGGATTCAAGTTTTTAAGAACTTTTAATTGATTACAAATTTCAAATCTCTACAGTCTGACTGAATGCAAAATGATGAAGGAAGCTCATAATCATGTTGAGTGCATAGCCAATAAAACACCCTTTCAGGGTCTAAATGGTAAGATAGAAATTGGTAAGATAAACTTCTTTTGAGGGTTTAGGGATTGAATCCCTACAAAGTAAGGAGTACATGATTGAACATTACATTAAATAGTTGTATTCAGTTGTTGAAGAATTATTTTTAATTTTATACAAATATAGTTGTAATCTTCAAACATGAACTCCTTACGTTGGAGGGATTCAGTCCCTAAACCCCCAAATGAAGCTTGCCTTACCAATTCCTAGCTGACCATTTGGACCCCCAGGTTTTATTGGCTATGCAGCCAACATGATTAACCTGGATAATCTGAAGTTGATAGCGGATGGAAACGATCGGTTCTAGAGGGGCAACTAGTGATTTTGTAAGTGGAATTAAAAATAAGTTTACGGTTAAATTATTAAAAGTCGTAGATTAAATGTTGTGGTTTACAATACTTAACGTACTGACAATTTGAATGTGAATGTAATTATGTATAAGATGAGAAACGTTAGCAATAATAATAGGTTGTTGTACATGTTTCTTATACACAGTATGAGTCATGTTGATACTTATGATATATGGAGATCGTTCTATGTATTATTCCAAATGTCTCTAACATCATGTGCTGGACTGAATAACTATTCCATTCCGTCTTCAAAAAAATCAGTTGAAGTAGATTGCGTGCTTGTATTCAAACCCAGCTTGACTTGAGGACATGTTAGTTTATTATGTCTCTCACTGTTGCAGAACCCACATTGCCTAATTTTCTTCTTGACCTTGTTCTTTGTTACTTCTTTTCGCTTGCGTTGTTTTCGTTGAGGGTCGCGAACGTTGTTTAATACACTACTCCAATTGACCGAATCATTCAAACCAAATGAGTTCTCAAATTCTTCTGTTAGTCTTTTCATCTCATCTCTTGAGGTTTTGAAAGACGCGTCTGTCTTTGATGCAACATAGCATAACATACTTGCTGTTGCACGTAGAGAAGCAAACCTTGCCATTTGCATTATTTTTGGAGGCACATTCAAATCAACAAAACTGGGTGCAGAAGCCTTCGCATCCTTAGTCCACCTACTTTGAATCAAAGACCTGTGTAAATATGTGTAATCCAAGTGCTTCAAAACGTGAAGTTGATGGTGACATGGAAGTCAAACGATCTTGAATTTTTTGTATGAGCAATTTAGGGTTTTCGTACGAGAATCAAAACTAATTTCAAATGTCCTATTTTTTTCTTTGTACTTTTTCAAATAAAAATATTGACATTCATCTGATAAGGACTGAATCTCTTCCTGAATCTGGTACAATGTCTCCCGTTGAAGTTCTTCTTAGAACGCATGAAAAGATTCACGCGTAAAAATCTCAGAATTATGACTTTCAAATTCAACTAGTTTTGTGATCTAGAAAGGCTTCGTCTGGGAACTTAAGTAATCCACTTTCAACTCGTTCAGACGCATTCTACTAATTCCATCTTCAATTGCACGAACAACATCTAAATAAGTCTTCTTGTGTTTTAGTGCAATTGCGAGTGAAGCATTCATAGACTCACACCTTTGTATTGAGCGAATATTAGCAAAGAAATGACCGGTTAGATATGGTTGTGCCCATAAGTGCCGAGTATTTTCCTTCTCAATCACCCATGGATGCTTTTCGACGTTGAATTCTGAAACAATTGAACGCCATTGAATATCAAATTCGTCGGTTATCCACCAGGAAGCCATGCATTTTGAGAATGCTGCTGTAAATTTTAGGTCACCAATGTTATCTTGTGCATTGTGAGAAAAATGCCAAGAACATAATATGTGCTTAGCATTAGGGATAATAGATTTGATACCCTCTGCATTGCCCTATCCCCATCGATGACAACTGAAATAGGTGATTTGTTCATCATGGCTTCTAAAAAATTATGTAGCACCCACTCGAAAGATTGGGATGTCTCATCAGCGATTATGGCAGTAGTAAACACAATTGTGTTATGGTGATGATTGACATCGACAATAGGCATAATTGGTCGACCATACAAATTATCTTTGTACGTTGTGTCGAACGCAATTAAATCACTGAAGCTTGATCACGTGAAGAGAAGAGCTTACTAACCAATATGTCATATTCATCAACATTATGTACTTCATGGCATTCATCGGTTGGCTTAACATTGTCTGCATCAGTATGATCTATGGTAAAAATTTTGTTGTGCAATTTCAGTGGTCCCAACAGGAGTTGATGGAGATGTAAGTAAAGGTTCATTGAACAACATGTTTCAGTGGTGCTTTCAATAGGATGTGGTATTGGTAGTGGTAGTTGAAGGGCGGGTACAACATTAAATTTGCAGGACATATTCAGGTATGTACAATAACTACAACATTCAATAACTTTAAAGTAATAGGTAAAATTACAATGTAGGTGGTAAAAATATATCTTTTTAATGACAAAATTAGTAAACACAAAGATTTGTTTCGATACATATGTAAACATATGTGTCGATACATTTTCCAAAAGTATTGATCCCAAAAACATTGAAACAAATAATTATAATGTAATAGGTAAATTAACAATGTAACCAGTATACATATACCGGTTAATTATAAAACAGGTCAACATAATGTATCGATACTATTATAATTTGTGTCGATACTTATTGTCTAGAATGAATGGCCAAACGACAGGCACGCATAAAGTGTCGATACATTCACAATGTAAGCGGTAGAAATATACCGGGTTAATGAGAGAATAGGTTAACATAAAGTATCGACACTTTTAAATTTGTGTCGATACATTTGTCCAGACGAGGTGTACGCATAAACTGTCGATACATTTATAAAAAGTATCGATCCCAATACATTTAAATCGATAATTATTAACAGGTTACAATATAACCGGTAAAAATATACCGGTTAATTAGCAAATATGTCTACATCATGTATCAACACTCTTTAAATATGTGTCGATATTTTTTTCCAAAATGAAAGTACAAACAGGTGCACGCATAAAGTGTCGATATATTTAAAATTGTATCGATCCCAAAAACATCGAAACCGATAATTATAATGTAATATGTCAATTTACAATGTAACCGGTTGAAATTTATCGGTGTTATGAAAAAATAGGTCAATATAAGCGCTACCTATTACATTATAGAAGCGCTACCTAATATGTTATTGTACTTGATAATATTTCCGGTTAAATGTCTATTTTATTATATAAGCGCTACTTATTACATTATATAAGCGCTACCTAATATGTTATTGTGCTTGATAATATTTCCGGTTAAATGATATAACATAACCGGTCTAAATTTTAATCGGTCATTTCTTTAACCAGTCACACCATTTTTTATCCGTTTTTAGGCGCCGCACATCAGAAGTTCCCTAAATATCTCCTTTCAAAATTTGTACAATTACCTATCAGACTATCATGTACAAATAAAACTTGAAATATATGAATTTTCGTAACCTACAAAAAAATAAAATTTAAATTCAGTTAAATTTGATAAAGCTTATCCTGAAAATATTAAAACAATTATATTTATATTCTCTTACCTTTCTATTGTAAATAGTTTATAATTTCCCTCTAAAAATATTATTCCCCAATTAGTTACCCAGAACAACACCTAAAATAAGTCTCCTGGAAAATTTACAGTGCGTCACCTTAATATAAGGCTAAAATAAGGCTCTCCGGGAAGTTCTATAGTGTGTCTCTTTAATATAAGTCTAAAATAAGGCGCTATCGATTTTGTTATTGTTTAAATAATAAAATCGATAAAAAAATTACCTAAAATATTATTATTTTTACCTAAAGCATTATTTTTTTACATTTTTGGTAAAAATGCCCAATAATAATAAAATTGATAGCGCCTAATAATATTTCCGGTCATTTTTTACTAAAATTTGATAAAACGTCCAATAATAACAAAATTGATAGCCCATAATAATATTTTCGATTATTTTTTATAGGTTTTATCATTTAAACAACAATAAAACTAATAACATTTTTTTTTAATTGTATATTAATATTAGCGCACGTGAGTGTCCCCTCTTTCACTACCCTCCAACCAAACCCTTATTAATAAACCCCCATTCTTTGAAAATTATCACTAGTCTTCAACCTTCTTACGGAACCTCTCCAAGTCTCCTCCTCCACCGCCGCCGTCACCACCAAAATATTACCCTTCCCATCTCCAAATCTGAATCCCTAATTCCGAAAATCCAATCTTTTCTTGTTCCAAATGTCACACCTTGACAACATTCCTTCCACTCCTGGTAAACACAAACCCGACAAAGCTTTCCGCTTCCACTCCTCCGCCGCATCCTCCTCCCTTTCCAAACTAACTCTTTATTCCACCGTTTTCCTTTCTGTCCTCCTTATTTTCCTCCTACTTTCCTCCCCATCCTCCACACCATCAACGCGCCGCCACCTCTCTACTGGGACCCAACACACCCCAGTCTCTCTTTCCCACAAAGTAATCCGCAAATCGGCCCGTCCTCGCTCCACCACCGGCCATACCGTTCTTGTGACAGGCGCCGCTGGCTTTGTCGGTAGCCATGTATCCCTAGCTCTTAAACGTCGTGGAGACGGTGTCCTCGGCCTCGACAACTTTAACCATTATTACGATCCAACCCTGAAAAGGGCACGCGAAAAAATCCTTGAAAAGGCTGGGGTTTTTATTGTCGAAGGCGACATCAACGACCGGGGTCTTCTTCAACAACTCTTCGATGCCGTCGTGTTCACTCACGTTATGCATTTAGCAGCACAGGCAGGTGTTCGTTACGCTATGCAAAGTCCAGGATCTTATATTCATAGCAACATTGCTGGATTTGTGAACTTACTGGAAGTTTTGAAATCGGTCAACCCTCAACCGGCGATTATCTGGGCATCTTCGAGTTCTGTCTACGGGTTGAATTCTAAGGTACCATTTTCAGAGAAAGATAGAACTGATCAACCTGCTAGTTTATATGCTGCTACAAAGAAAGCTGGTGAGGAAATTGCACATACATATAATCATATTTATGGACTTTCAATAACTGGATTGCGATTTTTCACGGTTTATGGTCCATGGGGTCGGCCTGATATGGCGTATTTCTTTTTTACTAGAGATATAATGAAGGGTAAAACGATCGATGTGTATGAATCGCCAGATAAGGGTAGTGTGGCTAGAGATTTTACTTATATAGATGATATAGTGAAAGGATGTTTGGGAGCGTTGGATACAGCAAAGAAGAGTACGGGGGGTGGGGGAAAGAAGAGAGAACCAGCACAGTTCAGGATTTTTAATTTGGGGAATACTTCGCCTGTACCTGTGAGTAGGCTTGTTAGTATATTGGAGAAGCTTTTAAAGGTGAAAGTTAAGAAGAAAGTTGTGCCATTGCCAAGAAATGGTGATGTGGAGTTTACACACGCCAATATTACCTTAGCGATGAAGGAGCTTGGTTATAAGCCCACAACTGATTTGGAGGCAGGGTTGAAGAAGTTTGTGAAATGGTACCTCAGTTTTTATTCGGGGTCAAAGAAGAAGAGCTCTTGGTGAACTTTCTCAATCTTTCTTTTTCCTTTTTGTTCATTTGGATTACTTTTATTGTGTCCATTTTGTGGTTTATCCAGCATATATAGTTCATTGTATGCTTGATATAATCATGCAAGTGGGGGTAGCATTCCGAGAGGAACTACTTTACATGTCGAGTGGGCATTTTCTCTTGGACGCTAGCAGCATTTTAGTTGTTATGCCACATGTTTCTTCCTTCTTTCTAGGAAGGTTCTTTTAGCAGTTTAAGCATTGTACAGTTCATGACTGATGGATCAAAAAAATGTTGTGATTGCTGGTTATTATTTACTCAACGTACAGTTATTTCAATAATTTTGCATCTGCCGCAAGTGCTTTTAACTGATATTGTCTCTGAGTTCCCCTGGTTTTTGCCTGCCCTGTTTTTGATGGCAGGTCTTGAAGATGGATGATGTTATGCTTGTTCTGCCTCTTTTATTATTACTGTTTCTATACCAGAATTTCATCTGAGGTAAAAGTAACATTTACTTGACTTCTGGAATGTTGTCCTAATTCCCGAGTTATATAGCATGCTGCTTAAGTATGGAAAAAACACTATTTTTTGCTTCTCCATGAGGTTGCTGTAGTTTTTTAGCTTAGCAATAAATTGAATCTACATGTTTGATTTCTCTGTTGGTTATGCAGTACCTGTGCAGCTAGGCTTCCCCGGAATTGCAGGCCTAGGCTATATCTTTGTAATGCGTAAAAGTCATGGTGTTTGAATTTTTGCAATGCTTAAAATAATCTGATTGTTGCGAGAGAGTATTTGCTAGATGTTTGTTTACAGGACTCAACTGTCTGAGTATATATCTCAAGTGTTTTTACTTGGTTAGGAACAGCTTATATATCCTCGGGAGCTCTCTCTATCTACTCCTTTTGTTTTTTCTTCAACATAATAGATTTGTTTCTTCTCCTTTGTTGAATCAAATCGTACGTGTTTTGGTCTGCTGATATTCTAAATGTGAAAAGACTTACTGATATACATTATAGTATCCATGCCTTGCAGGTCAAATTCTTTTCATTTACATAGCATCCATTGTATTGTTCTAACCAATATTGGCATTGTGTTGTATATTCATCTATCTATATGTTGAAAATTATCTTATCATTGCAGACTATTGTTGAAAGCCTGATTAAAATGGTGTAAAAGAATTGTGAAATATCATTCGATCATATGTGGGGTCGCATAAGAAATGGAGGGGTCCATTTATCAATCGATCATAGTTTTTTAGTTTAGGGTGATTACAAGGTAATATTTATTCAAAATCTTTCTTAGTTATCAACAACACACACTTTGTATTCGCAACTGTTAAGGATTTGAAACAATCAATTTTATCTTTTTATTAGCAATCATCCATTACAATTTTTTTTATACAATTTTTCCTTCAAATCCCCAAAATAGATGAACAAAGAGATATATACACTACTACAAAATATAAAATAAACTTTGGAATCAATTGGAACCTTAATTTAATCGCTAAAAAATTAAAACAATAAGGGAAAATGAAATATAGAAATGGAGCAGAAATAAGTAAAAATTAAAATTCTGTAGTAGGAAGATAACAAGGAAGAAAGAGGAGGCAAGAATGGAAGCAAAATGGAAGGAAGGAAGAAGGGGTGATGAGGATGATGATTGAATACCACCTTTTTCCTTGGCTGACGCACCGCCAGCTCTTATATAAACTCCAAGTTTCCACCGCAAATTCATTACCGTTTCGATCATCAATGGAAAGTCTCATTTTATTTTATTTTGAGCGCTATATTTATTCTCGTTATATTTTAGTCCGTGTTTGCCTATTAATATGTTTCAGTTAAATCCATATTCTCCATTGTTAATTTATGTTTTATTCCGTTTTGGTCATTGAGAACCATGTTTGTAATGCTTCAGGTTTTGCAATGAAAGCAATTTGGTCCCTCCACCTATTTTAATTCCTTATAATTTCTTTTAAAATTTGTCTTTTAATTTCATGTTTATTTTAGTTTCTTCAATATATTTAGTTATCTGTTTGTGATTTACCCATATTGTTTCCATTTATTTATATTTGGATTTTTAAACTCTTACATATTTATGTATTTTTTGTGTACTTGCATGTTATTTTAAAAGAATTTATTTTTAGTATTGAATTATATATCTATTTAATAAAAATTTGTTATTTTTAATGGTATGAAATTATACAAGATTCTTTGTTAATGATTCGACTAACCTTTGGAAGATCTATAAAAACCTGGGGTGTCCTTCCGATAGTTATTCGAATAAAATATTATTTGTTGCTCATTAAGTAAACTAGATATATCTTATTCATTTAAATAATCATTGTTTATATTTTCAATTTTTTTATAATGAAATTATTTTAATAAATGTAAATACTCATTTTTTATTTATTTCATGTATTTATTTATTTTCCATTTCTAATTATCTTATTTTAATTATTTATCTTTGCTTATTTTTTTATATATTTTGTGTAAATATTTCATCCATTTTATATATGAAATTTATTATTGTTGCATTCATAAATCATGTACTTATTTTCTTGATTTATAAAATATATAAAGTCAATGTTGCCTCGCGTCGTGAGTTAATAGAATTACGTCCAACATGAATGAATTTCAATTTCCTTTAATTCACGTAGTAAGAAAACATCATTTTTAAATAAAACCGAGTGAATTAAGTTATTTTTTTATCGACTTAAGTATATAAAAATAAATGAACTTATTTTAGAATTCATCAAAATAAAATGATCGTATTTTGAATTTTGAATTCAAATTTATAAAATTTCACTACTTAGACAACATATAATCGAGAGGATACAAATTTTGGGCATTATGGGGGTAGTCACCCTTATTCATGCGTAACTGACTCTCAAATCCTTAAAATTGAATTTATGGTAATACACAGACTAAATTTGTCTTTTAAATGATTTTTTTAAAATTCGTTAAATTTTTTTTAGGTATTCGACCTACCTAATACAAATGTCAATGTTACTCCAAATTTCAAAATTAAACCGAAATTCAAAATTTCCAAAATAAAGTAATAATTATTTTTAAATATACTATTTATAAAAAATAGTTATGACTATGTATAATCCATTTATATCTTTCTCAAGTAAATCGGTAGTTCCGCATAATGTAGATCATGTTGCTGAGACATTAGAGACTCTCCTCGTACTTGGATATCCTTCGACATATTTCGTAAGCGGTACCTTCACCCATAATGTATAATTCACAAGATCTCCGAGTTTTAGAGGTAGAAAGATGAGGAAGATCGATCCTTAAACTTAGAGTATGATACTTCCTCCATTAATGAACTGAACTTTTGAGCCTAATAAATAGACAAAATGATAGGAAAAAAAACATATTTTACAACATTATATTGTCAGTTTGCATGTACAAATAAAGAATTTATGAAATTGCTGTGAACAAACCAAATAAGCAAATAGCTATCAATTGATTGTTTGTCAGATCCTGCTAGGATGACAGAATGATACAATTTTGTACATTTCACATCGCATCCACTTCAATTGGAACGGAGACTAATATAAGTATAGTGGGAATGGATGGATGTGAATGTAAAGTCATACTCGTCGTGGGTAGTATATAGGTGATGGGTTTAAGACCTTACATGTCCTGTATCCGCCCATCCACTAATTACCCGCCATATAAATTTTAGACCATTATAAAATTAGGTATAATTTTAAAAACTGTTATATAAATTTTAAGATTTTATAGGACAAAACTTGTAATTTAAGCAAATCTTTGTGTAATTTTGGTGCCAAGAAGTTCTTTCTCATCAGAAATGTGAGTTTCTTGAGGTGCAACTTCAATACCTGGTTTGACCATCACCATAATACAATGTTGTTGAATGAGTTTGGAAATGTTTCTCCGTGTTCGACGACACTGTGATCAGCCGTCTTTTCTCCATTACCACGACCACAACAGTTCTCAAAGTATTATGATCGACTTTTGTGGCTCAACAGAGGAAGCTTTCTCAAAAGTGGACATGGATGTCACTGAAGGTATGCTACTTTTGCTACCAAAAACACCCTGATGAGTTACTATGCAAGGCTCCGAAAATTGTTTTGTTTGAGGAAACCCATTTCTTCCCAAGTACAAGAGATCATCGTTAGAGAAGGGTGAAGAAGGTGACTAGTAGGCGGACAGGCAGAGGAAAAAAAAGGTACTAGAAACATGCATGGCAATCTTCTAATAAAGTTAAATAAAATTCATTAATACGTGTTTCATAAAATCATTGATAGGATATATATATAAGAGTATATAAAAGACATAGAAAATTTTTATTCATCATCTCTCTAACATTGCAGTGATATGACTTCTCTTTTAGTTAAATTTTAATAATGTAGGTGTCAGCTGATATTTTATTAATATTAATTTTTGACATAATACTAAAAGATATATTGATTGAATAATCATTTTGACTTATATTTTTTTGAGTTATTTTAGTCACCGATATTTTATTTTGGTCAAAAAAAACCTCATAAATAAAAACTATTAATAAACTAATTGTCAACTCCTTTAGATGAGATTGGTAAATATACATGACATTGCATGTTTATCTTTTGATTACTCGTGTATGTTGTATGATATTCCGCTGCATGTGTTAAGCATGTTTTGTTGTTTACTTTCTTACTTATTGCTTGGAATACATGATTAGAAATTGAAATGTATTTTAGATCACTTCAATATTCAATAATTAATACGACATTCGATATTTAAATCACCCATTGTCGTCCATGTATTGGATGTTTCATGGAAACATCATATATATATATATATATATATTCATAATCTAACATCAATGCGTAGATGAATGATGCCTCACCCAGCCTCCCTATGCAAACAAAATGAAAGAAACCTAACAAAAAATTACAAAAACAATGAATGTTTACACAGTCCTTTCGTTTTAATTATCCCCAAACCATACATATTCCACAACAGTTTCTATCAAAGTGATGGAATGACAGATTATTCGGTAGAAGAGCTGGACAAAGGAATAGTACTTCATATTCGGAGCAGTCGACTTTGAATTTGTATAACAATAAACCTTTTACTTTTACTTATCACTTGCTAGATAGTTTGAGAACAATAATAATATAAAAATTCGCTTACTCATTTAATTAAGAAAAGTGATATAATTGTTTTGATTTATTTTGGTTGATATTATTATTGATATAATAGATAAATAGGTGTAAAATCAAACATATTTGAAGTCTCAATATTTTTCAATTTATGTGAGAAAGAATTTGGATATTATAAGTATTATATCAAGTTGTTTAAAAAGTTGACATAATTATTTTATAAAAAAATTAATTTGATGTGTTTTCTAATTCTCTAACTTTATTTTATATTATTTTGCATTTAATTTCAATAATTATTTGTATAATATACGTGTTGACATTAGATGATCAACTAACATTAAATTTTTACATTGATTAATCTTTACTCGAATGGGGTTTTCTAACATGAGTATTTATGTTAAACTCTTATCGCTATAATAATTTAAATTATATAAAATTGTTGAAGAGGAAGCGCTCTACACCAGCAAAAGCAGGGGCACTTTTCAACGATATACTGGCAGTGGATCTAAAAATGATGGTGACAAGGTGAAAAATTACCAAGGAAAGGGAGGCCCTCATTCAGGGGAGCATCCAAGAATCGCGGTAATAGTAGAAAGTTCGATGGCAAGTGTTACAACTGTGGGAAGATGGGTCACATGGCAAAAGACTGTTGGACCAAGAAAAAACATGTTGAAAGTAATACTGCTACTTCCAATTCGAAGGAGAATAGTGAAGATGGTTGGGATGTTGAAGCATTATTTGCTACGGAGGAAGAAGAATTAGCTCTCACGGTAACATCACCAGAACGAATTGACTACAAGAATGATTGGATCGTAGATTCGGGCTGCTCAAATCATATGACGGGTGACAAACAGAAGTTGCAAAACCTGTCTGAGTATAATAGAGGTCGTGTGGTGGTGACAGCTGACAACTCAAGGTTACCGATAACTCACATCAGTAAGACGATAGTTACGCCTCGATATAATACTAACCAGGTGCAACTTCAAGATGTTTACCATGTCCTAGGAATGAAGAAAAATTTGTTATCTGTGGCTTAACTAACATAATCAGGCCATTATGTCTTATTTGGTCCCCAAGACGTGAAGGTTTATCGTGACGTCAAAATCTCAGAAACACCAACTGTAGACATCATTTTTTTCATTTAATTTTTTATTATTATTATTAAATTTATTATTATTATTATTAAATATTATTATTAGTATATTATTATTAAATAATTATTACAAGCCCAAAGGACCCGTAGGCCCATTTTACAAACCCTAAAACCCAACTAGGGTTTCTCATCTCATGCTTCAGCCGCCTCTGATGCTTCCAGAAGGCCAGCCGCCGCCTCTGCCGACACTCCCACTGCTAGGTGACCCAACCATATGCTGCCGACGATCCCCTACTACCACGACTCCCATGAAGAAGTCTCCAGAACGCCACGAAACTACCCACATCGAGCCCTATGGTGAGTCACCGCCATAGCTATGGTGACTCACCAGAAGTCCCCACTGGAACCGGTCTGAAGGGCGTACCTCCATGGCTATAAAAGCCATCGCACCTGCAAAAGAAAAGGGGGCAACAGAGACGAGCCACGAACCCACAACCAACAGAAAACCAAAACAGAAAACAAAGAAAGAAGAAAGAAACTTACCCTTGGAGCCTTGACCATCGCCGGAAGCACTAAACATCGCCGGAGAACAGAAAATACCGAAGGTATTTTCGTAGATTTACTCCGATTAGGAGTCTTTTAGGGAAAACAAAGACCGGAATCGGTCTTAGGGCGTTTAGATCTATACTTTAGGTAAATTTGGGAATTTCCGGCCACCGGAGACGGTGGCCGGCGGCGGAACATGCGGCGGATCATGGTTGCCGGCCGGTGATCAGCTCTCTCTCCGGGGAGAGAGTTTAGAGAGAACAGAGAGAGCTTTCTCTCTCAGAAAAAGAAAGAAAAGAAAGAAATGGGAAAGCTTGGCCCTTCGGGCCAGGCGTTTAGGATATATATCCCTTCCCGAACGACGTCGTTTTGGGAAGGGGTATATGCGTAATTTACATGTATGGTTAAACCCTTTCCGCAGTCACTCCGAGTTTGTAACATTACAAATTAGTCACTGAAAGCAAGTTTTGATTCTTTTAATTATGTCATTCAATTTTATTTTATTACATTTTAGTCATTATCAGTTTATATATATATTTAGGGTAAATAACTGATTTAGTACCTTATAATTTTATTAACATTTATTTTAACCCGATTAATTAAATAAGGCTAAATTACATTTTTAGCACTTAGAATTTTTATTTATTCGAGATAGAGCCTTTAAACTTTGATAAATTTTATTTTAATCAATGATTAATTAATTAAGGGTTAATTACACTATTAGTAATTTTATTTTATGATGATTCGAATTATGTTCATTAATTTAAATAATTTTACATTTATTATTATTTTAGTCATTGTTTAATTATATTTTAACTTAATTTATTTTTTTATTATTTTTTAATATATTTTAAATTATTACTTTAATTATTGTTTTACTATATTATAAATATATATATTATTTATTTATTTAATAATGTTTATTTATTTTCAATATCAAAGAAAAGGGCAGTCTTAATACAACTGGATGTCCTATTCTGGTATTTTAAATAACTAAATATTATAAAAATTATAATTTAGTTTTATTACATTTTTAATATTTATTTTTATCAAAGAAAAGAGCTGTTTTAAAGTCACCTAGAAGCCATTTTCTGATATTTTTAAATAAATAAATATATTATTTAAATTTTATATTTTTTTAAGAAAATATTTTTAGTTATTTATTTTTTTTTATATCAAAGAGAGCTGTCTTAAAGTACCTAGAAGCCCTTTTCTGATATTTCTAAATAAGTAAATATCTTATTTATGTATATTAATATATTTTCTTAAAATTATTTGAAATAGTAGAATTATGAATTAAATATATCTTTGAATTTTTAAATTAATAATAATAGAGACAATTTATAATTAAAAAGTACCAATTTTGGGCGTTGTAGGGGTGCTAATCCTTCCCTAAACGTAACCGACCACGAATCCCTTTTTATTATTAAAAGGAATGAATTTTTGGTTATAAACGCAGATCAGTTCATTTTTTTAATTGATGTTTTCTTAAAACTCTTTTAAAAAAATAATTTTTAGGTATTCGACCTACCTGACCCAAAAGGCCGATGGCGACTCCAAATTATTTTCAAAACCATTTATTCACATCAATTTTCCCACCAAGTAAAATATTTCGTGCCCGGACGAAAACCGGTTACGACAGCTTGGCGACTCCGCTGGGGAATTGTCAAACTTCAAAATCAATTATAAATTGTCTCTATTAATTAGAAATTAAAAATTCATTTATTTAATTTTTAATTCTTTTCTTTCAAATTTTTATTATTTATTATTTTTATATTAATATTGTTTTTTTATTCAGGTATTAATTATTTTATTTATCTGTTAGAGGTTTGAATATTTCTCCTCACACACAACACTTGCATTGCATAACATAAAGCTCTATAATTGAGCTTGTCCCTTTTAAGTGGGAGTGAAAGCGACGTCTTCGTGAGAATTTATTCTCCGTGTCAGACCTAGCAAGTAACTTTCGGGGTTCATATGCTCTATGTCTTCGTGAGAATTTATTCTCCGTGTTAGTCATAGAGAAATGTATCCCCTCGAATTGAACTCGGTCCGTTTAAGTCTGTAATGGACTAGGATCAAGGGTTGGCAGCCCAAGGGGGCACTAACAAGGACAATTCGAGTACCCTTACTCCTAGAACTAAAACCCTACATGTAATAAAACTTAGAACTCCTCCTGATCTAAGACAGTACTGAACCTCTGTCCTTAGGTGTACACAAAGGAGAAATAAGCTTTAGCTTTTATTTTTTTAATTTATTATTTTTTATGAATAAATGCCTGCGAACTAAAAATCATGCGGTTAGGTTAAATTTTCCAAACAAAGCATGGAACTAGAAAGCATGAGGTTAGGATTTATTATATACCATGATAAATAAATTTTTTCTTTCAATTAGTTGGTATTAACAATTTTATTTTTTTCTTATTTTCCCATGTATGTTATTTTTGCTCTAATTTGTTTAAATTATTTTCTTTTGTTTGCATTGCATGATCATGACCAAAAGGTGTTAACTGAAAAGACTGTTCATCAAATTAGAAAGAAATCATAAATGGACAAAAAGTTTTATGATCGAACAAAATATGACGCGGCCAAGAAAAGACATCCTGAGGGAACTCTGAAGATAGAGAAGAGCTATGCACCCAAAGATTGTATGCCCATTGAAGAGCAAAAGGAGATACGAGAAATAAGAGAGCAGGTGTCCAAAATGATGGATAGAATATCTGTTTTGGCCAAAAGAGAAGAGATTCCTGCACAGAAAGAGAGAAAGCTTAATGAACATAATCCTGCAATCTCAAATATGAAAGGGACTTCTGATCCTAATCAATTGGAGAAGTTACAGACAATCATCATCCGTATTCACAAGTCATCTGGAGATACCAAAGAAATGATGACAATTGTAAAATCTTCCAGAGAAGAGAAGAAATCATGTAACCTGAAATCATCGAAGTTTAGTATGCTCCCGATATCTAAAACTCAGGTTCAATTCAAGACAAAAGGTGGTTCTCATCTTGATACTATCCCCATATCATATAAAGAGTTGTATGAAAAGCTACTTGAAGCACGAGAAGTGGATCCATATTATATAAAACCGTTCCAACCTCCATATCCAAATTGGTATAACATCAACGTTCATTGTGAATATCATGCCGGAGCTCAAGGACATACCATCGAGAATTGTCTTGCCTTCAAACGCCGAGTCCAAAGTCTTTTGGATCATGGAACCTTACAATTTATGGTAAATGATCGACCTAGTTGGGTAACCGAGGGTCCTGATAGATTAATACCAAAAGTCTTCAAAGGTAAGAATATCAGTAGGTGCGCCCAGAGAGAAGAAGATTTGCTGAGGTTGGAAGCTCAAATACGTTATTTGAAGATTGAAAACGATAAATTGAGCACCAAAATGGAAACCATACATGAAGACTTCCAGAAGGTCAGTCAAGCCTTTCAAAATGCTGGTATAAGAAACACCCCAGAAGAGTGGATAGCAGGGGTCACCAAACTGAAAAAGAGTTGCAACATACATGAAGATCTTGTCCAAAAACTTTTTGAACACAAATGTTCTCTCACAAAGGAAAATGATCAACTCCAAGAATTGACATAGGAGATGAAAGAACACCAGAATGTAATGGAAGAAGCTGCAGTCCAGACAAGCAATATGGCCCATAAGCTGATAAACTAACTTGGTTTTAGAGAAGAAAATGGGAAAGTTATTCCCTATATGTAAAGTTTTGTTGAAGTTAGGACTGAAAGTTGTCCCCTACATGTAAAAGTTTTGTTTGATTTACTGAAGCTTTTGTGTTCAATGAAATCTGTTCTAAGATGATCACTCTTAAGTAACACCTTTTCATACAGGCATTTACATTTTGTATATGTGTATTTTCATTTTGTATTTTTACTTTTTATATCTTTGAATTGCACATTTTGCATTCTTATTTTTCCATTTATGCATTTTTCACATTTTTATTTAAGTACTGTTATGTACTTTAATTATAAAAACATGTTAATAATTAATGAAAGGTTTTGTAACAGTAAAATCAAGGTCATTCATTCATTTTACTTTACTATCATCATTGAAAACAATGGAGCAATCTTATGAGGGACTACAAGACCAGTGGCCAAAACAATTAACAGGGTTACCTCGGGATACAAGGAAAGAAGCGTCAGATTCAGTACCAGATGAATCAGATCAAATTATTCAGGGAATGGAATCTGATAAAGAAAAGATAACTGCTAAAGAGAAATCGTGCTATCAGATTGAAGAGTCGAGACA
The DNA here is from genome assembly GCF_006381635.1 of Hibiscus syriacus. Lineage (NCBI taxonomy): Eukaryota > Viridiplantae > Streptophyta > Magnoliopsida > Malvales > Malvaceae > Hibiscus > Hibiscus syriacus. The sequence goes on from NW_024063196.1 coordinate 2,246,612, forward strand.
GATAATATACCCTGGGGCATTCCACTTGAACCCAAAGAATAGCCTCATTAATTATTCACAATATGAGGAGAAAGTCAAGAGGACAGAGAAAGCAATCAGAAACATGAAAGATGTTAATGCCTACCACAAAGAATTAGAAGCAAGAGAGCTTAGCTTGGTTCCAGATTTGATTATTCCCCATGAATTCAAAATGCCTGATTTTGAGAAATATGATGGCACAAGTTGTCCCCTAATCCACCTAAGAATGTTTTACAGAAAAATGGGAGGATATTTAAAGTCTGATGACCTGTTAATTCACTCTTTCCATGATAGCCTTGTTAACCCAGCGGTAGTCTGGTACAATCAGTTGACCCAAGAACAGATCAAGAAATGGGTAGATTTAGCTGATGCATTTTTGGGACAATATCGGTATGTTAAAGGCTTAGCTCCAACACGTATGGATCTTCGAAGAGTAAAAAGGAAAACCAATGAAAGATTTCAAGAATATGCCTTAAGATGGAGAGGAATGGTAGCACAAGTTCAACCTCCCATGTTAGAAGAAGAGATATCACGTATGTTTCGTGATTCCCTTCCAGCGCCTTTCTTCGAGTTAATGCAGGCAAATCCGACAAAGGAATTCGAGAATCTTGTGACAAGTGGAGATTTAATTGAGAATGTAATCAATGAAGAAAACTCAAAGGTCACATCCAAGAGTCCAACAGATAAAAAAGCGAAAGCTGATGATGTGAATGTATGTCGCATCCAGAATCCCTACAATTGCAAAAGAAAAAGAGCAAGTAATTGTTCGGATCGATCAAAGAAAGTCATGCGATCAAGAAAAACTTTGGAAGTGTTCCAAACTTCTATTTCAGACTTATACCCTCATTTGGTTAAAGGTCAGTACATCACACCAAGACCAATGAAAATGTCACCAAACCCTTCTGCTCATAGCTATGATCAAAGTAGTGTTTGTGATTTTCATTTGGGAGTATTTGGGCATTCCACGGGCAATTGTAGGCAACTGTTAAAAGAAATAGAGATGCTTGTTGACAAAAGAGTCTTGACACAAAAAATGATCAAGAAATGGGAGGCAAATGAAGACAATGACTCTGATCTTATTACACAACTGACATTAAAGGAGTGATGATGCATGAACAAGTGGAAGTGTTATCTACCACTGTAGTACCTTTCTATTTTCAGCATCTTGTTTGAACTTGTTTTTTGTTCCTTTCTCTGCCTTTTGTGCAAAAAAAAATAAATTGTGTTGCTTTTATGGTTATGAGCAAAGAATCAAGTTTTAATCTTGAGATTATTGAGTATCAAGTAGATTAAATATTCTTTTAAATTTGCAAGAGTTATAGATCTATTGGCAAATGATAAAATTATATCTTCCATATCCCATCCAACACCATTACTCAACCTTTACCAAAACCAAATCCTGACACTACATTTATCTGAGACTCTGAAGAAATGTCTCTACCTGTTTTTGAGACACAAACTCTAGATGTTTACCTTCTCGGGTAGAGTCGATTGATTGATGATACTACCTTCCACCATATACATGACTTTATAAGTCACACATTTGTCCTTCCAAATACAAAACCATCATAAACCAAAAGACCTCGAAAGAACCAAACTTTCAACTATTCGTGAATTTTACTGCAAGAAGAGACGAGATGAGGCATCATGGACCAACTCATTGATGATAATTTCGAGTGATTAGGGCATACTCAAAGAAGAAGGGGAAAGTGATTGATTGAAATAAATATATCATGCATTAATTACATTTTTTCATGTAAATAAAGTTAATCTTGAATATTCATCCCCCTGTGGATACCTCTTTTTACAAAGGTTTCTGTGTATGAGATGATGAACGGAATTGTTTCATTTATTCTTTAATATATATATATATCCTTTGTTGTCCCCATTTGAGCCTGAATAATGTTTCTTCTAATTCAACCATAACCAAGGATCACCCTCTACATTGGGGGGCAAGGTAAAGGATATTGGCTCACAAGAATAAAGATTGTCAATACAGTTTTATTACGAAGACAAGTTTCCATGAAGTCATGAAAGTTTTGAACTACAAAGTATGTCAAATACAGAGTGCTTGAAGATCAATCCAATCAAGAATAATGGAAAACCTCCAAAATGCAAAAGGAAAAGGAGGTGCTCAAAGCAATTGAAGTATTATACTCATCCAGCAAAGAAAGAAAAAAAAAAGAAGGAAAATTGAATCCAGATGGGTGACTTATTGAGCCTCAAGTTACAAGGTTGATCAAGTACGAACAAGAAGAGTAAGAAATGCTGGAGATATGAGAAAATGGAAATGAATCCAAAATTTGGCAGTCTAGAGGGATCCAGTTGATGGAAAATTCCCCAGCAAAGCAGATCCAAGTTAAGCAAGGCAAGATTGATGGCATCAGAATGAATTGATCTTTGGTTTGATGACCCTTAAATTACTTATTTGGGCCTTTTATCCCTTTCTTTCATAACCATAAGCCATGGCCTACGTTACGTACCTGAAAAGTCCATTCTAATCATACATGGATTTCTAATTAAAAGATGATAACTTTAGAATTCATTCCGCCTTCCAAGATTGATTTTTATTTGCAAAAATTATTTTTTTAAATCTTTAATGCATGTTATGAAAAATGATAAAGGAGGGGTTCAAGATGTAAATTTTTAAATAACATCTTGAAACCAAAGGAGGATTCGAGTTGAAAACCTAAAAAAAGGCGGCTCGAATAATGAATGGTACAACAATGACATAAGAGACGATTTTAAGCTCTTAATAAAGCACCGCACATCCCAAAGACGTTCCTGAGAGTAGGGAAACAAGAAGCATATCTACAAGATGGGCATAACAACCATTTCTTCAAGTTAGTGTAAGCCAAAACGACATACTGAACCAACTTGAAAGAACCTACTTTACCAAAATCCACCCACACCTCAAATCAGTCAATAATTTTGACACTTGCCATAGGACTATGATTTTTGAATGATTTAAAAGTGTAGTTGATTTATTTGATATTTATTAAACTCATTGTTTATGATCTGATTCTATTGTGAACCTAAGAAGGGCAATACTTTGTAAAAGTCTTTCATTCTTCAATAAACAAAGGAGGAAAAAACATTTTCAAACAGGACAGTCTCAAATGAGGAAGGTCCTTGAAGCAATTGTTGCTTATTTTACCTCTGTAGTAGAAAAAGAATGAACAAGGCCAGAGGAATGAAGCACTTCACATTTTTGAAGGCAAATGGTCCAAGAAGCCAGAAAGTCTGGGGAATTGAACTTGTGACACTCCCCTATCACATCATTAGTAGCTCATCAAGAAAGATTATCGTTTATCTCATGTTAAGGTCGATAAGCATCACCAGACAAATTACTTTCCCCAGCCATTAATCCATGTTTCTGGCAGATTACATCACAGAGATATAGGTCCCAGTAAGATGTATTATGGGAATGAACAAGTCAATACTTGCACTCTGGTTATACCGTGATGTTGGCTCAAGTCTTGATACATCATTGCTACTTCTTCTAGGCCGATCATTTTCTTTGTCAAGATGATACCCATTATGTCCTTCAGAAGATTGCTGAATTTGAATTTGAGGACTTATGGCACAGAATAAGACATTGGAACAAATTCTACATTTGTATGCCGTACAGGATTCCAAAGTTGAGATAACCAGTTTTACCATCAACTAAACCTTTCCATGGTTAGGGAAGAGTGGGATATGACAATGTGTATTTTGGAGCAGCCGAAGAGACAGTCACTGTGGCAGTCATTGCAACAAAATGCACCAGCAAAGATCTTCTATTTCATCATGATGATGTTTATTTCTTCCAGTAAGGTTGTTACACTGGATGTCACCGACAAAAAGGTCGAATTCGACAAATCTACTCATCAATTGCTCCAACCGATCATCATTCAGTTCTTGCACATCTGTTTTCAAAAATATGCCAAGACAGTAGAAGACAGCCTCTGCATTATTGATCCCAGAAGAAAAAAAGAGACAGGACATTGATATCACAAGAGAACATGTCTCTAGCAGCTCCTTATGTATGGTTTTTAGTGAAACCTATAAGCATTTCTACCTCATCAGGTTCAAGTGGAACAACTTTATTTCTTCCAACCCATACCAGATTCCATTTTCGGCACTCATCAAGAACATACTTCTGGACACTCGAAGGTAGCTCATCGTCATAACGCTTCAAGAGCTTTACAGATCCTTTCTGTCAATCTGGAACTTCTTGTACATATTTGTAAGCAGTTCAACTTTGCAAGAATCCCATGAAGACTATCATTTCTTTGTCAATGGAAAAATATCATGTATAGTGCATAGAGAAAACAAGATAAGAGGAAATCTGTTCTCAATTGGCAGATTATGAATATAGCCTATTTTCAGTGTAACAGCATGAAAATGCTTCGAATCTACAAATTCTGGCTATACATCGAATAAGTACTGTGATATTCCAGTCCAAACATTAACTGGAGCAAGTGCCACGTTCTCATAGTAGAAATAAGGAGACCCATAGCATCTTCTGGAAGTGTTCTTTGAGTTATCTGATCTGGTTTGGTATGAACCCCAAAACCAATCATTGGATTTAAAAGATGAATTTGCTTATAGTAGAAATAAGGAGACCCAATAGCATCTTCTGGAAGTGTTCTTTGAGTTATCTGATATGATTCGGTAGGAACCCCAGAACCGATCATTGGAATTGAAAGATAAACTGCATAATCATCTTTTCAAGCTTCCTCTGCTTCTTCCTTTTCCACAAATCATAGCCCAAGTTTCGCCTTTGCTTGTAATTGGGATCATTGCATAATGGCTTCCTATCTTCTACCATAAGAAGTGCGTCAGTAACCTTAGCCATTGGATCAGCACATATAAAATCTGTCAACTTTGCAATTGATTGAATCTGGAGCACATTTCTCCATGGCTATTGAAGCCTCAGCCTCTGAGAATCCCATTTTTGTCTAGTATAACAGTTTATTCTCCTCATCAGAATCATAATTAAGGATTTCCTCGATATAAGAAGAACTATCAATATATGTGAAATCATCATAAAAGATCGCTTCATAATCAGATGAGTTATCATCAGAATCAACATGTTGCATGGGTGTGGATTTTTGAAGAGCATGTATCACTGTATATGTAGTCTTGTATTGCATCAGATTACTGTTTGCATAAATTGGTTTTTCTCCCACAGAAAAGTATATTTCAGAGATGGCCTTCACTGAAAGATGATAAGCCACTGTGTCAGCCTGGAACGGATTACCAAGCTATTTTTATTACTCTGTCTGATTAAATCCCTCTAGATTCAGAAAATAGTCACCTCATTCAGAAGACACATATCTCAGACATTTCCGTCAAAATGATTGAGTACTTCTTAAGTTTGTGACAACATGAAGAGAATTCCTCCAGTTACTTGACAACACTGCTGTTTATTGACACCATAATGAGAGCATTCAAGATAAACAGATTTGGGGCACGAATAAATCCACAAGTACCTACAACATTGCATTGTCAAAATTAGACCTCAAGAGGATCATGATATTCCAGTCAAACAAACATTAAGAGTAAATCAGAAGCAGAATATTGGGGCATCTCGAAAGCCCATTTCAGATAGAAATGTTTCATGTGGGACATCTTGAGGGCTCATTTCCACCAGAAATAGAATATTGGGGCATTTTGAAGGCTCACAACAATATGAATATTTGGGCATTCTTGGAGGCTCATCTCAACAAGAAGTAATGTTGAGCACACTTTTAACATCTGTATCAGTAAAATGTTGGGGAATTTTAAAGGTTCCTTCAGACAGATCCATGTGGGGTATTTTGAAGACTCAGATTAACAAGAAGAAAATATTGGGGCATGCTGAAAACCCATTTCAATCAGAATCAGAACTGTTGATGCATTTTAAACATTTGTATTAGCCAATGTTGGGGCATGCTGAAGACCCAAAATATCCTGTGTAAAGATCATTGACTTGAACAAATATTTCCAATGAGATACAAAGATATGAAGAATGAAAATGGTGAAACAATAACAGTCAATCCGACTACACATAATTGCTTCGTTCATCAGGCAGTTGCATTAGGGTCCTGTTGTTGAACAAATATCTACTCAGCAAGTATGGTTTCAAATACCAATCTTCTTAAAACCATGTGTCACATGATAGCGCGATCTTTGTTAAGCTACATCATAGTTGCATGAATAAAAATGATCCCCAAGAGGCTACTCAATCCAGGGTTCAGTTCCTCAAGATCTTAGCTTTGAATTTTGCATTCTCTGTATCAGTGATAATTGAAAATATTTCTTTGAGGTTCCTGACAGTTAGTTTCAACCATACTGTTGGGATTATGAAGCTGTTTTTCACATCAGTTTTTTTTTACTTACTTGATGACATTGGAAAGGGAGACTCGACTCACTTACATTACTGTTATTCACGCTATTATTGGGGTTATCATTGCCAGCCAGGTTGAACTGAATTTTTATCTATTTTGGGTTTTATCATGTACGTTTCATCCCCAGCAGCAAGAAATTCACGGATATCTTTTTGTACATTGATCCTACAGTTGATGTGTTTCTACTTCCTACAAAGATCATTATAGAAGAAAATGTGATCAGTATCACATTTGTCTTTGCCCGAGATGATATCAAGATCAGTTAATGTCTCCTATTCAATTCGACACCAGCATATCTTGTGAATTTGACCAACTTTTTGGTCATACCAACATTACACTTGAATCTCCATTGAGTTTTGTTCTCAAGTGGTCTTGTGACGTCATTCAAAAGCTTTGAACATTAGGCAAAGAGCTTCAATGATTAAGAAATCTTGGCAGAAGCCACAGGAAAGGATGAATGTGTTGTCAAATGTTTTACGAACATCTGAACAGAAGCCACAGGAAAGGATGAATGTGTTGTCAAATGTTTCCTTGATCAATAATCCGAGCAGAAACCACAGGAAAAGATGAATGTTTTACGAACCAGTGATTATGGTGCTAAACCAATGTTGCAATCATATGATTTCCATTTATTGATCCAAGATAAAGTTTGTCTTCTTCAACCCCAAGATTAGAAGTGAGATATAATGAAGATTTCTTTCCACAGGAGGGAAGCAGAAATTTTAACAATAAGAAACTAGTGGAGCCAACTATGGTTGAATTACAAGTTGTTGTTAAGCATCTCGACATTATATGGTCCAAGTTGCATTATTCGAGATCTGATTATATGTGGAGACATGAAATGAATTGGAATAAATCTTCTTTGTGATATGTTTCAAGAGTCAAATCAGAACAGACTCTATTCTCCTAATTAATCCCTGCTGAGTCAGGTATATCTACATCTACACTTTTTAAAGATAATAGATTCTCACTTCAGAGATGACAAATTTTCTTTTTAAAGATGATAGATTCTCTTTTCAAAGATGAAAGCTTTATGGAATTTCTACACAAGTCCAAGCAAAGAAAATTGGTTTTATCCAAGACAAAATGGGACATCAAGGTCATAATTCTGACTACAGCAAGAGTTCCACAAATGAAACATTTCTTCTAAGACCTTCATGAAGCAAAAAAGACAGTAAAGATACAAATTGATCAGATGATTCTGCAGAAATGCAAGCTTGATAGCATAAGTTGCTACATTGATATCCAGAGGTAACCCTGGTAATAAATGATGAACTAGAGGAAGACCAAGTTCACCACTTTGAAGTCAAATGAAGATTGCATCAACATTCATGCATTCATAAGAATATCATTTACACAATAGACAATGCATTACATTGATACATCTGAGTGCATTCAAACATGAAGTTTTACAGATCTTCGGAAGAGCAAGAAGATTCATGGTAAAAAATTACCTTACAAGAAGAAGGTATTCAAAACCAAAAATACAGGAAATCACGCAAACATCTGAAAAAGAGATGGACGTAATCCACAAGAATGAGCATTATCTTGAGATTGGGGCATGTTACCCAATCAACATGTTATTTCAAAAATATAATGAGAAAACGATTTCCATAGTTTCTCATTTTATCTTTTCTAAAATGAAATTGTTGAAAAGTAAGAAAACGATTTCCTTAGTTTTTTTACTTAGTAAACTATTTCCCACATCTGTAAGTCCTTCAGTGCATGATGTTTCCAAAAAGCCTTCAGGAGCTTTTTGATGTTTCCAAAAAAACCTTCGGGTCATCTGTAAGTCCTTCAGTGCATGATGTTTCCAAAAAGCCTTCGGGAGCTTTTTGATGTTTTCAAAGCCTTCGGGTCATCTGTAAGTCCTTCAGTGCATGATGTTTCCAAAAAGCCTTCGGGAGCTTTTTGATGTTTCCAAAAAAACCTTCGGGTCATCTGTAAGTCCTTCAGTGCATGATGTTTCCAAAAAGCCTTCGGGAGCTTTTTGATGTTTCCAAAAAGCCTTCGGGAGCTTTTTGATGTTTTCAAAGCCTTCGGGTCATCTGTAAGTCCTTCAGTGCATGATGTTTCCAAAAAGCCTTCGGGAGCTTTTTGATATTTTAAAAGCCTTCGGGTCATCTGTAAGTCCTTCAGTGCATGATGTTTCCAAAAAGCCTTCGGGAGCTTTTTGATGTTTCCAAAAAGCCTTCGGGAGCTTTTTGATGTTTTCAAAGCCTTCGGGTCATCTGTAAGCCCTTCAGTGCATGATGTTTTCAAACATTTCCATCCTACTCAAAAGAAGCCAGATGAAAAAATATTGTCTTTTTCGTCTTTACTCTATTCTTGTTATCACAAGGATGAGCAAAGAGGGGCAGCTGTAGACATCATTTTTTTCATTTAATTTTTTTTTATTATTAAATTTATTATTATTATTATTATTAAATATTATTATTAGTATATTATTATTAAATAATTATTACAAGCCCAAAGGACCCGTAGGCCCATTTTACAAACCCTAAAACCCAACTAGGGTTTCTCATCTCATGCTTCAGCCGCCTCTGATGCTTCCAGAAGGCCAGCCGCCGCCTCTGCCGACACTCCCACTGCCAGGTGACCCAACCATATGCTGCCGACGATCCCCTACTACCACGACTCCCATGAAGAAGTCTCCAGAACGCCACGAAACTACCCACATCGAGCCCTATGGTGAGTCACCGCCATAGCTATGGTGACTCACCAGAAGTCCCCACTGGAACCGGTCTGAAGGGCGTACCTCCATGGCTATAAAAGCCATCGCACCTGCAAAAGAAAAGGGGGGCAACAGAGACGAGCCACGAACCCACAACCAACAGAAAACCAAAACAGAAAACAAAGAAAGAAGAAAGAAACTTACCCTTGGAGCCTTGACCATCGCCGGAAGCACTAAACATCGCCGGAGAACAGAAAATACCGAAGGTATTTTCGTAGATTTACTCCGATTAGGAGTCTTTTAGGGAAAACAAAGACCGGAATCGGTCTTAGGGCGTTTAGATCTATACTTTAGGTAAATTTGGGAATTTCCGGCCACCGGAGACGGTGGCCGGCGGCGGAACATGCGGCGGATCATGGTTGCCGGCCGGTGATCAGCTCTCTCTCCGGGGAGAGAGTTTAGAGAGAACAGAGAGAGCTTTCTCTCTCAGAAAAAGAAAGAAAAGAAAGAAATGGGAAAGCTTGGCCCTTCGGGCCAGGCGTTTAGGATATATATATCCCTTCCCGAACGACGTCGTTTTGGGAAGGGGTATATGCGTAATTTACATGTATGGTTAAACCCTTTCCGCAGTCACTCCGAGTTTGTAACATTACAAATTAGTCACTGAAAGCAAGTTTTGATTCTTTTAATTATGTCATTCAATTTTATTTTATTACATTTTAGTCATTATCAGTTTATATATATTTAGGGTAAATAACTGATTTAGTACCTTATAATTTTATTAACATTTATTTTAACCCGATTAATTAAATAAGGCTAAATTACATTTTTAGCACTTAGAATTTTTATTTATTCGAGATAGAGCCTTTAAACTTTGATAAATTTTATTTTAATCAATGATTAATTAATTAAGGGTTAATTACACTATTAGTAATTTTATTTTATGATGATTCGAATTATGTTCATTAATTTAAATAATTTTACATTTATTATTTTATTTATTTTAGTCATTGTTTAATTATATTTTAACTTAATTTATTTTTTATTATTTTTTAATATATTTTAAATTATTACTTTAATTATTGTTTTACTATATTATAAATATATATATTATTTATTTATTTAATAATGTTTATTTATTTTCAATATCAAAGAAAAGGGCAGTCTTAATACAACTGGATGTCCTATTCTGGTATTTTAAATAACTAAATATTATAAAAATTATAATTTAGTTTTATTACATTTTTTAATATTTATTTTTATCAAAGAAAAGAGCTGTTTTAAAGTCACCTAGAAGCCATTTTCTGATATTTTTAAATAAATAAATATATTATTTAAATTTTATATTTTTTTAAGAAAATATTTTAGTTATTTATTTTTTTTATATCAAAGAGAGCTGTCTTAAAGTACCTAGAAGCCCTTTTCTGATATTTCTAAATAAGTAAATATCTTATTTATGTATATTAATATATTTTCTTAAAATTATTTGAAATAGTAGAATTATGAATTAAATATATCTTTGAATTTTTAAATTAATAATAATAGAGACAATTTATAATTAAAAAGTACCAATTTTGGGCGTTGTAGGGGTGCTAATCCTTCCCTAAACGTAACCGACCACGAATCCCTTTTTATTATTAAAAAGAATGAATTTTTGGTTATAAACGCAGATCAGTTCATTTTTTTAATTGATGTTTTCTTAAAACTCTTTTAAAAAATAATTTTTAGGTATTCGACCTACCTGACCCAAAAGGCCGATGGCGACTCCAAATTATTTTCAAAACCATTTATTCACATCAATTTTCCCACCAAGTAAAATATTTCGTGCCCGGACGAAAACCGGTTACGACACCAACAATGGAGGGACGACGTTTGGAGTCAATTTACGTGATGTCAGCAAAGTCTGTATATGTAGACAGGACGAGAAAAAAGGAGACATCAGATCTATGGCACATATGGTTAGGTCACGTTAGCTATTCCAAGATAAATGTGATGGTGAAGAAGTCGATGCTTAAGGGGCTTCCTCAACTAGACGTGAGAACAGACACGGTCTGTGCGGGATGCCAGTATGGTAAAGTACACCAATTACCATATGATGAGTCAAAGTTTAAAGCAAAAAAACCGTTGGAGTTGGTTCACTCTGATGTGTTCGGACTTGTTAAGCAACAGTCAATTAGCGGTATGCAGTACATGGTAACATTCATTGATGACTTCTCCAGGTATGTGTGGGTTTTCTTTATGAAAGAAAAATCTGACACATTCTCAAAGTTTAAAGAGTTTAGAGACTTAGCTGAAGGAGAAGTGGGAAAGAAAATATGTTGCTTGCGCACAGATAACGGAGGAGAATATAGATCAAACGAGTTCTCTCAATATCTAAGGGAGTGTCGAATACGTCATCAGCACACTTGTGCCAACACGCCACAACAGAATGGTGTAGCAGAAAGAAAAAACTGACATCTTGTAGAAATTTGTCGAAGTATGCTACATGCAAAGAACGTACCTGGAAGGTTTTGGGCTGAAGCAATGAGGACTACAGCCTTTGTGATCAACAGACTTCCTCAACCAAGGTTAGGATTTGTTTCACCCTTTGAGAAACTATGGAACATAAAACCTACAGTTAGCTACTTTCGAGTATTTGGCTGTGTATGTTATGTGTTTGTTCGTGATCATTTACGGAGCAAATTTGACAAGAAAGCTGTTAGATGTATCTTTATGGGATATGACAGCCAGAGAAAGGGGTGGAAATGTTGTGATCCAATTAGTGGAAGATGCTAAACGTCACGAAATGTGGTATTTGATGAAGCATCTTCTTAGTGGTCCTCAGAGAAGGAGGTGTTGCCAGATTCGAGAGAATTTGGAGACAAGCTACAACAAAAGATGGGGGAACATGTTGTTCAGCTCCAAACAAGTTTAGATGAATCAGAAGATCCAAATGGCGATGATCTCGAACAAAGAGTGACTAAGAATCCTTGGCAAACTGGCGTGTATCAACAACCAAACGAAGAAGGTGGACCCAGTGAAACAGAAGAATCAATTCCACAATCTCAACTCTGAAGGTCAACAAGAATACGAAGGCCAAATCCCAAATATGCCAATGCAGCCATAATTGAATAAGTAACAGAGCCTGAGACATTCGAAGAAGCATCGCAGAGTTCTGAGTGCATGATAGCTATGAAAGAAGAGATCGATTCACTTCAGCAAAATCAAACTTGGGATCTTGTGCCAAAGATAAAAGATGTGAAACCCATATCTTGCAAATGGGTTTACAAGATAAAGTGTCGTCCTGATGGGTCAATCGAGAGGTACAAGGCACTATTGGTAGCTCATTGTTTTTCTCAACAGTATGAACTAGACTATGATGAAACATTTAGTCCAGTGGCAAAACTTACAACCGTACGAGTCCTACTTGCACTTGCAACTAAAAAAAACTGGAACTTGTGGCAGATGGATGTGAAGAATGCTTTTTACATGGAGAGCTAGATCGAGAGATCTACATGACCCAACCAATGGGTTTTCAGAGTCAAGATCATCCTGAACATGTGTGTAAGCTGCGAAAAGCAATCTACGGATTGAAACAAGCACCTAGGGCGTGGTATGGTAAGATTGCTGAATTTCTAACAAAAAGTGGTTATTCAGTAACACCTGCAGATTCTAACTTGTTCGTCAAAGTCAATAAAGGTAAGCTAGCTATCGTGCTAGTCTACGTGGATGACTTAATCATAACCGATGATGATGAAACATAAATTCTTCAGACAAAGGAGAATTTATCAGTTCGTTTCCAGATGAAGGAACTTGGACAACTTAAGCACTTCCTTGGTCTAGAGGTTGATCGCACACACGAAGGAATATTTCTATGTCAACAGAAATATGCTAAAGATTTGTTGAAGAGGTTTGAAATGCTCGAATGCAAGTCAACTTCAACGCCAATGGAACCAAATATCAAAATGTGTACACATGAAGGAAAAGATTTGGAAGATGCAACAATGTATCGACAATTGGTAAGTAGTCTGATCTACTTAACCTTGACCTGACCTGACATTTCTTATGCAGTTAGTGTGATGAGTCGGTATATGCAAAATCCAAAGAAGCCTCATTTGGAAGCAGTTCGACGAATACTAAGATATGTGAAGAGTACAATTGACTATTGTCTTTTGTACAAGAAAGGTGAAGACTGCAAGTTAGTTGGTTATTGTGATGCTGATTATGCAGGAGATCATGACACCAGGAGATCAACAACTGGGTATGTGTTTAAGCTTGGCTCCGGAACAATTTCTTGGTGTAGCAAGAGATAACTAACGGTATCATTATTAACCACTGAAGCTGAATATCAAGCAGCAGCAATGGCAGCTCAAGAGAGTACATGGTTGATACAGTTGATGAATAATCTACATCAACCAGTAGATTATGCAATTCCGTTGTATTGTGACAACCAACCAACAATTCGGCTGGCGGAGAATCCTGTTTTTTATGCAAGAACTAAACATGTGGAAGTACATTACCACTTTGTTAGAGAAAAAGTTTTGCAAGAAGAGATTGAGATGAGGCAAATCAAGACAGATGAGCAAATTGCTGACTTGTTTACAAAAAGCTTGAGTGTTGGAAAGTTTGAACATTTCCGCCGTCAGCATGGCGTGATTCAAAGAATGGAGGCTAACATTGAGGGGGAGTGTTGAAAATTCAATATTAGCCTAAATAAGTTCACAGCTAAATTAATTTGATGTCATTGCTTACATCAATTTAGTTTTGATGTCATTGCTTACATCAATTTAGTTAGGTGAAAATTAAGTATTTTTTCATGTTTTAATTTTAATGGTTTAGATTATTTAGTGATTATTTTAATGAGTAGTTTAGATTGTTTCTTGTAACCTATAAATACCCTACTTGTATTTGAGTTTTATCATCCAACAATCAAAGCTTAATTATAAGCATTTGAAAGCTTTCTTTAGAGTTCTTCCCTTTTGCAATTTTGTGAGATTATTCTAAAGAGAGTTTTTCTTCTTCTCGATCAATTAGAGTTTTTACTCTATTTTGATTCTACATTGATGATTTACTCTTTTTAATTAGAACGAAGAGTCATAATCATCGTCAATTATTACACAATAGTTGAAGAGTGTTGAGATCTCTTTGTTCTACAAGGTTCTACAAGGGAGGAAAGAATGAAAAAAAAAGGAGATGAATTTTTTGATCATTCCCTTAGTCTTAGGTAAAATATTTTATAGTGACTCTTAGTGCTACCGTTAGGCATATACTTATTATGGTTACTTGTTGGTTGACATGATTGATTGATGTAATTGTATGTCAATTGATTTTAACTCTATTAGACTACATGGTGCCTACTAAAGGTTATGTCAAAGGATTGTGGCTTGTTGAGAGTATAGAGGTGTTTTCTAGAGGTTTTGATGTGTTGAGTAGAGACTAATTTTACGGAGAAGATTCGAGAGAGGTACAATAATTGTGTCGTAACCGTCTTTCGGTTGGGCCTCGAAATTGGGCTTCGACTTGAAAAATGTGGATTGGAGTCGCCACCGATCATTTATTTAAAAATATATGGGTTGATAGGATACCCTATTTCTTACCTGATCTGCGTCTTACCAGAAATATGTTGGGCTCGGGAGTCAGTTACGGTCAAGGAAGGCTTAGCACCCTTAAACCGCCCTTTCGGTACTACGTAATTTCCAGTTGTCTTAATTAAGAAAATTGTAATTTTAAATTAAAAGATAAAATTTGATCATGAATTACTTACCTCTGATTAATTGACGAAAATATCCTTAAAAAGTCATAAGATATGTTAGAGGGAAAAAATGAATAAATGAAAAAATGAAGAATAAAAATAAGTAAAAATGAATAAAAATAAAAGGAAAAATAAATAAATAAATAAATAAATAAATGAAATATTAATATATATATATATATATATATATATATATAAATGAGTAAAATAGAAAAATAATAATCATAACAATAATGATATTAATATGAAAATATAATATAATATAAGCAAATAAAAAAACCAAAACCAAAAATAAATAAATATATAAATCAAATATAAAAGTATACATATAATGATAATTGGCTTATAAATGAATTATTAAAACATACATATATACGTATAATGATAAAGTAAAAAAACTAAATAAAGATAATTACAATATATATATATATATATATATATATGGTAATAATACGCTTATAAGTAAAATATTTAAAAAGAGTATATATATATATAAATAATAATATTAAAAAATAACCAAATGAATATAAATAAATAAAAATATATATGTATATATAATAATAATATATAGTGTAAAAATATCAATTGAAAATCATTTAAAAAAATATACGTATATATATTTATATAATGACAATAATGAAAATAATAAATAAATAAAAATATCCATACAATAAATAAAAGGATTAATATGAAGAAAAATAAAGATTGGGGCCAAATTTGAAAGACAATTAACGCTGATATTGCGCATTAGGGGGATAAAAAATGAACACGCCTCGAGGTAGATCTAGGTTCGAAACTTCGAAACCCCACCCATTTTTGGTCATCGGCGCAACCCACGTTTTGGGTTATTCGAACCAAATCTCAAAAAAAATAACGTGCACATGCGAGAAATGAACGAATAAAAAAAATGCTACCTTTTATTTCCTTTTCGAATCGTTTACAATAGCTTTGCCTTTGTATTTTCCGTGCTTTCCTCTGTATTTTGTCTGTAAATCGTGTGTCACAATAGTGAGTTACAATGGCTATTATAGTGCTTGTGGATCCTATCTTTAGGAGTTTAAATAATAGTAGAACTCTATCCTATTTTTAGGAGTTTGAATCCTAGCAAAATTATATCCTATTTTTAGGAGTTTGAATCCTAGTAGGACGAAAAGGTGTGTTGACGGCTGCCCCTCTTTGCCCATAGTCGTGTAACGGGGATAGGAAAAAGATTAAAAGACACACTTTTTGTTCGGTGGAGTTAAAAATTGACTCTGATGTTTCAATAACTCCCTGTCGAATTGAGTTACGGATGACTCCTCCGTCGTGAAGCCGAGTTCATCTTGAAATGATATGAAATTGAAGCCGTAGTTCGGAATTTGAATCAGCACGTGGCTTCTCGTTGCCCTTCGGTCTTCTTCTCGGTTTAAAGACCTTGGATCGAAATCGAACTCAGAAATCTTCATTGACAGATAGCTTTTGCTTGAAAATGGTTGCTTGTCACTAAAGCACGGTTAACCCAGGTCCTCTTCTCGACTTGAAAACCTCGACTGCAATCGGAAAGTAGTGCGATTGATGTGTCATCGAGCTGAATGGAATCGAACTCGACAATTTTGATGGCAGATAACCCTTCTAGCCTTGAGTTATGTTGTAAATGATGTGCCTTGGAGCTGAGCGTAGTCGAGCTCGAAGGTCTTTGTTGACAGATACTCCTTCTTTGAGTTGGATATCCTTCGTCATGAAGTTGAAATCCAATCTAAAGATAGATGATGCTTGTGTGCTCGATTCCCTTCGTCGTGATGTTGAAACCGCGGGTGGCTCCTTCGTCGTGAAGTTGAGCCTGAAATTGGATATCCTTCGTCGTGAAGTTGAAATCCAAGTAAGTAGCATTGTTCCGGGTCCAATATCCTCTGTCGTGCAGTTGAAATTGGCTCTGGAACCGGGAAATTATTTGTTGACAACCAGCCGTCCCTTCGTTGTGAAGTTGAACTTGTGTTGTCTCGAGTCCAATATCCTTCGCTGTGAAGTTGAAATTGACTCTTAATGAAATTTTGTTGACAATCATCCGCCCCTTCGTCGTGAAGTTGAGCTTGTGTTGTCTTGGGTCCAAGATCCTTCGCTGAGAAGTTGAAATTGGCTCCGAAATTGGGAAGTTGTTTATTGACAACCAGCGGTCCCTTCGTCGTGAAGTTGAACTTGCGTTGTCTTGAGTCCAATATCCTACGCTGTGAAGTTGAAATTGGCTATGAAATTAAGAAATTGTTTATTGACAACCAGCGGTCCATTCGTCATGAAGTTGAACTTGCGTTATCTGGAGTCCAATATCCTTCGCTGTGAAGTTGAAATTGGCTCTGAAATTGGGAAGTTTTTTATTGACAACCAGCGGTCCCTTCATCGTGAAGTTGAACTTGCGTTGTCTGGAGTCCAATATCCTTCGTTGTGAAGTTGAAATTGGCTCTGAAATTGAGAAGTTGTTTGTTGACAACCAGCGGTCCCTTCGTCGTGAAGTTGAACTTGCGTTGTCTGGAGTCCAATATCCTTCGCTGTGAAGTTGAAATTAGCTCTGAAATTGGAAAGTTGTTTATTGACAACCAGCGGTCTCTTCATCGTGAAGTTGAACTTGTGTTGTCTGGAGTCCAATATCCTTCGCTTTGAAGTTGAAATTGGATCTGAAATTGGGAAATTTTTTATTGACAACCAGCGGTCCCTTTGTCGTGAAGTTGAACTTGCTTTGTCTGGAGTCCAATATCCTTCGTTGTGAAGTTGAAATTGGCTCCGAAATTGGAAAATTATTGTTGACAACCAGCCGTCCCTTCGTTGTGAAGTTGAACTTGTGTTGTCTTGAGTGGCAAGATATCCTCCGTCGTGGATTTGAAATCGTGGATGTTTGGCTTCGAGCTAGATATCCTTCGTTGTGAAGTTGAAATCTACTCTCGAGCAAATTGTGAGTTCGAGAGAAACTTTCAATCTATCGAGTTGGTCGAAGTGTAGCTTCTTGCTACTGAGTTAAGCAACCAACATAAATCTTTAAAGGTGCTTTTGAATCGAGTATCCTTCGTCTTGAAGTCGAAACTTGACTCTAAAAGCTGCAAAAAATTATGTATGTGGAAAATGATAAATATGATGCTCTAAAATGTATGCATAAGATGCATGTAACATGAATTGGTTATATTTTATCTCCTGAAAAAGGTCTGATAATTTGCATTAGGATGTTAAATCCCCAAATGATACCCCAATATCCAAAAATGCCCCAATATTTGATGTTGAATCTTCAAAGATGCCCCAAATGTTCCTCATTTCTTGCTTCAGCATTGATTATGAGCATGAGTTTTGTGTCTAAAAATCACATGTCATTTACCAAGATCCACTCTAGAGAGACTGTCTTGTTTGAAAAAAAATGTTTTTCTTTCTCTTTTATTTTCAAAGTTATGAAAATATCAATTAAAAGAGTTTTGAAAAATGTTTGATCAAAAGTTTTGAAAATATTGTCTCTTTCACGGTTTTACAATTGAGACGAATCATAAAACTAGAGTTCATTGGATATCAAATGTTTAATTACAATGTTAATCCTTCAATAAATTATAACTATTTGACACGTGCCAAGATCAAAGCTATCTTTGGGAAATGGTTAAGTAAGGAAAGGATAAAAAGGTCTCAGGTTATTGTGTTTGGTCAAAGGTTTTACATTTGATGCTCAAAGGTTTGGCATTTGATGCTCAAAGGTTTGATGGGGTAGCTTGCATGCTCCTCTACTGGAAGTGTTCTTCGACTCCCAGCTTTCATAGTCATATTTGGATTGTGCGATGCCTTACCAAGGAATTTGTGTGATCGCCTCAGCTACACAATTTTTATATTCGAGCCGCATTTTCAGGTTTTTAACTCGAATCCTCCTTTGGTTTCAAGACGTTATTCAGGATTTACGTCTTGAACCCCCCTTTGTTATTTTTATCTATCATTCATTAATTACATTGTTTTTTGCAAACAAAGATTAATCTTGATGGGTGGGATGAAATCTGAAGATAATGTCTTCTGTTTAGAAATCCATGTATGATTAGAAGAGACTTTTAAGGCACGTAATGTAGGCCAGGGTTCATGGTTATGAAAGAAAAGGATAAATAGGCCCAAACAAGTGTTTCAGGGTGTTGAACCAAGGATCAATTCATTCTGATGCCTTCAATCATGTCTTGCTCAAAATGTCTCTCTCTTGATGCTCTATGATCTTTGAGTGAAGTGATTGAGTGATTCGAGAATGTTTGTGCTTGATCAATCTCATAATTTGAAGCTTAATGCTTTGCATGTGCTTTTTTGTCCCTTTTTCTTTTTGATTTTTGTTCTTTCTTTTTTCTTTTATTTTCTTCTTTTTTTCTTTTTTTTCTTTTTTTTCTTTTTTTCTTTTTTTCTTTTTTTCCTTTTTTCTTTTTTTCTTTTTTTCTTTTTTTTTCTTTTTGTTCTGATTGAATCTTCACACTTGGCATTTGGTTCACCTTTTGGTATCTTATCTGAATCAATGTCTTTGCTCATGTGAGCATATTTCTTCCACCTTGCCCCCCAGTGTGGAGGGTGATCCTTGGTTAGGGTTGAATCAAAAGAAAAATACTACAGGCTCAAAAGGGGACACAAGGGATATATTTTTTTCTCCTGTTGTGAAGGGATAAAGAAAGAAAGCCGATCATCTTTTCATACATGTAAATCTTCACAGAAGAGGTATCCCTAGGGGGATAGATTTTCAAGATTAATTCTATTCACATGAAAATAGTGTAATTAATGCATGATAGAATTATTTCGAATGAATTTTTCTTCTTCTTTTCCCCATATGTCTCAATGTTCAGGTTCCCCGTGAGATGCCCCAAGTTGGTTCTTTAGAAGAATGCTCATGTTAAAATGAACAACGCAATGCCTTGGGTTTTAATGGTAAGAAAGGTTATTTTTGAGTCTAAAAAAGACAGTAATGTGATCTTATTGACTCAAAGAAAGGTATGAGTGTATCAAAAAGATAAAGGCAATGTTCAAGAATTTCAAAAGGAGGTAATATCAAAATTTTGTCTTTTGGTAATGACCACGAGTTGTTTTGGGCAAAGAATCAAGGTATTTTATTCTGGGGTCTGAGACAGGGTAAGAAAGGTCTAATCTTTCCATATGTCAAAAATCTATAATTCTTGAAGAATTAAAAGAATCATTAATTCATTTAATATTCGAAAAACTAAATATTAAAATTTGTTCAATTGCTCCACCTTAGAAAGTAGCATTCAATCATTTAAAAGATTAAGCAAACATGAAAGATCAAAGACGTGTTCAAACAAAACAATCCTCTAAGTGCAAATGGTATATGCCATGCCCCCTTCTTCGGCAAGCGCCTTACAGTTTTTAGAGGAATGTTTGGGGCTTCTTATGTGGTAACAACTAACAACTTCAACATTGTAGCCCTTAGGATATGAGAATTCTTTTCTTAGATCATCCTGGCAGGCTTTGTCCTACAATCAGCTGATCAGGTTCCCACTGTATTGTTTTCAGTTTTTTTCTTTTGATGTTACAATCTTGCTTCTATGTGGTGTCATGTGGTTAAAACCACTTCATCGAATCCTCTATGAAGAAATTTCATGTTTATGAAAATGCTTAAAAATGAAATGTAGATGCACAACGCAAAATGAAAAAAAATGCATAAAATGTTCGAGGCATTGATCCAGAAAAGTGTCCATTATTATAAATAATCCTTATTTCAACAAAAATGTTTTATCTTGTAAGAGACATAAAAACAATCAAAGGTACATTCGGACTAAACCCTCTAGACCCCGAACAGCTTCCAGCAGGTTGATAAGTCTTCTGTTTTCATCTGTCACTGGTTGTATACCTTGTTGGACCACTCCAGCTTCCCTTGCCAGGCCGTGTAGATGTCGAGTTGCCTTCTGTACTGCGTCTCTGGCCTTTACCCTTTGTTGTGCTTGCTCCCAACGGAAATACCACTGTAAACATCCGTCGAAGGGCATTATCTGAAGCTTGCTTTCTTGCTTCTTGAACCCATCTACAATAGCTTCTAACTCAGCTATTGTTTTGCGATCTCTCTCATGTTGTTTCTCCAGATCAACCATCCGGATTCTCAAGCATTGGTTTTGATAATGACTGCCTGTTAAACGCCTCTGGGCAGTCTTCATCTGTTCCTTCCAAGCTCTCTCATTCCAGTATTTAGAAGCTATTTTTAGCTTGGAGTTATCCTTGACTTTATCTTGATACCCTTTTCTCAAGTCTTCGAGCTCTAAACGAACTCTTTTTGTTCTCTTTCTAGTTTGTCTGCTCGATCTTTCTGAGAGTCGGCATCTAGATTCCACTGATAGCGCTCAGCCTCAAGTTCCTTTATCCTCTTCCCCAGCTCATTGTTCACAACTTCAAACTCTGTTTTGGCTATCTCAAGTCTAGAAGGGACATGCCTGAGATACTCCTCCATGGTCCGTGTGTCCTCACAGTTTGGCACCGGGGTGTTGTCGTTTTTTTGCAATCTTCGCCACTCTAAATAGTCTGGGGTAAACATGTCTTTAGCAGCCACAATATCCATCCGTAACACTTTCTTCCATGAATCGATAATCTCTTTGATCCTCTTCTTATAACTGTCACCGTGATACTCAAACTCTGATTTAGCTAGTTCGCATGTTGATGGGACAAACTGACGTGCCCCATAATGTCTAAGTGCTAACAATGGAGCATATCCAACTGCATCCCAAAGTTCAGGTAAGGTCATAGTGTCAGAGTCCCCACATTGGAAAAGAACGTCACTGAGGAACAACCAGGGGGCTCTCCAAGTAATATCTCGGTCTTGATAGATGAGTGAAGACTTTCATCCACTTCTCTTTTGAAGTTCCTTCATGCCATTTCTTGGTGATGAACTCTCTCAAAGGTGAATATGTAGTGCTAAATCGGCGGTAGGCAACCCCATTAGTCTTCCAGAAGTGGCTGTGAATCCAGACTTGAAGGAGCTGAACACACCCAATGAATCTACCTCCGCCAGCTCTTCGGCAATGGTTGAGAGACCGAAAGGTCTCGGCTAAGATGGTTGGTGCTGGGTTGACCCGTTTCGGAAGTTGCTCAAACAGTTCGAACACGGCTGCGTCAATGCATCCCAAAATCTTCAGAAAGATGATCAAGCCATACAGACCTAGTGCAAAAAAGGTATATAGTCTTCCATTCATCATGGTGTTCATTCATTAGTTTCCTTATGTGGATCCACTCAATTCCCTGCCGTTACCTTTGTTTCGAAGTCGGTCAATCACCCACTTTTCATCAACTCCTACAATCTTAGCCAGTCTGTTCTTGAAAGGCTGACTCTTGATGTGTTTGATGTAGGCTCGCTCCAGTTTAATGCTTTCACAGTGCAATAGTGTAGTATACTCCTTGATGGTAGGTACCATGTCCTCTGGTTAAAAGTGAAGCAACTGTATCCCGAGTTCCAGAATCGAACCAAGGCTCTGATTAAGGGATCATCGATCTTAACATTAAGCAAAAGTACAATGTCACCATATTGCTGACTGAACTTCTTTTTCCAATCATTCTTCCAACTACCCCAGATGTCCTGAAACTCTTACACGTCGTTTTGCTTTAGGCTAATAAAGGCGTAGCTAACCAGTTCTGACACATAGCTTCCTTGAAGACTGTCTCCCTTTTCCTTCTGAATCTTCTCGGACCATAGTCGTACCTCGGGGTTTTCAATCTCTTGTATTACAACACCTTTATCCATTAATTCATATTATTTTGTGAAACAAACACCTTTTTAGGGATCAATGGCCTCTTGTTATGATGCAAATGATGAAAACAAAATAAAAGAGGACAAAATAAAAAAAATAGTGAGGTAAATCAAAATAATAAAATGAAAAATCCTACCCCACGTGATATCTACCCGAACATGTTTAATATTCCTACTCAGACATGATCTCTATCCCGCATGCTAATTTCAAACAAATCCTAACCTCATATTTGTCTAGTTCGTATGCTTTGAACAGAAAGTAAAGCATGAAATAATTCTGGCATCCTAGGGTTTGAAATGAGGTTTTGGGGTAGGCTCTAATTCTTTAAAGTCTCCCGGTTTAGGTGCTAAAAAACGGTACCCAAGTTCTCCTTGCTGGTGCCCCCTTGGGCTTGCCAGACCCTTAGTCCTAAACCCATCATAGGCTCGTGTGGACTAAGTTAAACTCGAGAGGACACATTCCCTTATGTCTATGCGGAGAATAAATTCACACGAAGACATAAGGTATATGAATCCCGAAGGCTACTTGCTAGGCATATACGGTGAATAAATTCACACGAATGCGTCGCTTTCACCCCCACTTAAAACGGGTTCGGAGCTCGGGTTTAGAGCCTTAGATAAAAAAAGACTTTAAGGGCTGAAATCATTGAGAAAACGGTTAGTACAACTATTTACTCGAAAAAATATAATCAAAAGTAAGCAAAAAGGATCGAAATGTTACCTTAAAATTTAAACTTACCCTTTTCGTTAAAAAGACAACTGAAAATTACCTTAGCCTGACTCACTTGAGAGTCCCCAGCGGAGTCGCCAAGCTGTCGTAACCGTCTTTCGGTTGGGCCCCGGAATTGGGCTTCGACTTGAAAAATGTGGAATGGAGTCGCCACCGATCATTTATTTAAAAATAAATGAGTTGATCGGATACCCTATTTCTTACCTGATCTGCGTCTTACCAGAAATATGTCGGGCTCGGGAGTCGGTTACGGTCAAGGAAGGATTAACACCCTTGAACCGCCCTTTCGGTACTACGTAATTTCCAGTTGTCTTAATTAAGAAAATTGTAATTTTAAATTAAAAGGTAAAATTTGATCATGAATTACTTGCCTCTGATTAATTGACGAAAATATCCTTAAAAAGTCATAAGATGTGTTAGAGGGAAAAAATGAATAAATGAAAAAAATGAAGAATAAAAATAAGTAAAATAAATAAAAATAAAAGGAAAAATAAATAAATAAATAAATAAATAAATGAAATATATATATATATATATATATATATATAATGAGTAAAATAGAAAAATAATAATCATAACAATAATGATATTAATATGAAAATATAATATAATATAAACAAATAAAAAAAACCAAAACCAAAAATAAATAAATATATAAATCAAATATAAAAGTATACATATAATGATAATTGGCTTATAAATAAACTATTAAAACATACATATATACATATAATGATAAAGTAAAAAAAACTAAATAAAGATAATTACAATATATATATATATATATGGTAATAATACGCTTATAAGTAAAATATTTAAATATATATATATATATATAAATAATAATATTAAAAAAATAACCAAATGAATATAAATAAATAAAAAACATATGTATATATAATAATAATATATAGTGTAAAAAAAATCAATTGAAAATCATTTAAAAAAATATACGTATATATATTTATATAATGACAATAATGTAAATAATAAATAAATAAAAATACCTATACAATAAATAAAAGGACTAATATGAAGAAAAATAAAGATTGGGGCCAAATTTGAAAGACAATTAACGTTGATATTGCGCATTAGGGGGATAAAAAATGAACACGCCTCGAGGTAGATCTAGGTTCGAAACTTCGAAACCCCACCCATTTTTGGTCATCGGCGCAACCCACGTTTTGGGTTATTCGAACCAAATCTCAAAAAAAAATAACGTGCACATGCGAGAAATGAACGAATAAAAAAATGCTACCTTTTATTTCCTTTTCGAATCGTTTACAATAGCTTTGCCTTTGTATTTTCCGTGCTTTCCTCTGTATTTTGTCTGTAAATCGTGTGTCACATTAGTGAGTTACAATGGCTATTATAGTGCTTGTGGATCATATCTTTATGAGTTTAAATAATAGTAGAACTCTATCCTATTTTTAAGAGTTTGAATCCTAACACAATTATATCCTATTTTTAGGAGTTTGAATCCTAATAGGACGAAAAGGTGTGTTGACAAATTATCCTCAATTAAAGGATTGTCATAAAATGACTTAACCTAAAACTTAAGTGCATAGACATAAACATCAGTAAATACATCAATTTTAAGAAATTATTGTGATAATTTTTTTGAATGACCAAGAATTGTACATATATCATTGCATGATTGGCGTAATGAAGATGTGTTGTAGTTCAACAGTGAGATAGACATTTCATTCTATGTAACTACTTAAAGAGATATTTAAGGTAAACACATAATAGCTATTTAGCCTACTTCAAACAGGAAATAACGACATTCTTGACTTTGGTCCAATTGCCTATGACGACAGAAAGTAGGCCCCTGTAATTTTTTAGAATAAACTATACCTTACTACTTAATTATTTAGTCTTTTTATTTTTACCAACGATATTTTAATTTTATCAATCAGACCACTTAATTATTTAATTATTATCAATCAAGTCACTAACAGTTAACAATTGATGGAAATGTTGATGTGCCTGTTAATAAGATTTATAAAATTACATATTTGGTATTAAATACTTATACATTCTATCAATTTAATCCTAATATTAATTTAATTCAATAAATTTAATCCGCCAATCATGTAGTGACATGTGTCACCATTAGATTAAAGGATTCTTTTTATATAATTTAAATTTATTTATTTTACAATCAGGTGACATGAGTCAAACCCACATCCTAAGGAACACACAACAAACGCCCAGCCATTAAGCCAAATTCCACCTTCGATAATATATATATATAATGTCAAAAAAGGGAAAGAAAAACAACAATGAGTGATTCGAATCTAGGCCATTAACTGATATAGGAACAAAAAACCATTTAAATTATATTTTTTCCTTTAACCTTATATAAACTAATGTTTAAAATATATATGAAATCTTTTCAATTATTAGCTAAATTTATGGTTTGCTTCAATGATTTGATTCTCTTAATTTTGTTATATTGCCTAGGTTCGAATCCCTCTGTATTTATTTTCCTTTTCTATTATGGCGTTAACTAGAACATATATATATATATATATATATATATATATATATATATATATTATTGTGTAATTCAAATTACAAATGTGAAAGATGACTCGGTGGTTCGGCATATGTTCACCTGTTCCAAGACCCAAATTCGACTCGTTACATCTACTTTTTTTTATGAACAAAGGAAAAGGCTTCTAATCTATACTAAGCTAAGTCTGCTTCCATCTGCAGTGTTCCCGCAAAGTCTTCAGGTGGGTTGTTGAGGTGATGTACCTCTATGTTTGAGAGAGTTGCTCGTTTGGCCAATTCATCAGCAATCTGGTTACATTCTCTTTGAATCATTTTTTGGCACCTCTCGTATGTGGAGTGCAACAGAAGGTTCTCCTCGTCCTGCATATATGTTAGAGTTCAAACTGCATCCATGTTATCCAACTCTACTTCGAGTTGCAATATACCTAATTCCCATGCACTCGTCAAGGCAATATAGGCTTCCCATAATTCTGCTTCCATTACCGAACACACTCCTATAAACTTATAGAAACCTTGTATCCATTTACCTGTATGGTCTCTGATGATGCCCCCACACTTCGAGACTCCGTTGCTGAGATCACAGATAGCGTCAGAGTTGACTTTTTACCACCCTACATGTGGTTTCAACCAATGTGCCGGACCTAACTTCTCTGAATATAACTGCTGCACCGTTATTGTCCGGACTGTTATGGTCTTCTGTTGTTGTAGAGCAGATAGTTTGAAGCCTCCATTGGTGTATCGAAGACTAAGGCATTTCTCGCGAGCCAGAGATTCCATAAGATTGAGCCGAATAAAACAGCCCAATTGTGTGTTTCCAGTGTATATTGCTTTTGGTTTGATAGGTTCAAACGGATCCACATCTTGAGCTCCAAAAACATGAAATCTTGGAGCTGGTCAGGTTTGATTGTTAATGTCCATACGCTCAACGCTTGAGAGCACCATCGCAGGAGATGGTTTAAATCTTCCGGAGCTTGATTAAAGACGGAGCAGCTGTCATAGGTGGTGAGGTGTCTTCGTTTTCTTTAAGTATTAGTCATTATCTTGTTCTTGCAAACTAACCACATGAACACTTTAATTCTTTGTAGACCTTGAAAACTGTTGATGCACTTCCAAAGGGATTCCTCCTTGTTCACATATGACATATGGACCACTTTGGATAGCATATAGACCACTTCCAATGTAACTGAAGACCTTGATTTTCCATTTTTCCACCACTGATTTGAAGTTTCGAATGATATCAAGAGCTGGTTCGTTGGAATTCCAGTTTGTAGAGAGTACTACTTGAAATTGTGGATGTTCTTGTCAGGCGGCGAGAAATCTGAAAGGTCTGTTTTGATTGCTCCTACAATCGGCTACACGGAGTAAAAGAGGTCTGTGGTCAGAGCCTATGCGATCTAGGTGAATGACTTGTGAGTCCTGGAGTTTGTTGATCCAGCTTGAATTTGCAAGAATGTGGTCTAGTCGCTGTTGTAGATTTCCTCGCTTCCATGTGAACGGCGAGCCTTGGAACCCCAAGTCAATCAGTCCCGTGTCCTGAATAAAATCCGCAAATAGTTTGATGCCGCTTTAATTGCGTGAAGATCCTCCATTCCTTTCTTCTGGTATTAAAATTGCCTCCTACGATCCAAGGGGTGTTGTCTCCCGGGTCTAATCTTGTTAATTGGTCCCAAACTTTCTTCCTTTTTGACCCTTGGGGACTCGCATACGCAGCCGTAAATTGTACTCGGGTCTTTATTTCCATGGTGTGGAATTTTCCATTGATGGATTGGTTTGATATGTGGAGGATTTTTAGATTAACGGAGTCGCGCCATAAGATCGATATACCTCCACCGAATCCGTGTGCTTCAATTCGGAATTAGTGAAAGAACCCGAACTTGGATATAACTCTTTCTGCACTGCTATCACCGATTTTTGGTTCGAATAATGCTACAATATCTTAACGATGTTCTTGTTTTAATGAATTAAAAATTCTTCGAAAAGACCGGCTAGCTGCACCCTGATAATTCCAAAAAAATAAATGACATTAATTGAGGTTTGTATAAAAATCTCCATGTGTTACCGTTTGATTAGATAGTAAATAATTAAAATAAATAAATTTAAATTATATTAAAAAACCCCTTTAATCTAATGGTGATTAGATATGACAAATTTGACATGAAACTAAAAAAATCGGAATTTACCCAAATTTTAGTCAAATCAAAAGTAATTTGAACTGAAAATAATATGAACCGAAATCGACCCAAATTTAATTTGCCCAAACCCGATTTGAATTGAACATTGACCCGATTTTAACCCAATAATTAAGTTAAAGTGTATAAAAATACTAAAATAACTTATTAAATTGGTTTTCAATTTATTTAAATCAAATTATGAATTATTAATGAGTTAATTGCATTATATGTCCCCAATCTATAACCCTCATTTCAAATTAGTCCATAAACTTTGAAACATTTTAATTTCATCCTTAAACTATGACTATTATTCTAAATTAATCCTCAAACTTCTGAACATTTCATTTTCATCCCCAAGCTATGATCTTCATCCTAAATTGCTCCCCCAAACTTTTTGAATATTTCAATTTTATCCTAAATTATTCGTATATACTAATCACATCTCTGTTAATAAAATCATTAGGCAAGTTATATTATTATATGTTTGAAAAAAAATAAAATTTAGGTTAAACTATGCATGAAATGGATTACATATTTGGATGAATTTGGAGATGAAATTGAATGATCTAAAAGTTTAAGAACCAAC
Source organism: Hibiscus syriacus (assembly GCF_006381635.1). Taxonomy (NCBI): domain Eukaryota; kingdom Viridiplantae; phylum Streptophyta; class Magnoliopsida; order Malvales; family Malvaceae; genus Hibiscus; species Hibiscus syriacus. Next base: position 2,275,124 of record NW_024063196.1, read on the forward strand.
TTAGAATGAGATTCATTGTTTGGGGTGAAATTTGAATGTTCAAAAGTTTACGGACTAATTTAGAATGAGAGTCATAGTTTAAGGATGAAATTGGAATATTAAAAAGTTTAATGACAAATTTAAAATGAGTGTTATAGTTTAGGAGCATATGATACAAAAACTGTTAAATTAATTTACAAATTATTTTAATTCCTTTGTATATGAAAACAATACAGTTATTTAAATTTAATATAAAAACAACTTATTTTTATACTACACAAATAATTTATTTTACAATAAAAAGATGTCTATTTTATTTATAATTTAAAAATTAAAATATTATCAGTGATATAATAACATAATATCATTTATAAATATATTTAGAATAATATTTATTCAAACATAAATAGTATATTATTATTAATAAAAAAATTAAATTTATAATTAAACGTTAAGTATCTAATTTAAAATTTTAATAAATAATAAAATTTATATTATTTTTAATCGAATAGATTGTAAAATAAACTTTTCAGTCGGGATCAATAAAAAAATTATAAAATCTAACATATCTTATAGGTCGAGTTTGAATTAAATTATAATCCCTAAATAATAATTGAATTTGAATGAAATTTAACATAAATGATAAGATTTAAAAAAAAGACATGATTTTTTACTAAAATATATTAATAATTCTATATATACTTGATTTGACTCATACTCAACTTATCCTAAATTGACCCGCAGATCCAAAGTTGACCCAAACCGAAAATAATTGATCAGATATTAACTCAACCTGAAAATCAACGATCCATTCGATACGACTCAAGATCAACCGATTTGATATTGAATCGGCTCGATACCCGAGCCGGCATGACTTAATACAGACTCGAATAAAATCGAAACTCAAAATGACCTGATACGATCTGAATCTAACCCGAATTAGTCTAAACTCGTAATGACCCGAACCAAATCCGATCCGAATGACCCATTTGCCACCTCTAATGGTAACAAATGCCGCCTCGTGATTGGCATATTAAATTTATTAAATTAAATTAAAATCATGACTAAATTGATAGAATATATAAGTATTGAGGACCACCAATTTTGTTAACATACACGTCAATACTTTCGTCGACTGTTGACGGTTAGTGGCTTGAAAAAAAATTAACTGACCCTATTCTCATATGTAATGGGATAAGGGGGAGGTAGGGTAATAGGCTACCCCCAACGACAGGTTGAGAACAACTTTCGTGAAAGACCTCCGTTATGAATTGCCCTCAATGAGACTCGATCCCACGACCACAAGGTTAAGAACCTTGTGCTCTACCAACTGAGCTAGACAAGCAATTCGGTTAGTGGCTTGATTGATAACAATTAAATAGTTAGATGAACTGATTGATAAAATTGAAAGATTGGTGGTAAACCTAAAAGGACTAAATAATTAGGTGGTCGACGCTATAATTTACTTTAAAAAAAAAAAAAAACTGATCACAATATTTCATGAGCTTTCGAGATTTTTCATATAATTTTGTGATAGCATCTGTAGTCTTTAATATGATCGTGATAATATTTTTTCTTAAAAAAAATTGATTCATGTGTCATAAAATTAAAGCATCTATGCTTTGTCCCACTAATGATTAATGGCAACACACTAACGCTTATGTTGCGACTGTTGCATACAGTTTACTCCTATTGGAATCGTGGAAATATTAATGGTTTTTTTGTTTCCATGTGTAAATGAAGTTGCGAATCTTAGAAATTAGGTCCACTACATTAGGTTGATGGAAGAGAAGGAAGAGCTTGCGTGATCAAAGGATATATGACATGATTGGCGTCTCAATGTCTTATGCTTATAGTAAAGCTTCAAACTCCCAAAAATATTTCCTTTGTCTTCTCCATCATTCTCCATGATTGGCGTCTCAATGTCTCAATGTCTTATACTAAAAAAATATTTCCTTTGTCTTCTCCATCATTCTCCTTGAGGTCATAAAATAATGATCATAGTTTGAGGTCAACTTATCAAACGTTAAGTATTTTTTTAGTATAGTTAATTGTATTATATGACCTCAAACTATGATCTTTATTTTAAATTAGTCTATAAACTTTTTTAAATTTCATCCTAAAACTATGACTCTCATTTTAAATTAGACCTTAAACTTGTTAACATTCCAATTTCATCCTCAAACTATGACTCTTATTCTAAGTTGGTCCCCAAACTTTTGAATCTTCCACTTTCATCATTGAATTCATCACACAACCAAGCAATAAGCCAGCCACCACTGTTTAACAGAATTTGAGCAAATCTTAGGTGTCTTTTGTTTACGTAGCCAATCAAATGTTTCCGACTCAGACTTCCATAGCAAAAATGGTTTTTCTCATATTGTTGCTTCTACTAATGTTCAAAGCATAGAATCCGGGATACCTAGGGGAAGTATTCTATTGAATCGAATAAAAAATTTAAATTAATCGAATTAACGAATCCTATTTTTAACTCAAATTTTATTAAAAATTTGATTCAAGTCGAGTTATTTGACTCTCTGTTTAAATTCAATTGTAAATATTTATAATGTTATAATTTTAATTGATTATAATGTAAACATCTTTCTATAACCATGTAGTATGATATAAATATGTATTTCTTCATATTCGATATATATATATATATATATATATATATATATATATATATATATATATCATGCAGAGTTGAGGGACTTGACTTTAACTTGATAATCAATCTACTTATTACTAAAATTATCGAATTATTTGAGACCCTTTTATAACTCAAACTTTCAAACTTCAATTGATGTTCCAAGAAAGCCTAAATCCTCGATCTGAAATAGGTTTTAACTTCCCATTATTAAAGTAAATCATGATAAACTTAAATTAATTAGCCGATTGAAAAGGAATCCAAAACAGGTCATATTTGCAGTTCCATAGGGTCCTAAGAAAGTACCCAGATTTAGCAAATCGTATCATATCAACTTTAGTTTATGGGAAAAAGACAAGAACTAGTCAAGCAAATATACATGAGTTGCACAACACAGACTGTCAAGTAATTCATCACAGGACATCTTTAATCACACTTAGCTGGTCTGGTATGGTATGCTATGTTCTTGGAGCAGTAAGACACAATTTGATACCCCATAAATATACAAAATCTGGAAAGTTGAATATGCAATTTTAGCTATCACTTGTTGTAAAAAAAAAATACAACAAATCATCACCACCTTAACGAGAAGATAGTACAGTTCCTCACTAAAAAAAACCCATCAAGATATCAGAATACATAGCAGCAATATCAATATGTCCAAAACATTAAGACAGTCAACAAGGAGAGGAGACTCCCAAGAAAGACAACAAGCATTTAGTCATAAAAGCAGGAGAATTTGTTAATTTGACTTAGGTCATACTACAGGATAGAGTTGATAGACTGTTAGTTGCTAAAAGAAAAAAAAGCTCCCCTGCCTGTTTGATGCTGCTACTCGGCACCTCCAAGCTGATGCTGAGATAAGATCCCTCTGCTGCCAGCAAAGCATGAGTGAAGTCCGTCGATTCTCGGCATGAAACCCCCTCCTTGAGCCCTCTTTACTACACATTCTGCCTGAGTTACAGAGAAGTTACTGAATGTTACAGGGACAAAACCAGCTGAGGATAAAAATGTCTTCCAAGGGGGCATTTTCTCAGGTGCATTCAGTCGTCCCAACACAGTGTTTTCAATTCGTGGCACAGGAAGGAACCTTTCAATCTTGTTGACAGCATCAGAAGTCAGCTTAATGGCATCAAGTGATTCTAATAGGTCTATATATGACTGAAACGCATGGACAATATGCTGTCGGAATGGAAGATCATTTCTGTCGCACCCTTGGTCTAAAGACACCATGATTTTTGGGGAAAGCTGCTTCACAAAGTGTAGAAGATTAGGCAAAGCAGAGGGCTGATTCGAAGAAGACCAAACCGGAATATTCACAGCCATCGCCTCGTTTCGATTTGAATAAAACAAGGGTAAAGAGTAAGGGGTTTGAACTAAAGCATCGAAATTAAGCATCTCAAGCTCAAAACTTAAACCAATCTCATTAGCAAATTGTGTAAGATTGTCACGCATAAGCCCAAGCTCATAGGATGGTGGGTTGAAGGTGAGGCAACGGCAGTAATTCTCAATGAAGCAGATCCTCTACTCCTCAAGGGAAGCTCCTGCATAAACGATGCCCACTGGACACCAAATCCAATATCAAAGTCCACAATGTGAATTCGATCAGCACCATCAAGATCTTCAAGAAGAGCCTGGTTGCAGGTAAAATTTACAAATTGGATAACCGGAGAGACTTCAGAGAAGATCTTGTAAGACCCCATTTTGAAGTAACTGCAAAGCCTCCTTGAAGTAGAAAGCAGCCCTTTGAAGGTGCTTACCCACTGGAGACAGTTGGTGATTGAGCCGCGCCAATATCCGTTGCGCGGTAGAAAAATTTCCAGTCCCTACCAACTCTGCAGCCTTGTAAAGAAGTTCGAACAATGTGGCTTGCTGTTGCTGGTGTAACTGGTTCAGATGCTGCTGCTGTTGAGCCATTCCGTCTCCTGGACTCAACACTTCATCTTTTGCCACCATCGGCGGTATCTGCTGAGGAACAAACTGGAAATCCTGAGGAAACCACATATATTGTTGTTGCAGCTTCTTTCTAGTAAACAACTCGGGCCCGGAATCAGAAAATGAGAATTTTGGGATCTGAGAAGAAAATTCTAAGTTACCAGGATTGACACGCTTTGGCAAAGGCTGAAGGAGGTGCTGTTCTTGAGGTAATGGCCACGAAAAGTTAACCCAAAACCCTAAAATTTTACTTCTTTTGGACTCTTCAGCTTCCTGTAAATGACGAGCTAATGTGGGACAATGGAACTGCATTTCCAGAACCTAGTATCGACCGAATCGCTGATACTGTCGGAAAGGTAAGAAAATTTTGTATTTTTAGCCTTCATTTTTGTTAAGGATTGTGGGATCTTGGATTATTTAAAGAAGACTTTTTTTTCTTCATTCTTATTCTTATGCTTCGTTTTTTTCTGGGGGTAGTATGAGGCATTAGCTTGGATGTGTGGAGGTTTGAGCATCTTTGCATCTTTGGGATTATTGGCTTGGTGGAATGATAAGGCCTCTAAGATTCCATTCGTAAGTTCAAATCTCTGACTTGATTATTTGATTTTGCCTTAGTTCTTCAATTTTCTTGGTAGTTCTTGAATGTATTCTTTCAATATTAATGTTTGTAGCTTTGGTGGTGTTCTTGGATTTGTTTCAAAATGGGATAATAGGAATGTAGGATACTGATAAAACCAAATGGTATCATAGTGTTACTCTTGTCATCTGCTGATTGATTTTTAACTTCACGTTCAAGTGAGTTATTATCCCAAAATAGGGGGATACCTTAACTACTCAATTTAGGATGGAAGATATTTCGTTGTAGAAGACTCTAGCCCCTTTTCTCCATCAATTGAGAGGAAGAATTTTGCTCAGGTTCACAATATAAAGACCTTGTCCTTGGTTTTCCTTGCTTTCTTATCTGATGAATTGGGAAATGTTTACGGAAATGCATTTCCCCTCTTTGATGTATTGGATTGTTGAGGCAGCCTTGACAATGTATTTCATGATTTTCAAGAAGCCCTTGTAGGATATATCTTGATTCTTGAGAATATGTTAGCACTGCCATATCACTTGAATAGATATTTCAAAGTTCTTGGGAGTTGCGTTAGATAGTTTATGGTAAAAGAATGAAAACCACTGTTTACTTGTACAATTATATATTTTTCTTTTCATAATATATTCCAAAAATCTTCTTGAGAGTTGAAATTGAGAAATTTAAACAATAATGCTTCTACTAGAAGAATTGAGTTTTCCTGCTTGCATGTGGTTTAGTGATACCTGTTTGGAAGATTCCTTTACCACATCCTTCTTTTTATTTCATATGGCATTTAATTCCTTTCTTCACTGATACATCATTCAGCATCTCATGTTGTGTATTATTAGTAGTGAAAACGTAATTAGAGAGAAGTAATCTACATTTCATTTGGTGTAAACTTAATGACACTGCTGCTTGTTAGAATTTAGTTTGTTACAGTGTGAAGGGTATGTTACTTGCTGGCATACAGCGAATGATATTTGTCATGCTGAACTGTTAAGCAGGCACCGAAGGTATATCCATATGACAACCTGCGGGTGGAGCTTGGTGGAGAACCATAAGTAGATCCCCATGCAAGTTATATTAAGTTGTTTCACTTGTGTCCTCTGCTCTTTATTTGTTTACTTTTGGAACTTAAATAATGGGTTCTTAGGGTTTGTTGCGTAAACAAATATTTTGAAATTTGAACAAATAACCCAGTGTTCTTTGGTTCAAATGTTCAACTTTTTACAAGATTGACTTGACATCTCGTAAATATGTGCTTCATGGTCATTTTATTATGAGTAAATTCTAATTTGGTTATTGATTTAATATAATTTTTATCAATTTTAAGTATCTAAATGTTATTGCTATTTGTTCTTAACATTTGATAAAGAAATTAATGTGATGGTTAAAAAATTAGTATAATCTTATAATTAGTCTTCGGTATTTATGTTTTTTAATCATTTTTATCTTATCTAATAAATATAATTTTCTAATCAGATGATATGTGTTATCATTTAATTAGAGGAATTTGATAGCGTTCTTTATTTAATTTAATAAGATTGTTTCCACTTGTCATATGTTGATATGTCATCAAAATGAAGGGGAATGGGCACACCCTAACCACTAGGTCAAATCTCATAATAATATTGATTTATATATTTTATATTAAAAAATTAAAAATGATCAAGTGAGGTCTCAAACCTAAATACATTATATTTAATACATTTTATACTCTAATTTGATCCATTTTAGTTTTATATTTTTTAAAAATTTAAAATTTTAATCCTAATTCAAACACCTCAAAACGTTAAATTATTGAATAAATTGTTGGACAAAATATACAAGAGATTATTAAATTAATCTTAAATGATCATTTTGGTTGTTAAACTTTTAAAAAGTTATAAAATAATTATAAAATTTTAATAAATGTAATTATTATTTTATAAAAAATAATAATTATTTTTATAATAATTCAATAAATTAATTTGAATATAATTTAATTATCTCAAATATATTTGAACTTAAAATGTTTCGCCATGAAATCCATACGAATAAACTAGGGTAGGAAAGTATTCATTTTATGTTTGTAATAGATTATCATGATCTAGTCATATATTGAACCATATATGGTGACAATATTGTCGACCACTGCAACCTGTTTTGTATTTCAGTACTCAGTACGCAGTCGTGGAAAAACACAAATCAACCTTGTCTTGATTCACTTGCCTTAGGTTTAAAGATATAACTAATGTTGACTTCATGGAATTTCTGTAGTATATATTATTTGTGGAGGGAATTCTATTTGCAAATGAGGGCACAATTCCAAATGATTTCTGGTGGGTTCCAGCCTCACCCGTGACACTTCAATCCAGATGTTCAACCTAATCTTCCGTTGGCAACATGACAATAATATGATTGAAGATTTTTTTACTTTATTGTATTTGAATGTCACAATTTATAGGAGCAAAACTGGTTTTTTTGCAGCAAACAATAACACATTGCAAATTTTTTGAGGAAAATAAAGGACGGACTAAAATAAAATTAAAATAGTCATGATGGTCGTAGACCATTTACTCAGGACTTAGACGAAAAATTATAATTGATAATTTAATGATGGTTGACCGGAGTTTAGATCTTTAATCTTTATCAAGGGAGAAAGAAGGAAGATATGGAAAGTAGTTCATATCTCTCTAGATTTTGGATCAGAGGTTTAGTTTTGATGTCAGGTGTGGAATCATAATGGCTATTTGTAAATTGACGAGTCCAAATGATACAATCAATCGATAATAGTTTTAGTTCTAACAGATCATGTGGGTCACTAGAGATCATATCAAGAGATCACAACTTTTCAAGAGGCGAAATACTCTTAAAACCTTATATTAGAGATATTTTCTTGAAATTTTAATGACATAAAAATTCTCCAAAAATTTTGATGTGCGAAGATTAATCTTACGAAGGGATACAGCAGAAATCAACGCATCTAAACTTGTATAATTACATCAGATTTTACATTGTCATGCGTCACAAATATTAATGATGAATCTCAATGAGACCATTGGTATTTTCTTTTAAGGGAAAGAATTGGGAGTTCCCTCCAAACTCGAAACCATTCCTTGGTGTTGGATTGGGATCATTAGCTCATTATTACAGTCAATTTCTTACTGTAAGCTCTATTGGGATATTGAAATTCAAGTTCAATGTGAATGGTTTTCAGTAAATTTAGAAGAGAAGCAAAAAATTAGAAAAGAAAAAAGAGAAAGATGATATTCTTTAGTGACTTTTTGATTAACATGGCTTGACATCATGCAGTCGAGATTGGAGTATAGTTCAGCCAAAACAAAACAAAAAATATAGCGGAGGATCAACATGAAGGTTGCATATTTTTGTAATTATGTACTTCTGAATCTGTATCCATTTTGTCTTCAGCAGTTAGCTGTTGACGTTTTGTAACTATCCTACAGAGAAATTAAATATTTTGTAAAATAAAAGGAAACGAATTAAATACTTGTAGTATTATCTGTCATTGTTTAGAATACGGTGAACACAACACAATGTTTTTACATTAAATTTTGTGCGTTTGGTTCAAAAATTAGCTTGATTATGCTAAGTGATTTCAAGGCCCCATTTTCTCCCATGGTTAGAGTTTGGGATGCAAGCAACTTAATCTTGTTGATGCTTTGGTTTGGTGTTTTCTTAAGACATATACTGTAAATCGTGTTGTTTGATTGACGTTAGGTGTCATATTTTGAAGAAATGAGAGACATAAATCCATCATCGAAAAGAAATCGTTAAATGATTTAAAAGCGCAACTTTACACATCTTATTAAACATACATTGTGAGAATAGGATAATGAGGTCATGACAAATAATATTAAAATGATCTTTTAATTGTTCGATTTCATGTCAAACACATCAATAAGTGAGATAAACAGAATGAACAATCGTAACGATGGCTTGTGATGAAAATGTCACAAGGTTAAATAGTAACATTAGAAATGGCTTCAAATGTTTGAGAGATGGCCTCTTGAAACACTATAAAAGCCCCTCCCTTCACTCCAAATTCCCCATCCTTAAACCATACTACTCTTCAACTTCTACTTGAGTGAAGAAGCTCCCAAGGTTTGAGAGATGGCTTCAAAGAGATCAGCATCACTAGCACTATTTTTTGCACTCAACATTCTCTTCTTCTCTCTAGTCAGTGCTTGTGGTTCTTGCCCTTCCCCCAAACCAAAACCAAAGCCCACTCCCTCCCCATCTCCTGCAATAGGCAAATGCCTCAAAAATGCCATTAAACTAGTCGTATGTGCTGAAGTGCTCGGTTTGGTCAATGCCACCGTTGGTTCACCGCCGGTTCAGCCATGCTGCTCCCTTATCCAGGGCCTTGCCGATCTTGAAGCTGCTGCTTGTCTTTGAACAGCTATCAAAGCCAACGTTTTGGGCATCAACCTTAATATCCCAGTTTCCCTCAGCTTGCTTCTCAACATCTGCTCAAAGAAAGTTCCGACGGCTTCCAATGTCCATAATCACTCTTTCGAATTCCTCCTCTTCTTGCTGTTTTTTCGTGGTTTTGAAGTTGTAATTAGTTTCCTCGTGGATTGATAGTGAATAAGTGTGTACTACTTTTATTTCTTCAAGTGTTTTTCTTTGGGTTGTTTGTATCTTTAAGGAAGAGTTAAAGACTAGTATTATGTGTGCTTATTTGAATGAACCAACATTCGTTCCATCGAGAGTGGAAGCTTGTCAAAATTTATCAAATTGTCATGCTATATTCTCCTCAAGTCTCCTGATTTTTATTGGAAAAGACGGCCATCTAGCATTGTTTATATATTTTTTGTTGTACCTTCGCATATTTCCGCTAGCACTCTTCTACTCGAGAAGTCAAAACTTCTGAAGTTTTTCTTAAGATATCCTTTGACTCATTCGGAGCTAATTCCTTCCATTTGAATACAATTCTTTGATATGATCATTGTTAATTCCATCAGTACTGATTAGTTATAATATCTAACAAGTTGGATCTACCCACCTGTCAACTTATCTTCAATCCCTATCAATTCTAAGATTCACACTAGCCACTCTACTATCTGATATCAAAACTGAAAAAGAGGATAAGAGACCTGACACATTGTTCATCATATTTTATAATCCTTTTCTTTTGTGTCTCCATACTACCATCAATTTATAAAATTTATGTTAAAAAGTGAACTTTTTAAACTTAAGAGGAGACAAATTTATAAAATTTTGTGGAGACGAAAACTGTTAAAAACTAAACTTGTTTAAGTACACTTTGGTTGGTTCATAAACTTACTTCATTAAATAGGAGAATTATTAATAAAATTTATGTTTAAGTTATGATGAATATAAGTCCTATAAATACGTACCATAATGCACATTACAAAATGCGAAAAATAAAAGAATATCATTTTTCCAGCAAAGTGACATTATAGTTAGATTATGGAGAAACTTTTACTTTCATTTTATTATCCTCTTCTTACGAATTACAACTACGATAGTTGGTCTATTTATGTGAAAGTAATTCTTGGATCACAAAGTTCTTGGGATATTGTTTCTAATAGATATGAGGTATTTGAAGATGAAACAATCTTGAATCAATGTCAAAGTGATACTCTAGAAAAGAATCGAAAGAAAGATCAACATGCTTTCTCGATACTTCATCAATGTTTGGATGACACCTTTGGAAAGGTGGCCAGTGTAACAACCTCAAAGTAAACGTGCAATATTCTTATTAAGTCCTTTAAGGGAGAAGAGACAGTGAAGAATATTCATCTATAAACATTGTGAAGTGAATTTGAAGTACTTCACATGAATGAATTAGAGATCATATTTGATTATTTTTCTAGAGTATAAATTGTAGTTGAGCAATTGAAGAGGAGTGGAGAAGAAATGCTCAAGATCTGAGTAATTGAAAAGATTCTCTGTTCTTTAAATTCAAAATTTGAGTACATTGTTGTTGCTGTTGAAGAATTCAATGAATTAAAAACTATGTCCATTGAACAACTAAGTGGTTCACTGTAAGAAGGGGTGTTCCAAAATACCGGTTGACCGGACCCGGTTAAAAAATACCAGGTGTTTATTTTGAAAATACTCGATTTTTCGTGTCGGGTACTCGGCTCGTTAAATTTTTTAGATTTTCATATCATGCCCGAGTCACAAAATATTGCTTAATCGGGTACCCTACGACCCGATACCTGGTTTATTATATTATATTATATATATATATAAATTATTTTTTTAATTAAATTTTTATTTATAATTCTCAAATTATTTCACTCTAACATTCAAAATTCCTAATTTCTTAAAATTTACCACCATAACATTCTAAATTCTTGATTTCTTAAATTATTTCACTTTAACATTCTAAATTATTTTTTAAAATATTTAATTGATCTTCAAAACATTTGAAATTTAGTTATATTTTTTTATTTTAATTTTTAATAAATTTTCTTTCAATTATGTAATTTGAATTTTTAAACTTTATTTGTGAATTATATATTATAGACCTTTAAATTTTAGAATTTTTCCATATAATTTTTTAAAAATAATATAATTTAAAGAAAAAAAAATAAAAAAATTATATAAATCAGGTTCTTGTGACCAGAAAATACATGTACTCGACTTATGGGGTACCTAGATGTAATGGGTCGGGACACGAGTCAATATCTTGGTATTTAAAAATTTTAGGTACTATTTGGGGTACCCAAAAATACAAGTACCCAGTCTTGAACACCCCTAACTGCAAGCACATGTGGAGAGATTGAACAGAAATAAGACTGACTGTATAGAGCAAATCTTATGTGTAAATAAGGTGTGTCTAGTCTAAGAGGCCCTGAAAGAGGAGAAATTCTGCTGTGCGGCGCCTAAAAAACGGCGTGACCTGTTAAACAAGTGATCGGTTAAAATTTAGACCGGTTATATTATATTATTTAACCGGAAATATTATCAATTACAATAATATATTAGGTAGCGCTTATATAATGTAATAAATAGCGCTTATATTGACCTATTTTCTAGATAAATAGGTATATTTAAACCGGTAACATTGTAAATTTACCTATTACATTATAATTATCGGTTTTGATGTTTTTGGGATTGATTCAATTTTAAATGTATCGACACTTTATGCGTGCACCTCGTTGTGCTTTCATTTTGGGAAAAAAGTATTGACGCATATTTAAAGAGTGTCGATACATAATGTAAACCTATTTGCTAATTAACCAGTATATTTTTACCAGTTACATTGTAAATTTACCTGTTTCTGAGTTTTTTTCTTTGAGAAATTGATAACATGGTGGGTTTTCCAATGTTATTCTTTTGTTACTGCAAAGTTTTTGTTCTTTTCTTATTGGGTTTTGCTTAAAATATCCAACTTTTGTATTAAAAAATGAAAATTCTGAAATAAAAATGACCACACAAGCACACTTTTTTACTACCGATTTTGTCATTTCGAGACCGATTTTGTCATATTTTTACTTGTTATATTGTTATGGATCGATACATTTTTATAAAGTATCAACACTTTATTGGCGCTATAACTTCTTTTCTTTTAAATTCCAAAACTGCTGATACTTATAATAAAGTAGCGACAGTTTCAACATATACAGTAGCTCTTTACCGGTTTTGTCATTTCGAGACCGGTTTTGTCATATTTTTACCTATTATATTGTTATGGATCGATACCTTTTTATAAAGTATCGACACTTTATTAGCGCTATAACTTATTCTCTTTTAAATTCCAAAAGTGTCGATACTTATAATAAAGCATCGACACTATCAACATATCCGGTAGCGCTTTACCTGTTTTGTCATTTATAGACCGGTTTTGTCATTTTTTACCTGCTATATTGTTATAGATAGATACATTTTTATAAAGTATCGACACTTTCAATATATCCGGTAGTGCTTTACCTGTTTTGTCATTTATAGACCGGTTTTGTCATTTTTTACCTGTTATATTGTTATGGATCGATACATTTTTATAAAGTATCGACACTTTCAATATATCCAGTAGCGCTTTACATGTTTTGTCATTTATAGATCAGTTTTGTCATTTTTTACCTATTATATTGTTATGGATCGATACATTTTTATAAAGTATCGACACTTTCAATTTATCCGGTAGCGCTTTACCTGTTTTGTCATTTATAGATCGGTTTTGTCATTTTTTTACATGTTATATTGTTATGGATCAATATATTTTTATAAAGTATCGACACAAACCGGCAAGCTAAGTTTGCCGGTTGCCAAATTTTTTAATATTTCTTCATGATTTCCACCTATTACATTATTATTACTCGATATTTCTGGCAGCGCTTGTCGCAACCGTCTTTCGGTTGGGCCTCGGAATTGGGCTTCGACTTGAAAAACGTAGATTGGAGTCGCCACCGATCATTTATTTAAAAATAAATGGGTTGATCGGATACCCTATTTCTTACATGATCTGCGTCTTACCAGAAATATGTCGGGCTCGGGAGTCGGTTACGGTCAAGGAAGGATTAGCACCCTTGAACCGCCCTTTCGGTACTACGTAATTTCCAGTTGTCTTAATTAAGAAAATTGTAATTTTAAATTAAAAGGTAAAATTTGATCATGAATTACTTACCTCTGATTAATTGACGAAAATACCCTTAAAAAGTCATAAGATGTGTTAGAGGGAAAAAATGAATAAATGAAAAAAAATGAAGAATAAAAATAAGTAAAAAAATAAAAATAAAAGGAAAGTAAATAAATAAATAAATAAATGAAATATTATATATATATATATATATATATAAATGAGTAAAATATAAAAATAATAATCATAACAATAATGATAGTAATATGAAAATATAATAATATATAAACAAAATAAAAAAAACCAAAACCAAAAATAAATAAATATATAAATCAAATATAAAAGTATACATATAATGATAATTGGCTTATAAATAAACTATTAAAACATACATATATACGTATAATGATAAAGTAAAAAAAACTAAATAAAGATAATTACAATATATATATATGGTAATAATACGCTTATCAATAAAATATTTAAAATATATATATATAAATAATATTAAAAAATAACCAAATGAATATAAATAAATAAAAAATATATGTATATATAATAATAATATATAGTGTAAAAAAATCAATTGAAAATCATTAAAAAAACATAAGTATATATATTTATATAATGACAATAATGTAAATAATAAATAAATAAAAATATCCATACAATAAATAAAAGGACTAATATAAAGAAAAATAAAGATTGGGGTCAAATTTGAAAGACAATTAACGTTGATATTGCGCATTAGGGGGATAAAAAATGAACACGCCTCGGGGTAGATCTAGGTTCGAAACTTTGAAACCCCACCCATTTTTTGTCATCGGCGCAACCTATGTTTTGGGTTATTCGAACCAAAACTCAAGAAAAATAACGTGCATATACGAGAAATGAACGAATCAAAAAAAATGCTACCTTTTATTTCTTTTTCGAATCGTTTACAATAGCTTTGCCTTTGTATTTTCTGTGTTTTCCTCTGTATTTTGTCTGTAAATCGTGTGTTACAATAGTGAGTTACAATGGCTATTTATAGTGCTTGTGGATCCTATCTTTAGGAGTTTAAATAATAGTATAACTCTATCCTATTTTTAGGAGTTTGAATCCTAGCAAAATTCTATCATATTTTTAGGAGTTTGAATCCTAGTAGGACGAAAAGGTGTGTTGACAGCTGCCCCTCTTTGCTCATAGTCGTGTAACGGGGATAGGGAAAAGATTAAAAGACACACTTTTCATTCGGTGGAGTTGAAAATTGACTCTGATGTTTCAATAACTCCCTGTCGAATTGAGTTACGGATGACTCCTCCGTCGTGAAGCCGAGTTCATCTTGAAATGATATGAAATTGAAGCCGTAGTTCGGAATTTGAATCAGCACGTGGCTTCTCGTTGCCCTTCGGTCTTCTTCTCAGTTTAAAGACCTTGGATCGAAATCGAACTCAGAAATCTTCATTGACAGATAGCTTTTGCTTGAAAATTGTTGATTGTCACTAAAGCATGGTTAACCCAGGTCCTCTTCTCGACTTGAAAACCTCGATTGCAACCGGAAAGTAGTGCGATTGATGTGTCATCGAGCTGAATGAAATCGAACTCGATAATTTTGATGGCAGATAACCCTTCTAGCCTTGAGTTATGCTGTAAATGATGTGCCTTGGAGTTGAGCGTAGTCGAACTCGAAGGTCTTTGTTGATAGATACTCCTTCTTTGAGTTGGATATCCTTCGTCGTGAAGTTGAAATCCAATCTAAAGATGGATGATGCTTGTGTGCACAATACCGTTCGTCGTGAAGTTGAAACCGCGGGTGACCCATTCGTCGTGAAGTTGAGCCTGAAATTGGATATCCTTCGTCGTGAAGTTGAAATCCAAGTAAGTAGCATTGTTCTGAGTTCAATATCCTCCGTCGTGAAGTTGAAATTGACACTGAAATTGGGAAATTGTTTATTGAAAACCAGTGGTCCCTTCGTCGTGAAGTTGAACTTGCGTTGTCTGGAGTCCAATATCCTTCGTTGTGAAGTTGGAATTGGCTCTGAAATTGAGAAGTTGTTTGTTGACAACCAGCGGTCCCTTCGTCGTGAAGTTGAACTTGCGTTGTCTGGAGTCCAATATCCTTCGTTGTGAAGTTGAAATTGGCTTTGAAATTGGGAAGTTGTTTATTGACAACCAGCGGTCCCTTCGTCGTGAAGTTGAACTTGCGTTGTCTTGAGTCCAATATCATTCGCTGTGAAGTTGAAATTGGCTCTAAAATTGGGAAATTGTTTATTGACAACCAGCAGTCCCTTCGTCGTGAAGTTGAACTTGCGTTGTCTGGAGTCCAATATCCTTCGTTGTGAAGTTGAAATTGGCTCTGAAATTGAGAAGTTGTTTGTTGACAACCAGCGGTCCCTTCTTCGTGAAGTTGAACTTGCGTTGTCTGGAGTCCAATATCCTTCATTGTGAAGTTGAAATTGGCTCTGAAATTAGGAAGTTGTTTATTGACAACCAGCGGTCCATTCGTCATGAAGTTGAACTTGCGTTGTCTGGAGTCCAATATCTTTCGTTGTGAAGTTGAAATTGACTCTGAAATTGAGAAGTTGTTTGTTGACAACCAGTGGTCCCTTCGTCGTGAAGTTGAACTTACGTTGTCTGGAGTCTAATATCATTCACTGTGAAGTTGAAATTGGCTCTGAAATTGGGAAGTTGTTTGTTGACAACCAGCCGTCCCTTCGTTGTGAAGTTAAACTTGTGTTGTCTCGAGTGGCAAGATATCGTCCGTCGTGGAGTTGAAATCGCGGATGGCCCCTTCGTTGTGAAGTTGAGCCTTGACTTGAATATCTTTCGTTGTGAAGTTGAAATCCGAGTATTGTATGTTACGGGTGGACACAATTCCCTTCGCCGTGAAGTTGAAATCGTGGAGACCCCTTTATTGTGAAGTTTGGCTTCGAGCTAGATATCCTTCGTCGTGAAGTTGAAATTCACTCTCGAGAAAATTGTGTTGTTTCGAGAGAAACTTTCAATCTGTCGAGTTGGTCGAAGTGTAGCTTCTTGCTGCTGAGTTAAACAACCAACATGAATCTTTAAAGGTGCTTTTGAATCGAGTATCCTTCGTCTTGAAGTCGAAACTTGACTCTAAAAGCTGCAAAAAAGTATGCATGTGGAAAATGATAAATATGATGCTCTAAAATGTATGCATAAGATGCATGTAACATGAATTGGTTATATTTTATCTCCTGAAAAAGGTCTTATAATTTGCATTAGGATGTTGAATCCCCAAATGATGCCCCAATATAAAAAAATACCCCAATATTTGATGTTGAATCTTCAAAGATGCCCCAAATATTCCTCATTTCTTGCTTCAGCATTGATTCTAAGCATGAGTTTTGTGTCTAAGAGTTACACGTCATTTACCAAGATCCACTCTAGAGAGAATGTCTTGTTTGAAAAAAAATGTTTTTCTTTCTCTTTTATTTTCAAAGTTCTGAAAATATCAATAAAGAGTTTCGAAAGATGTTTAATCAAGAGTTTAGAAAGATGTTTAATTAAAAGTTTTGAAAATATTGTCCCTTTCACGGTTTTACAATTGAGGCGAATCATAAAACTAGAGTTCATCGGATATCAAAGAATTAATTACAATGTTAATCCTTCAATAAATTATAGCTATTTAACAAGTGTCAAGATCAAAGCTATCTTTGGGAAATGGTTAAGTAAGGAAATGATAAAAAGGTCTCAGGTTGTTGTGTTTGGTCAAAGGTTTGGCATTTGATGCTCATAGGTTTGGTATTTGATGCTCAACGGTTTGATGGGGTAGCTTGCATGCTCCTCTACTGGAAGTGTTCTCTGACTCCCAACCTTCGTGGTTATACTCGGGTTGTGTAATGCCATATCAAGGAATTTGTGTGATCACCTCAGTTGCACAATTTTTATATTCGAGCTGCCTTTTCAGGTTTTCAACTCGAACCCTCCTTTGGTTTTAAGACGTTATTCAGGATTTACGTTTTGAACCCCCTTTGTTATTTTTCTCTACCATACATTAATTACATTGTTTTTTGCAAACAAAGATTAATCCTGATGGGCAGGATGAAATTTGAAGATAGTCTATTCTGTTTAGAAATCTATGTATGATTAGAAGGGACTTTTAAGGCACGTAATGTAGGCCAGGGTTCATGGTTATGAAAGAAAAAGATAAATAGGCCCAAACAAGTGTTTCAGGGTGTTGAACCAAGGATCAATTCATTCTGATGCCTTCAATCATGTCTTGCTCAAAATGTCTCTCTCTTGATGCTCTATGATCTTCAAGTGAAGTGATTCAGTGATTCGGGAATGTTTGTGCTTGATCAATATCATAGTTTGAAGCTTGATGTGCCATTTGTCTTTAGGGAATCTTTGCATGTGCTTTTTGTCCCTTTTTCTTTTTGATTTTTGTTCTTTTTTTTGTTTCTCTTTTTTCTCTGTTTTTTTCTTCTTTTTCTTCTTTTCTTTTTTGTTCTTGATTGGATACTCGCACTTGCCATTTGGTTCACTTTTGGATCGATTTCTTCACTCATGTGAGTAGATTTCTTCCACATTGCCCCCTAGTGTGGAGGGTGATCCTTGGTTAGGGTTGAATCAGAAGAAAAAATACTATAGGCTCAAAAGGGGATACAAGGGATATATATTTTCTCCTGTTGTGAAGGGATAAAGAAAGAAAGCCATTCATCATTTCATACATGTAAGTCTTCACAGAAGAGGTATCCCAGGGGGATAGATTTTCAGGATTAGTTCTATTCATATGAAAACAATGTAGTTAATGCATGATAGAATTATTTCGAATGAATTCTTCTTCTTTTTCCCCCAGATGTCTCAATGTTCAAGCTCCCCGCGAGATGCCCCAAGTTGTGTCTTTAGAATAACGCTCATGTTCAGATGAACAACTCAATGCCTTGGGTTTTAATGGTATTAAAATGTCAATTTTGAGTCTAAAAAGATAGTTGTGTGATTTTATTGACTCAAAGAAAGGTATGGGTGTATCGAAAAGATAAAGGCAATGTTCAAGAATTTGGTCTTTTTGGTAATAACCATGAGTTATTTTGGGTAAAGAATCGAGGTATTTTATTTTGGGGTTTGAGACAGGATAAGAAAGGTCTAATCTTATCATATGTCAAAAATCTGTAATTCTTGAAGAATTAAAAGAATCCTTAATTCATTTAATATTCGAAGAACTAAAGATTAAAATTTGTTCAATTTCTCCACCTTAGAAAGTAGCATAAATTCAATCCTTTAAAAGATTAAGGAAACATGAAAGATCAAAGAAGTGTTCAAACAAAGCAATCCTCTAAGTGTAAATGGTATATACCATGCCCCCTTCTTCGGTAAGCGCCTTACAATTTTCAGATGAATGTTTGGGGCTTCTTATGTGGCAACTGTAAACAGCTTCAACATCGTAGTCCTTAGGATATGTGGACTCTTTTTTCATATCATCCTGGCAGGCTTTGTCCTACAATCAGCTGATCAGGTTCCCACTGTATTGATTTCAGCTTTTTCTTTAATTGTTAAAATCTTGCTTCAATATGGTGTCATGTGGTTAAGACCACTTCATCGAATCCTCCATAACTTAATTTCATGTTAGTGAAAATGCTTAAAAATGTAGATGAAGATGCAAAAATGCAAAAATGCAAGAATGCATGAAATGTTTGAGGCATTGATCCAGAAAAGTGTCTATTATTATAAATAATCTGTACTTAGACAAAAATGTTTTATCTTGTAAGAGACGTAAAAATAATCAAAGGTACATTCGGACTAAATCCTCTAGACCCCGAATAACTTCTAGTAGGTTGACAAGTCTTCTGTCTTCATATGTCATTGGTTGTATGCCTTGTTGGACCATTCCAGCTTCCCTTGCCAGGCCGTGTAGATAACGAGTTGCCTTCTGTACTTGATCCAGGAAGTCTCGGATGACTGCGTCTCTGGCCTTCACCCTTTGTTGTGCTTGCTCCCAACGGAAACGCCACTATAAACATCCGTCGAAGGGCACTATCTGAAGCTTGCTTGCTTGCTTCTTGAACGCATCTACAATAGCTTCTAACTCAGTTATTGTTTTGTCATCTCTCTCATGTTGTTTCTCCAGATCAGCCATCTGGATTCTCAAGCATTGGTTTTGATGTTGACTGCCTGCTAAGCGCTTCTGGGCAATCTTCATCTGTTCCTTCCAAGCTCTCTCATTCCAGTATTTAGAAGCCACTTTCAACTTGGAGTTATCCTTGACTTTATCTTGATACCCCTTTTTCAAGTCTTCAAGCTCTAAACGGACTCTTTTTTGTTCTCTTTCTAGTTTGTCTGCTCGATCTTTCTGAGAGTCGGCATCTAGATTCCACTGATAGCGCTCAGCCTCAAATTCCTTTATCCTCTTCCCCAGCTTATTGTTCACAGATTCAAGCTCTGTTTTGGCTATCTCAAGTCCATAAGGGACATGCCTGAGATGCTCATCCATGGTCCATGTGTCCTCACAGTTTGGCACCGGGGTGTTGTCATTTTTTCGCAATCTTCGCCACTCTAAATAGTCTAGGGTAAGCATATCTCTGGCAGCCACGACATCCATCCGGGATACTTTCTTCCATGACTCGGCTGCCTCTTTGATCCTCTTCTTATAACTGTCACCGTGATACACAAACTCTGATGTAGATAATTCGTATGTTGCTGGGATAAACTGACGTGCCCCATACTATCTAAGTGCCAACAACGGAGCATACCCAACTTCACCCTAAAGTCCAAGTAAGGTCATAGTGTAAGAATCCCCAAATCGGGAAAGAACATCACTGAAGAACAACCAGAGGGCTCTCCAAGTAATATCCCGGTCCTGAAGATGAGTGAAGTCCTTCATCCATTCTTCCTTCGAAGCGCCTTCATGCTATTTCATAGTGATGAACTCTCCCAATGGTGAATATGTAGTGCTGAATCGGCGGTAGGCAACCCCGTTAGTCTTCCAGAAGTGGCTATGAATCCAGACTTGAAGGAGCTGAACACATCCAATGAACCTTCCTCCACTAGTTTTTCTGCAATGATTAAGAGACCGAAAGGTCTCGGCTAAGATGGTCGGCGTTGGGTTGACTCGCCTTGGAAGTTGTTCAAATAGTTCTACTACGGTTACGTCGATGCACCCCAAGGTCTTCGGAAAGATAATCAAACCGTACAGACCCAGTGCAAAAAGATCTATAGTCTTCCATTCATCAGGGTGGTTCTTCATTAGTTGCTTTATATGGATCCACTCGATTCCTTCCCCATTACCTTTGTGTCGAAGTCGATCAGTCACCCATTTTTCATCAACCCCTGCAATCTTAGCTAGTCTGTTCTTGAAAGGCTAACTCTTGATGTGTTTGATATATGCCCTCTCTAGTCTGATGTTTTCGCAGTGCAGTAGGGTAGTATATACTCTTCAAATGTGGGCACCATGTCCTCCCGGTTAAAGGTGAAACAACTATATCCCGGGTTTCAGAATTGAATTAATGCTCGGAGCAGGGGCTCATCAGTCTTGACATGGAGTAAGAGGACAATATCACCATATCGTTGGCTGAACTTCTGCTTTCTGTCATTCCCCCAATTGTCCCAAATATTTCGCAGTTCTTGGACATCATTTTGTTTCAGGCTGACAGATGCGTAACTAACAAGCTTTGACACATAATTTCCCTGAAGACTGTCTCCCTTCTCTTTCTGAGTCTTCTCGGACCATAGTCATGCCTCAGCGTTTTTAATCTCTTGTATTACAACACCTTTGTCCATTAATTCGGATTTATTTTGTGTTTAACAAACGTTTTTTAAGGATCAATAACCTCTTGTTATGATGCAAATGCTAGAAAACAAACACAAAGGCAAAAGGATTAGTAAAATAAATATAAAAATAAAATGACGAAAGAAAAAAAACACAAAAAAGAAAATGGTTAGGGTAAAAATATCTTAGGTTTTGGAATGTGGTTTCGGGGTAGGCTCTAATTCTCCATGGTTTTCCGGTTTAGGTTCTAAAAACGGTACCCGAGTTCTCCTTGTTGGTGCCCCCTTGGGCTTGCCAGCCCCTTAGTCCTAAACCCATCACAGGCTTGTGTGGACTAAGTTAAACTCGAGAGGACACATTTCCTTATGCCCGCACGGTGAATAAATTCACACGAAGACATAAGGTATATGAATCCCGAAGGCTACTTGCTAGGCCCGCACGGTGAATAAATTCACACGAAGGCGTCGCTTTTACCCCCACTTTAAGATAGGGTTTATAGCTCAGGTATAGAGCCTTAAATGAAAAAGATTTGAAGGCTGAAATCACGAGAAAACTATTAGTACAATTATTTACCCGAAAATATAATCAAAAGTAAATAAAAAAGGATCGAAATGTTACCTTAAAATTTAAACTTACCCTTTTCGTCAAAAAAACAACTGAAATTACCTTAGCCTGACTCACTTACCTGTCCCCAGCAGAGTCGCCAAGCTGTCGCAACCGTCTTTCGGTTGGGCCCCGGAATTGGGCTTCGACTTGAAAAACGTGGATTGGAGTCGCCACCGATCATTTATTTAAAAATAAATGGGTTGATCGGATACCCTATTTCTTACCTGATCTACGTCTTACCAGAAATATGTCGGCTCGGGTCGGTTACGGTCAAGGAAGGATTAGCACCCTTGAACCGCCCTTTCGGTACTACGTAATTTCCATTGTCTTAATTAAGAAAAATTATAATTTAAATTAAAAGGTAAATTTGATCATGAATTACTTACCTCTGATTAATTGATGAAAACCCTTAAAAAGTCATAAGATGTGTTAGAGGAAAAAATGAATAAATGAAAAAAATGAAGATAAAAATAAGTAAAAAAATAAAAATAAAAAGAATAAATAAATAAATAAATAAATGAAATTAATATATATATATATATATATAAATGAGTAAAATATAAAATAATAATCATAACATAATGATAGTAATATGAAATATAATATATATAAACAAAATAAAAAAAAACCAAAACCAAAATAAATAAATATATAAAATATAAAGTATACATATAATATAATTGGCTTATAAATAAACTATTAAAAACTACATATACGTATAATGATAAAGTAAAAAAACTAAATAAAGATAATTACAATATATATATGGTAATACGCTTATAAATAAAATATTTAATATATATATATATATATAATATTAAAAAATAACCAATGAATATAATAAATAAAAAATATATGTATAATAATAATAATATTGTAAAAAAAATCAATTGAAAATCATTAAAAAAAAACTAAGTATATATTTATATAATGACAATAATGTAAATATAAATAAATAAAATATACATACAATAAATAAAAGGACTATATAAAGAAAAATAAGATTGGGGTCAAATTTGAAAGACAATTAACGTTGATATTGCGCATTAGTGGATAAAAAATGAACACGCCTCGGGGTAGATCTAGGTTCGAAACTTCGAAACCCACCCATTTTTGTCATCGGCGCAACCCACTTTTTGGGTTATTCGAACCAAAACTCAAGGAAAATAACGTGCATATGCGAGAAATGAACGAATCAAAAAAAATGCTACCTTTTATTTCTTTTTCGAATCGTTTATAATAGCTTTGCCTTTGTATTTTCCGTGTTTTCCTCTGTATTTTGTCTGTAAATCGTGTGTTACAATAG
The DNA here is from genome assembly GCF_006381635.1 of Hibiscus syriacus. Classification (NCBI taxonomy): domain Eukaryota; kingdom Viridiplantae; phylum Streptophyta; class Magnoliopsida; order Malvales; family Malvaceae; genus Hibiscus; species Hibiscus syriacus. The sequence goes on from NW_024063196.1 coordinate 2,298,442, forward strand.
TGAGTTACAATGGCTATTTATAGTGCTTGTGGTTCCTATCTTTAGGAGTTTAAATAATAGTAGAACTCTATCCTATTTTTAGGAGTTTGAATCCTAGCAAAATTCTATCATATTTTTAGGAGTTTGAATCCTAGTAGGACGAAAAGGTGTGTTGACAGCGCTAAACCGAATTTGTCAAATATCTTTTAATATATCCGGTAACGTCGTATATTAGCCATATATTAGTCCGCATTTCCTGAGACAATCCCCTGAAAAAGAATTTGGATGAAGTAAAAGATGCGGACAAGAAACAAGGGGTTGCCAAAATTTATTCAAATGTAAAAGACCAAAACTCATCAAGAGGTCATGGACGTGGAAGAGGAAACAATGAGAACAAAAGGTATGAAAAATCTCATGTATAATATTATAATTGTAAAATTTTAGCCAATACGCTTCATAATGTTGAACCAAAAATGAAGACACAGGGGAAAATGTAAACTTGATGAAAACAAAAGAAGATATTGATGAGGCTATACTGTTATTTGCTCTTGAAAAGGGAGAATCAAGATGATGGTTATTGATACTTTGATATTGGTGCTACTAATCATATATGTGGTGATAAAGTAAAATTTATAACATTAGAAGAGTATTATGGTGAAATGACATTTGCAGAATTTTCCAAGATTGAAATCAAAGGCAAATTTGTAGTTTTAATTTATCTAAAAATTGGTGACAAAAAATGTATCACAATCTTATACAATGTTCCAAAACTAAAATGTAATATTTTAAGTTAGAATAACTCTTTTAAAAAGGTTATGAGATTAAATGAAAAATCATAATCTTACTCAAGTGACAAAAATGTCAGACCTATTGTAAAAAGTTTCTATGATAAGAAATCAAATATTCTTGTTGAATTTTAAAATCGACTCAACCAAGTGTATGAAGGCTTGTGTAGATGATTCTTTTTTACTGTGACATATGAGATATGGTCATTTAAATTTTGGTGATCTTAAGTCTCTTGGAGAGAAGAATATAGTTTAAGGTCTTCTCCATAAAACATTTGGAGCAACTATGTGAATCTTGTGTTATTAGCAAGCATGAAAGGAAGAGCTTTCCAAAGCAATCACCTTCTAGAGTAAGAGTGTCACTCTAACTTGTAAATGCAGATCTATGTAAGCCTATTTAGTCATTTTCTCTTGATAAAAGTAATTATTTCTCTCTTGATAAAAGTAATTATTTCTTACTTTACTGATAATTTTAGTAGGAAGTCATCGGTCAATTTTCTTAAAAAAATTTAAAACCTTTAAGGCATTTGAAATCTTTAAAATAATGGTGGAAAATCAAAGTGGTTATATGATCAAAGTTTTAAGAATTAATAGAGGAGGTAAATTCATATCAAAAGAGTTTGATATGTGTTACCCAAACCATGAAATTCATCGTCCTTTAATCATTTCTAGATCTCCACAATAAAAAGGTGTTGCATAAAGGAAGAATATAACAATTCTAAACACTACAAGAAAATATACCTTTAATGACACATGAACGATGACACACACTAATTTATGACTTGCAAAAAATGTGTGTCATAAAAAAATGTCACGTTTCTTAAAATCTGAATGATTTATGACTTACAATAATGTGTGTCATATTTAATAGTCATAATCCAAAAAATTTGCAAAAACACGGAGTACACTTTTTAATTGTGTCATCTCTAAAAGTCGTCTTTTAATTTCCCCCATGATTTTCATTTTCCCGCTTCTTCCCCCCTTGATAATCAGTTCACGCCTAATGTTTTCCACTCCTTTCATTCTCTCCTTTTCTCTCATGCTTTTCATCCCGATGCTCTTCTTCTTGTTAGGCCCGAGTTTGAATCCCCAGCCTCTGCCGCCCATTTTCGCCTCCGATGAACTCGACGATCTCCATCTCTTCCTCTGTGCCACCGTCTCTCCCTCCGCCTCGTCTTCACAATGATCCCACTCTCCTGTTCACTAATACCAATACGATTTATTTTCTTTGGTTTTATGTTTAGTTGTATTTACAACTTTAAACAGACGAACTGTCCCTCTTCTTCTTCTTCTTCTTGTTTGTTATGTAAATTTCCTCTTTGTTTTGGCTATATATTTGTTATCCGAATATTTGTTTTATTGATCTACGTACAAATTAAGGAGTCGTTGTTGGCTCTTCCTTATGGCGAGCCTCCTCAAAAAACGACTCTCCTTTTGCTTGCTTAAGCCTCTTCACTTCTCCTGGTAACCAAAAAAAAACATCAGTAAAATAATGGGTTTCTTTTTACTGTTTGATTTTGATTTAATGGATTGCTTTTGAAAATGGGTTAATTCGTTTGGTTTTGCATTTTAGTTTTAATTGAGTCGTAAAAAGTGTTGGTTTCAATCAAGTGAACGTGAAGGGGAAAGAATAAAGTTGTGACTTGTGAAACATCTGGCCTTGGGTTTATAGTGGTTAATTGATAGTTTTGTCAGTTAGTCGTTTTTGTAAGAGAAATTTGGGGAATTTATATTTGATTTCGTTGCAATTTGATTTCGTTGTGTTTGGAAGCCTTTGGACAATAGCCTATGAGGATTGCTAAGGGTTTTCTAATGCTATGATTCGAATATATACAAATGGGCGCGGCCTTCTTAAAGGGTTGTTTCGTTGGACCAAATGTGAGTATGGATATGAGCATGTTTGTGTTAGGAAAAATTAAACAGTCTGGCATTATGGGTTTATTAGATGCACCTAAGGATTGTGATTATGTTTTTGATTGTAGGGATTAAGGAGGCTGTGGTGACTGAAAAAGCTCGTGTAGCATTGGGACCATATTCTTAGACCATCAAGGCCAATAATCTTTTATTTGTCTCTGGTTTTCTCGGTCTTATTCCAGAGGTTTGTGGCATGTTCATTAAATGTTCTTCACATGTTAAGCTTGCATTCCTAGCCTATTTTACTTGGACTCGTAGTAAATGTGTCGAATATGTATATTTTAAGGAAAATGAAGAGTTCAGGTGAGATAGATCCTAGTTTTCGGTTATATATGCATTGTGCTTATCATTTGTATTGGTTTTCTATTCTAGACTAGAAAGTTCATCTCAGACACTGTAGAAGATCAAACCGAGCAGGTATCTTACTTTTATGTGAACTAATTTTTCATAATTTTATAGTTGAATGCATGCTAGTGACTGAATTTTATTTGTGATTATATAGGTACTAAAAAATATGGGTGAAATACTGAAAGATAGTTGTGCTGACTATTCCTCGGTGGTTAAGACAACAATTATGTACAATTTTTGCTTCCGTTTTTGTTTGGTATATGTTGAGAAGGTTTGATAATAAAAAATCAATAAGATCTTAATTGGTTCTTGTGTTTCCTTTGTACAGGCTAGCTGACTTGAAAGACTTCAAGAAAGTAAATGAGATCTATGCAAAATGTGAGTACAAAAGTTGAAATCCTTTTTTCGTTGAAAATTATATGGTTTCGCCAGTTTATCTTAAACCTTGTATTCATATACAAAATTTATAAATGAAAACTAGTTCATCATTATATAACTTGGTATTTGAATGAGTTAATAAAGTGCAGTAGACTTAACCCTTGAATTCTCATATGGTATACATTGGGTTTTGTAATCAAACGGCTTGTTTTAGGTCACACATTAATCTGAGCATTGCATCGAAATTAATTTCAAAAGTTATATGTTCACAGTGTTGCTTAATTTGATTAAATTTTTATGTTTTCGCCTTATTTTTGTGGAAATAGAGAGCAGGATCTCTACAGGAGATATTTATGGATTGCTCTGCATTTTTCTTTCTTAGGCTGACTAGTTTTCAGTTCAATACTTCTATTGTCTAGTGAGGTTTCTGTTATGCTTCTCATATTTCTTCCTTGTAATCTTTGTTCTTCCTGCCAAACCCACATTTGGTGAAAGAGATAAGGGAAGCTCTGTTCGGGGATCTTATAGCGGTTCTAAAAAATGACGATGTATCTGCTCATTTCATTTTGTTGCATCTTCTGTCCAAGGTAATGTTTTCCACCACAACTATCATCTTATTTTCTTGAGATTATGCTGGGTGGCAGTTTCTTGTCCTATTCACTTGAATTTTGTCTGTTAAATCTTCCCCATTAAAGTAAAATTATTTCATGTTTCATTTCAACTCTTCCTTTCAACTCCTATCTTTGATTGTATGAAACTGATCGACAGGTTCACACTCGAGTAGACGATGTTGTTGTCGGGAAACTGTTACTAAACCTAATAGGTTTAAACAAAGAAAGTGCATATGTTTTTGGCACTCGACTTAGTCAAACTTTCAAAACCTTGCTACCTTTCACTAATTGCATGTCTCTCACACTGGAATATCTAAACACTGCCTCTCTTGCCCCAAAAAGGATTATTAAACAAACATGTATCCTTAATCGTATCCCTGCAAATAGGGGACGTTAATGTCTGTAAGCATTAAGAAAGTAGCTTGGAACCTTCAGCCTTTTCTTTCTAAATAACTTCACGTTGTATTGCATATTGATTCCTGGAGTTCTTCATTTACCTGCGGGCTCACACTTGATGGTTGATGAAACACAACTAGAATCAGGAAGCCTCAACTTCATTGGAATTGAGAATATAAAGTTGCTAAAAAAATATGATAGAGTTTCAAAAAGTAAACTGTCACATGGTTTGTTGAAACATGAGTACATGTTTGTGCATAAATATACTGGACCAAGGAAGGTGTTTTCAGAAGTTTAATGTGCATATTAGAAATGTGTTTGTTCTATATATTGCAACTAGGTTTAATTGTTACAATTATTTTCAATTAAAGTGACAATTTTACCTGAGAGATTCTATATTGTCTGCTCAGAGGGGAAATCTAATATTATTCCTTCTGACGTAATTGTACCATTTAAGCCTTCTTTTGCATCTTCTGAAATACAAGTTGCAGAAGCACTGGAAGCTTGTATATAGTATTTGGCTACTGTTTGATCATTACCACACTTCATTGGATCAGATATGCAGAAGGTATGAATTGAAACTTGGGAGAATTGTATTGCACTTAGTTGTTCTCTAACTTATCAAAGTTTTGCAGAATCTTAACTAGTTAACAGACTTAATAGTATGCAATGAATCTTCCAAGTTGTGTTCTTTTTGCTAGGTAGAAAAGGTGTGAATTTGTCTTTTGTCGTCTTCACACCATATAAGAGTACAAGTATAGAGCAAATGGTGAAACTGATGATATGTTGGAATACCATGCTACTTTTGATTTTTCACAAGACTCCCCTTTAGTAGAACTTGATGATGATTTCTTGTGTACACGCCCGGATGGCGAGGACATATTAGTAGAACTTTATTATGCCGTGATATTTTGTATTGACATATGATTACAATATTTTTGATAACTTAATGTGAATATATTGTATGCAAATGGATTGCTTATATATAATATGATATATATATTTTGTATTATGAGGCATTAAATGTGATTTAGTTTGATTAATTGTCATCTATATATATATATATATATATATATATATATATAATTTACGAAATACAATCACGACACACGAATGTGTGTTATCTTCATTTATGACGGGGGCTTCAATGACAAGCAATGTAAGTCATAAATGCGTGTCATAAATTTATGACACACAAATATGTGTCATCTTAATTTATGACGGGGGCTTCAATGACGCGCAATGAGCGTCATAAATGCGCGTCATAAATGAGCGTCATAAATACGTGTCATAAATGTGCGTCATAGATTTGTGACACACAATTGCGCGTCATCTGATATTTATGTCGGTGGCTTCAATGACGTGAATTTGTGTGTCATCTGCACCCATAGATGACGCGCATTGTGCGTCATTAAAGGGGTTTTTTCTAGTAGTGAAATATGGTTAGAAATATGTTGAAAAGTAAACAAATGTCTAATGAATTTTGGGCAGAAGTCGTTTCTTGTGTAATTTATCTTTTCAATAGATGCTTCACCAAGAGTTTGAAGGATAAAATACCTTAAAAAATTTAGAGCGAAAAGAAGCCCGGTGTCTCACATTTGTCAGTCTTTGGGAGTATCTCATATGCTCAGATTCTTGAACAAGAGAGATCCAAGCTTGATGACAGAAGTAAGATATATGTCTTTATTGGTCATGACTTAAATTCAAAAAGATATATGTTATTCCCTTCAGATACAAAGAAGGTGATTATCAACAGAGATGTGGAGTTTGATGAACAAAGTACTTGGTATTGGAATGCCCTAAAAGAAATTTGTACGACTTTTTCTGTATTATTGGAATTTTTTAGGCTCTATGAACAATCGAAAATTTTGTTAAGAGGGGGTGAATTGAGCTTTTGAAAATTTGGGTATGGAGTTGTTGAGGATTAAATTTCTATAAATAAAACAACCAAAACATGAAGTTTTAGTATTTAGGCTTGTAGTATCGATAGTTTATTTGTAATATTTAAATAAACTAGTCATTATTGATAGTTGGGCTTGACCAGTATCAATACTAGGGTTTCATGGTATTGATACTATTGTGTAAATTTGTATCGGTACTCCTAAAGTATCGATACCAATTTTGCTTACTAGAATTTGAACATTTTGGTAAATAATAGGTAGTATCGGTACTTCCATAGAAGTATAAATACTTCTATTACCTTTGGTATCAGTACTGCAAGAATTGTATCAGTAATGTTTATGCAGTACTGATACTATAAGAACTTTATCGATACTACTTTCCTAAAAAACTATTTGTATTCAAATTCAAGTTTTACGGACTTTGAATTATTTTTGAAAATTTTGAATAAATTTAATTAAGTCCAAAAATATTTCTCCCTCAATTTGTTATATAAAAATAAATTCAACATTTACTTTAACACTCAAGATGATGTGATGGATAATCAACCACCACCACCACCACCTCCTACACAAGCTTTAATAGAAAATTTTGTGTTAGATGTAAATAAAAGAGAAGAAGCTCTAGTAGTTCAAAGATCAACAAGGGAAATGAGATATATAGAAAGGTATAAGGATTATTATTTGGAAAATAACAATAATCATTCACTTTTTGTTTATTTACATACAGTGACTCTTTAAGTTTTAAACAATATCTTAGGAAGTTGAATTTGCTACAAGTCAAATATTCTTCCCAACGGTAAATCAAAACATCGATCAAACCAATACGCATTTTTTGAATTGAAGGTGTCAAGATATACAAAAGAGAGGTCGATTCCCAATCCAAGTTTGCAGAAAAATCAAGAAAGATATTCGAAGGTATGAAGTGCTCTTCAATTTTCAAGAAACGAATTGAGTCGTCGCTTAACTATCAGGTAAATGGAAAATTAGCTAAGCATTATAGAAATCATACTTAGTATGTAGAAGAAAGTAAAGAAAATAAACAGAGATGAAGAAGAAAATAACCTTTATAAGACTAAAAATCACAAAGTAAATAAAAGCCAAAAGCAATACGTCTGTCAAGTTTCACCTTAATGGGCATTTTTAGCTTGAGATAACCTAAAGAAAATAAAACACCTAAAGATAATCCTAAGAACATTCAAATACTTAAATTCTAACTAATAGAAATCTAAAATCCTAAATAATAGAGAGATAATTCCTAATTAAAAAAATAATTCTCAAACATTTAAATTCAATTACAATTCTTAAGTCTTAAAAAGTTTTTGTCCGTCTATCCTTTTTTCTTGATTCTAGTGACTGGGTCACCTTCTAAAAGTTGTTGCTGACTGGACTGCAGATTCTGCCACATTGACATCGTCATGCCTAAAGTCATGTTTATGTGTCCAACCTTGATTCCAGAAAATAAAAAAATCTACAGAATTTGCCCTTTAAATGATGCTTGCTGAAAAATAGAAAGCTACACATAATTGAACATAAACCACTCAAATCAATAATATCAAAGAGATAACACGGAGCAATTAACAAAAAAATAATAACAAAATAAAACACTCAACAAATTCTTCCTCACTTATTCAATACCTGTCCTCAACTATGCCTTAACCTGTAACATCCTCAATTCCGGGTTAGTGACTAAATTGTAAAATTTAGGAATTTGGGAATAAAAGTAGAAAAGTTGAATAGTTCAATGATTTATGTGGAGATATTTCCTGAAAGTTATTAGTAATTATTAAAGGAGATTAAAGGCAAAATGGTATTTGTTATCTAAAGATAATTATCTTATCTCTTTATTAAGAGATAAGCTTGTGGGGAGAGTTATCTGGAAAACTCTTCTCCCTTCTTCTTCCTCCTCCACGTGAGAGCTCAAGCAAAGGTAAGCTTAATTTCAGTTGGTTAATTCTTAAGTTTCAAGCTTATTTTTTTGTTCTTGGGGTTCTAAGAAACATTATTTAGAGATTAAAGTATGTTGAAACTTCAAAATGGATGAGTTATGAAGGATCAAATATGAAGAGTTTTTAAGTGAATTAGTGAAATAGAAGGAGTTAATAGATTTTGAAGTTGAATTTGACTTTTCAAGGGCTAAATTAAGAGATATGAAGTGATAAAATGAGTTTTAAAATATGTTGAAAATCTGGTATGATTCTTGAAGTTAACAAAGAGGAGATGATATTAAGGTTCAAGAAGAGGTAAATGAATATAAATGAGTTTAAACATGTATATATAAGTTATGAATTTGAAAGGGGATGAAATATGAAGCATTTGAGTTGAATTAAATGGATTTTCGGGCATAAAATGCAAATTCTGGGCAAGGTGTATCGATGCACTCTTTAAAGAAGAAACATCGAATGTAATTAGTGCATCGATGCATAAGGAGTGCATCAATGCATCCCTTTAAAATGAAAACATCGAAGGTAATTTGTGTATCGATGCATGGGTAGTGCATCGATGCACATGTTAAAGAATGCATCGATGCACTTTAAGGAGAAATTGATATAGACATTTCTTTTGGTCTAAGAAATGATAGATTAGTGTATATCAATTGGATACTAATATGTATCAATGTATGATTACATAGATATCGACCATGAACAAGTCTCGAAACGATTATCAAGTTATGATTCGATCGCAAGAGAGGAAATTATAAAACTGGATTGGAACTTAGTGAGGCCAAGGTGAGTGCGCATTATTTTATATATGATGTTTAATGGGAAATAAGACTTGCGACAAGTCAATTTTCTGTAGTATTGTGCATGAATTATGAACATGAACATGTATTTGTTATGAGTGTCTGAGTTTATATGTTTATGAGTATGACAGAGATGATATGATCTAGGTGAATATCATAGAATGAGGTATAAGCTATATGATATGATATAAGTTCTTTTATATATATATGATATAAGCTATTAATCAGGAAATATGAGATTATGAGAAGGAGAATATAAATGATGTGAATACAAGTATAGGAAAGATGATATATATATATATGATAAGACATAAAAATAAGATATAAGCAACGTGACAAGAAATGTGAAATAGTATGAAAAATGGATATGTGCTACGTGATATGTGAAAGTGATCTACATGTTTATACGTATATGTGATTCAACTTATATGACATAATCTACGTGCTATGTGAAAGTGAACTATGTGTTTATGGGAAAATGTAAAATGACATAAATGATGATGCCCATGTTATGTTTCATGAGAGCTAGGGTATAGTTGGCATGCCAAGAGTCGAGGGTCTACGCAGTCCTTCGGAACATATATGTATTGTTTGGAACTTGTGTGAGGTCTTTTGAGACACATACTTGATCCTTGGCATATGTATATGATTCTTAAGGAATTTTCTACGTGGTCCTTAGGGACAACCTTATATGGCACTTCGGTGCATTTCTACGCGGCACTATGGTGCAATTCTTCGTGGCACTTTGGTGCATTTATACGAGATGTGGTGACAGCATTAGTGCATAACCTCTATGGACTCACATATCTATAGTTCTCACATGTGTACATGGGCTAATAAAGAGATAATTGTGAAATCAATGTATGTGATATACGTATATGAATTGCATAATATGATATATGTGTGATATGAGTTATTGTATCTGTTACATGAATATATGTTGATGTATATGTGAGTGAGTATAAATGACTTATATATGATTATATAAGAATTTGTAATAAGTTATAGAATATGAATGTAAGAGATCATATGAATAAGAAATAAGAGATATGAAGTATAATAGTATAGGAGCAAGATAGAAACATAAATGATGATATGTATGTAATTTTTATATGAAAAGCATATGAGTGAGATGATTTGATATGATGTGTATTATATGATAATAATAGTTGTTCCTGCATGATTACAAGTTAGAGTTTACATTATATATTTATTCGACTCACTAAGTCATAGACTTAGTGTGTGAGTGTTTCACACGCAGGTTCTTACAAGCTTATGGATTGTTGAGGTGCAAGTCATGTCAGCATTTTTCCTTACAAAGTTTCAGATCAGAAAATAGATGATTTAAATGTATTTTATGGTATAAAAGTCTAGTTGGCATGTATTTAAAAGATTTGAATTGTATAAGCTCTGAATAGTTATGTAAACGTTTTGAATAAGTTATATGCTATAAAAGTTTTTACATTACTCACTATTTTATACAAGTAAATGTTTTAAAAAGTCAATGTGATACCTCAGACTCGGATCCAATTCTGATTTAGGTTGGGGTGTTACATTTAATGGTATCAGAGCCACGGTTTAGCCTATTCTAGGCTAAAAACGAAGTCAAAAAATGTTTTAAAAAGTACACATGCCAACACAAAGTGAACAATTTTCTGATCTGATAGGGTAAGGAGTGTGCTATATTGTTAATAAGTTAAATTGTTATGTTATATAAGATAAGTGAATACTTGAGAATGATTTATGAGATATATATGTTTATATGATATGATAGAAGATATGTGAACATATTCAAATGATATATGTTATATGATATGAATTGGATGATCATATGCACACGTGATATGTGATAGAAGAAATGATATGAGCACATGAATCTATGAGAGCTTCCAAAGTGAAGCACAAAGCGATAGACCTAAAGGTAATACCATTCACCTGCCCTGGCCAGGCAGGGAGAAGAGCGAAAACCTCAGGGAATGCATGTATATGATTAGTGAATGAATCATGATGTTGAAAGATGTTCCAATGTGTTTTCAATTATATACTTCGTTAACTCATAGAATGAATGTATAGAAATAGTTAAAAGGGTTATGAGCACCCGAGCTCAAGGGTGAATTTGAGGAAGGTTCTATTGTTACAGACCTTTGAATAAATGATATTAAGATAATGCTAGAAGGTGTTCATTTCTGCAAAGTGTAGAAATTAAATTGAGAAGTTCGTTATTACGTGGATAATATAGAATATGGTGAACAAATGTCACCATAAGAACGTTAAAAGATCAAGTGATGTGGTTAGAATTTGAAAAAGGATTCAAGAATAAGTGCATCACTGATACGTTTATAGATGAATGAAATCAGAGTTATGGATATGAAACAAAGAGGTAGTACTGTGTATAAACAAGAGTGTGGAAATAATAAGGGTTTGTACTCTAGAAGAAAGAGTTAGTGTTGGCTAACAAGATTACACGATGAAAAATGTATTGATCATATGAATGTGATATAGTGAAGGAAATAACGATTCTTATGTTTGAGGGAAAGTAAGAATTGAAAGAGAAGTATAAAGTAATATGAAAAGATCATGTACCTTAAAGTACATATAAGAATTAAGAAATTATGAAAGGTTGGAGGTATATGATTGGTTAATTAGGGCTTGTGCTCTAGATTGAACATTTGTTATTGACTAGCCATAAGAGTAAAGGTAATAAAGTTAAAAAGATTGGAAGAAAAGATAAAGTGAGTTAATTAAGTATGATATGGATGTGAATATGGTTATGTATTTGAATTATATAGATATGATGAAGACAAAGAGAAGAGTATTTAAAGTTTTAAAGAGAGCTTTGAGGAAGAAAACTATAAGTGTAAGAGATGGTGAAGAATAAGGTTCTGTTTAAGTAAAACTGATTATTAAAGTTATAAAGATGGGATAAAGTTGTGAAAGCAACATAAGAACATTAAAAGATATGTTCTTATTGGTATGTACAATGAAAATTCGAGGACAAATTTTCTTAAAAGGAGGAGAGATTTGTAACATCCTCAATACCGGGTTAGTGACTAAATTGTAAAATTTAGGAATTTGGGAATAAAAGTAGAAAAGTTGAATAGTTCAATGATTTATGTGGAGATAATTCCTGAAAGTTATTAGTAATTATTAAAGGAGATTAAGGGCAAAATGGTCTTTGTTATTTAAAGATAATTATCATATCTCTTTATTAAAAGATAAGCTTGTGGGGAGAGTTATCTGAAAAACTCTTCTCCCTTCTTCTTCCTCCTCCACGTGAGAGCTCAAGTGTTGAATTATGTTTTGATATAACAATTTAAGGCAAAATGGTTTTTGGACTTGAATTGAATTTACAAAATGTTTTTGGACTTAATTGAATTTATTCAAAGTTTTAAAAGGTTTCTAAAATAGTTCAAAGTCCATTAAATTTAGATTTGAGCCAAAATGCTAAAGGGTGTCAAAGTGCATCCATGCACCCCCTGTAGTGCATCCATGCATCCATGCAGTGCATCCATACACCTGCACTAGTGCATCGATGCACCATGCAGTGCATCCATGCACTCAAACACTGAATGCAATTAGTGCATCGATGCATCCTTCTGTGCATCGATGCATCAAGGTTGTGCATCGATGCATCCTGCTGTGCATCCATGCACGAAGGCTACAACGGCTAGTTTATTTGAATTTAATGAAGGGGTATCGATGCACCATGATAGTGCACCGATGCACTATATTATGGGCAGTCTTTTTGAGTAGAAAAATCATCCCCAAATGGCTCCAAAACATCCCCAACGGCTATATACAACATCAAACACATTCCAAGCTATAAATACAAGCTAAGGACACTTGGAGAAGCATGAGAACAACTATCCAAGCAATCAAACACAAGAGAAGAGTTTTTCAATCTTATTTCATCTTTCTCTTGTAAATATTTTGTTCTTGTGAGCTCAATCTTGTAAACACCTACCTTAGAGAGGGTTTATTTGTTTACTTCTTTTATCCTTTTGTAAAGGGGAAATGTTCTAGCTTAGCCCGTGTAAAAGCTAGGGAAAGGTTCTAGTTTAGCCCGGAAAAACTAGGGAGTTTGTAAGGTTACTCTTTATCCTCAAAAGAAAGAACAAATTAGTGAATTTGTTGGAAAATCCTTGCTGAGGAGCTAAGGTAGTGGATGTAGACTTTGGTTGAGAAAGTCGAACCACTATAAATCGCTGTCGCAATTCTCTATCTTTCAATCTCCTTACTCCCTAAACACAAAATCATTCCGACCCCTCTTTGCAAACCGTTCCGGTTGTCGATTCGAGCTTCCGAAAATCCCAACAATTGGTATCAGATCCTAACTCATTAAGAAGGTTTAACCACCTTGAGACGATCCTCGAAGAAGCTCTACCAATTTCCGACGCAACCGAAAAAGAAATGACTTTTTCCTCTGGTGCTTAATATCTTGAAGAATATCCTATTATGGATTCACAACCGGTCAACAAGCCACCCTTCTTCAATGGAGCAAATTATGCACATTGGAAGAATAAGATGATATACTTTATTAAATCCTACAATCTAGGAGCTTGGAACTCAATCATGGACGGTTACTCTTCTCCACCCGGTAAGTATAACGATTAGAGTAGAGAAGAGCAGAAAAATTTTCAACTTAACTCTAAGGCTATACATATTCTATTATGTGCTTTAGGCCCAAATGAATATGGAAGAATCTCATCTTGTTCCAATGCCAAAGAGATTTGGGATAAGCTCCAAGTCACTCATGAAGGAACCGACGAAGTGAGGGAATCAAAAGAAAAGTCTTCTCAACCATAGCTACGAGAACTTCAAGATGAAACCCGATGAAGACATCAAAGCTATGACGGATAGAATTTCTGTGATTGTCAATAGTCTCAAGGGATATGGAGAAGTAATCCCTAATGACAAGCTTGTGAGGAAGATGATATACTCTCTTCCAAAGGAGTGGCAATCGAAGAAGACATCCATTATCAAAGCAAGAAACTTAAAGTCTCTCACTCTCGACGAGCTAATTGGTTCTCTTCTCACTCATGAGATGATGGTGAAGGAAGATGAAGAAAGGGAAGAGAAGAAAAACAAGAAGAAGAAGGAGGTAGGCATTGCCTTCAAATCCACCAATGAAAGCTATCAAGATTCAAGTGATGAGGTGGATGAAGACGACGATGAACAAGAAAATAGATGGTCAAGCTCTTGAAGGAACTCAAGAGATTCATGATTTCCAAGGAAGTGAAACATGAATCAACCAAGAAGAAGAGTCCCCCGATATGTTTCAATTGTCAAAGAAAGGGGCATGTCAAGTATGAATGTCCCATTCTAAAGAAAAAGGGGAAGAAGGCATTTGTTGCATCTTGGAGTGATGAAGATGATTCCAATGATGAAGATGAAGTAGTCAACCTATGCCTCATGAACACTCAAGAAGAATTCGAGGTATCTTCTAACTAAATGAATTTATTTCATTTACTTTTGATGAGTTACAAGATGCTTATAATATGTTGTATTTGGTATTTGAGACCATGAATTCCAAATATACAAAATTAATTTCAAAACTCAAAATTAAAGATAATTTGATTTTGAAAGAAAAGTTGATTTTGAAAATCAAAATGAAATTTTGAAAAATAATTTAGAGCTTTCAAAAATCAAAATAAATGATTTAGAAAAAGAAAATTTTGAGTTAGGAGTTAAGCTTGAAGGCTTAACAAAAGAAAAAGAATTAATTTCTAAAAATAACCTATTATGTTTAAAAATGAAAAAAATGCTCACATTGTCATTTTTATGGTCATTTGGAACATAATTGTCCTTTAAAGAAAGGAAAACGTTTTAGAATTAGACAAGTGTGGGTTCCGAAAGGAACAAGGGGCATTGTAACTAACGTTCAAGGATCCAAAGCAATTTGGATACCAAAATCTACTTAAATGTCTCTTGTAGGTGTATGGAAGGAATTGTGATGAAAATGATGATATTCAAGATGTTCTAGCCACACATAAAAAGGAATGGGTAACCTCTAAGCTTAATGATTTAATTTTGGTTATTTGGTTGCTCATTTGATTTTAAGCATGCATGAGTTGTGATATTAAATGATTATGTTTTGTTTTAATCTCATGTATGTTGAAAACAATTGGTATGATGAACAATTTTAAAGTTTTAGTAATTTTTTCAAAATTTTTAGTTCATCATAATAAAATTTTGGTCAAAATTGGTTTTAATGCAAATGATATCTCTCTAATAATTGATATCAATTTTTTAAAAAAAAACTTTGATTTTACAAATTTTAAATTTTTGACCTAAATTTGAATGTTTATGCATGTGGTTTAAATGAAAAGGATATCTCTCTAATAATTGATATCAAAATTTTCAAAAATGCATAACATTTTTAGAAAACTTTATGCATATGCACTTAATTTTAACAAATGGTATTGATATCAAATTTCAACAATCGGTATTGTATAAAGTATTTTAGTCTTCGATATATTGAATTTCATGTCCTACTAACACATTTGTTATTCTTTGTAGAAATTCAATTTCTTTTTAAGTGTCAAGTTCTTAAAGCTAAATTTTGATTGGAATGCATTTACTGAGGGGGAGCTTTGATTTTTCAAATGATTTTTAAATGTCAAATTTACCACTTACTCTCCAAAGTTATTTTGAACTTCAAAGATCGAATTATTTTTTATATAACAAAAAGGGGAAGAAGTTTGGTTTGAAAAATTCAATTTCTAAATGAAAATGGGAGAGCTTAACATTTTCATATATTTTCCAACAATTGTTAACAATTGATATCTTTTTCATTAAACAATTTATTAAGGGGGAGTTTTGCCAAAAATAATTTTTCAAATGTTTTGTTATATCAAAAAGGGGGAGATTGTTGAATTATGTTTTGATATAACAATTTAATGCAAAATGATTTTTGGACTTGAATTGAATTTACAAAATGTTTTTGGACTTAATTGAATTTATTCAAAGTTTTAAAAGGTTTTTAAAAATAATTCAAAGTTCATTAAATTCGGATTTGAGCCAAAATGCTAAAGGGTGTCAAAGTCCATCCATGGACCCCTGCAGTGCATTCATGCATCCATGCAGTGCATCCATGCACCTGCACTAGTGCATCGATGCACCATGCAGTGCATCCATGCACTCAAACACCGAATGCAATTAGTGCATCGATGCATCCTTCTGTGCATCGATGCATCCTGTTGTGCATCCATGCACGAAGGCTACAACGACTAGTTTATTTGAATTTAATGAAGGGGTATCGATGCACCATGATAGTGCACCGATGCACCATATTATGGGCAGCCTTTTTAAGTAGAAAAATCATCCCCAAATGGCTCCAAAGCATCCCCAACGGCTATATACAACATCAAACACATTCCAAGATATAAATACAAGCTAAGGACACTTGGAGAAGCAAGATAACAACTATCCAAGGAATCAAACACAAGAGAAGAGTTTTTCAATCTTATTTCATCTTTCTCTAGTAAATATTTTGTTCTTGTGAGCTTAATCTTGTAAACACCTACCTTAGAGAGGTTTATTTGTTTACTTCTTTTATCCTTTTGTAAAGGGGAAAGGTTCTAGCATAGCCCGTGTAAAAGCTAGGGAAAGGTTCTAGTTTAGCCCGAAAAAACTAGGGAGTTTGTAAGGTTACTCTTTATCTTCAAAAGAAAGAACAAATTAGTGAATTTGTTGGAAAATCCTTGGTGAGGAGCTAAGGTAGTAGACGTAGACTTTGGTTGAGAAAGTCAAACCACTATAAATCGATGTGCAATTCTCTATCTTTCAATCTCCTTACTCCCTAAACAAAAAACCGTTCCGACCCCTCTTTACAAACCGTTCCAGTTGTCGATTCGAGCTTCCGAAAATCCCAACATCAAGCAAAGGTAAGCTTAATTTCAGTTGGTTAATTCTTAAGTTTCAAGCTTAGTTTTTATTCTTGGGGTGCTAAGAAATATTATTTAGAGATTAAAGTATATTGAAACTTCAAAATGGATGAGTTATGAAGGATCAAATATGAAGAGTTTTTAAGTGAATTAGTGAAATAGAAGGAGTTAATAGTTTTTGAAGTTGAATTTGACTTGTCAAGGGTTAAATTAAGAGATATGAAGTGATAAAATGAGTTTTAAAACATGTTGAAAATATGGTATGATTCTTGAAGTTAACAAAGATGAGAGGATATTAAGGTTCAAGAAGAGGTAAATGAATATAAATGAGTTTAAAATGTATATATAAGTTAGGAATTTGAAAGGGGATGAAATATGAAGCATTTGAGTTGAATTAAATGGAAAATGCAAATTCTGGGCAAGGTGTATCGATGCACTCTTTAAAGAAGAAACATCGAATGCAATTGGTGCATCGATGCATAAGGAGTGCATCAGTGCATCCCTTTAAAATGAAAACATCGAAGGTAATTTGTGTATCGATGCATGGGTAGTGCATCGATGCACATGTTAAAGAATGCATCGATGCACTTCAAGGGGAAATTGAAATAGACATTTCTTTTGGTCTAAGAAATGATAGATTAGTGTATATCAATTGGATACTAATATGTATCAATGAATGATTACATAGATATCGACCAGGAACAAGTCCCAGAACGATTATCAAGTTATTATTCGATCGCAAGAGAGCAAATTATAAAACTGGATTGGAACTTAGTGAGGCCAAGGTGAGTGTGCATTATTTTATATATTATGTTTAATGGGAAATAAGACTTGCGACAAGTCTATTTTCTGTAGTATTGTGCATGAAGTATGAACATGAATATGTGTTTCTTATGAGTGTCTGAGTTATATGTTTATGAGTATGACAAAGATGATATGATCTAGGTGAATATCATAGAATGAGGTATAAGCTATATGATATGATATAAGTTATTTTATACATATATGATATAAGCTATTAATCAGGACATATGAGATTATGAGAAGATGAATATAAATGATGTGAATACAAGTATAGGAAAGATGATATATATATGTGATAAGACATAAAAATAACATATAAGCAATGTGACAAGAAATGTGAAATAGTATGGAAAGTGGATATGTGTTACATGATATGTGAAAGTGATCTATGTGTTTATACGTATATATGATTCAACTTATGTGACATAATCTACGTGCTATGTGAAAGTGAACTACGTGTTTATGTGAAAATGTGAAATGACATAAATGATGATGCCCATGTTATGTGTCATGAGAGCTAGGGTATAGTTGGCACGCCAAGAGTCGAGGGTCTACGCGGTCCTTCGGGACATATATGTATTCTTTGGAATATGTGTGAGGCCTTTTGAGACACATACTTGATCCTTGGCATATGTATATGATTCTTAAGGAATTTTCTACGTGGTCCTTAGGGACAACCTTATATGGAACTTCGGTGCATTTCTACGCGGCACTATGGTGCAATTCTATGTGGCACTTCGATGCATTTATACGAGCTGTGGTGACATCATTAGTGCACAACCTCTATATACTCACATATCTATAGTTCTCACATGTGTACATGGGCTAATAAAGAGATAATTGTGAGATCAATGTATGTGATATATATATATATATATATATGAATTGTATGATATGATATATGTATGATATGGGTTATTGTATCTGTTACATGAATATATGTTGATGTATATGTGAGTGAGTATAAATGACTTATATATGATGATATAAGAATTTGTTATAAGTTATAGAATATAAATGTAAGAGATCATATGAATAAGAAATAAGAGATATGAAGTATAATAGTATAGGAGCAAGATAAAAACATAAATGATGATATGTATGTAATTGTTATATGAAAAGCATATGAGTGAGACGATTTGATATGATGTGTATGATATGATAATAATAGTTGTTCCTGCATGATTACAAGTTAGAGTTTACATTATATATTTATTCGCCTCACTAAGTCATAGACTTAGCGTGTGAGTGTTTCACACACAGGTTCTTACAAGCTTATGGATTGTTGAGGTTCAAATCAGGTCAGCATTTTTCCTTACAAAGTTTCAGATCAGAAAATAGATGATTTAAATGTATTTTATGGTATAAAAGTCTAGTTGGCATGCATTTAAAATATTTGAATTGTATAAGCTCTGAATAGTTCTGTAAACGTTTTGAATAAGTTATATGTTATAATAGTTTTTAAATTACTCACTATTTTATACAAGTAAATGTTTTAAAAAGTCAATGTGATACCTCAGACTCGGATCCAGGTCGGATTCGGGCTGAGGGTGTGACATAACCAATCATTGAAATCTCAAATTACCAATCTTTCATCTCACAACAAATCAAAGAATATCAAATGAATTAATGATCACATCAATTATCGAAAACAAGGTGACAATTAAGCAAATTGGAACAACTAGTAACAAGTTTAAGTAAAATCAAAGATATCCCAATTATCTATCATTTTCAATGTAACAAGACTCAATACCTCACAAAGATTCACTCATTGCTTCTCATAGTGTTTCGGGTAAAAGAAATTGCTAAAACGAAGTCTCTACCACTAGAATGAACAAGATGCATTTAATCAAAGAGTCTTTAATAAGGTTATAACGGGGCAAAAAAGGTCAAAATTTGGGTTTAAATTATCAAGACGAGATGCAAAAATATATAAGTTCAAGCCACGAAATCAATAAGGTAAACAAATGCAAATAAGCGTAATCAACCAAAATTTTCTTTCTTTATCTCTCTCTCTTTTTCGAATTTTTTCCCTATTTTTTGTTGTTTTTTTTTGTTCTGTTCGAACAATTATTCGAACCAAAATTTTTTAATGATAATTCTTCTTTCTCTTTTTTTATATCTTTTATTGTTCGTGGAATAAATTTATCTCTGTCTTGACATGGGTAACAAAAGAGGGTAAAAAAATAAAAGACTTCAAGTTAACAACGAGGTAAAAAAGAAAAGGGTAGAGGCACAAAACTGATTCACTAATGGATATCAATAGTTAGACAATTTGGGTAGAGAAATGGGTTAATCCTAGGTACCTTAATTATATTAAAACATCAAGTTCAATATGGAGTCTCGATATGCATTTAATCACAAGTTCTAGAATATCAAAATTAATCTCACACACTTAATCAAACAAATGAGCAAGAGTAGAAAGTATGTTCGTTAAGCTCAAATCTCACGAAAAGGTGTAATGTGCATCGAGTCAAGGCACATGTCTATCAACAAATGCATGGGATATCAAACATAATTTTAAAGAAAAACATTAGTCAAGCCAATTCACTTTCATGAACTCTAAATTTAATAAAAACGGGATTAAAAATTCATAAGATAATCAAAGAAATAAGGTAATAATCGAGATTGGCAATAAGATATTTTTAACATATTAACCAAGGCAACTCAATTTCATGCATATAAACAAGTGAGAGAAAACCAATGCAAACTTTCTCTACCCCATCAGTTAAAGCATATTGTCCCAATATAAAAAAATTAAAGCATAGAAAGAGGAAAAGAGATACTCCTTGTGTCTAGTGACGGCCGCGGTCGCGACTTTGGCGAGAGATGAGTGATGGCGTAAAGGTGCGACTAGGGGTGTTTGTCTTTGGTTGAATTAAATAGATGTGCACGATTGTGAGATGGAAATTCTGAAGATGTATGTGCGATTATTTCCTTCTTGATGTTGAAAAAAAACTTATTGTTCAATCGAAAACACTGGATCTAACTCTATATAAATCCATTTAAAAATATTTGGGGTACTTGAAAATTCAAAAAAATAAAATAAAATAAATACTCAATAAAAATAAATAATCAAATAAAATTGAAAATGAATAAAAAATTAAACAAACGAAGAATAAAATGGGTTGCCTCCTATTAAAGCATTTTTGTTTAATGTCGTTAACTCGATGACCTGATTCAGGCTACAGGTTATGTGAAAGATGCTTCCTCCACTTCATATGCTTTTTCAAACTAAGAAATTTCTTATGAGAAATTATACTATCAATAAGTTCCTTTATTTTGTCGTTGTAGATTCTAACATTCTCATAAGCATTACTTTGGATCTTTTTCAACTCTGGAAGCTTATCCGAAATATATAAATTACTCTGGAAGCTTATCCGAAATAGATAAATTATCTCCTTCATTCAAATGTTCTGGAAGCAATTTTAATTCCAACTTTGATGCCTTCAAAATAGATGGAAAAAATTTAGATGGACAAGACATCAAATTTAAATTCTTACCTAGCTTTTCATTTGATAATTCTGAGTCTGCGTTAAAAGAAAAATCAGTTAACCTTCAAATTCACGTACAATTCATCAAAAGAATTGTTCAATATATTCATTCAAAGAATGTTTAATTATATTGACAAAGCTAACATTAACCACAGAGTCATGATGCTTCATTTCCTTATAAATGTCAAATTTTACCACTTCACCGTCAAATTCCATGGCAAGAATTCCACTCCTAACATCAATTTGTATATGATGTGCTCAGAAAGGAACATTCAACAAGAATTTCATAAGAATTGTTGATTCAGTCATTCTCTAAGTCAATCACATAGAAATCAGCCAAAAATTTTAAGTCATTTACCTTTACCAAAACATTTCCAAGAAGTCTTTTGGGATAAATGACAAATCAATCAACAAGCTGGATCGTTACTCTAGTTTCCTTCAAAGGCTCAACAGAAAGTGAGTTATAAACAAAAAGTGACATAACATTAATAGAGGCATCAAGATCACACATAGCACATTTTATTCTTACCTTACCGATTTTACAGGGTATAACAAACATATATTGGTCCTTTAACTTTGGTTGAAGCTTACGTTGAAAAATAATTTAGATGTTCTCACCTAAGTTTACCTTTTCATTACCAGTGAGTTTTATTTTGGTTGTGAAAAGGTCTTTCAAGAATATGGTGTATCTCGACACTTTTCAGATTACCTTGAGGAAAGGTATGTTTATCTCCACTTTTTGAAAAACGTCTAAAATTTATTTATCCCTCGCTTGCTTATCACATTTTACTAACCTCGAGGGGAAATGAGGTGGCATCGCATAGGGAGATGGCGTGGGAGGAGATTATGACTCATATTTCTTCTTCCTCTAGGATCTTGTGTCAACTTCTTCCTTTTCTTTCTAAGATCTTGTTTCATCTTCCATTTCTTCTTTCTTGGATCTAGACTCATCTTTTTTCTTTTTCTTTGGATTCTGTGGTAATATCCTTAGGAATTGGTGCGATAACAGTGCCACTCTGAAGGGTGATGACACTAATATTTTCTCATGGGTTCACCTTGATTTGAGATGGTAGCTTTCCTTGTGACTCCAATCAACTCACAGCTTGAGCCAATTGATTCATTTGTTTATCTAACTCTTGAAAGTGATCTTCAGTCTTGATTTGGAATTTCTCCTGAAACAGAGCTAACCGCTCGACGATGGACTCTAATGAAGATTTCGACGATTGATATGGTTGTTGTGAAGAATGCTTCAATTGGTACGACTGACTAGGTCTCAGCTTCTACCTATAGCTAAGGTTTGGATGGTATCTCCACCCCGGATTATAGGTATTTGCATTAGGATTATACGATCTCTGAGGAGGTCTCAAAAAATTACCAATTGCATAAACTTGTGAGATAGAGTTTTATTGTAGCATCGGATAACAATATGTGGGATGGTCCTATAATGTGCATAATCCACAAAGTCTAGCAGTACCCATTTTGCCTGTAACAAGAGATTGAACTATATCAGTCAACTTATCTTTTTTATTTTCTAATGAAATTGTACTTAACTCATGAACCCATCAAGTGAGTTCACTAGAAAAGCCAAACTGTTGAGAGTTGGTGACCATGGTAGAGATTAAGTTTCTGCCTGTATTTGGAGTCATATTAACGAGTGCCCCTCCACTAGCTGTGTTAATCATCTTCATCTCTAAAGGAAGTGGGCCTTCATAGAAGTGATGAATGAGTGTTTTCTTCGATAGTCCATGTTGTGAGCAGCTAGCACATAGTTTCTTGAATCGTTCCCAATAGTTGTATAACTATTTTCCATCTTTCTATCGCACTCCTAAGATGTTTCTTCTCAGTTCACATTTCACCATAGGGAAAAATATGTCAAGAAAAAGACCAGTCATAACTGTAACATCCTCAAAATACCGGATTAGTGACCAAATTGTAAAATTTCAGATTTGGTGATAAA
Source organism: Hibiscus syriacus (assembly GCF_006381635.1). Lineage (NCBI taxonomy): Eukaryota > Viridiplantae > Streptophyta > Magnoliopsida > Malvales > Malvaceae > Hibiscus > Hibiscus syriacus. The sequence goes on from NW_024063196.1 coordinate 2,321,635, forward strand.
AGTAAAATAATTAAATAGTTCAATGATTTATGTGGAGATATTTCCTGAAAGTTATTAATAATTATCAAAGGAATTAAAGGACAAAATGGTCATTTGGCAAGAAAGATATTTTCCACCATTTATATGAATGATTCACGTGGAGTGTGGAAGAGTTATCTACAAACTCTTCTTCCTTCTTCATCTTCTTCCTCTTCTTCCTCCCGTGAAGGCTCCAAGGCAAAGGTGAGTTTTCTATTTTGTTGATTATTTGTTGAATTAAAGGTTGGGATTTGATCATTAGATGATAACTAAGCTTAAGGAAATCTTAAGTTATCTTAAAATCAAAAGATGAAGAAGTTATGAAAGATTAAAGAGAATGAGTTTCTAAATGAATTTACGGAAAAGAGTTGATAAGTTGAATTTGAAGTTAAATTTGACTTGTTATCAGTTTAATTAAGAGATATGAAGTGATAGAATTGAAATTAGAACATTTTGAAAATTGAGTATGATTCTTGAAGTTCATAAAGAGGAGAGGATTTTGAGGTTTAAGATGAGATAAATAAATATAAATGAGTTTAAGCATGTATATATAAGTTAAGAATGTGAAAGGGGATGAAATATGAAGTATTCAAGTTGAATTGAGTGAATTTTCGTGTAATGAATAGTGATTTCTGGGCTTGAACGAAAATTCCAGATTATGCAGGGGGTACAGATTCACCCCTAAAGAAAAAAAATAGAATAGAATTTTGGTTCATTAAACTTGCTTAAGTTATTAACATCAAGTTTAAGGTTTAAGCTTCTGATAATTGTTTTGAAATGTTATATTTATGTAGATATTGAGCCTAAACAATTTTTGGAACAATCAAAGAATTATGATCGAATCAAAGCAAGGCTAAGGTGAGTGCAATTTAATTGTACGTATGTTATTGAACATACATTGGCTTGCGATGAGCCAGTGGCAGAGTTACTATGGTAAGAAGTGACTCCTAAAATGTTATATAGTTGATGGAATTTTTATATGTGCATGAGTACAAGAAAATAGGTATATGTTATTATATGTGATTATAAGAGCAATAAAATGAATACATGCACATGTCTATAGAGTAAGTGAATTTCTACATGTGATTTATGTGAATACATGTATGTGTGATTATGTTTGGTATGATTCCATGATTATAAGATATAGACAATGTGATAAGTGACATGTGAACATATGAAATTATGAGACAAGTGATTAAGTGCTTACGAGATATAAGCAATGAGATAGGTGATATGTGAATCAAATGAAAATGATTTATGCATAAGTTTATATGTGATTTTATGTGCTATGTGAAGTATATATGACATATGTATATGAACAAAGGAGAAATGATATAAGCCATATGAAACAACCTACGTAATTCCATGCAAAATGATATGAAATATGTGACATGGATATGCAGGAAAAATTATATGAGCTACGTGATAAAGGTATGGAAATGATATGTCTATGAGAAGACATAAGAACAAGATATAAGACATGTGACATGTGAAAGTGAATCATATGAAAATGTTCTACGTGTAAGTGAACTATGTGCATATATAAATATTTGAAATGACAGTAATGATAATGCCCATGTTACGTAATATGAGAACTAGGGGTATAGTTGGCATGCCAAGAGTCAAGGGTCTACGCGGTCCTTTGGGATAAATTCTACGTGGTCCTTCGGGACATATATGTATTCTTTGGAACATGTATAAGGTATTTTGAGACACCTACTTGATCCTTGGTATATGTATATGATTCTTAAGGAATTTCTATGTGGTTTTTATAGACAAATCTTATATGGAACTACGGTGCAATTCTACGCGGTCCTTCGGGACAAAATTTCATATGCCACTCAGTGGGACTTATACGAGCGGTGGTGACAGCATTAGTGCACAACCTCAATGTACTCACATACCTTCAGTTCTCAACAGTGTACATGGGCTAATAAAGAAATTAAATAAATATACATAATGTGATATGTATATGTGATTTGTTATATGGAATAAATTACAGGATTCATGTATTGGTTATATGAAATGATATATGTTTTAGTTATATGAACTGTATTACATGAATTATATGATGTTAAGTGTATTTCTTTATGAAATGATATATGATGGGTATAAATGATAAGTATATGATGATATGATAAAAGGTATTAATGATAATAATAGGATAATGATAAGGAAGAAGATAATCATATATGTACATGTGTGGATTTGATATTCAATATAGAAATATGATGGTATATGTGCATGTATGCATTTTGTTTATATGAAATGGTATATAGTTATACTATATGTTTTATATGCCTCACTAAGTCATCGACTTAGCGTGTGATTGTTTCACATGTAGGTTTGGAAAGTGAAAAAGAGAAGTAAAGAGGAACAAGACAGGTTAGTTCTCCTTACCGAAGATCAGATCAGAAATGCAGTTGAATTACATGTATTTGGTTATATAGAATTTTGTTGGCATGTAATATAAAAGATTTGAATCTGATATGCTCTGAACAAGTTTTGTAATGTTTTAAACGTTTTTTGTAAATGGTAAATGTATAGAGATGAATGTTTTAAATTTTAAGAGTTTATATATGCTTTACGGAATTACTGTAGCAGTACTGTAGCAGGGGAATCGGTTCCCCTATTACAATATGGAAATTTTAACATTCGGGGTACTGTAGCAGGGTAATGTTTATTGTAATGTTCATTACAATTCATATTGTATTTTACTGTTCATAAATATGTTTTTACCTCAAAATTTTATACCAAACACAATTGAACCATATATAATTATATTTTCTTAATATAAGTTCAAATGTTTTGATATTTTGCAAGAATAAAGGTTTTAAAGGTCAATGTGACATCTCAGACTCGTATTCGGGTCAGATACGGGTTGGGGTGTTAGAATAACAACCCATGTATTAACCGAATTAAGAGGTAAATGGAATAACTAATCCTTAGCCAAATCGGCTAAAGAAAAAGGAAAAACGCGTAGTTTAATCTGATCATTTTTTCAAATCCATTTGAGCTTTTGGGATATTATGATAGTGATTTTGGTGGAGATACATATGATAAAAAGAGTACGAGCATATATGTATTTTTAATGAGAGATACAACTATCTCATGGAGTTCTAAGAAGCAATCAATTATGGTATTTTCTAGTTATAAAACTGACAATGCTGTTACATCTTATACTTGTCATGTTATTTTGTTACAAAGATTGTTGATTGAAATTCAGCTCCCACAAGAAATTGTTACAAAGATTTTTTATTGATAACAAGTTCGCCTCAAGCTCTAGTAAAAAATTCAGTGTTTCATGATCAAAGCAAACATTTAGACACATGATATCACTTTATTAGTGAATGTGTTGAAAAGAAAGAAATGCAACTGGATTACGTGAGTTCTCTTGACCATGTTGCAGTTACTTTTATAAGGCCCCTGAAGTATGATGTATTATGCAAATTTCGAAGATTGTTGGGTGTTAATAAAAAATCAAGTTTAAGGGAATGTTAGAAATTAAACTTTTTTCTTTAAAAAAATTAAATGCAGGTTAGTTTAATTAATTAAACACAGAAATTTGGTTGAGTACATAAACTCATTTCATTAAATAGGAGAATTATTAATAAAGATTAAATTTAAGCTATACTGAATGTAACTATATAAGACCAATAAATACGCACTGTAATACACGTTACAAAATGTGAAAAGTTAAAGAGAATCATTCTTATAAATATTATACAATTACTTTTTTCTCTTTTCTCTTTTCTCTTATTTGAATAAATTCTTAATTTTTATTTTTTAATAAAAATAAATTATCAATAGAAAATATATATAAAAAATTAAAACATAAAATAATTTAAAATTTTTAATAGAGTACCTTAACCATCTTTTTCAACTCATCCCTTGATTAAAAGATAATATTTGTTCAGAATTTTTCTTAATCATCGAAAACGTACATATTGAAAACATAATTACTTAAACTTAAAATCTTAAAAAAGAACTATTTTTTTACCACTTAGACAAATTAATAGATTTCTATCTAAAATTAACATCTGTATATTAGAAAAGTGAAATTATATAAAGAAAAAAGAGGATGAAAAACGTGGTGCCCTACAAATGCTGATTTTGATTTTGCAAGCGGTTCAGCTATCCAGGTGGGGCATGTAAGAGAGCCCAGCAAGTGTAAACGAAGGTCGGTTTACCACAAGATGTCGCTATTATTTTCATGTCGTTTATCCCTTGGATGGAAGCGTAAAGTAGAGACGTGAGGGACAACACATCAGTCGGGGTCCATGGTTCAGTACTACCGAAGCAAACTATTGAGTCCGTGACTCGCAATTTGTAAGTGGCGGATCAACCTTTAGTTAGGTGTATTCATCTTCAAATTTAAGGTAAATTATACGGTTATTTAATGAATTTTATTTATTTTCTTATTATATTTATCATAATTTTAATTTTTTAAATTTACTTATTAGACTTTATAAATTAAAAATTTTTAATCACTTCACCATTAAATAATTAAAGGTATTATAAAATAAAAACTTACATCAAAATAACATTGTTTTAAATTCCTAAAAAAATTTAAATTCCTAAAAAAATTAAATTTAAAGCAAAACGACGTAATTTTAATTATTATAAAAGAATTATTTTTTTCTCATTTTTTACTCTTTCATCGTTTCTTTTCACCATGTTTTTCTCCCCCATTTCTCTCCTTAGTTTAAAAGCAGGTTTTTTTTCCTCTTTCACTTCACTAAGCTTCTGTTACAAATTTCTTCTTATTTGCATTCACCGATTTCAAATTTCTTATCTTGCAATCCTTCTTCAAACTTTTCTCCTCCTTAATTTTTCAAATTTCGATGACTTTAGATCGCAATTTTCTTCCCCTTTGATTATTTATTTCTCAACACTTCATCTTCTTTGTTTAATCACACATCACAACTATTAATCAAAACTTGTTTTCCCAATTTGAATAATGCCCATAATTCTTTCTTGCTTGCAAATCTTACAAATTCAAACAACCAAGATCAAAAGGAAGAAATTTTCAGTGGTACCCAAAATTCACTCTCGCCTGTAAATCTATCTAGTTCAAGCACTAGGATGAAAAGAAAAAGGTTTTGAGGACAACACCCATTCTTGCCTGCAAATCTTCCCAGTTCAAGCAACCAAGCTGAAAATAAAAAAGGTTTCAAAGGCTAACTGATTCATATCCACTTTATAAACTTGGATCTTGTTCCTTTGTGTTTTACCAATGGAAGAAGTGATGAAGGTTATCTAAACCGGTGGACAGTGTGAGGGTGAGGGTGAGGGTGAGGGTGGGATTGTAATTTGGGATTAGGGTTTAGGAATAAAATTTAGATTTATTGAAAATTTGATAAATTATTATTTATTGAAAATCTGGTGTGTCCAATCTGATGTGGCATTTTTAATATTAAATAATTCTATACTATGAAGCTGTTCTTGAGTAAACGATCGAGTGAAAAAGAATTATTATCTAAAGTTTAATGAACAAATTGAAAAAATTGAAAGTACAGTGAATGAAATATAAAATATAAAAGAGAGTAAAATTAAGTGTAATTTATCTTAAAATGTACTTTTATTTTTCTGATTATATTTATTTTAAAATTTTATTTATGTTGATTTTATATAAAAATTTTATATTATTAATATATGTTTTAATACTCAAAAATAAAATTTTAGATACTTCACTTCAATTTAGCGAGGAAATATTTATATAAAAATTCTCACATGAGAGGGAAAAAAGGTTGAAAGAGTGAAACAAGCTCAGTCTATCTTCTTCAGTCATCACTGGACAGAAAGGCAAAGATTCCTTGGCCTTTCCTACTGTTTGATTTTTCCAACTACACTGAGATTTCAAGACGTTTAAGTCTGAAGATGGTGAATCCTCTAAAAGAAGTTGGTCAATGATCAATTCATTATTGGATTTGTGATAATTGATAAGAAATATACATGGTTTGGGTTTTAACTCTTCCTTCCGTTAGAGCTTTAAGGATTTCAATCTCTCACTAACCTTTATGTTTTCCTAATTCCATCTAAAGGATTGATCCTCGTATAAAGAGGTCAATTCTTTACATAAAGATGAATACTAAGGCATAGATTACATATTTTGTCAATTCATCTTATCTAAGCACATCAATATGCAATTGACATAATCACACTTCAATTGATAAGTCAAAAGAACAAAATAAATATATGCCATCACATAATTAATCATGCCATCATTCAGGTATCAGGCTTGAAAACATCTCAAAGCAACTCATTCTATATGTTAATCATATTTCACCCATTTTCGTGCCAATAAAATAACCATATAAAACTATTATAAAATCCATCCAAAATTCAAAAAGTATTCAATGTTCAAAGTCCAAAATAATATAGGAATCATTAAGCAAATTTCTATAATCCCAACATAATCACTAAGTGTTGGAGGAAAAGTACAAAAGGTGGGGCACGTCTATATCTAATTCAACAAAGGGGACACCGAATTCGGTGTCCAATTTTTTATTAAAAATGAAAATAGGGAAATAATATTTTAGTCCATACACACTTTAGGGTATTTATAAGATTAGTCCTTAAGCTTCAACTATAAATATCGTAACTCATTTAGCTTCAAAATCATCCCAAATCATTTCTTTCTCCCAATACTAAAGAGTTTTCTTATGAGTTGTGAGTGTTTTGTAAACACCTGTAAAATTTCTCTCTTTAGTAAAAAATCTGCAGCAGTCTGGAGACATAGACATAATTGGTTGAATTCTGTTATCAATTTCGAGCATTATTTTTCCGCTTTTATTTTGCATTCTCACTAATCTAGTTATAGGAAAATTACTCATTTATTTCCCAACAACTGGTATCAGAGCTTTTGGTGGTGAATTTTGTCGGTTTTTTCTGCGAGGTTACTATTCACGTGAATAGTGAATTTTTTGAATAGTGAAATTTGGTCGGTGATACGAGTTTGTCGAAGGAGGTGTTCTAATACACGGTGGTTCACAGAAGTTGTCAGAAACGATCCAAACGAAGCCAGATTCGAGTGGGAGTGATGACTGCAGACGAAGGGAATGTGAAAATTGAGAAGTTCGATGGTGCGAACTTTGGCTTTTGGAAGATGCAGGTTGAAGATTTTCTGTACCAGAAAAATCTATATCAACCTCTCTCAGGAAAACAACCAAAGGACATGAAGAATGAAAACTGGGCTCTTCTCGACAGACAAGCCCTTGGAGTTATCCTACTGACATTATCCTACAATGTTGCTTTCAACATTGCAAAGGAAAAGACCACGACGGGTCTTATGACGGCTCTCTCCAGTATGTATGAGAAGCCATCAGCATCAAACAAATTTCACTTGATGAGGCGATTATTCAATTTGCAGATGGCAGAAGAGGCATCAGTGGCTCAACGCCTAAATGAACTCAACACAATCACAACCCAGATGAGTTATGTGGAAATTGAATTCGATGATGAAGTTCGAGCTTTAATTCTCTTATTATCTCTACCAGATAGTTGGAATGCTACTGTTACAGCAGTCAGCAGCTCGTCAGGAAACAGTAAATTGAAATTCGACGATGTTTGAGATATGGTATTGAGTGAAGAAATTGGACGGAGAGAATCAAGTGAAGCATCAAGCTCATCAGCCTTGCACACGGAGTCTAGAGGGAGAACTTCATAAAGAAATTCAAATCCTGACAGATCGAAATCCAGAAGGGGAAAATCAAGAACGGGAAAGAAATATTTTAACTATTATAATTGTGGCAAGAAGGGTCACTTTAAAAGAGATTGTCGAGCATCGAAGAAAGATACTGGCGCACAGGAATCTGCCAACATGACAGAGGAGACAGGTTATGCTATTATTCTAAGCGTCAATAGTCCAATTGAATCGTGGATCTTGGATTCATGGGCATCTTTCCACTCCACCCCATGCCAAGAAATCTTGGAGAACTATGTCAGTGGTGATTTTGTGAAGGTTCATCTAGATGATGATGAAACCTTGAAGATCATCAGAAAAGGAGACATCCGATTAAAGTTTCCAAACCAGACCACCTGGAAGCTGAAAGGAGTGAGACATAGTCGTGGCCTCAAAAGAAATTTGATTTCTGTAGGACAACTTAATGGAGACAGATATAGCACAACCTTTTCAGACTGTGAATGGAAGATTACCAAATGAGCACTCATCATTGCTCATGGTAAGAAGACTGATACTCTCTATGTAACCTCAAATTTAGAGAATATCATTGCAGTAGCAGATGCTGATGGAAAATCAAACCTATGGCACTAAAGGCTTGGCCATATGGGCGAGAAAGGGATGAATACACTTTTGTCAAAAGGGAAGTTGCCGGATCTAAAGAATATAGATGTCAGACTATGTGAGGATTGCATCTTTGGAAAACAAAAAAAAGTAAGTTTTGCAAAGATTGGCAAGACTCCCAAGGCAGAAAAGTTAGAGTTGGTTCATACTGATGTATGGGACCATCTCCAATTCTATCTCTTGAAAGCTCATTATATTATGTCACCTTTATCGATGATTCTACAAGGAAGGTGTGAGTTTATTTTCTGAAAAAGAAATCAGAAGTCTTTGATACCTTTAGAAAATGGAAGGTCATGGTGGAAAATGAGACTGGTTTGAAAGTCAAGTGGTTGAGGTCTGATAATGGATGAGAGTACAGAAATAGTAGATTCAGAGAATTTTGCGCAAACAATGGGATCAAGATGAAAACAACAGTTCTTATGACACCGCAGTAAAATGGAGTAGCAGAGCGAATGAACAGAACTTTGAATGAACGTGCCAGAAGCATGAGGATACATATCGGCTTGCCTAAATTGCTATGAGCTGAAGCTATCAACACTGTAGCTTACCTGATCAACCATAGGCCCTCAGTTCCCTTGGATGGTGGAATACTAGAGGAAGTTTGGAGCAAGAAAGAAATAAACCTTTCACACTTAAAAGTGTTTGGTTGTATTTATTATGTACACATAAATTCTGCTGAAAGAAGTAAACTTAATGCCAAGTCCAACAAATGTGTCTTTGTTAGTTATGGTGATGATGAGTTCGGTTACCAGTTTTGGGACTACGAAAATCGAAAGATCATCAGAAGCAGAGATGTCATTTTTAATGAGAATGTGATGTACAAAGACAGATCAACCATAGAATCAAGTAGTTCCAATACCAAAGCTGAAACAAAAGAATTTGCTGAGTTTGAGGACATTTCTGGAAATGATGTTCAGATCAGTCCTGAAGCAGTTCAAGAAGAACCAGGCACAACAGAACTGAGACGCTCCTCCAGAATTCCTAAACCAACCCAGCGTTATTCACCTTCTTTGCACTACTTGTTGTTGACTGACAATGGTGAACCATAATGCTATGATGAAGCAATGCAGGTGGAGGATTCAGTCAAGTGGGAGTCTTCCATAAAAGATGAGATGGACTCGCTTATGTCAAATCAGACGTGGGAATTAGTTAAATTACCACCATGCAAGAAAGCGCTCCATAACAAGTGGATTTACAGGATCAAAAAAGAGCACGATGGGAGCAAACGCTGCAAAGCAATATTGGTTGTCAAAGGTTTTCAGCAAAAAGAAGGTATTGACTACAATGAAATTTTCTCTCCAGTCGTGAAACTATCTACAATCAGACTGGTGTTAAAAATTGTAGCTGCAGAAAATCTACATCTTGAGCAGTTAGATGTAAAGACAGCTTTCCTTCATGGTGATTTGGAGGAATAAATCTATATGAGGCATCCAGAAGGCTTCATAGAGGCAGACAAGAAAAACCTGGTATGCAGGTTGAAGAAGAGCTTGTATGGTTTAAAACAAGCTCCTAGACAATGGTAAAAGAAGTTCGATAGTTTCATGAGTATCAGTGGTTTTACCGGATACCAAGCAGATCATTGTTGCTACATCAAGAAGTTCGACAACAGCTTCATTATTTTATTGTTGTACGTTGATGACATGCTCGTTGCAGGCTCAGATATGCAAGAGATTATAAACTTGAAGCAAAAATTGTCAAAGCAATTTGCAATGAAAGATCTGGGCGCTGCAAAGTAGATTCTTGGATGAGGATTATGAGATACACAAAGTCGGGGACTTTGATGTTATCACAGGCTGAGTACATCAACAAAGTACTCTCCAGGTTCAACATGCAAGATGTTAAACCAGTAAGTACACCTTTAATTGTTCATTTTAGACTCTCCAAAGAACAGTCACCAAAGACAGAGGAAGAACGTGCACACATGGTGAATGTGTTGTATGCCTCAGCAATTGGAAGTCTGATGTATGTCATGGTTTGTACTAGACCAGATATTGCTCATGCAGTGGGAGCTGTTAGCAGGTACATGAATAATCCGGGCAAGGTACACTGGGAAGCAGTCAAATGGATCCTTAGATATCTGGTGGTACAATAAACAAAACACTTTGTTTCAAAGGTAGAGATACGATACTGACATGCTATGTAGATGCTGACTTAGCCGGAAATGTTGACATCAGAAGGAGCACTACAGGGTATGTCTATACTCTAGGAGGTACTGCTGTGAGTTGGGTTTCTCAACTACAGAAGATAGTTGCTCTCTCCACAACTGAAGCAGAATATGTCGTTGTTACGGAAGCCAACAAGGAGATGGTTTGACTCCAAAGTTTCTTGGAAGAGTTAGGCAAGAAACAAGAAAACAATGTCTTGTATTGCGACAGTCAAAGTGCTATCCATCTAGCGAAGAATCCGTCTTTTCATTCTATGACGAAGCACATACAATTGAGATATCATTTTATCCGGTCTCTTCTAGAATATGGGATTTTGAAACTTAAAAAGATTAGTGGAGTTCAAAATCCGGTAAACATGTTAATAAAGACGGTGACTACAGACAAACTGAAGTTGTGTTCAACTTCAGTTAGCATGCTAGAATAACAAGACTAGAAATGCTGCTGCATTAATCGATGTGTGAAGACAGATTAAAATCAATCTTTAAGTGGGAGATTGTTGGAGGAAAAGTCAAAAAGGTGGGGGGCACCGCCTACATCTAATTCAACAAAGGGGGAACTGAATTCGGTGCCCAATTTTTTATTGAAAATAGAAATGGAGAAATTGTATTTTAGTCCCTACACACTTTAGAGTATTTATAAGATTAGTCCTTAAGCTTCAACTATAAATACCCTAATCCATTTAGTTTCAAAATCATCCCAAATCATTTCTTTCTCCCAATACTAGAGAGCTTTCTTGTGAGTTGTGAGTGTAAATTTTCTTTCTTTAGTAAAAGATCTGCAACAGTCCGGAGATGTAGGCATAATTGGCGGAACTCCGTTATCAATTTCGGGTATTATTTTTCCGCTTTTATTTTGCATTCTCACTAATCTGGTTATACGGAAATTACTCGTTTATTTCCCAACACTAAGTACCTTAGTCACCAAATTTCAGAAAGTATTCGATGCATCATACATTTTGTCAAGTACCATAGTCACCAAGAACTTCATTTACCAAATCGATTAAACTGGGAATTGCTAAACTTGCTTCACTCCAATCTCAATTGCCTTTAGAAACCTATAAGCATGATAAACAACGAGTGTGAGTTCAATTGAACTAAGGGTCTGTTTGTTTGGCTGTAATTGATTTTCCGGAAAATGAATTACTGGAATTTGAATTACTGGAAAATGAATAACTGGAATTTGAATTATGGAAAATGAATTATATTTCTGGAAAACGTTTTCCGAAAAATGTTTTCCGTAAAATGAATTACATTTTTATGAAAAACATCTGGAAAACGTTTTATGATGTTTGGAAGATGTTATTTAAACCTTTTTTCCACTAGTTGAAGAGTTTTTTAAAAATTATTTATTACAAATATTAAATACAATAAATAATATTATTTATCATAAAACTTTTTTTATTATTAAAAATAATAATTTTTGTATATTTTAGTGAAATAAAATATTATAAATATTATAAATTATTTATTAAAGTAATAGTGTTATATTATATTTTAAAAATATTAATTAGTATATTTTAAATATATTTATTTAAATATTATTTAAATATATAAATAATATTATTCATTATTAAATATATAAATTTTTTATTATATATTATTAAAATAAAAATATAATATCTTATATTATTATAATATAATTGATTATTTTATATAATATTAAAAATATTATATTATATTATTATAAATATTAATAAATAAATAATATTTTGATGAAAATGATATTAAAATATTTTATTAATATTAAATTCATAAAATAAAATTATTTTGAATATTTATTCTTTGAAGTGAAAAGTTCGGAAAATGACTTACGGAAAATGAATCCGTAAGTCATTTTACAGAAAACACAAAGGAAATTCTATTACTAGGAAAATGAATTACATTCTGGAAAACCAATTACGTGAAACAAACACGGGAAAACATTTTACGGAAAACGAATTACGTGAAACAAACACGATAATTCGGGGAAAACCAATTCCGTAATTCCAATTACGGCAAACAAACAAACCCTTATATTAAAATTTATTGATTCTATACTTAATTTTTAATTAATGATTTTTTGCTTTGATGGATGGATAATTCATTATATTAATTGTGAAGGGCATCGTCGATTATAATTTGTGCAATGTAAATTGGGCATTCAACATAAAAAGTAAACATTCGAATTATAATGAAATGCCCACTGAGGTAATGCACGAGTCAGAACATTCACAGATGGTTTGACAAATTGACTCCGAATTCAATTATTTTGGGATCTAAATTAGAATTATGTTACTCATAACAAAATATCATGTTAGTGAACAAAAATATAAATTCTGATGTTATTTTCGATTACATAAATGCACAAATTTTACCAAGTGCAAGATGACAACAATTACGATGCGATATCAGATAAAATGAACAATTATGTGCTAACAAAATGCACTGAAAAAACATTTGTAGTATTTCGATCACATTCCGAGAGCCTAAAATGTAATAAACTAGAAATGGATGCTAAAACGAAAAATAAAACCAGCAACACTTGTTATTCCTTGTAGAAATTGCACTTTGAATAGATGGATTCAGTCCCACTCATCGACCATGGTTATCTCGAATGTCCCTGCACCTCTCAACTGGCTTCTATCCCAAAAACGTTGCCGGTCCCTGTATCTGCCATTCCCATTGAAAAAGCACTTCTTCTTTAATTTCATTCTAGCACCTTAATTTCGGAATATGATCCAGTATTTGAAGCGGGGAAAACAACTTACAAAACAAATGTATAATATCCAACAAATCTATGCTGGTTAAGCGGATTCGGCACAAACTGAAAACAGCAATCGCCAGACATATATATTAAAGGTATAAACACACTCAGATGATGTTCATCGAAGAAAGTTGTAAACAACTTACATGTCTCTCACCCATGTTTCGGTTGCAACTCATGCAAAGGACTGGCATATCTGACATGTGATGCCGAAACCTACGAGACTTCGTATCATCGGTCCGGATATTGTCTCCCTCTTTCTGATTCTCTCTTCTGCCTTAGCAAGCAAAGTGATATAAGGCTTCAGTTTTTATTATCTTTCTTCTCCGATCCGTGACTTGAATGTAAGATGATAATCTTGGGGCCATAAGCTTCATGGGAAATTCATCTTCTTCTTCTGTGATGTCCTTGAATTCTCGTGAGATTTAGGGAGGCTTAAGCTTTAAAAACTTCCTCCTATAATTTCCATCTTGATTTTCTTAAGAGTAAATGTTATTAAGCAAGTTATAACCATTGCTTTGTTGCTGAAATATCTTGAAAGTTTTAGATTTGTGGCAGAATGGAGCAAGATCCCCAAGGAGCAAGAGTAAGAGAGGTTGGCTTTAGGGTGAGCTAGAAAGATATATTCGTAAGTTACAATTTACAAAATTTGAACCAACGTGCATCTAAACTATTGTAGGATGACTATATATCTTCGATTTTTTATAACATTTTTTTAATTTAATTCATAACGTTACATAATTTCCTCGTTTCTTGGATCAATATTTTATTTTAAATTTAATTTTATCTAATTTGAACTACAAATTCCTCTACTAAGAATATCTATCTAACTTTATTTCTTATTTCTAAATATAAATTTACTCTTTTTTTCAATTCAATACCTTGACTTTACATTCTATTTGATTTGATCTTTTGACTGAAATTTTTAACAAATTTTTTCTTTCATAAATTATTTGACTCTTTTATACGCTCATCAATATTTTATTCTCAAAATAACTTTTTTTTAAAAATAATATTGTAAATATATGTTATAATTTTAGATGTATTTGATTTATTAGATAATATTAAAATGTGAAAATAATTTTAAATAATATATATCTTATATGGTTAGAAAAAATTGATAAATTGAACCAATTCATACCATAATTGTAAACCCTAGGCCTGACCTAGACGTTATGGCCGAATCCCGAAGATCACATTGATCACCGAAGTGATCTAGAAATCAATTCAAAAATTTTAACAGATATAAAATTAGATTTTCATATAATTTATATAATTATTATCACTTTATCATAAAATAATTTAAAAAATATAATTTAAAAATCGAGATGCTGATCCGATCCTAACGCCTTGAAATATCTGAAAGGGGGAAAATAAAGGAGGTGAATTACAGAGCTCAATGCGGTCAAAATGTACGAATAATACACGCAACAGATTCGTTAATACAGACAAACCAGAATGAAAACACAAGCTAGTAAGCTCTAACTACCCAACCATCTGATAAGTTTCACAGGACGAGTTCCCCATAACTCGTAATCAACCGAACGCCAAACAGGGTGTGATGAACCGCATAAACAAGAGTGATGACCGCTAAAATTCAGAAAAACAGTTTGTAAGAACCGTAACGGTTGCACCAACATGGGTCGTAAACTGCTAAAATAGGAGCGGTGGGCCACTAAACTTCCTTCTTCACATCCCAACCCATGAAACCAAACAAGTGGCATACTTATATAGATTACATGACAACACATGGTATGTCATACGAAAAGCATAGTACTTTCATAAACACGTACAATTACGGACAGTCCGGTTCAGAAAACATATAGTTCAGATAGTCATAGTTTAAAAAACATATTGCTCCGGACAACCATAGGTCATGAAATATATGATTCAGACATATCACAATTAATTCAAAAACAATTTGATAACCAATCAATAAATTGTGCAGTTCTGAACACAAATCAAAATAACAAGGTAAAGACACATATATTCAAAAATAACACCACGACATCGATCAACATTTAATTAATGTTAAATTTAACAAAAAATTATTAAATAAAATTAAAACAATTATAGCAAGACATGCACCGTATGATAATCATTCGAAAACAATAAATCTTTCACTCCACGTCGATTCACCTTTTTGCCAACTAAATGCATGTCAATTCCTTTTGGATCCAGGTTCTCCGAAGACGCGAACAATTCGATTTTGATGGAGAAACAATTTAAAAGGATGAACACAAGACATCAATAAAACGGTAAAAAGGTTAAACATGGCTTAATAGGGACGAAACTTGATTTGGATGAAACATATATTAGGGTGCAGTTTTCAATTAAAATAATGGTGAAAGTTTGAAGAATACAAAGCGGCGGGGAAATAATACTCTATGAGAAAGACTTCAATTTGTACTTTAAATATAAATATAATAATTAAAACTCCATATAATAATAAGAAAAGAAAAAGATTTTTATTTTAAATCAAATGATAAATCGGTAGTTTGAAAGAAAAAGAATTCATACAAACTAAATTGGTTAAATTATGAAGCAAGTCAATCAACTTTCCATGGTTTACAGAAAAATATCTTTAAAAATTCACATTGATTCAATTTAATCCCAAATTTAAAATTATTACTAATAAAAATTTGGAATAGTCAAGACCAAAATACTAACCATGATTTTGGGGTGTGACAATAATATTATAAATAATTACAATTAAATTTACATAGAAACTCGAATAACTCGACTCAACTCAAGTTTTAGAAACTTAACTCAACTCGAAAAAGTTTGACAAAAAGCATCAGAGGCCCCTATACCTTTGGGAAAAAATCGATGTGGCTCTCAAACTCAAAAAACAGATCCAATGTGGCCCTTTAATCAACATTTTACGTCGTTAACTGTTACGTTATTGACGTGACAATTCGCAATATTAACAATGTGGTCCATAGTGAATGATGATGTGGTGGATAACATGATAGATGGACTAACTTAGTTTTTTGGTCTTGTTTGAAGGCCAAGTTAGTATTTTTAAAAAATTTTAGGGTGTATTGGATTTTTCTAAAAAAATGTTTAAAATTTTAAATATTCAAATATTTAAAAATTAAATAAAAAATACTAAAATTAAAATAAAATTACTAAAAAGTAAATATATATTTTAAAAATATTAAAAGTAACATTAAAAAATCAAAAGAAAATGAATATATATCATAAACTATAAAATTAAACTCTATAAATTATTAAAAATTCAAATTTTTTAGAAAAAATATATTATACATAATATATTCATGTAACATATACTTATATCATTGGCACTTATATAAACTATTTTTATTAGACTTGTCGAAACTTATAAATTTTGTATTTAAATATAATTAGGAAAAATAATGGTTTTTTTTATCAATACACTCATTTAATCATACTTCAAATAATTCCAAGGGCTATTCATAAATCCTTGCAAATAGTTTAATAAACTAGTAAATAAACTTACGCTTAATATTATTAGATTTGTGCATTGAGGCGAGTACTTAAGATGTTTTCTAATTATATTTAGATACAAAATTTAGAAGTCTCGACTAATATAGTCAGAGTACATTGTATAAGTGTTGATGATATGATCATACATTAAATAGATATATACAAGGTATAATATATATTTCTAAAAATAATTTTGATTTTTTTAATCATTTATATTTTATCATTAAAAAGCTTATAACATAAATTTATTATTTTTAAAATTTTTTAATAAATATTTTTAAAATATATATTTATTCTTTATAATTTAACTTTTATTTTTAGTATTTGTATATTTAAATTTTTTGAATATTTGAATATTTTTATATTTAAAATTTTAAACCTTAAATATTTTTATTTTAAAAAAAATCAATTTAGCCGTCGAGAAAGAGCAAAAATCCAATTTAATTCATCTTCCATGTCATCTATCACGTCATTAGCCACTATGAACTACCGCGTTAATACTCTAACAGTCAACGACGAAAACCGTTAATCAAAGGGTCACATTGAGTCTACTTTTTGAGTTGGAGGGTTATATTAGGTTTAAAATAATTTGAGGTTTACATTTTTTTAAAAAAAGTATAGGAAACCGTAAAATAATCAACAAAGAAACTCCACTCGTGCAAATCCACGAGATTATGTATCTTTTTAAATGTATTTCCCAAAACAAAATGGTGGTTCTATTTTCATGTGTTCCAGGAGCTCATGCGTCTCTTTAAATGCCTTTTCCAAAATAAAGAGTGGTTCTATTTTCGTGTGTCCTAGTAGTTGTGTAAGCTCCTGAGAGCATTAAAAATGATTAATTTTAATAAGTTTTCTCAAATGATATTTTAATTAAAATTTTAGGGAAACACGAAGAAAAAGATTTGAGAGGGAGGGAGACAATTTAGATTAAAGTACTCGGAGTTGATTCAAGAAATATAGCGATGGGAGGAACTTTAGTTGGATTATGGTGGTTCAACTATATTGTTAGAAATCAAAGAATAAAAAATTGAAACATCAACACTAGATTCATGAAATTTAAGTGATTTTTAGGTTAAATGAACATTAGATATGCGTTCAAGAGAACGGAATGAGTTTGATGGAAATTTTTGGAGTTTATTGTTATTGTCAATGACGGCTGACCGCGATATACGATGGTTGAAATTCGAATATATTGAGATAAAATGAGAGGAATAAAGCGAAGAAGAAAAGAAGGAAAATGAAAACAATAAGGAAAATTTTGGATTTTTATATAGATGTAAACAACAACGTTTTGATAGAAATTTAGTTTTTTTTAGACGATGTTGTTTTGAAGTTGTGTCATGCCATAACACTATTAATTATTTAACGGTAGAGTGACTATAATAAGAACAATATTAAAATTTAGTGAGTATATTAGAAAAACTGAAAGTACGATGAATAAAATAAGATAAATAATAAAGTAATAAATGTGTAATTTACCTTATTAAAATATAAACAATCAAGATAACTGATCACGGCCTGATCTGTGCAGCCCAACAACAAGAAGGCTCTGAGGTTTATCATCACCTCATCAAACTGTTCATATTTAAAGATAATAAAACAATATTTTTATCCAGTGTTCTTATTCAAATAAAGAATTAAAATTTTTAAACTCTAAAATTGTTAATAAAATTATAGACACTTTAAAGTTTTAACTTTTTTTAGTGATATAAGAAAGACCATTGGATCTCAACATGAATAGGGTATAAGTGAGTATTTGATTGAATTTAGTAGAATTAAAATTTTTTGCGCTGGTGATGTTTATGAGTCTTATTTTATAATTCAAACGTTATTTTAAATTTTTTTTTAGTCAATTTGAGTTTATGAAATTCGAGTCAAATCAATTTGAGTTATTTGAGTTTCTGTTTAAACTTAATTGTAAATATTTATAATGTTATTGTACTAATAATTTTAATTTAAACGACTTTCTGTAACATATATAATATATATAATAATTTATTTATATGTTTTAATATGTGATGTACATGTATCATGTAGAGTTAAATTGCTAAAAGTTTTGTGTAACACTCTCAAACCGATAATAATATGCGAGTGACTCAATCCGATCTGATATGTCACATTAGAGCCACCAGAGCGACACACAGTAAAAATCTAGAAAAATAAAATAAATTTTTTTCAAATCATTTAAACTGTAAAATAATTTATAAATAAATTGTACAAGTTCAGAAAATATTTATATATAAGAAAATAGAATTCAATTGTACACAATATCATAACAAGTTACAAACTCTAATATACATACAAAACATGACCTACATGCCCCCTAATTATGCATGTACCGTATTTTACAAGCAACACCAAAGGAACTCTCATTGCTAATGGCAATATTGGACATGATCAATTCTTTTAACTTGAAATGCTGAGTAACAAAGTGAGTGTTGAGAAAGATCATTAATATAAAACTACTAAATGATACTAAAGGACATGCAAATATACGGTAAGGTATGAAAATCCTCTCAGTTATACAAGCATATTCAGGTCCTAATGATGTGTTGAGGTTCCACTAATTAATTTTTCAAGTAATAGTCAGGAAACTTAGAGTTCAAAAGGAACATTTCAGAGAGAAATTTTAGGAGATTGAGTTAAGAAGTGTAGTGTGTTTCAATAAAACCAGAAAATAAGTATACATATAGTCTAAAAGCAGTAGTAGACCATTTTAGTAAAACAAATTTTGAGAATCATAATAGTATACTCCACCCGAACACCGATATGCAGTTTCCTATAACTACATCCATAAGGACTTACCGTAGGCCCATTAGGCATAGAAGTGAACCGAAGGGAGCATCTTAGGTCTAAAAGGACTTTGTAATACCCAAAATGTAATTCTTGAGTTTAGTGACCAAAGTGTAAACTTGAGAAAAATTTAGGTGTAACACCCCCAAAGTGGGGTTAATTGAAAATATTGAAAATTTAGATGTTGTTGTGTGAGTTCTCAAAAAGAGTAGGACTTCTTCTGTAATTGAACTAAGTTTAAAAAAAATCAAATATCAATTTCAGCTTTTTGGGTTTCATTTTTTTCCCATTTAAGAGTTTCCCAAACTTTCCCTCACCCTCTAGCGAAATAGCAGCAAATCACCATTTTAATTGATATCATCGTTGGTTACACTGCCTCCATTAGTAGTCTTCTCTCTTAATTATGATCATAATCTTAACGAAGGATTGTCATCTTTGCGACTCGTTGGAATGGTTCAGTTAATCTTGCGTTGTCACCGTCTTTGTACCATTATCATCACTGGCGATTTTTGGATTAGGTAAGCCTTCCTTTGCCGTCATATATACATTGCCCACCGCACCACTGACGCATTCTGCCTAGTGACACAGTAAATCTCGGTCTATAATTTTTATGTGAATTTGGTTTCCATATACTTGACTCGCTCATTGAACCTTGGCATTTAGTCGAGCCCAAGCCCCACGTGGGCTAACCTAGCCGAGATTGGCACATATGTCTTAGCGAGGAGAATTGCATTGTTGACTAGTATAAAATTACCGTTTATATTCCTTTGTATTCATAATTAAATATGATTCTTGGAATTATCTAAGAAGTCTATGCAAAGAATGGTATAATGTTAAGGTATAATGTGGTGGACCCCATATCCATTGGTTACTGGACCAGTGTTTGGCAGAAATTCACTTATAATTATGAAATATTGATGTATTGAATATTGCTTGGATATTTGCACTAGGTTACTTTCTTGTAATCATGGTAATATGTTTTTTATATTATATGTTACGAATGTTAATTTGATGGGGCCATTAGTGTAAGCTTATTGTCTTTGGAGCTCATGGAAACGAGTGAGTAAACATTATAGTTTCGTGTTTTAGGAGGTGATCTACTATCTTTGCATCATTTTTCGGTAGATTCTGATCATTATCGTTCAGTTCAGTTAGATTCGACACGTTCATCTCGAGATACGTGTTACCATTATGTAGGAACTAGTGCGGTCAATCGTGCGAAGCGTAAAGCTTAGTCGGTGTTGATTAGCTATTATAGGTGTGTCCCTTTGACCTATTTGTTACCTTTAATATTATTTGCTATTATGTTGTATGATATTATTTGTACGCATGTATGTATTTTAGTCACGTGTATTGGAGTTATGGCTGATTTCTGGTTATTATTGCATCATTTAAAATCTGTGCATTGATGCATTTCTATTCTATATGGGATTGTATCCCCGTCCTGATTCTGCATGTGAATGTACACCCGTCCTGATTCTTCATGAGAATGTATCTCCGCCTTGATTCTGCATGGGATTATATCCCGTCCTGATTCTGCAAGGGATTATATCTCCGTCCTAATTCTACATGGGATTATATCTCATCCTCATTTTACATGGGATTATATCCTCGTCTTGATTCTGCATTGGAATGTATCACGTCCTTATTCTGCATGGGAATGTATCCCCGTCTTGATTCTGCATGAGAATGTATCCCCATCCTGTTTCTGCATGGGACCCTCTACAGAGGGCAATATCCTTGTCATGTTTTTGATTTATGATGAATTCCTCCTTGGAGGTTAACTCTGGCTCTTCTTTGGAGGGTAACGTCCTTATCCTAATTTCTTTTTTATGCTTTGGTTCCTCTTTGGAGGTCTCAATCCAGTTTTTACAGATAATGTTTTTCATTATATTCATCAATGATGAGAGGTAAGCTTGTGAAGAACTCTGTATGGCTTTCTAGTAATAAATATTTGGTTTTTACTGTTACCTGATTATTTTTAATTTTTCTATATCATGCATGAAATAACTGATATTTTTTGTATTAGAGTACGCACTGAGCTTTGTAGGTTACTCTGTTTTGTTTCTATTTTCATATTATCCAGATGAATAATCGATTTGGCTATCGAAGGTGTAGTCTCGGTTTCATATTGTGAGATGTTAATTTTTGCTTCCGACCTCTTTAAAATGTGGCATGAACTTTTTCTTATATCATATTTGGTAAATGTTTTTAAAATGATTTATTAAAAGAAATTTTATCCGTAAACTATTTATGGGGTCAATGTGGTTACCCTAATTTGTTGGTAACTCCCGGGCCAAGTCTAAGGGGTTACATTAGGGACCAAAGTGATAATTTTTCCAAGAAGTAAATTTATCCCGTAAATGAATAGTTCACCCTCAAGAATGGCATGTATATGTCTTTTAGATATTGATACGGAATCTACATTAAAGGTTATAAAACGATAAAGTTCGGTAGAAAATTCAGATAATCGGATCGAATTGAAAATTTGGGAAAATTTGAATGATGAAATTAAGAGGTTAATAATATAATTTTTCATATTTTATTTTAGTAGAATTTAACATAATTATTGGATTTAAGTTGATTTTCCATGTTAAACTAGGACTATTGGATTAATGTGGTAAGATTGTGATTTTTTTTTTGGAAAATGTGTGGGCAAAGATGGAAATTAATAAAATATTAGTTCATGTTTGACTTTGATGATGAAAGCATGATGTAGAATGTTAATTTGATAATTATCATGATTTGTAAAGGTAAAAATGTCTTTTAGCATAAAATGGAATTTTATATTCACTTTTATTGGCTTTTAAACAAGTGTCCAAAGATATTTATGAGAAAAAAATAAAGAAAACTTGCTCGTCTTCTTCCTCCAAACCGTGGGTCTTCTTAAGGTAAGAGAAGTTTTATTTTTCATTTTCAAGCTTATATAGTTTATTTTTTAATTAAAGTGTGAAATAAAAAATTTATCTACATCAAATTCTCTATCATTTTGTATAAATATTTCATGGTTTTCTTGGTTGGATCATTGGTTTGTTTATTATGGTGGATGAAGAGTCAGTTGAAATTCAATGATTTAAGGATAGATTTTGATGTTAGTGATGTAGTTAATTCATTTCCAAGCATATGTGATGATTAAAATCAATTGGATTAAAGATGGATTGGGTTAAGGTTAGAGTTCATGGAAAAGATTGAATTACATGGAAATGATGAATAGAGGTTGGATTCATGCTTGGATAAAATTGGAAATCATGGAAAGAATACCCCTTGATATTCAACCTAAGTGGAAAAGTAAGGGAAAATATTGAAATTTTTGTATAAGGATTATTATTTATATAAGAATGATTCTACATGCTTTGAAATGTGATTTGGACCAATTTGGAAGTTTTTACAAGTATAAGGACCAAAATGCAAATAAGGAGAAATTGGGGATTTAAATGGTAATTATGCAAAACTTGATGTACCATGTTTGATTTAAATATTGTAAGGTGTACTTGAGCTAAGTTTGAATTGAAGTAAAATGGCAAGGGACCATTGTGAATAAATTGGAAATGTTGAGATGAATTCTAAAAAAAGGATTCATATTTAGATGTTGAAATGTGAAATTGTTAATTTCCATGTGAAAATAGTGATGAATATGAATAGTAAAGGATTTGAAATGTCATTTTGAAGAGCAAGGGTCAATATTTTTGTTATGAAGTGAAATTAGTTATCGAACTAGTATCGAAAGAATTTTTAGGAATTACATTCCTAATATATGCTTATGTTAAAATGATACTAACATATGATTTGTTTTGAATGCTATGTGTTTGGTAAATGTCGCTTGTGTAGATTGTGATCGAAATCGAGATATAAGCAAGCTTAAAGCAAACGAAAAAGGTCCAAGAGTGAGACTTATATTAAAAGAAAAGGTTGATAGTGAGACATTTTAGATGAGTGCATTCTTTCCTATTATATATAGAGAAAATAACCTCAGTGACCAAAAATGCCTTATAATATACGATTTTAACAAACTTTTTTTGGATTTGCCAAAATGACCAACTAAATCGCAATGCGATCGATAATTCGCAACGCGGTCTCCGGTATCGCAAATCAGTTTCCAGATTCGCAACGCGAATCTGACTATCGCATTGGGATTTCCCAAATTCGCGTTGCGATTTTCCTAATTCGCAATGCGAATACGTAAATCGCAACGTGATTAAGTAAATCGCAATGTGAATTAGGAAATTCGCATTGCGATTTTCCTAATTCGCATTGCGATTTACGTATTCGCGTTGCGATTTTCATAATTCGCAATGCGAATACGTAAATCGCAACGCGATTAAGTAAATCGCAATGCGAATTAGGAAAATCGCAATGCGAATACGTAAATCGCAATGCGAATACGTAAATCGCAATGCGAATCTGACTATCGCAATGCGATTTACATAGCGCCATTCGTATTAACGCGTATTTTTTTTTTCAAATTCCAAACACGAAATTTTTCTTAATATATCGGAAACTAAACCGTCCACAGTAATCGCAACTCATAACCTCAAACCTAAAATCACAAAACTCAGTCCCATCTCCATCTCTCACTCTCTACATCCGTCCCCATCTCCGAATATTTCCGTCCCCATCGCCGGCGAAATCCCTCACAACCATATTCGGTCAGAAATCCCTCACAATCATTCAGAAATGGAAAATCAACCTCTGAGGGTTAGTTTTTTTAATTATTTTTATTTTGAAAATTTTGCATTATTTTAGGTTTTTCATATTGAAATTGATGATAAGTTTAATGGTAATTTCAATAATAGATTAACTATTTCACTTAGATTTCTTATTAAATTCATTCGATTGCTGCCAATACTGCTAAACTGTTTAGTATTTAACCCTGTGAAGTTAGTATTTGTCTTTGTTTTGTCTTTTGGTTGAAGTAATGCAGAAGAAGAATAGTTTCGAGAATGAAAATCGCAACGCGGAAATGACTATCGCAACGAGAGAATCGCAACGCGAAATGAAAATCGCAACGCGAAACCAAAATCGCATTTCGATTCTCTCGTTGCGATTTTCATTTCGTGTTGCGATTCTCTCGTTGCGATAGTCATTTCTGCGTTGCGATTTTCATTCTTTCGTTGCGATTTTCATTTCAACCAAAAGACAAAACAGTGTTGCAAATTTTAGTTTCAAGAATAAACTACTATTTATGTTTATTGTTTTTGGTATATCTTCACAGTGTAGTTTTTGGTATATCTAACTTGGTATGTTTATTATTTTTGTATAATTTTTTTTCGACTTCATTGACATTAAGGAATAAAGTTGGCCTAGCCACTACAATTGCTTCGAAGCTTTCACCTGCACAAAGAAAATTGTTTGAGGAAACCTGCTTCGGGCCATGGCTGAGAGTACATCATCTGGGTGGAGATGCTAATTTGACCCATTTGTGGCTTCAGACCATGACTAGCGATCTACCCGACAGTATACAACGTGGTGAGGAAGAGATATGGTTTCATTTTTCACCGACGTATACTTGTTTTGGGCGGAAGGAGTTTTGCTTAATCACTGGTCTACGATTCAGACACGATGATGTAGGCCGGTACACTCGTCATATCACCCGCCCATCATGGTTATCCAGGGTTTTTCCTGATGAGTCAATAGAGAAGCCGAACTTACACGTCGACGACCTGAAGAAATTGTTTAATAAGAAAGATGGTTTTACTCGGATGAATGACGTCGATGTTGTCCGAGTATGCCTTCTACTACTTTTGTATGCCGGCTTTTTAGGCAGAGAGGCTAGACAACCTATTCCTCAGGAGCTAATATTATTGGTAGAGGATCTAAATGCATGGAATCTGTTTCCGTGGGGTTCGTATATATGGAAAGCTACCTGGACTAAGTTGTCGTCTGCATTTGATGACCGCAAAAGTTTGCGGGGCGATGGGTCGAAATACACTTTGTCAGGCTTTGTTTGGGCCTTTAAGGTAAGAATTTCTATATAATATTTTCAAAATTATAATTAATTATTTAACAATTACTAATGTTTGTTATTATATTGTTTGTAGATTTGGATATTCGAGGCTTTCCCAGTATGCGGACATATGCATTAAAAACCTCAAATGATATTCCTAGGGCTATTTCCTGGAAGAGGAAACGTCTGTTGGATTGGGAAGACTTAATACCATATGCGACAATAAATAATGTAAGTTAACACAAATACTATCATATATAAACAAGTTATTAATAGTAGACGTTTAACTTTGTTTGAGTTTTTATAGTTTTAGGAGGCCAACACTCCATTAATGAGACTGACACCCACGGAGGCTGAGTTTGCCACTGATTGGTGGCAAGCTAGTCAGCGTTTTCTTGATGGCACGAATGATGAGCATCCTCCACTTCCTCCACTTTGAGAGCCATCACCTCACCCAGAGCCATCACCTGATCGACCCGACTATACACCTCTACAACGAGATCCATCACCTATCCCGTCACATCATCGAGCCTCTTCTCCACCATCACCTCATGATAGGCGACCGGCAAAGATGCCACGACTTCTATCTCCCTGTTCTCCACCTCCACGGGATGAGTCAAGGGAGTTACGTGATGAGGTCAATGCCTTGCGTGAGGAGATCGATACTCTACGCGATAACGATGGTGCATGGCGTGTGGAGGTGTCTACTTTACGTGGTGAGGTTGCTGCTCTACATGAGATGGTAGTATCGTTGCAGAATGAGGTTCATACTCTACGTAACGAGGTAAGTTTAAGATTTTCCATATTTAACTTGATGATAAATTTACTCGTAATTTCACTTAGATTAACCATTTTACTTAGATTGCTTAGTAAATTTATTCAGTTGCTGCCAATACTGCTAAACTGTTTATTAACACTGTGAAGTTAGTATTTGTCTTTTGTTTTGTCTTTTGGTTGAAGTATATTCGGTTGCTGCCAATTCTGCTAAACTGTGTATTCTTTAACAGTGTGAAGTTAGTATTTGTCTTTGTTTTGTCTTTTGGTTGAAAGTAAATTTGTTCGTTTGCTGCCAATTTTGCTAAACTGTGTATTCTTTAATACTCTGAAGTTAGTATTTGTAACACCCCCAACCCGTATCCGACCCGGATACGAGTCCGAAGTATCACATTGACTTTTAAAACCTTGACTCTTAAGAAAAATTCCGGGAAATTTAAAACTTTATTTAAAACAAAATACAGACTTTATCAGAGTGCTCGTACTTAATGACTTATTACATGCCAACACTTTATACATAACCAAATACATACTTTGTCAAATATTTCTGATCTGATCTTTTGGTAAGGAAAACTGACATGTCTTGCTCCGCATCGCTCTTTACTCTTCTCGAAACCTACGTGTGAAACAATCACATGCTAAGTCGAAGACTTAGTGAGGCATAACAACTTATAATGCACTTTAAAACATATATCGATACATGCATGTTCTGTTCTATCATGTTATAGCAATTCCATGCATTTTCCATATCGTATAAAATCATATCAGATTAATTGCAGTAAATACATACATACACATCATTCATCATTAACAGTTTATCATATAATCACATACTTTTTCAATCAAACACTATACACACACATCATATCATTTCTATAGCATTTATCATACCACTAACTTATATTTGTTCATATCTCTGGATTAGCCCATGTACGTATGTGAGAACTATCGATATGTGAGTCTATAGAGGTTATGTACTAATGCTGTCACCACAGCTCGTATAATTGCACCAAAGTGCCGCGTAGAATTGCACCGTAGTGCCATATAATAATGTCCATAAGGACCACATAGAATTCCTTAAGAATCATATACATATGCTAGGGATCAAGTATGTGTCTTTCAAGACTTCACACATGTTCCACAGAATATATATATATCCCGAAGGACCGCGTAGAATTGCACCGTAGTGCCATATAATGATGTCCATAAGGACCACATAGAATTCCTTAAGAATCATATACATATGCTAGGGATCATATATGTGTCTCACCAGACTTCACACATGTTCCAAAGAATATATATATATCCCGAAGGACCGCGTAGACCCTCGACTCTTGGCATGCCAACTATACCCCTAGCTCTCATGACACATAACATGGGCGTTATCATTTATTTCATTTCAGATATTCACATAAACTTGTAATTCACTTTCACATATCACGTATCACGTAGCTTCTTTTCATATTATCACATAGTCACGTAGTTCACTTACACGTAGATCATTTCCATATAATTCACATGTCACATATGTCATGTTTTCATATAATTTCTATCATTTCTCACCCAATCACCTTTATTCATGTAAACATACTTATCATATCTTGTTCACATAAGATCATATACTTCATATAATATATCGAAACACCTAGAACACTTTCACGTAGCTTATAGTCATAGGTCTTATCTCATAACATATACTTGTTTTCACATATATATTTCATATCATTTCTTATACCCTCACATAATTCATTTAACATACATAACATATTATGTAACATTATAATAGAAATACCTATAAGTCATATCACTTAGAGCACATATATACTTATAGTCACATTGCTTATATCTTAATCTTATGCCTTCTCTTAGACATATATATATATATATTCACATGTTCGGTAATCCACCATTTCATCACATAATTATGTATTCCTATAACTCATTTCATTTCATATCCATCTATATAAATATATATATATTCTCAAGATTTATCCTAATATAAATCATATAGCACTCTTATAACTCATATTCATATTCATCTAGGGCAGACTTATAAACACATCTCACTTCTATTATTTCTTTATATATATATAATCTAATCTGTTTACTTAATTCAATTTCATATAACTCCTATAATTTTCTCATATAACTTCATAAATTTCTATCATACAACCCCTGTGTTATAGTTTTATTTAAACATATGAATCTTTCCCATCTAGCTTATCTTATATGTTCATCTTATCATTTATGTTCAAATCTCCTAGTTAGTGTACTATTCTCACTTCATCCTATAGATCAATATTATCCAGCTTATTTCACTTATCATATAATAATAATTATATTTTACTAGGATCACATAGTTTATATCTCATATAATTCATAACCTTTCTTATGTAATCACTTATACTTTCTCACCTAACACATAAAAGAACAGATCAATCCATATAATCAAGCATACATACATGCATATTCAATTCATGCCTTTAATCATGCATTCATGTGTAACACTTCAGGAAATAGACTCATCGCAAGTCTTATTCCCATCGCACATCATATACTATTGAATATGCACTCACCTGGGCCTCGTTGTTTGAATCAATCCTAATCCTTAGTTTGTTCCGAAACAAGCTTTCATTCTATATCTACATAATAATACATTAATACTTATCAGTATACTGATGGATATATTCGAAACTATCACTCCTTAGTCTCTAAGAAAAGCCAATTTCATCTTTTAATGAAGGTATGCATCGATGCACTACACCATGCATCGATGCATAAATCCTATTCGATGTTTGTATTTAATGGGGATGCATCGATGCACTCCTTATGAATCGATGCATAAATCCTATTCGATGTTTTCTATTTAAATTCATGCATCGATGCACTGCATGTGCATCGATGCACCTTAAACAAATTTCTGGTATTTATCATCGATGCATCGGTGCACAATGAATGTGCATCGATGCACATTGCCCAGAACTGACATTTTAGCACGTAAATCATCAACTCTTCCCTTAATTCTTCTATTTTAAGCCCCTATTTTGACATTAAACTCAACTACTATAACTTGAACCAACTTATATCCATGCAAATCATCTTTAACCTCAAAATCCTATCTTCTTTATGAGATTCAAGAATCATACCAAATTTTTTATATGTTCTAAATCCAATTCTATCACTCCAAATCTCTTAATTTAACCATTGACAAGTCAAATTCATCCTTAGAATTTCAAAAACCTTTCTATATCAAAAGTTCATTTCTAATCTTTTAATAGAAATTCCTTTCTCATTCTCTCTTCTTGATGTTTTAAGCTTATATAAGCTTTCCTTAAGCTTATATAATACTCCAAGAATCAAAATCAACTTATAAATCCAAGAATTAAACAGCTTAAATTAAACTCACCTGCTTACGGGGAGAAGAAGAAGCTGGAGAAGAAGACTCTGGATAATTATCTCATATCCCACGTGTTTTATAACCCTTAAAAGAAAGATAAAAAATCTTTCTGGTCAAATGACCAATTTACCCTTTATTTACTTTAATAATTACTGAATAACCTTCATCATATTTCCAATAAATCATTGCACTATTCAATTATCCTACTTTAATCACCAATTTCTGAAACTTTATAATTTGGTCACTAACCCGGTATTGAGGATGTTACAAATCTCCCCTCCTTTAAAGAAAATTCGTCCTCGAATTTTCACTGAACAAATCAATAAGAACATATCTTCTATTGTTCTCATGATACCTCATTTACTTACTTTTTCCTTCCTGTATTTCTTCAATTGTCTTTTTCTTTTATACATTTATTTTCTGTTACTTATCATAAACACAGTAACTCATAACCTCAATCCATTTCCTTTCTTTATTCTATTTCTCCTTTATTTATTCCTTATACACAAATCATATCTTTCTTTTCATATTCACATACTCTTGTCTTATCACTTATACTCATCTTTATGTACCAATCTTCATTGCATCCTCATTACTCTGATAACCCATTTCTTATACATAACTTCATTCTTTATCATTTCTTATACTTGTATTTTCCTTCCTGAAGGTTCCATGCAAATACTTATCTCTGTTTCTATATCATAGCTATCTGCTCAGAATATACAACTATATTCAAATTCACATCATAATCAATTAACTCAACTTTATCTTTTCCTTCAATCTTATAACTCTATCACCTTTACTCTGACAGCTAGTCAATAACATATGTTCAATCTAGGGTACAAACCCTAATCAACCAAACACATACATCCTTTCAAATCGAAATTATCTTAAAATTCGTTTATTTAACTTGTCAATTCCACCTCCATTCCCATACATCTTGTACTTTTCGTTATTCAAACTAAACGTTCTGACTTCCTTTGTCTTATAAATTGATCATCGATATACCCATTCTTAAACTCTTCTTATCAATCCTCAGCTTTACTCAAATATACAATTGTATCCAGATCCATTCCATATTTGATTATAATATCCCGACAATATCTTACATTCTTATACTTCCCGTACATTCCCATCGCATATTCTTGTTAGCCAACGCTAACTTTTTCCTTCTAGAATGCAAAACAGTATCTACATCACTTGATCCATTTAAAATACTTCTTGTTCTTCACATTATATAATTTCTAGCAAAACTCTGAATTCATTCCTCCACTTTCATATATATATATATCTTTAACTTTTCATTCAATTATCCAGAACCAGATTCTACTACTTAAATGAGTCTGACTTTCCTCCAATTGATCTTTTATCTTGAAATACCACCAATTACAATCAAGTTTGTAGTTGAAAATCATAATCTCTATCTCTCTTTGGTAGTGCTAATTTATGGAATACCAGTTCCCTTAATCATTCTGAGTTTTTTCCAAAACCTTAACACAATAACCACTTTTTGAAAAGGGACCCATTTCAACACCTACAACACTTCTTTAAATCCAGGCACCAGCCCTCTACACATCACTTGCATGCATCATTTTTCATTTAAATTAGCTTCACAACCTTTCACTCTATTCATCAAACTGTACTCTTGTCCATACACATTACGATTTCCCCCTGTATCAAACTCATAAACTCTAGCTTCATATACCTTATACACTTGTCACTGATGCACTTATCCTGGAACTCTTTTGCAATTCTCACTGCATCATTTGATCTTTTAACGCTCTTATGGTGACACTTGTTCACCATATTCTATCTTATCCACGTCCTAACAAAACTAATCCATATCGTTTTAACGATTCAAACCCATGAAGATCTTCTATCACTATTCTAATATGATTTCAATCTTCTGAAATCAACCTTTAATCTTATAGACACTTTCTGAGGTTTCTACTCTTCATCCTGCCTGGCCAGGGCAGGTGAATTGCTATCACCATCAGATTTGTCAGTTATCGATTTACTTTACTTTGACAATTTCTATAATCAATTCTTACTATCTCATACAAATCTTATTCTATTAGCAAGACAGTATACTCCTTACACTATCAGATCAGAAATTTTTCACCTTTAGTTGGCATGTACACATTTTTAAACCTCCTTTGACTTCGGTTTAAGCCTAGAATCGGCTAAACCTTAGCTCTGATACTATTAAATGTAACACCCCCAACCCGTATCCGACCTGGATATGAGTCCGAAGTGTCACATTGACTTTTAAAACCTTGACTCTTAAGAAAAATTTCGGGAAATTTAAAACTTTATTTAAAACAAAATACAGACTTTATCAGAGTGCTAGTACTTAATGACTTATTACATGCCAACACTTTATACATAACCAAATACATACTTTGTCAAATATTTCTGATATGATCTTTTGGTAAGGAAAACTGACCTGTCTTGCTCCGCATCGCTCTTTACTCTTCTCGAAACCTACGTGTGAAACAATCGCACGCTAAGTCGAAGACTTAGTGAGGCATAACAACTTATAATGCACTTTAAAACATATATCGATACATGCATGTTCTGTTCTATCATGTTATAGCAATTCCATGCATTTTCCATATCGTATAAAATCATATCAGATTAATTGCAGTAAATACATACATACACATAATTCATCATTAACAGTTTATCATATTCACATCAAACACTATACACACACATCATATCATTTCTATAGCATTTATCATACCACTAACTTATATTTGTTCATATCTCTGGATTAGCCCATGTACGTATGTGAGAACTATCGATATGTGAGTCTATAGAGGTTGTGCATTAATGTTGTCACCACAGCTCGTATAATTGCACCGAAGTGCCGCGTAGAATTGCACCGTAGTGCCATATAATAATGTCCATAAGGACCACATAGAATTCCTTAAGAATCATATACATATGCTAGGGATCAAGTATGTGTCTTTCAAGACATCACACATGTTCCACAGAATATATATATATCCCGAAGGACCGCGTAGAATTGCACCGTAGTGCCATATAATGATGTCCATAAGGACCACATAGAATTCCTTAAGAATCATATACATATGCTAGGGATCATATATGTGTCTCACCAGACTTCACACATGTTCCAAAGAATATATATATATCCCGAAGGACCGCGTAGACCCTCGACTCTTGGCATGCCAACTATACTCCTAGCTCTCATGACACATAACATGGGCGTTATCATTTATTTCATTTCAGATATTCACATAAACTTGTAATTCACTTTCACATATCACGTATCACGTAGCTTCTTTTCATATTATCACATAGTCACGTAGTTCACTTACACGTAGATCATTTCCATATAATTCACATGTCACATATGTCATGTTTTCATATAATTTCTATCATTTCTCACCCAATCACCTTTATTCATGTAAACATACTTATCATATCTTGTTCACATAAGATCATATACTTCATATAATATATCGAAACACCTAGAACACTTTCACGTAGCTTATAGTCATAGGTCTTATCTCATAACATATACTTGTTTTCACATATATATTTCATATCATTTCTTATACCCTCACATAATTCATTTAACATACATAACATATTATGTAACATTATAATAGAAATACCTATAAGTCATATCACTTAGAGCACATATATACTTATAGTCACATTGCTTATATCTTAATCTTATGCCTTCTCTTAGACATATATATATATATATTCACATGTTCGGTAATCCACCATTTCATCACATAATTATGTATTCCTATAACTCATTTCATTTCATATCCATCTATATAAATATATATATATTCTCAAGATTTATCCTAATATAAATCATATAGCACTCTTATAACTCATATTCATATTCATCTAGGGCAGACTTATAAACACATCTCACTTCTATTATTTCTTTATATATATATATATATATATATAATCTAATCTGTTTACTTAATTCAATTTCATATAACTCCTATAATTTTCTCATATAACTTCATAAATTTCTATCATACAACCCATGTGTTATAGTTTTATTTAAACATATGAATCTTTCCCATCTAGCTTATCTTATATGTTCATCTTATCATTTATGTTCAAATCTCATAGTTAGTGTACTATTCTCACTTCATCCTATAGATCAATATTATCCAGCTTATTTCACTTATCATATAATAATAATTATATTTTACTAGGATCACATAGTTTATATCTCATATAATTTATAACCTTTCTTATGTAATCACTTATACTTTCTCACCTAACACATAAAAGAACAGATCAATCCATATAATCAAGCATACATACATGCATATTCAATTCATGCCTTTAATCATGCATTCATGTGTAACACTTCAGGAAATAGACTCATCGCAAGTCTTATTCCCATCGCACATCATATACTATTGAATATGCACTCACCTGGGCCTCGTTGTTTGAATCAATCCTAATCCTTAGTTTGTTCCGGAACAAGCTTTCATTCTATATCTACATAATAATACATTAATACTTATCAGTATACTGATGGATATATTCGAAACTATCACTCCTTAGTCTCTAAGAAAAGCCAATTTCATCTTTTAATGAAGGTATTCATCGATGCACTACACCATGCATCGATGCATAAATCCTATTCGATGTTTGTATTTAATGGGGATGCATCTATGCACTCCTTATGCATCGATGCATAAATCCTATTCGATGTTTTCTATTTAAATTCATGCATCGATGCACTGCATGTGCATCGATGCACCTTAAACAAATTTCTGGTATTTATCATCGATGCATCGGTGCACAATGAATGTGCATCGATGCACATTGCCCAGAACTGACATTTTAGCACGTAAATCATTAACTCTTCCCTTAATTCTTCTATTTTAAGCCCATATTTTAACATTAAACTCAACTACTATAACTTGAACCAACTTATATCCATGCAAATCATCTTTAACCTCAAAATCCTATCTTCTTTATGAGATTCAAGAATCATACCAAATTTTTTATATGTTCTAAATCCAATTCTATCACTCCAAATCTCTTAATTTAACCATTGACAAGTCAAATTCATCCTTAGAATTTCAAAAACCTTTTTATATCAAAAGTTCATTTCTAATCTTTTAATAGAAATTCCTTTCTCATTCTCTCTTCTTGATGTTTTAAGCTTATATAAGCTTTCCTTAAGCTTATATAATACTCCAAGAATCAAAATCAACTTATAAATCCAAGAATTAAACAGCTTAAATTAAACTCACCTGCTTACGGGGAGAAGAAGAAGCTGGAGAAGAAGACTCTGGATAATTATCTCATATCCCACGTGTTTTATAACCCTTAAAAGAAAGATAAAAAATCTTTCTGGTCAAATGACCAATTTACCCTTTATTTCCTTTAATAATTACTGAATAACCTTCATCATATTTCCAATAAATCATTGCACTATTCAATTATCCTACTTTAATCACCAATTTCTAAAACTTTATAATTTGGTCACTAACCCGGTATTGAGGATGTTACAGTATTTGTCTTTGTTTTGTCTTTTGGTTGAAGTAATGCAATCCATTCAAGTTTCAATTTGCAGAAGAAGAAGAAATAGTTTATTCTTGAAACTAATTTAGTAACACTGTTTTGTCTTTTGGTTGAAATAAAAATCGCAACGCGAAACGAAAAACGCAAAGAGAGAATTGCAACGACAAAATCGCAACGCGAAACCAAAAATCGCAACGCGAAACTATAATCCCGTTGTGATTTTTGGTTTCGCGTTGCGATTTTCATTTCGTGTTGCGATTCTCTCGTTGCGATTTTCATTTCGCGTTGCGATAGTCATTTTTCACGTTGCGATTTTAAGTTCCAGAAACTATTCTTCTTCAGCAAATTGAAACTTGAATGAATTGCATTACTTCAACCAATAGACAAAGACAAATACTAAGTTGACAGTGTTGCAAGTTTGAAACATATTTGCATTTGTTATCTGATGTATTTTGTGAACTATGATAGAATAATGACTTGGGTGAATTCAATGCAAGTTTGAAACATATTTGTCTTTGTTTTCACTGTTTAAATATCATGTCTGTTTATTTACTGATATTTGTATTTAATTATTTAGCAGCCCGATAAGGTGGATGCTTTACGTCGGGTTTTTCTTGTACGACAGAGTTCACGCATCAGACGGCGTGCACGTGCTATTAAGTCTCTGTACACCCCAATAGTGCGAAGACACTGCAAGAAGAAGCCCGACTCACATGTCTTCCCTCAAGAGTCCACTCCTATAGTTGAAGAGGCCCCTATCATTCCTCGAGAGTCCCCTCCCACCGTTCAAGAGGCCACTGTCATCGTTGAAGAGGTCCTTCCCACCATTCAAGAGCCCGATTCACATGGCGTCATATGTAGGATTCTTGAGAAACCCTCTAACGTGCCGGACATGATGGATTCAAGTTGGCTCTCGTATGAGTTACCGGCCAATACCATACCGGTATCTGAAGTGGAGAAGAGACAACTATCGGACACAATTCTGGATAACACCCTTTGGGCTAAGACCGCAGTTGATTTTTATCTATATGAGCGGAGCCAGGGGTGTTTCACTGACATATGCAAGCTCAACGATGATATCTATTTGTTGCTTGATCGGTCTTGGTGGGGCGTATTATTAGGGGTCGAAGACAATGGCTATTTCGATGGAGGGGTAAGTCTTATATTTTTCTTATATTTCAATTTGATTTTGTTTTTAAAATTTATGTATGTTACTAATATATGTCTTTTTTTGTAAAACAGTATATCGATGCGTGGGTGTCACGTCTTCTAATAATTAGGAAACTTAAGGAAAATAAAAGAAATACACGATATACAATTATGCCGACGTCTTTTAACTCCGTTCACTTGAAGAATCAACGAGATGAATCATTTGCGTTGGGCAATGGACAAGCTAAACTTTATCCTGCATGGTGGGAGGTCGATAAGGTTAGTATTTATTTTAGATTGAGTTTAAAGGTATTCATAAATAAGTGCGCATGATTGCAGGTGTTTATCCCTGTTTTGGAACGTAAACATTGGCTTCTCGTCGAGCTTCAGCTCCCATCCCTTAAGGCAATAGTATATGACAGCATGATAAATTACATATCATTGGCTGATTTAAGAGATATTATTAAGGGATGGAGCTCTCATTTGGCTAAATTCTTGGATGCGATAAATTATTGGACTCGTTCTGGAAACAAGAAGCCAAAGAAGCTCAATATTACAGTTAGCAGAGACGAGACCGCACCACAACAAACGAAAGGACCCAGAGGGGATTGTGGTCCTCTCGTATGCTTGGTGTTGGAGCGTTTGATCACAGGAAGTATAAAGTATCTACCTCCCACCGATAGAGATAGAGCTGCAATAGGCTTGTGGTTTCGGCATTATATGGCTAGATCGATATATACGAGACGCTGCCTACCTGCATCCGCGTTATAAAAATGTCCATAAACAATTAGTAAGTTTATAGGCTTGTGGTTTGAAAATGTTTGGTTAAGTACCTAGAATTCAATAATTTGCTGTTTGTAGGTTTTAGATGTGTAGAAAGTGTTGTTTGAGCAAATATTTGGTTTCTGCAGGTTAATATCAGAAGTGAGCTGCGTGAAAATGATGTATGGCTGCAAAAGTTGATTCAATAATAGATGAGGAAATAAGAATTATTGCTTATTTTTTGATCGTTTAATTGATTTGTAAAAGTTGATTTGTTTAATTAATGTGAACATAATTCTTATTTGTGCTTGTTTAATTGATTGAAATGTAATGGTTGATTTTGTCGATTTCAATCTGCATTATGTTGAAGGCAAAAACGACTATCGCAATGCGAAATGAAAATCGCAACGCGAAATAAAAATCGCAACGCGAAACTAAAATCGCAATGCGAAACTAAATTCGCGTTGCGATTTTCATTTCGCTTTGCGATTCCCTCGTTGCGATTTTCATTTCGCATTGCGAGTCTCTCGTTGCGATTTTCATTTCGCATTGCGATTCTCTCGTTGCGATTTTCATTTCGCATTGCGATAGTCATTTCCGCTTTGCGATAGACATTAAGATGATTGCGAACGTCATTTCCGTGTTGCGATAGTCAAATGAATGCCTAATAAGTGATAACAACTGAACATATCATAGCAATTTTCAAACTCAAGTTACTAATACATGCCTAACTGAAAATGTTAAAAGTTCACACATAAAATCCACATAATACAACGTTTGCATTTAAAAATCACCTAAGTTAACAGTCCCAAAAGGTGAAGCCGGTTGTGATTGGGATTTTAAAGATGATTGCGATTTTGATTGCCTTTTGCTTGACACCATATGAACTTTGGATTTTGATGAGGATCCATATTTTGGTAGAGGAAAAGATGATTGTGATGGCACTGGTGATCCACATGTCAACCTTGTATGACCACTTTCTTTGCACCGACTACATGTCGATCTCTTCTTCTCTTCACCCTTAGACGGTATACGATCGTGACTTTTTGGTCGGCCAGGTAGCCTTCTGTCCATGGCTGGTGGCAAAACTGTTTGTAAGTCATCTGGTATGTCCCACTCAGAAGGATGTGGAATAGGGTATACAATCTCGCCATAAGTCTGTCGATATACTTCTGTAGTGTAGCAATCCATAGCGTATGCGCTTGAATCATCTTGGTTTAGATGAAGAGAAACTTTTATAACATGGCCACACAGATAACCAGATGTTTGCCATTTCATACAACTACACGTCTTTGCATTTAGATCGACAAGCCCATTTAAGTTATTATCCAGTACTTCAAACAAAGTGTTTGAACATGGTTCAACTCTCCATGACGTTGACTTCACAACACGTTTCGTTATCTTTTTTTCTGTCCATGGTGTAACACGATATTCCAATGTTCCTGTAAATTTAAATAAATAATACTTAGTAAAATATATGATAAGTTACGAATTTAAAGAAATAATACCTGCATGGTTTCTTTTCTTGTAGTACCACTGTTGAATAGAGGCTCGAAAAAACTCCATTAACATAGTAATGGGTAATTTCCGGGAATGACGACTTAGAGCGTTGATTGATTCTGCACTATTAGACGTCATGAAACCATATCTTGCTCCAAGTTGATGTACTCTTGACCATCTTTCAAACCCGACATCTTCTACTGTTTGAGCACACTGAGGCAAAACACGTCTTAAACAGTTTATATGCTTATTAAAATCCACTTCCCGATAAGCTTTTACAGCCTTCCAGTATGTCCATTTGTGATTTTTTATACCAGCAGACCTTGATTTTAGATTTCTATACAAATGAACACCACAAAGTCCATGAAAAACATCTGGGAAACACCTTCTAACAGCGTTGTCAATTGAGTTTGCCCTATCGGATATGATTGTCAGATTGCTAATAGGACCTATACAATCCCTAAGATGCCCCATAAACCATATCCATGAATCAGAGGTTTCAGATTTTCCAACCCCGTAAGCTATTGGCAGTATCCCATTGTTAGCATCCGTGGCTACTGCTAATAAGTTTACTCCAAGGTATCAACCTTTTAAATGTGCTCCGTCAACTATAACAACTGGGCGCATGCAATTAATAAACGAACGAATCTACAAAATCATATACACAAGAAATATAATCATTTAAATGTGAAATGCATGTAACTAACAAAAATGAGTCAACAAAATTATATTGATTTACTAACCACAGCACCAATGGTGATAAACAGCAACTCAAAGCGTCCATCTCTATCTGTTTTGATATGAGTTACCGACCCAGGATTTTTTAGCTTTAAATTGTGACAATAAGCCGGCAGTTGGGTAAACGATGCTTCTGGTGACCCCCTCAACAATTCCAAGGCATAAAATTTGGCTCTCCAAGCTTGAGAATATGAGATACTAATCTTGAACCGAGGATTCATGTCAGTCATAATTTCATGTCCCCGATATACCCTACCATTCAAAAGCATTAACTCATCCAGAAAACCACCCAACACCTTTTTGTTTGCTTGTCTATGGTGAGGAAAAACTTGGGTTCTTGAACATGTATGTTTATCAATAAAAGTCCTAACTTGAAACATTTCACAATATTTTATCCTCTTTGCAATCATACGCCAGATACAGTTTTTGTCAATCATACACCTTGTTTCGAAACGATCTTTGCTTGATTTGTTAACTTTTAGTTGATAGCCATCTTCCACACATTTCATATACAAAACTATCTTCAAGTCTTCCTTTGTATCAAAACAATCATCTTTCTTGATACGAATAATTTTTGTGTGACAATCAACTGCTATCTTTACCAACTCTTCTTCCGGTATCTGAAGTAATTCTGGCATATTCCAGTTATACTCCCGTGGCATTTTCTTCGGGGACTTTTCTTTGGGGATTTCTTCTTCTTATTTTTCTTCTTCAGTGTTATATGAATTACAGAATGGATGTTCAATATGTTCATTTACAGTCGTAACTTCCTCCTCATTATCATCAACAACATCTTCCTCGGCAACGGCTGTTTCATCATCAAAATTTGGGTATTGACCAATATCAAAATCATTACACGCAGGGTCTGTTTCTTCTTCTGAAAAATCATCAAAATCCGAGTATTGACCAAGATCAAAGTCTGGGTATTGACCAAGATCAAATTTTGAATACTGACTAGTACTCACAATTTTTTTTGTTGGCTCATCATCGTCTAACTGGTCAATACGAAAACCGGAATTTGGTGCTGAAAGTTGATTGGGATTTGGATTAGGGAAAGGTTGTGGGTTTTGAGATTGTGTTTGGTATTGGAAATGTGGTGAAATAATATTTGCTTGGTGATGAAATTGTGGTGGAACCATTAAATTTTGAGCACCATAAACTAGGGTTGAAAAACTTAGTTGATTACTACCCGCTACTGACCCAACTTCACTACTTCTTGGTTCAACAACATACAATATAACATCATCACTTGAAACACTAATATAAGCAATGAATCGTTCAACATCTTCATTGTCGGTTAACAAATAAACTTTACCATTTTTCTGATAAGATAGCCTAAATCCACTTAGGGGCTCTAAATTCAATTTATTTGCAACACGTAACATTAGAGTTTCATAAGTTGACTTTTTTAATGACAGTTTTAGTTGAAGATTCATGGGTAAAGGCATATATTGTAAAACACCATGAACATTCTCCCATGACCCTCCAAAACACAAATCTATCCAAACATGATCAACATTAGATGATTTCATTATTGTAAATTAATTTACTAAACAAACGAGCTGCGAAACTAAAACTTGTTGCCGGATGGGGAAGGATGTCGTTGGATATAGGAACGGATGTCGCCAGAGAGAGTGATAGATGGAGATGGAATGAGTTGCAATTTAGGGATTTAGGTTATGAGTTGTTGCTGCTGTGTATTTATATACCCATAACATTTGTGTTGCGAAATTAAAACCTGTTGCGAATTCAGAAATCGAGTTGCGAATTTGAAATTTAGTATTGCGATAGTCAGAATCTCGTTGCGATTTACTAAATCACAATGCGATTACGTAAATCGAAGTGTGAATTAGTAAAATCGCAATGCGAATACGTAAATCGCAATGCGATTACTAAAATCGCAATGCGAATTAGGAAAATCGCAATGCGATTACGTAAATCTCAATGCGAATACGTAATCGCAATGCGAATACGTAATCGCAATGCGATTTACGTATTCACATTGCGAATTAGGAAAATCGCAACGCAAATTTGGGAAATCGCAATGCGATAGTCAGAATCGCGTTGCGAATCTGGAAACTGATTTGCGATACCGGAGATCGTGTTGCGAATTATCGATCGCATTGCGATTTAGTTGGTCATTTTGGCAAATCCAAAAAAGGTTGGTTAAAATCGTATATTATAAGGCATTTTTGGTCACTGAGGTTATTTTCTCTTATATATATATATGATATAAGGAATACTTGCGATGAGTCAACCTCAAAAGATTTGGAGAGAAAAGGTTTTGAATCATATTTTTATTTTTTATACTATTTACAAAAATAGTATTAAGAAGACTTGGGTATGAATTACCCAATTCGTTTTTAAAAGATATTGTAAGAAATGTTAATCGAACGGTTTTTGAAATGTGACATGGATGACTTTGGGTATGAACTGCCCAATGTTTTGATGTATAATACTTTGATATAAGAATAGTATCTAAAACTGTTAAAATTTCCTTGTATATTCATTGAGATTTGTTGGTACAATAGGCATGCCATGAGGTGGAGTGTTTATCGATCGATCTTATATGGGTACATTTGTATACAATACAGAGAGAGGGCATGACACATTTTATGACACATATGTGATATGTTGTATGCACATATAATATGATAGTGCGATGAATCCTGGTTATAAATATAGTGTTGATGTGTTCTACAGTACATATACTGGTATTACAGGGCAATATAAATGCAAACCGGTTATATGGCACCAACGGTGCAATTGATTCACAGTGCACTAAATATTCAATTTATTCATAGACAATTATATTGCATATAATATACTCGTAGATATGATCCACATACCATGTATTCTCATTTATCATACATTGGGCTATGATATGAAATAAAATGGAAAGTGCATGTTTAATCGATATGTTTTAAGTAAAGTTTTCATTGAGAACTTTGATTTGGCATGAAATGCTTTATATATGAAAAAGTTGAATTACATGTTATATGATTTGAATAACAACAAATATTTTATTAAGTAATTTGATTTAGTATTATATGTCTTTTATATATATATATATATATATATATATGAGAAATGATGTTTTACATGTTATATGATGAAAGAATGACTTTAATAAGTTGGTTTTATATGTTAATATATTTTTATATGATATTTATAGTACATTGATTTTTATGAAATTTTTATATATTAAAATGATTTACTTTAATATATATCCCTCCCTAAGAGCATATTTAGTTTTTAATGATTTTCATGCGTAGGAAAAGGTGATCTAGTGGAGTAAGGAACTTAGCATGGTATCAATAATCAAGGATTACACATCGTTAACAATAATGACATCGTATTATTGTTTTAAATTTTCTAGTTGCCATGTATACGTGTGATGAGTGTCTGTAATATTTTAATATGATTATATTTAAAATGAGTTAAAAACGCTCTAATATGTTTATAAAGTTTGAATACTTTGTAATAACTTATATGTAGAATTTAGTAGGTGATATATGGTCATAAACATTGATTTTGGTTTTATATTTTAATATAGTTATATTTTATTAGTATAAAGATAATTTTTTATTTAGGCAGTTTCACTCCTTACATGAAACAGTATTGAACTGCTATATTGTTGTCTGAAACTGAACTTAAATTGAGTTTTAAAATATTAATTTTATTTTTATGCGATTAATTATTTCTAATGTTTCATATTAAATTTAATGATTTTAAAAGAGATGAAATTTTATCATTTTTCAAATAGAAAATTCTTAAATAGTTGATGTCACATCTCGTTCTCGTATTCGAGTACGAATATGAGAAAGGGGTGTTACAGACTTACCCTTGCCGAAGCATAAGAGCCACCTAAGGGGAATGCTCTTACATCTATAATGACTTACCCAATGCACAAAACAAATGAGTCACCCTAAGGGATTGTCTTAAGGTCCATAAGATCTCACCACTAGGCCTATTAGGATTGACTTAGGGTCTATAAGATCTCAACCAAGGGTCACCTCAAGTCCATAAGAAATTACCAACTTGATCAGAGCTGAACCTATAAAGAAATCATTATAGATCTTAGATAGTACCCTAATATAAAGCAAATTAAACAGTAACCAGTAATGTCAAAAATCATGAGCCAAATATATTTTTATAAGAAAACAGAGATCAAAGTTTGGGTTTTTATTTCAAATATCAAAGTCATATTTTTAAAATCAGAGAAAATATTTATGTACAATAATTATCAAGAAGGAAAACACAATATTTTGTAAGTTGATCGGATTTCAGAAAAGAGATCCCTATTCGAAAGGGTCGATTGCTAAGTGATTTCATTAGAATTTTATAAATTTTTGTTTTACGAACATTTAGGATTCGAATACACCAAGAAGATAATTAGGAAATTTTACATCAGAATTAATTAAGATTCAGATATAACATGAGTGATTCATTTATTTATGCCACCAAGGACATCTAGGATATTTTGATTCATGAAGAATTCTTAGTAAATTAACTCAATAAGGATAAAATGGTATATTGACAGTGTTCCAAATTTATATCAAATTCTCAGGGTTTTGATTCAAATCAAACTAAACAAATCTTAGCACTACGATACGTGCCAATCATTCAAACTGATGTACTTCACGGATATTCACTTCTTAATAATGATTACACTAGTTGAACCAATCACTTTCAGAATCATCATTGAATGAATCTTGAGGAGATGAACAAATATTTTGGTGGTATTTATTGTATTTTTGTATTGCACTTATATCCATAATAACCAACATGTTTGGATCGTACTCCAAACCTTAAGGGTGGTACAATAGTTAGGTTTATTGATGTTTCCAGAATTTATTCTATGGTGTTCGCTTATTTCTAGGTCATGGGGATATTTAGGTCATCTTAGTACTCGAGGGTATTTCAATTATTTTATTCGATTCAATATTTTCATATAATTCAGTTATTTTGAACAATTCAAATGTAAAGAGTACTTTCAGTAATTTAATCTCCGTGTGTTTGCTTAGGAATAAGAAATTCTAGGTCTTGTGCATTCTTAAAGATTATGAATTGATTATCAGTAGGAATGGTCAAAAAGCCCGAACCCGACGGGTCCTGACTTGACCCGACCCTATAAGGGCTATATTATTTGAAATTTTGGGGTTCAGGACAGGTCAAGGTCAGGTTAAAGGTGAAAAACCCGATCTGACCCGATTTATATTATTAATTTTCTTTATATTTATATAATATATTTAAGATTTTAAGGATTTTTATTTTCATATTATTAAAATATATTTATTTAATTATTAAAAATATAAAAAATATAAAATATTATTATATAATATATTATTTTAATATTTTGCGTCTGGTAGGGGCCGGGCGAGAAAAATATTAAAATTTATTAAGGTGGGGACAAGTTTAATTAATACAATTTTGGGTCGAGGTCAGGGCGACCAAAAAACCAACATGCCCCGCCCTAAGCCCATCCCTAATTATCATGAATTTTTCAAACAGATCAGGAATTCAATAAATGAATTAATAGTTTTATCGAACCAAACATTAGTTCTTAGGTTAATTCCACTATCAGAGGCAATCCATGACCTTTTTAAACTGTAAGGGTA
Organism: Hibiscus syriacus; assembly: GCF_006381635.1. Lineage (NCBI taxonomy): Eukaryota > Viridiplantae > Streptophyta > Magnoliopsida > Malvales > Malvaceae > Hibiscus > Hibiscus syriacus. The sequence continues at coordinate 2,366,558 of NW_024063196.1, forward strand.
TTTTCATAATTTCTTATCCATGCATATTCGAAATTAAAACTTTTAACGAGAATAATAATAGTTTAAGGATTTTGAGATTAACCGCTTTACCAATTTATCACTTAACTTGGCATTATTTCTTATAGGTCTTCTAATTTCTTATGTGAGTTATCCGAGTCTTATACAATTTACTTACAGTATTCGGTTCGAGTTTAAAAATAATTAACTACACGTAAATAATCAATCATATTCGTTCATGCATTTACCAATACTAACAAGTTCAGTAAAACATACAAAAGGTACTAATGTATTACCTCAATTTTTAGCTACATCGATAGACCATTTAAACTCCATTTGATCACCCTCGAACTTGATTTTTACGTCCCATAATATCTCGAATGTATGACAACACAAATTGCATCAGAAACAAAACTTAAACGTAAAAATCATATCGAATTAGAAGATAAAACATTGAAAAATAACTTTTCATATTCAAATTTAGCGAAACAGACCTCAAAGACAAACTTAAGACATCGAAAAACATCAGGTTAGGTTGTCTTGGAAAAAGTCAACTCTGATCAAAGTCAAAGTCAACAGTTCGATCAAAATCAACAAGTCAACCGTTGACTCGGTTCGAATAATAGGCCGATGCGATCTAATCAGACCGGTTCAGCCCAGTTTGATCTAACCAGATCGATTCAAAGGGATTTCTTACCAGTTGAGAACCCACACGTAAAGACGACGTGTGTGACGTCAAAACGTCCAACCTTGATCATTTGATTACTCCCTGAGCACTCATCCAATAGCAACAAATAGATTTAATCCCCAAAACTCAAATAAATTGAATTAAACGTGGCCGAGAATCTTTCATACGACAGGCGACAACTAAAACAACGACACAACATTGATGAAGGACCCCGATGATTGGGTTTTAGTCAAAACTGAGTGGGAAACTCAACGATGAGGGCGATGTGGCAGAATAGTGACGAAATCGACGGAAAATCGATGAAAATAATGCCAGTGGCTTGGTTCTCTGACCAGCTATCGAGACCCTTTTCACGACAAACATCGACGATTTTCAACGATTGTTCACCAAGGTTTTGTTCGCATGATGTCGCCATCACTTTGGTAGTGGCAGTGACGAACACAACAGCCAGACGACGATGGTGGATGGACGGGAAAATGAGACGATAAGCTTTAAACTCAAGGAGAATTTAAAATCTTTGGGTTCGATTTGATTTTAGTTTAGGAAAAATGAATTTACAGCCCGTTTGGTTCACAGATTTCTTCATTCTTAGGAGGAATTTTTTTTCCCAGATTAAGATACCCAAGTTTGGATAGGCCATATTCCCAAGTGTGGGTAAAAACTAAATACCAACAGTGGTTTTTTTGTTTTGTTTAACTGGGAATCCAAATACCACATCTCCCTTAGGTATTTGTTTATTCCTGTCATGTTGGCTAAATTACCCTTCTTCCCGTTAGCTTTGGTTCTGGCTAAAACAAAATTTCTTCTTCTTCGATTTGGTGAGAGTTGCGAAGATCTGTCCATTACTGCTCTAACGAACTTCTTCTGTGGTGCTCTAGCTCTATCTGCTAATCTGTTGTTAGGTTTGTCTACTTTGCTTCTGGTTCGTTCAGCGTTTGTCATCCCCCCTCCCTCAGTTCCTTACCTTAGATTACTTGTTTTTGTTTTCAATTAAAAAAAATGAACTTTTTTTGTTTTTTGGGTTTTAACCGGCGCTGTCGATTGGAATGTGGGGAAGCTAGCAGTGGATTTATTAGTAGCATCAATGAAAACTGAGAGAATTGGATACTTAAATGATCCCTTTGTGTTTCACTGCGTTGGAAACAATGCTTATACCCTATTCCTTGTGGCGACCTTGCTCTTCCTCTCGAAGGTGCTCACTTTACTCCCCTTTCATATTGTTTGTTATAGTAAGCTTGGACTAATATATTAGAACTTGATTACGTCATTTCTTGATCTTTCAGCTTACGAATCGTCTTTCAGTCATCTCACTCTTCTCCAACAGCGGTCTCTGGTTGTTATGGTATTGCTTCAATTATAGTTAGAATGATTCGATTATATTTTCCTGTTGCAAGTATGTTCTGCTGCCATGACCTTCTGAGATGGTTAACATTGAATACTCATCATCGATTTAAGGTCGTTTTACTATTTAAAACTGAACTAGAAGGATAACAACCATTGAATTTACTTGTAAACTGCTTGTTATTTTTTATTTGATCGTTATTAGAAAGCAACTGTGTTAACTAAATGATTAGTTAGTTCGATACAAGGAACCCCATTAATAAAAATTTCTGAATTTATATAGTTAAGTGCTTGGATTGGTGTCCTATGCTAATGGATTCTTTTCTTTCAATTACCTTCTTGAAGCAATGAATGACTACTTTTAGATCGAGTGCTGGGTCATTTCTGATTGTCCTGACTGAGGGATCACAATGCCATTTGAAATTCAATTGTTAACTAACTGTATCCTTTTGCCATTGTTAAAATTTGTCTTCCAAATAATTTCCCCCCTTCATTTTCAAGCTATACAAAACTTGAATGTAGATTGAATGATTTGATCTTTGAATGGTCATTCCAAACAGGGGTGAATGGTTGAATGTACCAAATACTTGGCAAATTTTGCTGCTGCAAGTGGAAAGCAGCATGTTGTTCTGCTTTCTAGCTTGGATTTTGGAAAGTGGCAAAAAATTGACATGTCAAGGTAGTTCATCCTGAATTTTTCTACTGTTAGTTCATGTTACCATATATTGGGGGCAATAAGTCATTCCTTGGAAATATACTTCTGTTCTGGGATATAACCTTGGCAACTGGCAATGTGGTTTCAGTGGTCTGCAGATACAATTCTTATTTTACAACTACAAATGATGGAGATTGTATGTCGATCTTTTTTTATTTTGACTTTAGAATTATTTTTATTTTAGAATATGGTCCCAACTTTTTTGTCTAGCTTCACTAGGTATATATGAAGCTTTTGACTTGGAGAATTTTTTGTGTATATAATATAGTCAACATATATGATTAAGTTTAGAATGTCATGGCTATTATCTTTTGTAAGTCTAAACATTGTTGTTGTTTTTGATGGTTAATGTTATACTTATTTTTGTTCTGTAAGCTAAACAAAGAACGTAAGCTTATCTCTTATCCTTCAGTTTGCACGTTTACTTAATTATGTTCCGAACACCTATTTACTTCTCAATTTTCATTCTTTATACCAGGTTGATCCTTATTCCATGTAAGTCTGGTTTAAATTGTTTTACTATATTGGGATGGCAGAACATTCCCTGGAATGGGATGAACAAGAAATAGAAGCATTATATGTGCTTTTAAAAAAGGGATTAATTGTTACCTCGACAATGTTAAAAATAAAATCGGGAATGGTTGCTAATGCTCTACTCCAAACATGGGCAAAAAATTTAACAGTCAGATTTTCGAATCAAACATCAATCTTCGGAAATTCCAAATCCACTCTGCAGCATCACAAACTAGAGCAAATTTTAAACAACAATGAAGATCACTCTAGAGGAAAATAATAATAACAACCTCAATCAAGAACTTCAAAAATAAAATGATGAAATTATTGAATGAATAAATATAAATTTTAGCCTTTGTTCTGATTTTAAAAAATGTTTAAATTATAAAATTTAGCTTTTGTAATCTTTAGGAGTAAAATGGTTCATCTATTAAAATTTTCTTATGCTTATTTAGTTAAATTATGATGTAAAATTTTAATATATTTTTAGATAATTAATGTAAAAAATAATATTATTTATAATTAAAATAATACATGATATATTTACTCTTTTATTCTATCTATTTATCTTTTAAATTTTATAAAAAATATATATATAAATTTTATTAAAAAATATATAAATTTGAAATAATAAAGTAATATATTTTTTATGTTTTTTATATGAATATTTTAATTTAAATATATAGAATTTTACTTGTTAACGCATATAGTACAAGAATAATTTGGTAAAATATATATTTCAGTAATCTCATATTCCTTCAACCAAATACTGTAATTATGCATTCCTGCCAAATAAACCAAACACAGTAATGTAATATTCTCAGTAATCCTATTCCCTTAAAATCTTACATTCTTATTGATAATATTACATTTCGTGAACCAAACGCAATCTTAAAATTTAAAATCCCAAACTAAACGGTTCAAAGCAAAAATATCTTACCAACTTTAACATATCAGCGCCCTAGCCTAGTGGCTAAGGATAGCCTAGTTTCATTATTTTATTCAACGTGTTTCGTTTTTCTAGGCTGACAGGAGAGGGTCAAATCCATGTTTAAGTACCTAAACTTTAAAGAATTTTAAAAATCTACCCTAAACATTTTATAATCTTACGAATTGGTTCCTAAAAATTAATTAAATAAATTTAAACAAAAAAATTAAAATTAGGGGGTGTGACATTTTGAGATTCGAGTTATATTATATAACTCAAATTTTATTTTAAATTTTCTAAATCGAGACGAATTTTTAAAATTACGAGTTGAATCAAATTTTACTTACCTCTAACTCGGTATTTCATTGGAATGCTTTAAAGGTTTTATTTCTTATTTGAGGTAAACACAGATTATATGGGTGATTAAGATTGAATTACTACTAAACCATGTGATTAGTTATAAGAAGGGTGTGGACGGGGCATGTGCTCATGGCAATAACCATTATCAACTACACTACAAATGCCTTCATTTCAAGGCAACAATTATTGTAGGTTTGGGTTATTATTGTTAATGAACAAAACGTCGGATCTTCAAATTAATAATTTATTATCCAAGGCAATTAAAGCTTCAAGCGGAAATATAATCTCATGGTAATCAAGCTCACCGTCAGCTTAAGTGTTTAGGATGCTTTGGCTTGATATGATTATGACACGGTTGGAGCTGCCCCACCACTTCTGGGCAGTGACAAAGCAAATGTAAACAGTGTTTTCGGTGGAAAAGATGAGTTGTTGGAAACGAGAAAGGACTTAAAACTCATCAAAAAGCAAGGAAAACGATAAAAATAAGTTGATGAATAGTACTGCTAGCAAATCTAAGCTCCAGAAGTGAACTGCTTCCTATCAAGTTTACATTGACATTATCATATACATATACGTTCTTTGCAAACTCGGTCAGCCTCTTTTTCTTGTTTTTTGGTTCATTTAAATCATCCATCTTTATACACCTTTTTGACTGCCCAATTCTGCCCCCTACTATTATTATCTTGTTTAAAGCTAGGAATACACTTCACCTTTCCTGGCCGACGAGAACTCACTACTTTTTTTTTTTGGTCCTACTTCTTACTAATAAGCTGAGTTGGTGTTTGATCCTTTAAAGTAAGGTAAGATGATAGACTCAAAGCCCTTTCTCTTACAGTTGCATGGAAAAGTTGATATCTGAATGTTATACATGGAGAAATATTGAAATCATAAACAAGGTTCACTTCCCCTTACTTTTAAGCCTTCTTGCTTTTGGCACCAATCATCTACATAACTTTCCATGACATGAGAATTTACAGAACAAGAGGGAAATCTAGAACCAATAACTCTATGGTCGTGATAAGCTTCAATACTTCCAAGCAACTCTTTGCAATGCTTGCTTGATTGTTCCTGCTTTTGCAACACTTGATCCTTTGTACTGCAATAAGCACATATACTTTTGTTTAGACTCAGTTGTTCATAATGTTCACCAAAAGTTCGACTTAAAATGTTTGAATGTTCCAAATCACTACCTTGGATTTTATAGTTAGGGAGAGAATCCCCGCAGTGGCAAATGACTGAACTGAGTGGCAATCCAAACTGAGAATGCTTAGTACATCCATTATCTCAAGCAAAACTCCTTCCCTCCATGGACATTTGAGCACAATTATAAAGTCGTTTTTGTTCATACTGACAGTAATGTTATCAGTTGAACCATCTTTAGTTGCAACATGGTCAATCTCATCGTCTACTTCATCAGCGTCAGGTGTTTTCCTTTTACTTGAGTACAATTTCTTTGCGTTGGTGGTTTTGTTATTGCCATAGTTATCAGATGTCCGTTCAACGTGATCCGGTTTTCTTTTTGTTCTTGTCTCTAACTCGGTTAACTCTCTGCAAGATTCCAACTCTGCAACCCTTCTCTCGAGGTCTTGTAGGTAGTTTATTGTACCATCTAGTATAGAAACCTTATCAGCCTGTATGAAGTTTGAAGAATGCACGTTAATTAGTAATGTTCATATCATGAATAACTATGGGGAATGGAAATTTAGATACCTTGCTATTTGCAGGGACCATTGATTTGAGAATCATAAGTCTATCATTAATTTTTTCCCTCCGCTTCCTCTCTGGCAATTCACGGTTTCCACAAATATCATCAGCCTCTGGCCTCCAAACTGCATCTCTAACACCATTAACATCAGGAGATTCAGACAATCCTCTATCATGCATATGAGGAACAAAGAACAATATCTTTTTCAATAACTTTTGAGGGGTTCCATCTCTTGCTTTCTGAGGCTTCACCAAGCCATTTTTCCGCCAGCAGACAAAGCTGGATTCCTTGTTAGAGTTTTGAAATCGTGGTCCTAAAATCAAGGGGTGTGAGCCCTTCAATATGGCCGAAAGAACTGCATGGAAGTGCAGATCATTTTGAAGATCAAAAGATGCCAGTTTTATCTGATTGCACTCATCGACATCTTGCAAACTATTGTCGTAATTTTTTTCTTCCTGATCAAGAGAAATGATGTTTCGAACATCCGCACAGGTTTGAGAAATGCAGTCACTGGAATTCAATGAATGGTGAACACAATTGCTGAACTCCTCATCCATGCATTGCCAACTTTGTACTTGAGAAGCTCCACCATCAATCCCTTGAACCAAGAAAGAATCTTCTCCTGGTTGGTTAGGCTCCAAGCCATCTGGAATATCATCGGGAAAAGATGTTTCTAGATGTTCACATCCTAATATTGGACTCAATTTGGTGTCAATGATCAGAGGATCAAGAGCTGGACATACAAGATCATTGTTATTTCCAGAAACATGTATCGATTTATTAGAGACAATTGCCTGTTGAGCACCCAAGAACAAAGTTTTAATCCACTGAACGAGGCTGAAGTCTTCCAATACCTGCAGAATAGCAATCAATACACAGAAAGAAAGCTTCTCAATGAAAATAAACAAAGAAAAGCATGGCAGAAAATTACCAAATCAGTTACACCAAGTTCAATCACACCTCCTGAAAATGGAAAGCATACTACGGTCTGAAATGAAGACAAGTGCAAGGATTTCAGTAAGAAATATTTACATAAATGTAATAATACTAGACCTTGCAAGGTTGGTTTTCCATGTATAAGCATGAAGCAACCAGATTCTATATTCACTAAAAGGCAGATCCGCTTGTAAACTAAGCCCATTAGTTAACACAATATTAAAGCCTCTGTATACATGGGATCTTTTCTCATATAGATTCATTGAAAAATGACCCCCCAAAAAAAAAGGAGTAGAGAGAAACTGAATGAATACCTGAATGGATGCACTCTTGAGAGAGCCAGTTGCCAAAATTTGCAGCCATGAGAACAAAAACCAAACTCTCATTTATGATCATTTTGACTTAATCATAAGTTAAACAACCACGGCACATACCTTTGCAAGCAGTGAACGACTGAACACTTTACTCTCTGCACAATGAGCATTACAAAGCCAAACAGGTTGACCACTAGACAAAGTTCTTCCCGGCAATCTAACAACAATTTAGATGAACAATTAACAATCAGAGACAGATTTTATTTTGTTGAATCTTTTCTAGTTCGAACAAAGAACATGGAAGAGAGATTACCCATGGTCAATGTTGAATACAAATGACATACAAACCAAGTAATACCACTCAGTAGCTGTGAGATATTCAGGGGATAATGCTGCTGAAGGTCTTATAGCATGAGGACTAGTTTGAGCAGCCGAGAGTGACTCATAAAGTTCTCTCAGTTGCTCACTTCTCTGCAAATCCAGTTGGTCAGCGTTGAGCTCTACAGCCTGAACTGTTTTCCTCGTCTTTATATCTCCATTGTAATAACCATCATCCCATTCCAAGACCCTAAAAGTAGCAAAGCAGAAAATTGCATTAACAAAATACCAGTTTTGTAGTGGTACTTTTAACTAGTTAGAAGAAGGCCCCAGCTTTGCATTTTGTACCCTGGCTGTCTAGTTGAAATGGACCAGAAAATTGCGTAACTCCATTGGATGTTCCTCACAGTAAGAGCAAGCTGTTTCTTCAGGTACTTTGGCACACTCTCTTGATTTTGAACTCCAGTAGCCATGCCAAAGATGAAATTATATATGTGTGTTTGGGTATCCACTAACAATTAGATCAGCCTGCAAAACCATTCCAACTCTGCTCGAAATATCTAGAAATATCTTTGGGCGTGGAATATCACAAACCAAGTATGAACAAGAACAAGTGCTAGACTTCAAGTTCATGATTCTTTTAAGGCCAACCAGAGAAATCTAGAAGGGTTTGTTTCATTTCTACTCCTGTTTCCTATACCAGAAACAACCCAAAGTTCAATAAAAACATTTATTCTGAAACAAAAAGGAAAGTTAAAAGCTTCAGTAGTTAAGAATTAAAAAGAGTTTTTCGAGGTAGCTATGAAGTTCAAAAGCCAGGGAAATGAGTAAAGGAAGAAGCTTTTGCAATTAGTTTACTGTTATTTGAACGAAGTTATTGCTTTTTTACTATTATTTGAAGCTCTTGAAAGGGGAGAAAATAGTGTTTATAAAGATTTGTGTTTTTCTATAGGTAAAAAGTAGGCACGTAAATAAATTGAGCGCAGCCAACCGTTCATAAATCGTACTGTTACAAGTTTATTTATGTGCGTTTATTTATTAAATAAATGAATATGAATAAGATTTTACGTTTGTTTAATTAAATGAACGAACATAAACAAAGGATTCGTTCGTTCATTTACGTTCGTGAACGTTCGATTATATGTTCGTTCATTTATATTTATTTATGTTCGAACAGATGGCAAGTTGAATATGTTACGAAGATTATTGAAGTTGTTTGGATTTCAAGAAGATTGTTTGTTGAATAAATTAACTTTAAGACTTTGTTATGTTCATATAACTTATTTATGATTTATGTATGTTTTTGTCGTATTCGAATAAATTAACTTTAAAGTTGCAAGTTATATTAATGAATTTTAAGTTGTTATTATTGTTGTTTACTTTTTTTTACATTCGTTTGTTGTGTTCTAATAAGTTTTTTTTTGTGTTTGTGTTGTTCGTTTATGTTCGTTCGTTCGTGTTCGTTTATGTTCATTTATTTATTAAATGAACGAACATGAACAAGCTATATTCCTTAATGAATGAACATGAACAAAAAAATATTTGTTCGTTTATGTTCATGTTCGTTTATTTATTAAATGAACGAACATGAACATACCTCCATTCGTGTGCGTTCGATTCGTTTGCAGGATTAGACTCACAGTCGTTAAGCTAACAATTTTTTTTCAACTATAAAAAAATTAACTTTTTTTCTAACGAATAAAGATTTTTGTGCTTTTTTATTGCTAACTCAGGTTTAGAGTTTTGTCTTTACTAATTTAAACTGATTCATGTTGTAAATATGATTTTAGTGAGCATGTCTTCCAATGAGATTTTTTTTACATATATAAGGACTAAAATTTGAGATCTACTTAAGAAATATCAAATTATTTATAACTTAAATTAATATACATTTGTAGATTTTTGTGTTCTTTTAAATATAACAATTAAAATACATTATATGCTCTAATATAAACATAAGGGTAAACTACACATTAGTACCTCAATTATTATTTTTGTTTCGTTTAGGTTAACCAATTATTTTTGTTTAAAAAATCATACTTAACATTACATTTTGATTTCATTTTAATCTTCCATCATTAAAAATTTAATAATGATGTTGGCGTGCCACTATAAGGTAATGTCATGTTATCATTGAAATTCTTTTAAAATGTCACATCAATAATTTTATTAATTTTTAACGTCAAATGACCAAAATGAAACTAAAATACAATGTTAAGTATGATTTAAAAAAATAATAATTAAGTGAGCAAAACAAAACAAAAATGATAGTTGATATACTAAACGTGTAGTTTACCCTAAATATAGTAATATGGGTATGGTAATAATAAATGTAAAACAATTGTAAATAAACTATTAGCATTTAACATGAAAATTTCTTTCAGAAAAATTCACGAGTAGAAAAGAAAACTCACTGATAAAAAATTATGGTGCAAGAAGATTTACATCATTAGAGTTTAATCAACTTACTTTTTAAATTTTTTATCTTTAATCTTTATTTTAGGGATAATCTAAAAAAATTTACAAAAGAAACCTACTCAAAATGAGTTTCTCACTCTCCATTAACATGCAAAAAAGAAAAAAAAAAATTATAACCCCATTGCGATTTAATCTTAAAGATCACACTAGCATAAATTGACAGAAAATCAGTATAATATCATAAATAAAATCAAATAATAAATAAGACTATGCATGCATAGGATAAAGTCTAAATCCCCATGAAAATGTATCTTAAAAATTTCAAGTACATAAAATAATTAAATATAAATGAAAAGTTTACTCAAAAATAAGTCTCAAATTAATCATACAATATCTAAAGTAGTAGTGCTACTAATCGATCGTCTAAGCATCAGTTAGAGCTCTAAAGGCTATGAGATCAAAAAAGACAAACTAAAAGAGTGAGGTATAAAATTCAGTGTGTCCTTTAAGTGCAATCGGTATCAATATTTAAAGGTAGATAATTCAAGTACGATATAATATATCATATAATACTCATACAATCAGTAAAATTAAATATTTTATCATCAGAATATTACTATAAAGTCTACAATCTTACCTTTTATTATGGATAAATAGGAAGGAGATGTTACCCTTTAAAGAGGAATCCAAACCAGAAAATAGATATAAAGATATAAACATTACTCATAACTCAAGATGGAGGATGTTACCCCTGAAGAAGAACATAAAACAAAAATAAAAAAATAGGATGAGAATGTTAGGAGGAACTCAAGAATTTCGTAGATAGTCCCAAAACAAAATCTTACACCAATTTACAAATTATAAATAATATTATATTCATCAAGAATAAAACATGTTAGTGCAATATATAGTAGAAAACATAACATAATATGAAAAAGTAATCATACAATATAAATCAAAGTACACATATATACTACTGAAATGATATAAGTTAATTTTTACACTTTTCATGGTTGATAGTACTAGATCCTATGAGATGGGAACCTAATAATAAGATATTATAATGTGAGTACTAAGCAATATCTCTTATCGAAACAGACTAGTAAACATTTAAAAACACTGACGTATATCGTGAGTCGAATGCGCGAAATCGAGTTGAGTCGAATGGAAGTATTTTAGATTTACTAGAGAGCTATGTGTAGACACGTAATCATATTCAGAATACAATATGATAATTAATTCTAGAATTTATGAATAAATACAATCATTAACGGTGTCGGCGAAGGAGAAACCAAGAACACTAAATGACAAGAAATAACATGCTAGAATGATTGGCATCGCCACTAACACCTACGACGATGTAGAAGGCGACAAAAAGAGCAACAACCCGACGAACCAAAAGAGAGAAAAATTGAGCGGCTGGGAGTTGAAAAACGGGAAAAATAGGAGAAGAAAGAAAGCACGAGTATTTAAATACCCTAAGAACTGAGTTAATTACACAACTAGTCCTCATAGTTTTGAAAGGTTGTGAAAAGAACAAAAAATCCTAAGTATTTCAATTTAACCCCAATTTTGGGTTTGACAAATTTTAAACGAATGGAATTGTTTTGCAGTATTTCTGGTCAATCAGGACTGGACAACTAACATTCTTCACGGTGATATCCTCAAAATGTATATCCGATGCTGTGCGAGGAAATTGACATGCCCAAGTCTTGATTCTAACACCATTCGAAGTATTAGTCAAGGTACACTTCGACACTTTAATTCCTTCAACAGGTTCTTCGTTTGCAAACTTTCCAAGACTACCGATACTGATGCCATGTCCAGGTCCACAAGTTACTCCCGTGATGTCCATATTTTTGGCACCATCCCCAATTGAAATACAATCATCACTAGTTTTGATATCCGTGTCAATAATTTTAACCCCATCTGATATCCCGATGTGAATCCCATATGTGTTTAGGATATCTTTAGGTGCGGATACAGTGATATGTTCGAAAGTAATGTTTTTACAACCCAAAACATTAGCGTGGAATTGTTTGCTATCTGAGAGTTATACCTTGTACCATTACATTGGTCAAATAATCAAACCTTACATTCTGTTTAATTTCGGAGTTAAAAGAGTCATGAGAAAAAATATGTATTAGTTATAACTAATAAGAAGAATATCAAATTCCTGCGAAAGGTATGAAACCTTACCATGGGGATGTTACTACATAAGTCGTGTTTTTCGCAACCTTCTCTCTTATAAGAAGCGGTTCCTTGTCCATCGAACAATTTGAAGTTTTCAACATGAAGGAAGCTAACCCATTTATGCTCCTTGAAAGCTTTAGGATCAGCTGGTGCTTTTACATTGCCCTCAAGTTGAAGCTCAATAGGAGCCTTGTAAGGACCTTCTAGCGTTGCTTGACTTAACAAATATGTCCCTTCAGGAATCACAATTGTTGATGGAGTTGTCGAACCACAAGCTTCTTTCCAAGCATCCAACAATGGCTAAAACAAAATAGATTAATAAAGAAATTATACATGTTTACCCCGTTAGAGTATTAAAGTGAGCTATAATTTCGCTTACCTTACTCAAATATGTATTCAAGTCAGCCTTTGTGCCAAACTTAGCTACGACATCAAGAGCAGCTGCTTGAGCTTGCATGGTTGTAAGGAATAAATTTAATATTATAGATACTGTACAAACAACAATAAAATTTATTGCCATATCTTTTATTTTATTTTCACTTGAAGGTAGAATGGTTTTTCCTTTTGTTTACTTTCAAATATATAGAGATGTTTGGGCAAACTACAACCATCCAAAATTTTCAACCAAACGTTTTTCAAATTTAACCAACGTGTGTAAATCATATGGCCAAACTTTACTTTCTATGATTAGCTTGTGTTTTTATATACACCTGGCTCGGCTAGATAAATATTTGGTTAGTTTGTTCAAAAACTTGAATCATGCAAATTAAGTAAAAGTATTTTTATCAATATTACTTAAAAAAGTGTTTTGGGACTAGATCGAGACACAATCCAATACAATAGTAAACATGCATAACGTTTAGCTTCTAAAAAACTTTACTTGACATTTTCCTAATAAATAATTTTTTATTATTCATATAACTAATTTCTAATTCTAAAGTATATCTCGTACTCATAAAAACTTTGAAACTCAATCATCTACAAAGTACGTGAAATATAGTTAATACATTTGTTTGCTTTAAAATTTTCAATCGACTTAGTGATTGTGTTAAATCAAAATGTTAAAACTTGATTACATGGAATTGACATTAGCACAGGGATGGGGAAGTAAACTTTAATACGTCAAACAACACATTCCGATTGGAACAATTACCTAATTTCCTAAAAGTAAAAGTAGAGTGACTAAATTTAAAATGTACGAAGGAGCAAAAGAACTTACAACATATTGAAAGCTTTTTCATAATAAATATATACTACATAATTGATTTATACATTTTTATTGCAGCGGCGTCATCAATTCTACAAATCTATAAAAGAAACTAAAAACTTCTTGACACATTTATCTACTTATTTTATGATAAGACAATTCACATACAACTTTTAATAAATAATATTTTTAATAAGAGGCCCAAAAAATTGAATACTATAAAATTATATGAAACTAAACGAAGAAATAGATGTCAAAATACAACTAATTTCATTAGAAGTTAAAAAAGTTGGCAAACAAGAACCGATATTTTTAAAAAAAAATATTCAAAATTAGATAATATATTCGAAATATAAGATTTAGTTTTTAAGAAAATTAAATATTAAAAAATGGAATTAATAGTTTGACATTTAATTTAAAAATGAATAGTCGAGTTGACAAATTTTAATGTACTCGAACCACGATTTTGTTTTATTGGCATGCACGTGTAAAGTATACCAAAATCTAATCTCAGTGCTCGAAACTATATTTTTCATTTTTTGGAAGTTAATATTCAAAATAATTTAATAAATTTTCAAGAAAAAATATTCCCTTACTCACACCCGAAGTAAGCGTTAGAGTAAGACGCCTTTCATACAATAATATTTTATTGGAATTTTGAAACGGATCTAATAAAAAGTTTGATTAAGTAAACCTTGGTATGAATGACACCTTGTGATTGGTATGAATGACACCTTGTGTGTGTTTTTTTTTATATAGCTTTGATGACGATTGCTTAATCTGTTTACTTGAAATAAAAATAAATAGCGTGTACATGCACATAATGCCAATACAAATAAGTCAAAATGCTTAAAATGTTACCATATACATTTTTTTTCTTTTTCGATTAAATTATATATATATATATATATATATATTTAAAAATGAATATAATATAGAAGTTTATGAATAATTTGTGATTAAAATGAAATGGACGCATTTATATAAAATGAAAAGGTACATAAGTTACATTCACTTTGTTTTTTTCCTCTTTTTATTGCCAGCCAACATTTAAACCGTAGGGGTAGGGTTTGTTGGTACGAGGTAGAACATGCAATCGGATTTTATTTGCCAGTAACTATTGGTTTAACATTTTTACATTCGGATTTTGCAGGTCCATCCGGTCCACTAAACGTAATGTCAAAGTCGGCGAGTTCTACATTTTCACATGGAAAAGTACCACTGCAAACGAGTTTGACAACTTCTGGAAGCGCAGCCGTACCATGAATGTTCTTGAAGCTGATGTTACTTAGTTTAACATTCGATTCTTCCTGCAAGATCAAAGTACTTGTCAGATTATTGATTAACTCTTTTCATTATATTGGGTTTTTTTAAAAGTATGTACATACATCCATTTTGCATTTATTCCATGGGCAGTATTTTTGGTCAATCAGGACGGAACAACTAACATTCTTCACTGTGATATCCTCAAAATGTATATCCGATGCTGTGCCAGGAAATTGACCTGCCCAAGTCTTGATTCTAACACCATTCGAAGTATCAGTCAAGGTACACTTCGACACTTTAATTCCTTCAACGGGTTCTTCGTTTGCAAACTTTCCAAGACTACCGATACTGATGCCATGTCCGGGTCCACAAGTTACTCCCGTGATGTCCAGATTTTTGGCACCATCCCCAATTAAAATACAGTCATCACCAATTTTGATATATGTGTCTATAATTTTAACCCCATCTGATCTCCCGATATGAATCCCATCTGTGTTTGAGCTATCTTTAGGTGCAGATACAATTTCATGTTCGAAAGTAATGTTTTTGCATCCCAAAACATTAGCGTGGAACTGTTTGCTATCTCTGAGAGTTATACCTTGTACCATTGCATTGGTCAAATAATCAAACCTTACATTATGTTTAATTTCGGAGTTAAAAGAGTCACGAGAAAAAATATGTATTAGTTATAACTACTAAGAAGAATATCAAATTCTTATGAAAGGTATGAAACCTTATGATGGGGAGGTTACTACAGAAGTCGTGTTTTTCGCAACCTTCTCTCTTATAAGAAGCGGTTCTTTGTCCATCGAAAGCTCCTCCACCGAACAATTTGAAGTTTTCAACATGAAGGAAGCTAACCCATTTAGGCTCCTTGAAAGCTTTAGGATCAGTTGCTGCTTTTACATTGCCCTCAAGTTGATGCTCAATAGGAGCCTTGTAAGGACCTTCTAGCGTTGCTTGACTTAACAAATATGTCCCTTCAGGAATCACAATTGTTGATGGAGTTGTCGAACCACAAGCTTCTTTCCAAGCATCCAACAATGGCTAAAACAAAATAGATTAATAAAGAAGTTATACATGTTTTCACCGTTAGAGTATTAAAGTGAGCTATAATTTTGCTTACCTTACGACATCAAGATGAGCTTGCATGGCTGCAACGAATAAATTTAATATTATAGACACTGTACAAACTACAATAAAATTTATTTCCATATCTTTTATTTTATTTTCACTTGAAGGTAGAATGGTTTTTCCTTTTGTTTATTTTCAAATATATAGAGATGTTTGGGAAAACTACAACCAACCAAAATTTTCAACCAAACGTTTTTCAAATTTAACCAACGTGTGTAAATCATATGGCTAGACTTTACTTTCTATGATTAGCTTGTGTTTTTATATACATCTGGCTCGACTGGATAAATTTTTGGTTAGTTTGTTCAAAAACTTGAATCATGCAAATTAAGTAAAAGTATTTTTATCAATATTACTTAACTAGATCGAGACACAATCCAATACAACATTAAACATGCATAATGTTTAGCTTCTAAAAACTTTACTTGACATTTTCCTAATAAATAATTGTTTATTATTCATATAACTAATTTCTAATTCTAAAGTATATCTCGTACTCATAAAAACTTTGAAACTCAATCATCTACAAAAGTACGTGAAAAATAATTCATACAGTTGTTTGCTTTAAAATTTTCAATCGACTTAGTGATTGTGTTAAATCAAAATGTTAAAACTTGATTACATGGAATTGACATTAGCACAGGGACGGGGAAGTAAACTTTAATACGTCAAACCGCACATTCCAATTGGAACAATTAACTAATTTCGTAAAAGTAAAAGTAGACATCATAAATCCTTATTTTAATATATGTTTTAAGTGAGTTTTTTAACTAGCTCAAACCAGATAAAAAATAATAGATAAAAAAACTCTACCGATATGGATACTTTTACTTTTTTAACTCAAAATTTATAAATGAAAACTTTGAAATTTATGCAATATTTTTGCCCAAAATATTGTATCACTAGTTCTTATGGTATCATTATTGTTTTTCATATACCAATACCTAAACTTAAAAATGACTCTAAAACCTTCTAATATAAGTCCAAATCGATTCCCAACGTTTAAAGGAGTTACAAAGGCTCATATAGCACCATAAGAACACAAGTTTAAAATTCATTTATCATTTACGTCATAAATCATACATAACACTCAAAACATGACAAGCTTTCTATTAAAATCTCGAAATAAAGCTCTTTTATTCAGCTATTATTCACTTTCTACTCCCTTCATGTACATGAATAGTCCAAGTTTTATACATTCTACGATCAAGATATGTAGCTCAAATTGATGCCCGATGAATTCTAAAGCTGAAACTTATCCTCAAAGAATTTATTTTACTCAACAAAAAGCAAAGCTTGGACCCTTAAGTTATAGAGTCTTAAAAAGAAGAAAAGAAGAAGAAAGTGAATAGAAGGGTGAAGAGCACTTCATTTTATTACATAATTTTTGTCAAAATCTAATATGCTAACCGGAGAAACTCACCGTGATAAGTGGACAACAAGGCTTCTCCCAGGAGTTCAGTACATGTATAGTTTTTCTAATAGTTTGAAACGTGAAAGAAACACTAAGAGTTCAGGAACTGCAAATGAATCTTAAGAGAAGGGTTCAAATGTGACTTAAGTATCTTTTTTAACGGAAAGAATATGCTTAATTTTTGGTAATTCATGATTAATAAGAATTATTAGGATACATTACTGTTCTACAACTAATTGGTTATTCAGTTAGTCATGATAGTTAGTGTAATTACTTTATATAACTGCTTTTGTAACCTTTTTTGGTCAATCAATGAAAATCAGATTTCATTCTTCTCTTCTGGCATTTTATTAGATTTTATCAGAAGTGTTTTCTTTCTTTTTCCATGCTTCGGTATGCCTAATTCATTGATTGACAATTTTGATAATGGGGACAATCTTTATTATTTGCATCAATCTGATAATCTTGGCATAGTTTTAATCACTCAATCTCTTTCCAATAACAATTTTCATAGTTGGAAGAGGTCGATGATGTTTGCTCTCTCTGTCAATAACAAACTTGAGTTGTTGAAGAATCGATTGAAGTTTATGATCCTTCTTTAGCAGAACAATTTAATGCATAGACACAAACTAACAATCTTGTGAATTCTTGACTTTTGAACTCAATTTCACAAGACATTGCTGCTAGCTTTCTTTATCACACCACTGCAACAGAAATATTGAAAGATCTTGTTGATCGTTTTCAACAATTGAATGGACCACGATTGTGTCAGGTAAAGAAGCGGTTATCCTGTTCAAGGTCAAATGAAATTGAATACCTATTA
The DNA here is from genome assembly GCF_006381635.1 of Hibiscus syriacus. NCBI lineage: Eukaryota > Viridiplantae > Streptophyta > Magnoliopsida > Malvales > Malvaceae > Hibiscus > Hibiscus syriacus. The sequence continues at coordinate 2,384,828 of NW_024063196.1, forward strand.
TAATGAATTAAAGATTGTTTGGGATGAATTGTTTTCACTCAAACAATTATGCAAATGTTTACATTAACTTGTGTAGAAGTTAAACGCATGATTGAAGAGCAACAACATTGATAGGTTATTTAGTTCTTGATGGTAGGGCTAAGCAACAAACCGAGAAAATCGAAAAATCAATCCAAATTGGATTATGCGGTTTGGACCGTTTAGTTTCGGTTTTTCAATTAGCAGTTCGATTTACTATACGTCTAATTCTTTTTTGTACTTTTTCATATAGAGCATTTTTTTTTCTTTTCATAATGTTCAACTTTTAGATTATTCCATTGATGTTTTCAAGGATTTTTCTTTATCTGATATTGTGCATGATTTAATTGACGTATCTAATTCTTCATGTATTTTGGAGTTTCAACCTAGCCAAAGTGATTTAGTGGCTATTCAACAAGACCATAATGAGCATGTTGTGAAGGAACAAATTGATTCTGTTATGTTTTGAACTTGAACTAAATTATAATTGATAATTAAGTTAGCTTTTATTATAATTGTAATGGTCTAAGATTATTTTATTATAATTAGGTTTAGCCTTTAGGGTAAGGTCATAGATAATTATTTTTAAGAGACGTAATTGTTTTTGGGTCTCTATAAATTTTGGGGTTTATGTTGTACAAATAGTTTTCTAAGGATATTGGAAGAGTGTTTTGGAATATATCAGTTTTTGAGATACATGTGATAGTATGTATTAGTACTATTTGTGCCCTCTACGTTTATAGTGGATTCTTGTTCATGCCGCCTGTGGAGGTAAGTAAGATTGAACCACATTAAATCTTGTCTTCTTTGCATGCATTATTTTATGTTCATATCGCTTTGATTATTTTTCTACTCATATTTTTTTAAGAAGTGGTATCAAAGCTATGGTTCAAACTGTAGAATTTTGAAGAAATTTGTTGTTGCGGATTTTGGAGATATGCAAGGTAAATTTACTGCAATGAGTTTTTAGTTATAGGGAAGCAATTCTCAATTGATCTAATGATACTTCAATGGATATTGCATAAGAATTAAAGTTATTGAAGACTTGACAGCAATGCTTCAATGGATATACGACTTACGTAAAGATTGAATTTGTTGAAGACTTAAAGACCTATTTTTGATGAAATTTAGGTTAAGAGGGGAAATTTGTATTTTTTAACCTAAATTATAATTGGTAATTAAGTTAGATTTTATTGTAATTTTAATGATAGAAGATTATTTGATAATTAGATTTATTTAACAAAATAAATATTTATTTTAGGCAAGAATTCTTATGGAATAAGAATTCTTGGTGGCTAAGTATTTGACTCTGTGAATAGAGATTATTTCTTAACTTTTAGTGTAAGGTGAGAGAATTAGTTTGCAGAGATAGTTTTGTAGGGCTGTTGGAAGAGTGTTTTGGGATATATCAGGTTTTGGTATTTATACCAGGTTTTGGAATACATGTGATAACATATATTTGCACTCTTTGTGTTCTCTATGTTTATATTGGATTGTTGTTCATCTCGCCTGTGGAGGTAGGCAAGGCCGAACAATGTTAAATCTTGTCTCTTTTTCATGTATTATTTTATGGTGTTATTATTATTATTATTATTATTATTATTATTATTATTATTATTATTATTATTATTATTACTTCTCACAAATATTTAACATATTCAATACATGAAGAATAATATTGTGAAGCAAATGTTGGTGATTCAATGTCTAGTACACAACTCACCCCTTAAGTAGTCCTTGTGTTAAAAATATTACATATGTCCCTATTTGACAGTCATCTCGAGTTATTCAAAGAGCATCGTACCTTTAATATTATTTTAATAATTCTTCTTCTTGAAGATTATTTGTTTTTATCAAAGTTATAATGTGAGTATGGTGGTTTTGTTGCTAACATTTCTTCTTAGTTTGAACCATCATTTTATTATCAAGCTATCAATTTTTCGATTTGGAGAGATGTTATGGAGTCCCTAGACACATAGTTTATAGTTCCTTTACCTAAAGGAAATAAAATAATATATTGCAAGTGGGCTTATCGGATAAAACATAAATCTGATGGCTCAAATGATCGTTATAAGGTTAGGTTAATTGCCAAGGGTTTCACACAAGTTGAAAGGATTGATTATATGGATATCTTTTTACCTGTTGTCAAGATGACTTCTTTCAGAGTGTTACTTTCCTTAGCAACAACACATGGATGGAATTTGCTTAAAATGGATGTTAATAACGTATTTTTAAACGGTGCCTTAGATGAAGAGATTTACATAAAGTTACCTCTTGGATATAAGCCTAATCTCAAGGATTCCAATATGGTTTTCAAGCTTCATAACTTTATCTATGAGCTTAAGCAAGCTTTCAGTTAGTGATTTATTGCTTTTTCGAGTGTAACTCTCGATTTTAATTTGCAACAGTCTCCTTTTAAACACTCTTTGTTTATAAAAGGATCTAGTGATGATTTTGTTACACTCTTAGTTTATGTGGACAATATTTTAATAGTTGGGAAGGACTTGCAGTTGATTAATGAGGTTCAAAGTTTTTTACAACAAAACTTCAAGTTAAAAGTGATGTGACCTTTGCGTTACTTTTTTGGTTTTGAGGTTGCTCACACTTATTCTAGAATCTCTTTGTCACAAATGAAGTATGCTTTGCAATTGTTGAAGAATACTAGTTGTTCGGACCGTCAGCGTACCCCATGGTGCAACGGAAACAAACTTGATGGTCTCACTAGCGATCCATGTACGACAAAACCGAAAACGAGAGGAAAGTGATACGATTACTTACATTGTATTTCTTGAAAAATAGCAAGATTGCAGCAACGGTAATAGTGATCACGAACGAATCGAATTGCAAGCCTCCACGAAAACGTCTTGGCCTCTACTTAGTTCACCTGGTTGAGAGCAAATATTTTTCACTTTTTCACAAAACGATTTTGATAAAAACGGCTAAGAAGATCAAACGAATGATGTACCCTTGCTTATCTTTATATACACAAGTTACCCTAACCATTAGGGTTTGTAGTTCTGAATTAATTAAAATCTAATTTAATTATTCTGAATTAAATAATATCTTATTTAATTATTTCGAATTAAATATTCATTAAAAGAGTTGTAATGAGAATTGCATTCTTCTAATATCCACTTATTTTATTTGGGGCTAGTAAATTATATGTATATCAAATATACATATGTTAACTCTGATTATATTGTACAATACAAAAATATTTTCTTATTTCAACCTTAGGGTGTTACCCTGTAGGTTCTTGTAACATTAGTAGTAATTATTAGAACCATTCTAATATTACAAACCATGAGTGACATCTAGAAATATATCATTGTCACTTAAATTACAAGAAATCATGATTCGACATATCATCTTCGTGATTGACTCTTTTATGTATGACATCCTTTTGTCATTTATAACTAGAATAGACACAAGTCTTGGTATAGTAACACTTGTATGACCCATCTATTATTTCTTGATATCTAGAGTAGACTATGATTAATGAATAATTTGTGATATCTCATATCAACTTATTCGAGCATGGTCATGCATTTCTAGTCTCACTCAATCAAGTGGCATGTGATATATTTCCTATTATGTAGAAAGGACAAATCCTATCTTAATCATTCACATCTCACTACATATATCGAGATATGTTCAATATTGGTCTTTAAAGTGCAACCAGTTACATAGCATGTTTAATTGTATCAAAACATATAACAATATATTGAGATGGTAATGATCTCAAGTTTGATGATCATACATATAGTCATCACCATGAGCAATGTTGCGACCATGACATAATAATCCAAGACATGCTCATAGTGGGTCAATCCAATATGTCATTCTCTAACAACATATTCATGCATCGATTTTGACATCTCTATGTCAATGACAATTCATTATCGTCAATCAATAACATGTTAGTCTTAAACATATTATTATTATCCATACCCATAATAATATTCAACTAAGGATATTTAATAATAATCATATTATTATATAAACTTTATTATCTTTTAGTTTATATTAGACACAAATATACAACTGAAAATAATAGTAGCAATGCTTTTATTCAATAAAATCGGTAAATAAAATGTGTCCATACAATCATCGTATGATTGATCTTTGGGCATACTCTAACACTGGCTGCCTAGGCAAGAAAGTTGTTGACTCTTTTATGATACATTCTTTGAAATTGAGTGCTGATAAAGGAGATTTATTACTCGATCCACAGGAATATCAAAGGTTAATAGGTTGATTATTATATCTTTCCAATACTAGGCCTGACATAGTTTTTGTTGTACATTTGTTGTTCTATGTTCTCCTCGTTTGCCTCATATGCAAGGTTTGAAACTGTAACACCCAAATTTAGGGGCTAAATTTTAGAAATTATAAAGTGGTGGATTTAATTAGTATTTTGGAAGAAAATTGTGGGGTGAAGTTTAAGGAAGTATTTCTGCAGGTTCCTCGGCTTTGTGCTCAGGGCCTTACAGGTTGTGTGGGTTGGGTGTATAGTTCTGGGGAACCTACACAAACAGATTGTAAAAGGATGGGGGTAAAAATATGTTTTAGAAATATTTGTTTCTTTTTACTGGTTTTATGGGAACACACTAGATAACCTATTCTGATCTCCTGAACTTAGTCATTCGAAATACTTATCTGAACTGAAAGCTCATTGTCCGTTACCCCTGAAATATCAATAGGATCTCCGTTCAACATAAAATCTGTAGATGTTCGAAACCAATAAGGAAATATATGTTTATCTGTATCTGCATGTTTTTCAGCATCATCTTGTAGTTCTGTATTACTGAGCTTTCCAAAGCTCACTCAGTTACTCACCTTTTCAGGTTAAAAGAATCGTACCAATACATCTATCGATATCAGCAAGGGAGTTCTTCCGGCGTTGTTATTAGAGTATGATACATGTGATTAGGGGGCATGTAATTGTATTTTGTTTTATATAAGAGTCTGAAAATATGTTTTATTTTTGAAATTGATAAATCATTTTATGAGTTTACACATTTTAATAAAAGTTTTAAAATTTTTGCTATTTTTTTTACGATGGGTCACTCCGGTGACCCTAATGTGACACTCCAGATTGGATTGGGTTAACCGCATCGATCTGAGGGGGTTACATTTAGTTGTATCATAGCTTTAGGTTGAGTTAAAATTTTCAAAATAGACCGGCCGGTCGAATTTCAAAACAATGTTTGATCAGTACATGCCCCTAGACTACAATCGCACTTCTCTGAGCCGGAACTCCAAGGTTGAGTCCCTATCTGAAATGAGCAAACCAACATTTTATCCGTTAAGGCTCAACTTTGCAAAAAGGAATACGAGTAATGTTTTCTAAACTCTGTAAAGTACCTTACGAGCCACGTGAGAGTTATTCATCTGAAAAATTTTGACCCGACTCCGAAAATAAAATTGGGATATGTTGCTGCTCTATGAGCCTAATCTCGTAACCAAGGCTGAATTGATTTCACAAGGATAAAGTTGTTTTGATTATTTATTGAAATGAGGAAGAGTTTTGATAAGAATGAATGCTCAACTGGTTAAGGATTAGTGGAGCATCCGTATTTCTGTAAAAGCTACTTGAAGATATAAAAGAACTAATGGAAGTTTCATTTATGTAATTATGTGACATGAATGAATTTCGAGGACGAAATTCTTTTAAGGATGGGAGAATTGTAACACCTCAATTTAGGGGCTAAATTTTAGAAATTATAAAGTGGTGAATTTAATTAGTATTTTGGAAGAAAATTGAAGATTAAATTATAAAATTTCAAAGTTGACAGACTGTTTTAAGAAGTGCATGGAATTCAGTGGCTAAACTCATGATTTGACCATTTTTCTTTATGAGAAAATATAAACTCCCTTCCCAATATGCAGTTTCCAGATTGTTTCCCAGTTTTCCTCCTCCATCAACCCTCTTTTCAACTCTGATATATTCGCCGTCCGACCTCTGATCAACGAATCGAAACCACCATCGTGTTAGTTGTCGATCGATGAAAAAAAATCCCTCAAACCTTTTGTCGTGAATCGTCGTTGTTCGTCGTTAATTTCAGTCGGAAGTATCGTCAATATTAATTTGATTTCAGTTGGTTTTTCGTCGATTCATGATGATTCGACCATACGTTTTCGACACCTCCCACACCATCATGTTCCTTGCATCGTTCTGAGTCCACCAGTGTTCTCTGTTTCTCCGTCGTCGGCGACGCGGGAAGGGGTGAGAAAATCAAAGTTTTCGATGTTTCGGAATCGAGTTCTCTGCCGTTCAAAATTGTGAACCGAGCTCGGTAAGTGTCTCAAAATTACTTAAAATAATTATTAGGAATTTTTTCGGGAATTTTGCGACACCGTATCACTATTCACGCGTCGCACGCGATGCCACTGCGTGTAGGGGTTTTAATTTTGTAATAAATTTCTGTTAGGGTGATATTTGTGTAAAATTCAAGTGTTAGTTTTGTAGATATTTTTAGAAGGTGGCTAATTTTGTAATTAATTTATGTTACGGAGATATTTGTGTAAAATGCGTTGACCAGAACTTTGACCGGCATTGACCGGGCGTTGAACGACCTTTGACTTTGATCGGATATACCTATTCTGACATTTTTCGACTTCCTGAGTCTGATTCCTCAGTCCGTTTTTCAAAATTCAGACCCGCCAGTCAAACCCGATGACTTTGACCGAAAAGTCAAACTTTTTGAAAAGTCATATTTTATGTTTTTGATGTCTCGAATCCTTTTTTGGGGTCTGTTTCGCCAAACTCGAACCCGATAAGCTATTTTTAACTGATTTATCACCCTATTCGATCCGTTTTTCGGAATTAAGCTCCGTTTTTTTATGTAATTTCTATTGATATGCATCTGAGGAATTATTGGAAGACGATTTCAAGATCAAGGGCGTTCGAATGGAATTTAATGGTCGATCAGTATGGCATAGAAATCGAGGTAATACATTACTACCTCTTTATGCTTTATAGAACATGTTGGTATTGGTAAATGCATGAATGGAAAGGTTTGGTCTCATATGTGTAATTAATGAAGTTCTACACTCGATATGAATTCGGTAGAAAGTAGATAACTGAATATGACTAAGATGACTATTATAAGAATTGGAGGACAGTTGAAATTAAATTTCAAGTTATGGAATGAAGTGATAGAGGAATCAACCATGGATATGTAGGTTATAATTTATCTCATTAAAGGTACTTGGATGATAAATTATGAGAATATTTCGGTAGGGTAAAATTATGAAAATACCCTTATGTTGAAAGATGACAAGATTTGTCCCTGGAAGTTGATTAATAACTCTGAAAAGACATACTGATTGATAAATTTATAGATGTGTATAAGAAATGCTAGTTTTGCTTGGAAAATTTGGATAACCGGTTTCTAACCCAAGAGGGTTTATGCAAGATGCTAGAAGTCTGTTAAGGAATCATTTCGAGATTAAAGAATGTTCGGGAAAGAAATTAACCATATGATCTCTAAATTATAGTTATTTTCATTAAGAGTTAATATCGATATTAATAGGGTTAAGAAATTACAAAAATACCCTTAAGAGTTAAAAATAGTTTGAGTTAACCCTGAATGAGAAAGTATTTTGAGGATTCACACTTAACTCGATAAATTACGGATTTGATTGTAAAGATCTTTTCTTTGTACAGAAAAAAATTCATGATATTCCGTTTGTAAAATCTGAGAAGGCAGTTGACCCGAAAATATCCTAGTTATGAGTAAATACCTGAAGAACAATTTATTGAAGGGTGCTCTTTTATCAGAATTATTCCAAGGGACTGAAATAGACGATAAATTGGAATTAAATAATAAGACAAGATGGAAGGAAAGGATTGAAATATACCGAATCTGTAGAATGACCAGAATACCCCTGTAATGGAAATGACCCAAGAATATCACCAAGCTCTGGAATGTTTGGATATCCTCGAGCTCTGAAATGAATGGAATAAAACTATGCACCAGAATGACCAAAATACCGTTATGGCCTAGACTAAGTAGATATTTTGGATTAATTAAGGATTCCAAATAAACATGGGTGTGGTACTGCTCTTAAAAGTTATGGACCACATATTAAGCTGAACAACTAATGCTAGTGTTATATCAGTACCAGAACGACATAGATGTCACTTGAATATGTGTTTGACTTCTCAAGTTTGGCTCGATGATAATTTTGGAAGTATCCAGCTTAGCTCAGCTCTAGATCGTATTCAGCACTAAGAATTTCATATTTGTATGAAAAATCAACCACGAATACCAAACTAAATTAAACGAAAGTACAATATGTATCAATAATTCAGAAACGTCTGAATTACCCTGGAAAACTAAGAAGTAACTGGAATGGACTTGACTACTAAATGAATTAAGTAACCTCAAGGACTAAGGATTAAGTAAGTGATTTGGAGGAGTCTGGAAACGTTAATGAACATACATGATGTAATGTTCTTATGGATCATGAACTACAAATCAAGCATGTCAGCATTTTATGATATAGTGGAAGCGTGAACATGAAATAAAGACATTGGAAGATCTATTCAGTGATGATTCCGAAGATGATATATGGATAAGAATTTTTGGTATTAAAGTGTAAATACCTTGAAAGAACAACGAATTGACCAGTCGATAAGTATTAGTTCTGGGAACTATTCATCTAAGAGTTGTTCGATAATCCGGTTAATCGACATAGATTGTAAATGTCATGAACCTTCAATTCTTCCTTATCAGCTCAAGTCTCGTTCTGACTAGCTGATGATTCATTCAGTTATTGAACTCTTCAAACAGTGATTCTAAATTCTAACATTCTATCGGTATACTGAAGATCCGTGTTTCTCTACATGCTAAGATTATTTAGTACCTCTGAATAATATCTGTCAACTCTGGTATGTTCCCTAATTACATGAATGCTTTATCTAATTTTCGATTTGAATTCTGTTATGATTTCTGATCTGAATTCTATTATGATTTCTGATCTGGATTCTGTTCTGATACCTGATCTGAATTCTATTTTGTTTTCTGATATATCCGTTTACTGACGGAAAAATGTTTTAATTGGGGGTGAAGTTGAAGGAAGTATTTTTGCAGGTTCCTTGACTTTGTGCTCAGGGCCTTACAGGTTGTATGGGTTGGGCGTATGGTTCTGGGAAACCTACACAAACAGATTATGGTTCTGGGGAACCTACACAAACAGATTGTGAAAGGATGGGGATAAAAATATGTTTTAAAAAGATTTGTTTCTTTTTAATGATTTTATGGGAACACACTAGATAACCTATTCTTATCTCCTGAACTTAGTCATTTGAAATACTTATCTGAAATGAAAGCTCATTGTCTATTACCCCTGAAATATCAGTATGATCTCCGTTCAACATAAAATCTGTAGATATTCGAAACCAATAAGGAAATATATGTTTATATGTATCTGCACATTTTTTAGCATCATCTGGTTAAAAGAATCGAAACTAATGCATCTATCGATATCAGCAAGGGAGTTCTTTCGGTGTTTTTATCAGAGTATGGTACATGTGATTAAGTGGCATGTAATTGTATTTTTTTTATAAGAGTCTGAAAACATGTTTTATTTCTGAAATTGATAAATCATTTTATTAGTTTATACGTTTTAATAAAAGTTTTAAATTTTCTGTAATTTTTTACGGTGGGTCGCTCCGGCGACCCTAATGTGACACTCGATATCGGATCGGGTTAACCGCATCGATCTGAGGCGGTTACATTTAATTGTATCAGAGCTTTAGGTTGAGTTAAAATTTTCAAAATAGACCGACCAGTCGAATTTCAAAACGATGTTTGATCAGTACATGCCCCTAGACTATATTCTTACTTCTCTGAGCCGGAACTCCAAGGTTGAGTCCCTATCTGTAACGAGCGAACCGAAGTTTTATCCGTTAAGACTCAACTTTACAAAAAGGAATACGAGAAACATTTTTCTAAACTCTGTAAAGTACCTTACGAGCCATGTGAGAGTTATTCATCTGAGAAATTTTGACCCGACTCCGGAAATGAAATTGGGATATGTTGCTGCTCTATGAGCCTATTCTCGTAACCAAGGATGAATTGATTTCACAAGGATAAAGTTGTTTTGATTATTTATTGAAATGAGGAAGAGTTTTGATAAGAATGAATGCTCAACTGGTTAAGGATTAGTGGAGCATCCGTATTTCTATAAAAGCTACTTGATGATATAGAAGAACTGATGGAAGTTTCATTTCTGTAATTATGTGACATGAATGAATTTTGAGGACGAAATTATTTTAAGGAGGGGAGAATTGTAACACCCCAATTTAGGGGCTAAATTTTAGAAATTATAAAGTGGTGGATTTAATTAGTATTTTGGAAGAAAATTGAGGATTAAATTGTAAAATTTCAAAGTTGGCAGACCGTTTTAAGAAGTGCATGAAATTCAGTAGCTAAACTCATGATTTGACCATTTTTCTTTATGAGAAAATATAAACTCCCATCCCCGTACGCAGTTTCCAGATTATTTACCAGTTTTCCTCCTCCATCAACCCTCCTTTCAACTTCGATATACTCGCCGTCCGACCTCCGATCAATGAACCGAAACCACCATCGTCTTAGTTATCGACCGATGAAAAAACCCCCTCAAACCTTTCGTCGTGAATCGTCATCGTTCGTCGTTAATTTCAGTCGGAAGTATCGTCGGTATTAATTCGATTTCAGTTGGTTTTTCGTCGATTCACGACGATCCGTCCATCTGTTTTCGACACCTCCCGCACCATCGTGTTCCTTGCATCGTTCCTAGTCCACCAGTGTTCTCCGTTTCTCCGTCGTCGATGTCGTAGGGAGGGGAAGGGTGAGAAAATCAAATTTTTGATGTTTCAGAATCGAGCTCTCCGCCGTTCAAAATTGTGAACCAAGCTCGGTAAGTGTCTCAACATGCCTTAAAATAATTATTAGGAATTTTCTCTGAAATTTTCAGACACCGTATCACTGTTCACGCACCGCACACAACGTCACTGCGCGTAGGGGCTGTTAATTTTGCAATAAATTTCTATTAGGGTGATATTTGCGTAAAATTTAGGTGTTAGTTTTGTAAATATTTTTAGAAGGTGGCTAATTTTGTAATAAATTTCTGTTACGGTGATATTTATGTAAAATACGTTGACCGCCGTTGACCACAGTTGACCAGAACTTTGACATGCGTTGACCGGGCGTTAAACGCCTTTGACTTTGACCGGGTATACATATTCTGACGTTTTTCGACGTCCTGAGTCCGATTCTGCAGTCCATTTTTCGAATTTCAGATCGAAAGCCTCAAAATTGCCAGTCAAACCCGTTGACTTTGACTTTGACCGAAAAGTCAAAATTTTTGAAAAGTCATATTTTATGTTTTTGACGTCTCGAATCCATTTTGGGGTCCGTTTCGCCAAACTCGAACACGATAAGATGTTTTTGAATTATTTATCACCCGATTCGATCCGTTTTTCAAAATTAAGCTCCATTTTTTATGTAATTTCTATTGATATGCATTTGAGGAATTATTAGAAGATGATTTCAAGACCAAGGGCGTTCGAATGGAATTTAATGGTCAATCAGTATGGCACAAAAATCGAGGTAATACATTACTACCTCTGTATGCTTTATAGAACATGTTGATATTGGTAAATGCATGAATGAAAAAGTTTGGTCTCATATGTGTAATTAATGAAGTTCTACACTCGATATGAATGCGATAGAAAGTAGATAACTGAATATGGCTAAGATGACTATTATAAGAATTGGAGGACAATTGGAATTAAATTTCAAGTTCTGGAATTAAGTGATAGAGGAATCAACCATGGATATGTAGATTATAATTTATCTCATTAAAGGTACTTCGATGATAAATTACGAGAATATTTCGATAGAGTAAAATTACGAAAATACCATTATGTTGAAAGATGACAAGAATTGTCCCCGGAAGTTTATTAATAACTCTGAAAAGGCATATTGATCTGATAATTTTATAGATGTGTATAAGAAATGCTAGTTTTGCTTGGAAAATTTGGATAACCGGTTTATAACCCAAGAGGGTTTATGCAAGATGCTAGAAGTCTGTTAAGGAATCATTTCGAGATTAAAGAATGTTCGGGAAAGTAATTAACCATATGATCTCTAAATTATAGTTATTTTCGTTAAGAGTTAATATCGATATTAATAGGGTTAAGAAATTACGAAACTGCCCTTAAGAGTTAAAAATAGTTTGAGTTAACCCTGAATGAGAAAGTATTTTAAAGATTCATACTTAACTCAATAAATTACGGATTTGATTGTTAAGATCCTGTCTTTGTACAGAAAAAAATCATGATATTCTGTTTGTAAAATATGAGAAGATACTTGACCCGAAAATATCCGAGTTATGAGTAAATACCTAAAGAACAATTTATTGGAGGATGCTCTTTTATCAGAATTATTCGAAGGGACTGAAATATATGATGAATTGGAATTAAATAATAAGACGAGATGGAAGGAAAGGATTGAAATACACCAGATCTATAGAATGACTAGAATACCCCTGCAATGGAAATGACCCAAGAATATCACCAAGCTCATGAATGATTGGATATCCTCGAGCTATGAAATGAATGGAATAAAACTGAGCACTAGAATGACAAAAATACCCTTATGGCCTAGACTAAGTAGATATTTTGGATTAATTAAAGATTCCAAATAAACATGGGTGTGGTACGACTTTTAAAAGTTATGGATTACATATTAAGCCGAGCAACCAATACTAGTGTTATATCAGTACCAGAACGACATAGATGTCACTTGAATACGTGTTCGACTTCTCAAGTTTGGCTCGATGATAATTTTGGAAGTATTCAGCTTAGCTTAGCTCTAGATCTAGATCGTATTCAGTACTAAGAATTTGATATTTGTACGACAAATCAACCACGAATACCAAATTTAATTAAACGAATTAAGTAACCTCAAGGACTAAGGATTAAGTAAGTGATTTGGATGAGTCTGGAAACGTTAATGAACATACATGATGTGATATTCTTATAGATCATGAACTACAAATCAAACACGTCAACATTTTATGATATACTGGAAGCGTGAACATGAAATAAAGACATTGGAAGATCTATTCAGTGATGATTCCGAAGATGATATATGGATAAGAATTTTTGGTATTAAAGTGTAAATACCCTGGAAGAACAATGAATTGACCTGTCGATAAGTATTAGTTCTGGGAGCTATTCATCTAAGAGTTGTTCGATAATCCGATCAATCGACATAGATTATAAATGTCCTAAACTTTCAATTCTTCCTTATCAGCTCAATTCTCATTCGGAATAACTGATGATTCTGTCAGTTATTGAACTCCAATAGTGATTCTAAATTCTGACATTCTATCGATATACTGAAGACCCGTGTTTCTCTGCCTGCTAAGATTATCCAGTACCTCTGAATAATATCTGTAAACTCTGGTATGTTCCCTAATTACATGAATGTTTTATCTGATTTCCGATTTGAATTCTCTTCTGATTTCTGATATGAATTCTGTTATGATTTCTGATCGAGATTCTGTTCTGATATCTGATCTGAATTCTGTTTTGTTTTCTGATATATCCGTTTACTGACGAAAAAATGTTTTAATTGCGGGGGTGAAGTTGAAGGAAGTATTTCTGTAGGTTCCTCGGCTTTGTGCTCATGGCCTTATAGGTTGTGTGGGTTGGGTGTATGGTTCTGGGGAACCTACACAAACAGATTGTGAAAGGATGGGGGTAAAAATATGTTTTAAAAAGATTTGTTTCTTTTTACTGGTTTTATGGGAACACACTAGATAACCTATTCTGATCTCCTGAACTTAGTCATTCGAAATACTTGTCTGAACTGAAAGCTCATTGTCCGTTACCCATAAAATATCAGTAGGATCTCCGTTCAACATAAAATCTGTAGATGTTCGAAACCATTAAGGAAATATATACTTATTTGTATCTGCACGTTTTTCAGCATCATCTGGTAGTTCTGTATTATTGAGCTTTCCAAAGCTCAATCTGTTACTCACCTTTTCAGGTTAAAAGAATCGTACCAATGCATCTATCGACATCAGCAAGGGAGTTCTTCTGGCGTTGTTATCAGAGTATGGTACATGTGATTAGGGGGCATGTAATTGTATTTTGTTTTATATAAGAGTCTGAAAATATGTTTTATTTCTGAAATTGATATATCATTTTATGAGTTTACATATTTTAATAAAAGTTTTAAAATTTCTTCTATTTTTTTACAATGGGTCGCTCCGGTGACCCTAATATGACACTCCAGATCAGATCGAGTTAACCACATCGATTTGAGGGGGTTACAGAAACATCTTATAACCTATATGAAACAATCCTTTGGTCTTGATTTTATATTTCCTTCTGAATCTACTTTTCAATGAAGTGTTTTTGTTGACTCAAATTATGGTTCATGCCCTGACACCCGACGTTTTACATTAGATTTTTTTTTCTATGACAACAATTTCATTTCATGAAATTCATATAAGCTAGCTATCGTGACTCGATCTTTTTGTGAGACAAAACATTGACCTATGGTTGTGGCTACTTGTGAATTAATTTGACTTACTTAATTGTTGTCTTCATTCAATTTCTATTTCTCATGCAAGGTTATTTTATGATAATCATATTGTGATTCATCTGATCAAAAATTAGGTGTTCCAAGAACGAACTAAACATATTGAGGTTGATTGTTTTTTGATAGATAAAGTAAAGATTGGTTTTTTGAAGTTGTTTCATGTTCACTCTTCAGATCAGTTGGCTTATGTGTTTACAACCCTTTGAACTTGACAAGCGTTGTAATTTGTCAAATAAATTATCCCTTAATCTAAAAATAAAATAAATGAAAAACGTAGTAAAGAGAATAAGGATCGATCCACAGAGAATAAGGAGCTTCGGACGTTGAGAGGTTTTGATTATGATCTTGGTGAAAAAGTAAAGAAAATGGCAGGATATTAATTGAAAAAACAAAGTAAAAATAAAAGTGATCTAAAATAAACCTAAAATAAAAAAGTAAAATTTAAAGAGGAAAATCAATTGAATAAAATAACCTCAAGCTTCGCTTTGCCTCAATTCATTTCGTTCATTGAAAGAGATTTTACTTCGGGATTCATGCCAG